>NC_043753.1:9056842-11456842 GCF_902148845.1 Salarias fasciatus
ATACCCCCTGGTCGCCTCCCATTAGAGGATTAGCGGGCATGACGGACAAAAGCCCCGAGGTTACCCCTGGTCTCACTGGAGCAGCTTAAGGTCATCCCAGAAGAGCTGGAGGAAGTTGCAGGAAGAGCCACCAGGAAAAAAAAGCTGGACTTCTCCATACTGCCATCTTGACCCTTAAATATGAAATGTGATCAGTGGGTAAATGGATGGATGGGAGAAACAAAATTTGATGCAGTTGAAGACACACACAGTAAATACAGTACAGTAAAGCAATTAATAAATATAGTGCTGTCAGCCAACTGACCAGTCAACCCAACCCCCCACACCCACCAACCAAGCAACCAATCAACCAACCACCAACACATCAGCTGACTAACAAACCCACCCAACCTACCAAATATTTTCACACCAACTAACTGTCCAACCAACCAAGCAAATCAGTTAATCAGCCAGTCAGCTAACTAAAGGCCCATTCATACTCCGGCCACTCGTGGGTGTGTCAGTGCAGCTCCGTCTGTCAGAATAAATTCACCTGGCACCCTCAACCGGGCCAAACTTTCTTGTGCTGTTTGGTCTGCCAAGTCTTTTATGATTGGTCAGATTTTTCTTGTTTACTTGCGCATTCCGCCGGCTTGCACAGACCTGAATGGGTGTCACCACCATCACCTTAATGCCAAATCTTCATCTACATTCGCTTCTAACATCTGTTTCTCTCCTTCTTCCTCCTCCTCCTCTTTCATCAACTCAGTCACCACTTTCTCCTCCATTGTCTCACGCTCTTGCTGTATCATTGCAACATCAGGAGAAGTGTGCCTGGGGTGAGGAGTTTGGGCAGTATGAAATGTCCTGCTTGAAACAAACTTCTTTGTTGCTGCTGGCTGACGTCATGAAGTGAACTTTAAACTTTTTTAGTTTTGGAGTATGAAGAGGACTTAACCAATCAAGTTGCCCATGCAATCCACCCACCAACCACATCCAACCGAGCAGCTAGCAAGCCCACCAACCAACCAACCGACCAACCGACTCACCCACCCACCAACCACCCAGTCACTCAGTAAATGTTGGTGCAGTCGGTGAGATGGTAAAATTGCCAGTAAAATAAAAAGCTGCACACAAAGAAGCCCATGCCATTTTAATGATGTAAATAATTTTAAAAATTCCAATCAAGTAGAAGAGAATAAAATATTTAAATATTTCAAGACCTCCTGCTGTGTACTGCATTCTGGTAAACATTAAGTTACATCTATTTATTAGTTTTGCCCTTTTAGAAATCTTCAGCTGATTTACATTCCAAAGTTAGTCACTTTCACAATAGTTTCGTGAAAATGATTTTTCAATATGTTTTTCTTGTATTCCTGGATTTTTCATTCACTTCAGAATGTATAAAAGCATAACTTGTACAAATTAGCATTTTTTTTTTTTTTTAATGAAGAATACAGTATGTTTTTTTCTGTGTAAATGTAATTTACGGTTGCAAAAGACAGTGCAATTATTTTAATGAATTAGCTGCTGATTTGTGCGAATGAGGTGAATATTTTCTTCGGCAGAGTCCTGAAGATGTTTCGAAATTCTGAGCATTGAAAAAAACAGCAAATAACCTTCAGCCACATGCATTAAACAAGTTAAAGAAAGTGAATTTGAAATAGGAGATGTATTAAAAAGAAATCATGCTCTTGTGGATGTAGTGCCTCCTCATTTTAGTCAGTAGCTGCTTATTTATTTATTTGGAGAGCACCATCCTGGCAGGTGTGCAAGTGCGCATTGTTGATTCTGAGTCGGCCTCCATCTGTAACATTGTTTGCAGAGAAAATTGTAAATTGTGGGAATATCTGACACACGTACGTGATTGATTTGCAGCAGAAAAAGATGGTTTTGTCGATGCCAGAAGTGAACAGGGGGAAATAATCTTGTTTCTCTAAAATACAGGGAACATCGCTATAACTCGGTCTGCAGCAATTACTGCATAATTGGCTGATTGTGGTTATTTGAGCTGACCGCAGTCATTTTGCATAATTGGTAGAATCGCTTGCATTCATCTGTGCAAAAAACAAAAAACAAAAAAAAAAAGCATCTATATGAAGCTCAGAGGAATGTCCTATTTTCATCACCATTTCAGTGTTGATGCGCAGTCACTTGAGATACGGCTGGCTTCTCTCTAATGACGTCATTCCGAAGCACTTCTCCTGTGGTTGAGCCATTCTTATGAGTGTCGATTAAAATTCACGGCACAATTTGATTCCAGGCCAAATGAAAAGAGGACAAGGCAACTTGTCAGATTTACGCCACACTCCTCAGAGATAGTGGGCTTTAATGGATGCGTGTAAATCACTGATTGCAGGTGTTTAAAGTGACAAATCATCAACCAAAAGTAAATCAACTGAAATTTTAGATCTATAACAGACAGGTATGGGTGTGACATTTAGAAAAAAAATGCTGTATATTACAAGTCATCCTCACACAATACACAGTGTGACATTGAGGTCCACTTTACATGAGTCTCTAATTTAAAACTACCAAGTCCCAGGAGAAAATGGACTGGGAGTCATGCCACTCTGGAGGCCGATATTATCGTTTTTGTCCGTCTACTCACACGTGTGCAGAAGCAGCGCTTCAGAAAGTTGTATTATCCATCATGTACACAGTAACGGAGTCATGGCAACTCTTTCATTGGGTCCGAGTTGAAATTTTGGGAATATTGTGTTCTTTTTGAGAAAAATATGAAGTGAAACGTAAAAAGTAAAGTAAAACAAATTATACATATATGTAGTTTTCTCAAAATGTGCTTGGTTAAAAATTTCTAATAACAAATGTTGCTTGGGGGCACAATCCATAAATAAAATGGTCTTTTACATATCCAGACATGAGTTTGCTAACATGAGTTGACATCAAGTTGAAGTCATGAATCAAATGTGTGACGTGGACGCTGTGGAGGACCGGACACCACCTGAAGCTTCCCCTTAAAAACGTCCCATAATTGCACTCGCAAAGTTGGCAGAAGCGGAGGAGGACGGAGTCCAACCCGTAATGACTTGGTGTCATTTACATGCATTTCACAGATTAAATGCAGCCTGAGCTCTTACCCGGACCCAGCTAACAGTGGGTGAGAGGGAGCACTGAAGGTTCACTTCCTCGCTCAAGGACACTTGGACGGTTTGCATGGCCGTTAGCATGTTAGCTAATACCGGGCCTGGCGCCTGCGTTTCACCAGAAGCTCTGCCAGGAGTCTTTTTCTGAGCAGTTCTTATTAAAAATGCTCCTCCGTTTCAAGCTGTGGAGGTATTTGCAATGCATTCTGGTATTTTCATATCCCAGTGTAGCCACTTTCTGAACTGAAGTAGTTCCTCCATCACTTATCGGAGTTGTTGTTTTTGTAACTTTACGCCTCCTCCTGCAGATCTGTTTCCTTCTAGCTGGTTGTAATCATCATTGTGAGCATGGCAGAGAGCTTTCTTTGTGTTGACAGGGTTTAAAAGTGCAGCGCTGTGTTTGCCTCTTATTTGTTTTGTGTGATCCGTGAAGCTCAAGGATTATGGGAACAAGAAGAGGAGGGCTTCTCCGGTCCCTGAGTTTGTCCTTTAAAACGGCTTTTTCTCCCCAGACTTTGTTCAGTGATGATGCTGCCTGAGAGGCTGAAGGCTAAAGTCCCCATGCAAGTCAATACCACAGATTATATGACATGCTGCAATGAAAATGGCTGAGATAAATCATACAACTCTGAGCAATCGCACAGGAGCGGAAAAAAAAAATAGGAAGACAAAACAAATGATAAATCTAAGCTTGGGGAGATGAGACTGATGTCCAAAGCGACAGAATTTACTACACAAAGAAGAGTGAAAATAACCATTGAATGAATAAATCAAGTTCAACAAATTATCCAATAAAGTAACTGAAAGTAAGAAGAGGCTCCTAAAATATCATCAAAAATTTAGTGAATAAAGAAATGTTGAATTGACAAATAAAATAAGCATTTTTATTTATAATATTGAAATAAATAGAGATAATAATGATAATAATACTCAGAAGAATAAGAATCACTACATAACTAACAACTAGAACAGGTAACTAAAATACAAATAATATGACAATAAAAAAAAAAAACAACTGTGAATTGAATCCAAAAAAATAAATGAATGCATGTTCATTTCATAATTAAAATCTGTGCTGAAAAGAATGTTTGTTAAGTTTGATTTGGATAGGTTGCAAACCATGTAGCAGTCAGGTTTTTCAGTGATCACTGAGCAGGCTGAAAGCCTAAAAAGCAGGTTTGGGAGGAGCTCCAGTGAAACTCAGCGTCCTCACCATGTTCGCACGAGACGCTCAAAGGTTAAACTCCCAGAACAAGAGTCTTCGTAACTCGAGGACGACACACATTACATGACAACCTGTAGCACGACTGAGTGGTGTGTAGCGATAACGTATCTGAGGCCCTGTCAAGGCACACATACACACACAAATCGTCGCAGACGCACGCAAAACTTCTTCCCATGCATGTACACACACTTTTGCACATATATCACATCCATATGCACTCAAGTACACACACAGCACACATCCATGACTGCAAGCATGCATGCACAAAAACCCACACACCAAAATTCAGACACACATGAGCTTCAATGCCCCTCCCACATACACACGCACACACCAAAACTCTGTTGCACAGAAATCCCACTCATAACATGCAGGAGACATGCGTTTTGCATTCCCTCGTGATCGATCTATTATATCACAGCAGCTTCCATGGTAGTTTTCACTAACTTCTCATGATTGGTGTGCACAAATCCCCTCTAATGTACAGTGACATTGGTGTGGAATGTGTGTGTGTGGCGGTGTGTGTGCAGACAGAGCTGCTGGATGGAGGTTTTCACAGGAAAAAGCCCCGAGGATGCTCCTGTCCCAGCCAAAGTGATGACACTTCACTCAGTCTGTGAACACTTACTTATGGAGGAGCTCAGCAGGCGATACATCTGCTTTTATTGACTAAATTGGCACCATCATAAAATTTCACAGTCCACTTCCCCTCGTGGGCTTTTACCAGATTTTGTAGTGCAGACTTCAGCTGGGGGGAAGAGAAAGAGGGGGATTCATTTATGACGAGATAAATAATTACATCCAGGGTTCCTTTGAGGAAACAGCCTTTGTTTTACAGCACTTTTTTTTTTTAAATTTCCTGCTGCATGTAGTTCACAAAAGAAAAAGAAAAAATGCAAAAGGTCAAAAAATGGTTCAGATAATATAACATAATGAAAGGAAACAGCAGTGCTTCTAATCACCTTTAAAGACATCCATATAAAATCAGTTGGGAAACTCCCAGGCTAATTCTTCACACATGGTGTGAACAGTCAATCACACGTATCAACCCCCCCCCCACACACACACACACACACACACACTTTATACACTCACAAGGTCAACCTTATGTGTAGAGTCATTCAGCAAAAATAAAAAAAGAAGGAAGGCCTCATAATTGAAGCAGAGCTCAGCCAGCTCAGGGTTATTTTTCTCTTCAGTTTGTGGAATTATCACAAGGCCTGACAGTTTTCTATATTTGTATGGGCTCTTCTGAGTATAAAAATTTTGCACTTGTGCGAAATATTTTCAGCAGGGGACAAGCTATGAAACTATATGAGTTGGTATGCAGGGAGAAATTGTACATCATTTCTAAATCTATATGATGCTAGTTTCAATTCCCAGATTTATGTTAGATAGTTTTTCCATTATATCCTGTTTATTTACTGACTGCAATTCATTTATTTTCTTTAACAGGTCTGCTTGTTTGTTTGTTTGTTTGTTTTTTGTATTTGGTATCATAAAGGCTGAAAGGCTTAGCATGTAGCCTGTTGTTTAGCCTAAAAAAATGTCTACATAGCTGGCATTGCTCGTCCTCCAATGTTGTGGAGGTGATTTGAGTCTCATCCTGAACACTAAAGACAGATTGTTCCCTTGTTTACTGATTTACTCCACAGGAGCCGTGAGGATTCAGCTGTCAGTGGACACAATGCTCTGGCTAATCTATATTCACGGTGTCACATTACCACACTTGTACTGTATATTTGAACAAATACCTTGATTTCATCTTGAGGCATTTCCTTTCAGACGAATGTGTTCAAGCTGAAGCTCACACACCGTTTCGTATTTTGGCGACATAAGTTTATCAAATGCCTTGCGTTTATAGATTTGTAGCTCGACCATGTGATACACTCAGGAACAGCTTCTATGAAAGAGGAAAAAAAAAAAAAACTAACTTCAAAGGCCCCCCTTCATTTTTACAGATACCATGTTTACCAGTGTGACTTTTCAAAGCTCAAAAGCAGAAACAAAATTGATATAAAGTGGAGTGGTCTCTTTGTTAAAGGAGTACTCTAGTGATTTGGTAATGCACTTCCATAAAATTGGGGGCTTGCAAGAGACAGATTTATAATAGAGTGGGGAGAATAAAAGCGGAGAATGCTGAAAGATTCTTTTTTATTTCCTCGTAGGATTCAGGCTCCAAAACTGCTGGATCCTGCATTTCCCACATGGCAACGTGGCAATGTCTTCCATTAGAGCTCCTAAAATACCCACTTCTGTCAAACATCACAGCTCCAGGCTGAATCTCTCACTCCCTTTGAAGGGCTTTGAGGTATAGAGGTTGCCAAGTAATTGTGCTTCTTCAGGCAAAGCTCTGAAAATGACAGGTAAAATTAACGTAATTACGCATTTATGGAGATGTGCCTTCAAACAAGCTAGAAATGTAAATCTGAAATCCCCCACAGGGACATTATTTTCAATTAAAATCTGATTTTTTAATATAATATAGTGCCAGTGCCACAAAACTTTGTTGAAGTCAGTCCACTCATGTTGCCTCTAAGGCCCTGTTTACCTGAAAGTGTTTACGGTGAGCCGCTGAAAACACAAGTTTTTAGAAACAACAATGAAGTTGAAACTTTCCAAAGACACCCCTTACAAACGTGGGACAACGCAACTTTATGAAAATGCTCCAACTTTGTCTCCATATAGAAAATGCAACTCTGAATACTCTGCAACTACACGTGTGATTCACGGGCGTAGTGAATAGGCTTTCTGCACATGCACAAATAGATTGGCACTTCCATCAGCGGCGGCCTCCATCGTGGCATGACTTCAGTGTCTCCTGGGACTTGGTAGATTTACAGCTGAGAGTCACCCGTTAAAGCAATCCAACTACAAACGTCAGCGCACTCACTGTTGTTAATGTTTAGAGTGCATTGTTCTCTCTGTGTGGTTTCATTACAAAAACAGCCAACAGTGCTAACTCATGGCCCAAACATGCTTACTGCACCGTTTTGATCGCTTCTGCAGTTTCTCTCTAAATGAACATCACATAGTGTTTTATTTTGGGTTGTTTTTTTAAGTGTGCAAATATCAGTTATGAACAGCTGCATAAACAGCTCTAAATAGTATATAACTTGAACTGTTCACAGCTTTTCTTTCGCATTCAAAAGGAGTAAGAACATATTTATGAAATGAATTGTGCGCCTATGATACCATTAATGAGTTCCAGTGAACTGCTTTCTGTCAATTCATCTGAAAAAAAAAAAAAAAAAGAAGGAACGACAGCAAGACACTGCTTTAATCCAGATTTATATGGGATGATGATCATCAGCATCAGCTGATTGAAGAAGTGTTTCCGATGACGCATCCAGTGTTTTAAGTGTTGTGTTTAACTGTTGTGAGAAATCAACCAGTTTCACATTGAACAGTGAGGACATCACAGCTTACTGTACAGTTTCAATTTTACTAAAAAAAAATGACCTGTCATTGTGTTAAATTGAAGGTTTTCTGCATATGTTGTAAAAACATGTATTCGGGTGGATCATGAGGGCGGCGTTTCCCCATAAAGACTTTATTGACCGGTTAAAAGACGCTGGCGGAAGCTCGCCATCCTCCGGCCAAACGGTGGCTCTTTGCCCCACATCATCATCCAGTTTTTATGTGGTCTCCAAGGACCAATACAAACCAACGCGCTATCCCTTTCTTGCACGGATTTATGTCTTCTACAATCGTCCTCGTGATGGCGCGCGCTCCTGCCGCAGGTTCTTCCTCTTCCATCTGTAACCACTGCTTTTTGAAAGGGAGCGACAGCAGCGGATTCGACTGGTCGTAACTGTTTCCAGCCTGAAGTGGTGGCGTCCCGTTTACACGCTGTTACAGCGTGCATCTCTTGACCACCCCCAGAGCCGCAAGCTGTGCACTGATGAGCCTTGAAAACAGGGCTCGGAGAAAGACTCGGGCGGCGTGGAGTCCTCCCTCTTCATACGCCGATGACCTGTTGTTTGTTTACCTTTAACTGCTCTGTATGAAGAGGAAGAAAATCTGCATACAGATACAAATATTGATTGTATCACAGTGAAGTGGAGAAAACCTTTTGATGCATAAATAGAATGAATATGATGTGAAAGAGTCAGTTTTCCACCCGCACAGTGTGGTGCAAATCGCTGAAAATTAGTACTCAATTAGAGTCTCTTCTCAACTAGTCACTGACAATCACTGGTTTTCTGTTGAAGTGACTCTTTTTGTTGTGTTATTGTGTTGCTGTGACACACTAGCTGAACAGTCAACACAGCATGGGTCACTCCAGTGACTGATTCACTCAATAGATTGAGCTAAAAGCTGCTTCAGTTAGCATCTCTGCAGAAACGGTGCATTGAATGCACACTTTATTCGAAAAGTGAATTTTAGTGAGAGAGGGTGTGTCTGTCAGCCTTTCCTCAAGTAAAAAGTCGAGGATGAATGTTTTCAACCCCTTGTATCCGGTGAAATATGTCGGCAAACCTTGAACGCGCCGTGATCTGTGAGGTAACTGCTAGTAACAAAGAACACAATGTCTACTCATAGCTTCACAAATCGCAATCAAATTGAAGTGTGATAACCTCCATGATGCATAAGTGCATCGCATGTGGGTAAAACATGTGCATGCTCCAGGTTTATTTCCCTAAATGGAAATAAAATAGTATCCAATGATTGCATTGACTCCGTTAAGTTCAAGTACTCTGTGCAGTGGAGAAATGTTGGACACAAGTGGAGAGAAGACGCATGATCCAGAAACTAGCGTGGTCATTTTTCTCGCCTGTATTGCTCTTGGGTGCTTTATTTCCTGTGTGTGCACGCCGCAAACCCCAAGCAAGCTTCAAATTATAATTGTCTGAGAAGGCTTTGAGGGCAAAAGTCAGAAGGCGAAGAGCCTGGAGAGCAGCAGAAGGTCTTTCTGGCCTGTGGAGAGGCTGAGCGACGCTGCAGTTTGTTAGCTTTACGTGCTGGATTTGACTCACTGTTTAACTGACACCTTGCATGGCCGCCCGGCTGCCTCATCCACCTCATATTCATGCACTGTAATGCTTCTATGATCCAGACTGAAGGAGGACCCTTTTATCTCATCACTTATTATTGATTTCCTCATTGGCTCAATTCCCACAGATTTCCTTTAAAGACTTTCTCCGATGAAAATCGGGGGGTCTTTAACCTTGTTAACTTGTCCATTTGGTGCCTTCTTTATTGGCCTGGAAGACAAATGGCGGGGGAAAAACAAGCTGCAGGAGTCAAGGCCGAGATCTTTCTCCATGAGCGCAGCCTTTTTGCTTCAATCGACATCACTTCCTGAAAAAGGAAAAAAAGAAAAACAAGCCTGCAGTGTGTGTTCAGAATGGAGGTAAAAGTACAGAGTGGTGCCTACATCTGGATATTTTCCTGACGCATAGGGGGCAGTTTTAGTTTGAGGAAACATAAATGCATTTTTAAGTGTGTTAATAATCCCTGGGAGGACATACGGTCTTTCTTAACAATGCTCATTTTGCTGAAATCTTTTCATTCTTAAACACCCATGGATATTTAAAAAAAAAAAAAAGTTCATTAAAGTGATGGAGTATTTGCCATTTAAAACAGACAATAATGGAATAATATGATATGCTGTTGCTTGATGTGCTGATTTTAAATTCTGCATTTAGCTATTTTTTGGCAGCGATTGAAGTATGCAGAAGTCAGAAAAGGTAGAACTCACTGATGCATTGGACCAACCCCGCCCTAGAAAAAATAAATGAAAATAAGGAAAGAAATGAGTAAATAAATAAGTGAATAACTAAATAAAAAGAAGAAAAAAAACACCCATCGAAAACAAGAAATAACAATTAAAAAAAATGATTAAATCCTGCTGACTTAACTTAAACTGTATGGCATTCGGGGTGTTGCCTAAGACTAGTTAAGAAGTTAACAGAAGGGTGCAGTATGTCAAAATGGGACTGAATTCATCAGGATAATTCCTTGTGGTGTCCTCCAGGGGTCTGTTTTGGGACCAAAACTGTTCAATACTTACATCGATGTCATATTTAGTTTCACCGCCACCTCTACTTTTTGCAGATGACACCAACATTTTGTTTTGAAATAAAAATGACAGTGAACGTGCAGGCAGGTAAACAAGGAAATAAAAACTGAAAAATGGATGGACAGTAATAAACTATCATTAAATACAAATAAGACTAAGATAATGATGTTTGGAAATCTTTAAACCAACCAGACACACAAAAACTCAAATTCGGTAGAGTTCATGACCAGAGGATATAGATATTTCATTATGCCTAATTCCACACCATTTGTAAAAGTTTTTGTGTTCGATGTAGAGTGAGACCTGGATTTTGATCACAAGAACTGACCAAAATATCCACCGTTTCAAGCTGTTATATGAAACACCTGGTCACGTCCCAGTATAATGACAGAATATGTTCAGACTGTAATGTTAACATGTGATTGTTGTAGCATTGAGTTATAGCAGTGAGTAATGTTTTGTTGCTTGGGTTACTGGTGAGGTGAACTCTAGGGGTGGGATTAATCAATACTCCCCTCAATCCCTTTTGAGTGATAATAAATGGATACAACTTTTTTTTTTTCTTTTTCTGTTCAATTTGTATGCATTTTGTCAAGGACTTGAAAGAAGAAAAGCAGTGAATCAATCAATAATAACTAATGGAAGGAGGAAAACATTCATTTAGAAGCTGTTAAAAGTGTGAACTACATCCACATACAGAGGTAACATATAATATGTTTGTAGGCATGCCAATATGAAGAATTCCAGGTTAGAATGAGCTTTACTTTAAGTATATGTAACAATAACAATAATAATGGTGTCAGTGCTGATAAATGAGTGGAATAGTTCTTATATATGTGATGGTTATTAAAAACCCATCAGGTTCATTTTTAGATAAATGTGTTGTTTTAGTGAACCACTGATCCTCCTGGTCTGATGCTGTCCTGAGTGGGACTTCCTCCCTGTCACCTCCTCCCAAAGCCAGTCAGAAGCCCGTCCCTGGACGGTCTGTGATCCATGCAGCATGTCCCAGGCCCACTCCAGCTCCTCCTTCAGACTCTCCTAATCTCCTGCATGCCTCCACGGAGAGGAAGGCTCCTGATTACAAACCTGCCAGCTGCCAGCTCCTTCAAAAACCTGCAGCCTGCGAGCTTCTCAGGACAAACAGGAACTCCTATGGAGAAAAAAAAAAAAGAACAAACAAGGATGTCTAATTATAACATCATATATGAAGAGTTTAGAAGGAAAAAATGAATGATTGATACTAAGTTTACCACTATACTCTCACTCTTCTAAATGTACCTCTATCATACCCAGGGCCAGGTTCAGAAGGTTTCCCAGACGGCAGCTCTGTTCCGGACCAGTGGCCTGGCCAGAACTTTTTTTTCCGTGCCAGCTGACAATAAACACAACAGTAACAGATACAAATGTTAGCTTTGTAGCGACCCCGCACTGATGTTTCCTGTGGTGATATTACTGTGGTCTCAAAAATAGACATATAAAGAGTGGACGCCTCGTTGACCTCGACCGCCTATAGGCACTGATTAGCGGCAGGAACCGTCTTGGAACCACCCTGGAACCGTCGCCTACTGTACTCAGTGTTATCTGTAACATATAACTATACATTTAACATTCATTAATTAAGTCAGTCTCTGGCTGCGAATGTTTTTTTTTTTTTTTTTTTTTTTCCCCAGTGCCCTTCGGCCAGCAACAGGAATATTGGCCATTCACAAAACACGTAGCTTTCCATCAGGTCGACCAATCACACAATTTGAAATCAACTATCTTGATGTTGATGATTGCGATTTTCAAAGATAATATTAATAGTAGAATCCAGACTCAGTTCATAGACTCTCTGGTCAAACCATGTTGAATGATCCCATTCATGTTTCTACCCTGTTTGTGTCTTTTAGCCATAAAAAGATATCTGGAGGACACTGGAGAACCCAGATGTTCTTTTTATTGTCATTACTCATTGAGTGGATTTCACGTTACGTAAAGCCTTTTCACTCTTTTGTGCAGTGAAGCTGCTGTGGATGGGCTGCACGCAGCATATGTGGTAGGAAGCTGTTTATTATAAAGCCATTCGCTGCTTTTTGTCTCTTGTAAACAATGAGTTGTTGTTTCAAGTCCTTCACCCCCGTTGGTTCCGCGTGTCGCCGAGTTCGTTCCTCGTGCTCTCGCCACACTTCCCGTCATGATAATTAAATACTTTGACCTTGACTCTGACGGTGCGGCAGACATTTTCCCACTCAGTGTTATTATTCCACTAATTAATTCTATTATTCCCTCCAACCAGTGGGATTAACCCTACAGGGACGTGGTAACACGAGAGGGATGCGTTCGGCTCAGACGCGCCGGCTTATGGGAGAGCCTTCCGTCTGACACCGCAGTTCATCCAAGATTGTTGCATTTACGTCGATTTCTTGGGGATTATGTGCAAACAGTGGTGCCATGGCGCGCCGTGTGTAGGTTAGGCGGCTCGAAAAAGGAAATCATTATGGAATCTGAGGTCTCACGCCTGTAGCGTTTTGTGAAACAACAAAGAAATGTGTGGATTTAAAAGAAGTTAGCATAGATCGTATTTCATTCCTGACTTGAAAAGAAAGGGGAAAAAAATGGAAATGTTGACAAGCAGATTTATTGTTTTTCTTAACACCCTCCTGACAAATGTGTAGGTGTAATGTTATGCATTTGACCTTGTTTTCATATCTCTGTATTCACAAGTGATGGCAGTTTTCAAAATGAACTTGCAAGCATAATCTACTATTTTAAAAAATAGAATTAAAGCTTAACTCCCCTCTCATGGAGAAGAAATGTCAGTCACAGCGTGATTATAATGTATTTAAAGTGTAAATGGACTCCCTTTTGTGCCGTTTCATACGATCCAAGAAGACGGCACTCAGCGACTATAAATAACAGTAGCTCAGCTTTAGAATATGTTCATGATATGGATGCAATTGTCCAAAAAATCGAACCAACTAACCATCTTTTCGAACACCTTCACTTTACCAAATCATTCAAATTTCACCATGTCTAGTAACGATATTTGGACATTGGATAAATCTCTCACTGAATTTATCTAAAATATGAAATATAGGATTAAACATAGGATTTAGAACAACCATGATAACAATGAATTTTACAAAATATGGACACTTTTAACACTGGATGGAGGAACAGGTCAAGGGTGTGTGATAACCTTAAAACAAGTCAGTCAGGGGCAGAGGTGGAAACTCATGTCACTGTAATAAAGTAGTTTTGCATTTATCTGTACTCTGTTATTCTTTCATTGTCTACATTTGAAACCCATATCTGTACTTAAGACTCTTTACTTCCTCATCCTCGTCACATCAAGTTAATCTTCTATTGAGTTTTAACCTGAGGTCGTTTAGTGAAATTCACATCATGCCAGCACACACACACCCACCACAAAATAAACCACTAATCACAAATCATTTTGAAAATTCTACCTCCTTTTGCCTGTATTTTTTTTTTCAGTCTTGGAAATATTTCATATTTCAGTGCAGTATCTCTTATTGTTGCCAAAACTTTTTTTTTTTTTTTTTCCCCCCTTCGGCCCAGGTATTTCTCAGTTTAGATAAAATAAGTGAGGAATGCTGAGTCATTTCTTTCCTTGCTCAGGGTTTGTTTGTTTTGTCACGTTATCGCCAGCAAAAATCTAGTTTAACAAATGCAGGGTTGAAAATCCCATGCAAATCATTCCCGTTGAACCACTGCAGCCCTTTCACTCCGCGGATATAAAGCAGTAATCTCTCAGTCTGGAGAGGTTTCCTCATCTGACCTGCATTTGTTTTATAGGAGCCGCAAACACCAAAACATGATTACAAGCTGAATATTGGAGGAAAAAAAAATTATCCTGGCTATGGTTTGAAACCTGCATCATCCAGCACTGTATCAGCAGCATGTATGGATGAGTCAGGATCGGCATGCAGTTAGTTCTATATTTGGTTATACAGTGAAAAAAGACCTGGATCTGATACAATGGAGAGATTTTAGGGATTTAGAAAGATTTCATGCTGCACAAGTTGTTTGTTAACAGAGGCAGCCTGTAGGGGAGATACTGTGTCCATAAAAAGGGTCTTCTGCAGTTCAAAGGGAAAGCTCTTCACAATGATGTAAAGAAAAAAGAAAAAAAAAAAAAGGTGGATAAGTATTCTCAGCTGGAATGAAAACACAGACGTCATGTGATGGAGCTGTGACTGCGGCATGGCAATGAGGCAACTGGTTTGCTTCCATTTACTGATTCAAAGCATTCACAAGAAAAACTCCAGCGCACACACCAGTAATCGTTTTTTGGAATAATGTGAAAAATATTATCTTTGCTATTTCATCTCCAGTGCAAAGGAAAGTAATAAATAGTTTTCACATCACAGTGCGTTTTGTCCTCATCAACCTGATTTGGTCACATGATCATTGCATTGTGTCACATTCTCTGTTTATCTAGTGAGCAAACACTGCTTCGGTTTGGAAGTTGGGAAACACAGCAGGTAAGCAGAACTTTGTTATGGTGTGTATGAGTTTCTCTTTTGGCAGTACATGCCAATTCAACAAAATGAACATCTGACTACAATACAGAAAATATGTTGGGGGAAAAAAATCCATAAGTAAAAGTCATGGGGGGCCAGTTGAGGAAATAACTCACTCCACATTACCAGCATCATCTCTGCCAAAAACTGAGCAGGTTTGCACTTTTTTTTTTTTTTTTTTTTTTTTTATCAATGGAGACAATGTGTACGGTTTCAGAGGTCAGTCTCACCTTATCTATGATAATTGAAATGCCTTTAGTACTTCCCTACACTCAGATTTAAAGCATGGTCTGCCTCAGTGGGCTCCCTAAAATACCCAACTTGTCTAATAGAACACAAAAAAACAAGAAAAATCCCCCATATAAGACATTGAATGTGGCCTTGCTCCATTCTGTGTACTGTAAGTACAAAAAAAAAAAAAAACCCTGGAAAAAAGACTGCAGCTGAGAATAATTAATGGTGGCCTGACAACTCCACCACAGCTCCGTTTTCCCTCTTTTATCAGGTGCTCGGGCCAGCAGTCCTACATCCTTTATTGAACTCCTTCCTTTCTCCCGAGTGTTCTCCGACAGTGAGCAGAAAGTAGCATGTAAAACTACTTCAGAACAACTCAGGCTCCGCAGCATACCTCCACTTCCTTTTTCTGACAAGTGGTGACACGGTAACTGTCGATCTTTTTCCTCCCCCATTATGGTGAAGGTTTCACTTTTCTCTACTCGGGGCTGCCAGCCTTCTTCTCCGTCTTACTATTTCTCTTTGAAAACTTGCCATACTCGGAGATATCAAATCGTGACGTATCGAGCAGAGCTGTTCTCAAATAGTGGCTTCCCTGACAACACCGCAGACGTCTTTGAATGTCTGCTGTGGTGCATTGTTACGTACAGCTGGCTGTTATCCGGCGCTGGCATACAAAAAAAAGGGTCATTTTAACGGACCGTGCAGGTATAAAAATATTCAATCTTTACACTCCTGCTAGATTTATAGCTGCCACCTAGGGAGCCTGAACAAATGCCAGAGAGAGGAGGGAACAAAGGGAATAATTGTGGGATTTTCAAAGATATTCGGGAGCTCGTGTCTGAAGAAAATATACTGTATTCTCATGCCGTATGGCTCACTTAAGATGGTCACGAAGGGTTGTGTTTTGCCTTGTGCCTTCAAGATTAATGAGCTGAATTTGATTTGAGAAAACTTTTGACTTTTATTTTATATAGCACACTTTTATGCGAACAATATCCACATAGTCAGCTGTGCTGCTTCATCCCACAAATGTCTCATCCTTAAATTAATATGTGTGTATCAATAAATCTTTAAAGACCCAACATACAACCTGAACACAACTTCACCTAAATTAGGCCTTGCTCAGACATTTTCTGTCTGACTTTTCAAGACTGTTTACAAATTATTCAGGTTTGACACTGAATTCTAACAAGATGATTGTGACTCTTTCCAAAGACCAGTTTCCATGCAACATGGCACACAGAGATTATTCAAAAGTCTAATAATTTCATGGTCTGTCATTCAGTTTCTCCACCTGGAAGCAGCAGGTCGACAACTTTCCAACCTCTCCGGCAACATGGTATTGTACAGTTTTTTTTGATCAGCTTGTGTGGTGCATTTTTCCTGAAATATGAACTTGGTTGCATGATTTTCAAGAGCTTATTTTTTCATTCTTTTTTTTTTTTTTTTTTTTAAGTACCAGGTTGGTATTGGTATCGCTTACATTGGTTTGACTTGGTAACTGATCGTATTGGATCCAAAAGGTATAGGGTGGGTATGAGATCGAATCAGGTCAAAAATCGGACTGGATTGGATCAGTATCGGATCAGATCACTTTGGAATAACTTTCTCTTATAGGCTTTCATCATTATTTTTACTTGATATTGGATGGGTATCAGCGCAGGTCGATATTGGATCTGATTCGGTTGGTATCAGTGTTGATTTCAGTTGGTGTGACGGTTTGAAAAAGAAAATCTGTGGTAACTCATACAGCGAGATCAAAATCAGAGGAGGCTGATAATGAATTGAGGTCAGAAAAAGAGCAACCGGTTACTGTTAGCAGTGACAGAGAGGATGAGGATGGTGAGGGACCTGTGCTAAAGAATGAGCCACCTGACAGAAATTATGTAAAGGAATGCTGAATTTTCTACAAATGTTCTTGGAGACAGAGCGAGAAAGAAAAATGGATGTTCATCCAAGAGCCTCTTTTTGTGAAACTCTAAAAGGGAGGGATGGATCAGAGTGTCTCTACGTATCCTCGCAGATATGAAAAGAAAAGCTGGTACATCTTTCGTGGATGCCTGACACATTTACACAATGTCTGACTGGAAAAGGCAGATATTCCTCATTTTGAGCATCTGTGGCTCTAATAACTAACTGCTGGTTTCATTATGAGTTTAAATGAAGATGACCTGGTCACACCCAACTGCTGTTTAACTACAGAGCAGAGGCGATGACACTTTCTAAAATCAGGACTGATCCAAGAGAGCAACTCAGTGGAGCAAAAATGTAAACAGATGAAATGATCCTCATGAAAATTAGATCAAAATTAGATTGGAAGTATCTCAAGCTTTTAAGATGTGATGAGCTGAAGAGAAAATATAATGTTGGACTATAGGTCGGGAGCCATCTAACCTTCCTAACCTAAACCAGAGCACCACGATACGTTTTACAACATTTCAAATGAAAACATATAATTTTTTTGCATTTTCAGTTTTACAAACAGTTACCTTGGTTTTTGGACTATGCAATTCTCCCAAAGAAAGTTTGCTTGTGGGGAATTTATGAGTGAGGATGTAAAGTTCCCAGGTGCTTTAAAGGTGTGGATTTCTATCTGAGACTTGTGCACAGCCCGTCGGGAGCTGCACCGACAGGAGCTGCTGGATGGATTTAAGCTCCTCCACCAGATGCCTTCCTGGCTCAGGGGTATTCCTGGGGTGGATACTCTGGAGGAAAAAAATGGCTGTGAGCCTCTGTTACATTCCTCTTCTTTTTAGGATAGATTACAGGATTGCTAAGTCTCAAGGGCAATCCGGTGGCTGGTGTGTTAGCACGGTTCATCATAATGATGATGCACAGGCTGAGAAAGTTATTTTCGAAAATCTATTCATTTCATTAAGGAGTGGAGTTAAAGCGGAACCCCGGAGAACTCGGTGATTAAAAAGGAAGATGTACTCGAGATCAGAAAAGGAGGAACTGAAACAGACTGACAGTCGTTCACATCAGACATCAATGTCACATAAAAGAATTGTACAAATAAAAAGAGCATAAATAGAAAAACATATGTCTGATGCTAGGAGGGTACACTGAAAAATATTTTTGATTTCAGTGATCACACTGACATGAGCCCTATTAGCAATGGTTTCCATTCTGGATTTGTTTTTTTTCTTTTCCGATTTTGGATCAGTGTTTGAATATTTGAATGGTTAATTCAGTCAAAATGTTTGCACTTGGTTAAGTTGAGCTACACATTGAAAAGAGTGTTTTTGTTTAGTTTGTAAAAAATAAATAGATAAATAAATAAATGGTTGAAGCTCCTTAAAGGAGTGAATCTGGATGATCTAAAACTAAAGTATAGAAGGCCAAGATATGAACCCAGAGGAACACCACAACTGATTAAAGATCCTTCAGTGAGGTTACCAGCTGATATTATGTCAAATTTCATGTGCTCATTTTCTTTATCTACCCTCAACTAAATCACAATCTTTGAACAACTTGTGTTAAATGGTGAGTAAACAAGAGTGAATTCAACGTTTTGGTCTTTGAAACTTTAAAAAGCAATTGAAAATGTGATATCTAAACTCAGATGTTCCAAAATGTTTTTTTTTTAAATTTTAAATAATAAAAATATCTCAATTTTATCAATATGAAAAAGAAAATATTAATATTTGATCATGTCCAATGGAGGCCAAAACTCTGACTTTGAAATATTTGTTCTTGTTTTTAAAGTCCTTTTAAGAAACGAATATGAAGCAATTAAAACTAAAATATAGAGGACTGAGACATGAGCCCTGAGAGACACCCCAACTGATTCAAGATCTCTTAATTATGTTATCAGCTGTTAATGTGGGAAATTTCCTAGGGGTTTTTTTTTTCAGATTTTTTTTTCAAAATTTTGTCATTGAACTATCAGAAAAAAGGCAAACAGCATGCTCAAGATGAAACTGAATTTGTGAAAAAAAAAAAAATTGGTGACCTGAACCATGAGAAACACGACAACTCCTCGATGACAGCTTTATTTCCTGAACTTTCCTGAGCTCGTGTTAATTGTGAACAAACGGTAAGAGTTCACCAGGAACGAAGTCCAGAACATTTTATGTGAGTTAACCAATCGGCATGGTGTGCATTAAGTGAGAGGATCCTCTGAAATGTTTTAGTTCCTTCCAGAAGCGAAACCAATGACAATGAGAAGAAGGAAAAGAAGCAACAAAAGATCTGTGATAAACTGCTAACTTCTGAGAATTTTTTGGTAAAAAATAGTGACTTCAGTCAATAGCGTTGGTAAATGTCAAAAGGAATCATTCATTCTCAGCGATTCACACTTTATAGCAACTTTATCTCACATAAAAGTTGAACAAGATTACAAATGTATCCTTTGAAAATGCAGTTAAATGTCTATAAATGATGATATGCAAATCCCTCCACATGGTGACAGATTTAAAGTGGGAACTTTATGATTCTGATGAGTGTAATTGTCTTCAAAGTGGTTGCATTTGCGATTTTTCCTATTATAGTAATATGGTAAATGTCATACTGTCAGGCTGTCACCTCCACGCGTTGATCATGATCAAACAAGGTCAAGCAGCAGATGCATTCGCCACCAGCTCTGCGTCAGTGGCCTCTTATACATGTTGTCACTCATAGTGACACAGATGATTTCATAAATAAAGCCTCAGGAAATAATTCCTTGTGCGTGAAAGGTTATTGTTATGGATTTTCTTTAACAAGGACTGCAAGCATTTCAAACCACTACCAAGAGTAACCATTAAATAAACCACTAACAAGGACACTTTTATGAAGCAACTTTTTTTAATGGCTGTGTTCATCTTCCTAAAACCAAACGACAGATTGTTCAGAATGTTTTTTTTTTTTTTTGTTTGAATCCAGTTTCTGATATTTTCCAGTTTGAATCACGCATTGAGAGCCTGCCACCTCAGTGTTCGCGGCGGTAATAGGCGCCGCTTCTTCTCGCCACCTCCATTATACTCGACTCCCAACAACACAGAGAGGCGAAAGCACAAGTGGAACGAGAGGCAACTGCTACAAATGACCCAGTTTACACAAAAAGGCAGTGGGTTACAGCTTCATTTCCAATTATTCATTATTCGAGAATTAGTTTGGAGACACGACCCCTGTTGAGTGACACTTGTGGGCGGATGCGAGGGCATTCGGTGAGATTACACCGCCGCGGACCGTCGAGCTATAATGAAGAGGTCAAAGCAATCAGATATGCAGCAGAAAGGAAGGGGCGAGATATAGAAAAAGGTGTGAGTCACACCTTATTCTATATCTTATTTATTTATTTTAGCTTGTGAAATTGGAATGAGGGAGGTCATCAGCGGAAGAAGCTAAAAATGTGAAATAAAACACTGCAAGATGATGTTCAGTTGAAACTGCTTAAATGTTTCTCTTTATTTTAACCTGGATGAAAGTATAAAAACCAACATTGATTGAATAATAAGGATAGCTCTTTCAATGCTGGAATGACACTGGCTGAAATGCATAAATCCATAAAAAAAGGAGTAAAAGAAGGGTTCAGAATGATGTTAATTAAATTTACAAAACATAGAACTTTGCTTATATTGGAAATTCAGCAGTTGAGACATGAGCGACAGATATATAACTGAGATCTCCATTTTCAAAAGTAAATGAACTATTTTAATGTCAGTTTTATGATAACCATCATGTATGTCAGTCAGCGCATTGTGAATATGCACATTTCCTGATATTTCTTCCAAACCAACAATGCTGCATTGAAGACGATCACTTATATATGTTTAAGCAGATGTACAACATGTTGGCCATATTTCTCTGTCATTTCATTCAAACAACTTCTGCCATACTTTGTGTTGTTCCTAAGTTTGATCAACACTAGGTATACAAGTGCAAACCAAACAGTTCTGAATAGAACTGTGAAGTCTACAAAAGTTTGCATTTTGCCTTTCTGCGGACATTCTTCCTCTTCATCTCCTTTCATGCCCATCGCGGTGTGCTGTCCTTGATTTGTTGTTTGCCTAATGTCTCAATCGCGCAGTGGAAATTCATTGACCGAGCTCAACGACAACACAGCTACTGTATTCAAAATAACTATATATTTGACCAGAGCTGTATCTCTATGTTTATGGATGCAATAACCTTCACTGAATATAATGACACGAGAACATAAGCATCTCTCTGCTCCCCCTTTATTCCCTCACAGTAAAAGATCAGTCCATATATGCTGGAAAGTGACAATAACCACTTGTGTGTTATGAAAAAGAAGGAGCTCACTGTAAGAAAATGTGTTGGCTTCAATGTTTCATGTTTCTGACAAAGATGCGTAAGCCTCGTGTGATTTCCCCACGAGGACACACTGCAGCAGTAATGTCCACATCTCTGAGGCCATTTTAAGGTGGCGGCCACTCTTTCAAATAAAGCAAAATATTTGTCCACATCATTCTCGTTGAATGGAGGAACTGAGCTTTAGGAGTCAATCATTGTTTACTGTCGTCTCGAGAAACGCTGAACTGTTTGAGGGGAGGACAGACGACTCCTGACGCAGCAGCGGTGTTACGTTTTATCCGTGATTCGTCTCATCTGATAAGATTCTGTAATGAAATTTCTTCAATTTTCAATCTCTCTCAGTCTGATTCCTGGTTTCGCCTCCTCTTGAGGTTTCTGTCGGAGTTTCCCAGACGGCTTGGCTCTTCGAGCTGGATTCCAACATCCATCTCATCGCCAGGATCGGGAGCGAGGCATGCGCACGGGGATGGGCCAATCTGGCCTTTCCTAGAAATGAGTCCTCCAACTGAGCTGTAGCGGACAGGGGCTGGTTCCCACCGGGGGTGAGAAGGTGGTGGAATCTTACCAATGTCCACTATATTCACACTCATAGCATGTGAACTGAAATAACAGGAACTTTTTTTTTCTAAATTAAAAGTACGATAGGTTTCACCTCTCATTGAGAACAAAAAAACATTAGTTCATAAAAATGCTTCTAGACAAGGCTTGAAATATTGAAGCCTGTGAGTAGCAGACACTTCTTTTTGCTATGTTTTATTTCTAAAAAAACATTTAAGGGAAAGTAAATCTAAATTCTAACAATGGGGAAATGATGCAACTCAGGAGTTTTGTCAGAAAAATGCATAAAAAGCAAACCCTCCTTGTTAACGGCCTCCTCCTGACCTAGAAATTGGTTGAAATATCTTCATCATGTATATTTTCATCATTTAGGTGCTATGGGTGTTGTGGAACTCAAGTACGGTCTCAAAACTCAGTCTTGACTCCTAAAAGTCTTTGTCTTGGCATGTTCTGGTCTTGCTCTTGATGAAGTCCCAACCCCTTAAAGTCTCGATCTTTTCTTGGTCTTGGGATGCTCATGGCTTAGTCTTGACTTGTTCTCGCACTCTTAAAGTCTCGGTCTTGAGGTGTTCTGGCCTTGGTCTTAACTCTATCTCACCCTCTGTCGCTCTTGGTCTTAATGGCAACATGAGGTGCTTTAAGATCTGGGTTTGTATGAGGACATTTGTCACAGTTTTTTTTTTTTTTTTTTCAATAATTTTAATTAATCTTCAACAGAGTTCTTATCTTAATTGTACTTTATATATATATAATAAATTGTTTCTTTGTTGAAAAAAAAAAAACAGATGCCAAGAGGAAGCTTGCACGCCACTTTAAATATCAGTGATAAACCTGATAGTTAAAGCTCGTGTCCGGAGTTTTGAAAGAGGAAGGGTTTTTTTAATCCAAAGTCTCGAAGTTCCGCCCTCCCTCTGCTTTCATGAGCGACCAAGCCCCGTCCCTTTAATTGTGCATGCTATTATCCGTTGGGTGAAAATGAGAGCCTCCGAGTCCTACAGCATCCTCCATGTTGAGCTGTTTACGGTGGATGTTCAGCAGACAGTGGATATATCCGCGGTAAGCGGGGCGGCTGCTGCGGAGCTAACTCTCCTCTGCCTGGGCGAGCGACCGTGCTCTCTGGCTGCACGCACACTTTGATTGACAACACGTGAATGCGGAAGCTCGAAATCTATTGGCTGACGCTGACCGGCGCTTTTTCGGATAACATGGGCGTCTATGAGACGAAGGCGGGGCTCATAAATACATTTTTATATTGCTTTATGCTAATATTATATTGTAGTATCGAACCAGACTGACACATTTAAGCTCTGTTGAAAAATGATACATACTTGGAAACGAAAGGAAACTCCGGACACGAGCTTTAATGGTTGCAATCTGCTCAGATAACATATTTATGTTATATTTGCAGTTTAAGATTAATCCAGTAATATTTTTATTGGAAAGGTTGAACTGATCTGATTGTGTACGCTGCTTTTGTGTAGTTTTTTTTTTTTTTTTTTTCCTTCTTTTCCCCAATGTTTTGATGTGGTTAGCTCTGGTTTAATCAGGTATAACAAAGTAATCACGTTTAATTAAAAAAAAAAGACATAATGAAGGAATTAATCCTTAAGAAGAATTTGGGAATTCTTCAAAATTAATTAACAAAAACAGCAGCGACATCGGGGGACGACCCTGTTTCCGTATTGAATTCTGCTCAATGAGCGCTCCTCCGTGTGTTGTAAATCTTTCTCTGAGCTTAAATTATATTGCAATGAGCTCCGTGCAGACTCGAGAGTACAAGAGGACTCTTGAATAATTCAGTGCGGACCTTTGGGACAGAGAGCAAAGACGACTCCTGTGCCCATCAACAGCTATTTCTACCATGTCTTTTTAAAGGTATTTAAGTGCACAGAATAGGCGAGCAGGAAACAGATCTAGCATGTGTATATATGGATCCTCTGTCCGTCCATCTATTTTTCATGCAGGCTTTATCTAAGTTAGAAAGGCCTTTCGCAGTTCATTCTGGGCGAGAGGCACCTTGGACAGTTCACCTGAGACAGAGACACAATCACATTTAGTGTCTGTGATTAAGTGACCTCTTTGGATTTTGGGGGTAGGCCACAGTATCTGGAAGCCTCACACAAACACATGGAGAACATGCAGACTCGGCACAGAGAGTGGCATCTGAAACCCAAATATTCTTCCTGTGAGGCCACAGTGCTAATTGCTGCACCACAAGGCGAACCTTATATAGATATTCTTATGAATAAATTAGCAAGTGAACTATGTGAGCTAATCAGCCCCTCGGGATCAGAGGGTCATTCAGACGTATGGAGTCAGCCAAGAAGGTCAATAGGAATTCAGTGATGTTCCACTGAGGCAACACACACACACACTCTCTTAACTATTCCTATTATGGGCACAGAAGTAATTGAATTTACAAAGCTGTAGTGATGAAGGATGATTGCAGCTCAAGATGGCTGGATGGATGGATGGATGGGTGCTGGATGGATTTTTTTTTTTCTTTTTCTTTCTGAAAGGCAATTGCAATGTTTACATTTCTGAGTATTTAAGTCATTTCACTTCCTCAACTTTTTGCTTAAAATCAGGGCTCCTTGCATTGTTTTTTTCATGAGTTTCCTTTTGAAATGTATTTATGATAGGCACATTCAAGATGTTTTTTTTGTTTGTTTGTTTTTTCTATGTGTCATACTTTGTGGGACCACTGTAAATGTCCCCTGGTATAATTACATGTAAATATGCACACTGGAAATATACTCAGAATTCAGATTTTCTCCTGTGGATGGATGCTGGAAGGATGGGTGGATGGATGGGTGATGGATGGCTGATGGATGGATGGATCTTTGAATGCTGGATGGATAGATGGATGGGTCATGGATGAATGGATGAGTGATGGATGGAATCTGAATAGATGAATGGATAGGTGATGGATGGGTGCTGGATGGATGGCTGGGTACTTGATTAAAGGATGGAAGGGTGCTTTCTGGATGGATGGATTAAGGATGGACGCTGGATAGATGGATGGATGGGTGGGTACTGGATAGATGCATAGAATATGGCTGTATGGTGTTTGACGGATGGAGGGATGGATGCTGACCGTTTTTTACCTGTTATGTTTACTATAAGATCATTCATGGGGTTCATAAATTTCTAGCAGCTGAATGAACAACACGATTCTTCACAATTTAGCATATTCTTCTCTGTTTTCCACTTTATGTTATTCTTGATAACGAAGCAGCCTCGCTCCCGCCACCACTAACGTGTGCAGCACCAACACATGATTCAAGTCAACACAGTTCAGCATCAGTAGGTGTAATGTTGTTTTGCACATTTTCTTTGGAGGAAGAGAAAACTGTTTTGCTCGCTGAGTCCTTTACAACTGTTCATTCGAACGCTAACAACAGACGGGGGGCTTTATTGAGTGTTTTTTAATCAAACAATTGTCAAATGTGGCACCGTATAACGCAGAGTAAATAATTGGCTCTCCTCTGTGTTCAGTATGACAAACTAATTGTGTTTGTGTTTTCAGACCATTTTTATCTTCATTTTTGTTACTCAAAGTTAATAAGATGTACAGAATTTTTTTTTTCCAAGGATTGAATTCATTCTTGTTCTTGTTGTCTTGTTAAATTTTAACCTATATCGTGAATCTGCTGCGCACTGACCCTGTTTCGGTATTTTTAAAGGCGCCGTTAGGAACAAACTACACTAAAAATCGAAATGACTTAGTTGCTTGGTGTAACACATTGATTTTAATTCACCATCCCAACGTGTCTGTCTTCCACTGGCCAACAGCCTACAATTATCAGCTTGTCAGGAGCTGCCACAGCACACAATAAATATTTTTTTTTTCCCTTTTTCCTTTATAATTAGTTTCACAGCAAACAAATCATGGCTTTGTTTCGGGGCACGGGGAGACTGGGGACGTTTTGCTTCAAACAGTGTGACAGATTGTTTCCTTGTCAGCGTTGCTCTTGTCAGGGGTCACGGCGAGTCACATTTGAAGACTCATGACAGGAGTGAGATCTTTTTTATTCCACTGCTCTTTGACATAAATGGTACAATTGCAGACCTCCTGTCAGCCTGATCACTAGGAAAAAAGTCAAAATATGGCAGGGGAAAAAAAAAATAAAACATTTGAAGGCATTGTCTCACAACTTAAAAGCCACTCAACTACTTAATCCACATTTGCAGTGGCAGTTCCCCACAATGTTGTAACAAGCGCATAGGGATATTAAAAGTATCTGTTGGTTGTTTCTGATTAGCTGCCACTGAACCTTGACTGTAATCCCATAAGCTTCGGCCCGCAGCGTTCAGACTGCAGACCAACCTACTGAAGGGAAAACCGCAGAGGAGTTGTGCTCCTAACTAGTTCTTCTAATCCATCATACAAAGCCTTATCACGCATAACCCAACACATAACAGGCAAATCCGACGATGGCCCACTTGTCCAGTCTGGATCTGGGACCGCACTGTGGGGTGTCTCTACAGGTCACATCGGGCCAGAGACTCCACCTGTTGTGTGGTCGTCAGAACTCGATGTCAAGGAAAACTGGAGAAGTTCGAGACCTAAAGCAGAACCAGGAAACTAATGATTGCTTTAATTTGAAGATTTTATGAGTTTAAGGATAAATATGGACACACCCAAAAGCAACAGTTTTCAAGACGTGTTGCATATTTCCATAACATGTCTTGTTATTGAAGTGTTTTTTTTTTTTCTTTTTCATTTGATAAACATGAATTAGTTTCTTTTCATTTTATATTCAGAGTAGTTACGAGTTCTCTGAAGCATGATGCATTTTCCTTTCAGCTGTGCGGAAGAAAAAGCACAGCAGCAAATTAAGTGTTGTTTGATTCATTAATTGAATGCAGCGAGAGACATTTGCCCAAAGAATAAACCCTCTTAAAATTATATGGAAATCTCATCTCTTCATTGGCATTGAGCTTTTATGCATGTGAAGTGGCACTAATGCATCTACACATGGAAAAGGAAAAAAAAAGTTTTTTTTTTTTTTTTTTTTTTTTCCTTTCTCATGATCAGATCGTGATCATAAAAACAGGTGGCCATCATCAGCTGTGGAATATTCAAATGTGGATTCATTTATATGTATATTTTGCAGCTAAACTTCTGAGGTGCTGAATAAAAGAGAAGTGGGTACATTTGAAACTAATTACGGTAATTACATAGCCTGACGATGTTTCATCATGTTGATGACATTACTAAATAAAGAAGGTATTCAGTCATGGAAGTAGGTTTCCATACAAACTGTGTTCTCCTGGAGTGTTTTTAAAAAAAGTTGCTTCATTGTCAAGTGAATGGATCCAAAATGGAATGAAAGTTTACCATTTCCACCACGTAAATGGGGCCTGAAATCAAACTATTGTAACAAGTAATTATTTTGTTTTTACATTGTATTCTATAAAATGTTTTAAACCATATTGAGACCATTATCCATTAGAGGAATTGTAGAAATAAGACGTAGACATTGAGTCCGATCAGTGAATGTATAATTATATTTTCTGTGAATTAATGTGATCCTCAGGTGTTTCTTGGACCTCAGGTTGGGAATTTCTGCCTTATAATAGAGTTTGGACACAATAGAACAGAAATACCTGGTAAAATTAAAGGAAATCCAACATATGTCATATCTTACGAAGGTTTGCACTGTTTCTCAGGTTTAAAATCAAGGTGCAAATAATAGTCTTGTTTTCAGCTGTGATAAAAGGTGTTTTTATCATATTTAGACATTATCTATTAGAAGAAATGTAGATGATACAGTCAGTAGAATTGAATCTGATCACTAAATATGTAACATATATTGTGGATTATGGCCATCCGAGTGGAGGAAGCCGATGTGATCCGGTGTGACCCTCAGGTAGATTCACTTATGAGGGGAGTAAAAAATGGCACTCATCAATCATTCCCAGTCAGTCTGCGGCTGATTGGCATATCTATCCTCATTCGAGCTGTCTGTAGCCATTAGCGGGGCAAATTATATGGAGGCCCTAATGTGTTTACAGATGATTATTCCATTTTCTCTGCCATAAAGCTGCTTATAGGTTCAACTCCACAATTTCTTCAGCTGCCAATACGGCTTAACAACAAAGGCCATTAAGTGTTACATATTTAATGCCGGAGCAATTAATTAAAGGAACCGCTTCCTGCGTTTAATCTGCACACGTCAATCTGGCGATGGCGACTGGCGGAGGGGAGGGTGGGATCCGCTCAGTATCGCAGTGGCGGGCTGAAGAGGCCTCCTGCAGCACCGATGCCATCAGTGAGCAGTCTCAAACTAATGGAAACTATCACACTTTTTCTTACCCTCTCTCTCTCTCTCTCTTTCTTTTTTTTCTGCACATCCTCCAGAGGTAGTGAAGGAGGAGTGTGATTCTTTATAAGTCAGGAAGGGCTGCTTCACAGTCTGCTCGAGTGTTACCTGCAATTTTTCAAAGAAGTGAAGCCGGAGGATGGGCATCACTGCTCCATTAGACAATGAGGAAGACCCCCACCCCCCCTCAAAAAAAAAAAAAAATGCAGTTTACTTTTAATTACAGCATGTTTGAGAATGATTTCTAACCTGCCGTTTTAGAAGAAGATTTGAAATTACCACCAACACTGCAAAAAAAAGTTGACTTAAACCCGAACTTCAAGTAAGCCATTTTTATATTTCAGTCAAAAAAAAAAAAAAAAAAATTACCATCATTTATCATTATTGTTGGATGCATTAAAAACCTAAAGAAATAGATTCATCCGCATGTGAAATACTGATAACTGCATGCTTCCAGCATCACTTTTCTCTCCTGTCTCAAGCACAAGCCCACACACTCAAACACTGTACGGCTTTTTAATTGTCAGTCTTTGACCTGTGGGTCTGATGAGGCTTCGTTGTTTTCTCAATAAATTCCAACACGAGGTCGAAGTGAGGTTCATCGCATTTGAATGATATATTTATCAGTCTGTCATCCTTTTTTATTTGGTATATCTTTCTTCTGTGCAAGGCAAACTGTTCACATGCATCGACATGTCAAGAAATATGTGTTTGGTAGATTTTTCTCACGTATTTTTCTCTGCGGCTAAACCCGCAATCACATGCCTCATTCGAATATGGCAGGATTCAAAAGGGAATTGATCAAGCTTTCAAAATCTAACTGGCCTTTTCATTAGATCAATAGAGTTGAATATTTTGATCCAAAACACAAATTCAAAAAAATGTGAATAGACACAGAAACTGGTGTTTGTAATACAGCAGCACTCGAGAGTGATCCTGGTCTCAAGACCACATTTCTTGATTCTTGGAAATGATCTTTCCCTTTCAGTTCAAACCATGTTGATAATAAAATATCAGCTATTACACAAAATTGTAAAATGTCTGAGTTTTAACATCTGACATTTGGTTTTGTTTTCCATTAAAGCATGGTTTATGATATTTTATGCTCATTGCATTATTAATTTTAATGTGATATTCTGGATTTAAGTGTTTGGATTTCGGTAAATTGAATCAGGCGTACAAAAACAACAGAAATACAAGAAAAACAAGGATTTAATACTTCAAATATAATCATGTCAGAGTGTAGTTTTGCTTAGGATACTCTATGTAAGCCTCAGACGATTCCTCTAATATGATTTATAATGTAAATGTAGCGCTCTGCAGTTATAAATGTAAATACAGCACCTTTAAATCAAGCCCAGAGACTCCTGGACGCTGAAATAAATGTACAAATGTTTATAGGCCATCGTTGTCACATCCTCGTGAATTAATAATGTCATAAATATCAAGGAGGCCTCAACGTTTTCTTGGTGCCATGAAAAGGTCACACCTCGGGGATTTCAGCAGTATCTAAAAATAAAATATCTTATCAAGGCGTATGCATAATTAATGATTGGTCATTTTACATAAGGAGCCAGAGTTATCTTTGTCATTGCCCTTGCCAATCATCTGGTGTCACCGCAGGAGGCTTGGAGCTTCCGCGGCCTGATCCGGATCCAAACGTCTTGTCTGTGAGGGTTTTTTTTTCATCGTGTTTCTGCCGAAGAATTTCCTCCCAACAAATCTGCTTCTTTTTCTTTTAATGGTCTCATTTGATGCCAGTTTGTTGTTCAAGACTGACTCGGTTTTATTTGGAGCTGTCTTAAGTTGGTGGCAGATGGGCAGAAAAACAGAGAGCTAAATTTATTTCCTTGTAAAATATTTATACAGACGCCACTTTTTTTTTTGAGAGAGAGAAAGAAAACACATAGTTTGCTTTTGAAAGCAGGCAGCAGGATAAGATGAACATGCAACCACATGTCACACATAATCGTGTCAAGTATTCTGAATCACAGTAATGTGTCTTATCAGTTAAAGCAGCATAGTAAATAATAGACGTTAGAAAAGAAGCGAGAATGTGTGTTAATATAGGCTTCATAGGTTTTAGATCAGAGGTGCCAAACTCATATTAGTTGGTCTCAATGAGGCTGGACGAGAAAGAAAAACACCCGATCCTGTAATTCTTTAATGGACCTTGTTCCAGTCACTCCCACGTCTCTGGATGTTTCTTCCAAACTCACATTGATGAGTTACAAGCGGCCTGGATACAGTGGGAATAATACATTTATGAGATTTCCAGAATGTGTCACAGTTCTGCTCTGCATCAGAGTTACAGAATGTCTTACTGTCAGAGTTCTACCGTGTGTCAAGAGCATCTGAAATTTTTATGACGGCTATAGTCTGTGATAATTCTACAACATATGAGGAGTCTAATATGTGTGACAGTTTTTACAATGTTTTAAATCACTAGAGCGTGGGACAGTTCTAGATCGTTTCCGTTTTAGAATGTGTGAGTGTTCTGTGTGAATTTGCATGTTCTTCCTGTGACTGCGTGAGAAAATGGGGAAGGTTCTGAATGTGTTACAGTTTGGGAATATTTGAAAGTTGTATAAAATGTCAAAGCTCCTGAATATTTGAGTTATAAAGCTTCAAGACTTGTGCAGTTTGCAGAATATTTCAGAGATCCCAAATGTGTCAGAGCTGTACGATGTGTTCAAGTTTTAATTGAGTGGTTCGTCCAGCATGTATGACAGTTATGGAATGTGAGCGAGTTCTAGAATGTGTGAGAGTTCCCCAAGCTGTCAGCATTCTAGATACTGCCAGAGTTGTAGGTTGTGTCAAAGTTTTCGAGTGTTTGAAAGTTTTTAAATGTGTGATAGTTCTACAACGTGTCAGACTTCTGGAATATGTGAAACTTGAATAATGGGTGAGATTTCTACATCTGGTAATGTCTTAAACCATTATTTTTATTACCTCCTGAGAACACCCTGAACTCCCACAGTGCTACCTGATGAGCTAAAAACAGTTCACAAACAAGATACATATTGACTCCAGACATGGGGATTATTTATTTACCAGGTTTTGTTAGACGCAGTCACACTATACGGAGCAGCCGACAACTAGCAGATGCTTAAACTATTTATCTCTGATAAATACAGCAAGCTCGAACATGACAATTCATAGCTGTTTATGATCAAATATCTAGAAAAGATCATTCTAAAATATACAACTATTATATATATATATATATATATATATATATATATATATATATATATATATATATATATATATATATATATAACTGCTTGAGTTGTGTTGTGAGCAGACAACAGATGATCACAAACTTTAATAACAGTGATGAGATTAGAGATTATGAGACTGCATGATGTGGTCCAGTGGCAAAAATTGCAAAAACAAACCTTACGACTACCCCAGGCCGACCTATTTGCATTTATCTGAAGCAGATATTTATACTGACTTTTACAGATGGCATAGATATTACAATAAGTTTACTGATGAAGTATGTTTTGTTGTCTGAGTGTCCTGTTCGCCAGCGTGTGATAAGTGAGATTCACCAATGAACAAGTGGAAATGGGTAACGCTGGCAACTTGAAAGCTACAGAAGAATGTCACATTTTCTCTTGATGACCAGGGGTGGCGTAAAGTCGGGAAGATTTCTTTATAGTTTGCAGCGAACACAAAGAGTAGTCAGCTCACTGAGAGAAAGGCAGCAGGTCTGAGCAGAACTGAACCGAACTCTCCCATGTCTGCTCTCTCCTCAGCCTATAAAGAAAAGCTACAGCCCCCATGGCGCCCGGCGCCCGGGGATGTCTACTAATCAGTTTATGACGCCTCGCGAACTCGTCTGATGTCGAGGCAGTTTGACCCCTTTGACAGCGAGGACTGCTTGAAGAAAGCCTAAAATATTCCATGTCAAGTTGTTGCATTTGGACAGCGATCTCCACAAACGGAAAAACCAAGGCCTTTCCAGCTGGTTGAGGTTTATGGGTTTTTTTTTTTTTTTTTCTGTAATTATGACACTAAAATCTATATCATGGGCTGAAATGGGCCTCGTTTTTAACACCGTTGTCTCAAATCTTCCTTCTTTTTTTTATTTTTTCCATGCAAAAAGCAGAGGATTATTGACGTAATAATGACTCATCAGAACGGCCGCCCATATCATCCATCTCTGTTTGCATGTATCTACATTCTGTCAGGGTATTGAATTCAGATGGGAAATTGGCCCCAAGAATGAGGCAGTGATTGCTGACCATCTCATATGTTTCTCGTCATAGAAAACTTCAATAATCTAAAGAGCATCTGTCAAAAAAAATAATGCAGTCAGCAGGAGCTGTCCTTTTCCATTTGTGTGCAACATAATGTGACTATCTGCGAGCTGGCAGGAAGCAAATTGTGCCACTCCTGCTTATTTTGAATTTATGAATCTTTAAACGACGCTCGCGTCAGCCGGGCTAATTGTGAAATATCTTCACCAGAAAAGTGAGGAGAGGTTTATCACAAATCTTCCGCGTTACAGCAGGGTGCTGGTAAACAGTTGTTCAGTGCAGTTTCTGTTTGGAAATGAGCTTGTGCCAAAAGCAATGTGAGATTATAAGATACAAGGAAAGCTCTAATCACCTAAGCAATTCCTAACGTTACAAAGTGTTGTCTGCACTAGTTTGTGAAGAGACCAAATATATTTAGCTCAGTGATAAATTACTGTGAACCTCTAGAATGTGGTTAACACAGCTAAAACAACAAAATATATGTGACTCTTTTTCCAAATGAGACCACAAATAGACTCTTCCAGTTCACACAGGAGAAAACTGGAGCAAATAAATTTACATTTAAACAGTTGAGACATTTTCAAATAGACATGACACAAAAAAAAAAATCACACAATTATTATTGAATTTGTCCAGTATTTCTCATGCACCTTCTGTAGGATGCCATCTGTCAGGATTTTCAATTTTAAATCACCTTTCGTCTTTTTAGTTTCCATCCCAACAGCGAAAAATGTGAAAGCGTAAAATCGGACTTCCCAAATTTTCACAAACCTCAAACTCACAGATTTCCCCGATCACACACTGGCAGGCGACTTGGTAGGTTGGGACTGTTGAATGACTCGGCAGCAGAAACACTCACACTGGTGGGAGCATTCTTTCCAGAAAGTTTGGAGGGTTTCTTTTTGAATGTGGCAGCTTTTGTCACTGAGCCAACTTTTTACCATTCCAAATAAACGACACGCTCCGCTAAACATTTTGTGCATTTCCTCTAAAGTTTTAGCATCGCGTGCTTGACACCGCTTGTCAAACGACACACTTTTCTCACGAAAAAAACTCCACATATGTCTGGTTGGTGTTTTTCTCACGGGCTCTGAACCTTTCTCTGTATGCTGTATGCAGAGATGCATCGCCTCCACCTCCTTTGCTTTCCACGGCAAAATGTCCAAACAGTGATTTGTTTAAAAGTACAATTCAGCTCGATTTGATGCTAGCTCCATTTCTTATGCCCACCATCCTCCCCCTGAAGTCCACCACAATGCTGAGCATCTCTACCGGCTAACGTGGAATCACTGGTGTTATCGCATTATCTGAATCATCTGTGGTGTTTGGCCTCGGGCTCTTCTCACGCTCTGAACAACATGTGCGAGCGCACGTCGCCCCGGCACAGAAACCAAACAACGCGTAATCGTGTTCCCGCATCGGGGTGCATTCTGCTGGTTTATGCTTTGTTAATTAGCATTAGCTTTTTTGACATGTTACAGGAAGGACTTAAGTTGTTTTTTTAATGAGCCTGGGTTTATCCGCCCGGTCCTGCTTTAATGTGCTGCCGGTATGAAGAATTTATAGGAGGACGTCCACATGCGGACGCGCTGGAGAAAGTTTCAAATGATCTGGGCTGCATTATCCATTATGGATTAATTAAACTTGTCGGCCCTTTTGTAATCTAAATCTAATTGACTCGTTGGAAAATAAATTGCATAAATTAATGACGTGGGGAAAGCAAGGACAAAAATAAGATGTTTTTTTTTTTTTTTTTATGCCGCCGCCTTCGGTCTGAAGAGCAAAGTGAAATTTCAAACCACCTGCTGCTAAAAACGCTGATCAGAAAAAGAGGACGATTGAGGTCAGCTTTCATGATTTCGCCTCCTCTGAGCAGACCGGCCTGCGATGGAGTGAGTTTGCCACGTAAACTTCTGCTCGCTCGTTAGAGGTCTGTCGCCGTCGGGCTGATATCGGACATCCACGGTTAAAATAGCGCTCATTGATTTCCTAACCTAACGGACTCCCTCTTGATGAAAGCCAGCTGAATAATTGACAGCGTCTCCCACCCACCGCTTGTATCCCACCCATGCCTGAAAGATCCTCGATACTTAAACAAACATAAACATGGAGGCACTAACAGGAAATCAACAGCACGTAGCCTAAAAATACCGGGGACTATTAAAGCGGAACAAATGGCCACAGTGGAAGAAGCCATTACATGGCCGCCATTAACAGTGCATCATCTCAGAAATAGGCTGATCAGCACTTTCGGGGATGTAGCTGCCATTTCCAGAGGAGACGGATGGCCTTCTGCTTTCATTATCATTTGGATATGTCTCAACTTCCCTGGATCAATAGCACATTAAAGTACTGCGAAGCCCAAATATGAATAGCTTTGGTTTTGATGGCTTAATAACGGCGGTATCAGTCACACAATGCAGCTAATACTAATGAACAGAAGTACTATTTTCATTATTAATGGAGCTGCAGGATTATTACTTTACTTTTACTGTGTCAAACTTCAGACTGCAGGCTCGTCTTGATTATTTTTCCCCTCTATTGACGTCTGCTGTACATCACAGACTCAGAATATAGGAAGGCTGCAGTAAGTGTGCGTACTTTATTTTCTAGTAGTGCAGCTCTGAATTTCTCCCCACAGCTCCATTCATGACTAAAGTAAACATAAGATCTTTCATATTTACATTAAATATTGATTCAATCTGTCACATTTGCATATTTATTGATATAATTACAAGTCAAATTGAAATAAGTAACATGAAATATCGTAGGTAGAAACTGTATATAAATTCATAATTCATCATTTTAGATAATAATAAACAAGTTATGGATGGATGATGGATGGATCAATCGATGTGCATATTGGATTGAATTCTGTGAAGAACAAATCAAGTAAAATTTCATGAGTTTACCTGTCTATCAATGTGAAATTCTAAAAAAAAGGTAATTATTATGCAACACAACTCAAAAACTACCAGGAGTCATTAAAAATGTGTTTAATGTTTCATTGCATTTCAGGCCTTTGATACAAATCTTGATTGACAATGAGCACATATTTCAAAGAACTGAAAAAAATGTCCAAATGTTAACTTTACTCGAGACAGAGTAAACTATCAAAGAAAGAAAAAAGAGGCTTTGAAAACACTGTAGTAAGTGCTGCTTAAATAAACATTGGTACTCGTGGAGCAAATGTGTTTGAAAATAGAGACTCACACAGCAATTATAGAGTGGAGCTGTCTGAGAAATGATGTGATTTCCATGAGAGCTTTGGGGAAGGTCTCCTGGTACCTGTAGTGGAGCGCTCAACAACCTCAGGTCTCCGTTTGATTACGACCGGCCTGCAGACACCGACACAATGATTCATGCAATCTTACTCATCATTTACACAGGATTGCCTCCATTACACCGTTTATGGGTCTGACCGGGACGCGCTCGCCAAAGGACTCGTGTGAAAATGACAGTGAAGGAGGACTTGTGTGAAAACCCAAAGAAAAGGAAAAAAAAAAATCTGTTCTTTTATTTGCAAAAACTTATTTTTAAAGAAAGTTCTATCTCACTGTTGAAGAAGCTTATAAAAAGTTGGCTAAAATGGCAAAAAGATGTTTTATTTATTTATTTACTTCTTTTTTTTTTTACAAAGTTAAAACAGATAAAACTGTTAAAACTGACGACTGGTAAAAAGAACAAAAAAACCAAAAAGGGAGCTGAAGTAACTCTAAAAATGTTAAAATGGCTGAAAATGGCTCAAAGTTAAATTTTAGTAAACACCAAAAAAACAAAAACTAAAATGGTTTAAAATGAGAAATAAAAAAAAACAGGTTTCAAACATTAAAAATATGAGGTAAATTAATAAATGAGAAAAAAATTGAGAAAACGATGAAAAACTAATAAAAGAGCGAGAAAACAGATGTAATAATCCTATAAATGTTGCCAGCTAAAGCAGGTATGGAGGTATTATGATCACTGAGGTGCAAACTGGTGCAAAGCAGACTGAAAAAAACAAAAATATCTTAATAAAAGTTACAAAAAACATACATGGAGACTTGCATGTGTTCGATAAGAGTCCATTTAAAATCATGTTGTTTATAACAATGTTGCTGGCTTTGCCTGAGGTCTGGAATGGAGACCGAAATCTGGATGCAAGTCACGTCCCAGTGCAACATGTCACACTCATTATTTCTGTCATAAATACCCCAAAGAAGTCAGTGTGGAGCATACTGTGTGGAGGATGTCGCTGTTTTATCACCACCTGAAGCATGCCCAGTGGCATCGAGGAAATGGCAGAGCGTACCGTCCACCTGTGTGGGCAGGCTGTTTAAACCGAGCGTGACACATGTCAAAACAACGTCTAAAACACAGCGGAAAGGATTTATTCAAGGTATGAGGAGATTTAACAATCAAAAACTATTTAAGATACTTTTTATGCAGATGATGCTTTGGTTTTTGTATCACAATAAACAGTTGATAAACTGCTTCTTTTTTTTTTCTTTTAATAAATAATTACTTTCAGACCTTCCAATAAGGAGGTAGATTGTTTAAACTAAAACAAGGTTTCTAGCTACTGAAAATGCAACTTTTTGAAAATGACTCTGACTCTGTCTTTTTGTATACGGTGGAAAACGCAACTTTTCTGAGCTGCAGCTGCACATGGGCACCACGGCAGTTGCAAACAGTTGTTCTGGGCGTGCAGTTCAGCACGCTTTCAGCCAGTGTTGTTAACCTACATCTGGTTAAAGACTGAAATTTGACTTACAGCACATAAAAATCCCAGCCAAATCTGTTGAAGCTTCAACTGAGAGGAACTTTTAAAAAAAGAAAAGAAATAAGGAGAAAAAAAAATGAAATCTGGCTACCCACTCACATTTTGCCTCCAGCTAAAGGAGCCTTGCAGATATGAATCAAGCACTCCAGCATTTACAAAGCAAGCTCGGGTCATTCCATGTACCTAACCCAATTTTTATAATTGTGGAAAAACAGCTGAGCCCAAAAAAAAAAAAAAAAAAAAAAAAAAAAAAAAACCACCTGATCGAATACGAGGCTTGTTCTTTTTGTGGAGACAGAGAGCGCCAAGGAAAGGAATCCGATGCATGATTGGAAATGCTTATCTTGCTGCCAAGCTGAAGAAAACTCTGCCCTATTTAGTTGATGCACTATCCCGCCGTCTTTTTTTTTTCCCCTCTCGCTCCTCCACCGTGTCTCCAGCTCCGTCCCTGCTGCTCCGTCACCGCCGAATCACACCCGCAGTCGTAGATCACCAGAGACTCTGCAATCATTTATATGCTAATCGGATGCCATCTATTAGCCTTTTACTGGATCAGTTTACATTACTGGTGGAAAACAGCTAAGGCAGCTGATCTTCTTTAACATCCTCCCCCCTCCCGACTTGGAAGTGAATCCCCGCAAAAGAGTGGTGAAGTTTATGTTGCCCTAAAACTCTCTTTTGGAGATCTCGAGATGTTTAGACCACTACACTCTGTCTTTCTGTTAAACAATCAGATCCCTGTTTACTTGAGAACATTTTCAAACGTATTTTGCTGCATTCTGGGTGTTCAGGCCACTGAAAAAACACAACTTTTTGAAAAAGGCTCACAATCTGGAACTGAATGTGTTTTGTTTTTACTTTCAGCAACACAAAATCTGTGACAATACAAACTTTGTGGAAATGGTTATCCGCCTTTATAGTCAAATAATCATTGCAACACAGGAATGAATGCAAATCCTCACACAAGAAAACAGTGAGAAAATTTCTTTTTAACTCCAAAATATGTGCAACTTTAGTCAAATGCACACTTTTTCATTCAGAATCCACAATAAATAAACTTCTTTCTTCAGATGAACTACCCCTCACACAGTGTAAAAGAAAAAAGAAAAAAAAAAGTGCATGTATTTAGCTCATAAAGACACCTTGAAACAGATTCAGTCTTAAATCTGAGCGGTTTGGGTGGAGAACAAAATGTGCCACTATAAACCAACTGAAAATGTATTTTAAAAAAAAGTCCGGTATTAATGGGACAAAGTGTCTGGTCATTGTCTGCATGTGCCTTCTGCAGGATATATTTGCCTCATATTTTGTGCTCTGCAATAATATTTTGCTATTGTTACGATTGATGGCGAGCGACAGAGAGAGAGAGAGAGAGAGAGAGATAGAGAGAGAGAGTAATGGGTTCAGGTTTCCGTGTGTCTGCTAATTAAATGACAGCAAGCGAGCAGATGAGAGGGACGCTTCAATTTTTCAAAGGTGACAAGCAACCAGGAACATTATGTGCCAGGTAGAGGAAGTTTTCTAATGAAGGGCTGCGGCGACATCCCCATCTGCCGTCAGATCATCCGGCCAAACGTGTCAGAGCGCCGCCGCCGTCGTCTTCCCCGCTAATGGCTACCTCCGCCGTTCCATGTCAGAACACGAAGCGCTTTTTCCAATCAGGGGTTTGATTACAGAGGAAGTGGAGACAAAGCAAACCGAGTGCTAGGAGTGGCCCAGAGTTGTTTGTGTTGGTCCGACCATCCAAAATTGGAGCCAGACCGTCCTGGATGCGACCAGTGAAGGCTGGCAATTGAATTTGTAACCATAATCTGTACGGGAAGGAGCATGTGGCGAGGAGTTTCCACCAAACCACCTGCCTGACCCAATTACCAGTGTCTAGTGCATTCTATATTGTTCTGTCTTCACAGCAGTAATTAACCAATCAATATGGTTTGTTGAAAAAAAAAAAAAAAAGCAACTTGCTTAAGCATCACAAACCAACTTTGGGAAGAATGCTTACAGTCTAGATGTAGTGACTTTTGGAAGGATTTTAATATATATCCAAGAAATCAGTGTCTGATGTTTGCTGAATATTAGGGGCATCGCAGTGTGCCGGGAGATAATGTTGCACCATTTGCTAAATGGGTATAACAACAGCTGCAAACTGGATTTTTGTGCCCACACATGGAAGTTGATCTTGTAATGGGACACAATGAGGAACACAATATGAATGATATTCCATGAGTATGGCAGGGTTTCCCCCAGAAAACTTGCTAAGCCCGGTGGTTGGACTGCTAGAGAAGCCCACCGTGTTTCTAAAAAAAAAAAAAAAGAAAAAGTTAAAAGTTGACAGAAATTTTGAAATTATGTCTACTTTGTGTTATTGTCAGCATTTATTAACATTACTTAAATGCAGAGTCTTACAGAAAGCCACAATCTTAAAATAAGGTTTTAACAAACAAAAAAAATTAAAATAAATATAAAATGTTTCCACCTAAGTTAAATCCTAGTGAATCTTAAAACAAGGCATTGCTGTTCACATTTAAAGGTAAAATAAATTAACAAAAATAAAAAAGTGCAAATATGATCAAGGTGTAAAAACAGGGCACTCAGAGGCTGAAGAGGTATCTGCTGCACTGTCTGACCTCGTCTACTTTTTGAATGAAAAACTAAAGAAAAATTACTGAAAAATTATTAGATTGCTTATAGTTATTAATATTCTTATGTTCACAGCAGTGCATAAGTCCCGCAGTACCTCCTTCAGTCCAGCAGAGAGCGCATTGTTACTGTTCGATGTATAGTGCAGTGTGAAGCACGTAGAAGAAGAATGTGTATGAATGGAATCCCCCAGACTAATGAAGCATGTTGTTCGTGGCGGTTCATTAAACAGAAGCACCGCAGTTCCACCGTTTGGACCGTGAATCATTTTGAGGATAGAACACGAACCATTTTGGATTAAGTCCGCTAGTTTGATGTTTACCATCGCGACCCACAGAAGGCTGCTCTGACGACGTGCTAACAGCCTTGCTGACTGCTAACATGCTAACTCGCACCGGCTCTGCCTCGTCAACGAGCAGCGGCGTTCTGATGAAAATACACGTCACCTCTGACCCCCTTTGTGTTCACGTATCGACCATAAGGTGTCGCCATTGCAACCATATTACCAGATGCCATTAAAAGTTTTAGAGACCGTCTTTGGTATCGCTGTTTTTGGTGCATAAAAAAACACATTTACAATAAACCAGCAACGCTTAGCCTGGCGGGGGGGGCAAGAAAAGCATGGCGGCCCACCAGGCCTATAAAGCACTGAGGGAAACCCTGGTATGGCATGGCAGACTGGTGTTCCAGACCATCCAAATTACAGTGAGGAAGTCATGCTAGTTCTTTCCTCTCTCCAAGTCATAATTTCATGACCACATTGTTTTAGCATTATTTAAGATGCTTTTTTGAAGAGGTCAGACTGGTTTGCTAGTTGCTTTACGTGGTACTCTTTGACAGGAAATGCAAAATGCAAAAACGGAAATTATTTGTGTTCATTTGACTCCCAGTAAAGACACTCTGGTGGGCTTCAAACTGCCTTGAAATGTAAAGTAACAGAATTTTATATATGTAATTCAAAATGTGATTAATTGTAATTAACTATGGACATTATGTGATTATTTGTGATAAAATTATATAATTAGAAAATTTCTGTTTCACAAACACGTAAATGACAAATTGTAATTTTTTGTAATGAAATTGTCAGTGAATTAAAGCTATAGTGCGTAACTTCGGTCGCCCTCTAGCGGAATTCTGCGTTCTTACAACAATAAAGCCGGCGCTTCCACATGACGTACACCCCGGTGTTCCCCCTCCTCCCCCCCTCCCCCTCTCCCCCCAATCTGCCACAGTGATTCGCGTTTCCACAGCGCCAATCACCGTTGGAAACGGTTTTTATTGTGTGTGAATAAGGACAGCTGGTGAAAAAAAGACGGACTCTTCCGAAGAGGTAATTATTGTTTTTGTTTTTGTTTTTTTTTTTGCCACAGAAACGCAAATAGCTTATTACAAACGGGAGACAAGGTGCCTGCTAATTTGTACCTGACAAGTTTGCCTTCTCCGTCAGTCACTTTCCTTCTCCCAACCGTCCAGGCTTTTTTTCTGGTGGTAGGATCCACTCCAGGACTCTTTCTCGGCCGTTTCTTTGGATTATCCGCCATGCCGCTTCCTCATTCTGCCTGAGCTGAGCCTGTTGCTATGAGACGCTCTGCGCGTCCTCCCCCTCCCTTCTTGTTGTGACGTAAAATGCGTAATTTCCTGCTCGCCAGCGCGGGAATGTCGCCGGTCGACACGCAAAGCAAGAAATATATATATTGAAAAATCCCGCGACATGTTAGAGGAGCCGATCGGCTTAATCTGCATTTTGTCATCTCCACTAGTAGTGGCCTGGCTAAAACAGACGTTCATAGACATTTAAAAGTTACGCACTATAGCTTTAACCTCTTTTAACCAATATCTAACTTACTAAAGTTAGATATTGGATGAAGCTAAAAACTTGAGATATATAATATAATATAATATAATATAATATAATATAATATAATATAATATAATATAATATAACTAATTTCACAGGCAATGTACAATTATATCATATGAACGATTAGGGCTTTGTACACATTTCAGTTACAGTGCAGAAACAGTGTCATTCTAGAAAAATCTCACATATTCCTCTTAAGAATTTAAATAGCATTTAGCTACGAAAAAGTGCTTCCCTTATAAACCATAAACTCAAATAAATATGCACCTTTGACGTAAGGGCTTAAAATAGTAGATCTCCTCAATGTGTTAAACATAATTGTATGTGTTTGAATGGCAACAAAGGTCATTTCCTTCACATCTGTACATGGATCCTCAGGTAAGTTTAATTATCACTGCAGTACAGAGAGGGCGAAAACTGATAATTGGCTAATTAGTTCATTTGCGTTGACATGGCCTTTCGCTTGACTAGCATGAAGATCAGCCAGGGACCTGGCGAGAACAGAGAAATCCTCACATGTGCTCAAGTTCCGCAAATTGTAGGGAAAATAAATCCAGGACTGACCACAGGTGTTTCACATTTGAATGTCACGATGGTCCGAAACATCCATGGTCACCGCTAACAGACGACATGGTGTGTCTTTAATTGCCATTGCCTTTCAAGAAGCCCCAACATAACTCTACAACAAGTAACCGTACAAGTAGGAGGGCGACAGCAGTGGCAAAGTTATCGACCAATACATGCAAAACATATGCACTTCATTTACATCACTTTACATCTGTCTCATTACAGAGTCAGTGCATTGGATATGTGCCTTTCTTTAAAGTTTATGTTGGCTGTCTAATCAGGGTTAGAGGGAAGACTCCAGCACTGACAATTAAGTAAATGAAGAGGTTTTAGCCATCACTGTAAATACACTTGCTTGATTAATTTTTTATTTAAACTTGTAAAAGAGGAGTTGAGGCTGGTTAATTACATTGAGGCGCGGCGTCGCGTTCGCCGCGATGCTGCCAAAGCACGTCGCTACCGGGTCGAGTCAAACATTGGAGGAACCTTCCAGCAAAACTGCAATGAAATGGGCTGAAATGTGTCCAAAAATAACTGAGATCTCGAAGTATTTACAGCCCAAAATGTACAGCAAAGAGGACTCTGTCTGGTTTTTACAGCAGGGGATTGAATGCATTTACTGGCTTCAGCCAAACTTCATGAGCATTAATAATTTAATGGCCTTAAAAGTAGTCATTATGCAAAGACGAGTTCCGTGCACAGCCTTACCACATAACTTTCTTTTTTTCCCAAAAGCCCCCTCTTCAGTTTGCCTCAAAAAATGGCCTGTGGACAGCAGCTGAAGCCTTCAAAACAGAAATGTTTTGTAGCTTATGCTGAAATGTTTTGCAGCTTTTTTTAAGGGAGCAGGTTGCATGTGCAAATCTGGAAGCAACTTACATGGCAGCCTGAACAACAAAGTAGGGAACTTCATCTGTGTGTAATTTTATCCAGATAATACTACTAAATCATTCAAATTTAAGATGATTCTCGTCAAGTAAAAAAAAAACACAAAAAAAAACAAAAAAAGGGGGGAGGGGCCATCAAAATAAAAGCCTTGGGGTGTTTAGCAGCTGTGCTCTAGATAGTTGGAAATATTTTGTAGATCTCTGGTGCCGTTGTTGGACTCTGTGTACCGTTTTTGTTTCAGAAAAGTTCTGCGTTTACACAGCAGCATATTGAAAACAATGTCTGTTTACACAGAAATGACAAACGCTGAAAATGATGTAGTTTGTTTTTGTATTGAACCCACATACACATACGCAGCAGCATTTCAAAAAAGTGTGTTTTTCCCTCAGAGACGGAGTCAGTGCTGTTACAAAAATGTCCACTTTGGCCGCTGTTTTCACAAAAGCAGCATTTTCAGTGGCTCCAGCCACGGTTGTCATGGAAACACAGCTTTAGATCGACCTGGACCACAGGTTGGAAACCATTGCTATATACAGTGTTGCTAATATTGTAGTTGCGTTCCATTGTACAATCCAGTCAGAGACTTTCTGCAGCTTTTATGTGATTTTAGATGGTAAAGCAATTTTCATATTTATGGACCACTTGCCACCCTCTTCATGGATTCAGTTTTTAGAAAGGCCGTGGACCCCCTCTCTCCAAATGAAAGGACTGGTCTGCTTAAAATTTCCCTGGTCTGCTATAGATCCTAGAAAGTCTTGTTATGCTTTAGAATTATAATCCGATGTAATTTTGGGGTAGGAGGTAGGAGACACACATACAGACTGTGAGAAGGGATAAAAATCCTGGGTTGGGCAGGAGATGATACATATTTCCTAGAATATGTCATAAATTGCTTTTTTTGGGACATTCAAGTATAACTTTGACAGCTTCTGACCTGTCCCCCACTATTTCAGATCTCCAGAACACCTCCACAGAGGCCTGGATTCCCAAGTTGGAATTCATTACTTTCTACTTTATTTTCCACCTTAAGTCATGATTGATACATTATTACAATGCAAGATGGATTGTAAGTCATTAGAAATCAAAATGTTTTCTGAATCTACCCACATCACCTCAAAGGAAGTCTAAGGAAAAACTATTTTTTTTAAAAAGTGCCTCATTCTGGTTTTTTTTTTATTATTATTTGATCCATCTGAATCTAATTTTGACAATCTCTGAGCTTGTTTTTTTTCTTTTTTTTTAATTGCTTTGTGCTCGACACGAGTTGTACTTACAAGTTGTGCGAATGAAGCGTCCTTCACTCAAGAGCTGTCCTGGTTACCACAATTTGAAGAGTAATCCTAACAAGGTGAATGAAGCATTACTTTTTATTGTATTTCAGGGAGCCAGCTCCCAGTAATCGTCATTGTCCGTGTGATGGTTCTCTGCAGCAGCTTATTTGTCCTCCTTTGGGCAGAAGCGAATAACAATAATATTAAAAAAAAAAAAAAGAAAAAATGTTATTTTTCTTCTTGAATTATCTGTGTTAGTGGTGCATGCTGCAGTTGCAATGATTCATTTTAGAAAATTCAATTTTGCAGCTTAAACACTATCTGAGTGTAATGGGGACAGGAATATTAAGCATTGCCAAATTAAAACTATCCATAACACTGATTAAAAGCACCGCTCTGTGCACAAACACACACACACACACACACACATTGAGACACACACAGAGACACAAAAGAGCATTTGTATCATATGGTGCTGACATGTTTATTTTAACTAAGAGAGATTGGGCGAGCAGAAGCCATTAGAGGGTAGCCGACCCGTCGAGGGACATGCTTAACGTCACAGTCGAGGCATGGCTGGTGTTCTTAATGGCCGGCTCCTCCAAAAAACTGAAGTTGTTTATTGTGCCGGTGTCAGTCTGGGTGTTGCTTTGCAGTTTTATGCTCACTTCGAGCTGCTAATGAGAGCCGTGATAACTCACAGTCTTTTAAATGTCCGCCTGAATAAGAGCTGATTAAATACTGTCCAATAACACCAACGTCGTCACCAGTGAATCAGATAAAATCTTATTAAATATAACCACCATATCAGGAAATATATACAGACTTGCAATAAAGCCAACATGTACATCAAAATATACAGATTAACCACCATTCAGTTCACACCATGAGGCAGCCTTGTTAACAGTTTACAAACTATTTAATAATTTTAAGACATTTACTTATTTGTGTACAGATTGTACAGTTTTATATATTGGTTCAAACATATTTGTAAATATATAGAGATTAAATATAATCAAAAAAACATCCACATATGTTACCTTTATAACATACTGTATGTTAACAAGAGAATGTTTACTCATATAAACTGCAGAGATAATACAACAGAATAATATAAAATGACACCACATATATTACCAAAACATACAGAAAAAAATTCAATCTATTTACTGATATATCCAAAATAATTCATATCTCATTTTAGCAAATTCATCAATATATTGAAATCAATTACTATAAAACCCAACAATTTACAAATGCATTCAGATTACATATCCAGTAACACCAATCCTTTCACCAATATATACAGTTTAAATATAAATATATGATTGAACACTATACAACTAATATTAACATGCACATGAATATATCGAATTCTACATCATCAGCAGACATCAGTAATATAGACAGATCTGATACTTAATATTTCACACTGGTGGCAGACTGAGTGTTGCTTTGCCGTTGATAGTCCTTTTAAATGTCCTTATGAATGAGACCTGTTCATATTTGACTAACCCCGTGTTATTGAGTCGACCTGTCCTTCAAGATGTTTGAATATCCCACTGTAGATCAGTTATATCACCCTGATTCATCCTCTTTTATTGAGTATAGTACATCTTCCTCTCGTCTTAATCACAAACTATACATTTGCATCAATGAGGAGTGACTAAATCTCCTGGGAGTACGGCTCATTGAACAGATCTTAAGCAATTTGAAAAGCAGCCCACTCCTGTTTGCTGACTCTGATGAATTTATGCCACATCGAGCAGCTCGGATTCGCTCCCATGTGTTATCGATACATCTCCATGGCTTTGTATGTGTGAGGATGACACATTTACCAGGCGTAAGAGATGATGCAGTGTGTCTCGTCTCACAGTGTAGATGGTAAAAATGACACTGTGAGACAAGCTGTTCAACTCAATGAGGTGGACATTGATTCCATTGAACTCTGCATGCTTTATGATTATGAATGTGGCGCCTGACATGAAAGCGATGCCCAGCTGTGTGTGGATTGATCCCAAAAAGAGCACAGGTAACATATACGACCACAGTGCTCATTTGCATTCCACTCAATTGAAATGTATCGACATAGTCACCAAGCATCCATCCATTTCTTTATCCCACTTCATCCAACATTTACATAACAGATACCCTATGAAAACACCAACTCAAAATGCCAATCTGTCTATCCATATAGATAATACTATATTGTAGCACCATCGGCCTTTGTCATTGAAGGATATGGTAGAGAAATTCTAACTTTTCCCACCTCCATTTTTTTTTTTTTCTCGTCTGTGAATTCGAACCAGTGACCTTCCATTCAAAGCTCGCCTCATCAACTCAAAGTAAACAACATGACGTGCAGTAGAAAATTGTAGATTTCTGTCGGGACTCACCGGTGTGCACCATGCACCATGTGCTTTACTTTTTTTCCTGTCATGTGCATTCATGTATTGTTCACAATAAATTGCATTTTACATCCTTCCCTTGAGGAGCACCGACGTTAGCTTTGAGACGGGTTGTTTCAGACGAGTCTTAATTCCTGCTGTGAATAGTGTAAAGGTCACCAAACAGATGAAGTCTCTTTGAAAGCAAAATGTTTTCCCAGCATTAAAAAAAAAAAAAAAAAAAAAGCTAATGATATTGTAGCATCTGCAGCTTGAGTAAAATTGACATCTTGTTCGGTTCACTTGGCTGTGAATGTACATTATTTAGTGTGTTTTGGCTGGAGGTCTGTCTTCCCACATCGCCTTCACGCCAATGAGCCAGTGAAGATCTGACTTTGCAGAGCCCATCGCATTATTTTAAGGTTAATGGTTCAGAGGATGGAGGCCAATCACAGCGCGTTTGATCATTGCATCCTGTGCTATTTTGCACGCCTGACCACGCACCTTGTTAAAGCCTGACCTCAGCAGAGAGGCTTTTTTTTTTTTTTTTTTTTTAATAATAAAAAAATCTGCATTCATACTATAACATGAAACAGGCTGGTCCTGACTCTCTTACCAAATGCTAAATAAGTGTGATGCTAAATTGTGATGACAGTAATTTATCCACTTTGAATGAACATTTCTTTGATCCCGATGTCAAAACATGGAGAGTTCAATCAAAATTTTAAATCCTTTGTTGAAGACGAGATGTATTTCACCCTATTAATTGATCTCTTATGAGGAAATTTTTTCTGATATTCTTGAAGATCCCCTCACAAACACAACACAGATGACTGTATTCATGAAAGTATATGAATAAATAATGGAACCCTGTAGCTATCAAAAGACCACCAGACTACATGAGATGCTGTCTGACATTAACCTCATATGACAGTCAATATTTACACATTGATTTGATATTTGAAAAGGCCAAATTAAAGAAAAATATTTCTTTCAAAGTTAGGCATTCATTTTTTTTCCTGAATGTTTGTAGCACTTACACAGCGGAGAATTATTCATGTTGAACGATAATGTGCTGTATAATGGAGGCCGTGAAACAAACAAAGGGTGCAGGTCCAGAGCAGCTCAGTTGACCTCTGCCCCCTCTTTCAGACAAGCCGAGTGGGTGAGATCAGTGGATATTTCATCAGGATTACTTTATGTATTATTGTGAAGTATTAACGGACGCCTCATGAAGATCAGTGAAACGCAGAGGAGTATGTGAAACTATTCAACTTGCTATGTTATTATGCCATCTTGATACAGCAGCTCCATGCATATCATTAAATTCTGTTGAACTTTTGGTTCAATGACTCAAACGAGATTTCATAATTTCCTCTTTAGATTCCCATGTGTTCATATTTTTTCAAGCACTTAGATGTAAAGCAGTTTAATTACAGGTAAAGCTTGCTCTAAAGAAACTGAATATGATCGCATTTCAGCAGGCATACATATAAGGATTCATTTGATTTTATTGTGATTTGTGGACATTTCAGTACGACTTTTATCAGATGTCCTTGCTGTACTATAAATATATGTGTTGTGAGTGTTATGGCCATGAGACAGTTAGTTTAACATAAACATGCTTCACGAAAGGAAGTTGCTTATTTAGGGCTGCATAAACAATTTTGGCTTGTTTCAAGTTGAGATTTTAGTCATATAACAGGGGAGTGAATCACTGAGTCCCATTTACGTGAATGTGTCAAGTGAAAATGCAGTGTTCTCTTTTCGTCTTTATACAGCAATTGGGAAAAGGCAGAAAGGCTGTAAATGGTGTTGTTTACAAATAGGGTAACTCGTGAGGGCTGTTCTTTGTTTTTGTTAGGAAATATAAGGGATCTTGCCCTTTTGGTCATGAGTCAGAGTTCATGTGTCGGTGAGGCCATAGGTGAGGGTGGGAATGTTGACTGACCAGTAAATGAGGAGGTTTGCCTTTCGACTCAGCTCCCTCTTCACCACGACTAACCGATCACTGCAGACACTGCACCGATCACCTGTCAATCTCACATTACATCCTTTTCCCACTCGTAAACAAGACCCGGAGATATGTGAACACGCCCACTACAGGCAGTGCCTCTCCCCTGGCCGGCGGAGGGCATATGGAACCTTCTCCTGGTTCAGGACCATGGCCTTGGATTTGGAGGTGCTGATCCTCATCCCCATCGCTTGACACTCTGCTGCAAACCACCCCAATGCATGCTGTAGGGCCAGCTTTGATGAAGCCAACAGAATAATGTCACCTGCAAAATACAGAGACAAAATCCTGTGATCCTAGAACCACACCCCCACCGGCCCCTGGCTGCAACTTCAAATTCAGTCCATAAAAATCATGAACAAAATCATGTGCCCCACTAGAGTCCAACAAGCACCAGGAGCAGGTCCAGCTTCCTGCCAGTAATGCCGGCCAGACTTGTACTTCATTCATACCTGTACATCCAGAGACTTAAAGGGCAACTCCAGTTTTTTGACACCTGGACCTTATTTATAGGTGTGCGCATGCTCATATTAGCCTCGTAAACCACTTAAACCACGTAAATCACTCCTCATCCACATTTGGATTTGGAGTTAAGCTTAGTCTGGATAGGAGCCCATTGAAACTTCTTGCAGGGGGTGTCGGTTACTCCTTTGACTGACAGCGCACTTCAGCCAATTAGCGCTTCAAAACAAATCTGTCATCAAAATGCATTCGCTTCTCTAAGGATTAGCATTAGCTCATTAGCTCTAGCTTCCTTACATGCAAAGACACGCGAAAACGTCTTTTCCTGCTAGAAACTCACCAAGCGCAGACTCTTGCTCTTGCTTGATTGTTGTAATTCTTGGTATTTTGGCTGTAACTTTACTGATTGCAGCTTTCAGACGATGGTTAAAGTTAAAGTCCGTCATCTCCGATACGCACAGCGATAGCGTCACTTCCGGTTTAGCCACCGGAATTCGCCAAAAAAATTTGAAAACAAAAAGTGGCAACACTGATTGGCTCGGCCGTTTCAGGACTGCATGAAATCCCCTTCTACGGGCTCCTACCCAGACTGAGCTCATCTCCAAAATCCAAACGGATGAGGAATGGGCGGGCCTGGTTTACGAGGCAATGCTCATATACTCACTGAGACAAACATCGTGCAGCTCGGAGTCCTCCAGAAGTTATTTAGATCCAACCGATTTATTGGGGGCCACGGCAAGGGAGCTTCAGCGTGGGACATAATCTCTGCAAAATTGCTCATTTCGGCTATATTTTATCATCCATCGCAAGTGTTATCATAAAGTCAGCTCGTCTACTGTCTTCAGGTGGGTCAGCTGACAGTTTTCGCTAACTTTGCCACAATTAGCTCGGATGGGAACGTTGCGGAGCTCCTCTCCCCAGCAGAAAGGCACTTTGAGTCGGCCTCGGTTGTCATGGCGCCCGGGCGTCTGACTTGCCGGGAGGCTGCATAAAGTCAGCTCGTCTACCGTCTTAGCGAAAACTGTCAGCTGACCCACCTGAAGATGGTAGACGAGCTGACTTTATGATAACACTGGCGATGGATGAAAAAATATAGCCGAAATGAGCGATTTTGCAGAGATTATGTCCCGCGCTGAAGCTGCCTTGCCGTGGCCCCCGCTAAATCGATTGGATCTAAATAACTTCTGAAGGACTCCAAGCTGCACGATCTTTGTCTCAGTGAGTATATGAGCATGCACACACCTATAAATAAGGTCCAGGTGTCAAAAAACCGGAGTTGCCCTTTAAGGTACTCTGGGCATATTTCATCCACCTCTGGTGCCTTGCCACAAAGGATCTTTCCAACCACCTTGGTGACTTCAGATTGGGTGATGGACGAGTCCACCTCTGAGACTCATAAGATGCAGTGGCAGAATTGAAGAGGTCCTGATGGACAGCTGAAGTAATTTAATCTGTAATTTAATGACAGATTTTTACATTTTACATTGCTTGTCAGATGAGGGGCATGCTGTTTGCAAGATAAAATGATATGATAAAACTGTAAATACGGCCCAAAGTTCAAAAATAAGCATTAAAAAGTTTTCTAAGAGTATTTATGTGAATAAAGTTAATAATTAGAATAAAAATATTTTTTCGTGTAGATAGAATTGTAAAATGACACAAGATGAAATTATGGAAAGAAAAAAAAGCAAGAAATTAAAGGAAAAATAAAAAGCCAGGGCTGGAACTCAGATTTTTATAGATTCATTAGTGGTTTAGGCAAATAATGTCACAAAATGGTGGGAGGAAAGAAATGCAGACCAGTTTCCCACAAACTGAAACAGCCTAAAATGTATATGTTCCTTCAAAAAAAAAAATAATTAGTTGGAAATTAATGCATGTGGGCTAAAGGCAGCACAATCAATTAGTTTATTATAAATAAAAACTGTTAGTTAATTTCTGTCAATCCACAAATTAGTGCTAATAGCTTGTGTTTGTGCGAAGGAATTAAACAGATTTTTACAGTTTGGTCTAAAGTGGCTCGGACCAGTTTAACATCTGCACAATGAGCTATAAATACAGAAAAAGAGTTTTCTCGAAGTTGTAATGCACAAAACAATGTTCACATTTAAAGAAACAGAGTTTGTTAGGAAACAGGTCACTAATGGAAAAAACCCTGTGGCGTCTTAAAACTCTGGATTTCTGCAGCCTTAAATCACTAGTGGTGTGTATCGCCTAGTATCTGGCGATACGATTCGTATCACGATTCATGGGTCACGATTCGATATATCCCGATATATCCCGATACCAATGTTCATGACGATTATTGCGATACTTTAGGAACAACAAATTTGTAAACTAGTAGTACTTCATGAGAGAACTTGTATGAAACACATTTTATTCATCCCAAATGCAACAGAAGCACTCAAGCAACTATATTTAACAGCAAACAAGTTGCAGGCTACTTTTTCATTTAAACAGTAAATAAAAATAAAGGCTACATATACCTTCAATAATGTAACATGTTTTGAGAAAACAAAGTGCAATCATTGTAAAACCTTGAACTAAATTGAATTGAAATTCCTTCATTTGTCTCACAGGGGGAAATTGCAATGTTAAGCAGCACAGAGAAAAGAAATAGAAACAGAAAAGAAATGCAAAATATGAGAATTTACAAGGTCCAACCATACATAGAAAAATTAACTATAAATTTAGGATAATATAATTAAACAACAGATACAAACTAAATGACATAATTTAAATATAGTTTAAATAAAAGTTTCAGACAGATATAAAGAAATAACAGATATACACTAACAGATATAAATCAAATATAAATTAAATATACATTTCAGACAGAACACATATGTAAACTATAATATTAATAACAGATATGAGTTACATATTATTTGAATATACATATAGGACAGACATATCTACAATATTATAGAAAAATGTGAGAGACATGAAAAGACAAATACACAGGAGTGTCATTTAGAACAGTGTATGGTGTGTGTTTGGACTGGTTGGAGCAGTGCTGGCTGTAGAATCTATTAGCAGCAGGGAGGAAGGACCTGCTGAGGAGACAACACTCCTTCTCACACCTGGGGGGACGCAGCCTGTCCCTCACACCGCTGCCCAGGGTCCTTAGGGTGTCCTGCATGGGGACATCCTGCTCAAATGCATGTGGGTTGGTGGTGTTTCCGTGGTATTTGACTTTTGCAAAGCACATTTTACATATGGCGTGGCTCTTATCTGTCCCTCCGTCCTTGTTGTAAAAGCCAAAGTGCGTCCAGATTCCGGCTTTATAAATATTCCTCGGAGCGTCTCCCACTTCCTCCGTCACGGGAGACTGTTGTGTGATCCACTTAACGCGAGACGGTAGTGTAAAGAAACCACCCAGGATAGCTCTCGCGAGATGCTGTTCTTCCTCTGGCGGACTGGAGGCTCTGCAAAGCTCTTGGTGTGGTGTGCTGCCAACTAGTGGCCAGGAGTAAAAGTGCAGCACACAAAAAGACGCCGCAATGGATATTTGCCGGGTAAATACATAATTAAAAATCGATATGGACGTATTTTGAATCGATGCAAGAATCCCGTGACGTCATATCGCGATATATCACCGAATCGATTTTTTTAAACACCCCTATAAATCACGGATGAATATCACAATGTTCCAACTGCATATGGGAAATTAAGCACTCATGCTTTTCCTGTCAACGTTGTTGGCCAATGAGATGGATTCCTGTTGTTCTAAAAGCCCTCTCCTCCCCTCCCCCATGCAGATAAGCCACATTTCAAGTAAAAGTGCATGGTTTTTACATTGTCCATCCATCCATCCATCCATCCATCCATTTTCCACCGCTTTTCCGGGACCGGGTCGCGGGGGCAGCAGTCTCTGCAGAGATGCCCAGACTTCCCTGTCCCCAGACACTTCCTCCAGCTCTTCTGGGAGGATCTCAAGGCATTTCCAGGCCAGCCGAGAGACATAGTCTCTTCAGCGTGTCCTAGGTCTTCCCCGGGGTCTCCTCCCGGTGGGACATGCCCGGGAAACCTCCCCAGGGAGGCGTCCAGGAGGCATCCTAAAAAGGTGCCCGAGCCACCTCAGCTGGCCCCTCTCGATGTAGAGGAGTTGCGGCTCTACTCCGAGCTCCTCTCTGGTGACTGAACTCCTCACCCTATCTCTAAGGGAGAGCCCGGCCACCCTACGGAGGAAGCTCATTTCAGCCGCTTGTATCCGGGATCTTGTCCTTTCGGTCATGACCTAATGCTCATGACCATAGATGAGGGTGGGAATGTAGATTGATCGGTAAATTGAGAGCTTCGCCTTTCGGCTCAGCTCCTTCTTCACCACAATGGACCAATACAATGACCGCATCGCTGCAGACGCTGCACCGATCCGTCTGTCAATCTCACGCTCCATCCGTCCCCCACTGCTGAACAAGACCCCAAGATACTTAAACTCCTCCACTTGGGCTAGGGTCTCTCCACCAACAAGGAGAGGGCAAGTCACCTTGTTCCGGTCGAGGACCATGGCCTCGGATTTGGAGGTGCTGATCCTCATCCCTGTCGCTTCATGTTCGGCTGTGAACCACCCCAGTGCCTGCTGTAGGTCCGGGTTCGATGAAGCCAACAGGACAACATCATCTGCAAAAAGCAGAGATGAAATCCTGTGGTCCCTGAACTGGACCCCCTCCTGTCCCTGGCTGCACCTAGAAATTCTGTCCATAAAAATTATGAACAGAACCGATGACAAAGGGCAGCCCTGCCGGAGTCCAACATGCACCGGGAACAGGTCAACGATGCAGACCAGATTCCTACTCCGTTCATACAGAGACCGGATGGCCAATAACAAGGGGCCCCGGACTCCGTATTCCCGGAGCACCCCCCACAAGGAACCATGAGGGACGCAGTCGAACGCCTTCTCCAGGTCCACAAAACACATGTGAACTGGTTGGGCGAACTCCCTCTTGCACCCTATGGAGGGTATAGAGCTGATCCAGTGTTCCACGACCAGGGCGAAAACGGCATTGTTCCTCCTGGATCCAAGGTTCAACTATCGGTTGAATCCTCCTCTCCAGTACCCTGGAATAGACTTTCCCAGGGAGGCTGAGGAGTGTGATCCCCCTATAGTTGGAGCACACCCTCCGGTCCCCCTTTTTAAACAGGGGGACCACCACCCCGGTCTGCCAATCCTGAGGCACCGTCCCCGACTGCCACACAATGTTACAGAGACGTGTCAACCAAGACAGTCCCTGCACATCCAGAGACTTAAGGTACTCAGAGCGAATCTCGTCCACTCCCGGTGCCTCGTCACCGAGGAGCTTACCAACCACCTTGGTGACTTTGGCTTGGGTGATGGACGAGTCCACCTCTGAGACCTCAGCCTCTGCTTCCTCCACGGAAGACGTGGCGACGGGATTGAGGAGGTCCTCGAAGTATTCCTTCCACCATTCTATGATATCCCCAGTTGAGGTCAGCAACTCCTCACCTCCACTATAAACAGTGTTAGTGGAGACCTGCTTTCCCCTCCTGAGGCGTCGGACGGTTTGCCAGAATTTCTTCGAGGACAAGCGGTAGTCCTCCTCCATGGCCTCCCCGAACTCCTCCCAGACCCGAGTTTTTGCCTCCACAACCACTTGGGCTGCAGTTCGCTTGGCCTGCCGGTACCTGTCAGTTGCTTCTGGAGTCCCATGAGCCAACAAGGCTCGATAGGTCTCCTTCTCCAGCTTGACGGCAGCCCTTACTTCCGGTGTCCACCACCGGGTTCGGGGGTTGCCGCCGTGACAGGCACCGGAGACCTTACGACCACAGCTCTGGGCAGCTGCTTCGACAATGGAGGAGGAGAACATGGTCCACTCAGACTCAATGTCCCCAGCCTCCCTCGGGACATGAGAGAAGCTCTCCCGGAGGTGGGAGTTGAAAACCATGCTGACAGGGGGTTCCACCAGACGTTCCCAGCAGACCCTCACAACACGTTTGGGTCTAACCAAGTCTGTTCGGTTTCCTCCTCCGCCAGCAAATCCAACTCACCACCAGGTGGTGATCGGTTGACAGCTCTACTCCTCTCTTCACCCGAGTGTCCAAAACACGCGGCCTGAGGTCAGATGACACGACAACAAAGTCGATCTTCGACCTCCGACCTAGGGTGTCCTGGTGCCAAGTGCACTTATTGACACCCTGTGCTCTAACATGGTGTTTGTTATGGACAAACTGTGACTAGCACAGAAGTCCAACAACAAAACACCACTCAGGTTCAGATCAGAGAGGCCGTGCGATCCAATCACCCCCTTCCAGGTCTCACTGTCACTGCCCACGTGGGCGTTGAATTCCTCCAGTAGAACAATGGAGTCCCCATTTGGAGCACTGTCTCGCACCCCTCCCAAGGACTCCAAGAAGGCCGGGTACTCAGCACTGCTATCCCCGACCCGAAGGCGCAGGAATACGATCCTCTTGTTCACTGGGGAAAACTCCAATACATGGCGGCTGAGCTGTGGGGCTATAAGCAAACCCACACTAGCCCGCTGCCTCTCACCGTGGGCAACGCCAGAGAAGTGGAGAGTCCAGCCCTTCTTGAGAAATTGGGTTCCAGAGCCCAGGCTGTGTGTGGAGGTGAGCCCGACTATATCTAGCCGGTACCTCTCATTCTCCCTCACAAGCTCGGCCTCCCTCCCCCCCAACAAGGTGACATTCCATGTCCCTAGAGCTAGTCTCTGTGTCTGAGGATCGGGTCGCCGGCACCCTGCCGTCGGCTGCTACCCAATCCACATTGCACCCGGCCTCTACGATTCCCTCGGCGGGTGGTGGGTCCACCAGAGGGTCAGCCCATGTCGCCCCTTTGGGCTGAGCCCAGCTGGGCCCCGTGGGCGAAGGCCCAGCCACCAGGCGCTTGCTTGCGAGCCCCAACCCCAGGCCTGGCTAGAGGGTGGGACCCTGTCATTTCAGAAAAGTTTGGCATTCCTACAGATGTTTTGTAAATGATGTCCATGCTTTTATCATGTTCAGGGCAGCTTGGCACTTGAGCCAAACCTAAATAACTATGGATGAGGTAAGAGTTCATCACGCATACAACAAATGTACAATGAAATTTGCTGAGTGAGACATTTTAACTTGTTAGCTGCTTGATGTCGTGTGTGATATTTCACATCAGCAATCCAAAAATGGGGCTTGTCCTGCTTGGTGTAAAGTTATTTGGTCGCATGAATCCTAAAGCGAAAATACACTAACATCAAGTAGGAGCTCATATGGAGAACAAAAGACTCAACATTACCACATTTCACAGGTTTCCAGCCTTCATTTGTATTGATGTAATTATAATTTCGTTTGTATGGGACACTGAAAACAGTGCTGATGAGTCCAGTTAAGAATCGCATATCTCTCAGAAGCTACCTGTGGAGCTTTCGAGAAGCAACACTTTTAGATCATGTTTTCATGATAATTATTAAATGAAAGTGCCATTGTTTTGCACCTTTTGTGTCAAACGCTGAAAAGCTTTTCAATTGTATTTTATTCTTATTTAGAACAAAACAGTATCTGATGTACATGAGAAGTCTCCACTGATGCAGATGATGGTGCAGTAAAAAAGGTGATTTAGATTTAAAATTGCAATCAGCAGAAACATTCCACATTACTCCATTGTTATTGTTATTGAATCATTAGTGCATTAGGTGAAAACCTATTTATCATGGTTGTACTACTGCATGTGCAGTACTGCACATCAGAGACGTTCATTTTCCCTGTTTACGTGGAAATGTAGGGTGGTACGGTTCAAAAAGATTGTGCTTTCGAATCTGCTTTCGAAAACAGATGTTTTGAAAGACTCCAAAGACCATTGTCTGGTTAAAAAAAAAAATAGCCAACAGGCAACAAAATATTGCTTTCACTCGAACGTTGCATGAGCAGGTCCTTAATCTCTTTTGAGAATGTGTTTCATTCATGTTTGACTTGAGTCTGAGCTCCGTCGTGTTGATCCACGCTAACGGGTGGTACTCACAGAGTCCAGCCTCGACACGCAGCCACTGCTGGAGTCTAAATTGAGACACAACACACAGGAAGAGCGCGCGGCAGCAATCCACCAAAAAGGGCCTCCCGCGTTTGCTTCCCACCGTCGGCGTGTGCTGGGGAGGCTGCTTGGCGTCGGAGCCGTGAGTGGGAGAGATGAGCACTGGTGGCGGGAGGTCACTTTTTTCTGCTGCCCACCTTGGCACGCGGCTGGGCTTGTCTTCAGATCAGAGCTTTGCCATGAACTGGAGGTTGGCAATGAATCCAAGTGGCCGGGGGAGATAAGGCAGCCTCTGGGACATTACAGATGCAGGCATTAGCTGAGTGGAGACTTGATGGAGAGCAGGGCAAAGCTGAGGCCTTTGATAATGCTGCCGATGTTTACTGCCACCACTCAAGAATGGGGCATCTGCTGGGCGGTCGGGGGACTTCAGACTTGCGGGGACTTGTACAAACACAAGGGCTCGGCAGCGATCGGATTTTTTGATGTCGCCTCGTCCGTTTCGCGCGGCTGGCTCTCTTGAGGAAGGTAAACTGAGGAGAAATCTTTCTTAGTATTTTTTTTTAGCTTTTCAGTGCATAATTTTTGTGCAGGCTCAGTGTGGATTTGCTTTTCTTCCCTCCTTGTTCGCAGTTTTTTTCCTCACCTCACTGACACACAGGCGATTCCCTCCGGATTGCTTGCATGCCACAATTTCAGCTCTGCGCTTATCTGACAGTAACAGCGCCTGTCCCATCCCGAATCTAACATTTACTGTACCATCCTTCTCCCTCTCTCTCTCCCCCTCTTCACTGGCTTCACTGCCGTTTGCCATTCGTGCCAAGTCTGCAAAGCAAAAAGACAAACCTGACCACAGCAGAGGAAGGATGAGGAGGAGGAGGGGGAGGGGGAGACCAAGTGATCGTCACTCTCAATCCAGAAGCTGGTGAATGTCTGAAACACAACATGATAACACGCAGTTGTTATTTGATGTACAACAGGTTCTTGGTAATTAAAAAAAGCTGCACAGTGCGGTCAACCAGCTGGGCCTCGTCCACAAACGCTTTAATGATGAGAGTAAATCTAACGTCAGGGGAAATGGGAATTATTGCGAACACATTTCACACACAGGCGCTGCTATGAATGCTGTCACGCATTAAGAATGCCTGAATTTGTTGTGGGCGTGAGAACAATGTGGCCAAGTTACAAATCCCCTCAGATCCTTTTAGGTCTATATTAAAGAACAGGACGCTTCACAAGACACATCACATGAAATCAGTTGTGTTAATTTGTAATGCATGGGATACACATTGATCTAAACTTGCTCAAAGTGTTTTTTATACAGAAACAATATATTATAATACATAACAATAATATTAATATTTGTAGAGTAACAATTTATTATTATTGTTGTGAGTTTTTCATCTGTTTTAATTCAAGTCTACCAGCTGGTAATATGAGCTCAAATGCAGCCTTGCTCACTCATATATATCAGCAGAAATTTTTATTTATGTCAAAATATTTAGGTTGTTAAATGACTTTCAATGAAAACATGATTTAATCAAAATATAAATGAATAAAAATGTTGCAATTATTACCAACTTGCCTATATCTACATATATCTACATATATGTGCGTTATGTAGCCTACATATAAACACATATACTTCTCTCTCTCCACACACACGCACACTTACACACACACACACACACACACACACACACACACACACACACACACACACACACATATATATATATATATGTGCACTTTTTTCCTTCTCTCTCCTCGAATCTACTGATTGATAATGTATCACGGAAACACAATTACACACTTGCTGCCGACTTCAACTCCTAATTTATTTCACTGACAGGCCACTGGCTCCCCAAATTAAATACAGTGATGCCTCTTGGTCTCCACCTCTATACTTCATGGTTTCAAGGTTTCATTTAATATGCTTCATCCACAAATTAGCAGGATGTAATTTGAAATTTAATACGGGAAAAAAAAAGCACATAATACAGGGTCACATGTGGTGTGTAATGAAATACTGCATAATCCATCTTATTGATGCTGCCATGTGCTCTAATCATGCACGGTCAAGTGGACTGTAGACTGTACACCCAGTTATGGAGCCATCTATTTTTTAAGGATATTGTTGCCACTACGTGCTGATTTATTCAGCCGTGTAGCTCATTTGTTGTCCTCACATCTACATTCATTTATTATGTTCCCTGGAAATGCTGCTTAAATCTCCCTAAATAGGTATTTCAAGCTGAATGAAGATTTGTAACGACATAATAACACATACGTTTCCATATGTTGCTAAAATTTCTAAATCCAGCTGCTGCCAAAAGTAGAGGAGAGGAGGTTGTAGCATTACCAGAAAAAGAGAACAAATCAGTCAGTGACTGGTTTATGGATTGATGAAGATTTATTTTGATGCTCGGGACGAGCGTCAACCATCCATCCATCCATTACCTGTGGCAGGGACGCAGCACGGCCTGGAGCCCGTCCAGCTCACACTGGGTAACGGCTGCTTTATATCCCGGGCGTGTTAGCGATCCGTTACTGCGGGAAACATTCACAGATGGTCACAGGAGCTAATTTTAATAGATACGGTTCCGTGGGCGAAGGAATCACTACCCTAAAAACAAGGGTGTTGAAGTCAGCGTTTCTTTATTCAGTGATAATCGCACCTGACACAGACGTCAAGAGGAAGAGCTCAGAGGGAATTGTAAGAGCTCCAAAAGAATATTTGTGTTCGACCTTTTTGTTTTAATAAGATGTGCTGACAATAAACCAAACAAAGGATATGAAGTACTTCATGGAGCACGCTGAAAAATATCCTCTCAGAGAGATTGCTCTTTCAGTTTTTGTGTTTTGCAGGTGATCAGCAAAGAATAAAACCGTGAGTGAAATCAAACTCAAACTGCAGTATTCAGATTATTCAGACGAAGGTTACATTAGACTCCATTCCCTCGACCTGCTGGAAACGCTGTTGCTTCCTTGTTCGTTTGGTCACTTTTTGTCACAAAATGAAACAGCGCCGTGGAGTTTGATGCGTTGGATTGAAACGTTAACAATGCATCAGAACGTGAAATAAAATCTGAATCTGAACCTGAACAGAGCAAGAAAAAGGTTGGCAACCATTGCTCTATATAACGGCTCTTTTTCAGTTTCACCTGATTTGCAAATGGCACGCCATTTTCCCAACACCTGTTATTTCCGCCAGGAGCATGCAGAAGCTGTTGAATCTTATTTTTTTGGGAGCACTTTTCCTTGATGTGTTGTGTTCTTGGCCTCTGACCTCTGCCTTGTTGCCTCTTGGTGGAAAAAGTAGCTGAAGTCATGTAGTGAAGTTCAAGCTGTTGACATTTCAAGATGTTGTGTTTAGATATTGCAGAGATTTTTAAGTGAGAACTTTCTGGACGCTCCCTCTCAGTATTAAAAGAAATATCTTGTACCTCTGATTTTGCACAGCAGAACACAGCAGCATCTCCAGATGCAGTTTTCTGTAAGACACAGGTTTCATGGGTACGAATTATTAGCCCACGATATTGTGATACTATACTTTTGATTTTCATTACTGTTAACCTAAAATGATAGAAAATGGACCAAAAAAGACTGGGGGAAAAAAATCATACATATATGTTTTACTATTTCTATATTTTTCTTGGGTGTTCTACTGGCTGTGAAAGGATTCACTTCTACTTTTTTGTTCTTTTTTTAAACTGCTGTTAAAGCAAATCTGAGCTGATGGGCTTTGCTGCTCAAGACTGAGAGGCTGCAAATGAACCTTGGTAGTCGAACAATCAGCAAAACAATCTCTGCAGTGTTCAATCAGACATTTCCTCCTCATTAAAATGATTACTATCCTGCCCCCACACTGCTGAGTGATAAACAGCCACAATCTTTTTTTCTCGTATTACGAGTGAAATCAACACATTCTGCAGAACAAAAAGCGAAGTCCCACGTTTGGCTGACCTTGATTTTTTTTTTTTTAACTCCATCCACTGAGTGCCACACTCCAAGCAGCTTTTCATAACTGCAATCAAACACAAGTGCGTGCAGTACGGCGGGAAAATGCTCAAAAGATTGTGGAAATAAACAAGCAAATTAAGAACGCTCTGCGACTTTCGGCAGTAGCACTTTAATTCTAACTAGTTACAAAGTCATCAATGTAACATTCAGATTTGACCTGAAGGACCTGAAAACTGCACTTTACTCATTATTTTTTAGACTTATGGGTCTGCTGATAATTTTCTGATTCTTTGATACACCATATTGTGCACGTCATTTTCGACACTCCTTTGAGTGGTAGTTACTTTAGTACCATAAATGTCAGGCTTTATGCTGCTACTTTTTCCCCACGTCTTGAACCCTGCAGCCTTTACAGTGATGCCGCTTATGCTTAAATTTTTTTCAACGAGCTTCATGCAACGATCAAGTGTCATGTCACTTTATGCCACAGGGTGTCAGTAGTGATTATTAACACTTGGGATGGGACGAGAAGAAGAACCCGGATGTGTTGAACGGGTGAGTGTGTGTCACTGTAAATAAAGAAGGTAAAGTTATTGATCTTTCCTGTGTAATCTGCAAGATTATATCACTTAATGCCGCAAAAACTTTGTCCACATTCAGATCAATCATTTTGCTTGTCATGCAGATATTGCAAGGGCCTGGACACCTGCACCTTATACTATACACATGTGCAGCCAATCTATATCTTCTAAACAATTATTTTTAATTAATATCCATCCAATATTTACGGTTGTTACCAAAAATGATAATATAATAAAAAAAAAGACTGTTGGAAAATACGACTGATTCACTCATTGAGTTCACATGAAGTTACATTAGCTGGTGAGACAAAGATGCTCTCGATATTAGCACTTTGTTGTATGTGTGCTCCGACACCAGCATTAACCAAACAACCAAGTTAAACTATCAAAGGACAAAAGTCATCAACAGCGCCGAGAAAGGGTTAATGTTAATAGTTATGTTACTGGGCTGTCACTATTCACCATTATTTGGGTTACAAGTTCAATTTGAATAGTTCAAGATTAATGAAATGTTCCACAAAATGAGTTTACTAATGTAGTGACAGCACAACATTCAGTCTTCACATTCTGGATTTAAACTCCGTTTAGTGAAATTACTGTGTTGGTAAAGTTTTGCATTTAGACAGCAACACTTTGAAAACTGTGTGTGTGTGTGTGTGTGTGTGTGTGTGTGTGTGTGTGTGTGTGTGCGTGTGCGTGTGTGTGCGTGTGCGTGTGTGTAGGCGTGGGCGTGTGCGTGTGGCGTGTAAACCTCTGGGCTTATCTGTGTCAACAGATAAAATCAAAAACATACAAAATGTGTGAGAAACATGTTTGGCAGCATTGCATCAGGGATTTTGTCACTGAGTGTATTGTCTCGAGAGCAGTTGTCAGGGAGAGCACCCACAGAAAAGTCATGTTGACAAAGTACAAGATTACATAACTGACAGCAACCGACTGAGTTTCTGTATGTGTGAGTAAAAACTGTAACAACTCATTGTTTGGGTTATTGGTTTGTTCTTTGGTAATCAGTAGATTTCTTCTTTCAGTCAGTAGTTTCTTTGCTTGGTTGTGGGTTCATTGGTTTGTTATTTCTCTGAGCATTTTCTTTCTTTGGTTGGTTGGTTCATCGGTTCATACTTTTTTACTCAGATGGTTGTTTCATTAGTTCACTGGTTGATTTATTGGGTTATTTAATGTTCTATTGATTAGTTCCCCGGTTTGTAATATGGTTAATTTATTTGTGTGTTTCTTGGTTGTTTCATTCATTGGTTGAATTTCTTGCCTGGTGGTTTGTTCATTCATTGGTTTATGGGTTTGTTCCTTTGATGGTTGGTGAATTACCAGTTGTTTTGGTCTGTCAGTTGGTTGGCTCCTTTTTTTAGGTTCAGTTATCATTTCATTGTTTGGTTCTTATGTTGGTTTAGGGGTTTGTTTTCCGTTTTATTGATTAGTTCATTCACTGGTTTGTATTTTCAATCATTTGTTTAGTTGATTAAACTAAACAAATGATAACTTGTTTATTCATCAGTTAATTGGTTCATTGTTGGTTTGCTATTTATCAATTTTCTTTCTCTATATGTGAACTTATTTGTAACCTACAATTCAAGACTTTGTCACATTGACTCATTTTCTTGCACAAATTGTAGTATTTATTCTTTATGTATGTAAAGCAAGTAACATTAAGAACCACAAACACGCATTTCTCAATTTAACAGGCTGAAGCCAACAGTCTTAGGAGAAAAAGGCTGAAATTATATATTTATTATTGGAATAGTTGAAAAACTATTGTTAGGATTAACATTTAATCATTTCAGGTGCAACACCTCTGTTGTTTCTTTCAGTTTTGTTGCCGCCTTAATGGACTCGGAGCCGTTCCAAAAAGCCTCTCTGCTCTCTGCTAACCACTCCCTCAGGATACTGTAAACTATTTCGAATCAATGAGCATTTCCTTTGTGTAGAGCCCCTCTTGGAGATGCTGTTGTTTGGCTTTCGTGACAAGAAAAGATTGATTCAGTGATGCCCATATTTCCCCAAGGAGTATTTATTTATTTATTTATTTATTTTTTTTACCATTTCTGCTTGAGAGCATAATGGAGCTAATAGTTTAACTCGGTGTAATTAATGCCGGTGTCATTCTTTCAGTCTTAATTGCAGGCTAATTTGACGTGTGCTAAGTGAAAACGGCATTAGAGTTGTATTTATTGCTATTTACGTCAATGTCTAAACATGGAGTCTGCATCCTGCTGCTTTTCAGACTCTCTGCAGTGGCTTCTTGCGGGTTTGTTCAACCCGATGTGTAAATAAGTTGTTATTTTTATCTACTTTTTAATCATGTTGAGTTTCAGACTCTAATCCTGGATTTCTAGATGACGCCTGTCATTGGAAAATTGTTTTTGTTGTTGTTTAAGCACGTTTCATTCATTATGAGAAACATTTTTATTTGCCTCGCATTATTTTGTAGCTACATGTACGGATGATGCAAGAGGCTTTCAATGTCATGAGACTTCAGACTTTTACTTTTGATATATTTTACAAATTTCATTAAATTTACAAACAACTGCATTAAAAAAAACAGCAAAAGACATAATTGAACGTTTGAGAGGGTCATGAGACAGGGCTGTACTAAAAAATGTAAAAAAACCCAAAAAAAAGCATCAGTTTTCAGGAGATTTTGCGCCATTTGACAGTTTACTGGGTGCATATTGCATGGAATCATGCAAAGTGCTTTTCTAATCATTTGTAGTTTGCAGCAAGGGTGTCAAAATTTTTTTTTTTTTTTTTAGCTCAAGAGCCACACCCAGTCCAATGTCATCTTGAGTGGGCCACACCAGTTAAGCAGTGCCACAATAACCTGCTTTGTTGTGGTGCAGAGTGTACATGGCAACAATGACTGCAATCACAACATTAAGCCAATTTGAATGATATCTGTCCCGACACACAGTGACATGTCCTAAAATCTTCTCCTATTACGCATGTTTTGTCAAACTCACCCTGACAGCATGGCTTTGACGCTAATGCTAGTTTGATAGCTTTCCTAGCAGTGTCACCATCATGTAAGACCATCTCGGTCAAATAATCTTTTCTCTCGGTCTTTTCTGTCCTTTGGTCGTGACAGTTGTGGGAGTCCGTGGTTCCAGTCTGCTGTCGCCTCCCTGTGATGAGCCGCCTGTGCAGGTCCTCAAATCTCTATAGCAACTGCACTGACTAAATAACTAACCAACCAGCTAATTAACTGAATCCAGTCCTGCAGCCTGTGATGAACATTGACTCAGCATTTCCTCATCAGACGTAGACAGCTCAGTATAATCACCGTTGGGAGTGACTGTCTGGCTCTGGATCTGATTGTACTAATGGCACAAGAAGAAAAAGTCATGGGTGGGCCGGGATGATTGAACAGACTACTAAACACTACCTGAATGTTTTTTTTTTAGAGACAGTGTGTCTGGATGCAGTCCTGATGATCTATTTATAGTGGTGACTCTATATACATACTCAGTGAACAATAAACATGAAAACTAACAAGCTAATTTTGCAGAACACGGGGATTTTAAGAGTAAGTGCATATCTTAAATCTTAAATGGCAGCAACTGCACTTTCATGCAGTATTTTTTTTCTTTTTTCTTTTTTTTTTTTTTTAGACATTTCTCACTTTTTCAGTTTTCATTCAGATTTTTTTTTTTCATAAAAGTCTGGTCATCTCCTTTTTCCAGTAAAACGTAAAACCAGAAAACCAGAAAGTTTAATGCCAGCATCACATTCATCCTACAGGCCGAGCATGTTTTCTGAATGCGCATTAATTCTTATTTGGTGGGTCAGAAATGGATGCCTCGTCATCAATCTTTTAAACCTCTGGAGGAGGCTGTGGCTCAGTTGGTAGATCAGGCCGTCCCTCAATCGGAAGGTTGCAGGTTCAGTCAAAGAGTCCTTGAGCAAGACATTGAACCCCGAATTGCTCCCAGTGGATGCGCTGAGCGCCTTGCTTGGCAGCCGTCACCGATTATGTGGGTGTGTGCATGAATGTGATCAGCATGGGAGGGAGCGAAGTGAAGTGATGGCTGGAGCAGTGGACAAGTTCCATATAAATGAAGTTTACTGTTCCACTTATTCAACTGAGGGTAACGTTGGGCTGCAGCTGATCTCTAGAGGACATGGTGCCAGTACATCACAAGAAAAACACAGCGAAAACAGACAATTGTCCACTGCTGTAGTCATTTTTTTTAGAAACAAGTAACCTCAAATGGAAGTTTTTGCACTGTTGGAGGAATGGGAATACCTAGATAAACTCTCAAATCTAAAAGTCCCTCAGCCCAGCCTTAAAAAAATGCACTTGTAATGAAACCACACTCAGATAATTCACTATTAGTGTTCCATCTACTCACCCATGTGCAAAAGAAGTATTTACTGCGGCCGTGCTGCACATGTGCAGTAACAGCATTTCAAAAGAGTTGAGTTTTCACCCAGATGTCCAGAGATGGAGAAGGAGCATTCTCTCACACTTCCACCTTGGGAGCCATTTTCAAAAAGTTGAATTTTCAGTGGCTCCAAGCACTGTCGCCATGTGAATGGACACCCAAAACCCAGCAGAAGTGTTACCTTTTCACTTGAAAAAATTGTCACATGAACTGGGATTTAATCTAGTGTTTTCTCCTTTTACATTGGACTTGTCCACAGTTGTATATCTTGCTAACTACTTTTTTTATTTACTTCATTAAGTGCCATAAAAAAAAGAAAATTACTCCCGAAAGACAACAAGCCGATGACTGAACTGCTACCTTTGAGCTGTGAGGGGAAAACGCCAGGCACTACAGCACCTCACAAGCAGAAAATGGATGTTTTGATCAACAGATGAAGACCCCTCTGCTTAACACCCGGGCAACTATTATAGCTTCACAGTGCTGCAGTGCATCAACACTTCAAAAGTGCTCCATTTGTAGATGTGACGATAAAGAAAACAGGCTCTTGATGCCTGATTTTTCTGCGGCAAATACCCAGCACATTTCGCTGATATAGGACTTTACAAGTCGGCTCTCCTCATTTCCAACATTTGTTAAGCATTGATAAATATGGAGAGGTATGTCTGACCTCCAGTGACAATCCCATTTACTGTAATAGACTCTGCCAGGAGGCCAACACGACTTTTTCTGTAGTACCGCCATTCCTTTTTCAGAAGCGTCATGCCAGGAGCTCGAGATGCCTGTAGCTATTTTGCCCTGTGGGGAACATTTTCTCTAGTGACTGTTGCCAATCTCATACCTACTTTCCAAAAGGTCTCTGCCAATTCCTCGCTCGCAGTCGAAAGTGTGCACAGCCCTTTTCTTGCATCCAGCTCACCTAATTATCCCGGTGCTATGAGGCATGTCAGAATGTATTCATCCCGCTTCTGCCAAGCCAGTTTCCAAGCCTGTACTCTTTAATTGGTCTTCATTATAAAAGGCATATGTGAAAACAAGGCCCAGGTACAGACTTTCTGTTTTGCTTGTTTGTATGTTGCATGCTGAAATAGTTGATAGTGTGTGTTTACAGTAATGATGCTTGTGCAATTATACGGAGGATACTGCTCATGAAGCGTCCCTTTTCTTCCTCCCTCGGTCTGCGCCTCACGCTCTCAGACAAACACACGGCCTGAATACAGCAAGAGGGATGGCAGGTGGACTGGAAAATAACGAGATTATCAGAATCTGATATTGTCTACAAACCGAGCAGTTCTTGAGATAACTGTGCGTCCCTCACGTGTTGACGGAGATGCGCGTGAATCTCTGGCTGAGGTTGGGAAGTTATCATGAGAGTGATGCCGGTTTCTAATCCGATTAGAAGATCCTCTTGAAAAGACTTTTCTTTTGCCTTTATTTTTCGTGATAGCTTGATAGATTTCTTAGCATGTTTAAGCAGCTGATCAAACATTTACTTGGATTTCTAGTGTTTAAGTCAAATATTTCAGGTGTAATTTGTATTTTTTTTTTCAGCGTATCACTTTGCTCCAAGCTTCCTTTACCTTCATAACACCATTAAGTGTCACCTTCCCTAATTCTTGTATTTATTGTAAATAGTGTCACAACAACTGCCGGTGAATTATATTCCGTTTGATTAGAATATGTTTAATTGCTCAAACAACTCATATTGTGAAGGTACCTGTAGGGCGGCTGTGGAAGAGTGGTCGTCCTTCAGTTGTCCTTGAGCACGACCTTTGACCCCATCTGCTCCTTGGAGCACCGTGAGGTGGCTGCACCTCTGCTGCCTATAAATAGGGTTGGTTAATGCAGGAAGGGACCTTCATTTGTACGTCATTTCAACAATATATTAAAGCTAATCATTATTATCATTATAGCAGTTAGCAACATTTTCATTAAATAATGCTGCCAATGATTATTTATAATGATATGAATTGACTTTTTTATGACTAGAAATCTGTTTACATTTACCAATTTGTGGTTGTGTATTACTGTGTCAGAAAGTGCTAGCTTACTAGAAAATAACTAACTGGAATAATGATAATAGTAACATTTATTTATTTAAGTTAGAGCACTAACTTTAGAGGTTCCAAGTAGCTGGAAAAAATAAATCAATAAATACATTCATAATGACTTAAAACAAATATATTTTTGTTCCTTTAATTCATGATTTTTTTTTTAAATTCATGACATATATAAAAAGCAGATTTAGCTTAGCTGCTCTTCTTTATGTGTCTTTTTTTTTGCTCGTCTTATAAAACGAAATGAAACATGTTTGTAAAGCGAAGAGGAGTGATGTGTGAGCAGGTGGTCTTCGGGGAAACAGTCTGTCTATCCAATCTTTCAGGTCATGAGTTCTCTCTCTGAAAATAACATAGTTAAGCAGCGGAGCAGAGACAAAAAATTGATCAGGACGCTACCCGAGGATATCGATCCCGCTTTTGCATTTTGCTTGCCAGCTTTGATCAGAAAGGTTACTTCTGGTTGAGCAAAATAAAGAAAGCATCACATTTTCTTCTTGCATTTCCTTTAAAATAGAAACAGCCTCTGTGGAAGGGCTGACCGGTTCGCACCGAACGCAGCCGCCCCTCCTTTCACTCCTTACTGTACTTTAATTCATTCTAATTATAACAGGGTTTACGGAGTAATTGCTTCTGGATCAGAGGAGCTGAAACATCAAAAGGTAATTCAGACATTCTCCACACCTACACGGAGGAGTGGGAGCGCGCATCGAGCGCTGGTAACGAACATGAAATGAAACCGTGGAAAATGGTGTGATTGGAGTGACCTTTAGGGAGCGCACGCCAGACAATTTATCTGGAGAAGGCTGGCTTATGAATCAGTGAATGTAAGCCCATTAAGTGTCTGGCCATACACTTCTGTAATAATGGTATACATTTTAAGCATCCGTCTTTAATATCTGACACACGGCTTGACCTTTTTGCCAATCTCGCTCTTATTCTCAGATATAAAGTAGAAGGAAAATGTGTCTTTGGTGGGTGCACACGCAGAAGCACACGTCTGCAAACTAATTGTCAAAAATGGTTAAATGACCGTTTTAAATGAGGTTTGACAGAAAAGGAGACGTGTGGCAGAGCCAGGAGTCAAAATACATCTGAATTCTCACGTCTCACAGGTTTCCAACCACCTTTTTAAGTTTATAATGTCAAATTAAAATGACGTTCTAAAATAAAATGGTGATTTATGGTACTTTGAATTTCTCTCATTTGAACAGTCCTTTCTTTCTTTCTTTCTCTTCTACGAATGTCCGTGTACTCGCCATTGTTAATGTTTAAAGCCTATTGTACCTTGGGTTTATCAAAAAAACAAAACAAAACAAAAAAAAAAAAAAAACAGGCAGCAGCCCCATTTGTGGCCTCGTTTTTGGTGTTCCCACTGCTTCTGTGGAAACAGGCCTCCTTTTTTTAATTTTCCCAAAATGAAAACGCAAAAGCGATGTGTCTTCACCTGAAACGTCATGTTTACAGGGCCTGAACGTCATTTGTGCTGCAGATCGTTATTCGTTGTGGGGGAGGTTAAAGTATGGGATTTTCCTCTTCAATAGAAGTCATTTTGCAGGAGGGGAATCCCTCCATCCCACCCCGACTGAGAGTAATAAGCTGAGTGTACCGGGGATGTGTGTATTATCTGGGCTAATACATCATCAGGCATTGGTGTGGTGCCAATATTTCTACCTTACACATTATGATAAACAGTCTGTGAGCGTGGAGCCGTTCGTGGATCCACATGGTAAATGTGCTGTTTTAATCCTCATCCATGCATACAGTGCTTACAACATAATCAGCACTTTTCTAATGGCTTTTTTTTTTAACTTATTTTTGAAGCACCGTGAGAGAGATGTGCTGGTTTGGATTTTCTTGTCAATGTTGGAGGTTTGGACTGTGATTAAAGTAATTCTTAAGACCAATTTTGTGGAGGTCGACCAACAAATTGCTACACAGACTCCAGTGAATTTGATTTAGTTGTTCTATTTTCCTCCACAAGCGCATCTAAATGTTTCAGTTTTTTTAATATATCGCTCAACCCTGGTAACCCGGTATCACTTATTGTGTGTTGAATGCAACAATTATCTGGTTTTCCATGGAAAAGAGGCTACACTCTGATAATTCCTTCTCCTAATTTCCACCAATAAAATCAACTGTTGATGCTCTGACTTCTCTCTGGGATTTCCCTCCATTAGCTGAGAGAACATTAAAAGTGAGCTTGTGAGCACTTTATCAGAAAATAAAGATCTATCTGTTCACTAATTCTTTGTCCAACACGTGGAAATACTAATTCCAATATTTTAATTTGGGGGAGCATGAATAGCTTATTATACAATCAAAATCAGATATTTCCGAGCTTTACAGTAATTATAATAACAGGCTTATTAAATCCGTCGGCTAAAGGAGGAGATGAGCGTTCCCATCGCCCTCTCAGGGGCCGGTGTTTGGTTTTTCTGAGATTATGAAGATATAAAGGGCTCATTCAGAGGTAATAAAAAGACTATCATTCTTAGTTTGAAGTGCTTATACTCTAATGAAAACATAGTTTTGAATGCTATATTGCATTTCTGCTAAAAAGATCCTCCTAAATCTTCCAGTGCGGGCCCTTAAGAGGCCCATTACCATCATCCAAGGGAAGGAGTCCAGTAAAATAAGGCCATGAATAAATTAAATGTACGTGACTGATTTCTTCACAATATTTAAGGTGCAAAGTTCAGTGTATTTTTGAAAGGGAAAAAAAAAAAAGAGTGCTTGGAGTTTTTCCATCCATCTTCTGTCCTGCTTTTTACCTCTTAGGGGGTGTGTGGTCAACACACACTCACAGTTACACCTCTGGGAAATTTTCGGGACACCAACTGACCTTAACTGTGAGGGGAAAATGAAGTACATGGAGAAGATTCAGGGAGAACATGCAAACTGTACAGAAAAGCCACCAAGCTTGGACTTAAACCAGGATGTTGATGCTAACCACTACAAGATGAAAGCACTGCATTAACAGAGCTGCAGTGAATCAATATTTATACCCTTAGAAGTGGTCGGATTATAAATGTCTTCCTAAAGAAGCGGTGCTCCTGCAGTGTCATACCTCCACCCACCACTAGTCAGCGCTAGAATGTTCATCTAGTTTTTTTTTGTTTTTTTTTTTCAATATTGCTTCCATATTGACAATAAAAAACTACTCTTTTCTATTAATTAGGTATAAATTGGACTATTTTGTAGCTCTTCTCTTCCTCTGGATGGATGGATGGGTAATCCTATTCTACTCTGTGTGACGCAATGCTGTAAGAATTTTTTAAAAAAAAGTATTTTATCTTCTATTTCTATTATCGATAGATCGATGATAGATGGATAGATATTTTGGTTAATGAATACAGTAAGTTAGTTCTCCTTCAGATTTGACAGTACCAACCATTCCAGAACTTGCAATTATCTTAATATATGTTGCAGACAATATAAGAAAAAGCAAATTGTCAAGAAAATGACAGGGAAATAGATACATTTTGACATTATCTTCCACAGAACTGGACGTTTGTGCCTGAAAACTGATACCGGCCTTGCATTTGTCTCTCTCCACTCGGTTAATGTAAAACTCACTCTGACATTTATTTAAAATCCAATTTAGTTCAGGTGCTGGGGGATATCAAGTCCTGATGGAGTTTTGTGTCACCTCTCTAATGAAGGAACCAATGCAGGGATTTAGAGGCTGATGAATATGAGCAGATGTCAGAAAGCGATTTGACACATATTCCATCAATTTCACTCTGTACCTGCAAGCAAATAAAAAAACTCATTCGGTAAACAGAGCAGCTCATATAGCATCACAAAATCGTATTAAACTAGGTGCTAAATCACTGTGTATATACGTATTCTGTCTTTTTTTTTTGACAGGATGTGCTATTTAAATGGAAAATACATATATTTGCTGGTGTGGATTATCCAATTTTGTATGTTTGCCACAGAATTTTCGCCTCCCGAGAAAAGTTGCGAGGTAACCGGCAATTTCTGTCTCTGCACAGCGGACATAACACAATTAGGCTCTGCAAAGAAAGATGTAAATATAAGTTTTCTGTCCATTCCCGAAATGAAATCAGACTGTACCACACCTCTTGTAGAAAATGCCAGAATTTGACAGCGAGGCGAAACAGCATAAAGGTCTTATCTTGATGACCTGTTTAGACTGATATAGCAAAATATTGGCATTTTAATAAAAATGCCTCCTGACATTTCTGTCATTTTTTAATTCTTTTCTGTCAAGGTGACCTTTCCGTAGCCTCTGCTGTGAGCATTTCCCCGTGCTAACGTTATCAGGACGCTTTGGTCTCTTTTGTAGGCTTCCACTGGGAGTGCGGTGAGTTTTATAAGAGCGCAGAAGTGTCTCTGCACACTAAATTCAAGTGAGCACACTGAAAGTTTCCTGTATCCTCTGTCAGTTGTCAAGACCTGCTCCGGTGCTGAATGATAGTTCTTCAATTAACAAGTCATGGACACCAGGAAAAAAAAAAAAAAAAAAAATGTTTTTTTCATGTTTAACAGCCGCTACAAACTGGATTCTTTTATTTCTGTCTCATCCACACTTCCACTGCTTGTATCAACCTTGCCTGTTTTTCTGTCATTAAGTAATTGTACGTCCTGAGGTGTTGTGGGATGATTCTCTCTCTCTGTGTATAGTGGTTGTAATGGATTATAACTTTTTCTTCAGCTTTTCTCTTTGTACTTTATGTTACATAACCTCCGTAAGTTAAACAATATTGGACCCCCGAAAAATTAACAGCAGGCCTTCAACCTTAACATACATGGGAGTGTGATTGCCATAGAAGCACTTAGCCTAGTCGATGTGTTAGAAATAGAAAAATGGACAAATATGAATATTTGGGTAAGAACGTCTTTAGAAACTGGAGCTGCATTCATCAAAAGTTCAAGACAGGAAATGTGGTGAACCAGTGACAGACTCCATGGAACAGGTAATGAGTGAAGACTGAAGACTTTCGAGATCTTTCTGAGGGTCCATGTTGACCCTTATCCAGCAGTGAAGGTCGTGTGTTTTTGGTTAATAAATAGGTTTTACCTGTTTTACCTCCTCTGCTCATTTTGCTGGTTTACCAGTGTCAGTGTATGCTATGTGATCTGTCTCATGTTGCAGTTGGAAACTTTTCTGCCCAAATATTCTTGTTTTTGAACATATTTGACTGGGAGAATAAGAAATTGCATGAGGTGGGTTGTTTGAATTTCAACTGCACTTTCATATCATCAGGTCGGTTTTTAGAAAATATAATTTTAGAGTTTATTTAATTCATCATCATTGGTGAAAGTCATTGCTTAAGTGCCTCTTTGTTTTGCTATCGTTCTGTCAATTGGACAGAGGATTGAACTTCAAGCTCTGTTTTTGGAAGAGTAATTTTTCTCCCAAATGGTCCCTTTGGGTAATATCCTGCATCCATGTGGATGTTTCTGTGAATGTATGTGTAAGAATTGTTGCAGCTTATGATAACCTTTTATTGGAAATGGGCCCTGTGTCTTTGGTAGGGGATGAAGATGATGTAGAACAATCAATGATTGATCCGCCTTTAAGTCGACTCAGATCAACTGTGGGTTTTGTGTTAAATTTGTCCACAATCCTCTTTGACGGAATTTTTTTTTTCTATTTTTTTTTTTTTTTTTTAATCAGGACCGTAAGATGTGACACACCAGATTTTTTTTTTGGTTTTTGGTGTTTTTTTTGTTTTGTTTTTTGTTATGTTGCAGTGTGAAAATCGACTCTTACATGTTGCACTGCTCAAATTCAAAGGAAGTTACAGTTCAGCCAATCTAACATTTGTTTCGGCATCTACATCAGTTATTATCATTTGGACCAAGTTTTCATGGTTTCTTTGAGCAAAATGCCTTCAAATAATTCTTGAGAAGGGAAAAACAATGGAATTCTGAATTTCCTGAGGCAAATTTGAGGGATCAAATGTGAATAAAGCATGACTGGACATGACGGACTCTTCAGTTTACCCTTTGAACAAGATTGTCCTCTATAGAACTTCAGCATCAATAAGTTCACCTGCAACTTATAGCAGCCAAAGAAGGATCTACCCACGCTATGGCTAATTAGTATATTCCTGCAGCTACACTCCATTTAAAGCCATTCATGTTGATCCATCTGTTATTCGCCGCCTTTCTAAGTAATCTGGAACCTGACCTTTACAGTCGTCATCCGTTACAGGACTGAAGTTCAGAGGAAAAACATATGTCGGTGTCGATGTGTGCAAACATTTATGTGTCGCATAGCGTCCATTCATTCTGTGAGCTCAGATCAAAAGCTATATGGATAAAGAATGCTCAGCCATAGCTTAAAGAAGCGTCCTTTCATTATTGAGACATTCAGGCATTGAATATTTGTCAGCTCCTTCCCAGACACATCAATGCACAATGCACACCAGTCACACACCGCTTGAAAGCCAATTTAATTAGCCAAGCCTCTCACACAGCATTCCTAAACAAGACGTCTTAAGACCTAATAAGACGTCAAACCGTTCTGGCATCTCGTCCCCAGGAAATCGGCCACATCGCGTCGGAATATTTGTTGGCAACCTTTCTCCACCACGCAATGGGATTCATTCCTCCGGGCTTAAAGCGCTATCAGTTTTGGCACTGGAGGGCTGTTTCTTCTGACTTGTATGATTTCCTCTGGAAGCATGTGGAACTGTCTTTGACACATTAACAGATCCCTATCCACCAACCCCCTCCTCCCTGTTTTGGCACAGCAAAGGGAATTAAGTAGGAATTTAACAGATTAAGCAGGGAAGCAGGCGTCCGGTGAATCCTTCCATGGTAAATAAATACAACTTTTTGGGCAAAGTTTTTAGTTGTAACCTACAAGGAAATTGAGTAATTTGGAATGTGTGAATTCAGCTTTTGAGCAAATATGTTCACCTATCCAATCAATCTTTGAAGTGGTAAGTGAAGTGAATTAAACTGCAAGATAGTGTGCTTTATTATCGCTGTAAGTATTATGCTGTCCAATATCCAGCAGCCAATCCCACAGAACCAGTAGCCTCGCTGAAAAGGCTTATGCTTGTTTGTACATTCCCGCAAACTCCTGTTTACTTCTGATTATTAGATTATGTTTTCAAACAAATGTGCTTTCACCAGCCTGCAAAGTCTTGGAGAACTACTAATTCTCTGCAGTAGCATGCTCACATTATATCGCAAACAAATTAGTGTTTTGTTCACACATGTACATGAGCCAGTGTTGTTTTCTAACTCAGCCTTATTTGCTCATGAAGGAAAGCCCCAGTATCTTCTTAAAAGTACAAATACCAGCATTATCACTGATTATGTGAGCATACAGGTGCTACTGTGTAACCTTTAGTAAACTGGTGTTACCAGTGTGGCTGGCTCTTTACTGGGGAAAGAGGGGGCAGTGACCCTTTAAAGAAAATGTCCTGCCCCCCCCCCCAAATCCAACTTTTAAAAGATGAGAAAAAATTAATAGATTACCTACAAACTGAATGTTGTCAAGATTTACTAGAGTAGCTGAAAAATCTGCTGGAAAAGGCTTCGATGGATGACGGTTTTCATCTCTTCTTCTCAGTTTCCCTCCATGCACTGCAAAGTGCTTTGTGCGCATACACACACGGCATTCAGCAGAGAAAAACAAACATGTAATGATAAAAAGCATGTTTTGAAGGGGTTAAAATAAAATTGTGTGAAAAAATATTTTTCAAAAATGGAAAAAAAAAAAAAAAAAAGGAGTGTATTGAGAAGACTGAGCCCTCACCAGGAAGCTGCTTCTTTGCATTTGGGCAAAAATGACAAGAGACAGCAAGCAGAAGATTGTCAGATTTTTTTCACAAGTATTGCAAATAAACAAGTGTTACAGAGGTGACAAAGGTGAAAACAACACTACAGCTAAAACTGAAACATTCCTGCTACCTCAGGAATTTTGGAGTACAGACCCATCTGATTGTTCTTGCATCTTCAGCACCAAGGACGGCGCTTAAAATGATGATGATTTAATGCAGTTTAATTAGTTTTCTTCTAGTCTCCTCTTGTCAGGTGGTGAATTATTCTCAGTCTCTTGATGGAGAAAAAAAAATGTAATAGAGTTAGTATTTATTAGAACTTCTTAATGCTTTATTTGTGTGTCGCTTATGGAGACCACTCAGCAATCTGATAAGCGGTGACAGACTATACAGCAGGATATTAATTAAACAAGATGTCTCTCATCCATTCATTTAGGATTACTATTGCAACAACATATCATCAGAAGGGTAAAACTAAGTGTCTCATGACGGCCTAATCCCAGCTCACGTTCCCTAATCCTGGGTGAAAAATCCAACGCTTGGTGATTTCTGCTTCACAATAACAGAAAGTGGCGACATTGAACGATCATAAAGCGATGTCGTTATAAATGCTTGGTCACCATAAACCAGTTATCTTGAGTAAGTTCACACTTCTCTTCCTGATATCTTGGTTGATTTCTTTTAATTGTCGTTTAAATGAAACGAAGCAGTGTGTCTCAGGTGTGCCTTAAATACATCCACAGTTGGGCCTCTAATTAACTCAAATGTTGTCAATAAACCAATCAGAGGCCTCCAAAGACATGACATCATCATCTGGGCTTTCCTAAATTGTTTACAGTCATAGTAATCTTAAGATATGTAATTCTGACTCTCGAGAAAGTAATGAAAAATTCTCAAAAAAAATATTCACGTCTTTTAGCATATCCTAATTAACAAAATAACAGGAAAAGTTGAATCTGATTTATTGTTAGATGATGGAAAAAAAGATTATGTGGCTTTTTATATTCCTATGTAAATTTATGGTTACCTCAAGTAGTGAATTTGAGCACCCATCTGATTGTTTTTGCATCTTCAGCACCAAGGACAGCGCTTAAAATGATGATGATTGATGTTCAAACAACCAAGACGAGCAAAAAAATTTCAAGAATTTCTTAAGAATCATGAATGCAACTTAAGTTGTTTCGGTTAACGCAGCTAAATAAAGTAAATAAGCTTTTCTGTCTTTGTTTTAAATGCCTTCAAAATTGTATTTAGTGAAAAGTGGGCAGAGTGATTTCAGATCTTTAGTTTATACCAACAAACTAATGTTTCAACTTTGCCATTACGAAGTAATTTCCCCACACACAGATGTTGAAGAGAGCCTTCAGAGTGTTTGACAAGCTGTCAGGATTTCTCTCAACAGCTTGACGGCTGCCGTTCGCTAGGATTTTATTTTCAATTTTAATAACAGTGTGTTTCCTTGAATACTCTTTTTTTTTTAAATTTGTACCATTAAAACTGAGTGATCTGAACACAGATCATGACTTTTAGTATCGTTGAGATTATTGTGAATCTTTTTCCCTCCACCTGTATTTTCTCTCATGACTCCATACGCTCATGCCTGATGGTAAGATTAAAAAAAGTTCCCAGTGTCTATTTCAAACATATCATATAGGGTGCCCTTTACTTTCACCTGATGTCTGAGAGCATGACATGTTTTCCATGGCTCGGAGACTTGTTTGTCGAAAAGAAGACACCAATTTGTATGATGCCTGAAAATAGACACAGGTACGTGCGGCTGTCCTCAGATGCGGCTCCATAGTTTTAATAATCACATTTTATTGACTTCACTGCAAAAACTCCAAACCCTACCGAGTATATTCCTCCAGTTTCATGTCAAAACATCTCGTCACGCTTGATATGGAACACGGTCGCCTGTCAAGCCCAATTTCTGTGAGGTGTAGGCATTTGTTTTTACACTCTGGAGCTTAAGCATGAAGACAATATTAACTTGTTGCAGTGGGAGATGTTTGACTTATTACATGTGAAAGGGTTCTCCATTGTTTCAAACTTTTTCTCTGAATAAATCTGACTTTTACATGAACCCGTCACTTGAACGTTTGAAACAAGGATGTACTGATGTCCAAAGAAACTAATTTGATGAAGAGAGTAAGAATTTAGATTTCTTTTCACCATTTACAGCTTAGAAATGGTTTGACATGTGATGCATTTGATTAGATTTTAATCAAGTGTTTCTAATATCTTACTGAGACAGTGTATTCATTATGTAGTGCTGCTCTTCTGCTCACATTTGCATTATTATGCACAATAAGGATTTCATCTGAGACTGACTGAAGAGCGCTATATTACGTTTCAATGCACTAATCATGCTCTATAAAAGCAACATGATAATTATGGACTCAAATATGAAGCGAAAGTGGGAATAATTGCAAGGATTTTACAAACAAACTGTTTTTCTTCATTTATTCATTCATTCATGTATTAGTGGGTTGGTTGTTTTTTGTGCGGACCAAAATAAGGCTTTAACCTTAAATTGTATTTTTTTTTAATTCTCATTATTCAACACAGCCAAAACAGCATTAATCTGACCCAAAACAAGTCTTTTGATAATTTACCTTAAAAAGTGTTCTTCAAAAGATCTCCATGGATTTCTGTTAAAGATCAGTTACATTTTCTTACCTTGGTTATAATATTTATTGCTGTTTTGTCCTTCCTGTATATAAATAACCAACCTTATTGCTCCTAAAATTGGAATGAATGGATAAATACTTCATGAAAAACATAGATATTGCTTCTTTGGTGAATTCACCAGTTGTCCTTGTTTGCTGGATCTTAGTTTGTAAGTCGAAAAGGAAAAACAGCAACATCGGAAATTTACCTCTTTTGAGGTATAGACTGGACGGCGGTGGCTCACAGCTTAACTCTAACATATACAGGTGGAGTCTCTGCTTCTGTTTGAGGAATGCAGTTTAAAAAGCAGTGATGCTGCACAGGTCCCAGTTATTTCATTTAAAGAATCTCCAGAGTTTCTTCCGACTTCAATATCATTGGGGAAGATGTCATTGTCTTTGCTCTCACCAGGCTCTGCTTTTCATAATTGCCTTCTACTTATTCTGGGGCCAGAGGCTACACGGAGCTGTATGTTAATTGTACGAGCCTGCAGATATGACTCTCAACACTCGCTGCCAATGTGGCGAAACTAATAATCGGAGCTCTCAGAATTTCCCCGATAAAGCTCACAGATGACCTTAAAGCTGTTTCCTTTCTTCTGTTTTCGTGCATTTTTAATTCCCGCTGAAGTGACCCGCCGACCAAGGAAAATCTCAACTCCACTCAATAAGTCATGCTTTAACTCCACCTGGTAAATAATGCATCATATCACATTATTGAATCTATCCAATCACATTAAAGGATAACAAGGCGAGCACGGGAACAGGTGAGTGGGAGGAGGCTCAATTTCGTCCCATAAATAAGGGGGAGCCGGGCCAGCTGAGCCCCCCGCCGGCGGCTACATGAAGACTGACAGGTGCCAGATAGCCCACACACTCATCAGCGCCACGCGTGACCCCCGCAGGCCCCCCCTCCACCCCCCTCCACTCCCCTCCACTCCCCCAGCGCAGGTCCGCCTGGTATTTCCAGGAATGTGTGGGAGTGACAGTGACGGGGTCACATGGAGCATTGCTGGACCTCCATTTGTGCTCTTCCCAGATATTTTGCAGTTTGTGTTTGTTTTTAAATCAATGTAAAAAAAAAAAAAAATTGTTCTCGTCTTTATTTTGTTTTTTTGTTTTTTTTTTTATGTAAAGTGAATAGCTTGATTGGCGACTCCAGAGTTTAATCTGAGTTATGCAAAACATCACTTTAATAGTATTAGTCAAATGGTGTTATTAAAGTGTTTTTTTCAGCTGAAAAATTAATAGTCAACTTTATTTATATAGCACATTTAAAAACAAGCATGGCTTTAAGAGCTTTAAGTGTTTTACACTGCGGAGAGGTCAAAAGAGAAAAAGACACAACATAATATGTGAATAAATTTACAGAGGAAAACTACAGCGTAAGAAAATAAATAAATGAATGATTAAATGAATTAAGAAATGAATGAGTAAATAAATAAATAGCCTGTCAAGGTCAGTCCAGTTAGCAAACAAAATCAGCACAAAACTTCTTCCAGTTTTGTCTATTCTTACTGTGTATTTATCGAAAACTCGGGCACCTGAACGGTAACCTGCCCCAAAATGTCTGTAAAATCGCTTATTTATAGATGTTTAGATTTTAACAAAAATCTAATAAATATATTCAAGACAGTTATCGATCCACTGACTGATATCTCAGGATACTGTGTGGATTTTTACATAAAAGTCAAGCTTGATGTGGTTGTACAGCGTTGATCCATTCATTCCTTTGTGTACTTATTACATTAATTTATTTGAAAGTTAAAAATAGAAATAACTGGTGGTTATTCTTATTGTCATTTACGTTTTCATCATATCATTCATTAACACACTCATTGTGCTTTTGTTTTCTTTTGAAAACATGTGCAGTCACATAATCCATCTATATATTTATCTTATTCTCAATTATTCACTCCCCTTTAATTATTTACTTATTTATTGATTGATTTGCTTCTCTGTATATTTGAAGAGGAAAATAAGGAATGAATCTGGCCTCGGGGAGAACTCATTCATATTTCTATTCATTTAATATTATTTACAGACGTGATGAATGTGTTCATAAAGTGTTTTAAATAAATTGATTAGTAAAAAGAAATAATATACTGCTGAAAACCCGTTTTAAATGTGTCTCCATTATGTTGCTCTCATTGTGCCCTTCTTGGTTACAGAAAATGAAACACATCAACCTAAGCCTGTGCTAAAACGTTGATACTGAGGTGTCTGTCAATATTTTGTGATGTTTTCCATGTCTGGTTTTGGGTTTTTTTTTACGTTAAACTATTATGTATAAGCAATTACTTCCAAATTATATTGATGTTCGCAGGAAAACTGCAACATTTTATGTACAGTGTCATAATCTATTGTACCAGATCCCATTGTATTGCATATCATATCCTATTATATCACGTATGATATGTATGTCATGTCATACAGTGTCGTATCATATCATATTGTATCGTACATTGTCGCATCGTATTGTGCTATATTCTGCTGTATCATACTGTATCATATCATCTCTTACTATATGGTACAGTGTTACACTGTAGGGTTCTGCATCACACTCTATTGTACTCGATCATGTCCAACATGATTGTACCACATTACACTGTATTGTACTGTATTGTCCAGTATCATACGTTGTGTCAAACATCATTCGACTGTTTCGAACTGTATCGTACCACATGGCACCTTATCGAATCGTATCGTTGCGTATTAAACAGTTTCGCACCATATCAAATCGTATTGTGCCCCATCAAAAGATGCATCATACTCAGACCCACAGCTGACACTCATTCACCAAAGCTCACCTTATATTTGCATCTCTGTATGATCAAGCCTTTTCCCCGTGAACACACATTAAAATCGTTTGTCCTTTGTCGACGCTCCAGTGGAGAAAAGGAAAAAAAACGGAACTGGTAATCGAGAATGATCATGTTCTGAGGAAAATGAGAGCCATTTGTCACATTGTTGGGCTGCAGAAACACACTGGTGCCGTATTCTTTCCTTCTGCGTGAGGTGACGACATGTTAACACTGCCGATATGAAGCAGTGATAGATATGTGTGGTGTTAAGACATTGTCACGGCGTTAAAGACAGATTGTGGGGAGTCTCTTTAGTGTGAAGGATATAAATGAAGCATGTGATGACCGCTGAATTTAAAATCCCCCCCGCTATGATCGAGGTGCTCTTTAATATCGACTGCTTGTATGAATCATATGACAGAAGCTGGAATATGTGTGTGTGTCTAAATGTACCGATGAATCACTGTCAGATGACACCAGGCTGGATTGCAGTGTTAGAACTGCAGCTGGTTTTTATCTTTTTATTATGAATTACTCTCTTGTTCGGTTCGGTGTTCTATAATCACACTGAAATTGTTTTTTCAAGAGAATTTGTCAGTTTTGCAAAATCATCCATTCCTGGACTGGATTGACTCAATATTATTCGTATTATTTATTTAGTTTAGCATTGAAGACAAAAGAAACAGGGGAAGTAAATTGGGAGGAGTACAAATAAACTGTTCATCTTTTATAAAATTAGTTTATTTTCAAGATTTTTTTCAGGAAAACTAATCTGAATGTTTTCTTTATTTACTCTGTCCTTTTTTTTTTTTTAATAAATGCTAATATACTCATTAATTTTTCGAAGCAAAGTGGGTTTTGTCACCTTCATTAATTTCAATATTTTTCAAATTTTGTTTTCACTTGTTTGCTTTTGTTTTTTCCTCCAAAATATTTAAATTCAGACTTCAAGTGGTTGCAGAGTTCCAGGGTATGTTTTTGTTGTTAATATTATTATTGTTGTTGGTGTTGTTACCAAGACCTGAAGATGTCAAGACCAAGACCAAAAGAATCCATAAATCTTTGGATGTTTACAGGTTGAGAGCTTGACATCCTTTAATTTTTGGTCTTGAGACAGATCTCCAGTACTGAACAACATCTGAAGCTTTTCTTTTCTTTTTTTTTTTTTTTTTAATAAGATATTTATAAACCATAGTTTAACTTACTTTAACTTTCTATTAAAAAATGAGTACATGTCTCTATATTCAGTTGCATAAAACCTTTTTTTTTATTTGATGAATCAAAGTGCACTTAAATGCAGTCTTCCACTTTGCAGGAAAACAACAACAACAACAACAAATAAGCCGAACTACTGTGAGTCAAACAAAAGGGGAGGGGATATTGTATCTTTAAATGGCTAAAATTTACTATGTTTTCATTATTAGCATCTATAACTTGTATTATATAGGAATATTGCCCAGTTTTTTGTGAGGCGACCATGCTTTCCACCTGTTACCTGTTTTCCTGAAGTGGAACTTGTCAGACGTACGGTTTTAAATTACACTTCTTTCCACAACTTTGTTCTCAAACTTAAACCTGACAGAAGGAACAATTAACCTGGAAATGTATTTTTACGCCGCACATGTCTAAATAAATAACACACTAGCTTTTGTGTTTTTTTTTTTTTTTTTTTTCATTCTTTCTTTAGTTTTGCAGTTTGGTTATTATAATGGTTGCCTAGATACTTCGTGTCTGTAACTCAGTGATTAGGTACTTAAGAACATCAAACAGAGACCAGCTTTGAGTCCTTCTCAGTCCTCTAAATTGAGTTATTGCTTTATTTGTCTGTTTATGTGTCAGTCGTGATGATGTTCAATCAAAATGGAGTGAGTTCTGGAGGGATGATCGCTCTCGTAGGGGAAATGAAGAGATCCGCCATCAGTAATTCTAATTTTTAAGCAGCCAAAGGTAAAGGCTCAGGTGTAGGACAGAAGACGAGGGTTGCCAGATGTACCTTGGGGGCTTTGATATCTCGGGCGATTGTTCGCTTTGAGTCCATTTCCTTTATTGAAAAGATGTATACAGCGAGTATCGTGCTGCAGTGGTAGAGAACAGCACTCATATAAATGAGATACAGCTGTGCTCAGCTGTGGGCTGAAAAAGACCTAATAAACTAGACGTTGGTCAAAATATCATGATGCTACAAACAGCACCTTTGTTTGTATTCTTTATTTGTCTATTATGTAATACAAGAACATATTTTTATTTTACTGTCTACAATTAAAGGTGCATTAAGGAGTTTTACAACCTTAAAAATACTTATTTTCCACCATAAATATGTTACACATTTTTAATGACGTGTACAATGTGCCCTGACATACTCATTACAAGTACCTCTAACAGCGCTAAATTGTCACTTGAAAGTTGCAATGCCGGTCCGGCACCAGCATTTTTTTGGGGAGAATTTGAAAGGAATGACGTAATGCGCGCTCCGGCTGGTTAGGTTTCATTTTGTCCGCCATTACTCCGCCAGATGCTTAGTGAGCAACAACTGAGCAGGATCTTCCAGAAAGTAAGAAAAGACTGGCTTCTAGCACTGCCACAGCTCCAGCACAGACTCCACCAGGTAATAGAAACTTAAATCTTACTTGAGCGCTACTAAACGAGCGAAGACGGAGTTCCCCTCTTCCGTGCACGCGAGCCACAGGGACGAGTTTTTCACTAAGCTGCATTACGCCCAAGGCCTGCAGGGGGCGCTGTTTCGCATAAAACGTGCAAACTCCTTAAGGCACCTTTAAATAACACAAAATAACTGAGATATCGTCCATACTGTTCACCTTAATGTTACTATTTCAGGATTTTGTGACTGGCCTAAGTGATGCAGATGATTGGATGAAGCTTTACAGGCCACTGTAATCTCTCTATTAACACCTGCTGCAGTCTGATGTAGTTTGGTTTACAGCTCCCAATGCAGGCTGGGTTTTTTTCCCTTTAACTGGTGAAATATAACTATTGGTAATAATGAGATCCTCCTCATCCACTGATAAAGCTATATACTCTTATCTGCTTATTTTTCATTAGCTCTCAGAGCAATGCTCCTCAGCTATTTTAATTAACTCATTCATAATTATGACTTTTTTAGATTTTATCTATTAATATATTTATTTGTAGAACATGTGTGTGTGTGTGTGTGTGTGTGTGTGTGTGTGTGTGTGGTGTGTGTGTGTGTGTGTGTGTGTGTGTGTGTGTGTGTGTGTGGTGTGTGTGTGTGTGTGTGTGTGCGTGCGTGCGTGTTTTGTCCCTGGCTATAATAAAAGTTGCTCAAAAGCCTTTCACTATACATCATCGGTGAACTTTCTTAATCTCTTTTTAATCACGGTTTCTTACAATGCAACGATTGATAACATCACTAGAAGGAAAAAAAAAAACAAAAAACAGTGAGTAACGGTTGCTCTTCGACCCTGAATGAACTCAATATTGCAACGAGAACAACACATTTGTCTGATACAGCTCGGGTTATAGATAGCGAGGTGTGAGTATAATAACGGCCCAAAGCTCTGGAGATTTGTGTTGCACGGGAAAATAAGCTGAATCGTATGTCAGCACTTCCAACACTGTATTGTTACAGAATAAATTCACACGGGGTCTCGTACAATGGCCACCACTCCAAGATGGTTAGAGGAAAAAAAAGAAAAGAAAAAAAAGAAAGGAAAACTTGGAAGGATCAGCTCATTTACAGAAACTCTGCTATTGCACATCTTTCATTTCCCTCTTACTTGTCACCAGCTCCTCTCATCTCTGCCCTCTCTCTCATGCTTATTAGCTGATGCGGGTTTTGATAGCTCGCAGAAATGCGGCGGGATGGAGCTGATTAGGTCTGACGCTAAAAAACATTTTTATTGAAGTATCGCACTCGATGCGGGAATGATCACAACATTGTACAGCATGCGGCGGCGGCGGCGGCACAGGGAGGAACTATTTATCTGCTCCTTAGAGGGAAACTTCTTTTTTTATCTTCTTTTACTCAGTATATTACATTAGATCATGATGGATGCGGCGTACACTTCGCTTCCACCTGACTGGAACTGAAAGCTGCTCTTCATTTTGTGTGATTCTCTTGACGATGGGCTTTGGGTGGATTTTTCTGGATTATTTTTTTTATCTGTCTTCTCCCCTCTCATTTGGATTCAATGAGCCTGTTTACACGAGCATAAAAATCTGACAAACCAGAGTAATCGCGTAATTGTAATAATCAGATGTGCTGTGTTGTCAAGCGCTTCAGGAATGCAGTAATAGAAAAAAGGAAAGCTTCTTCACACACTTTTCTTCATTATCTGATTTCTTTTTGAAGTATCTCCATACTGATGCAAGACTCAAACTTGTTATTTTCAAAGCATCTTATCTTCCTGAACTTGGTGATGGTTCTGGTTTAGCATTAACTGTGGAAAACGCAACTTTTACGAAATGCTGCGACTGTGCATGTGCACTGCAGCCATAACAAATAGTTCTTCTGCACATGCATGAGTGGACATGGACAATAATAATGACTGCCTCCAGACTGTCATGACTTCCAGTCCATGCTCTCCCTGGACTTGGTAATTTTATTGTTGAGTCTCCTGTTTCAGCAAGTCCAACTCCATAATTTCTCTATATAAATGTCCATGTACTCAATATTGTTAATATTAATGCTATGCTGTTCTCTGAGGGCATGTGTGTGCGTGGTTTCATTCCAGTAGCAACCAAAAGTACAGATTCCTAATCCAAACATGAAGACTATGTCGAAGTACTGTAGTATTCCGTAGTCGGTGTATCAAATTGCAGCCAGAAAACAATAGATTAGCTTATATGTGCAGAATTTTAGAAATTCAGATTCTGTCTCTTTCATTTTTATGAATCAAAATTCAAATTAAAACACCTTAAAAAAGGTTTGAAAGAATAATTATACTCACAGTACTGCTGGTACAATAGTTCTTTTGTTCTCTTATATGTTTTGGGGTTCATTTGTGTGATTTTCTTTTTTTATTTGGGAGCTGAAATCTTTCCTCACACTTGAGAAAACTGCAAGAATAAACAAAGTAATTTGCTTTGTGCCTGAAGGCAATCTGGCTATTACAATTTTTAATGAATCATCATCGTAATTTTGGTGTCTTTGGACGTATAAAAATCTTCCCGGATGAAATTGTTTGATTTGAGTTATGATCAAACAATCAAACTGTGAGGTGCTGACAGGCTAAATTACTGATCCATAATATCCATCAGGAACTTAACAGAGAATTTGATGTTCCTCCGCTTTGACGATCCTGCAGCTCAACACACTGTTGACTGAATGTCGGGGCAAACTGCCTGAATCCAAAGACTTTTATGAAACAGATACATCAGGCACATCGTCTCTATTAACAATTCATCTGATTTTCTTGTACTTCTCCTGTACTTCGCTTCACGCCCGAGGCTTTTGCCACTGAAGACTAACTTTTACACCACACATGTTGGCATTAAACCGAGATGGAGGTGGAGACAAAAAAAAAAACACACACACACTTAAAGTTCGTCCCATTGTCACACATAGAAAAAAAAAAAATCTCCTTGGGGATGATACCAATGTTGATGGTAATTACACACATTAATCTTGTTTTATTCGTCTGCTCGCTAATCAGTTTGTCAAAGTCAGCCAGGATTTTCCTCCCAGATAGCGCAGTGCCTCTGGTATACCTTTCTTTTGTGTTTGTGTGTGTTTGTGTATGTGTGAGCGCGTGTGTTTATTCTTCTTCTTGGCTTGCAGGATCTTACCAGAGGCGAGACAGAAGAGGAGTCTGCCAAGCTGAGAGGGGATTGGCAGCATGTGACACTATCCACGGGAGCGGGAGTCATAGTTGTTGAGACACTGGTTAATTTTAGCGGCTCTGGCATCTTCCGCTCCCTTTATAACGGTGCCAAAAGGTGGCGTGATGAGAGGCAAACTAACAACACTTCATCAATATAATTGATTAGTCTACAGTCGGGTCGGGATTTAGTTCAAACTCTGGGCACGCTGCCCGTCTGTTATGGCTCCAGTTAATTTTCTAAAAACTTGCTTTGTCGCAAAAACACACACAGGCCGTGAACGTGAGCGCCGTCCAGCATGGCACGGTGTGATCACACCTATCACTCGCTTTGTTTCAGCCAAGAGGGAGCGAAAGTCTGTTATCGTCAGATCCCAACCTGGGACCTGAGACCCCATGGGAGGTAGAAGATATCATGGGAGGGGAGGGGAGGGGCCTGAAGCACTGCCTGCTCTGAGGCTGTTGAAGAGGTACACACGGAAAAGGAAAACCAGAATCAAACCCCATTCACACAATGTTTTTAAGTGGAAACGGAAAACTCTCAGTGAGTTTTGGGGGCCCGATTATTTCACAGAGGTGCTCGGAGCCGCTGAAAGCGCAACTTTTCAACTTTAACTTCATGGAAACAGGCAGAATAACTCAAACTTCTCTGACCTTCTGCTCCTGTGCATCAAGTAAATAGTTCTTCTGCACATGCATGAGTAGATGGACAATAATCCCGACTTCCACAGTGTCATTACTCCCAGTCATGTAAACCCAAAACGTTTTGTGAACGGGGCCTCATACTCAGATGCTCATTCCACAACTGCATGCCTGCGATGAAATATCGCATTCAGACAGTCAAAGAGAAACAGAGTCCAAAGGTCCTTTGAAGGATTTTGAAACCGAAAATGACCTCAGACAAAACAAAACTCGCATAAGAATTAATGTTGGTATTGAACAAACAATGACTGTGCTGAGAAAATGTGTGTCTGGGTGCATTATTTCTTTGTTGTTACAATGTTTCTTGGACCATTTGAGAGTCTGTTTTGTTCCAAATGGTTCCACATGTGTAATTGCCATGCATTTGCAGGGTGAGCTGCAGATCTTAGCGTGTCGGTTAAATACATCACAAATAGCCAAATTCAGATTTTGTATGGGTGCACGCTCTGCTGCTCATTCCACAAATGTATGCTCCTTCCAAATGTGAGATGAACAGGCAGATAAACAAGCTTTCCTGTTTTCCCCAACTTCTATTCTCGTGTGCATTTGTTCTTATTCTTACATCAAAACAAGTGAGAAATGTTTTTGCTTGATTCATTATCTTATCTAATAGTCTCAGGCAGTGTTAGTGCCGTTGATGTTCTCGCTATCGTGCTAATTTAAGGGGGGAATATTTAGTATTATCACTGCAAGAATAACAGAGGAGAAAACTCATCCTACCTCCTACTGTTTGATATCATGCAAATGCACTATTTGAATAATGAAAAAGAAAAGTCTTTCTTAAAGGTAACACAGAAATGAGGGTGACCTAGAAGTTTGATTTTCCATCAGGGAAAGGTCAAAAGCAGTGTGTGTCCTTGAGAAAAAGACATAATGAAGAAAAAAAAAAAAGGTTTGATTAGATTGCATTGATGTGACTGTAATCTAAAAGCTGGACATGAAACTGAGGGAGAATATTAACATTTGATTCTGTTTTTGTTTGCTGCATACACACTCTGCAGGAGCGTGTTAATGCGATGAGTCTCATATTTTCAACAATTCCACAATCAGTATGTGTTGACCCTACCAACAGGCGTGATCATGGCAGAGTTAATAATGTAAATATTGGCTGTTTCTCTTGATGTGTGACACTAATGATCGGAGTAATTATTACTTTCATGTTAGGCCAAATGAGGGTCAGAAAATATGTGTAAACAATGTGAGAAAACAAATAAAGGAGCATTAGAATCAAGAATCAAGATACACAGACCCAAGATATTGTTCTAGTGTGTAAAGGGAGCAGTTTGCATGTTCTCCCTGTGTGCGTGTGTGTGCGTGTGTGTGCGTGTGTGTGCTACATCAGCGTCAATGATTTTTGTCGGTTAAATGAAAGTGCGAGTCATCATTACAAATACTTGTCTACTCGCCAGTGGTCACAGCATACTGTCATCTGCACTGATAAGTGTGTGCTGTTTTATTCCAACCACAGCAAACAACGCTAACTCAAGGACATGCAAATGACAACGTTTTCAATGTTCCTGTAGTTTCCATGTACGTGGGCATCATTTTCAAAAGGTTGGCCCAACAGTAATTCACCACATGACAAGAGCAGACTAGAACAAAACCACTTCAAAATCATCGTCACTGTAAGCGCTGTCCTTGGTTCTGAAGATGCAGAAACAATCAGATGGGTCTGCTCTCCGAAGCTCACTTTAGTTACTTCTGTTTCAGCTGGTGCATTGTTAATCCCCCCCCCCCCCCCCCCCCCCCCCCCCCCCCCCGCCTCAGCGTAGAGCCACCCCCACCTTGGGCCATCTAAATGACCCCATTGGATGAACATGAGTATTTATTCTATGACTGATTCCTGTTTGCTGAGCTTTGGTGCTCATCCCTCAAATGCATGTTCCTTACATCATTCAAAGGAGATCGCATCAGGTTGTCCGCCAGTAAAAAGTTCTGTTTTGCCAACAAACATATTCACGGCAAAGAAATGATAATAAAAAAAGAGCAAACACACAGTGTGCTGCTCAGAGGCGCCAGGGTCACTGTTTTCTCTCTCTTAATGTAAATTGTTAAGTGAGCTAAACGGTGTTTGTGGTATTGATTCTAGAGTCCAAGATGTACGTTTAAAGGGTTTTTATTTTACCCCAGGCCTTTTGAGTTGCTCACCTTTAGCCCCCCAAATGCACTGAGGTTAAATCTGAATCAATATTTAGTTCTCCAAGCACAGACTGTCACTTCTGGTTAGAGGCCTGATTTTCAGTTAAAAAAAAAAAAAAAGAAAGAAAGAAAGAAAACACACACAATCACACACACAACACAGTTATGTGCATGAATGTTCCTAACCAGCAAAGCTCCATGCAAGAACCACATGTTTCAGGGCAATTTCGCATTTTCCTGTTTCTATTACGTTCTATATGCTTGGGGGAAAAAAAAAAAAAAAATCAAATCACATACATAAATGCCATAACCTATGTAATACAAGGCCGTTGAGGTTGTCATTCCTCTCATAGCCTTTGCGCTTCCCTTCAAGGATGCACTTTTGTGCATCTAATTGCAGAGAAAGTCTGAGTACATACTGCCTTTTTTTTTTCCTTTTGTCCAAATGGAAATGAGGAGAATCCATAAAGGGCAGCTTGGCAATGATATCAATAAATGCTGCTCAGAAAAGTGAGTGCTTGCCAATGGTAAAGATTTAGATAAATATAAATATGGTAATTTCAAATCACAATCGATGAAGCTTGTGAATTTTCATGCAGATCAAAGCAACCCTTCTTCTTCATTTACCTCTCTGGGAGTTTAGCAAGTCTGTCAGGAATCAGATCATTGTGTGTGTACTGAGGTTTGTGTATCGTTCTCTGTAGAAGAGATCCTTATTGGCTTTCACAGTGTGTGGAGTTAATGTAAATTAATATATACAGTGTCAATCCAACGGAAAGAGAAAACAGTGCTTTGTTCAACATGTAACCTTTACTCGCACTCCTACTGCCGCCCCCAGCTTTTACTTCTCAGTCTCACTTTATGTACCCGAATCTGTTAGTATCAGTGTTAACACTGCATCATTTCAATGAACCTATACAATCTTTTGACTGGCAATTCATAGGAGACATTTTGAAAAAGCTTCTGATAAGTTAATCAGCTCTGGCGCATCCATTTGTCAGTCTTTAATTCACTTCATCCAGATGAGGGTAGTAGGATAAATCAAGCTTCAGAGAAAGAAGCCAAGGCCAGAGCATCACAAGGCAAACAGAAGTCTAAAGTTTTAAGGAGCCCAGATTGAGTCAAGACAAAGGCTTTAAGGGGCAGACCAAGTTCAGTTGATTTTTATTAAATTAATTGACAAAATAGAAAGTTTATTTATTTTTTACAATACAAAACAAACATATCTGAAGTTATTAATGAAAGGGAGCAGAAGGGAGAATGAACTAAGCCACAACCAAGACCTGAGCAAGACGGCTTTTAAGTGCTATAAGTTCAACAAAGAAGCGTGGAGTCAAATCTTGAGAAAATTCTGGAAAACAAATACCAAAATGGAGCATGTGAACTCCAAACTGTAGCATCATGTTAGTCCAAGCTTTTTTTTTTTTCTTTTTTTTTTTTTCCCTGAATTTCTGTTTTTGTTTTCTCACCTGGAAAGCAACAGCATCCACAAAGTTCTCACACATTATGCAGAATGGATCTATGCTTCTATAAGTTTTCAGGAAGTTACAAAAATCTCTGTCCAAATTTTGGCAAAATTGTCTTCAGGGACACTTCGAACATGTTTTTCAGCTTAACATGACCCAGCAATGTGAATCACCACCTGCGTCAAAAGTTCAGTGACAAATATTTTATCCTGCTGTAGCCGTGAAAAACTCTTCAAGTGGTGTTTTGTCTGGAGGAAGTGATGATTCCTCAGTCTCAGCTACATTATGTATCTGATCGAGGGACCATACTACATATTCTGCCCTTGAGATGAATTCTATAAAGAAAACAGTTTGATTTTCCAGGTTCCTCTGAATTGTTGGACTGAAAATACACCAAAGTATTTTTAACATGTACAATGTGGCGGGAAATTACGACGGTTTTCACTTTTATTCAAATCCAGTTTAATCTTATTTGCAGTCTCTGAAGAAATGAATGGGCTGGGTTCTGCCTTTGACTGCTGGGGTCCTGGGTTTGAATCCCTATTGCAGCAGAAAGGGTGAATAGTTTAAAAACGGGTTCAGATACAGTTCTACTTACTGTGAATAAGCATCATCTGTAAAAGGAAGCAGTCGCTTTCGTACTTCATGTTGTCAGTATTGTTGCTTTTCTCTCTGTATTTTGTGCCGGAGGCTTTATTTTCAGATCTTAATCATTTTCTGTAATTGTTTTTTGATAATTCCCATCATGTATCCTGTGTACCACAACAAAGAAAAGCCTTTAAAGTTTACATGTAAAGCTTATTATGGCACTATTTTGCTGATCCGGCCCGCTCAAGATGAATTTGGGCTGCATGTGGGCCCTGAACTCAAACGTGGTTGACACCCCTGCTTTGGAATACTTTGTAGTCTGATGTATAATTACTTATAATTATAATACTTTCTAATTACTTGCGTGGGACTAAGGCTGCATGGAGCTCCTTTTTTTTCTTGACTGCTGGTTTATTTCAGAAGCTGCACACCAATGCAGATGCGATGCTAAGCTATTTGCCATACAGCTGGATTATTCAAGCTAAATATAAGGCGCCGATTAATTCTGCTGACAGTGAGAGCTTACCAGTCTGGCAAAAATTTAAAACTCATGCAGCTTTCAGGCATTACAACATGCTTTTAATTGAGAACGAATGCCAGGGGTCAAATTTCTGAAGTGGAAAATAAATCAGGAGAAATAAAAGCCTTCCCTAAAGGTTGAGCTGGTTTAGTAGAAGCCAGCAGTGCAGATGTTTTAGCACCACCTGGGGTCTATGTGTGCTCCCGGCTCAGTGCCATCACGGTGCATTATGGTGCAAGTAATCCTGGTTTTGATTAGAATCCAAACTATTACTTTAATTGTTATGGAATTTGGTAGATGCTATGTTCTGCACTGGATGGCGTGAGGATTTCCAGGGGATCCATTGTCTTTGTATTATTTGTTTTTATTGCGCCATAATCGGGTCAATGTTTCATCCGTGTAATAATTTGGCTTGGTGTTAATTAAACCAATAACACCGAAAAACCAAGAGGAAAACGGTAAGCAGAACACCAGCTGAGGGATAGCATGCTAGCATGCTCACCTAATATATCCACATCACCGACCATAAGTATTTTCATTTGTAATTTTTTTTAGGCAAGTACTTTTTTTTCACTACATGCATTTAACATGTTTCGATGGTTTTCTTTTATCTGCATCAGAAACATCGTGTCATTGCATTGTCAATGCAAGATGACAATTCCAAAGTGATTCTGATGAGAAATCCTGCCAAAAGATAGGATTTTAAACAGAATAGTATGTCGTCATGATACTGATTTATACTGCCAGACATCTGAGAGGGAGAATGTACGTGCACTGGGACAGAATTACATGTTAACATTAAATAGATTTGCATAAAATATAGCAAATACAGAAATATATGTGTTTGGTTTGTACTGTTGGATGTCTAAGTACTTGGAAGTTTTTCACAGAATAACTGCAAAGCAGAAGCATGATAGTACGCTGACGTTATAAGTCGGGATGCACTGATACCGATACCAGTACCGGGTGTCCGGTCCGATGGCATGACGTCATCTGTCAGCAGCAACAGCTAGTAAGCAGCTTAATCTCCAGTAACATTTGGAGCAGCAGCGTTAACCAGATATAGTTCAATAGTTTAAATAATCAGTGGCTCCTCGAGGATTCCACTATGAGCTACATGTCTGAGACGGTGCGCCTTCATGTTCGAGAAGATTTCAAACAAATGCATTAATGCTAGGCTTCAAAAGGAGACGCAAACGTTGATGCCTTTCCACAATAGAATGGAACGCTAAGTGAGAACATGAAACGGCTTTGTTATGTTAGTTTTAATAGCATCAAAATCAGGTTCAAGTTTCTCTTGTAATCGACTTTGGTTAATAGCCTCTCCTCCCAAATCTAGATGTTTAGCACTAATTAAACCAATAACACCAAGATTGCGAGCACGGTAAGCAAAATACCTGCTTAGCATCAGCACGTGAGCATGTTTATTGTGAACAGCACCTCTAATTAAACTCTAAAAAGCTGCCAAAATGGCTCTATACTCCCAGTCTAATTTTGAAATATGGTTCATAGCGCTGTGTTTTAGCACTTTTTGTTTTATTAGCTGTCTCCACTGATTAGCGTCTGGTGAAATATGATTCAAAGTAGATACAAAGTTCATTCTTAAAGTAGCAATAAGATATTAAAGGAGTGGAATAAATCATAGAATGGATGTTTGAAAAAAGAAAAAAAAGAAAAAAGAAAATAGAAGTTAAGCATTTGGTAAGCCACCAGACGTTGTGTGTTGTGTGGCTCATGGTGATAGTCATAACTCCTGCTGCTTGACTTCCTCCTGCTGTGCCATTCAGCCCAAAACAGGAGCAGCTTGGGGTGGACAATCTGGGACCGCAATGCTGTCAAGCTTCCACCACCCACAGGACAGAGGTGTTATTAATGCAATATAACACATAAACCGATGGGGGGTTGCCTTTGAACATTTCCTGATAAACTGCCTGCTGTGAATGCCAGCTCCCATCACAAGACTCCGACGTACAGCGAAATGATCAGCACAAGTACAGTGTTTATTCTCGGGGAGCTGTTTGTGTTTGGCGACACTGGAGGAGGCCACTGGAAAATGAGTGATTGATAACCGGGTTGTCTTTCACCACTTTCCCCAGAACAATACCTTCTCTCCAGGTTTAACGGCGCGACCCCAGACGACTCCCGCCTTTGAAAAGCATATCTATATTTGCTGGTCCTTTTATTTATTTCCGCCTCCCGGTACATGCAGAGTGGCTATTTCTTTCTGGTGGCTTCTCATGTCAGGATGATATCTGCTTCCTTCTTTTATCACCCGAGAAGTGACAACTTTTTCTGTCAGCGGCGTGCAGACGGTCCGTCTTGTTTTAGATCACCAGTCTGTTGTCGGACATAAATAAGTCTTTGATGTCACAACTACCATTTATTTCCTCGGATGACGGTTATTTGTTGCAGTCTCTTATAAACCCTTCAGTAATAATTTTGGTCACTTAAATCCTTTTGACACCCTTTAGCAATTATCTAATGGGCATATCATGATGCGATTATAGATTATAGATCTTAAAGTGGCTTTCAGATGGAGGCTGGTTTTCTCTTTGTTGAATATGAGCGGCAATTACTTCTCTCAGGCTCTGGAAACTGAAAAGTTTTGTTGCATTTTGATTTTCTGTTCAGTTCTAGGGGCCACTGAAAATGCAACTTTTTGAAAAAGCTCCATCTTCGTGGAAATGGGGAAAAATGCAAATTTTCTGAAATGCTGCTTCTGCACATCATGGCCATAGTAAATAGTTCTACTGCACATGCGCAAGTCAAGTAGATGGACAATAACCATGGCTGGTCTTTGAGTCTGGAATCTGTGCAGTCTTTATGATGTGAGTACAAACAACTACACCATGCAGAACCAAGACATATAGTAATCCATACAGTTAACCAGGGTAATGAGAAAGAAAACCCATCCACACAGAAGAAAAACCTGTAACTGCATAGAAAAGCTCCAAGCCTGGAATTGAACTGCTGCTGATGGGAAAGTACAAACCACTACACATCCATGCAACCCTAAAAAATAGCAATCCAAAAGTAACACTGGGAAAATTTATGTTTGCACAGTGAGAACATTCAAATCTCACCCAGAAAGGCCCCAGGCCAACATTTGAACCAGCATCTTCTCATCAAAATGCTTTACCTTGGGAGTCATTTTCAGAAAGTTTCATTTTCAGTGTCTCCATGCAGCATTGTTGTGTAAACAAACACCCAAAAAGATCTGAATGTATTGTTTTGAACAGTACATATTTAACCAGTGGTTTGTTTCTTTTCCACCTTTGTTTTCTCAGGGATTAAAGACATCACGCGTTTGTTATTGAGCTGAGTCTTTGAGTCTTCATGGAAGAAAAAAAAAAACAACAACAAAGACTGTACAGTTGATGCACAGCTGCTCAGGTGGAAGCACCCTTATCATGTTAAACTGGGCAAGAAAGCACAAAACAAACTACCCCCCCCAAAAAATGCTGCGTCGCTCCATAATGGCGGTAAAGCTGCGATCGGACCGCTCTGTTTGTTTGGTGTGAAGGTGCGGAGGGTATGTGTGAGAACACAATAAATCTTTGGGCGGCTGCTTTCCACACAGCTGTTGTTGGCTGCAGATGGCTGAGTGCTCGCAGACAAAGACACGATATATAGAACTGAAATATGAATAGGTGAAGGCACAGGAGTGTTAACTTTGTTTATTCTGCCGTTCGGCATTGTGCTTCGGGCTTTCGGGCTGGTAAATATGTTTTTCCTTTTTGAAAAAAAAAAAAAAAAAAATTACTGCTCAGACAGTCAGCTGCATGCAAAGTAAGAAGAATGGGATTGTGTGTGAAGAGCACTTCAGCGTACAAGAAAGCAGCTTTAATGTTACAGGCGTGAATGACGGCGGAAAATTGCATGCGGGTTGAAAAAGGTTATTCTTTTGTTATTCATTGTAAAAATAACCTTAATGAAAACAAGTTACTCCTGATATGCATACTGTGACTGACAGAAGTTTCTGTAAATGTTTACCCAGAGACTAAAAAATTTGTGTCTTCGGAAAACAATATAAACTTTGCTGTCACTGACACAAGTGATATACAGGTTGAACAGCAGTAGTCCAGGCCCTGACCCCTGTGGGACGCCATGTGCAGTATCCAAACATTCAGACTGGCGTTCCTATGTCTTTACAAACAAAAGGTTTCAGTATCTGTCTTTTTCTAAGTTTGTGAGGAGATGTTTGTCGGCAATTTGTTCCATCTGCATGATTTATTTTGAATTATTTATTTGCTGTTTTCATTCTATCAGGAAATGATCAAGTTTGGAAGGACAGATTATAGATGTGTTTGTGCTTTGAGGATAAGCTCAGTGACCCTTTTTACTATTTGAGTTTTGTCAATGCAAAATGGATTTGTTAGTAAAATTTATAAAGTATAATAATGAATAATAGACTTGAAATACATTGGTGTTTCACCCTGTAGGTATATTAAGGTTCGGACTCAGGTATGCCAGTCTTGCTGAACTGCTTCACATCTTTCACTGTGTTTTTATCCTCATTTCTGATTAAATACTGAGGGTAATTTAAATCTCTAGATATTTCTCATCAAGCTTTACTACATTATCTATCTTTTTTCAAAAGTAATCTTTCATAAAGTTCACATTGTATTAGTAAACTGATTTTGATATTTCTTATATTTATTTTGTTTTTCTTAACTTCTTTGTTTTTCTAATTCTCATTCTCAAAACTTTTCTCACTTACCAAACTCACATGTCATGAGCGCTAGCCCGTCATCTGAACTTGTCTGTATTTCAGTCTTAACGTTTGCGTACTTGCAGTCATATACTTTAAATATAGGTACGCTCAGCAAATAGTGAAGTATTGTGACAAAATGTAAACGTTTGTTCTACTTTCAAAGGATTGACTTATCCACAGAACAGCCCAATAACACATGAAGCAACACATCTTAACACAGCGAATGGAGACGAACGGCGACTCGACTGGAGTGTCGTCCACGGCCTGGTGAAAGTCACTGCCTGTCCTCACACATCGCTGGTGAGCCGAGTAGAACGAGGCTGAGAGTTAACTGGCCGGCACCGGATCGATCCCGGGGTCACGGCGGAGGCAGCCAGCGGGTAAAGAGGTCAACTGACAGCTATGTGGTTCTCCTTATCTAACTGATTTCTGATTTAACCCTTTGACTTAAAGACTTTCACCAGTTCCATCCTACTGTGTGCACTTCAGAAATCCATAGACTGCAGTTTGCTGCTCAGTCACTGTGGAGACTGAGGCCAGCCTGGAGGGGAGTAAGTGACGGTGCACACTTTTAATTCATCAATCTTCGCTTAAACAGCAGCTTTGAGAGTGTGTGGAACTCAAAGGGCACCACAAGTGAATAGAAGCAAATTCATGTGGAAATACTTTAAGATCCACATCACAATAGCATTACAGATCCATTCAGACCTGAAATGCTTCAGGAGCAGTGATCAATAAAAGGTAGGTGTATTAGTAATGAACATAGTGTAAAAGTGAGTTTGAAAAAAATGGGTCATAATCTTAGAATTGTGTGTTCATGAGACATATTCACATATAAAAATATATATAGCGAGTCTATGCTAAAATGTAGATAAAATAAAATGTTTATTAATTGATCTAACAGAGTAGATAATTCACCTTTTTATCAGCAACAGTTAACAGTATATGTTTCACATCTCATATTAGCATTCTTAAAACATACAAATTGCAGCACGTCTAGCATTAATTTTATTATATTTCATTGAAACACTACAAAAAAACCGTGATCAGGGTGTTGCGTTTACATTACATAAATACTTAAAGTGCATTTAAAAAAACATTTAATTACAACCTTTTACTATGATAATTGTTTGGCACAAAAACTATAACATTATATAAAACTGTGTTCTTAAAGGCAGCATTATTAACATTGTTTCAGTTCCTTTTGGAAAAATAGTGGTTTAAAATGGTGAAGCTAAATTCTGCCAAATGTTTTCAAACTTACTTTTGGAAAGAGTTACTTAGTATCTAACTACAGCTACAACTTTCTTCACAATAAAATTATGTTGATAATTCATGACTTACTGAAATAAGTAATTACGTGGTGAAAACGACTCCTCCATGGATTGCCTTCCTTTGTCGTCTATTCACCTTGATTTTCTTGCTTGGAGGATTGCAGTATTGCATTTCAACGGCGGTGGAAACAGCGGACGATTCATTTTGCAATGCATCAGGGTAGGCGGGGAGGGAGTGTGTGTGTGTGCGTGCGTGTGCGTGCGTGTGTGTGTGGAGGGGGTGTTGGCTCTCCTGACTGCAGCTGTACGACAACTGTAAGCCCCAGAAACCAGATTATGCAAACGAGGAGCATCACTCATTCTCCCGTGAGCCGAAGTTACATCCAAGTGCAAAATTAGCCAAAGCACTGAGAGACAAACAAGATCAGAGGGAGGAAGGAGAAAGAGGGGCAGTGGGGGCGGTTGGGGTAGAGGGGTAGGGGGGGATAATATGGAGATGTAAGCTGAATATACCCACAGCTTATTGACCGCAATGATCCGGTAAGCGCTGACTATCCTCCACTCGGAAATCAGCGATTCAGATTTGATTAGTGAAGTGACTCAGTGGCAAAAACACATTTCCCTCCCCCTGACTGATCCAGCCCAATGGATCCGTTGAAGAAATTACCTCAGTCTTATCTGTTCTCATTGGATTTGACTCGTGCCGTCGCAACTGAGCTGCCAGACATCAGCAGACAAGTCAAGTTTAAGTTTGTAAATGGGCAAAAGTCACATTTTCCACCTCTGACAATAGTCTTATAAATACCTCCTTTGAGGCATCTTGAACCATTTTTTATGGAAATGTTGCATGAATTATCATGAATGCAACTGTATTTTTCTGGACACACACACACACACACACACACACACACACACACACACACACACACACACACACACACAGTAATCACAATATTATATTAAGCTGAGATTTTAGCCCTAACTGTAAGCAATAATAATAGAATGACCAGAACATTCAGAGTGAATGGATTTCTGTCATATAGAACATTTATTTTAGTGATTCTGCAGTTCCAAATCTTTTTACATCAAGGTTGTGATACAAGGTGCTCAACCTCCATTGAACCTTCCATTCAATTTTCAGTGTCTTGCTCAAGGACACAGTGACATATGAGCAAATTGACCTTGTAACCTTGTGATTGGAACACAACCTGAGTCACATCCTGTCCGAGTAAAACCTTGTGTGGGAAGATTTTCATCTCTAGTTGACATAAATGAGCCTGATTTAAGTTTAGCATGTTTTAGACCCTGTTAACATGAGAAGATCATGTGTAAATAGTATGGCTTCTGTGTTGGTTCAATTGTGTTCACCATGGAATGATTAAATGGAGCACTGAGCCCCAACAAGCACTGAAACTGGGTGTTGGATTGCAAACTCACCACAAGTACATTACTTAACTACATGTTTTGTTTTTTTTTTCCACAATATCTGTTTATCTGCAAAATTTGATGAAAAAACGCAATTTGATCAAAATCAAGTTTTTCTTTCTGCTATTTTGCTGACAGACAGATTTAAAAAAAAAAAAAGATGTGTGAACTCCTCCTCTTGAGGCAAGGACTCTCCACCAACCCAGAGCAACCAGGGCAAACCATCATCTTCTGGTTGAGGACTACGGCCTCATATTTGGAGCTGCTGATCTTCATCCCTGCCGCTTCACAGTCGGCTGAAAACCGGCCCAGTGCATGCTGGAGGTCCAGGTTCGATGAAGCCACCTGGACAACATCATCTGTGGGAAGCATAAACAAAATCCTGTGGTCCCCAAACCGGACCCCCTCCGGCCTGCGGCTGCACCCCGAAATTCTGTCTTTGAAAATTATGAACAGAACCGGTGACAAAGATCAACCCTGCCGGAGTCCAACATGCTCCAGGAACCAGTCTGATTTACTGCTGGCAATGCTGACCAGACTCACTCTTTGGTCATAGAGAGACCGGATGGCCCTTAGTAAGGGGTACGGGCTCCAAACTCCCAAAGCACCCCCTCCAGAAGATACCATGAGGTACCTGGGCTGAACACCTTCTCCAAGTCTCCAAAGCACATGTGGACTGGTCAGACGGAACTCATCCAAACCCTGGAGCACCCGATGAAGAGTGTATAACTAGTCTAGTGTTCCGCCACCAAGATGAAAACTGCCTTTTTTCTCCTTGATCCAAGGTTTGACTCGTGGTCAAATCCTCTTCTTCAATACCCTGGAATAGAGGCTGAGGGACGTGACCCCGCTAAAGTTGGTACACAACTTCGTCCCTGAGACCACAGCTCCAAGCAACTGCTTCAACAACAGAGGTGGACATCATGGTCCACTCAGAGTCAATGTCCCCAGCCTCCCTCGGGATGTGAGAGAAGCTCTCCCGGAGGTGCGAGCCGAAAGTTGTTCTGACAGAGGCCTTTATTACAACAATCAATCCGGTTTAAAGATTATAAGAAGGAAAAAAAATGCAAAGAACCTTCCACAAATGTATAGAGGAAAAGCGAAAAGTAGTGAATCAGGTGAGATGAACTCACAATAGATTTGTATGTTGTTTACCACTTTTAGACATCACTGTCTCCAAAACAAGCAGATGCTCCATAATAGAAATACAAGTTGTTTTTTAAAAATGGATTTTTATGGATTTTCTCGTAGTTTAGAAGCTCCCTTCTCCATTGTTGGTCAGTATCTGTTTTAAGGCCATGCAGCCCATGTTGCACTGCATGAAACAGAGAAAGCATCCATTAGGCTGAGTTGCGGGGATATGCTGCGCACACTAAAAATAGGGAGCCTCTACTAGAATATCAAGGACTCAGCATTAGCTCCTTTCCCCCTGTAGACAAGTTATATAAACACAAAAAAAAGTGTGCATTGTTCTCAAGTTTGTGGCGAGCAGCTGTGGATGTGAGGGATACTGTATGAACGCAGACAGCGTAATTAAGCTTTTCATAAATCAATGTGAGTCAGATCAAAAGCTTATCAAACTCAACAGTTGTGCTAACTTTTTTTTTTTTCTTTTTTACAGTCTCTTGGCAGATGTTGAATGGCACAAAATAAAAGAAACAAACAGTGTAATGGCAGCTTGTGATCAGAGTAAATGAGTCATTAATAAGATGTAAAACTTCATTCTCCTCTCCCATGACGGGATATGAAAGGAACTTTGAATATTTATCAGACTGAGTGTTAATTGATGTCACGATGAGAAATAACTCTGAGAACACAGCGAACCAGTCCAGACTAGGAGCTCTCTTTGACTGATGCTCTTTTTCTTCCTCTTTAAAGTTTTGCTAGATTTCCATGTGTGGAAGGTATCCCAAATGAAAAGCTCAGAGTCTTTAAATTCAAACAAATGACAAACCGGTGTTCAGATTTCCTGCTCTGACACAAAAAAGAATGGTGTGTAATTTGAATAAAACTATCGCTACAAAAGTGTTAACCTTTGTTCTGATGTTACAGGGCTGCAAAAATATAATGATTGGGGATGATTTTATGTTGTGAGGAAGTATTTACTCCAGCCTTGGTGTGCATGCACAGCAGCAATGTTTCAGAAAGGTGACATTTTTATAGAGACAGAGTGTTTTCGATAAGTTCCACTTCAGGATCCGTTTTCAGAAAGTTGTATTTTCAGTGACTCGCAGCACCACTGTCATGTCAGTGGCACCCAAAACACAATGAAAGTTTTCTGCATTTACTTCAATGTATCTTTACTCATCTTTAGGAATGGTTCTTAATTGCTTTTGGACTTTTGCACGTTGCTTTTGTAGTTTTTTGTTTGCTTGCTGTTTTAAGTTCTTGTTATTCAAAAGTAAATTATATATGTAAAAAATATTTTTAACGTTTGGACAGTACACTCAGTTTCGAAATCAATTTTAAATTTTCATCATTAACTTTATCCAGCAATTAAGTCCTTTATTTGTATTATTGGTATCCATTCGTGAACCTTCTTAAATAATATATTAGAATTGAGACTTAATATTACACTATCAGCTTAACAGTGACTTTTTTTTATTTTTTATTCTTTTAATTAAATTCACCTTACTGACCTTTAAGTTGTTTGAGGAGGAGAATTTTTTGTTGAAATTTCTGTTTTCCCTTCAGTTTGATCATAATTTGTTATATTTGATAATTAACCACCTCAAATAGTTTTCTTTGAGGCGTGTTTCTTCTGTCAAAAAAAAAAAAAAAAAAAAAAAAAAAAAGCTCCTTTGGTGGGAGTGAGGACAGAGGAATATGTTCCTCCTGTGGTCTTGTCCACCTTGTGGTACTCCATCACATCATCTCTCCTCCTCCTGCACGATGCTCATAATTCCCACTGTGGCCAGAAGGCTTTGACACTCCAACATAAACTCACGTAGTTATTGGACATCTGATGCTGTCTCCTCTCAGGCCCTCATGAAGATGTATTGGTCTTCAGTATCTGAGGCTAACTCGGGTTTACTTTTATTGACTACAGCCAGGCTACCATATTTTCCGGACAATAAGTCATATTAGGAGGAACGAAAAAACATGTTTGCCGCTTTGTGTGTGAACTGCTTTCACATTTCCTGCTGAATGAGCTTATATTCCTTTACTTAAAGATACATACTGGACAAAGAAGCATTCTGTAACATTGAATATCTGCACATATTGAACCCACGTACTGACCATGAAATAGCCGCATGCCACACTTTTGTAAGTTTTATAAGTCTCTCTATCACCTGAAATTGAAATGCAAACAAGAAAACTTGCGATTGGAAGTAAAACTTGAGATGACATTGATGTGAAACTGCAAGCTGGGGCTGCGTGCAGCACAGTGGTGTTTACACAGAGTGGAGGTTTCTTCTATCACAACAGATCTTTGGCTGAGAACAGACACCAGCTTGCAGAGAGCACACACACCCGACACCGGCCAAATGTTCTGGCCTGCCGTCAAATTAGTCATTAATTAGCGACAACTGATACGACCTGCCACTGGGAACCTTCTTCTTTTCAAGCTACAAACGTGACGATGAAGACCAGTGTAGAAAATAAAGCTTTTTTTCTCTTTTTAAGAAACACATTTTAGCTTTCATTGAACATTATTCAACCTTTTTTTTTTTTTTTTTTTAATGATATACAGAGAAGGAACCCATATGAAGGGATTTCTGATTAACATATTTTTGATGATTTATACAAATTACACTAAGGAACTTAAATATCAGATTATACCATCTGTACCACCAAATCTCGCTGTATGACAACAGCGTGTCGCTACAGTACTACAGATAAACCTCCATTACTACCAAGACGAGAACATCTCAAGACTTTATGGGGCTGGGACTCAAGAAAATTCACAGAAGGTTCTGGAATAGAAGCTGCTGGATCACGATCAGCAACGCTGCACTTTCACCCGGACATGGAATATTTATGCAACTTGTACACCAGTGTAACATATTGTCCAGAATTTATTGTACTAAGGAAGGAATCCCATTTTAATTATTGATAAAGGGGAATATTAAACAGACAAAAACCATCAACAGATCATGCTTGAGGTTAGTGGATTTGTACCTGTTTCAATGTATGATTTTGGACATAAGGTATATGCAATTTCTTTCCATTTTAATGAGAATGTTATACTAAGTTTAGAATTATATTGTTTTCTCAAAATACATATATGTAAAAGGGAAAAAAAGGATATATTTTTGTGAGAAATAGGAGGTCCTGACCCTTTTTTCTCTCTAAGGATTTCCACCCATGTGCTAGCACGAGTTGGTCCCAGCGCAGAACTGTCAGTTTTTCATCTTCTGAGCGAAACAGAGAAGTATGTAATAATGTGAGTCTGCAGCTACTCGTGCAAACTGCTGCACAGTATGTTCGTGGGATGAATGAGTTGCCGAAAGGTTTCACCATATGCTTTCAGGAAAGGCAAAAAAAGAAAAAAAAACCCAGACGAGAGGAATACATCGAAATGCAATAAGTACCCAATAATTATCATCTCCAACTGTGTAGCTGCACCACCACACATTGTAAGGCTTCCAATATGCTCACAACTTCACAAGTGGATTATGATTTACTTTCATATGCTCCACATTATTCTGAGACTGCTGTTTTCCCCCGTTAGGGAGATGAATCCATTCGCGGATGATTTGCATAAACACCTGTCAGTGCTTTGTCTCCCACTGATACCTAATGAATTTCAAGCATTGACTGTTCTTTGCTGTTTACTTCCCCCGCCAGTCACAAGATGTCCTCTGCTGACACCGGAGTGTAGATTTAGTCTCACTTTCTTCTCAGAAATTGCATTTGGCAGGTTCATCCGTCTGTTCGTTTGATTGTATTCCTCCGCTAATGCGCGCCGTTCGTCTCTTACGACGCTTACGACAAATTGGTCTGAAGGATCTGTTGATGTAACGCCATCAGTCACTGTTTCAAAGCTCAAAATGTGTCTTTTTATCTGAAAAGTGACCATAAATAAGTCTAATTTTGGCTAATTCGAAACTTTTAAAGATATTTCATCTCATACAAATGACATTTGATAGTGTTATTTTTTGTTTTGCTAACTTTAACCCTCGTATGACTGTTTATATTCAACCCACCTTGATTTATTTTGATGTTGTAACTGCAGAGTTGTCAAAAGAAAAAAAGTAAATAAATGACTGTCTCCTTTTTAAAGGTAGCGTCTACTTTTGATATATGCAACAATGTGTGTGACAGTAAATATAACTATATAAAGATTGTGTGTTTCTCTGTTAAATTATGCCACTTGTGCAATAAATCAGGTTTGATAGGAAGTACAACGGAACTGAGAAGATGCGATGAAGAAATAGAGAATCAGCTCTTTGGTTCAGGCTCAACCTTGTTTGTTTGCCCTTTAGTTTTTAATCATCGTCCATTGTTAGGATGAGCAGTTGGGCAGGATATGGGTTGCACCTTTAAGTTAAATGAATATAAGCTAATTTGACTTTTCCGTTTAGACAGAGAAGAAATGGCAGTTTCCAGTGGTCACAGCAAGGTGTGAGGCTCATCCCACAAATACATCTTCATTTAATGTTGCCCTGTTGAAAAGGAAAATAAAGACTTTCAAATAGTGTCAGGTCAACGACAGAAGCGATACCTTTTCCACGTCATCTTTTTTGTTCACGCAGGTCCTAATGCACTGAAAACCCGGTATTGGAAAACTTTGTGCACAATGTCAGTCATGGTATTTTTTTTTTTAATGACCACTCGCAACATTTATGCAAAATGAAAGCATGATCGAATTGCATGACCATACGATTTAGCACATTTATATAGGCTCTTTGTAAATCAGGCCCATTGTACTTACAGCATGCGAGGTTTAATCAGACCGAATTGTCATTTGAAGGTCAAACTCCCCCGCCCCTTCCCAATCATGTATTTGAATCTCAATCGTGGAAACAATATAATATGTTTGCAGCATGTGAGAAAACCTGCGGGAGAAGCTCGGGGCAGACCAAGGATTCGGAGGTCTCGACGGTGATGAGTCGGTTGCTGCCTCACACGGTTTGTTATAAATACTGCCTCAGACTGACTGTTATAGGAGCCATGCATCACCTGGGCAGATAGGCCAGTAAAGCGATGATGCGTGTGTCCTTGGCATGGAGCACGAGGGTGGGGGGAGGGAGGTGGGGGGGTTAGGAGGGCTCATAGCTTTTATCTCTGGCAAGCATCAGCAGAGAATAGCCATGGCAAGGTCAGCCTTGAAGGTGAAACATCAGCGGAAAGCTTCTCTATCGTAACTCATTTAACCCAAGTGGCGGCGAGGCATTTGTACAATTTGTTAAACGGCATTGTACTGTTAGTAAAATTTGCTGAGAGACGTTTGAAAGCTTCGTTTGGAGTGTTTCTGCTGAATGGCTGTTACAGTGACCGAGGGGAGATGAAGGTAACACGGTTATGACGAGGTGGCGCAGAGGCTTTTTTTTTTTCCACCTTCGTTCCCCGACTGTTACTGAATTTTTCGGCATCGACCTCGTGTTTGCATTCCCGATATGGTTGAATGAGGACGAAGGAAAAACGAATCCTTTTGACTATTCAAGCTCAATAACTCCCTAATCTGCATCATGTGCAGATCAGGGAGCCTTGGTTGTCACACACATAGTTTTGATTGCAGGTTTATGAAAGACAAGTGACCATTTCCCATATGATCTGAGTTACAACTTTGATAAAAGAGATTATATTTAAATATAAAGATGTCTTGCTTTATGCAAGTGCTGCTCAGTACTGTGTGTTTGTGCAGCTGTTGCTGGTTGGAGATGTTTGGATCTGCGCGGTAATGGCGGTACATGTGATAACACCGCCTGTGACACCTCCCTCTCTGACCCACAGGAGGTAGAGACACTGTGATCTTGTACCTTCATGGAGGGCTGTGATGGCCACTAAAATGTAAAAAAGAAAAAAGACACCGAGGATGATCACTCAACGAGATAGAAATGTGAAACTAAGGTGTCACAAAAAAAAAAAGACCAAATCACACATGTCTAAGCAGTGTGGAGTCTACTGCACAACAGAAACCGAGCTGTGAAGTTTCAGTTTTGAACGAACATCTTGACTCATTTATCTTGCTTGCCTAATAACTTTGAGATGCAATCAGAATGAAATTTTCATTTTTTTTTTCTCAATTTGATCTATATTTTGCAATTGTTTTTTTTTTCAGGCCAGTAGGTTATTAATCATACAATGACATGTTTCGAGGGCGTATTTCCATCTCCATCAGAAACTCAAGGCATAATGAACCTAATTGAACTTTCTGTGTTTGAACCATTCCTGCAAGGGGTTTGAGGCAGCAAGAAACTGGGTTTTATTTGATTTGTATTAAGTTTTAATTATTATAAAGAAATATGGAACACAGACATGTCTTATGTCCCCACATACATTTTAAAAATCAGTTAAATTACAAGTCAAACCTCAGTGTCTCTCCGAAAAAGGAAGACCCTTCTTTGATGCCCCGGGTGAAAATGCATCCTTTTTGCTTTTCATAAAGGTTTTGCATTAACACTGCAATGTTTTAGAAATGTTGTTCGTTACCACAGAAATGATAGAAATGCTAAAAATAAAGTCAGCATGACAGGCTGCGTGTTGGTTGTTTCAGGAAGGAATGTGGGTGCCGTTTTCAAAAAGTTGTTTTCGCTGTGTTTTCACAAGAAAACTTGGCAAATGTGACCGTGATCCAAAGTGCTCACTTGTAACATTCAACAGCTTTCAAGTTTTCAAATACTCTTCGATTGATTAGATCTTCAAGGGTTATCTATAGTAGTAGTATTTTACAGCAGCACAATTTACCAGTGTAACAACACTTATACATTTTGAAGATAAAATGTTTTTTTTGTTTTTTTTGCTGAATGCATCTCTCTCACTGACAAGTACCACGATGAGGAGATAAACAAATTCACTCACTTCACCTGTTGGAATAGTATTTCTGATCAGTGTCTGCATGCATCTTTAATGCCGCAGTGCACTTTGGCAGCACTGAAAAGGACTCCTAAAGAAGACAGAGATGGATTCATACAGGCAGATAACGCCAACTCAAATGCTGCATTCATGTCACCACTAAGATCTCATTGCAGAGCTTTGGCCTTGATGCTGTTAACTCCACCAGAATCATGTAAAATTGAACTTTGCAGCTGTGAATATGTTTGGTTGGAATTAATGTTTCTTTTTTGTGGGAATAACATGCTTGTGAAAGAGAGCGAAATTAATCAGTTTGACACTAACTGACCCGATAACAGTTTGTGGTGCAGCGACTGTTTGCTTGACCCGAGAACCGCACTAAAAAGACGCCGTGTAAATCACATCAATAAAAATTGACCGCAAATATGTTTAGTTAAGACGACGGTGCTGTAATAATGATCATAAAAGGTTATCGGGAAACATCAGGGTCAGTGCAGCGATATTCACTGTAATTGGACAACCTTCGTAGAAAAACTATTCCCATGTTTGAATGCTGAAAAAGGGCAATGCAACTGCAAGTTCAAGGCAACAGCCTTTTCCATATTTCCACTGTCCCGGTAAGAAATATGTACTCACATAAAACTGAGGTTTGTTGACTCTATATGTGACATTTAATGACAAATCAGTCCAACTCAGTGTAACAAGGCAGAACCAGCCTGCCACATGAAGTTTGTCAGCTGTGACAAATTATGACATTAACTGTTGGATATTTATTTGGCCACCAGGGGCATCACAGGGATTTTTTTCTTTCCACTTTGGCTTGTATTATACAGTGAGTCAGTTCAGGTGTTTAATCAGAATTTACTACACGGATGTAGAAATGTGTCTACATTAAAGATCATTTCTGTAATTAGACGAATAATTCTGATCATGATATAAACTAGCCTAAAGAGTTTTTTGCATTTCAGCTACATGTGGCCAAATGCTTTCTGCCTTTGAAGATGTAAATTCACTTCGATCTTTAGATTGTAATGCACATGGTAGTCTGAGGTGGGATATTGATGGAAGTGCTCCTCTTTTAAGTCGTATTTGTCACGTGTTGTAAAAGAATGTTTATAACATATATATCATAATGCTGTTATTTACTGTTCCGGCCTACTTGAGATCAAATTGTGTGACTGAAGTGAAATGATTTTGACAATTCGGTTTAACGTTGTATATTTCTATATCCTCTTCACAGAATTTTCCATGCTTCCCCTAATCATAACGTCTGGAGTGTTTATGATGCATGGAAACATCAAAACATGCGATAAAGTCCTGAAATGGAGTTTTATGAGTGTATACACTGCATAATGGTTGTGCCCTGGATTTCTGTGTTGTGGTATCGGTAGCTTTACGCAGTACTTTCAAATATTTTAAAAAGGGCCTACACACTTACTCACTGTGCATTTTTAACAGTCATGCAGCCAGAAAATCTCAATAAATTCAGGTGTCCACTGAGTGTTGATATATTTACAACTAGCACAAAAATCTGGAAAACTAAAAAAATATGCTTTAATGTAGTGCATCCACATATTCAGCTTCACTGCTCATCCAACAAATGCCTGTTTTTTTACACAGGTGGCATAATTTACAAGAGAATCAAACAGGATTTACAACTTTGTACCATAAATGGTAAAAAGCAATGCTCATTTTTTTTATATTTGTTGGACTCACACATGTGCAAATGTTTGCAAGGAAGATGTTTGTTTTTTTTTGTTTGTTTTTTTTTTAAAAGGTAGATGCAATGCAAAAATGTGAATTTCTGCAGAGATGAACCTCTGCCACGAGAGCTTCTGGAATGAATTAACACTTGATCTGACTGAAGAGACACAGTGGGGTTGAATTAGAGGGGCAAAAGGAAGGTGACGATATTTGGCACGGGCTCCGCGTTTGCTTAGCGGCGCCGTCAAAGAGGCTGAAATACAGCAGATGGCCAAACAATAACCAGAAGCAAAATGTGCCGTCCTGAGAGGGATGGGATGAAAGTTGTTGGAGGAGTTGGCATTCAGTTAGCCTCCCCTCACCAGCGCCTGGGCTTATTTCTATTTATTTATTTATTTTTTTCTGATGTGTTCCTCCCCGTGGCTGTGGTCACTCTCAACCAATAAATCATGGTGACAATAAATGCTGTGACATCTGCCACACAGCATCTGATGGCTGACAAAAGTCATCTCTACCCTTGATCTGTGAGGGGACGAAAATAATGTGCAGCGGCGAGCCAATGAGAGCGGCCCTTCCTGCCGGGCGCCGCGGCGAGTATTAGAATATTAGGTTGTAAATCAACGCGGATCCAATCGCAATTTCTAATCTCAACCACGTCACTCCCGCTCAGTTTTGACCTTGACACCGAGGCTGATGATCGCGTTCACACACATCCTCAGACATGTGACTTGAAGAGGTACAGTATTTATTATCTTAACCACTCCCAGTAAATGATGTACTTCTCAAGAATGCACTTTTTTGTATATTTTATTGTGTTTCAGTGGAACTTTTTGGTCACTAACAATTGGGTGGATTAAGCTTTAGTTTGGTTGGAATGTTTTCAAAATGTGGCAGTTTCAGAGGCTTTGAGTGTGAACTGTATTTGGTCAATAGAATGACTAAAGTTGTCCGGTTGATTCCATGGCGTAGTTTTGTTTTGTTTTATGCAGTTTGTTAAAACATTGCTCCAAAGGCACTAACAGTGAATGGTGACCATGGTGGCAACAGTAGAAATACTTCCAACATGTCGTATTCTACTTTGGAGGGTGGCTCTCCTGTCGTACGGTTGATGCGTCGATATGTTGAAGGAGCAACCGGCAGCGAGTCCTCGGTTCGACTCTGGGGTGCAGGCCGAACAGATGGGGGGGGGGTTGAGGAAACACCTGGACGCAGGGTTTCTCTCAGCAGAGGCAGACTGTGGCACGGAAATAACAAAGACTACAAGGGATTAAAAAGAAAAAAAAAGGGAAGCATCACTACGCTTACATGCACACATAATTATTTTCTCGGCCTGCTTAATTTGATAACCGGGTTTGAGGTTGAAACAGCACAACGCAATAATTTAGGTAAGCTTGTACTGCAAACGAGATGAAATGCCTGGAGGAGTTTACATTATCAAAAGAAAGGAAACATGTAGAAGCTAATAAATGAAACTGAGCGAGCTGTTTGGGTTGCTTTCGTTCTATGTTGTGAATTATTTTAGAAAGCCCTTAAATGTGTCAAATAGCATCACAGTGCCTTTAATAAAAGAAGAAATACTTCAGAGTGAAACATACATTTCAAACATCATCATGGAAACACAAGACAATGTGTCAACGTTGGAACACAAATATAGAAATTAAGCGGTTATAAAGTGCAAGATGATGGTGATTTATTAATGAATATGCATTTTTAGGGAGTTCCCATTTTCAAAAAGCTTCACATTCAGAAATCAATACAGTAACTTAAGTGTTAAGTCAATGTTAAAGATTCAAACTCTCATTTGAAAGCATCCCAGTGTATTTTGATTTGCTTGATTTGTAATATCGAGGTTGGTTCGTTGACAGTGCTAGCTTGTGTTCCCATGACAACTCATCAAAGTGTGCCAGCGGAATAATTTCTTTATATTGAAGCAAAAAAAGTTTTCAGCATTCCACTTTGTAAGATTTTCACTTCTGTTGAGTGCATTCGAAGAGATTCAAAGGTTACCGTACACCAGTATTTTCTATTCAACCTGGCTGAACTTGAGTGAATCAGTCAAATACAAAAGAAAGAATAAAAAAAAAAAAAAAGAGAGAAAAGAAAACACAACCTTCTGAATTAATAAAACAAACTCAAATCAAATGAATTCCCTGGCGTGCCAAGCTTTTAGGAACGATTCCAAGAGGACATAATGGTGTCCCTGGTGCCAGTACTGAGCTAAGGGTTAAACTTGTTTAATTCGGTCTTTACCTTTGAAGCCTCCCAGGAACCTGCTTTGCATTGTTATTGTGAAGTATTGTGAGCATAAAAAGCTATTAAATCTGAAAATCAAAAAGTGGAAGCTATCACAAAAAAGTTCAAGAACTTTCTGAATGCAGTTTTATTCTGTTTTCATCCTTTTCAGTCATAATATATAGAACTTGCTTTGCTGATAAAAAAAAAAGTACTGACAAAAAAATCTCTCTGTATTAATGCTTCCTTATGAAAAAATCCCACAAGTTGAAAATATGATGCGATGTGTGAAGTTGCAGCTCCATTAGATTTCCACAGTGCCATTCATCAATAATGTCAAGCGTTAGGAGACCAATTTATTCAAGAATCATGTATTCAAAATGTTCCACAAACCGAGATGAAAATTAAAGAGAAATTGCTTTTATTGAGGCCCAGTGATATATGATAAAAGCCATCTAAGTCCATTGTTAATTTAGAGTTGATGTTATGAGTGCTTTGTGCGAAACCAACACTGGAACAGTGCCTATAACCTTCACTGATGATCTGCTCAAAAGCAGCTGCTCTGTTTCAACTCCTGCCCTCTTTCTTCCAGCGCAGTGTAGAATATTAACACGAGTGTTTTATACTGGGTACATGCATCAGCCACAACATTAGAACTGTCTGCCTAAGTTTGGCTTATTCTCTTTCTGGCTGATAAAACATTCCAGATCCTTCAGGGTAATTTTTCCACCAGACATCTGAAGGTGTGCTGGGGCATCCGGCGGTCTCTTGTTCGCTGTGATGGTGTTATAGTTATGTACAGTGCAGATACTGTCCTGCTGCAATGGACACTAAAGACTAAAGTCTTTTGGTAATTGCTATTGCAACAGTGCATCATCAATAGGGTAAAACTAATCTTTCTCACAACGGTCTAAGCCCAGCTGATGTTCCCTGTTAGTGAGTGAACACTCCAAGACTTGGTGAATGAACTCTGTTGAAGCATGTGGGATTACAGGACCCCATCTGGTGCAAATAGTCTGGAACAGTACTTACAGTAGGTGCTACTTGCCAAACTAACATTCACTTGGATGCCGAGGACAGAGATTATACAGCAGATCGTTATAGAAAGTATCAGACCTCCTTACCTTATTCTGACTGCTTCATATCAGAGCAGGGATGAACTTGCGCAACAGTTTGGCTACAGTCGACAGGATTGGTTGACATAAGTCATCTTGAGCTCTCCATCTTTATCAGTGTGCTTTGGGTGACCATGACTTCTGTTGCTGAGTCACTCCTTTTTATTTCTTGAACCTGAAGGGTCGCCCTGGGCTGAACGCTGGTCCCCTGGATCTACTGGAATCCTTTGGTCTCTTCAAGTTTCTACTTTCAACCTTATTCATCCATCTTGCTTGACAATCAGTTTACATTGAACTACAGTCTCAATCTCGAAAAGAAGTTCAAACATCCTTGCACCCCACAACTTCTGACAGTTCTTCTATGGAGGCCCCAAGCAACTCCCAGACCAACTGTGACACATTCTCTCCAGCAGGTCCTGGGCTGACCTTGGGGTCTGAGCTCTGAGTGGATTGTTCCAAGTAAACCTCTGCTGAGCTGAATCTGGGTGGAGGTCTTAATCAGATGCCCAAACCAACTCAAGTAGCAACCCAACCTCGAGTCTTCTCCCACGTGGTTGAACTTCTCGCTCCACAGTGAAGAACATGGCCTTCACCTTGAATAAAACTTGATGTTCACCACAAACATTTGATTTGCTGACCACCACGTCCCTCCCACCAATCCCTCCACCCTTACTTAACCTGCCAGTGGTTGTAATGTTATGGCCGGTTGTTTGCGTAGTGGAAAAACCCCTCGAGGCTGTGTGACTAAAGTGGGGCAGGTCTGCACAGTCGGGGGACCTCGAGCATCTGATATTTCTGTCTGCATCTTGAGAGTTGCGACTGAACTGCGTCCCGTCGACTTCGGAGAGTTCTCAACTCAAATAAACAAAGCATTCATTTCCATGTATTAATAATAAGTGAAAGCGCCAGTTTCTTAACAAGGCTACCAGTGTGTGTTTTTAGTGTGTGTGTGTATGAGTGTGTGTGTGTGTGCTAGGTGTTCATCATCACAGAGATGATGATACAGAAGTTCATTGTTAAGAGGTTACTTCTTGATCTTGCCACATGTCTTTTAAATGTATATTTATGAGGACCCCTGGCACTTGAAAGCAAGCCAACCCGAGCCCCAAGCACATAATTCCCCCCTAATTAATGTATTTATTCAACGGCATGTTCAAGCTTTGGTGTGCCCTCTCTTCCCCAACTGCCCTTTTTGAAGATGCTGTTATGCACTTAATAGCAAAGATGCGTATTGTTTTTATTTCCGCTGCCGAGATAACAACAGCGCCCATTTCCATTTTGCAAGGACGGAGGAAGAACATGTGATTTAAGATATACATAAATAGAGTCTTAAATTAAAAAGAGCCAGAAATAAATATGTGCAAAAGGAGGGGGGGGGTTAGAAAAAAGGCTTTCTGGTGGGAATCAGAAATGGAGCGTGAAGCTTATGAAACAGCAATGCCACAGGCTCATACAATTATCTTTCAATTCCCACGGCAAAGCAATGTTATTGTTCCAACAATATTTTTCTGCTGAAAAAAAAAAAAAAAAAAAAAAAAATTCTGTGAAATTGTTACCAATTTACTGGAGGATCTATTGCGTCAGGGTGGAGCGTGTATTGTTAACAGCGGAGATTCAGGTGGAGTGGAAGCAGCCTCAAGTTGATACGAGAGAAAAGGAAGAAGGAGAAAAAAATAAAAGAGGTCGGCCTGCTGAGTTATTGTGAAAAGCCTCTGTCAGACGACTGAGGCGGGTCCCGCTGTGCATCTAATTTTCAGACATTATAAAACAGTGCAATTTGCTCTGGAATATAGCTGAAGGCAGTTATCTACAATTTCTTCTTTTCCTTTTTTTTTTTTTTTTTCCCCTACCACAGGGATTTCAGAATCAGCCCGATGTGTTTTGACATCTCACAGACAGAAATGAAAAATATAAATCCATGCATGATATTTGACTGCACATTTGTTATTTATAGTGATTGGACTGAATTTGCCAATATTAAAAACACATTTTATATCAAAATATATATCATTCAGAATATTTTTGCAGATAATTTGCAGAAAACCTTCATGACACAAGATTATACAACTATAAAAAATAACAAAAATAAGGAAAAAAGAGCACACTGGAACAAATATACAAAGCACAGGAGATGAAAGCAAATAAAAATTAAAACAAGATCAACTGGAAAATATGAAAATGCTGACTTAAGGCAAATTAAGCCTTTCAAGAAATATTATAAGCTTGTTTAAAGTGTTCTTTTTTTCTTGGCTTGCTTCGCTTTTTTATGATTTATTGTCTTTAGGTGCTTTGAGGTTGTCAAAATGAGATTTTCTGTCAAAAAAAAAAAAAGAAAAAATCTTGGGAACTGCTTAATTAGACCATCATTCATTCAGACCATATAGAATTTCCATCACTTTACAATATGACCGTTAATTTGTCATTCAAGCGTCTTGAAGTCAGAATGTTCTGTTTCTTTAAGAAATATTTCTCTTTTACTGTAAAACACAAACAGTCATTTCTGTCTTTTTCTCTTTTTTTTCACTACCTGGCACATCCAGAAGTATTCCCCGGCTTCAGTCACGGAGTCTCTTTGAGTCTGGCACCAGTTATGAGGATGTTTGTATCGTGTGTGTCTTTTTTTTTTTTTTTTTTTGTAATTATTATTTTTGGATGCATCATGTGAGTTTGCCAAATTGTTGCGTCACAGACTGAATAATCTGCGAGGCCAACTTGAACGAAGCAGCAGCCAGAATTGGACGTCCTCACTCTGAAGTGTCTTTGAATGAGTTTTTACATTTTTGGGCAGACGGATTGTAGGAAAGACACAACACATCTTCATCATGCTTCTGACTGTCTTACCGTATATTTTGGACTATTAGGCACCTGTAAATGTGCAATGAAGAGGAAAATGAACACGCCACATTATTTCCCATGCCTAAATGTAGCTGCGGCTTTCATAATCTTCACCCGGCAGCTGCTGTTCCAGAACCTTCTGTGAATGTTGGCCTCAGTCGTGCTTTTAGTCCATGATTATTATTTGTTGTCTTCATCGCCCTACCAGTTTCTCTCCTTTTCTCCAGTCCCTCACATGTTTCTTACACAATAGCCATCATATACACATGCATGCTCTTTGCAGGAGTCGATTTGCGAGCTACAACCCTTCAGCTTTTAATTGGTTATTGATTGCATAATAAACAAAAAGCTATCAGAATCACAAAGATCTCAATTGCCGGGTATGTTTTTCAAGGATGTTTTTGGAAACGAAAACTTAAAAATGATGCATTTTCACTTAAACATGTATGAAATAGGCCTTAAATATAGTCATATCACATTTATATTCATACATAATTTCATATATGTGCAATTTTATGAACATCTAAGCCATCATAATATAATAATGCTGTTGGCTTTACTGAGCTTTTATATATAAAAACTGTTTTTTTTTCTTTTTTCAAGTGGATGCTTTTCCGCTATTTTGGTTTAAAAGAAAGGTTTTATCTGACATTGCTGTTGTGTTTTTATCAGCGCATCAGCTGTGTTGTACTCGTAGTCTTCCTACAATATCTTTAAAGGGGCTCTCAGCAGATTAACACCTATGCTGCAGCCAATTTTCACTTCTGACTTGGCTGACTCTGATTTCCAGGTTGTAATATTGTGTTCCTCTCTCTTCACCGCGCTCCAGGGAATACATCTCGGTATCAATGGGGGTGTTGTCTGTTGTAGATGGAGATTGCCCCCCTGGTCACCGAGTAGAAAGTGCGCCCATTACAGTATGACCCCGAGAGGTCATTTAGAGGGGGCAGCCAATCTCCAGATGAATATGTTCGCTGCCTCTCAGGCAGGGAGAGTGCTGGATATTGTTCAAGTGGTGAGAAAAACTCAGGAATGTTGTGGTGAAAAAAAAAAAAAAGTGTTATAAAATCACTCTGGCTCTCCAATAAGATAATCAAGTATGCTACTGACACAGAAGATATGGAGTTACTGATGCTTGGTACAGTTCAATCTAGTGTATAGGAATTCAAATTATGGTAATAGGGTCAAACGACTCTTTAAAATCTGAAACAGGGGCGTTGGATCATGAATGCTGATTATTACCCCCGCCACGGAGGTTATTTTTTCAACAGGTTTCGTTTGTCTGTGAGCAACATTACTCAAAAAATGATGGACGGATTGCGGCTTTTGTAGTATTTCAGTGTATTTTAGGTGACTGCACCGGTAATTACATGTAAACATCAAGGCCTCATTTGTGCAACATTTCAAAAGAAAACACATTGAAAATGTTGTGCGTTAGCAAAAAAATCACTGAAAAGTAGCTAACATCAAAGGCCATGATTTGGTGCTGTTGGTGAGTTGGCACACACACACACACACACACACACACACACACACACACACACACACACACACACACACACACACACACACGTCCACAAGGAACAATATGGCGGCATAAACATTAGAAATGGCAAGTGCATTATATATGTATATAGCCTATAACATTCCTAGTGTTAAATATTGATATTTGAAAATCTAATGGAAACAAGGTATTATCAGTGGGTCGGTAAACTCAGCATGGTGCATGACGTATATCTCAAAAGTCATTAGCTAAGTAAGGGGAGCTCAAGAATACCATGAAGGACATGAATCACCAACACTAAATCACTCTCAGAAGGTGTAGGAAAGATTGGTAACTGGTGACATTATTTATTTTCTATTTCTAGTTTAATGTTTGATAATGATTTGACACAATAATATAGTCAAACCAAGTTACTGTATGTTGCAGTAAAAATAGATTGGTATCATTCTTGGATGTCACAAGTAAGCACATCCATCCAAAAGTCTCCTCTTTCCGTCTCCTCGGCTTGGCGCGTTTATGGATGTTTGGAAATGAGGGTGTATTTGGGATAATCCTCAGTCAGCCATGATTGGCTGCATCAAACTCCGCGGTAATCCATCTCGGAGCTGTTTTAGAAATTCCACACTGGACCGAAAGCACTGACAAGAGACAAATCGACCGCCCGATCCTGCCATCCCCAGAGTGACACCATTACCGCCGTCTAAAAAACTTTCCCAGGATCCTGGAGACTGAAAAAGTGCCTGCTGATAACCGATGCGATTGCCTTTGTGTATGTGTGTGTGTGTGTTTTGTTACAGTGTGTGTGCGGGCCAAACTGTAAGCAGGGTTGTCCCTTGGCGAGAGGTAGATTGATTAGCGATGAGGTCATAATTGCTGACTGAATCACCTCTATAGTTAATCAATCTTTGGCTGAAGGATAAATACGTTGGGTGAAAAAGGACAATACTTCATGAGGTGATGCACGGTTGATAAAGGACATATTCATTCATCACGGGTGGCTTTACTTGATGGATATGCAGGCATCAATGGTGGGCCGATCCATCAATCAAGGGGGAAGAGGGGAGGTCAGCTTTGAAGATCAAAGTCAAGCACCCAACTCCACCGTACACCAGATCCATGCGCACCGGCACGGGATGGATGTAATGGCTTTTCAAAGGGATGTAAGGAAATAATTACATGCTTTATTCCACCCTGAAGAATCCATTTGTCTCATAATCTACGGGTTAACTGGACGTGGGAATAGATCAGATGAACAGACAGAAAATCCACTCGGGTTTACTTTGGGGGGAAAAACATGTAATGCTGAATTAGCGTATTTTAGAATGTAAATTAACCAGGGTGTTGATGATTGGCAAAGTCATTTGGTTTTCGTTCATTTCAAGTACTTTTCAAACAGTAAGTCCTGGTTTGGGGACAAGCTAACCTCTGCCCTGTGAAAACGATTAACTTTAAAGGTTAATACAAACTCATATCAACTCACTAATGCTTGTTACACTTTAGCATATTGTATGTGTGTTAAAACGTTTGGATAGGTAATTACTACTAGATTATACATAAACTAATCTCAATAAAACTTTGTTTAAACTTTTCCAATATGTTTGCCAAAATCCTTTTTTTAATGTAGGAATGAGTTTGCACAGTGTTTGGGATCTTTTTTTTTTTTTTTTTTTTTTCTTTTTCATGGCGTGACAGTAAACTGCTATGTTTTCGTGTTTTGAAAAAGTAAATTAAATAGTGCATTTCTATTTTTTTTGTTAAAGTCTGCACAGGGTATCAGATTCATTCTAAACTAATCTAAATAGCTGTAGATGACACTGATTTTACGAACGCTGCACATAGTTTATATCTTGCAGTGGTAATAATGCACAATGCATGAGATAGAAACAAGCCTCGATGAAAATTCAAGCGTGATTTTAAATTTGCTAGTGCAGACTAGGCAGTATTTTGTACATGTCGCTAAATCAAAACTAATAACTGGTATATTTATTTTTTATTTATCTTATTTTTTTGTGGGAAAATACAATGAAGTAAACCACTCCACTGCAGAACAAATCTACCTTCGGGTATTAATAAAATAACCTGAACCTGAACCTGAACCACTAAATGCTACGTATATTTATCACACCTGTTGAAAATGTATAGAAAAATGTGCATTGGTAATTGATTGGTTAAACTCTGCATAGTGCATGAAAAGAGACTATCAGAGGGTGAATTTTGCTCATGCTAAATATATTCAAGTCATGTTTTCAATATGTAGAAAAAAGACCCATTGCTTAATAGCCATCTCAGCACTAGTCCATGTGGTAAAAATTTAATTTTATCAAGATATGATGCAGCACAACATCAAATGAACAATGCCAAGTGCATTTTATGCACGTTTTTCATGTGTAAGAAACCCATGCCTTGGTGATCAGCTTGCTAAACTCTGCAAAGTGCATTAGATATAAACCAGCCTCATTCAAAATGAATGATCTAAATTCAATGATCTAAAATTTACTAACGCTGAGTGGATTTTATGCATATTTTTGTAGAAAATGTAAAAGTCATGCATTAGTTAGGTCAACTCTGGTATATTAACTAATCTCATTAAAAATCATTGCAGAGTGACGCCGCATTCACTGGTGCTCAGTATTTCTTTGAGTATGATGGGGGCCGACACATTGCAAAACGGTCATTTCAGCACAATATGTGTGAATAAAAACATTTTTCTCAACCTCAATACTATATTCTGTAACATGAAACCACCATTGATCAGTGCATTCTATACATATTTTGCATGTGTGAAAAAGCTATGCATTGGTAAACAACCATTTAAAATCAGCACAATGACATCAGATGTATTAATGCCGACATAACTGACATTGTAAAGAAAGTCCTGCATTGGGAGTTGGCTGGTGAATTTTTCTCAGAAGCTTGATAAACGCCGTTAAAAGATGCTACACGTTGATCCGCAGCGGGAAAAAAATTTGCCCCTCAGAGTTGAATTCCTTTCTGAATTCCTTTCATTTCCGTGTTGTTTCTGACATTCCTTTTTCTGGGTTCACAATAAAACACACGGAACCGCTTGAATTATGAATCTCCGAGCAAACGCTTTGATGTCGGCTTCTTTTGAACCAAATTCAATAACCATAATAGAGATGAAGGGAACAGAGGCAATTTCTGCAGCACGCCGCTCGCCATCCAAAGCTTCGTACTGCCTAACCACCCTGTCTTCTGCCCCTCTACCCCCACCTCTAAGACTCTGAAGGTACTTGTCCACAGGATCCCTCAGTTTCACTCTCTACGCCATGAGGTGTCGAGGAGGTGCCTTACGTTGGGAACGCACCGTCTTTCCCTGCATGAAATCCAAAACTCAAAACTTCCCGATTTACTCCGACAGAACTGCTATTTTGATGTGACAGCAGCCCCCCCCCCCCGCCGCCCCTTTTATTTCTTTTTCAATTATATCGGAAGTCACATGAGGCTCTTTAACCATGTGATTATGAAGCGAACGATCGTTAATGCGTCCACGCGTTCGGTGTAATGAACGAATTCAGTGGAAGCTCCGAGCTTCACCCGAAGACAGAGAACAGATACGGATCCCTGATCTCCCTCCTGCCCGTATAATCAAATTACCCCATAACCTGAGAATCAAATTAATTAAAGCCCCACACGGGTGAATATCTCACTTTAATAAAAGTTAATGGAAACTTTCTGTTTATCACCAGCAGAGACTCAAGGTCCCCCCACTCCGAATGTGAAGTGGGTGTGTCACTGGCCACTGGGTGAATTCTGTCAGAAGGAGGTGAAATAAGACGGAATAACAGCTAACTGTCTTCGCCGAATCCCAACACGACTGTGCCATCGAGATGTTTTCAGAGTCATTTACTGTTGCTGTTCGGAATTGTGGTTTAAATTTTTGGTATGAGGACAGAAATGAACAAACATTAGGTAAGTTGTAGTTGACGTTGCTAAAAGCCTCAGCCCGGACTAACTGGCAAAGCTGTCGAAAACGTTTGAAAACTAACTAAAGCTAAACTATAAACTATTTCAATTAATTTTTTTCTGCCTTTAGCTTGTTCGTAAGTCATTCTGCTTTTTACCTTTTCAGGGAAGTTCATTTTTAAAACATATTTGACACTTTTGATAGTGTTCTTCCATTGAAACTTCAATTTTCTTTTGTGAAACCCAACTTACCCGAACTCGTGAGACATAATCAGCACATTGGCAGCATTAGCTGTGAGTTTCTTCTAATACTTATTATCACTTGTATGACTTTGCGGCGGATTGCAAAGTTGGAGCTGATACTTTCTGAGAACATCCAGAACCCATGAAGAAGAGTTAAAAGCTTGACCTTTGTAGGAAGATTGTTCAAACCCAATTCTCTCGTCTCATCTTCCTCGGACGTGCTATTGTTTTTATCGACTCGATGCCGCAGACACCGACGTCGCCATCAGCACCTGAAATATGAGCAGGGATGGAAATCAGCCCGACTGTGACCGACGTCGTCTGCCCCACTTTCCTCTGGGTTTTTCTTTTTAGGTCGAAGCGTGTAAAGATATCAAATCACCTCAGTCTCTGAAGTCGGCCTTATTGTCAGCAGTTACTTTGTATTCTGCACATGGTGATGAACGTATTGATTTACATTTTAGGCTCCAGACGCGAGTCGTGTGCGGGGACGGGGATATTTCTGCAGGTGATGGGGTGAGATTAAAAAACAGATGCCACTGAATCACAGTTCAGTGTGTTTAAATCATTTCCTGGTGTCAACCAGGCACTTTTATGAAGTACTTCAATGCAGTGAGCTAGTATTGCAGAAACACATACTTTCAGCAGTTTGCATGTGTGTCTGAGTCTGACAAACAGCAGAAGCTTTTAAAAGCAGGAGCTAATATTTGTCATAGGCTGCTAATGCATTGAACCTACTTTGATTACAGGCTAATGCTAATGTTACTTACAGTATGACATCTTACATGTGTTGCTGTTTTTAATACTGAGTTGGTTCAGGATTATTTAGGGTCTTCTTTATGCAGCGGTTTAGTGTTATAGTTACAGTTTTGGCTAATTGTAACTGTTCCGACTATAATCTGAATGTTACGTTTAAAAAAATAAATAAATAAAAAATCCCATACAGGTGGAATTTTCCCACGTCACCGATAAATCTTTCAAAGTCGCCATTGCAACGTTTATGCTAATTCTTTTAGGGCGAATTTCCTCAGTTAATATTGTGCTTATAATGCGGCACGGACTCTGCTTGCGGAGGCTTGAGGTTTATTTAAATAATCCCGATATATTGAAAGCCATTTTTAATGTATGACATGAATACATTTGACAGCAGGCTCATATGAGCTTATCTCGCACTGACTGAACATTTCAATATTTAGGTTTTCGCTCTCTTTTCCACCGCGCTGACTGCAGATGCTTAAATGCACACTTATTTGCCTCATTACTTCAAATTGCACTCAGATCTAGAGAGTAGCACTTCTGTTGTTGCTCCCTTATTAAATATATTTTTTGGGGTTACAAAAAAAGGTGAGGAAAACAGGAATTATTTCAAAAGTTTTAGACACGTGTTGTTTCTGGCTTGCTGTGTGATTAGGGTTCCAGAGCAGCTCTGAGTACATGTTAGAAAGTCTATATTTAATGTGCAAGGAAAAACGTCGTAAATCTCCAGAGCGCTCATCAGTTTTCTGCGACGGCAGGCGAAATCAGTCAGAGGATGAAAGAGCTGACACTCCTCTCTCCTCGGCTGCAGAACGGGAGCGATCTGGCTTCAGATTCTTCTGACTTCTGGCTCATTTATCAAGCTCCGAGACTGTGGGCAGGGCAGATACTCAACTGCCCCCCCAAGAAACACGTCTGCCTCCACCCCCGGAGCAATGTGCTCGCTCTGATGTGTTCATACATGAAAACCCATGATTAATTAGCTACTTTAAAAATGTCTCGCCAGCAAGCTCATAGTTGAGCTTCATTTAGGCTAGCAAATGCTAATGAGATGCTAATGCTGATATTAGCTGTTTCATGTTAGCAGGATTCAGGTAGTTGAAGGTGTGTGAGGTATTTCTTCAGTTAGCTGGAGTTTAGTGCAATAACAACTACCAAGAAAATGAGTTTGGCTAAAGCCTTCACTGTTAATACTTCTGCTGAACCGGTGTACTAAGTCTGCTGAGATCTGCGGATCGCCGGCAGGGTGGATGGCAGTGCGCGATGGTGCAAGATTGTACAAACTCAGTTGGAAATGTCAGCCTGTATGAAGACAATGTAAAATGAAGTACGTACCTGGTACGGAATCAAACAACATTGTCCGGGATCACAGGTGATACTACGCATTCATCCGCGACTATCTGATTTTTCCTTTTCCTACGACTGCGTACCGTCTTGGGTGGTTTTGCATTCGGTCTGACCACACAAAGATACCGTGCATTTCGGATTCTTGCTGCATGTTGCAGATTGATAATCCATTACAAGTGCAGAGTGGTTGCTTTACATCACCTTCATTGCTGTTTTTATTAATACTGAGGCCAAGTATCTTCACTGTTGCTTCGTGATGACTAATTATTTTGCTGTTTCAACACATTTGAAATCCCCAAAAGGAATTAAAAAGTTGCTAAAGCAGAGCTTAAAGTGAAATAAGGTCATCACAGAATGAGGTTAGTGCATGCTAATTACTAGCATTGTTTTTTTTTTTTTTTTTAATCTTTATTTGGAGGCTTGGGAAGCCTGATTACCTGATTGGCCGATACAGAGGACACCATGTGAGGCATACGAAATCACACAGACGAGGGCTTCGTTGAGTGTGAATGAAAGAAGTAGATTTGTCGACGCTCCTCAGACATCCGTCCTGAATCCACATTCTGAGCGGCTCTCTATTGATCCAGCCTGTTCCAGATAAGAAGGCATGCTGAATCGCATGGAGATAATACATTCTATGGATCACAGGAATGCAAATCGAATCAGATACACATGCAAATGTGTGCCAAAGTCCTCTTAAAGCAAAAGTATTTCATTGTGATAGATTCCCCTTGTTTTAATGCTATCTGATGAGAATTTCAAGAAGAGTTTGAAAATAATTACTCGATGTAATGAAGAATTATCTTCCAAATACACACAGTGACACAAAGTCCTGATCTCTTTTACATTACTGTACTTTAACAGCAGTCTGATGTTTACTCTCTGTCTGTCCCTTTTTTTAAACTCTTGTTATCTCCTAAAAAAATATATGTAGAAATTATATTAATACAGGGAATATCTCCTACAAATATGTTTAGAATCTCATTGCCTGAATATATATTTTTTTTAAAGTTAAAACATCAATATATGAATTTGCTCCACCAGGATGTTATACATTCCAAACAAACTGAATTTATCTTAAGTGCAGAGGCCAAGCCAATGCTTTAAACCACTGAGATGCTACACAAGGATGCAATAATTGACTCTCTTATTGTTGGTAAGTAATAAATGAAAAGTCTGATTCAGAATTTCCATCTGAACACCTTTGTCTTTTATTAGCATCCAAACTTACAGTTTCCAGTGCCGGTACCTGACTGGTCTGATTTCTGCAGGACCCTTAAAGGTTTCTGGAACATGAGTGACAGCAGGTTGGTAGCTGGAGACATGTTGCAACAAACTCCTCCCGTGACCCTGCAGTGGTTCACATTTTGATCCTCTTGGAGATGCTGTGATGCACTTGTACAGTCAAAGTTACTTGTGAAACCAGCTCAGGATTGTACATGCTTACACTGTCTAACCGTCCAACTTTTGAACCAGGGTGCTAAAACGTCAGAGTACGGAGTTAATTCAACCAGCCCCAAGTAACCCTGCAGGCCTGTTTGGACTGTCGAAGTGGGAACCCCCAGTTTTGTCTTCTGAGGAAATGGCTACTCAGTGTTGCCTCATTCTTTTGCCATTGGAGTGAAAATGCATGATTTTTTGGGTTTTATTTCCAGAAATGTTTTACACACAGAAAAAAGAGAAACTAGTGAAAACTTGCATTTTCAGTGGTTCAGATGTAGAAAAGATTCACTGTCAGACGTTGCTTCCTTCCTGTTTTTCAACAGGTGAAGTCCTTCCTGGGTTTTATATATCACAGATTGCTAATAATATCTGCTCTTTTCGCATCTCTATTTGTTTAAACCGCGTCCACCGCTGAGCTAAAATGCCCGCTTTCCCCTTTAGCGCTGCTTCGTCTGTTTCATCCCGCTCCTCGGTCCTGGCGTGATTCCTGCAGGCCTCCCGGTACAAACGCATCGGCATCGAACGTGTTCGTCCAATTAATTCATAATGTGCATCATCTCACCTGTGTGGCATAAACGAGAGGACAGATAAGGAAACCCGCTAAGGCAGCGCACTCATCACTCAAATCACCCACTGAGCTTCCGAGCTGTCAATTACTTCACTCCCAGCAAACACGTTTTGCATATTCAAGCCAGCGCCGGACCGAGCCAGTTCATTAATTGATCTTTAGTATTCCCCCACCAGCGCAAGAGGCTCAATACAGCGTCTTTTGTGTGCCCTCCACTGAGAATTTTCTTACATATCCCCACATAATCTGTGTGCGGAATTAAACCTGTATTCATGTCTGTTTAGCAGCTACAAAAATGTAAAAAAAAAAAGAAAGAAACCTGCTCAGTGGGTGGTCCTAATGAGAGGGAAATTGGTCTGTGTATGTGAAAACAAATTGCTACCTTCTGCTGTTTGAATTGATCGAGACGTTGCATTAACATACCTCAGGCCAGATACTTGTTTTTTGTTCAGTACCAAATTGAACCCTCCATAATTATAGTTTACCCTTGAGTAAGAACATCACCTAAAAGGAGATTCAGGTTTTCAGGATGGACTGATTGTGTCTGGCATTATTTGCTAAGAATCCTAATGCTGGAGCTCGTCCTGGGGGTCCTCCAGGCGCCCTGTTAGCTCTGTGCCCGACTCCCCTCGCCTCACATTTGCACAAGAACTGTGGAACCCTGCAGGACTTGAAGTCAACACAGATTTTTTTTTTTCTTCCCCCCCCCCTTTTTCCTTTCTAAATTGTTCTCTGCTATGCTTGGAGAACAGGCTCCCTGTCATTAGCCTGCCCCTCAAACCTCCGGCTCTGGCTAAGAAGAGGGAGATCTGTCTTTGTTGAGCACAGTCCGGCGCTCTGCTCGGCTCTGCTGCAGTTTGAGGCCTCCCTGGAGAGACGAGAGCAGGATGGATGTGCAATACACTGATGAGCACTTGTCCAACATGTCAGAAAGTTAGAAGTCCAACAATTCCCTCCACATGAGACTCTTATCTCTTCCGAAAACAACTGTCTGAAAATTAGGTACAAAATGGTCCAAAGATACAGCGGTCATTGAAAAAATAAATCTTGGTGATCACAGTGTATTTGGAAAATGTTGAGATCCGAACTATAGCGTGCATGAACCCACAAAGGACTTGATTTATGAAGACTGTCTGTAAGGCCAGCTGGGTTGCAGGTCCATTCCACTTTCAGATTGCGTCCACTTTATGGATCGTCAACGAAAACTGAGACTATGAGAGACATCACATGGAAGCAGGGGTGTTTCAGAACCCGCAGAGACGATGGTGTTACGTGCCAGTCGAATCATAAATAACACAAACTGTTTTGTGAGATCTGAAACATACCGCTGCTAATTTCCAGTCATGAAGGTAAAGTTGTGAAATCGATTGTGCATCCCAGTAAATCAGCACATGTGTAGGGAATATCAAGTTTGTCAAGAAATGAGGTCAATTGAAATTTCCTTTTTTTTTTGTGATGCTTCTCGTTTTGAAAAGCATCACACTGTTTTGAAAAGGCACATTCTCATTCACCATTTCATCTTTAATTTTGTTTCGATGGTAAAAAAAAAAAAAAATACAAATTTAAATAAATGCTGAAAAAAAAAAAATCAGGTTTTCGGGGAAACACTACTGGATACAGTGCTAACACCACTTCACAAAGGAAGCTAGTATACACCAAAGTATCAAAGATCTATCAATACCGGCAGTGATCTGTGCACTTTTTTTTGGACGAAACTTGAAAATTAAAATGTTTTGTGATTTTTATACTTTGCATGGCCTGAAACGGAGCCTTTCAAGGGACAGTCTCAGTAAGACGACCAACATGGGATTTGGCAAGTTTCCTCCTTCTGCAGCCAACATTCTCAAATTTATGATCTTTACAAATGTGGTCAACAGTACATTGATGATTTACTACAACCAAGACATCAGAACGGCCTTTCGTTGTGTTTAGAACCATTCAAGTGGAGCTCAGTCACCTCCAGAAGTTGAATCGGGTCAGCTGGATTTGGTCATATATCTTGGTAGACGCTTCGTGAAACGTCTTCCAAGATATATGACTAAATCCATCTGACCTGATCCAATTGCTCTGAGATGCCTGTAAACCTGAATGAATGACAATATGGACAAACAACTACAAAAGAGTAGTGAAGTAATGGTCTTTTTAAATCAATGTAAAAAAAAAAAAAATAGCTATTCAACTCGGTGCTATGTTTGTCAATATTTCATACGGGATTGGAATGACAACGTAGTGGATACCACACGAACAATTGATTAACATGAAGAGAGTCTGTTTGAGAGGATTAGGTGAAGTGAAACATCAATTCAATGTGCTTTTCCCAAGTAACGAGACATCTGAAATGAATTATCGGTGTTTCTCCTCGCTGATGGAGGGCCCTTTTTATGACATGCAGATGCACTACCTGGTATATTTGTTCCTCTGTCACCTCATGTGAAACATACTAATCAGTCTTAACATTATGGCCGCTGAGCGCTGAAGTGAGTAACACTGATCATCTCTTTTTATGGTGCCTGTTATCTGGTAGAAAGTGAACATCTAGTCCATAAAGTGGATCTATTACAGCCAAGTTAATGGGCAATCGTGAGGATTTGAGCCAGTTGGAGGGACGTTCATGGTTTGATGTGGTCTGTATCTATCTAAGGTGGTTCAGGGAAGGAAAAGAAGTGAACCACTATGTGTTGGGTGGATGACCAAGGCTCACTGACTCAGGTGATGAGTGTACCACAAATCAGCATAAATTAGGCACTGTAGCTAAAACCGCCGTAGACATGAACGTTAATTCTAATAGAAAAGTTATGCATGATGGTTGCAGAGCCCCCATATAAATGTTAGTTCTAGCATCAGCTGCATTTACGTGATTTGCAAGAATATTTGAATAAAAATGAAAAAATGGTCGTATAAACACCTCATTCCAAATGAAAATGACCACTTGAAAGTTGAACTCAAATCTGAAGGTTCATTCTGATCTTAAAGCAGAATAGAATAATTCCTCAACGTCCCAAACGTTCATTCCGCTTTAAATATGATTCCGGTTGTTCTACGCATATTCATTCCCTTGTCCTGCCGCGATGACGTACATATTCCAGGACGGCCGCGTGAAGCAAACTTTGGGCTCAAGTCGAGACTATTTTAAAGGCGAGCCTTTGAAAAACAAAAAGAATGGAAAAAGTGGATTGATGGAATTGTAAGAATGTCAACGTGTTACATCCACCCCCTGTCAGAACGTTTCCTAACCCCCAGATCTTCAAGAGAAATGAAAAAAGGCGATTAAAAGTTTTCCACGTCAGGGCAGTGCACAATATTGTGAAGTGAATAAAAGTGTTCATAATGTTTTGACTGATTATATGATTACAAATAATACATACGAGTTGAATTTGTGTTGCCATTTATCCGTTTGTGTCGTCACAGTCAAACCACTACGAGATGTTTTTTTTTTTTTTTTTTTTTTTAACAAGGTTTCCATTTCAGGCGAGAAAAGATTAAAAGTCGTCTGCATTCATTGATGCAGTCATAAAAGAAAACTGAGGATCACTATCTCTCTTTTAAAAATTTATCTCGCCCGCATTAACTGCTTTTTTCTTTTCCTCAGCCGGACACCGATACAATTCCACCTCATAATTCTGATCAAAAAGGAACATGAGTCCAGAAGCCGCGGCTGACGGAACAAGATTGTGTTCAACAGAATTACTTTTGAGAGAACTAGTTAAAAATGAACAAAAAATATTAAATAAAAAAAAAAAAGAAAAAGAAAAAGAAAGTGAAGCCTCCAAACCGGAGTGAAGTGTCCGCGCGGCAAAAACAAATCGATAGACGGGGCAGATGAATCCAATCCCGGCTCATCAGATGAATCCTGGGAGATAGCCGAGCGCTCCCCAACACTGGCCACCCATTACTACTCAATCCCCTCGCCAAATCCCGACACCCAACACAAAGCTGCCGCGTCCCACCGAGCAATCCCCAAACAGCCTCCCCGCCCGCCACCTGATGAAAAGAACATATTGGAATTGTTTGATATTTTCTAATATCATGATTTCTGGTGAAAGATAAGTCTCAGTGATGATGAAAGGGAGAGTGATTCCCGCTTTTCCCTTTGAAGTGTTTTATCAGCCCTAATACCGTCTGTCCTTCGGCTATCGTGCCATCGCCCCACAAACCCACGGAAAAACAAGATTTAAGAAGTTTAAATGCATCTATTTTACACAGCGATGCTCTTTGAAAACAATAAAGACCAATCATACTGTAATATCTATGATTAGAATAGAATCAGAAAAATAATCATGTTTATTCATTTATTTAGTTACAACCAAAAACTGTATTAGTACTGACCTGGCTAACACTGTGAATCTTATAATATTAACAATAACAGCATAAATATTAATCATAAATTCTGATCATGTTATCCAAAAATGTAATTTTTGATTATTTACTTTATTTCTGCACCATATGTTCATAAAATAATAATAATTATAAGAACTGGCATGGTTTTGATCAAAAATATCATGTCAGTCAGTGCAAGATTTATTTGATTTATTGATTATCAAACTGATTCTGAAACTTTAAATGATCTTAAAAATGTACATTAATATTGTTATTTCATAGCAACTTTGAGCAGAGCTGCAACTTTTCAGACTTTAGATTTAGTAACACCTACCTTGGACCACCACAGGTCTCGAACCTCAGGTTGAGAAACACTTGTAATCCACAAATATGCGCATTTCCAGATGAAATATGCTCACCAGGACCCAACTGACTGACTCTCAAAAGCAGAAGTGTAAAATCAAGAAAATAAAGCAAATATATTATTGGAGGATGTCCTGCGTCAGCAGAGCTTATTTTTTCTAATTTGTTTTCATGATTTCAATATTTCCAGGTTCTTACTCGAAAAAAGCACTTAGATTCACAAAATCATATTCCACGTGTTTTTCTCAACTTAAAACGTCTTTTTTGATGATTATTTAGTAAAATAGGGACAGGAGTGTAAATACAGTGTGTTGCCGCTCTCAGGGGGACGCTGAAGTTTTTAAAAGGCGACTCGTTTCATTCCGTCCGTCCTGCTTTTTTTTTTTTTTTTTTTTTTTTTTTTTGCAGAAGTTGGCGATTTATTATTAAACGTCGGTGTGCGCGCGGAAAGTTTTATCGCTAAAATCCATCCTCGTGCTACACGCACTTCCACAAAAGTGATAAATGTATTTCATTAGACGCACTGTTGTAGCATATTAGGCTGTAAAACGCTGGCAGACTGCAGCGTAGACAGACACTGACATGCAGGCTCGCCCCATAACAGAATGATCAGGGGAGGAAGTTTTAGCTGCCACGGCACTAAAAGCAGCCATTATGCGGGGGGGGTATTAGATGCAGGGGCATTGATTCAGATTGTTGTGCTCGCCGCCGGTAGATGGGCTGTCACGCGTAATGATGCAGGGTAAAACATGGTCTCATCCGCGACGCGGCCACCGGGACCATCCCGCCAAGTCCGCGCAAAAACAAAAAGGTCGAGTCCTTCCGCCGCTAAGGCGACGCGGATCCGCCGGAGGCTCGGAGTTCGCTTCCGAGAGGACGCGGTGACATTGCAGCTCGGCTGGTTCCGGGACGATCTCAGGAAGTACGAGGCCAAACGCGCCCGCTGTTCGGCGTCCAGCTGCACAAGCGACCGCCGCTTTCCTTTTAATTCAATCTGCGCCGTGGATCTCTGAAAAACAAACCTGCGGGTGGGAGCCCGTCCAGACAACATGAGGGAAGTGAGGAAATGCAGCAGAGGCATTTAGTTTGGCTTTAGAAGTTAAAAATAGCAACAAAAAAAAAAAAAAAAGACACGAGGTTGAATTGCTACTTATGAATCGGGAAGTCCTCAGATCAAATTTATGAAAAGTGATGTGTGTCTGTTTTTCATCTTTCCATCTTCTATACTTGCTGTCCCAACCAATAACTACAATTGTTTTAGTAAAGTATTTAATAATAAAAGTGATTTATTGTCCAGAAAATACAGCATGACATCTCTGAATTGTGTGGTCATGCAATTTTTGGACAATAAGATGCACTTTGGTAGAAATTCAAATAACACAAAGAAAGTACAGAAATATGAGAAAGGCATTGAGTCTGGCTTTAAAGGTGAGCAAACAGCTGGGTGATCTGCCTGGTTGCACTAATCATGAGAAGTGGCGTTTGCCAGTTTAATTTTCTTTCATCAATCCTTCCATCTGTGACCATCACTGCAGTAACCAATTGATTTATTATAAATGTGTTCTGTTAGTGGATTAACTTCTGTATAATCTTCAGAGGCGACCAACGTTTCCTTAGATGGGCCCGTCCGTACCTTCAACACCACTTCGCCACACGTGCACGCCGGGCGTACGCACGGCCAGACTTGAGGCGATAACAATGACGAATGTAGTGACTGTGCAGGAAAAAGTCACACAACATGACTTAATGTATGGCTTTCTCACGGGGCTCTGCTTACCTACACACTTTTTTTTTTTTTTTTTTTTGATACGATCAGCACTCCTTCTCTGCACCAGTCCCCAGACCCTCAGTGTGAGAGGTTACCAGAAAAACAACTTCCCTTACGTCTCGCTTTTAAAGACACTTGTTCCTGGTCTCTTTCCGAGCAGAACCCTCCACTTATTCTGATCCATTGACTGGAAACCTGTGTGTGTGTGTGTGTGTGTGTGTGTGTGTGTGTGTGTGTGTGTGTGTGTGGTATCGATCTTTAAAGATTTCCTTTTCATTTCCTTTTAGCCTGGAAGGGATGATGATTTTTCTGCGAGATGTACGTCATGTTGATAAGAGCGTGGCAGGTGCTGGAGTGCATGAATAATCCATGAGGCTAAGACGTATATATTCAGCCGCTTGAACTTGAGAAGCCATTTTTCAACTTCCGCTCTTTTGTCTCAGCCGGGCTGATTTTCTTTTTTGGGGGAAACACAGTGGATGTTGTCTGAAAATACATATTTCCTTCAGTCATAATTCAGTCGGCCTCACATTTATCTACACACTACCGTCACACAGCAGCTATAAATCAAACGCAACGCTCTTTAGCTTTTTCTAACTTATCAGCTGTGTTTTCATGTGATTACTGCATCAAAGAGCCAAATAACACTGCTACTTTTGTGTGCTAGCAACTTGCACCAACCATGAATATTAATATAAGCCGTGGAATTGGGAAGGGGTGTATTTCTTTTAACTAACTCAGTTAAGAGTGACATATGAAAAGTTGCATTAGGATAACAGTAACAGTCTGTATCTGCAGTCAGTGTGATTAGCATTACAAAGTGAGAGAAAATCTTTATTTAAGAGGTATCTTTTTCACATTTATAGTGAACTCAGGCCACAGTTTTTCATCTTTATTTCCAGAATGTTTTGTGATTGTACTGTAATGTTTTCAAAATGATGTCCGTTTACAAGAAAACAACAGAAACACCTCAAAAACGCAGGCAAGGCAGCTCTCCTGATGCACCATGAAATATGGATTGTCTTTGTCTACAGTTGCATGAGCAACTTTATATAAATGTTAGTTTGCCTTTTTACGAGCTCCTTATGTTGGAAATGTTTTCATAGTCATGTTACTAAATGTTGTTGTAAGTTAGTTTGTTTCTTGAAGTGCAAACAGCCAGATTATAGAGCATCCTCCTCCCACTAAGTGATCCAACTCAATAAAGCAACTGGAATTCATTACACTTAAGTGAAATTCAGCACTGCTGACCCCGTCGCTCCTGGCGTAGTGGAAGATCATTTTTGTTTAGATTTTGGTGAATCTCGGATAAAGGAGAGATTGAGAGGTGTAGATGATCTTTTCGAAAGCAAAAGAAAACACTTGTGTGGAACTGAGGCTCCTTTAGATGTTTAGATGATTTAATCGAAACCGGGTAAACTCAGACACACTCAGCGGTTGTTTTCCTGACAAAGCTCCCCTCCCTCTCCCCACTACAAATGATGACTGTATATTTGGCTCTCTGTGATAAAGTTTACACCCCTTCTGTCCGCCCGGTCGAAACTGTGTAAACATTAACGTGTGTGAACTAAAGCAGCGATAAAAGCGGCCGCAGCTGCGTGACTGAGAACCCGGCAGTGATTCACCGACACTAATGACTCGAACGAGGCGGCGGCGGATGACTAGTCGACCGGTGCGAACAATCACACCTGATTTCACTGTCGTTTCACATGTCGGAGAAACCCTTGCCTGACCTGCTGTTTTTTCCTCCCTGTTTTCCCAGAATACATTTAGTGGGTTCACACCGCTTCCCTCTGAATTTGAAATCCACTGCAAACTCTAAAAAAACAGATTTAACTGATATAGCTGACGTAAAATATACAACTGAAAAAGAATTGTGTGATCTCATTAAGATGAACAAATCTTTAAGTCACACATTAAATCAACGCTAGCTCCTCAAATAAGGTGTTAAATTTCAATTGACCTGGAAACAAACACTCTTTCTATGCCTTGCTTCAGTCTTTTCCCTCGTTTGTCTTTTTGAGTCCCTCCTCTGAAGTTTTCTCCTCCCTACTTTTTATTTGTCATCACTGAGTCCTCCCTGTGTCGAGGAGAGGAAAGGGGAAAAAAGCCATCATTCACCAGTCATTTCCATACAGGAAGCCTCCTGAAGGAGTGATGTAGTATTCTTTGCTCGGTCGCTGTCAGAAATATCTTTCACTGGTGGGGCTATTTACAGAGGAATATTTGTCAACGACGTGCAAAAAATAGTGGTCTCAGAAAAGTGATCAAACACAACTCAGGTGATGTTTCAGGACATTAAAAAAAAAATCGCTGTATTTCATTACATGTGGAAAAACATTTCCTCTTGTTGAACATCACACTGTTTCAGGTCGATAAACACTTTAGAATTTTATTTAAATATTTGTTTTTTTTCTCAGGGGACATTTTGCTGCCATTAATGGTCACTTTGACGTGGAAGCCATGTTTTGTAATAGTCATTCACAAAAATTACAATCAAAGGAAAAAGGAAAACATTTTTAGTTCATAAAACTTTACATATCACAAAAAAAGTAAATTATTACAAAAACGATATTACTATACTATAATTATAAATGCATATATATATATTTCCAAGTCCACATTTGCGAAGACAATGGTACTCTCGTAAGAATGCACTGTATGAATAACGAAAGAAATCAATGCTAACACACACACACACACACACACACACACACACACACACACACACACACACACACAAAGTCCTTCCATATAAGCATGCGAGTATATTAATGTATTGTTCTTTCCATAATATTTGGCCTAATTTGAGCTACTTCAGGAAGCACAATACTGCTATGTATTAGAAATATGCATGTATATACAAAAGTGATACCATACGCTGAAAAGTCCCAAATCAAAAAAAAAAAAAAACACTACCTTTGACATTAGAGCCCTTCTGCACTTTCGAAGTATCAAATGTTCCTCTCTGTGCAGATGACATGTTCCTAATTGATGTAATTTGTTTGTGCCCAAAATGTCTGACTTACTGCATCAGGATGGACACTTCACTGAAGGAAACTGTTTGATTTGTGTATTGTTTCAGATTTTTTTTCTTCCAGAATGTGTGCATTTGGAAAGTTTAAATATCAAAAAGAAATGGATCAGGATGTAGTATATTTGAATTTGTACAGATATATTAAAAATATAGTCATGGTCTGATTTTCGTGCAATTATTTCCGTTGTGTTTTTCACCAGATAAATTTAAAGTCACTATAAATTCAGTGAAATCTGTGATTTATAAACTGCTGCTTTCTTCTTGTGTCAAGAAACACTTTAATGCAGTTCTTGAACCAGCGGGAGAAGCTGCGGCTGGCCGGAGTTCACACTTTAACGTCTTTCATACATCCCTGGCGTAGTGCACTGGCACACCTGACACATCCAACATTGGAGATAAACAAACACACACACACACACACACACACACACACACACACACACACACAGGCACGCTCAGGGAGAAATGAAGAAGTCAACACACAATTCCCTCCTGAGTTGGAATGTGTTTGATCTCCGATATCAGCGACGCGGAGCTCTCTGGTCCTATATTGGTTTTCCTCTGATGACTGTTTGGTGTTAAAAATCGCACACTGGAGTAATGCCATTGCATGCACAGAGATACCTCCTTTAAAAAAAAAAGACTTTGGGGAGCAGGTTATGTTGGAAGAAGGAGATGTGCAGAAGAGAGAAGAATGAAGGAAAAATATGCATCGCAGAAATTTTCTTTTGTCCTTTAGTCTGTTTTTTGTGCTTCCAGAGGACAATTTGACTGATGAACTATATTCTCTTATCTTGAATTTAAATCCTGCTTTGCAGCTTTTTCTGTTTGGTAACATTTAGCGTGAGCTGTCGTCAATTACTGTAGTGATGGTACAAATATCAACAAAAACAGTGGCATTTGAAATAAACTTAGTAATACTGAAATTTCAGTTGATATCTGGATAAAATATGCTTCCAACTACCACCATTCATTATATGTGAAACTGATTCATTAACGTATCTGACAAACTGGAATGTCTTCTTGAAAAAAAAGAAAAAGAATCATGAAGAAAAAACATACCCCTGATCCAAAAAATAAATAAATAAATAAATTACAAATCAATTTAAATTTTTCCATGTCCGGTTGCAACTGTAGCATTCACAATCCAGGTCCAAAAACTGTTGTTCCAGAACCTTCTGTGACCATCATTTTCTGTTTTCTCCATTATGATAATGTTGAAATTACAAACTTTGCTCTCCATTGTATATTTTGTAATTTTTTGTTGAAATTTTGTTGCATATTTTTGTCTTTTCTTTTCATTTTGTTAACATTTAGCTTCAGCTGTAAGTCAAATGTGGTAGTGATGGTACAACTGTCAAGTGAGAAACCGGCATTTAAAATTTTGGTGTCATTAGATATATTTCATGGTTAAAACTATCATGTTCTGCCTGATAAAATGTGATTAAAATTACCACCATCCTGCCACTACTGGTAAAACCAAAAACTTTTGAGGAATTAGAAAACTGCTGTGAGGACATGAGCCACCAAGGACACTAGTCTGAATCTTTCTTCAGTTACAATCTCAAGTAGAAAATATTCCTGGTTTTAGCCGTGCCTTTGAGTCAGAAAGAAAATGTTCAAGATTCAGTTCAACATTGTTTGGATGATTGGTTTACAGTTTGTTTGCACTTGGGCAGAGAAACATCATATTTGGTCAGCCAACCATTTCCTCATCTGCCCCCCCACGACTTTTTAGGTGGATCTTATTATGTTTTCTGTGTTATACCTCAAACTTTGACTTTGTGAAGGATCGTGTCTGAAGGTTTCAGAGCTTTGTGCAATCTGGCAAACGCTGAATCAATTCAGTTTCAAGCAGATCATTCTTGTGTACACAGTCCTAATGCCAATGATGGCCTTCAAGGTATTATTCTTGGTAAAGAAACTGCAAACTGAAATCACAATCTATTAGTGTGAGCTTGTAATTTTTCATGCCTTATGCTGGGTCTCAGAAGATAAGGCCCTGAACAGAGTGTCTCTGCAAAGGGATGAACACATGGCTCAGAACAAGTTCTAAACTCTGTAATATCCGCAACAAAAGATTGTTATCTTTGCTGTGGGAAGAAAGTTATCTGAGATGTTTACTTGACGTTTCAAGTGAAAACACATCGTTTCACAAAGGTTTCCCATTTACACAGCAATGTTCTAAAAACGATGTCCGAAGGCATAGCAACAGCAGAAACACTGAAGACGATGTATTTGGCATGCCGGGCCATGGGGTGGCATGAGTTAGCACTCTCATGTACTAAGAGAACAATACTCAACACACCTTATATTACATGTGACAACCATTTGATGAGAAACACAAAACATTGGAGCCACCGATCACGAAACTTTTTTGAAAACAGCTGTTTGAAGGGGCCCTTGATCTCATGAGCCACGGATGGATCTCGCTTCGCTGATCTGACCTACATTTAATTTAGGATGCTTGACACCACACAATTCTGCAAAAACAGAGGTGTTAGTTTTCCTCACCCAACTGGGCTGTGAGCTCTGCCGCAGCCGTGTGGGCTGCATCACACTCAATGCAGTCAGGAATGCAGGTTTCGCAGGACTTTTGTCACCACGCTGTTCGATTTGTTCATTTTGTGACCTTTCTGTGCGACTCGCATTTCAAGCCATTTATGCTCTCCTGTTTTTAAAAATAGAAGCCGTGTCGCAGGTTTACTTTGCCCTTTTGCCACTCCTCTCTGGACATCTTTCGACATTGTAATGCACAGCTTTATAGCAGCACACACCCCCCACCCCCTCAACCCATACTCGATTCCCCAGCGACCTTCAGCATCGGAGTCCAGAGCATCTCATTCCCTTTGACCCTGTTTGCCATTCAGGGCTGTAATTGTCACTCGCTCAAGGCTTTTAAAACCATCAAAAGCTTCTCAGCGCTGGGTGCATGACAGTATATCTCGGCTCTCATCAGAACACTGGGCTGCCAGAGAAAACTGCCCTCCAAGAGCTAATCCAGCCCCCCGAGGTGCTGTTCCAACCAAACTAATTATTCTGTGTAACCACACCAGCTGGAATACAGCCACTGCAGCTGGAAAATAAATGTCTGGAGTGAAGCCTCATGATACGATCCCTATCTCTGTCCTTCTTCCTGCTACTCCAACTGATGTAGATGTCGTCCAAAAAAAAAAAAAAAAATCTTTTTCTCTGAGCTATCATCTTCATATCTGATGGAGTTTCTCTGCTGGCGAACTTTGCCGTGGTACACGAAGACCCACCAGCGGCGGGTCGATGTCACGGAGCATCTCTCAGCCCGGAGTCTTGACCATCCCTGGGCCAGCAAATATATCAAGGAGCTTTCCAGTTTGTGTTCTGCTCTCAGAGGAAATAGGCTCCCTGGGGGCTTGGAGGCCTTCTCTTGATCCTGTGGTGATACCAAGGATTTACGGGGACTCTAGTGATTAGCCAGAGGGGAAATGGGAAAACAGGGCAATCGCTGCCAGCAGTCTCACATCAGAGAAATATGGACAAACACACAAACTCCCATGTCCATGTGCAACGCGTGCACCTACACACGCACATACAAAGTAAATTCAGTTATATACACACCTATTGTGATGCAGAGTAAGGATCCCACCACTGTTCATGTGGAATTCCAAAGGTTATATAAACTGCTGTTGTGCTACTTTGTTTTTGTGAACTCAGTAGATGAATATGTATCTGTTTTTTTTCCCCCCAACCTTGGAAATCAGCATATCCAGACGAATCAAACCTCCTTGATATTGAACATGGCTGCAGGAATCCCACAAGTCTCTTCAGCCTTGAGGATGAAACATGATTCCAAAACCCGAGCTCTCCTCAATACTTACTTTCTACAATGTAATTATATTCTGGATTTACAGCTTTTACTGCAGTAGTGCGGAAAGCTGACATTTGCTTGATCTTATCTCCACTTACTCTAAAGCAGGGATGAGAAACTTTAATCATGAGGAAGGCCTCAAAAATGTCATCCTTTCTACCAGCAAGACAAAGTCTGACCAACTGTTAAGGCCCTGATTACACAACAACTTTTTACAGAGAAATTTGTTTTAGCTGGCTTCAAGCGAGCCACGCAATGGAAAATGCAACGGTTCTGAAATGCTGAGTACTGCACATGAGCACTCCACTATTTGAAAATAGTTTTTCTGCACATGTGGAAGAGCCTCAAATAACGACAATACTGGCAGATTGTAATTTTTCTGCTGCTTCCTGCAACACAATGTTCATTTACTACACCATCGTCTGCATAGGTGGAAAGAAATTTCCGACAAACAGAAGACAAACAAAGGAAAAAGACATGCATGAATAAGACTTCTGTTGCTACATTTCAAAACACATTACCATCTAGTGGCCTGGCAGGCGAACTACAGAGTTTCTGACAACGCAGTGTGAACTCAAAATTTCTCCAAAATGATAACACAGCTCAACAGGTCTGACTTATAGAGTGCTTTTTCACTTAGCGCTACACAATGTTAGTCACAGTCAGCCATTCACACACCAATAGATGCAGCTGACATGTTAGGTGCGAGGGCTACAGTTACGATTTGTTTTTGAACTCGAATATTCTACCAGATATTTTAGAGATTTATCGAGTTATCGAGTTATCGTTTAGATATTTTCTTCCTTTTGGGGACACTCTCTCCCTTGCTTTCTCTGCTCTTGGCCAGAGCGCCACCTGTCTTTAAACAGAGTCGTGTGCGTCACTGTTTAAAGTCCATGTAGAACACGATCCCTAGGGTGGAACGCAAGTGATTACTTAAACAAATAATCGAGGCAAAAAAAAAAAAAAAAAAATCATGATGAATGCCTTGTGTATTTTTTGTAATTGAGTTACTCGATTTCCTTGAGTAATCATTCCAGCTCTAAAAGACGCTAAGTTTGGGAGCAATTTGGGGCTTCAGTGTCTTGTTCAATGACATTTTGACACCAGGGGGAAGTCTGACTGAAAGATGACCAGCTTCCCACAGGTTTGAGCTGAGGCTGCTGTAGTCCAGTGATCAATGCAGACGATATCTGCACCGTTATCCACAACACACATGAAGAGTGATGTGCATGGCGTGCTCAGTAACTTTCTTATGAAGAGAGGTTTTGATCTGAGCCTGCTTCCCCTCAGCAAGTGGATATCTGTCTGCTGAATTAAATGGAGGATCCCTACCCCTCCTACCCGAACCAGGGTTTGAATCCCTGCCTCAGCCACCTAATGCATAGACGTTCATGATCAAATTGCCTCGTTCTGCAGTGCAGATTCCCAACAGGAGGTTAAAAAAAACTATTGCATCATTCTCAACACAAAGTTTGACATCAGCTGCGAAGCAATTAAGCTTATCTAACAAGCTAACGAAGCTAATAAAAGTAACAAAGGAGATAACGGTGATTACAGCACACATATTAGATAAGTCCACCATTCTGCTATCACAGGTTTATCACTTTGTGATCAAGAAGTACAACTAAAATTATATTTTACTATAATATATGATATGGGTGAGTCCCCCAAAACACATTTAACCCCGTTATCTAGTCACCAACCATAATTGGTAACTTAATATTCAAATGTGCTGCCTTGCTGTCTCCACAGGAAGGTGTTAAGTATTTTTAAATTATAGACTCAAGTAATGCAGAACATGATTTTTATAGGTTTCATATTACATTTACATTAAATTGGCTTGGATGTAACCATTTCACCCTATATCAGGATCATCTCAAAGATATTTGGCGGCCACACCTGTTTGGACTGTGGATCAACACAATATTGGGATTACAGGCGGTGCTGAGTGTCTGCAGCCTGCATCGCTTTTCATGATAATTTCTGGCAATTACTCACACAATACAACAGACTTGGCAGCAAATGTATGCATTAGTCTTTTTTTTTTTTTTTTTTTTTGTTAATTTTTAAGAGGGACGGCTGCATGTATTTGATCTATTTTACAAAATTCCTCACTGTGGTATCACATTTGACTAAAACCAATTACAAAGACATTGCCGAATGTCTCGTCTCCCAGAGGACCTCTCACAGCTCTGCTCCCTCTCCCGCAATGCTTCTGGGGTTGCAAAAAGCAATTAAAGGCGCCACCTGTTTCTCCATTCCTCCTGCCTCCACTGTTGGGTAATTGGAAACCTCTGTCTATTGGTGCCGGTTCCCGACCTCATCTGCAGCTGATATTTCACACAGCTGCCCCTTAAAGCTGTAAAATAAGACAGAATACTGAACTGTGAAAGTGTTTTTTAAAGCTCCCGATGTGGAGGGGAGGGTTTAGTTTCGCCAAAAAGACACACAAAAAAACTTTTGTTCATGAGGCATAATTGTTTTAAAATCAATCTGCTTACTTGTACCTCCCTGATAGGAAAACACAAAGTGTCGAAGTTGTGAAATTAATTAACCGGACCAGTTTTTCTCCAGTCACAATAACAGTGGAGCTGTGCATTTTGAGCCTAATTAATGAGCAGTCACTGTCCAACAACAAGATGTCCCATTGAGGCATGGAGCTTCAGCCACCAGAGGGTTCAAGAATGACTCCCAAATTGAACAAAACTTCCAGAGAACGTTGTGACAACGCTGGAACACTGAAAAGTAACCCCTCAGTATTTCATTGCCTTGTTGTTACATGGCAGAAATTAAAAAAAAAAAAAAAAAAAACAAGTGTCAGTTTCCAACACTTCAAGCTCCATGTGTCAGTCAGTCACTGTACAGGTGTGTCTTCTCACTTGGCAGGATTGGTTTCATGAGAACAAGTCTTCGTGTGATTGCTGTTAACATTTCTAGAAGTGTAAATACTGCGATTTGAACATGAAGGAACAAGCAAACTAAAGGACCCAAACACTTTGGCTCTGATTTAATACGGTTCAACATGGAGCATGTTAAATCGCCTGTTTTTTGGAAATAGGTTTCAGTTTTTAATGTGTTTTCACCAAATATCAGTATTCTAATGAGGACTTTATGTTGAGCTGCAAATGAGCTGGTGAAAACTGTATTGATTCCATCTTCATTTGTTTCGAGCGCTGCACATAAAATTTTATGTGATGCCATGGAGTTGTTTTTGTTGGAAGTTTTCACACATATTGCATTGAATAAACATACAGGTCATACTTGCTAAAAAGAGTTAGGTTTTAGTCATATTGACAAATTACAGTGGATTTATTTATTCATTTATTTATTATTTTTGACATATGAATGGCAGATAAGGATTTTTGCTGGTTTCAAAGGACAAAATTGGAAATGTGACGAACAGTCATCCAACCAACAAGTATCCTTCAATGACACACTAAGTTATAATATTTATTTTTGGCCAAAAAAGATTCAGCATTCAGCAAATTTGTCTCCATGAAAAATGTGGAACTTTTTTTTCAGTATTTTCTGTTTATTTTTATTTGAATGTACGCAAACATTGCCACAATTTGGAAATATATCTAAAAACATTGTAATTGCTGAACTCTGGTTGTGTGTCTCAGATTGTAATAATGTCTGGGTCAGCACTTTTATTCATCTTTAAAATGGTACAGGGACCCATATTACGAAAATGCCACCTCTGAAGAGTTCACATTGACATTAACCTTTTCAACGGACACACTTTAGGCCTCATTAACATTTCCAGTCTCCATGAAAAGGTGCTTTTTTTCTTTTCTTTTTTTTTTTTCCTCCCTGCTTTCACACTTGCCATCAGTGGATTTAAACAAGTACAATACCCGATCAACCATGAAATTGAGCATTTACCAGGTCTCACTGGTGACAGAGCAGAATCAAGGCGGAATTTACGTGGCTGTTAGTGCATCCCGAGAATCGCATTGTCTGGACTTTGGATTGAAATGAAATATTCATCGGCCAAACATATTGCTTTCTGTGCGTGCAGGCTGCGTGGACAGACATTGTCTGAGCGGGATTCTCTCTGTTGTGCGTCTTCAAACGCACGATCGGCTGCATGTCCTCCACAAAGAGAATACCCCTTGGTAGTTTTGTATGAATCCGATGGAGAAAGACTAATCAATCAGCCCTGACGCAGTTGTTTCCGTACAGTTTCATAAATATCCTGCGCTGCTTTTCAGTCACACCACAATGAGTCAAATGGCCCCTTGTGGGGGCAATTATTAGCTCCTGCACTGTTCGCAATCCATGCTTCCTATTTTAATCAATTTTGAACCCCCTAAAATTGACCCTTTTCTTGCACTTTCAACTGGAAATTACTCTCTCTGTGGGGAGCTAACTCAGACTTTGGCACCATTTCATCTCTCTTTCAAGCTATTCTCAGCAGGCCTCCCGTATAAATCTAATAAAGAGCTATAGTCTGGGTTTGTTCACATGGTGGCTCTCGCTTCTCATATGCACTGCCGCTTGTTTCAAGGTTGCCCGTTTGCAATGCTGTCTCCTGAAATCCTTTAGTTTCATCAAGCACACAGGAAAGCGTACTTTCTGCCGTGTCTTAGTCACGCTCACTGTGTGTTCGCAGCTTGAAGAAGGAGCAGGTGGAAGGAGAAAAGTACTAGTATTTTTTGGGATGGCTGACTAAAATGATTATGATTAGCACAAAAATGTCATGTTTACTAAAGCAGTGGTTCCCAAGTCTTTTCTTGAGGGATTCACATTTTTACCAACCTGGACGACCCCTCCACCACACCATGGTGCAAAAAAAGTTGCAGGAACTTCATAACAAATGCGATGTGAAATACAGTTTCTTCTGTGTATTCTGTCAGGGTGAGTCTTTTTCTCTGAGGATGAACTCCTTAGGTTTATACACTTTCTCAGTGCCTTTGGTGGACCTGGGCCACTCCAGCTTGCACAGTTTCAAACTTCCATTCTCCTGTTTTTTTAACAGAAAAGATCAGTTCATCACTAATTTTGTCAATTGTGTCAGTGAAGCCATAGTCTATGTAGATATCTTGTTGCATTCATGTCTCAGTGATGCTCTTCCGTTTTCGTCGTTCTCATTTCTGAAGAAGACGGAAGCAACACCAGAAAGAAGCAACGAATACATAACAGTTCACTCAACTGCTATTTAAATCATAGTTAACGACTCAAAAGAGAGACGAAGACAACATTGCTCATCAACATTTCCACTTTTCTAAACTGTATATGGTATTACCAAGTGGTTTACATTGAAAGTTAGGAAATTTGCAAGCTTGTGCTATCAACAAAGGACTAGGGAACTTGTTTCCTGCTTTATTTATGAATGTATTTTAATGAATAAGATCATTAAGAATCTTTTTTCCCTCCATGCTGAGATCTTGGTTTGTCTATTGGGCCTCCAGGAGTGTCCATTTCCTCTCTCTCTCTCTCTCTCTCTCTCTCTCTCTCTCTCTCTCTCTCTCTCTCTCTCTCTCTCTCTCTCACTCTGTTTGTAATGCTGCCTGCTCCGGCAGCCACTTCTATTTATAACGGAATGATGGGGAGAAAAACGTCTGCTCATGCTAACGGTAATGTGGCGAGCGTCAGAGATGTGACCACAGACGAGGCTTGGGGTTGAGAGCAAAGCACACCCCGAAAAAGAAAAAGAAAAAAAGAAAAAAATCGCTGCGAGTACAAAAACGTCCCCTTTCTCGCATTCAGAGTCGACCGTGTGGTGGAAAACCATCTCATTTCCATTCTGTCCCTCTGAAACATACAGCTAACATTTTGTTGGCGCGCTGGCAGACCGCGCACAGCTTGCTGATGGCATGGACGATTGTCTGTTCTCAGTCATTCTGTATCTTTGCCTGTTGAACCGAACTACAGTCGCAAATGCCAAATTCCCTCTAGTGATTAGTTTACAAATCAGTGTTAATTTTGGCTGCAGATATTTAGTCAGGTTTAGTCAAATACAAGCAAACCGGTCTCCAGGAAAGTGTTGGATTTGTCGGGTTCTAAACAATGTTGATACATAGAAAGGAAACATTTCTAAACCGGAAATATGTTTATTTCTTTTATTCCTAGAGCTGGTTTAGAGGATGTTCTTTGTTGAGGCACCAAAAGTTTCCATAAAGCCAACATGAGGGTTCATGCTAATTAACAGTTGTTTTTCCAGTTTGCTTCTGAAGACTGTGCAATAATAGCTAAACATGCAATGTTATTATGTGTCGGCAGTTTTCAGTAAATGCCTCATGTAGATGAGCTTTACTCGTTATGTAATGTATGACCATTTGCATAAAGGAAATTAAATTGGTGTCAGTTTCACAGAGCTGTGAAAAAAAAGGACACCTGGGATCTGATCACCAATTCAGGTAGAAACAGAGAACAAGCCCAAACCGCTGTGCAGGTCCGTATGTAGAGAAAAACTTTGCATGGGAAGTATCGGGATTGTCTGATAATCGATCAGAAGAAATTAGTTTGGGAGTGGTGGCCAAAAATCCTGACTGGAGAAACCTTCAGTCAATCAATACTCTGTACTAGAAAGTTGTTGGGGTCTCAATTGTGCTGTATATTATCATCATCATTTTATTAAAATTCCAGTACAATTGATGTGCACCATGGATTTAGAGTCTCAATGTTGTTTGTGTATAAATTTTTTTTCAAGAAAATTTATGATCCAGGTTATTAAATTCTGTTTTAATGAACTGTTTACGAAGGCCCCAATTACAGAACGTTTTCAAGTGAAAATGCTAAACTTTCATTGCAGCCATTTACATGACCATGCTGTCTGGCTCTCCTGCACATGCAACTTTTTTTTTTTTTTTTTTTTTTTTTAAATAAATGTCTTTTTTTTTTTTTTTTAGAAACACAACTTTCTGAAAATGCTCAGGTTGTGTTTCGATGTAGGTGCAAATATGCAGATGCATGCATATACTGGGCATAGTAAAAACTTTTTCTGTGCATGTGTGTGTGGTTTAGTCACAGAAACAAACTACAATACTCACACTTTCAGCATTCATCCTTTTCGAAACATGGCCGTTCAAACGTGAACATTTTACCACAACGCCAAAATGATGCATTTTCACTTGAAAGCGCCATTCCCGCTGACTACAAGTCCTTCAAGTAGTAGTTGCATGTTTATCGACATAGTGGGAAGAAAACATTAGTCGTAACTAATACCGAACAGGTGCCTGCATGTCGTACCAGGTTCCAAGTTTGGGTGCACAGTAAGGAACTTTTCGAATGTCGGCCGATGAATACCGTTAAATTGTTCATGCAGGGCTTTTTCTAGTCGGCCTCTTCAAGTGAAATCAGCCTGCTGTCATCGCACATCCAATGTACCTGTTTGTTCATTAACACTTTAGTTCTTGCTGCAGGTGAGTGTGACTGTTTTTCTGTTAACAGAATCTTTACATCCCTACTGATGTTTTCTGGTGGCGTGATCCCACTGTCTGTCATTGTTATCAACGTTGAACTTTTGCCAATTTTCTTGGTGACTTGGTGGGCCACATTAGAGACTCTTGTTGGACTGCTTTGACCCACAGGCCTTATGTTTCACCCCCCTGCTGTAGACCGACCAGAGGTATTTTTCCCGTGTATGTTTGAGATGTACTCTGTGTTTTTGTGGCTACTGACACACAGTTTTGACCAGTGCAGATGAAGTTATCAATCTGTAAAAGCATTAATAAGAGGAGAAGTACCACTCCCGATCATCATTGTGTAAGTGGTTCCAGTTTCCAGCCTCACGTCAGGGCCGAACTGCACTCCTCCTCGTTCGTCACTCGCCTCGTGATGCACTGAACGGTCGTGATGCACCGCATCAGCCGAGGTGCACGGGGCTTCTCTTCAGACCTGTGTGGTCATGACTCCCCAACACCGTGCCGCCATCGCTATGGCAACCCCATTCAAAGAACGCCGGCATCACTTCCACTCATTAGCACATAGTAAAAGGTGGCATATTGTTTCCCAGCAATCTCTTTTGACCACCTTTCAATATTCATCATTAGGCTAGGGGGAAAAAAAAAAAAATCATGAAAAGTGGATATGTGTGCGTGTGTGTGTGTGTGTCTGTGTGTTTTTGTGTGTGTGTGTGTGTGTGTGTGTGTGTGTGTGTGTGTGTGCGCGCACTGCAGGCTGAAAATCAGCATTAGCTCGTGTGAACCGAAGGCTTCTCTTTGATCCAAACTGAGTCAATGCTGCTGCTATGAATTCATTAGAAACATCAGAAGAGTGTAAAACATATCGCCGGCTAAAACAAAAGGTCACTGCCTGTGCTGCCCTGCCATTATTTAATCACTGGGGGAAAACGGAGTGTGCATTGTCGCAATCTCATGCAGATCGCAAGATTTCATCCGTGCAATCTGCAGTTTTTGTGCAAAATAGACAGAACAGATTTTATAGTCGATGTGAGTTTTTGCTGAAGGAAGGCTAGTTTGCATGCATCAGTTTAGAATTATAAAAAAAAAAAAAAAAAGGGCCAATGAAGGTTTGTTTGCTTTGCTCATTGCAGAACTTTTCACTCTGCGTGAGGAATTTCACACAGAAGCTCACACGCTCGTGTGCAATGCTGGCTGCTCTGTGTATTAATGCCTCAGCCTGCTGTACATCTGCCTGTCTCCCAGTGTGTGTGTGTGTGTGTGTGTGTGTGTGTGTGTGTGTGAGGGAGGGAGAGAAAGTGTTTGCACAGTACACTCCTCCCCGCTCGCGTCAGTTCTATCTAATTATGCACAGAGCAAAGAGACCACGAGACAATTCAATCTTTTTTGTAGTAATTGATCCCTCCACCTGAGGGCACTACTTTCTAATCTAATATCAGATAAATCTGTTTCACATCTTCAATTAAACCACAATATTGAATCGGCTTTCAGGGTTGAGCTCACTTGTTTTAGTTAGTTCACCTCTTACTGTTTGAGCATGAACGGAAAAGGAGGTAAAGGGAAAAAAAAAAAAAAAAAATCAATGAAATGACTTGTAGTTCCAGGTTTGCCCTGCAGGATGAGAGGAGGAAGCGTTGGATGGATTTATGGAAATAGAAGCGATTGAGTTTATTGCACATAGAAGGTGTTGCACCTCCATATGGAAAAGGTCTCTTAAAGGTTAAAACGTGATTCTGTTTCATATGCTTCATCCTACTTAAAGCTGAGACAACCCAATGAATAAACCCAGCAACCCCCCCCCCCCCCCCCCCCCCCCCCGACTCTTTATTAGACTACTTTGAGGGCAGTTTGCTTCCCACTATTCATTTTTATTCGCTTAAAGCCTGCAGGTAATTTGTTTTTGTTTTGGCACTAAGCTCTGATGCATGCAGCGGTGTTGTTGCATGTCTCCTCCTATTTTCTATTTTTTATTATTATTATTCTCTCCTCCAACAATTACATTCTCCTTTACACAATTCAATTATTTTCACTGCTCAGAAAACACGCGCCCGGGGCCTCGCTCGTCCTCCTCTTCTTCATCCACAGACAATCTTCCCGCTGATGACATACACAGCCACCTATCGCCACACACAGTGAGACGAGAGTTTTCATAAGCGGGGGGTGGAAGAGGGGGACGGAACACAATAATTTCAATGACTTATGTTGGAGTGACAATGTAATTTAGTTTCCTGTGTGTGGAATTTATAGCCACCAGTGATATACTGTAAGCTCCTCTTCTTCTTCTTCTTCTTTTTTTAATCTTAGTGAGAAAATAACAAAAGAATTGAAGCATTTTTTAAAAATTATCTGACATTGCCAGTCACTGTTGACAGATCAGAAATTACGCCTTAAAAAAATCAGTGGTATTAATTTCAAGCTAGTTGGAGATCTAAGAGTGAAATAAATAAAAGGAGCCGTGGTGCATTTAATGGAGGGACTTAAAAAGATGCAAGAAGTCCATTTACACAATGTTTTCAAGCTGAAACAGTCATCCATTTTGCCACTTTCATTATGTTTCTATATAAACAAGATAACTCGACTTTTCTGTATTAAATAGCACTTCACGTGTACCGTAGTTCCTGACTCCTCCTGGCTCTACTCATATTAAAATGCTTATTTCAGTGCACTTTTTTTTTAGCTTTTTTTCCCTGCTGCTGTTGTGCAACTCTGTCTTGTATCGGAACTTATTGATTTGATGTTTCACTTCCTTGACTGTTGGAGAGAAGTCTGTGTACTCTGGAAAAAAAAAAGCACTACATTTCATCATTGTGCCATCACGACTGAAGAGACATATCGAGATGCGACTCATGGCCTCATAATGACCTTTTTTATTCTCTTTAGGAATATTTGCTGGTTTTCTTATTTGTGTCAGTTTTTATTTTTTGTATACTCAATTTAATGACTTTGTCCAAATTAGCTTGGAAATCTGCACTATTCACATGAATGAAACTCCTGATATTTCTTCTCAAACATAAACCTGTCAGTTTGGTGTTGGTTTATTCTCTCTATCCTCAGCTAAAACATGTTAAAAACAAAAAAAAAAACAAAAGCCATGAAAGTGAATTAATAAATAGCAAATAAAATGAATTGTTTGAAGCTGTGAAGATTTTTCACACAAACACTTAATCTCAGTGCAACACCTAAACCGTATTTGTCTTTAATTAAAAAAAAAAAAATCATTTCAAAGAAGAGTTTATGAAACGTAACTTTGCTCATCTTTGGACTTCCAATCAGCCATATTTTTTTTTTTTTCCGTGCATGTCTCATTAATCTACTTTTTTCCTCCCTCTCAGAACCTTATTGAAGCAAAGGCAATATGACTTTGTTTGATCATCCTCTAACGGGATTAGTGTTTTAATAGAACAAACCTTTTAATAAGTTTGATGATAACAGCGGCTGATGAGAAGCAGATATTCTTCTTAAGGAAGCCGTAATCAATGGGGAGTCTCACATTGGGCTGCCATTGAGTGGGTGAGGCTGTTATCGGGAAGCTTAATATTCTGTGACCGCTTCTTAAAAAAAAATGTTCAAAGGTGCGCGTTTTGAAGGAGTGTAGAAATTTAAACTTCACATTTGAGCAATTTTTGGTCAAATGAAGGGGATTTTTTAGTTTTTTTTCTTTTTTCTTTTTTTGCTTGGGTTGTAATAGTTGTTCCAATTTTCCATTATTAATTAGGTCAATGGCATTCGTCCAGTGCTTTGCCAAGAGTGTTTAAAAGTACGGTAAATGTCCCTAATCCATTGATGTCCACATCTCAGCTCACCTCATCTGGAAAACTCACAGTATCTTGGACAAACTCATTAACCAATCAAAGTGGCATATTTTTCTAGATGTCCAATGCTCCTCTTCGGAGTGATGGGAAGACCCAGCAAGGACTGAAAAGTGTTCCAATCTTAAGTGTTCAGGTTTGTTCCCTGTCTCACTCAAATGTTTTTTTGTCTCATAATGCATCACAGAGTGAGAACAAAACGAGAACCCTGAATATTCGGTAATCCATGTAATGCTCCGGCATCGGACAAGTGTTTTGGGACAGTGTGGCCCTTCCAGGTGTCCAACCTGACCTTTTACCTCATGTGTCCATTCTGCAACAGGATCTGCTCTTTCACACGATGATGCCATTGTAACCTTTTTGTTTTGGTTGTTTCGTATTTATGTTGTTTTTCTTTATCAAGCTCAAGAAAATGTTGATTCAAAATGCCAAAGGCTGCACAGAGGCCGTTTGAGACAGGTGATCAGTATTTTCCATGGTACAAAGCAGTTTTCACTACATAGTGGTGCAGTGTTTAGCGCTCTTTCCTCAATAATAATCTTTGTGTGTGGAGTTTGCCAGTTCTCCCTGCATGCATTGGTTTTCAAAGACATGCTTGTTGAATTAGTGAGCATACTTCATGCTGAAATGTTTGACCAGCACAGGCTGTAGTGGCCTAGAGATTTCAGCCATCATTCGAGTTGCTATTTATGTCTGTTAGCGAATATAAAACTTCCCTGTTCCCTTTCAGCTAATTTGTATATCAGTTCGCCACATGCCTGGGATGGTTCCGTTTCCTTCTCCCAGATAAGTACTTGACTCAAAGTTTCAATTCACTTTTTTTCTTTGAGCATGAGCACACTTTGACAAAAAAATCTCCTAAAAACGTGAATGGTAGTGTAGTTGTGCCACATTATTAAATATGATGAGTTTCCCACATCAAAGCTCCTGATAGATCAGATCGTCCTCTGTTATATCGAAGAAGCCCATTCAATTAAAACCCCCTCTTTTTTTTTTTTTTTCTTTCAGTGGAGCCCATAAATTTTAAAACACAATTCAATACTCCAGACTCAATTTCATACCTGTCAAAAGGTTAAATTTTAGAGGGTTTTATGAATCCTGTGAGAATTATTTATGACATTACAGATTCTTTTTCGGCTGAAACCAGATTATATCAAATTGTCATCGTGTTCTCACCACATCTTTGATGGATTCCCATGTTTCAGCTTCAGCCACATTACCCATAGATTCTGGTGAGATATTTTTTTTTACTTGTTTAATTCTTCAATTACAAGCTAGAGCTCAGTAAACCACTCCCTGCACCTCGTTGGTTCTTTTGCATAAGGACAGAGAGAGACGGCAGCTCTACTGTTTTCATCAGGGATAAAATTGTATTACTGAATTTGATTAACATGAGGTTTACATGTTCTTAACACTCATATACAACTGGTTTATGTATAAGTAATGCATCGAGGTGTTGTAATAAATGGGGGCAACAAAGTTGTCTTAGCTGCAACCTCTGTGTTAGTGATTCCAACAGTCACGTCTGTGGTGATGTGTGATTTTCCAATTTGGAGTCGATAACCGAGGCCAACGTCTGTCTAATTTCCCTTTTCGCAGTCAGAACAAAATAAGGTCACAGATCCATCTCAGCCTGTGAACACACTGTGGACGAGCCAGCTCATTTCTATTCAGTGTCCTTGCTCTCATAAAGTTGTAATTGAAAATTGTCATTTCTAATTGATACCACAATTAAGACCCGGGCAAGAGAGGAGAAGACAATGAGCTGATAGGAGTAATATTCTTAAAGGCAATCCCATTACTTTCATTGTCAGTATGATAACAATTTGAAGAATGCTGCTTATGATTTACTGAACGAGCTAAGTACTATTACCACAGATGGCCGTTAAAGATACTTGGAGGACGTCCACGCCATACACAGTTGTAACATTTAGTTAAAAGCCCAGTCGATAAGCAATTTGGGCTAGGCCTCTAGTTTCTGACTTCAACTAATGAAGCCAATGAGTGCAAAGACAAGACAGAGTGATCTCAATTGGAGCGGATGCAGTGCACTGCTGTTATATGTGATTAAGAAGATGCACCGACTCAATTACAAACATCTTTAGTGGTTTTCTGAGTCGAAAGCCTCCAGGATGGTTTTCACTGGTGGAATTCGATCAAAACCTTGTTAAATCCTTATTTTTTCCTCCCAAATCAAACTCTGACTCTCTGTAGTCCACGATGAACTGTATACCACCACTCAATATGTGATTTATTTTAGGGGAGTTTGATGCTTAGAGTATCAAAAACATGAATCCTTTTGTCTTAGATCCCATTTGCAGGACATTTACAAAGAAAATGCAAAACTTTGAATGTGTTTTGAGTGCATGTTTCCATGCAGTGTTGTTCAGAGCCAATGAAAACACAAGTTTTTGAAAATGGTAGAAGTTTTCAACAGTGGTGACTTGTCAGCTCTGAGATTCAAATGGAAAGGAAATTGAAAGGTGAGAGTCCCTGACAGACAATCAGTTGATCGACCGACGCAGGTATGTTAAAGAAAGACAACTACTGTTGTATGTAAGGACATGGGAGGACTCAGAGAAACCCCATTTTATGAGAGAACGTGCAAACTCCTCATAGAAGAACTAATTTAAATCTGCAACACACCTTTTTGAAAACACTCCAATTCCGTCACCGTGGAGAGAAACATCAAACACATTCCAGATGGTACGCAAACCCTCTTTGTGGTCAAGGTACTCTTTTACCTACGGCTCTAATCAAAAGCTATTAATAATGATCACTTACATTCCATAGAGGGATTCTTCCACACATTTGAGGGTGGTCTCTTGGAGGATTACCATCGCTCGCCTCCGTCCCCACTGTGGAAAGTCATTAAACGGTTGGGTGAGCATAAAATATATGTAAATACCTGGGCCCACCTTGGAGTGACTTGAATGCTATTCTTCTGGGAGTTTCAAGTGCTCCTCGTGGCGACTCATTCTGTCTCCTTACAATGAATGGTGGAATCTATCACGGAGAAGTGGGGTCACCTTGTGTGAGATTTAGCCTGGTGTGTGTTGCATACCTTTTATTTTGGGGCAGATGTTAACCTGTCTTCAAAGGAACAGTCTGGATTACTTTCCCCCCTCCGCTCCAGGACACGTTTGCTGGTCAGTCATGGAGCTTTGAATGGAATTATTTAGCAGCTTCACATTCATTAGGAGCTAAATATATCTTTTTAATTCCAGTTGTGTGCGAGGGCGTCAAACAATAATGGTGTCAGAGTCACTGAGTCTTTCCATTTCTGTGTGAACAGGAAAAACATACCATTTTTGAGACAATCAGAACTTCCATCATTATCACAACGACGACATCTGAATATGAAACTTTTCAGAGTGATGCTGTTTCCAGCCGATCCTTGTCATTTAAGCAGACTGTAAACAGCAAGTCTGCCAGAAGTTGTGCTTGGAAATATGTCAACATTTTAAATGCTCATTTTGCACAAGCGTGCTCTATGCTGTTTAACGGAGGATCAAACTGAACCGCGGTTCAACGAGGTCTTTGTTGTCTCATGCAAATCTCAGACAAAACTACTAAGAACTCTGGATTCAGGCTTGTGGATGATAAAACAGTCACAGCAATGAAGTGCGGCTGAAGAAAAAACTCTCCAAGAATTAAATCCAAAAAACAATTTTTTTTTTCTGCCATGTGGAAATCGAATTTTGATAAACGCAGAGCATGCAAGGCAATGGTTTCCTCCATGAGCTTTGCTTGTCTCCTCTGTGCTTTCAGCCTCTACTGTGTGGCATCAATATCCCGGAAATGTCGATCACACAAAAAATACTTATCAAATAGTAAAACATCAATTTTGTTAGCACTATGTGTGTCACAATGTAATTAAACCAAACTATCAAAAGTCTATTTCTTTCTCACTTTTCCATCTATTATTTATTGAAGTTACCCACAGAAGAGGCAAACAGACTGACTTTGTGCGATGCGTCGGTCCGCGCGAGTTAAATAATTGTGATGTGCATTCAACTTTAACAGCCTTCCCAGTCGAGTTTGTATTGATTATAAAAAATTAATCAAAAAGAATCACAATGGCATATGAAAGGGAATGGAGAACTATGTAAAAGGGAGAAACAACTGCAGCCTCTCTAACGATGCCTTCAATTTTATTCATCCAAAAGTAGCAATCGGAAACAAGAAGAGAACAATTAAAGGTAGAGTTGGAAAAGTTACAGTCGACTTCTTCACTTCTTTCTTCTTTTTTAAGTCCTTTCCAGGAGCTCAGTCTAGCTACATTCACTTAAAGGTACAACATGTGATATCTGGGCTTACTGCGAATTTTCATAATGTGTAATCATCAGTGCAATAACATGCACAAAAAGGTCACGATTAACTCTTGAAGACAGTTTTGTGATTTACAGGTGATATAGCTCCCAAAGTCACCAAGTCATGAAACTCACCTGTCTGTTTAGTATCGCAATACAGGATTTCACCACAAGATGGTGTATTGAGTCACTCAAGGAAGAAACCGACGAATAGGTTTCACAGCAATGGTTGAAAGTTCTGGCTTTTACAGAGATCAGCAGGTTCCTAATAGTTAGATGCTTAAAATCGCTCAGAAATGCTATTTATTCACAAAAATTGCAAACAAATTGGGCATAGGTGTAATTAGTGCCTTTACACATACAAGGAAAACATGGTCATCTGGTCTAGTTCTATTTGTGCACTTTTTATAGGAACAATCAACATCTGAAACTTTGCAAATATTAAGTTAAATCCATGTTTTCACACAGGTGCAATCTATTTTTAAAGTGTAATCACGTTCTAGTGGAACTCAAATGAACAGATGGATACAGCGGAGCAGCTCTCATCACACATGGGGTCAGATCCTGTTGGTCTGGTCAACAAAACCTATCAAAGTTTTACTAGCCTTCAATGTGTAGCTGTCATTCTCTGTCCACATATGTACACCATATGCATGTTCGAGCTCTGACTTCGCATCCTTGCTGACCTGACCCGAGTGAAGCTTTGTTGTGCTCTCATCTCACTCTGGACAGATACGACACCTGAACATGAATTCTGCAAGTGTTTCCACATTTCAATGCAAACCTTATAGAACACAGAGCTTAAACTATTTCAAAGTTTCTGGTTTTCTGCAAAAAATAAGACACAAAACATGATATTCTCTGTATATGGCACAATAACACAGATAGGATAGGCCTAATCTTTTTCTACACAATCAATCATAATGTATTGGTTGTGAAAGCAATGTCCAGTCACACAGAAATTGCACAAGCATGTTGTAGTTTTCATGTTGGGCCATTGAAATGAAACCACACATACAATATGCTCTATGAATCAGTTTTTAACTTCCCCATTTCACATTTTGTCATGATTTCTAATGAAAAGTTACAGAGCGTGGGGAATGCTGGGAAAATGCCCTTTGGTAACATCCTTGATTCATCACAAATCCCACCCAAGGTCGATCAATAGAACTAGGTATATAGTTAACTTCGAGTTATGAAAACACTCCAAACATTTGAGTTTGATATTCCCAAGAAGCAGATGCTGACGTGAACCGTGCCTTGCCACAAAAATAAAGTTTTGCAGCAACAAAGTTTCTTCCAACATGAAATGATTTGCATGATATACACAAAACAGGACGTGTACACCCAATCATTCAAAACCACAGAACCCTTGGTTCTGATTACAATGTAGAATGGGGATTTACAAATTTTGTCATTGTGAGTGGAATAAAAAAATCTTTTTCACTTTCTTTGTGCCAAAATGTGATAATTACCTTCCATTTAAGGTTAAATTGCAATTAAAGCTAGGAATGTAATGTTGAATGTATGCTGTAATAACATCTGAAATAAGGTTAAAATGTGGATTAAATGATTTTGTTCTTATCACAATAGTTAATGTCTTCACTTTGGTTGTATAGACTGCAGAGACTTGTTAAAAGTGGCTTCATGTGGCCCACAAGCCACCAGTTGCCCACTTGTATTTTTAAAGTAAGACCGACAGCCTTAGAGATGTCATTGAAGCCGTTTGTGCCGGCACAATGTGGGAAACTGACACTGAGGTTATTTAAGTGGTGCTCGATTGCTCAAGTGTGCATTCAGAAATCAAAACGCATCAGTGGCATTTTGAGCACGAGGCTGAGAGAACTGGTGATTTAATTCAGTTTTACTGAGTTGTAGTAGCATTAAAATATAAATGAATTGGCATATCCAAGTAAAGTTCGGGGTGTGGAATATTTTAGACTCTGCACAGTTAACCGAGGACATTATCAGCACGTTGAGGCATGGTGGAGGGAGCATCATGAATTAGGGCTGCTTCAGTGACCTTCAAGGGGCAAAAATGAATTCTCAAGCTATCGAACATTTTAGTATCAAGCTGGCTGTCTGTCAACTCAAAGCCATACTCAATCCATCATGGGGTAATTTTTCATTTCTCATATGTTGCCGTGAAAATCTGTGAGGTGCATATTTCTTGACACTTGTACGTTGTGCTTTGAAGAGCAAGAATACAAGTCGGAGTCAAAGCTTTTATTGCTTTTCTTCTCTCTCCGAGTAGGACCTTTTTTAAAAAAAAAAAAAAAAAAAAAAAAAATTCCCACCATGGAAAAACGTTTCTCAGCCAGGGGTTCAGGTCAGTGCTGTTCTCGAGCACAATGCACGTCTCTATCCGTGCTCGGTGGGGTCCAGTCCACGCTCTCAACGCCAACAATTGACCCTTAATTTCCACTCCACCTGCTTTTCAACCAGAAGTACTTCTAGGTGTATTTGTGGAAGCCAGGCTGCACAGCTCTTGTATTTTCAAGCCAATTTGCAGGGAAAAACACAAAGCTGACAGTTATTATGTAGAACAGACCAAATCAGAAAAAGCAAAGCTCGTACCACAGTGAGAAAACGACTGTAGTCCCAATTAAATTTTACTTTTTTCTGCATGAATTCACTAAAAATTGCTTCTAAATCCCAACTACAGACAACTGGATTCACAACTGGACCAACTATATGACCCCTTAACCAATAAATTCTGATACCAAAATCAGCTCATTGGAGAAAGTATATAGCAAATAAGCCTGACAGGTTTATTAGAAATGGAGTGATACAGATGCAAAATGCCCCATAATCTACTCCAGATCGGCTCAAACATAAGATAATCTTCCTCTGTGGAGTTGGACCAAACCTGGATCAGATGGAGAAGCTGTGGAACGACCTAAGGAGGGCTGTTGGCAGTCGAAATTCATCAGCTCTGTCAGGAAGGACGATCCAAACAGCCTCTTGAGTGTTGTTGAAGTCTGATCAGCAGCTGCCAGAAGAACATGGTTCAAGCTTTTGCTGCCAAAAGATGCTCGAGAGGTCATTAATTCAGCATCCATTAAAATTATCCGGCAAAATTATGCATGCTTAAAGACAGGGGGAAAAAAAGCACACAAGATTGTATTAGGATTCATTTATTTATGAATTTTTGCAAATCACAATTTATGATCAATAGATGGAGAAGCAGACGAAAGTCCGAAGCAGGTAAAATCCTGTGAAGCTTTTTCTATGCAACTTTTCTTTAAAATATACTTTAAAATTTAAATTCTACTTTCAGATTAAAGCTAAAAATGACATTGTACTCAATTTACCGAATGAATTAAATATTTATTCTTGGCAACATCATTGAGAGATCGTGCAATCAGTTACTCTATTTTTACATTGGTCACCACCAGGGTTCAATACATACATATATAGCAGATTTATTGCTTTTAGAGGCAACTGTGTGATATCCATCATCAATGACTGAACTGTGATCAGTCATGTTTTACTGACAGTGGCAGGTGGGGAGTTTGACTGGGGCGGTACACCTGTCACACGGTAACGCAGGTGTCCCAAGGCGAGCTCAGGGAGGACAGAAACCTCCCGTAGAGCAGAAGGGCAAAAGCTCGCCTGATCTTGATTTTCAGTATGAGTACAGACCGTGAAAGCGGGGCCTCACGATCCTTCTGACTTTTTGGATTTTAAGCAGGAGGTGTCAAGAAAAGTTGCCACAGGGATAACTGGCTTGTGGCGGCCAAGCGTTCATAGCGACGTCGCTTTCTGATCCTTCGATGCCGGCTCTTCCTATCATTGTGAAGCAGAATTCACCAAGCGTTGGATTGTTCACCCACTAATGGGGAACGTGAGCTGGGTTTACACAGGTTAGTTTGACCCTACTGATGATGTGTTGTTGCAATAATAATTGCAACAGCACATCATCAACAGTATTTGGACAGTATTTGTATTGATCATAAATCATTTTGATTTATCGCAAATTCGCAATACTCATTGTGACATGTTTACTTCATATCACCACAGGAAATCATCACAACCTATATTCAGCATGGGAAGTTTTTACATGGAATTGGCATTCAAACCTGGTTCTCACACTGTTACTATCATCATTGTATAGCATGAAAAACCATTCAAAAGTCCAACTTTCAACCAGAGATAAAGGATGTAAGCTCTATGTAAGAGCTGGATCAAGCTCTCTGAGGACTGGCTTCATCCTCCCACACTATGAAAAACCCCAGATTCACATTGCACTGTTTGATAAAGCATCATGTTCCAACTCCAGTTAAAAGGACTAAACTTATCCTTTTGGTATTAGGACTGAAATAAGGGTTACTGGTGTGGTCCTCGTGTGATATTTCCAGCCCGGGCTCAATCCTTCCGGGAGCACAAATCACAATTTGCACTTCAAATTACTGGGGCTTCCTAATATTTCATGGGTTCGTGAACTCTTGTTTAATAAATGGAACAGAACGTTTTTGGCCTTTTTGGACTAATGGGTATGCATAGCATTATTTCGAGAAAAAAAAAAAAAAAAAGCTTGGTAAAAAAAAAAAAAAAAACCTTTAAGGCATGACTTTTTTTCCCCGCTGAGGGCATGTTGAAGTTAGCTCAAGCATAAGTGAGCACACTTATCCTCTTGCACAGTTACACCACTTAGTTAAAACTTTGACCCGGTGCCGGTGCTGCAGAGCTGGAGGTGCAGGACTGCTGCTGCTGCTGCTGGAGGAGTCCCAGGTGGGAGTTCTTCACAGACGGCAAAGCTGCAAGACCCGGCGATGTTGTGTAAGCTTCTGCGCGTTATATAAAGAAACTCTTATTGTTCTTACAAACAGCTCGAACATAAAGAGCTCTGTCTTTCCAGTTTGATTTATTCCGACATTTGACCATCGGAAAAGCGCTCTTCTTCAGAGTTTACCGTTCTGCTGCAGACGTGCTTACATGTAAACATCAATCTGAGCCTATGTGATGATGTGCATGAGCCCTGGCACCAAATCAATAGCATTAACAATATAAAAGGTTTGGGCTTCCCGTGGAGTTTCCATTGCAGTCTTTACACTTGCCTCAGGTGGAGAATTACCTCTGCGGAGGATAGAGGGTTAGATACTGAATTCCCTCTAGGATCCATCACACTAATAATGCATGCGATTAATATGCTGTAAGCGGGTTCGTATTTATGCTTTCAACAAGGACATATGTTTTGTTCTGCACTGGGTGGAAGGAGGAGAGTTCTGTGGCTTTAATGTTTTAATACCGCATCAAAAAAAAAAAAAAAGGAGGGGGTCGGATGCTGTCAGGGGTAAGAAGAAACAGGAAAAAACATTAAGTGTAGCCCAGGAAAGAGAGATGATTAAGAGGGATTTCACCAGCAAAGTGATTCGTTCAAGAAAAATAGGATACAAAATAGGCAGTGCAAAATAAATAAGTACAAACACATATAAATAATAACTAAACGAAGCAAATCAGATCTGAGGGCTTATTGGGGTTATTCCACTTTGAATATACTGCTTGGCTGTTTGGTGTAAGAAGATATTTTTTTTGTGCCAGTTTGTTGAGGTTATTAACCCTTTATTTTGTGAGTGACCTGTTTAGTTATTTGCTTATTTCTCCCAAATAATTTGTAAGTTAACAAAGAGAACATATGCTAACAGGTACTAATCACGATGCTACCCATATTTATTTATTTATAACCTTCCTACAACAACTGGGATTCAAACACCAGTCCAGATGTCATTAAAATTATGGTATTTTATTCATGTAGCTGTGATTTGAAATTATACAGAAAACTGTGTATGAAATACCCGGTGTTATTTGAATGGTTCAGCCAAATAGAAGTTATTTGTGAACCATTTCACAGACTGGCATCAACAGCTTGGACGTACAGTATTTCAAACTTCAGCTAATACGCACTGATTGTCTGACAGCTTGTGAATTATTGAAAGTGTACATTGTTTGCTTTGCCCTCATCCATCTAATCGCATAAGTAAATGTTTGTGTTCCCGTGGTCGAAATAAAAAGAGCGTTGACGTCTGCCATTTCCTGATTGCCAGACGCACTTATGGATATGCTAAGACTCTGAATTAATATTCCTGCTCTGCACATTGTTCACATAATACCCCTCCCTGCATTCCCACTGGCCTTTTTCTTTTTTCTTTTTTTTTCCTTCCTATAATGGAAGAACGGACTGGACATGAGTGTCAGAGTAATGTACCGCATGAAGAGATGAATGTAATGGAAGCCACACTTATAAACACAGTGTGCAAATACAATGTACCAGGAGGAAGAGAGGCTTGGAAATGATTGCCATTCTCAACTCAATGCAATTCCTTCTGGAGACTGAGGCCTGTTAACCAAAACAAACCTGGATACCTCATGTTCTTGGCCTCTCATTGTAATTGGTACAGATCAATTGCGCCTTTATAACTCGAATAAGATGGATAACCTTGTCTTCTGTTTCCAGCTCTTTTAATGGGCCACTCACAGTCTGTGCTCCCCGCCTCTCACTAATCCCTGTGGAGCCTATACACTTTTAATCCTCCCTGCTGGACCAGTAGCACAATATGGGCTCATCTTCCATCCAAGCATAGAACCTCCCCAACACTGCAAAAATTAAGGGTTCCTGAGGGTTCAATCAGGAGCCTCGAGGTGCCCCACAGATCAAAGACGAAGGGAAGAAGCTCGAGCTTCTTCAAAGGTTGGTAACTCCGTAGGAAATATCACATCTTTTTTTAGAAATGGTCTGTTTCTGATGCCTGAGAAGATGCAGAGTCATGCACAGCTGGTTTTCTGTATATTGATGGTTCCAGGTACTGAATGGTGAATCTGTGGCTTTTTGTGATGACGTTATGGTGTTTTTATCCATGTGTTAGAGTCGTATCACACAGTGAATCTGAATCACAGATGCTTGTTAACCAACAATAGTGACTGATGATTTTCAGATGAATGAATATTGAAGTGAAGCAGAGAAATGGCAGCCATTCCTGATGGCCCAGGGCCCAAGAGCTTAAGAGCCGACCCCACCCACTCAGGTATCAAGCATGACCATGCCCAGGAGAGCCAGCCGCCACAGGCCCAGGCCAGTGCCCCCTGCCCCGTTGCTCCGGCCATGTACCCCAAAACCCAGGGTACCACAACACCCCCACTCCCACCCCCAGCCCACGTCCCCTTCCCTCCTCCTCTGCCACCCACCTCCATCCACAAAGTCTATTTTACAGTTACACAGTAATGTTGCATTTTTGAGTATAGCCATAAAAACACAATTTTCGACAAAGAAAAACACTCAGTTTGATTATTATAATCTCTTGGTGCTGTGAGATATCATCTTCCAAATGACGGCGTTCCTTCACTCGCCATTTAATTTACACCAGCTGTAATCACGTCTTGGTTTGCTCAGTATTTTCAATCAGAAGCAGGTAAAAAAGACAAACTGAACACAACGTGAGCAGCAACTATGGTCACTGTTACCACAGATAATTTGAGAACAATTAAATAATTTTTGACCCTGAACAGCATAAAGTGGATGAATGGATGAATAAGTAGTTTTTTTTTTTTTTCCTCTCTTTATCAATTGAAAATAAATGGACTGATCCGTGAAGCGCAGAACGTAAAAAATAGACGAAAGAGATTTTGCTGCTTGGCACAAAGCAGCAAACTCAAAAAAAAAATGAGTACAGGCAAGAAACAAAAAATAGAATTCCTGATTACCACTACAGAGCAGAACAAGCTATGTGGGATGAAATGCAGTGAACAGGTGTAATGACTATCATTCAGCTGCGATGGTTTTGTTTCCAGCTGCACACTCGTCTAACTTCAGTATGAAGAACATTAAAAGGGAAACTTTGCGGGAGGAAGTGTTTCTTTGGCTTTTCCAGCCAGATGCGCGTTTGTGAGCTGAGGAAACTCTCAGGGAGCGGTGCTGATACTGTTTGTTCTACTCTGCATGGACTCCATAACATTCCGGTTTACCGTTGTATCGGTGTGCATTCAGCTGACTGATCAGAGCACACACACACACACACACACACACACGCACATGCACACACACACACACCCCTGTGCACACACGGAGAATGAACACAGTGGAGGTAGAGCAATGTAAAGCCTTTTATCTGATGCACCGCATGCTCTGTTTGATTAGATCGGCTTCAATGCAAACCTGGAATTCACTCACCTTCCACTCTCGCCAACAATCGTTCAGACCCAAACAATTCAAAACACCATGAGATTTTGATCATAGTTTGTTGAAATATATTATCTCCCTGTGTATACCGGGATATGTATGTATACCGACAGTCAATGAAAGCATCCAAGAGATATTTATGAAGCAGTGAAATTATGTGGAATCTCTTGCAGATGAATGATGTTCAGACAACAACACATGAAATCAAGCATCGCACGACAACTGATGCAAAAAGTGATGATATCCAGTCCAAAAATCAAACATGTGGACCTGTTCATTGATGAGAAAAGCAGACATAAGCCAGACTACATAAAATGTAAATAGGTTGTTTTTCAAACCACTCCTGTGCCTCCCCCTGTTTTCTGTAGACCACCCAGTCCAAGAAGCGAGTAATTGGGATCAGGCCTTTAACCCAATAAGCATCTATCCTCTCCATCAGCATTACTAACTCTGCATTTGTGTCAAACTGTGGAGTACAAACAGGCAAAAAGATCAATAAATTGCCACGGTTCAATAAGTGTGTAACCCCAGGCTCTCCTTTAATACCAACCTCTGTGTCATAAACCCCCAATCTTCTGTACCTTGGATTGTCTCATCACACAGCCTGTTATATCTGCTCTCGCACACTGTGTAGATCCAAACACTCGCCTCCTCCTTCATTTAGTTTAGATCCTCACAGTATTTATTGTTTGTGTCCATTGGAAACTGAAGCTTTGACACCAATTCCCCTCCATGGACGGCTGTTGTAGTTGAAAAAAAGCGAGCTGTGTGTGTTTAAAAAAAAATAGGAAACAATGTGATTGGAAAAAAAAAACACAACATTGCTTGAAAAAAAGTAAGGAAAATCGAGAAAAAAGAAATAGTGAGAGGATAGTGGCTAACAGACTAGCGTTAGTTTTGTGCAACTTTGATTGGGTGGAAAAAAAAAAAAACCCAAACTGTTTTGTTTACACCTAAAAAATAAAAACTGCTGTAAAACTAAAATTAATAGGATCTCTGGTGTGGAAGCAAACGGATCCGACTACTGCTGCTGCTGCAAGTCTTCTGTGCAACCCTGTCATTACTAATTTGTTTTTGCCAGATATGTTTTAGGGGAAATGTAATTGCTGCCTGGATCAATAGTCCCCAAAGTGAGTCCCACAAGACCGCATATTCCTACAGCTTTTTTTTTTTTTTGTTCCCACTCTATATTTATAGTAGTTAACCATTTACGACAAATTTCAAGCAAACACCGAAAGAACTATTTTAGAAACGGCATTAAACTGCTGTCAGAAAGAAACAGCCAGAATAGGAGTTGAAACTTTAGGAAAAAGGGTGAATAGCAGAGAGGGGAAAAAAAAGCTCCTTTATTCTTTCCAGGTATTTTTCTTATTAAAGACGAATTAAATGTCAACTATGTGAAAGCACGCACACAGCAGATTATTTATCAGTGTTTACATGACACTGAGTTCACTCAGCTTTTGTTTTCAGAACAGGAAAATAATACTGTGTTATCTGGTCTATAAGTCCCTTTTTTTTTTTCATTTTTAGATGTTTATCTGTCCGGTTCGTACCGACAGACGACCAAGCTGGATTGAAGTTACAAGTGACTCAACTAATTCCTCATTTAAATGCACAAAACGAACATCTACTCCATTTGTTTGCATACTTTACTCAGGATATGAGTAAAACAGTAACTTATTTATAAACTCTTTGAATGCTCCTTCCAGCCATTAAATATTCGGCGGGTTATTCATAGCAAGATCACCCTTTGTGAAAGGGACGTTATTAATGGACTCGATGACTCCAAATCACAGCAGCTATCGTGTCTAATTACACCGCAAAATAATGCTTCCATAATAACCTCCATTATCTCATACACCTTTTATTATCTCTCAACACATATCCAAACTCAATTAAACCAAAATGTATAAAACGGCTCTCGCTGCTATTAAAGCGCCGGTGAATTATAATTCCGGACCTGAAACAGTCTATAATTTAAATGCAGATCGACATACCGATACCAGCAGAAAAGTTTAAAGCCAACTCGTTAAATTTGTTTTATAACCTGTTTTCGCATGTTTATAACTCACTTTTCAGCCCTCGCGCTGTGCCTGAGTGCCATATTCAAACGACCGACTTAATCAGCCGCATCGATTTCAGTGACAGGCTCATAATGCCGTTTAGTGGTGTTCTTGCCAAATGCTGCAATAAATGGAGAGAGGCTGAGTGTGCGAGAGGGTCAGGGATATCAGGCTAAAGTGAATTGATCAGCGCAGTGCAAGTGAGGACAAAACTCGGGAGAAGAACCAAGGAAGGTGGATTGGTGCGAGTTATTTATTACCGAATGCCATTTTTCTCATTTGAAACGACCTGAGAGTTAGCACTTGTATATTTCGGGCGTGTTAGTCATGTTCGATTGGCTCGCTCTTCAGGTTCTGTTCCCCTCAGATAGCTCTTCGGTTGGGTTCAGCATCAGCTGCCGCGTTGTTTTTCCTCGCAGACGTCTCCTCTGCCGAGGCATGACTAACGCTGCATGTCCATGAGAGGGATATTTGGCACGCAGACGCCTCGATACTCGTGTTTTTACAGTTCTGTGCACGACTTGCAGAAAAGAAAAAAAAAAAAGAAGAAGAAAAAAAAAAAAACATTGCGGGCTTAAACCGTGAAGTCGTTATTAGTTTCCTCGAGGACATGTCCAGAACACGTTTTCCTGTGCTTCTAATAACCACACTGCTGCTTCAGTAAAAACCCAAATCTGATACTGTTTGAGAAGGTAAATATATAAATAAATAAGTGCTGAGGAAGCCAGATGCACCGCGGACCCGACGCGCATCAACATTCTCATTTGATGGAAACAGACATTGGTATTCGCCCCGCATTTGCCTTTAAAATGAAAAACATAGCTATCCTGGAAACTATATATTATATGACAGGCATGCCGTATTACAAAGTAAATGCTGACTGATTATATTTAACATGCGGCACAAGCAAAGCACAAATTGCTAACCCGATGCTAAATTGCTCCCCTCGGACTGCGGTGATGTGTTCCCGTCGCGCTCGCCCCGCTCTTGTTTGTTCATTTACAGCTCTTCAGAATGAAAGCCCAGCTCACTCCATACAAATAAAGATGTGCGTTTCATCCCAGGAAATAGCGAATTGTATTGAGTCTTTGTAGTGTGTTACCTGCATGGTGGTTTGAAATATGTGCTGGCCATCTTCTCTGACTCGCTGTTTCTGAGATTTATACTATTTAATCTGTAAATCAAACAAAAAAGCAAAAAAAACTCCATTCACACAATATTTTCAAGTGCAAATGTTGCGCTGTATTTTGGGTGTGACAACATGACAAACGGTGCTCGGAGACACTGAAAATGCCACTTTTGAAAATGACTCCAGAGGCAGAGCCTTTTAAACACGCTCTGTCTCTTTGGGGAAAACGCAACTTAAATAAATAAGATTATCATCAACATAATGAACTGATAGCAAATGACATATTTAGTCAAAAATTGAGGAAAACTCTTACATTGGAGTTACTTTGTAGAATCTAGCATTGATGAAGTATTCGGTGAGCCGTATTTGAGGCCATGTACTTTTTTTAGTTGTTTGTTTTTTTCAGAAATGAAATATATCAAAATTGCTTGTTTTCGTCAACGTTTACTTGATTTTAATCTTGAAAATGGTGGATTATCTCTATTATTTTCTAGACGTTCTTATGAGAGAACCCAAAGCAGTCCATCTCTTAAAGTGCGAAGACAAGTTCTGATATTCAACCATGTGTCAAGTGAGTGCAGATAGGAATTGTTCAAATTATTTCCTAAAAGTACCAAGCGTAGCTTCGTTCCCGAAAGATGACTTTGTTCTCAAACCCCATGGCGTCTGTAAAGATTCAGCACAGTTCCATTTGTGGATTTGATGGCAGTCAGCGAGCCCTCTGTGAGCTTTGCTTGGGAATTATGTATCTCTGATCATTACTCAAAAAAACAAAAAAAGACAAAGCCATGTATGTTTTTCTTCTCTGTTCACCCAGGATTCATGGTGAAAGTGATTTTAATGTAGTTTAACTGCAGAAGAGCATCCGGTTCTCTAAAGGTCTTGTTTTATATTACATGAAAAAAGGTCAGTGAATTAATGAGCCCGCTAAAGAAAACTTCAAAGCCTGAAATAATGCAGTTTTTTTTTTTCCTCCTCCTTGCTTCATTTTTGTTTGCTGTGATGAAAATGTCTCTTCCTCTGAAACGGCATAAATCTCAACCTGTCAGACTTCAGCTGATGGCTCGCTCGCGCTCAGTAAATCTACCTCCAAATATTCTGACACCGAATTAATGCTTACTTAAGACGCATCTTGGGATTACCCCTCACCATGGGCCGGGGAAATCATATGAGCACATTCAAATCATAGACAGATTGATTGACACCCCATCAAGCCATGTCCTCACACCATATGCCAAGTCATGTTGATAAGCTGCAGGCAATTCATCATAGTCAGAAAGAACACATCCCCAGCCTGCATGCTTTAATGGTCTGTAAACTCTGCAGTGTGGCTGAAAAATGAGAATAAACTGAGGTGGATGTCATTTTATTTAACTTTAGCTCATTTCTTTCTTCTTCTTTTTTTTTTTCTTTAAACCTCCATCATTGCATCACGTTTTCATCTGTTGAGCAGACGTTTGGACCGGTGCCAGAAAGTTGTGTTGATGTCAAATCAAATGTAATTACGGTTGCTAAATTTACCATCTGATTGGCCTGATCAGTGAACAGTGGACCCACAAGGTCTTTACTAATGACGTTAAAACCTCTGTAAACGCAAAGGGCAGCTGTGATGCCGGTCTGCGCTCCGCAGATGGTCGCCACGTTGGGTTATGTCGGTTCAGATATATGTAGCAGTGACTTGCTGTTCACCTTTTCTGTTTCCACAATAAAATGTTTAACGTGAAACATAAAGACAATGTGGAACTGTTGATCGATCTTAACTGTAGATCAATCATGATACTGTAGAATACATAGTATTAGAGACGTTTTTTTCTCTTTTGAACTGATCCATCTTAATAGTTTTGTGACATAAATGAGTCAAATGCAGACTTCTCTATTTTAAAGAGTACAATGTGCCTTCAAATAAAGAGGGCTTTGTAACCTCCCTCTGAATCTTTAAGGAATCTGTTTTGAGCATTGCTGGTGTAGAAAACATGTTAAAATAAAATGAAGAGGAAATATGAGACACAGATACGTGTCTGAATTCTAAATGGTTTAATACATAGACTAGCTGGTACCTGAAAACCTTGATTGTATTGTGGTTGGGAGTGAACTGGGAAAAAAGATGCAGTGAGAGTGGGAGTTCTACTGATTTCAAAATGAAATTTGCTCGAATCGCCAATGCCAAGACAGAAAAACTATTGAAAGTATACCCTGACTCGCTGCTAAAGTTGCTTGAAAACCTTGATTTTATTGTGGCCGAGAGTGAATTGGGACTAATGTTGTGGGAGTAACTTACTGATTCAGAAAGTCGAATATGCTTGAATTGCCAATGTCAATACTGAAAAGATCATATTGGGAATATCCCGCGACTTGCCGATATTGATAATTGGCTTGAGAGAAGCTGTCATTTCACAGTTTTTCACTCGACAATCCAGATCAGAACAGTTGCTCAGCTGTATGTTGGATGGTTGACCAGTAATATTTCAGACACAGGCAGGATCTTCAGCTCTCTGGCCTCAATAGGGATAAATGAACTCCCCCATCTTTAACCTCATTTTCTTCATTTTTTACTGTGACTCTTCTTTCCACAGTTTATTTCACCATTAATAAAGGTTACCAATGTAACCAATTTGTTCAGTTTTGTCTAATCAAAACAAGGCGCATTTATCCTGCCTTTCTGGGAGATTTATTGCCGTCCGATTCAAGCATTTCAGCGGACGTGGGGGAAGTGGAGGAGCTACACTTTGTTATGACCTTATGGGCCATTCCGGATGATAGATTTGGGTAGTAATAGCCATTTTAATATTACTGTTTGTTACTAAGAGCATCTGAGTCAGCAGGGCATAGCTTCGGAAGCTTAATGGGGCAAAATAAATTGCCACACCAAGGGAAAGATACAGCACTAATCACACCATTAACATTGAGCATCAGCCCAAAGTGGCCGTGTTTGTTTGAAGTGTCGAGAAATGAACTCAGGTCAAATCAAATTAAGGACGCATCCACATAAACAGATGAGGAATATGTGCCCTTCTCATTTTCTTCCCCTGCCCTTCTTCTGTTAGACTTAAAAAATGGTATTACGCCGGTGCCCTTCAGCAGATCTCATTTTGTTCCGCGGCTCCCCTGCTCGTTCGCCGTCGCACGAACTGAGCTGCAAAGCGTTAAGTATCGTTGTAATTACTTGCAGCCTTTTGTTTTATGAGTCTCCGGCCAAATAGTCAGCCTTCTCATAGAGGAATCTTCTGCAGATTCACTTAGGCTTATAGTGCCATTACGTTTTATGCGAAGACATTTTCAAGCCCCATTTAGGACTTTTGTATATATCAATTATGTTTATATGCAGACAAATCCAACAGAGCAGTGACACTACATTCAACAAGTTCCACTTGTTATTGTGCCGTGCCGATTAATTTCATCGTGAAAAGGCTTTTTTTTTTTTTTCTTTTTCGATTTTTAAAATGTGCAAGCTTCATCATAAGAATGTCCTTGGTAATAATGAACGGGATGTTTTCGTGCACTCAGCAGCAGCAGCAGGCATCTTCAATCTAAAGGGAACCGCGGCTTGGACCTTATGTTGCTTCACTGCAGCGTTCCACTTCTTGCGGGCGACTTATCGCAGCAAAAAAAAAAAAAAAAACAGAAAAAAAACATGAACCTCTCACACCTTTGAGCCACCATTAACAACTTCATTCGCGAAAGAAAATATCCATCAAGCAATCTGTAACTTTATACAGCAAAGACCTTGGATCAGGTGCGGCAAATTGATAGCTCGCTTCTCAGGGAGAAACCTTGACAATGTCTTCATAGCCTTGAAGGCTCAAATCTCTGAAATATAATGGGTACAAGCTCCTCGTGCTGCTGCGCGGAGCCATTAGAAAACCATTGTCTGTTGACCTTCTGCTTAAAGTTGCATGAGGGAAGAAAGTATTTTTCCAGAAGATAACTTCTATGAGGTGAAGTTTACCGCACAAGGTAAACTTAAATGGATGAAGACAAGCATGTTGTACACCCAATGACTTCTAAGATAAACTGTTGTGGAACATTTATGCTGAGGATTAATTAAAATGTCATTTATGTTTTCAGTCAGTGTGATATCAATGTAAAGTTGGATATAGATTTAAATAAAATGAAATCCACTTGAGTATATATTTCGATGTAGTTTGTCTGCAGATGCTCAGTAGATGTACCGTAACAATGTTTTCCTCCAGAGGGTTTTGACTCCCAGTCCAGATTCTCCTGGGACTTTTGGAGTCAGTTTTCGAGTTGATGGTCACTGTAAAAGTAATCCAACTTCGTCATCAGTCTGTGTACTGTTGTTAATGTTTATCGCGTATTGTTCTCAGTGTCCAGTTTAATCACTAAAAGCAAACAACATGCATCATCTTCTGCATTGTTTTCAGCGTTTCTGCAGTAACTGACATTGATGTCAAAATGTCGCCGTTTGAAAACTATAATTTTATAGAAGAAAAAAAGGGATGTAAACCGTGTTTTTCACCTGAAATGCTGTGTAAACTGAACCTCTGCCAGAACTGTAACCGTGTGATGACGCCAAAATTCAATTTTCACTAATTCTGCGCTATATCAACATTTTTTTTTTTTTTTAAATAAAAGCCTAATTGTGGTGAACTCTCAAATAAATTTTACTTTTTTATATCGGCTCCAAACATGTTAGCTAACACACTGTGTGATCTAATGATCAGCATTCATTTGATTACATATGAGAGACTGCTAAGCCACAGGAAAGTGAAGGGAACTGCTGTAACGACGTTTAATTTTGATGAAAAAAGAAAAAAAAAGAAAGCTCGTGTATAGATAATGATTTAACATGAGAATTGACCAAAACACAGATGTACATGGTTTCAGAAGTATCGGCCTTTATGTAGAACCAGATGTGCTCGACTCTCTTTTTTTTTTTCTTTCTTTCTTTTTTTTCTTCCTGTTCCCATTTAGCTGTGATGTCGAAGCATCTGTGATTGTCCCTGATTGACTGACAGGAAGAACAACTCCTCCATGGCGGGGAAAGCGAGGGCGACATGAATGTGTAATGCACTTTCACCGAGACGTTGCGTTGCGTATTCAAATTGTGTTTGCAGGGGAAGAGGAAACCAAATCAGGGCCGTGCATAAACTCCCTTTGATTGACTGTTGATGAATTCTTCAGAGATCACTGGAGGTAAAACTACTGGAGAAAAGCAGAGGTTTGATATTGACAGCCATCCAATAAAATTCATTCCTGAATCCGGAATTCCCTCCAGGTGGATAAACAGGGATTTCCACTGAGTGCTGCACTAATTAAATAAATAAAAGCGCTAACAACGTTAGCTTTACTTCTCCCCCCCCACCCCACCCCACCCCCCTCTCTGTGTGAATACATTTTCCACACTGCCACAACTCTGTCTGCTCTGGCTCCTCTTTCTCTAAATGTGGCTCGATCTTCGCTTTACGATGAAATATTCATTACTCGGCGGTATTTCCACGTCTGATTTACCCCGCGTCTTTCTCTCAAATCTGAATCTTAAAACCTGTGTCGGGAATTTATTGGTTTTACATTTAAAACATGCAACGGGGCTCATTCCCTTGAGTGAAATTCTATTTTGTGATTTTATGAAGATAAGAAGTGAACACAAAGGAACTAATTTGCAGCATCTGGTGCTCAGGGGAGTGGGATTTCATTTGGGACTGAAATAGACTAAAAGCGCATCTTCTTTCAGCTGTTTTTGGTCAAATGATGACAGAAAGAGAAACGTCCTGGTCTGGTAGAGAGTGTAAGTACAGAAAAATAATAATAATAATTTAGGGACAAACTTGTGCGTGTCTGTGGAATCTGGGATTGTTTTCTTTCTGCCGCTCGGCACAACAAGTTCTCATTGTTCTCGGAGTTACAATGTCTACTTGAGCTGGATGAATGGAGAGCATGACTCACTGGCATTTTAGTCGTACTCTATTAAAAGACTCTGGTACATGCCGAGACGTTGCATAACATGACAGCCATTGTTGCTTTGTCAAGCCCGGGTGCAGCCGGGGCGAAACTCGCCCGGCTTCGACGGGAGATGAAGAAAGTAGCGCCACGCCGCGGTGGAATTAGCCCAATCCAGACAGCTAAAGTTTTTAATTCAACCAGAACTTTGATCCCTTCCAGATCTTTAGACTCATTACAGTGAAGCCAAACACTGGAAACACTCACTTATAAAAGAAGGAGCCTTCAAAGTAAGAGAAACAAGCAGTTTTTAGTTTGTTTGGGGTTTTTTGCTTTGGTTCCCCCAATAACATCTAATGGCTACAAAACTGTTTTTGGATATTAGGAAACGCTTACAAAACACTTTTCAAACGGGAAACTGTGTGGCAGTGTTTTGTAGAAGATCTGAACAGCACATGGGAACAGCAGAAATGCGATAGGTGTATTAACAGCTGTGATGATGCAAACATTCATTTGGGCAACTCTAAAACTACCGAGTCCCAGGAGAATATGGACGGGAGTCATGACACTCTGGAGGAAAACATGGTTATATTCTCAATCTACTCGCTCATGTGCAGAAGATCTATTTATTGTGGCCATGGTGAACTATGCAATAACGGCATTTTTGAAAACTTTCACCATTATATTCAAACAGTTGCATTTTCTGTCATGCTGTAATCATAACATAATTAATATAATGTCATTACACCCTTGAATGCATTAGCTGTCATCATTAAAAACTATGCATTTGTGTTATTTATTAAGAATACAGAGGGGATCAGCAATAAAAATGTAGAAATAAAAATAGAAATATATGAACTGACAGTTTTGTACGGTGAGGTTAAGGTCCATATTTTGACTTGGATTGGTGTTCTCAGCCGCTGTCACCGTGGAAGTCTTTGATAACAGCGCATGTCTCTGGTGACTGTCATCGCAGCTGTGGAGCCGCTCAGAACATCACACAGCGCAAATGTGTGAAAATGACTTTTTTTTTTTCAAATGTGAAACTATTACAACTGACAGCTCGTCAGATCAATATCGGCACGATTTTTATTTCCACTGCATCAGGACTTGTGACTTTCACAATGTTAATTACTCTTTTTAAATACTGATCAACGGTGAAAGGGCTTGTTTCTGCTGTGCTTCTGCTCACATGTATGCAGAAGAGCTACTTCCTCTGGCGGTGTTGCGCAGTAGCAGCATTTCATAAAAGCTTTGTTTTCCCGTGTTTACACAGGGACGAAGTGTAAACCTCCTATGGTTGAGAGAATTGCTAATAAAGAACTGATTTCCTTCATCTAAATGGTACGCGACGCTCGCAAATGAGCTTTTAAACTTCTTTCAAGTGTGAACTGTCAAACTTATGCGAGAGATTTACTGCCTCGTGTCACATTATCTCAGCTAATAATACGAATCCTCATGTGAAAGAACCGTGTCATAGTGCGCCAGCGTGGCGTCAGCTCACACCTTGAGTGCTATTTGTCACAATGAGTGCAGTCCCACCTCCGACTCCCCAAAATGTATCAATAAATAATCAATCGGTGCCTCCGTGTGCGAAGAGGACTCATGCAACATGCCGAACGGGATGTCACTCAGGCATCAGGAGGCCTCAGAGGTACCAGACGACACTATCGTTGCTGCTTTACACGTGAATTAGTGCATGAAATTTCACACACCACAATATCCAGAAGCCATGCCAGTGTTAGATTGCTTTGTTGTTGCATCAGTATGATGTAGGGGTTGCTCCGGATCTGTGTGTGTGTGTGTGTGTGTGTGTGTGTGTGTGTGTGAGAGAGAGAGAGAGTGTGTGTTTATTCATTAATTTATGTAGTAGTTTCTCTGATCCCACTTCAGAGAGAATACAAAGGCCGTGTCCTTTTTCTGCACACGTGGATGGATCTAAGTCACTGTTGAAACAGTCGCACAGCTGGTTTAATACTTCTGTCTGTTTGTGTGAACGCACAGGTTGGTTTTATAGGACACTCATACCTAAAATATATCCAAATCTTTTATAATTGCATTTTGTTATTTCTATCTAGGATTTTGGAATTTTTTACTCATTTCAGGAACAAACCAAAAAGCATAGTATGAGTGATAAAAACATGAAAAACTCAAAGAATGGTTTGGAATTCGAATTCTCAAACTTCAAAAGTTATTTCTTCCTTTGGTTTTAACAGGTGTTCTGACTTTTGTGTGTGTGTGTTCTCAACATTTTTGTTGAGAGTTTTTTGTTTTAGAACTTTTGTTTTTTGTTGCAATTCCATTCATATATGCGATCGCTTTTGTGCTTGTGTTCCAACTGTTTTATTTGTTTTGTACTTTCCGTATTTGTGCAAGACCTTTTTTGATTTTTGTTACAAGTTTTGTATTTGTTTTATACTTCTTTTATTTGTGTCAGAACTTTTGGACTTTTGTTGCAACTTTTTTTTATTTGCATTGCAGCCTATGATGCACAGTAACAACTGACTTCTGTCTCTGTTGTAGCTGTTTTGTTTTTAGTGTTGCACCTTTTGTATTTTTTTTGGTAACTTTTGAATTTGTGGTAAACAAATTATGGAATTTGTAGGTTTTTGTTACATTTTGAGCTTGTGTTATTAAAAAAATAAGTAAAATCATACATCTGAGGATGAATCTTGGACGAATGTAACTCACAAAGATCCTCTTTAACAGCTAATTTGAAACTGAACAATCAAAAAAATGACCACTAAACAAATCCAGCCTCTGATAGGTGCACAAAATCAATTTTTTTTAATGCAAAGTGGATTTTTTTTGGGGAAAGTTTAAATGTTAAAGCGGGAGCAGAGCAGCCATCAGGCAGGACTGCACATTGACCTTTTGATGGGTGGAAGTGAAGGCTAAAGAGACTTAATCAAATGGAAGCCTTCCTGCCACAACGCGGCCTGACAGGTGCTGTGCATGAGCGCTGAACCACACTGTGAAAGCTACTAAATGATTAATAATAGCCTGTAGCTTCATGTGTGATGAGACTGGGGGAAATGGTTATTGGCAATTTCTCTGCTGTCTCTTTCTCTCTGGCACACACACACACACACATACACACACACACACACACACGCATGCATATGCACGCTTGCACACAAAAACAAAGACCTTTGGACTCCCACAACTCACACCACCTGCAGAGTGTGAGCTTGTATTAGTTGCCAATGGCCAAGCCAGCTCCCGCGCCACCAGCTCCTCCTCCCCCTCCTCTCTCCAACCTCCGCAATGCAAACTCAAAGCGCTTCTGGCCACACAGCACATCTGCTCCCTTACCCCTGAGAATCAGCCATTGCTCATGTGCAATTAGGGATCAGAGATCTCAGATGTGGATGTCACACGAATAGATGCCCGTGTTTTGATCAGCAGACGCCGAAAGAGGCGAGAGGCCGGGTGGGTGGCTGCTCACAAGCAGAGCACGCACTTTTTTTTTTCCTTTTTTCTTTCTGTCTTTTCTTTTATTTTTTTATTATTTTTTTTTTTTTGCTGTTGAAAATATAACTCCCAATAAATATGGATTTGTGATGATGCCCTCTCGTATAATTTTCCCAGCCGGGCTCTGAAATGTGAGCAACACTGTGTCGAGCATAAACCTGCTTGTTGGCCCGTGGAACACAATTCATCCACTTGTCATGCTGCACTACATGGCTGCATCCATCATGCTCTATAAAATGCACACAAGGTCGGCCAATAATGAAGGGATCTCTTAACTGCTAAAATTTTGTGGACTGCAGGATTGAAGCACATAAAACCTGATTCTGAGCGTGTTTGTTTGTGCCAATATGCTGATCAGCAAGAGGTTTAAGACCACTGACAGGTGAGGTGAATAATACCAAAGATCTTGTTGTCATGCTCTGTGCACGGAACGGTGCAAACCAGACTCTCCCAAACTGAAGAATGCCAAACAAATCTTTTGGAGCCCAAAACTCTAAAACTTCCAAATTGACTGAAAAACAAACCGAAAGGAATTACATGAGAGATGTTCACAAAAGCTCTGTGTCCATGAAACACATTCAGACCAACAACGTCCAATGGAAAAGCAACTTCAACCAAAATAGGTGAACATCGGTTAGAGCAATCAAGAAACAGAATTTAATCACCTTCTATATATTGTTTCTGTCCAAATGCAAATTGCAAATGATCTCTTTTGACCCACCTGCTGTGTCTCCATGGACCACCAGTGGGCCATTCACCACGTTTTGGGAATCACTGATGTAAACATCACTGCCGTTCCATGTGTCTAATGTTCTGGAATGACCACGAATCAATGAGTCCAACGAAGGGAGTCGACAATAATTACAATAGTTCTTCACTCCAATGGTTACAAATGGTCCTGCTCCATTCGTAAGTGTCCATAAACTTCTTGAAAATACAGAAATACAGATAGAATAAGCACAGAGTATAGAATAAAGGCTTTGTGGATATCAGTGTGCCTTCAGTAGTTGAGATACATCATCAGACAGTCAGTGAATATTTCGTCCTCACAGTTGATATTAGAAACATAAAAATGTTTTGTCTGCAAGGCCACTGTTGATCCTGCTGCTTTCCTAAAGAGACCAGTTGGATTGTGAGTTCATCAGAAGCTCTGAAACAAAAGCAGTGGACAGACTCAGAGAATGCTAATGTTCCACGAGGCTGTGTGTGTAATGTTGTTTGTTGTGTTATGTTCTGTGTTGTCAACTTGTCGTTGGCTCACAGGAAACTGGAATCAGCATCCTTCATTAGTTTCGGTGTATTTTTCAGTGTATCTTATCTGTTCTTTTAGGTTGCCTGTTAGCATAGTAATTAGCGCTCCTGCCTCTAAGCCGGAAGATCGTGGTTTTGAATCCAGGCTGGACATTTCCGTGTGGAATTGGCATGTTCTCTGAATATGTACATGGATTTTCTCTGAAATTGCCTGTGAATGTGGGTGTGTGTTGTTCTCTCGGTGAGCTGACCTTACTCCATATTTATCTATGATCAGCAACAGCACCACTGAACTGAATGCAACAGTGGGTTGGTCCTGTTTTTGGGGGGGTCGAAATTCTGTAAAAAATCGAATTGATTTCCTCATCGGTAATCCACTTGCTGTCTTTTCATCATGGCTTACCTTTGCGTTGATACTTTCTACTTCAAATATTGTATTAATTATCTATTGGTTATGGCTAAGGACAAGCATGAATAATTTAATTGGTTTGACAACGGCTGAGTCAGAGCCAAACCTGAAGCTTTTGTCAGGTGTTCCCAATTTGCATTGACTGTATCTATTAAAAATGGTTCAAAGAGGGAAAAGAAATGGCACAGTAGCAAGGATCATTGATGGTCCCAAGGCTCATTGGCGCCGGCAGAGAATAAAAGGTGGCCTCTGTGGTTTAATCCAACAGACGAGCTCCTGCGGCTCAAACCGCTGCAAACTCTCCTTCTGGTTCTGTTTGAGTCCACAGAACAGTTCATTCAACAGTTTCCCTTTAGAACCAGAACTGAACGATGGAGCAATCGTCTGATCAATATCTTTGACATCACATTCATGGCATCAGGATCCATTATGGTAAAATGAGAAACCACCCGAGGCAACTTGATTCTTTGTACCTTCACTCAGTACAATTCAGTTTCATATCAGCTTTGTTTAAATGGTACCAAATACAACACGATCATTAAGGCACCTAGAAAAACCCAACAATTCCACTTGATCAATAGGCAATGGTGGAGTGGAAAAGTCGCTTTCAGCAGGAAGAAATCTGCAGAACCAGACTCTGAGGCTATTTATTTATGGATTCTCTCTATGGCTCAGAAATGACTTGAGGTAGTGACTCCAAATTCCTAGATCTCATTACAGTTGCGCATTTGTGGGATGGCACCAGTGAGTGAGGAAGTCCTGAGGTTAGATCGGGACCGGCTGGACAGATCATCTCTCTGATTCGGTGTTCCTCGAGACATCTGGACAAAGCTTCAGGGCAACAGAGATGTCTGGGCTTCTTTCTTTTTCCATACTGCTGCTTGCCGCGCCACAAGAAGATGGATGGATCTGTTGGATGTGCTTGGCAAAGAAATCTTATCCAAAATCTGCTGCATCATCTTGATCCCAGACACTACAGCACATGTACAGCAGTCTGAAAGGCTTGGAGCTGTTTTGTCTGCAATAGGAAGGACTTATTGAGGTGGTCGTAATGCTATGGCTGATCACTGTATGGGTGAGTTGTTTTGTGTGTGTGTGTGTGTGTGTGTGTGTGTGCTGGGTTGTACCTTTTATGCTGCGAGAGAAGGAGCATTTTCATTCCGCTCAGAGAGCAAAAAGCCTGGGGGAAATCAAAGTAAGCATTTCCCCAATTCTAAAGCAGCACCTTTAATAGGTACAACAGCAGCCGAGCGTTCAGCCCCGTCCGTTGGACTGTGAGCACACATCACGGCAAAAACCGCCACGTCATAAATTCAGCGCCACACCGTCTGCTTATCATGCATTTATGCAACATTAAAAGTGCAAATAAAGAAGATTAAAAGTGGGACGTCTGGATTAGAAAAACAAAGGCTCTTTGTATTCCATGCGCGGCTCCTGTCAGGAGGTTGACGATTCATGAATCATTACACTAAGTGAGACCTAGCAGAGCAGCTAAGTAGCATCTTGATTTACTGCGGTACCTTTAAGGACAGGTTACCCGGCTCTAAAAAATGAGCAGACCCACTCACACGCTCCGCTCGTCGCGCTGCCTTGTCCTGAGGGAACGGCGCATGGTGTGTTGCTTTGTAAAAGAGCACATTAATAAGGGAAGAGCTTGTTCCTCCGTGTCGTTTAAGTGTTTCCGCGGGGCATCCGCCGTGTCCTCCACACTCTTTGGGGTGGGAGGTAGGGATATGTCCCATTTCTTAATGGATACTCCACACATCAGGAATCCCTCCAAGGCGCCCACTTTTTTTTTTTTTTTTTCCCCCTTAAATGTTGAATGATGTTGTTGCGTAGTTTGCTGCTTTCTTCATAAAGTATTTTGTAACTTGAAAATTTAAACCAAAACCAGCTGTGCATTAATGTTTCAGCGTTGGAAAATATTTTCACTTGATGTGGGCAAAAGCTGTTTTCGCTCCGTCAGTTTTTGCCATCGTTTCAGACGTTGTTGGGAAGAAAAATTACGACAGAAGGCAAGAGTCAAGAATCAAAGCGATCCATCCAAAGCTGCCGAGATGCTTCCGTCTGGACTTAAAAGGAGGACATTTTTCAAGGCTTTGCCTCCTTCAATCATCCTTGAGAACTCCTACGCACGTTTCAACCGTCTTTTTGACACAGTTACTGAATTGCTCTTTATTGAATTGAAAATTTGTGAGTGTTCACGTGATGAGAGCCACGATAAACAGGCGTGAAAGCAGAGAATCAACCAATCGCTCTTCATTCATGTAGCGACTTTCATGCTGTAAAACTCAAAATGCTTCACATGTGATCGAGAGAGGTTTTTCTTATTGCTGTGAAATGTTTTCAAGCCCTTTACACTTCCTTAACATCAATCCTGTCCAGGCCTTCTGATGCATTCTTATACATTTTTATACACAATACACAGATAGTAATGTCACATAAACAGCAATTAAACACAGCCGTTCACATTCAGGAGGAGTTCTGCAACCTTTGTGACAGAAAAAAGTTTGAACCATATCCTATTCAATAAAATTCACCTGGAGTGACAAAATGTGCTGAGACTTTAAAACGAGGCTGAACGAGGTACTCCTCCTGTGGTCCTGTTTGCCAGTACAAACATGTTTTTCAGCCATTCATGAAAACGAACAGGTCCTTCGGTTGATTATCCCATTTCCAAGCTTGTTCATCTTGTTGTTGACTGCAGACATCCTTTGTGTTGGGAAAGAAACTGATAGTTTCAAAAGGGAAGATGAGAACTCTACCACCAGTCAGGGTTTGGTTGGGCACTGCAGCAGCACATGAGAGTCTCTGTTTTAGGTGAACCAGCTATATTGGGAAGTATTCTGTTCATTGGGGGAGCTGCTTCTCTTTCATTAGGGGACCCTGACATCTTTGTAGGTGTGATAATAAACTATACATAAAACCCCATAGAAATATGTGCACAAGAACGAATGGTGAAAACAATTAACTTTTCAGTCACAGCTATATGAAAGCACTTATCGTGAAAGATAGCAAATTTCTCAAATCTTATGTACAGATTTGAAATTTTTTTTTTTTTTTTTTTTGCACAAATAGGGATGAAATGTCAGATCATGAATTCCAAATAATTGGACTATTTTTTTTTTTTTAACTAGTTTTTAGTGGTCTCTTATATATGAAAATATAGCAGTACATTCTGTCTGAGACCATTAGTGTCACTGTATGACAACAGAATAGTGCCACAGTAGCACAGAAAAGCCTCCTTTACTAATGTATTTGACTGACAGTGCAGAAAATATGTCAAAGGAAAATTTAACAAAAGATTGTTACTTCACATTTAACCAGTTCTTTACATTATTGTGTATTCTAACAGGATTGAAATGTGTCTTGTCTAAACTGGTGCTTAACAGAATTATATCAACAGACTATTTCAAAAACTTTGTTATGTACAATTTTGTTAAATAAAAGAATAAATGGGTTCTGTGGTCTTTTTGTTTTGGTCATATGTGACTTATACTTTGGAAAATATATTAAACTGCATGACAAAAATAGCATGGTAATAGGAAAACTGGACAATGCAGCATTGATCTAAAGCCAGTGACACAGTGAAACAGCTCTCCCTGGGATCAAAATGGCTTTTTTAATGGGGCAGTGTTTTTGTCTTTAATTTCCACACACAATATTTACGGATCCACTTTAGCATAATGTCGCGGCATCAATCCACCAAAGCTGAATATTTGGCCCTGCTTACCCAATGGTTCAGAGCACAGGTACAAATCTATCGAGCCCCAGATCAACACGAGATGTCTCGACTTTGGCATCACCGAAACCAATTTCTCCTCCCGGTTTCATGGAGGTTAATAGTGTCCAGACACACCGGCCATTAAATTAATTAAAGCAAAAATAGAGTACCTGCACAGCAGAGATGGATGGGGCTCGAGCCGAGATATTTACAGGTAACTTAATTACATTCACCAAATAAAACACATCTAGGTCACAAAGAGGAGAATTCTAAATAGGCAATTAAGCCAGTGGTAAGAGCCTTAATAAGGCAAGCAAAGTACATAAAACGAGGGGAAGTAAGTGAGTGTCAGTGCAAACGACTTTGCCTAACACTATTCATCATGGGACTAAGTGGTAAGATGGTGTCGGGCTTCTAAATTCTAACAGCATTAATCCCAGATAGCAGGGCTCATACCAGCCAGTATCAATAATGGCAATAATAACTCATCCATCTGGAAGTCATCCAAACCCTGACTGGTTAATTATGCCTCCCTCATGAATATGCCTTCCGGTTTTTAACGGTAGGAGAAGAGGAACGTGGTGGGGGGATGGAACAATGGAGCGGCCTCACGTCCAAACTGCTTTTGTTAGCCAGTTCGCCGGCGCCTGACTGGTTTGTGCTCTTGATCATAGTGACATGAGCTTGAGGGAGCGTCCCTTATCCCAGCTGGTGGACGTCAGGGGACCCTGGGCTTCTGCAAACATGACAAGGAGTCATTTATTAGACAGCAACCTTGACCAGCTTATTGTCCCCAAACTTTAAATTGTCATTTTTAGAGGGAGGGTTGGGGGGAGGGGGAAAAGAGGCTTGGTGCTTTTTGGTAGGATATGAATAGATTTGAGCATACTGGGTGAAGGGCAGAGTGATGGTCTCCATTACTGCATTTACTGCCTATGTGAGAACGGCTCCTCCAGATACATCCACACATACTAATGTTTTCAGTTCATGCATAGCAATGCATGCATTACTCATGCAAATCCATTACTTCAGAGGTTGCTCTGTCCTTAAAAAACTTACTTTAAATTATTTAAAGTAGCCCACTGTTTCCTGGTAATGTTATGTATTTATTTGTAAGGAAACACAAAGCAACTTTTTTTTTTTTTTTTTACATTGCACCTTTAAAAGTTCTTCACATTACCAACAGATTACAGAAAATAAAGTTCATTTTGGCCTCCAGTGAAGACAGTTTTTTTTTTTTTTTTTTTTTGTCTTTTTCCAAAAAGACAAAAGTATATTTATCTTACTATTTGGACAGCTCGGTTTTTAATTTCCATGACTTTTTTTCTAAAATGACAAAGAATTAAAAAAAAAAAAAAATAATAATAAATAAAAAGAGCATGATCAGCAACAGATTCAGAATACAACTAGAAATTAAAACAACTGACGAAACTCTCGAAGCATTTTAAAAAACATAACACAAATGTAGTAAGATGAAAGACTGAAAGATATATGTGATTTCCTGAAGGGCAGCAGCAAATTGAAAGGTCTTCAGCCTCGTTTAAAAGAAGCCAGAGTCAAGCCACCCTGCAGTTTTCAGATAGTTTGTTCTAAATATTTGGTGTGTGAAAACTAAAAGCTGTTTTTGATATTGGTTCTGCCTCTGGGAACAGAAAACAGCTTTGATCCTGACCTGAGTCGTCTGGATGGTCCATAACACAACAGAAAATCTGAGGTGCATTATGGGATTCCGAGCTGTGTTGACCAGTGGTTTTATTTGGAAATCTATTTTTCGTATGTCAGTAAGATGGTGCAAAGACCTGAGAACGAGACCGATGTGGTCCGCTTCCTCAGAGCAGCAGTGTTCAGGACGAGCTGTACCTGTCTGACAGATTTTCTTTCAGAGAAAGCACTGCACATGATATTACAGTCCGTCCAGTCTGCTAAGGATGAATACATGATCCAGATACTTTTCAATCTGTTGAAACACCAGCCCCTTTAGTCCTCGCTGTGTTCTGCAGATAAACATAAGTTTCCGGCCTTTTAACTAATGACTAACTTTTGATCTTTCTGAGACCGGAAAAACCTACCAGAGTAGAGTGTTACTTTATTAATCCCAAACTAGGAAATTCTGATCAGACTACTTCAGTTTTATCTTTGTCAAGCTGAAGTGTTCTGTCACATCCATTGATTGACCTGCTCAATAAATTTAATTGAAATCAAAAATCTTCCATTTAAAAAGGTCCTTTAATCTTACCTGTACAGACTTGCTTTTAAGTGATGCCATCCTTTTAATAGTTCTGGACCAAACCGGTGAGATTTCACAGAGAGGACTTTCAGTGGTTTCTTACCCTGAGCAGATCTCTCTTTCCCATCAGAGGCTTTCATTTCTGTGGCCCCTCATTGTGGAGCCGAGGTGTTGGCTCTCGGGAATAGCCCTGCTCTGTACGCATCTTTACTTGAAGAGTAAGAGGTTCCCATTGTCCGCAAGGCAAGTGAAAGGTTTATTGAAGGGTTTTTTCCCCCTAAGTGGAGATCGTCAGTCATGGCGGGCAGACATGAAGGCAACTTGACTTGTTTGAAGCTTTGGAGACCTTTCACATCTCATCTAAAATGCTTCATCTATTCCTATCAAGTTCCTATTCCTGCATATGTTACAACTGCCCTTTCAAACTCTTCTCCACAAACTAATGTTTGAGTGAGTCTAAGATTTTCAGCAGTCAGTAATGCATTACAAATGCAAATCTAATACATAAGATTCCCATGTCCTTGAAAATACTTTTAAAGAAGCCCACAGTTCGCTGGTAATACTTGAGTATTTTACAGAACGGCACTGCTACAGTTACTTGGGTAAAAGATATGAAGAAATGTAAAACCTTCCTGCACCTCTGCCAGTCTGTCGGCATACTGACCTCCGCAGGCTCCCGAATCGTCAACTCATCGATGCAAAAATCTCACAGCACAACTGTGTTTCACTTCAAACACTTTTGACCCTTTTGTACCTCCTTTCTTTCTTTGCAAATATTACTTTTTCTTTTTGAGCCGCGCTACCCTCCACAGGAACTTTTCCTCAAGTGAGAACTCGCTCCCATAACCTGATTCTATCCTTTAAGATGAGTATCCCCTTCCCTTAATCCCCTGCCGGAACGGGAAAAGGTTTCTGTTCCAAGAGTCTGATCCCCTGGGATTGGATCCCCAAATTTTGTCCCGAGCACAAGACTATATTAGGAGCCACACTCCCCCTGAAACTTAAAGAAATAAAATAAAATAAACTGGGTTTAAATCAACCGACTCGAGTTTAAATTGAGCTGTACACTGCAGAAAAAGGTAGCCCAAATACAAGATATCGACACTAAATCTAACTAGTGAAATTATCTGTCCATGCAGCAAGTAAATTTTACTTAAAAAGAGATCTTATTATAGCAATTTTAAATCAAGACATCTCTCTCTCTCTCTCTTTCTTTCTCTCTCTCTCTCTCTCTCTCTCTCGCTCTCTATCTGTATCTCTCTCTATCTGTATCTCTCCATCTGAACTTGATAACATTTTGGCTTTTCTCAGTTTTTGCAGTGTATGTGATTCCTGAACTAAAATATTTTTGACATCTGCGGTACATACTTTGATCAGTGCAGCGCTGCCAGGTGCACTGATGTCACTCATTCTCTGTGAATCACCTGTAAACCTGTACACAAACTAAAAAACGGGATCCATTTACATTCCAGCATATTTCTACAGGATCTTAATGAATCTGGCCTCAGGAAGGTTTTCTTGACAAATACACTGATGGATAACGATTACAGGAGGACCACATGCCTGTAATTTGGCTCCAGCCTCCTCTTTGATGAAAAAAAAACAAAAAAACAAAAAAAAAACATTATGTCTCCCTCTGTTTCTGGTGAATCATAGTGACAGTGACAATCTCAACGGTCAGAAATTGGCTTTATTGGCTGATGGTGTTGAAAACTGTAGAATATTTCCGATACTCGTGCTTCTGCTGTCCTCGGGAAGAATGCCCAGCCCCGGTTCTTCCTGACTTATGACTTTAGTTGCCCTTTTGTTGCTTTACTTATGATCCATTAGTTTAACTATGAGTGATTCTGCCGTTGTCTCGGTCGGGAGAACAATGATAACCGCGAGAGCTCCACTACAGCTAACCTTTCGCAAAGGTCAGATTGAATAATGAAATAGGTTCAACCCTGACTTAATGGAAATGGCTATAAGGATCATGTTGGCAAGGTATAAGAATGGCGTCATTAACCCCTGGCCCCGTCTCACAAAGTCTTTAGCATTTGGGAGAATTGTTGGCCTCCTTCTGCTTCGCTAATCAGTCGGCTGGTTGAATTTGTTTCCTTTAAAAGCTTTTCTACAAGGAAAAAGAAACGGCAGATTTTCTTGGCAAATATATTCTCTCTCTCTCTCTTTCTCTCTCCCTCCCTCTCTCTCTCTCTCTCTCCTTACAATCAGTTTTGTAAGTCACATGGTTATATTGATGTTGGTGTAATGATTTGTTGCTGCTGGCAGCACAATGGTACCCGGGGAGAGTGTAAAGACATTTCCACACAGGTCTCTGCCTTTGAGTGCTGGTTAAAAACCGGAGGAGGTTACCACCTGCCTACAGAATGGAGCCATTCACCAGCATTCATGTCGTTTAAATTATTTACACTGACATTTTCAAACAATGAACTACACCAAAATGAACTTCTGTTTTCCACCTCCCTTATTTCCAGGGAGAAAGTCTGCACAAGGTCGTCCTTTTTATCCCAGTCTCCATATCTTGTAATTATTGGCACCTTTCAAGCCCGGCCATCATTATCCTCGACTAATTCAATTATGTTGACATGTCGGGATGACGCTTTGAGACTTTTGAAGGAGACTTGTGATTTTAACACTTGTTGGAAGCTGTAATTGCATTGACACGCCTCACAATGAGAGGTCATTTCCAAACGCACATCAAATATTTGACAATTAGGGTTCAAAGCTGTTTCCTCTCATACGAGCCAATTCAGTTAGGATTAAGAGTATTACTTTGAAATGCGCGGGTGTATTTATTAGTCAGATAAACATGCTAATATACCAGTTTATCAGCACTGATTTGGCTGTGCTGTACTGTACTCAGTTCGCCTGCAGCTGCAGATATAAAAGAGTATCTTGGAAATACTTGAGTTTGCCGTCCGCGGTGTGAAATCTGTCAAAGCTTTCAAGGAAACTGCAAACACATTTGCCCTGATCGCCCCGGCAACATGTTGTTACAAGTGCACTTTCTTGATCTCTGCTCAAGATCACTGACACACTGAGCCAACTTGTTGAAGATGGAAATAAAAAGCTTGCATTTTATACATGGTGTTAAACAACTCATTTATCCGTTATGGATCGCTCTTTCCCTGCTATCAGCTCACCGTCACTGCAGATTCACATGTTAGCATTTCACTGTTTAAACACCTAACGGCTTTATAAAATGCAGATGAGACGCTCGTGTTGAGACAATAATAGATTTGACACATCTTTGCGTTGGGATGAGACTCTGGGCTTCGTCTTAAAAGCAACACTGAAGTGTTGCAAAACTCAAGTGTTGCTTATAAGAAAGCAATACAAAGAAATAACACAAATAACTTACAGCACTTTCTGAAAAAAAGTTCAAGATTGCATAGTTTGAGACAAACTGGAAATGGGATCGTTTTCTTCATCAAAGGAAATTTGATTTATTGATTGCTATGTGCCATTTCCACAGTTTGACCAAAATAGAAAACCAGCTGATGACATTTTAATTGGTCAAAATAACAGAGAGAGGTAAAAAAAAAACACGAGAAAGGAAAAACAATTTATTTCACATATTTACTCAATGTCAACTTTATGTTAGATTAAAATGTGGATCACTTAATGAAATGTTATTGGCCAGATGGAGTCAGAAAATATATATTCAAGGGAACATGTTAGACTGCAGGTCTTTTCTTCAAAAGAGAAAATTAGCTGTTTCATTCCGTCATGGTCGCCCTCCTTTTTAAGGACGCAAATTACAGAAAATTTTGCAGGATGAAATTCTCCTCTTTGACGTTCTGACGGAACGAACACACAGTTCTGTTTTGGCATTGTAAAGTGAGCAAAGCCATTGTTGTTATCGTCCTTTGTTTTGTTTTTTTTCCTCTTCTTTTCTTTCTCCTACCTTCTTCCGATTCACTTCAAGAGACAATCAGACACCGTGCTGACGCCGCCATCTGTTTTTTCAGCGATACGATAGCGTTTCAACAAAGCTCACTTTTTTTTTCTTGTGCACACCACAATGGTCAAAACAACATTTTTGAACAATTTATGCAATCTCTCTCTCTCACACACACACACACACACGCTCACACACACATACAGGTACAGCAGCACACAGACAACATACAATAAAACACTCTACCTCAATACTTCAAAGGACTCATCTGATACAATAAAGGAGAAGACGGCAGAGAAAATGTAATCGGCAGCTCCAGATTGGGTCCAAAGAATTCCTGATCTGTTTTTTGTCCTCCACTGCATTACATTTTGTCAGGTGGACAAAGTTGTCAATCAAGCTGGCAAAACCTATTTTACGTTGTCAATAGGACAGAGGAGAGAGTGTTCATTCCTTCAATAGAGGTCTAGAGATTAAAGTAGGCCAAGCAGAGAAGAGGTAATTTTCTGGGCTGATGTATTGACACTAAGACTCGATCATCTCCCACATTGTATTTCAGACAGCTAGACCAAGGAGAAAAAAAAAATCCCACCGCCAGCTCCAATATGGCTCCCAAAAGCTTTTTCTACAAGAAATGGCTCTGTCGTCGTACTCTAGAAACTTCTGTTTCCCATTGAGCAGACAGAGGTGATGCTGTGCTGTTGTGAGCTTGGGCTGATGAATGCATTTTTCTTCATCTACATTATTTTTTCATACCTCTGGGGTTTGGACTGCAGGTCTGATTAACTGCAAGTTTTCGGCGACTTTCTATTGGCTTTGATTGGAATAAACAATGCCAGTGGCCAGAGTGGCGGAGTGGCAGCCGCACTCATTTAACTGGATGCGAGTCTGAGCAAGAGACGATGGTGTGATGTGTGCACAATCACATCACAGGAGGCAGTCCAGGAAGTTGTTAGCGGGGCGCTGAGGAGTTCGCAAATGACCTCTGATGAAGTGAGAGCGTCCAAGCAAATTTCTATAAATCGCCTTGAGAATCAGAGCCAAAACGTCCATCTATCCGTCTTCTGCATCGGCTTTATCCAACTTAAGGTTGCAGGGAGCTGGAGCCGATCCCAGTAGACAAAGTCAGCCGTTGGACAGGTGGCTAGTCCATCACTGGACTGACACACTAACACACACACACAGACACACACAGAGTTCAAGTTTCTGGGAGGACAATCCATTGCAGGGTCTCCTGCAGGAAAAAAAGTTTGGCCAGTAGGCGGGGGGAGGGGTGGGGACTGAAAAGGTCTGGCGGAAACCCTGCATTGACTGTGGCCTTGTTCAATGTTTCAGAGAAGTCTCATTTGTAGAACCCCCAGAAATGCCAAAAAGGCTGTAGTTCCCATCCCAGGCCATAGTGTATGCACACATGTGTACACAGACCACAGTAAATATCCAAGCTTCTTAAAGGGCAACTCCGATTTTTTGACACCTGGACCTTATTTATAGGTGTGTCATACTCATATACTCACTGAGACAAACATCGTGCAGCTCGGAGTCCTCCAGAAGTTATTTAGATCCAACCGATTTAGCGGGGGCCACGGCAAGGGAGCTTCAGCGCGGGACATAATCTCTGCAAAATCGCTCATTTCGGCTATATTTCTTCATCCATCGCCAGTGTTATCATAAAGTCAGCTCCTCTACCGCCTTCAGGTGGGTCAGCTGACAGTTTTCGCTAACTTAGACGAGAGAGGCTCCAGCATCCAAGCTAATTGTGGCTAAGTTAGCACAGTGTCAGAGAAGAGCTAAGCGCAGCAGATCCCATCAGAGCAGAGCAGAGCCGACTCAGAGTGCCTCTCTGCTGGGGAGAGGAGCTCTGCGACGTTCCCATCCGCGCTAATTGTGGCAAAGTTAGTGAAAACTGTCAGCTGACCCACCTAAAGACGGTAGACGAGCTGACTTTATGATAACAATGGCAATGGATGAAGAAATATAGCCGAAATGAGCGATTTTGCAGAGATTATGTCCCGCGCTGAAGCTCCCTTGCCGTGTCCCCCGCCAAGTGCGGCTAAATCAGTTGGATCTAAATAACTTCTGGAGGACTCCGAGCTGCACCATGTTTGTCTGAGTGAGTATATGAGCATGCACACACCTATAAATAAGGTCCAGGTGTCAAAAAACCAGAGTTGCCCTTTAAGCTTTCTTCAGGTCCATTTTGTCAGACATGCAAATGTTTCACCATTTATGAGGATTTTGAAATATGACACACTTTTATAATGAAAAGTGAGCAGCACAATGGAATCTTTTATTACCCTTGTCAATGTTCTTGTACATCTACAAAAAAAGTCCAGCTGTAGTGTGGATCTGAAGGACTGAACATTGTAGAAAAGTTCAGTTTTTCCATCAGCAAAGTGCTTCCAGAGACTCTTAACACCTTGGTAGTATTTTTTCCCTTTGTTACATATTGTCATTTTCTTTTACATAGTATCTTATTCCACTGTATGGGATTTCATATTTATTTCATGTAATATATTTATATCAATGTTGGTTATGTATCATTATTGTAACACTGGAATTTTCCTACTTTGGGATAATTAAAGTCTATCTCACTGTAATTTGGAAAGAAACTTGTAAGAAAAAAAATATGCTAAAACAGAGACCGAAGCAATTCACTACTGTAGGAAAATGAAAGTCATCAAGTCCAGAATCAAACTGGAGTCTACCAGTGGAGTAGAACCAGCATCAAATTCCTGACTTGTGCTAACAAACTTGACTCATTAATCTGAGTCTGAGATGGCTTTTCGAACCACTTCGCCACTGTGCAGATTACCCCACCCCCTGGTTGTTTTTCCTTTTTTTTCCACCTGAATCTGCATGTGTTCATTCTTTAGTGAGCAGAAACACAGTCAGCAAACAAAGAAACAGAAAGTGGCTGTTTAAGGTGGAAAAGTGCCAACAGGCCAGATTGCACGGAGAAAAACCTGTGAGCGCGGTCAGAGGAGTCTGCTGCATAAGGGGTTAAGAGGGGCAAGAAGCGCGTTAAGTATTCATGGCATGAATATTCTATCAAAACCACCCAGAGAACGTACGGATCACAAGCTTTTAAATAGCCAAAATTGCAAGGCGAGCAAGTGGAGTCAGATGGCTCTTCTAATCTATTATGCTACCAATAGGTGAACAAAAGTATCAGAACTGTACTACATTACTGTCTCTGTGTGCTACAGTTTAATGATCATGTCAGCATTTCTGTTCAAAGGCCTCACTTCTGATCAGATAAGCCTCTCGTTTCCTCCCCTTATTTGAATTCCCTTGAACTAGAAAATGGATCCCCCCCACTCCCCTCGCCGACCCCTTCGTCTATTGAGGAGCTGAAACGGGATCCAAGAAGTGCTTTTGGAAAAGAAATTCTGATTAACAACATAAAAGGATGTTCGGTTCCAGTGAAATTACTCAGGCTGGAGTCTTTTCGGGGCAGAGCTGAGGGTAAAAGGAGAGTCGTTCTCCATTTTGCTAAAAACCACAGCGTTCGTCCTTGTTTGTTGGCATCGCACCGAGCTGTGATAAGGACAGTAATAACACGGAGGAATGATCGATTCCATAGATTGAGAAGGAGAAACGAGAACATCCAAGAAAGACATTGAAACCCTTCATCAAACGTCACGTAAACAGGTGGAAAGTCATTTCTACCATTTGTAAAAAGACACAGTTTTTCCTCTATCGGGTTTCTAATTTGATCTGTAACAAATTAAATGGCCACTGTTTTTATCATTCTCCCCGTTGTCTTACTGCTCTGCTCCTGACCTTGAACGTTTGCCCATTAGACTACCGATGCTCTGACAAGTATCCATCGCAGCCTCCGGGAGCCGATGCTCAAAGATAATGAATCAATCGAGGCCTTCATCCCAGATCCAAAGGTACGATAACAGAGGACTGAGCCTATTGGCCTGAGAAACTGTTCAAACCTCCCGGGAACCACTGGAGGCAACAGAAGAAGGGTAAACTGATGCAGAAAGAGGTCACTGTCTGTTCCTCCCTGCCGCAGGGGGCTTTCCTCTTCAGACGAGATGATATTGACCAAACGTCCGTTGGGAACTTTTTATGAGGGGGCTGACTTTCCCATAAATCCCGATTGGATACCACTTATTAGCTACATCAATTAAGGAAATACAAATTATATTACCTTTGACAATGTCATGTTAAAATGTTTTATTGGGGGAAAAAAAGAAAGTCATGGTTTGAGTCAGACTTCCTGCTTATTGATAACCCTCCATACGGCCAAAACAATTAAACAATTCTTGGGAACAAGAGCTGGGAACCTCACTGCCAGCGGACGATGGACAGAGTCTTACAGGTGATTCAATTCTCTTCATTTTGTGCAAACACAGCTGTGCACAAAGCTCACTAAATTCACTTGAGATTCTCTCAGATTTACCCTGCTTCAAGCAATCGGTGCACAATCTCCAGCCAGCCATTCCTTCTGGTTTAGTCCCACATTTGAAACAAAGTTTGTTCCAAAATATTCAGAACTCTGACCACAGTTTATAATATCACTGTCTGTTCTGAACCTCTGATCACCTTGTTTGGTGTCGCCTTATGTCCAGAGCCATGCAGGCTATTTTCTTTACCACTCTGAGAATTTGTCAAATCATTTTTAATCTTTGATTGTGACAACTGCATGGAAATTTTAGTTGTAGTTTGTTTTGTTTTTGTGTTTGTTTGTTTGTTTTTTGTGTTCTTTTTCCTTGGGAAAAGATGAAAAGAAGGATGGCAAAATGCAACAGAAAATGCTTCTTAAAAATCTACCTACCCACCCCCCATTCTGATAGAAAGACAAATAAAAAGTTACCCCTACGCTCAAAGAACCAGAGAGGAAACCACATTGAGTCAAATAAAGCCCCCAGCATGAGGAGAAACCCTTTGGACTTCCACCCGGGAACAAAAACCCAGACAGAGGAAGAGCTTAGTGTCACCGCCAGAAGGCAACGTCTGGCAATCCCAACTCACCAAGGGAGAAAGGACCCTAATCCAGCAGCACAGCATCCAGAACCAGTACCAAAGGTGATTCTTGAGCCTGTTTTTGAAAATGTGGAGGGTCTCTGCGGCCCTCAGCTCCTCCGGCATGCTGTTCCAGAAACGTGGGTCTGAACTTTTGGAATGAGTACAGAGGCAGTGATGAAACACCACGTGGTTTGCGAGAGGTCGTAAGACAAAATTATATCTGATAGATAAGAAGATATTTCAAAAGTTTTTACAAGAAACTTAATATCAACCTTGGTACCAATACAAAAGACCCCTTATTGGAATTCTGAAATGAGTTAAAAATATGCAAAGATGGCTTTAAAAGGGGTTTGTGGATAGAAATTGTTGTCCTCAGACAAGATACAGACTGTAAAGTCAAACAAAGTCAGACTGAACAGGATGCTGCAGGATAGAAACACGGATCTGGTGAGTTTGGCTCAAAGAAATGGTCAGTGCACAATGAGAATTTGTCAATTTGTTTTTTAATCTTGAATGAATGGATGGATGGATGGTTTTAAGGTTGATTGTTGACTTAAATTGTGTGACTGATGGTTGGTATTGAAGACTTACTACTGTTTAAATGAAGTAAAAGGTAACTGCAGTCAAAAAATAGTGTTGCACACAGTTCAATCAAATGAGGCATCAAAAATCAAGGCAAATTAGACATATTTTCTGTGACTTCCTTCATGAAGGATTATCTGAGATGGCAAAGGCTGTTCATTTTTAAAGTGGAATTTACATCACAATGCCATTCACACCGTGCATTCTGTAGCCGTTGAGAGCAGAAGCAAAGGCCCCAACGATCGGTATTCTCCTCGCAGAGGCCACATCTCATAACGTCACTTTTTATGGGCTCCGGTGAAAGAGACACTAATATCCCCCCGCATGATGAGTGTAAGCATTACATGAACATAAAAAAGCCACAAATCACAGTGTAAATCAGGAATGTTTAGCAGCTTGATCGCTCATTTCTCCGAGCGTGGCGACGGTGACAAGACGACGTGCGATCGCTCTGCGGCTCCGAAGCGTCACAGATTCTTTCAACTGCAGGGGCGTGTCTACGGGTTTTTACATGGGTGGGGAGCGTGCACTCAGAGATTCATTTTGCAAGTCGATTTGAAGGCTTTCAAACATTTAAATAAGGTCGGAGTACTAAATTAAACATATAAGTCGTACTTTTATGCAGCACGGATACATTAATAGCTTTGCCCAAAACATAAATATGTATCACTCGCCGCGCGTGCTTTTAGTGGCAATTTAATTCATTTCAGCCGAGTTTAGGTGCTTTCACAACTTTAGCGCCGTTAGGTCACCGATTGAGGGGATAGTTTTCTGTATGTTACACAGAACATCTGAAAAGTTTGAGTACAGGAATACATTTTGTGTAAAATACATCAAGCGCTTTGAACAAATAAGTGAGCTGTATGTTGTTTTATGGTTAATGTTCTGATTGAAAGGAAGCTGTTTAACACAGGGATACATTCACACAAAATATATTTCACTTGAGGAAACTTAACATAGAAGCTGTTTTTTACTACAAGCTTTTGCAGGATATGATTTAGGTATAATCGTCTTGATGTAAAATTATTGCAGTTTGCTAATTTTAGTTGTAGTACTTTGTTTAGGAAACTGCTCTTTTCAACACGTTAAGCCGGGCATTTAAGTGAAAATAGAGTCCGGTTTTCATGCTGTATGCAGGCCAATAAAAGCGGGAGCGCAGTGTGGACACCTCTGACATAAAAGATAATGTGTTTGAGGTGACAGATGCACTTCAGGCTTGAAGAGGGGGCTCCTGAACAGACTGAGGCAGTGACCAGCTGCTCTGAGCCGCCTGATAAACCCCTCTATAGGCCGCCAGGGCCACTCAGCACCTGTGGCTACAGACACAAGAAAACCACCCTGCTTAAAGCGATGGGCCGCTGTCAAAACTGTACGAATGATAAACCATTCGGATTAACTCCAGGAGGCGATTAAAAATGTATTTATGTACTTCAGCTTTTTTTTTTTTTAAGCAAAAGGTCTCTGCTTTTACTTTTGACTGTTGAACTAAAAACGTCCCAGGAGAGAATGGATTGGGAGCCATGCCACTGGGGAGACCACCATTGTTCTTATAATCCATCTACTTGGACATTTGCAGAACTATTTGCAGAGCCCAAGGTTTTCATGTGCAGCAGCAGGGGCGTTTTAAAAGTAACGTTTGCTGCGGCGCCGAGCACCGATGTCATGATGTAAAGAGACACCTAAAATGCCACAAAAGTTTTGCTTTTTCACTTAAAAACATTGTTGAAGTTAATCATACCTATTAAATTAACCTTAATATCTCTTTACTAATACAATTTTTTAAAGTGATACAATAAAATTATCCAGGAGTTTGAAAAACATGCAGTAATAAAAAGAAATACAGTTTGATTTTCCTCCTTTTTCAAACAAGATACAAATTGGATTTCCAGGGATTTTTTTTCTCCACCATTTTATTTAATTTTTTTGTACTTATTAGTAATTAATATAGATGTTTTAATTTGCAAGGAAGAAGTGCAAGAGTTATGGGATATGTTTGCTCCATCCTTAAAAATTTGAAAGACAAATAATAATGACAATTTCATAATTTCACCATGTTCACCTCAGAGCTAAACTCTGTGAGATGCATGTTTTGACTTTTTTGTAATAATAGAATTCAAACTTTTCTTCAATGGTAAACTTAGCATTATCATCATACAACATATCACTATCATAGCATTGAAATATGCAGATTTTCTTTTTTGTTTTTTTATCTTTGCAAAAGCTTTTTCGTCCACAAAAAAAAAAAAAAAAAAAAAAAAAAAAGGTCTTCACCAAAGTCCGCATCCATCACACTTAATGCTGGTGACAGTTTGAAGCAGCGGCCCACAGACCTCACAGCTCCAGAGAGGACAAACAACACTCCAATCAACACCTGTCAGCCCCGAAGAGCCGTCAGACGGATCCTCCACGAGATGCTGGAGAAGATTCGGGCTGCACGGGAGTCCAGGGCACGTCGACGGGCAGCGCCGGCCATCTGTCACTCCGATGGACTCGGAGTTTACAGGAGACAGGGACTGTTGGCAGAAGACACGTTTCAGGGCGAACTGACTCCCAGTGTCCTGGTGGGGGCGCTGAAATAGAGCTGATTTAACGAAATCAATCAAGTCTTCCATTTTCATGTGACAATGTTGTCATGTAAACATAGCCTAAGGCGCTCTAAAGGCCCGTCCATGCTTCACATGTCCGCGTGGGTTCGCGTTGCGCGTTAGTCCGCGTGACGTAAAAATCGTCATGAATTCCTGTCCGCCAGGGTTCGCGCGGACCGATCCGCGGACGTCCGCGCAGCAGCCAGATTTTGAGACCGCGTTGCGCATTGCGCGCAGGTCGCGGAAGTGTAAGCATGTGCCAGAGCGCCACAGCAAAAAAAACATGATGATAAAAGTTAAAGTAGATGAAGCTACAGCCTGATGGCTCCACTTAAAGACACAGAAAGAGTGAAAAACTCGTGGAAAGAGAGAGCAGACTCTGTCTAGAGGGAGGAGAAGATCTGCAGACAGAACTGAAAGTAACTAATCGCTCCGGCGCCGCCCCCGTGATTCAGAAACAGGAAAGAAAGGCTAAATAAACTTTAATACTTAATGATAATGTACTGACGATGTATGTGCTTAATTTCTCTAAATAATCCGTAATAAAGGAGCAGATAAACAGTCTTCAGTGCCGAAAAAGCTTCTCGAGGCTGCGTGGATCACCGCGCCTGCATGGGACGTACACAGCTGAGCTCAAAATGTAGTATGGGAGAAAGCGCGTCCGCATCGGTGGTGCGCGGACCTTCCAAAGCGGACGCGGAAACGCGTACATGTGAAGCATGGACAAGCAGCGCAGCACAGTGCAGAGCGGTGCTCACACGGCACACATATATATATATATATATATATATATATATATATATATATATATATATATATATATATATGTATATATATGTATATGTGTGTGTGTGTGTGTGTGTGTGTGTATATATATAGATATAGATATGTATAGATAGATAGATATAGATATATGTGTGTGTACATAAAAAACAGCACAGGCAGGTAAAACAACACTTATTTTTTTCCTACACACTGAAACACAGACTGGAACAAAGTGCCGTAACTCCAAACATCAAACAAATGAAGTTAAATTGACCATAACCAAACCCACTTCTAACAAACGGGCTAAAGCATGTAATTTATTTATATCTAAAAGCTCTGCAGATAAGCTCAAATTTTTTGGCTAAACAATTTCTCACATTATCTGCTCAAATGAAATAGGTTTAATTGCACTGTGTCGGGTCCGTTTCGCAGCGCAACATCCATGCAAAAACAAACACTAAATTAAATAGAATTAGCCTTTTAGATAAATAAAAATAATAATATAATAATAACCTAAAATATTACAATCAAACGAAATAAAAGTCAGCATTAAAAATGAGAATTGAGTAACAGAGCCGTCTTTTATTAGCCCAATTATCTGGCTACTTACCCGTTTAAGGTGGAAAACCATGTTGTTGTGGAGTGATATGAAAGGACACAACTTGCATTTGACTTTTTTTGGATCGTCTTTGACTTGGTCTGAAGTTCTGTTTTTTTTCCCGACATTGTAAGCCTTTTAAAGTTAAGCCAAATCACCACAGATGCTGCTCTGTGATGGAGCTCTGCACATAATTGGATTGTGCCACTCACCATGGTGGTTCATTCACAAACACTAAATAGATAGAATATTAAATAAAAGTGCAAGTACATTTATCCTCAGTGTATTTGATAGGCTAACATGTATAACAAATAGGATTTATATCATGTTTATTTGGAAAAAAAAAACAAGCAATTCTATGTAAAATCAGTCATTCAGCACCCCCATACAGCTGTAATGGAATGGTCCTCGTTTCATAACCACATTTTGTGATTCTTCGACTGCGTGATTGGCAGTCGAATCAGGCCCCTTCGAACGAATCATCGAATTGTCGAATATTTGAGGGCACCGCTACTTAATATATCGAAATTTAAGGGGAATAGCATCCAGGGCCAACAAGATGTGATGTCTTATCCCAACCTGTACACACACACACACACACACACACACACACACATTAATTCATACTCATACCTGAAATAAAGCAGAAACATCAAAGGCAGCTAACTATGAAATCAGAGGTGAAAAACAAAAGAAATTTAGAACAAATTATTTTTTCATTTGATTAGATTAGAAAGAACAAAATTATTTTTTTTTTCAAATTATGAAATTACTTTGTGTTTTATTGTGTCCATTGTAAAGCACTTTGTGGTTCTTTACCAGTGAAATGTGCAATCTAAAAATGTACTTACTTAAATCAAGGGTAAAAATGTTCGGGTGGAATAAGAATAGCAATAAAATTTCAAACAGTAACAAACAAGCAACCAAAAAAATTCCAACATGGGAAAAAAATAGTTTTATATTTTTAGCAAAATTGCTGTTTTTCTATATCTTGGTTGTTAATTGCTTAGCTGTTCCTGCTTCACCAAAGGCATTAAATCAATTTCAAGCTCCAACCGAACCACAAAAATAGTTCCAATTTAACTAATAAATTAGCTGCAATTCTTAAAGCGATGAGTCATGTTGAATCTTTCCATTTTGTAGCCCATCTGGTTGGCGATTTGCAGTCCTCTCGTGGTATTTAAACACCAGGAAACAGTAATGAGATTTCTACATTATTGATAAGTCGGAACGTGTATATTTTTCCATTCAGAGTTTGATAAAGGACAGAAACGTGGAGCGGAGAAGCAGCAGTGAAACAGGGAGCCTCGGTAAAAATAGATTTGTGACTCCTGGCTTCCGCCGCCTCGGTGAGTTGAGCGTGGGTGTGAACACGGACGTAACTCGATAAAGGTTTATTGGGCTTGTGTGACCCCCCGGTCCTCCTGAAGAAAGACGTCAAAGCTTTAGAGGGGAAAAAAAAAAGAAGTTTGTTCCTTTTTACTTTGTTCTAAACAAGCAAAATGTTCCTTCAAAAGCAGAAGGAATCAATCAAACATACTATGTGAGTGCGGCCAAATCAATGGCTGCATTCAAAATGCACCAAACAAGTAAGCAGACTTGTTAAAGTCCTGTTCTCTAATTGTAGACACTCATCACCTCCCACAATTCTAATCAAGTTTTCTAAATGTATGTACTTGGTGCGAAATGAAACAATTTTGAATCCAATTTCATGACTTCAGTTAGAGGGAAGAAGACGCTGTTAAAGACACTTGTTCTTCTTGAAAGAAAAAGGGTTTCTGAACTTCATGAAGCAGCAGCAAAGCCGCCAAGATAAACCACTAACACGCAGACAGCTCTCGGAAAGGGATGTTAACTTGTCCACAAGGATGTTAATGCCAGGTCATATAGATGGCTAAAGCTGCTCGCATTTGAACATTTTTTTTTCATTTTGAATTGAGTCGTTCAATCTCCTGTAAGCAAGAGTTTGGAGAAATAACGACCATCAGAACAAAATCTTTGGCTAACGCTAGTCTTAGCGACTGTGTATAGAGGCACTGGCTACGGCCATTTGACTATTTTACCAATACAAGCTGTGTTTCGACTGCACACTTCCATGACTTTCATTTCTGTTTCTTTTCATTAATTCTTTGTAGATGAGCTTTTATCTTAGAGCGCTGAATAAAAGTCCACACTGTGCAGTTAGAGCACTATGCACTGTCTTAGGCTTAAAGCTACCTTACAGAACTTACATCATCAGGACAAATTTAAATGTAATGATAATGATAATAATAATCCAAAAAGACTTTACTCTTTACTTAGAAGTGGAGCCACCACCAGAAATGTGAATCTCTACAGGACTCGAATGAAAACCTCCTGAGTGTGTCCTCACTGCACCCACGTAGGGGTCGTTTGTAAAAAACAGCTCTCAGACATTTGTGAAAGGGCAGAACAGTCACAGGACAGGCTATTCATCAGACGGGGAGCTTTTGAAATAACATTATTTTTTATTAATACCACAATATGCAAATGTAAGTAAGAAGAAGAAGAAGAACTCTCTTTATTCCTTTATCCGGAGCCACATTTCATCTTCGTCCTCCGCTCTGTGGAGCTCATTAAGTGCTTCCAAAACTAAACGCTCGGCTGTGTTCTCAGGCTAGTTGTAAAAATTTGTTCCATCTGCATTTGTTTTGCTCTGGTTGCTGCAGGTAGCTTGGCTTCTGCTCAATTTAGTACTTCGACTATAATTTCATACCTCCATTGACAGTGATTTTTAGACGTTGGGTTAGTTTAAGTCCCAAAATCAGGGCCGAACACTAACGGTCACAAAATAATGAGTTAAAAAACAATTTTGTGTTTGATTTTTATCATTTCTTTCACTTTTGATTTCATAGTTTGAGGCGACCATTGCAACTTTTCATTAAAAGAAAACTATTATTTTCAGTCTTTCCTGACGCAAGTACCAAGTGGTTAAACTGAACTACGATGGCTGCTAAAATGTTTGAAAGAAGCAGATTCCTTTCATCATGTTCAAAATCAGGTGCATATTTAAAATGACGTATTAGCTGACACAGATGATTCAATGCTCATCTCTTTAGCGCACGCAAGCAGGTGCGATCAACGTCCTGTGACTCTCTGAGAGGAAACCCGCAGAGATAATCTCCCACCGGCGAATTTGCCTCTCGGGTCCATTTTTAACCCTACATTTAACCGCACAGCACTTTTTTTTTTTTATTTTTGCACCTTAAGAAACATGAATTTCTAAAGATGCTAAAGTGTGTGAATGCTGCATAATAACAGCATTACCCAACCGTGGAGGGAAGCTAACATCTGTAGCTTCAAGAGAATACCGCAAAGCAATCAAGTGTTGGCTTGTCGACAGTTTCAAAGAGACGTACACGGAGCTAACAAACACTCGGATGCTGTTTATCGCCGGCAGTGTGTACGTACAGGTTTCTTTTTTTTTTTCTTTCTTTTTTTTCGGTAAGCTGTTCGCTCAATTGGAAGCAGGTGCAGCGTAAAGACCTAATCACATTTGCGGCTCATTACCCAGTGACTGTGTGCACATATTTGCCTCTCTGTGTCCTTATTAATCAAGCACAGACAACCCTAAGTGCTCCTCTCCACTTTTCCACATGACTCGCTACAAGCAACAGTCGAGCACAACAACCTGATGAGACCACCTGCTGCTGTCTGCTTCTCCAACACCTGCAATGCAAATGCTCATCATTTCTCACTTGACCTCGAAGGCGCTCGCCAATTGACGGAGCGTAAGGGTGTGTGTGTGTGTGTGTGTGTGTGTGTGTGTGTGTGTGTGTGTGTGTGTGTGTGTGTGTGTTTGTGTTTTTTTTTCTTTCTTTTCTTTCAGGTTGTCTCAACAGTTGGGGGTCTTTCCTTGCTCGTGCCAGTGATACATGGGAACTGTAACAATGTTGACTAATCTGGCCTTACTTGCAATAGATTTAAAGCTTTATAGGTGGCAGCAGTGGTGAACTAGCTCGCGTTTGCTAGATTTGACAAATTAATGCAAAGTGTGTCACCATAAATCAGGTAGTATTGGTATTAGGGATCGATCGATCATCGGCGCCAATATTCAGCATTTTGATGCATAACGACATTGGCCCTTTTTTTTAATCCAACAGCCGATAAGATAACAATATAAAACGGGATTATTTTGGCTCAGATGCAGCCGCATCTCTCTGCCTGGAGTCTACTCTGTCTCTTGCATTGCCCTGCTCACAGCACTATCTGATTGGTTACACACAGCTGGCAAAGGTAACAACCAATCAGCAGTGAAAGCTGCTTGCACATAGATATATGTAAAGCCATAGATATATGTGCATAGAAGAGAGGAGCGAAGAAGCTTTGTCGGCGATACAAACACTGGAGAGAAAAGATATGTCTTCTCACTGGTAGATTAATCATGTAAAGGCTGAATTATGGTTTCCACACAGATGTGATGCCGTAAAACACAGGAAATCCAAGCCCCAATTCTAACAGGCATGTATTTCCCCCACTTAGAAAAAGACAAACAATAATGGAAAAACTCTGAAAACTCTGCCGTTAGCCTACAAAACACAAACAGGGCGTAACTATGGAAGTTCCAGAGGCTTTGTACTCAGAGCGGTATTGTGACTCTGTTGGTACTATTTAAAATTTTGACAAAACATTTTCAGTTTTATTGAAAATGAACATTGGCTGTAAATATCTGTTATCAGCCTCCTTGAATACTGATAATCAGTATCGGCCCTGAAAAAAACATATCTTTCTATCTCTAATCAGTACCTTTTAGTCTGTCTCAGCATGCTACGAGTCACCAACAGAGTGAAACAGGTAGCATTAATTTTTATTAGAAATCTTAAGAATGGTACAGGTCATAAAAAATGGATGGTTAGTACATCTTAGCAAGTGTTAGCATGTTACAAGTAATCAACTGAGTTAAATAAAAATATTATCTTGACGATGCTTAACAGAGCAGTCCTGCAGGTATTGGATGAGTGAAAAGTATGGACAAGAGGATTTTCTGTGATAGAGTCAACAAAGATCCATGCGTTGAAGCGAAGTTTCTCTCACACCAAATGTTGATCGAACTGAACTGAATCACAGTCGCGGCTCCTCCATCAATGTGAAAACCAGCCTCAGTGATTCTTCCTCTCAGTGGAGATGCATTGTGAATTCCATCACCTGTATTTGCTTATTTCCACGTTACATTCGCAAATGAACGGTCCGTCTTACAAGGATGTGGGTGTGAGCTGGCGCCGAGGAGCCTTGGGGAGGCAGTCTTCCACTCGGTCCGACCCCGAGTCATTCTCATTCACACAACGCGGCGGTAGCTCATAAACACGGCATTAGATTATGGAAATGAGGAAGTCTGCATCCATTCTTATTTAATTCCTTTTGGGAGACGTTTAATTTGAAAGAAATAAATAAATAAGCGCAGCATCAGGTGTTTGTGAAGGGTACTGTGTAAATTTGCTGAATAATAATGCGCTCGCTCAATCACCTATCGCTCAACACTTCATTAAGGCTTTAATAGTCTTTTAAATATGTAGGACACTCGACTTCGGACAGATGTCAGGGGGATCGGCTGCTTGTCATTCAGGGCATTGTTTTCGTGGTCCGATGTTCCGACGCTAGCACTGCAAACGCTGCGAAATTTTAACAACTCAAGATGCCAACGACCTTGGTGTGAACATGAACAATGTATTTTCAAGGGCACGTTCTTGGGAGTGCTGTTCATTTGTTTATTTTTACAGGCTTTTCTTCAACAAGCTTGGTCTTCTCTCCTTATTTGTCCAACTGGAGCTGATTATCGACAAGCAGCGTTCCTGATGGGTTTTTTCTCAAAATAAAAATTTTGAGTGGGGCAGTCTTTTTATTGTTTTTTTTTTTTTTTTGTTTTGTTTTTTTTTTTTGTTCATTATTTGGCCAGTCATGCAGTTTGTATTCAGAAGCGAATCATCAAAATATAATTTATTTAACAGCTGGGACCACTAGAGGTCGCTGTTTGACAACAGAAAGCTGCTACAGGACTATAGAAAAGCCTCCATTCAGACTATATTTCATTGACATTGTAAGTAAAAGCTACATAGTAGGATTTACGCTAAATAAATGAACATGTTGCCCCAGTGAAGTTTATACATGTGTTGTTCCTCTTCATTCTTTGATATTTATAATCACATGTGACTTATAGTCCTGAAAGTATAAACCTTCCCTAAGGTGTCAATATGTCTCTCTGTTTCTCTGTGATTTGATGGTTTTCTCAGCTCCAGCATCCCTGAGTTGAATAAAGCAGTGAAGAAGATGGATGTATGATTCTGATCAACAGTAAAAGTCATAAAAAACCTTTTCCAAATAAAAAAAAAAAGAAAGAAATACAAGTAATCCTTCAAAAACAGTGATACTATGACCTGTAGCCATCTAAAAAGTGTGTTCACTTTGTCAGGCACTCCTGCCTCTCTGAAATATTCACATTTGGGAAATTAAAAAAGAATGAAATACTTACATTTGTGTCCCCGGTCATGAATAAGATATAGTAAATTGGCTTTCTGGTTGGGTGAACAGTTTTGGAGGCAGAGCAGTGTGTTGGGAGATTGCCCCGAAACCAAAAAAACAGAGAGAGTGAGAAAAAAAAGGAGATTTAACCACCTGCCATCCTGTCTGGTTACAAGATCCTGGCTCCTAGCTAGCGTTGGAATATCATTACCTGCTTTAATCGCAAGTATTTTGCTTTCCTCTTTTCAGGCAAGTAGGTTTTTGAAGCATACCTTTGACGTATTTCAAAGGGGTTCTCTCTTCATCACAAATGTCACGACTTTTCTGATGAAGACAGAGTTCCATCAAAACGTGTCTTCATGGTGTGTATAGCTGTCAAAACACATTCCTGAGAATGTAGCTTCTTAAACACTCCATGATTTCAGTGTTCAACACTGGCCTAGATTTGAGGATTGACAATACAACTTGTGTGTTTTAGCATGACAATGATCGTCCTTTTATTTGTGTTGGCGGAGGTAGAATTTGTTTGGTTCCAACGGTCAATTAACCAGGTGGGGGAACAACTTTGTTAGCGGTGACTAAGTCCCATCTGTGATTTCAGCTCCCTCGTTTGGTTCTGGCTTTTGTGATTTGAATCACAGTGTCAGGTGTTGTTGATGTAACCAGACCAGAAGAAGTCAGATGGGAATCGGCTCATACCGGGCTCCGCTTCCAAGTGGGAAGGTGGCTTCGCTAAGCTGTCCGAGCTCGCTCTTTCCAAGTGGGATCTGAACAGAACAAATGTAGAAATAAATGTCTGGCTTTGGGACGGCGATCAACTGGCTGCCATTGGGGAACGTCCCTTCGGAGGTCTGATTCCTGGGTTTAGTGGCTAGAAAGGAGCCCCGAATACTGTTTGTCCTTTTTGAAAATGTAAATGTGCACACAATAGTTGCTGCATCATCAGTCTGTAAACAGAACAAGAGGAGCTGCCTGAACATGAAAAGATTCCTTACATTTAAAGCAGCGTTATGAAGAACAAAACACTGACACTTTTGGCAGTGAAACCCCAGTAATGTATTACTATCAGCAACTGAGTAAGGCCTTAGTAAACTTTAATAGGCTAGCAGCATTAGGAAAACAGTGTCTATTACCAGCCTTAAATACAAGTTAGCATCTCTTTATAAGAGCTGTCCAGTTACAGTCACAATTATTGTTTCACAGTTTCTGATCACTGGGAACATATAGCAGCAAAAAAATTATTTCCGGCTTGCTTCTTGAAGATCTGCATTAATCAAGTAGTATTTTTATTATAAATTTGCCCTGCTGACCAGAAAATCAATCCATTCACTGTGTTACATTCACAAAAAAAGACAAACACATCCTCCTTCAGACTGAAAAGGTGCTTATGCCTTTTTTAGTATTTGTCTGACGCTTTAAGACAGCTGTCAGTCCTTTAAAGGCTTGAAGGAGCTTCAACCTCTTACTATTCACAGCATCACTGCAAGGATTCATTGTTTAATTATCCTAATGGGATTAATCATATTGATAAAGACGGAATAAACACAGAGAGCTTACAAGTGGTTCTTGGAAGCCACTATTTATACGTTTATCTCTCTCTCTTTTTTTTCTTCTCTCTCCTAATCATGACTGTACTATTGCTTTGCAAAAAGTCAAAAGAAAATGAAAAATTTAAAGCTGTATGAATAAAACATGGCCAATAGCTTTGGTACCTGTTGGCGGTGGTGTCCAGAATGTTTGATTGACGCTATATTGTGAATCAGTCCATCAAGCCGCGGCTATTTAGTGCAGCACAGGAGAAGAATACCGATGAGCAAGGAAACCATAGGACGCGGCGCTCTATGAATATTTTGCAAAAATTGCACAAAATTAGATGCAAATGGTTCATGGGAAATGTTGCATTTTAATAAGCTGCTGGCCACATACAGCGGTAGATAAAAAACCTCGTCAAAACCCAACCGGAACAGAATGCAATGCCGAATTCAATTAGCAGAAATGAGGAATCAGAAGAGTTCATTTAAGTGTAAAATATTGCAATGCATGGTGCTGTTGGATTGTACAGCACATATGCGACCTCATTGGAACAGGTTTTTACTGTACACCCCACACCCCCCCCGCGGGTCAGATTAGCAACATCCGCGGTGCTTGTGTTTACTCTCCAGCCTGGTTTAAGCCGGCCATCTGCAAACTTCTCCAGGAGATCAGTGCCAAGCAGGCCTCAGCTGCCCACCATTGGCTACTTTTCAGTTGGATCTCGCTGTCTCGATCCCTCCCCGTGCGGCCCCCCGTTTTGGACTCGCATTAGCGTCGGAAAGGCCACGCGGGTCCAGGTGCGAAGACGTCTTGCCAGGTGGAAGTTGCGATAGCAATTTGTTGTGCTGGTGATGTCAGCGGCGCATACTCATGGGAGTAAAACCAATTATTCGAGTGTTTAATGTTAAAACACACACACACACACACACACACACACACACACGCAGACCTCTTGACAGATTCGTATCAGGAGATAATTTAATGCTAATGCGAAAAAAGCATTATCATACATAGTGTGTGGAGGCATTATTTATGCATGCAGTACTTTTAAGAAACTTTAGAATAGAACGTTTATCCTAAAAGGAACGTCCTTTACAAAGGCTTTTACGTCTTGGGAGTTCTGTGATACTTTCTGTATGGCTTCCACTATCAAAGCAATGCAAATGACTCGTTCTGATCTGTAATGTGAAGGCCATTCATCATGGTAATTTACACCAGCTTGGCTGGGAAATGCAAAATTTACATCTTTACAACGTTCCAATCAAATTTGCTTTAATGTTCACGATAGAATACGCCACCTAAAACATCCGATACACTCACTCATGGCAGGTTCAAACCTCTATCACCTTCAGACCTTCCTTCTTGGTGGTGTGGTTTCTACAAGGTGCAGAAGACATTCCTCAGAGATTCTGGTCAATATTGATATTCTGGCATCGCACATATATCCTGCTGATTTGAGGGCTTAATATTCATGATGTGAATCTCCTCTTCCAGTGCATCCCAAAGGTGCTCTTTGAGACTGAAATCCAGTGATTTCAGTTTAAAGAAAAAAAGATGTTTGAGACGGTTTGAGCTTGTTGACCTGGAAGTATTCATCAGGAAATGATACACTGTGGTGCCTGGTAACCTCAGGTAGACTGTTGGAATTTGAACAAGTTGAGATTAAGAAAAAGTAAATCTCTTAGACACATCACAGCAGCAGCCTGAACCACAAGGTCAGACGGATCCATGCTTTTACGATTTTTACACCAAATTGGACTGAAATGGAGACTCTAAGTTATTTCCAATCTTCTATTGTTCAGTTGTGCTGGTCCTGTGTGAACTTTAACCTCAGTCTCCAGTTCTTAAGCCTTGTTTTTGTGACATTTTCAAGTGAAAACAGAAAATCTTTGCTCCATTTCGGGTGTCGATTTACAAGACAACAGTGCTCCGAGCTAATAAAAAAGCACTTTCTGAAAATGCCCCAACTCTGTCTCTATGGAAATGGAGGGGAAACACAACTTTTATGAAATGCTGCAACTGCATGCACAACACACCCATCGTAAAAAGATCTAGTAAAAACGTGCAAGTAGATCAACAACAACAACCTCTAAAGTGGACTTGGTAGTTTATAAGCATCACCTGTCAGAAGACGTATGCGTAGTTTAATAACGAAAACAACCAACAGTACAGGCCTGGACTGTTCACCCACTAATAGGGAACGTGAGCTGGGTTTAGACCGTCGTGAGACAGGTTAGTTTTACCCTACTGATGATGCGTTGTTGCAATAGTAATGTTGACCTTTGTCATGGCTCATGCTTGTCGCTTATGCTTTTTGAGTGGTTCTACCTTCCTTTCCCCTCTTTGTGTTTGAGTGCTGTTCTCCACCTTGATATCTTTCAGCAGTGCTTATTGTCAATAAGCTGATTTTTTTTCACTAACAACAGGCATCTTGAGTCCACATCTCCCAACCCAAATGTGACAGCCTTCGCTGAAAGTCGTGACACCCTTCTACTGCTGCTGACCGTCAAGCGTTACGCTCTGCACACCTGGGCTGTAACTAAACCAGTGGTTATTTGAGTTACTGTTTTCTTTCGACCACCTCCACCCAAGTCTGTCCATTCTCCTCTGAACCTCTGGCTTCAACAAAGGCATTTTGTCCCTGACAAATGCAGCTCGCCGGATGTTTTCTCTGTCTCTCACCGTTCTCTGTAAACCGTCGAGAGCGTTGTGTGAAAATCCCTGTAGATCAGCAGCTTGTCAAACACTCAGACCAGCATCAATGTTCAAATCGCCTTATTCGTCATTCTCGTGCTCACTTTGAACTCATCTTCACCACCTCTACACGCAGAAACACACTGAGCTGCTGACATGCCATTTTATGACGAGCTGTAATGCTGAGGAGTGTTTGAACAGGTGTACCTGTGTGTGTACGTGGCGATACTTCAAAGAAAGAAGAGGACCTGATAACTGAAATGGTGTTTAATCACAGCCGTGATGGCTTCACAATCTCTAGCTCTGGCCCCGTCTTCCAGTGTGTTGGGACTAAACTAAAGACTGGTGACAGATTATACATCTCGATCCTTCACCCAAAGTGAAAAACAAAACAAAAAAACACTGTCTGATTATCCAAACTGTGATTAATGCCTGTTGCCAGCACATCGTGTTTGTTTCAATACCTGCTGTCAGTGTTTTGTTTTTTTTCCCCCCCCTCCTATTCGCAGGTATAACATGTTATGCCGACAGGAGCAACAGCACATGATGTATTTGAAATAAATGGCTGTCATGGAAATAAATTTGAAAATAGCTTCCAGACAAGCTGTCAGTTTCAATACATCCCAGTCGGTCTTTTGTATTACAGTACCTGAGATGTTCATTGAAAGAAAAACACCCCGGCTGTGTATTTGTGACTAGTTGCAGGTACTTGCTGACAGCAGAGGACTTTGAGGGCATACTGGTTGTTATGTGGCACCAGTATATCGAGATATGTATTCTTTACATTTCCCTGATGGCTTGTATCAAGCCCAGGAGCCCTTTTTCTCTTTGCTCTCTGTCATTGCGCAGTGACATTGCCGGCACATTGTCCAACATGTCAATTATTAATCCTGCAGAAATACAAAGAGCACTGTCTGTACAATATGTCCATGGTCCAGAGATCAATACAACATGGTGCTCCTAATTTCATTTCAAAACTGGGAACGAAACTACATGAATACAGAGATCTGCTGCAGCCGGCCCTGGCCTTTCTCCCTGTGTGACAAGAACAGACTGGATGTCGTAATTCAATGGTTTTGTTTACAGCCGAGTCAAACGTCCATGCACCATGATGCTAAATTCTAATGTTGCAAAAGGAAATGTTTTCAATGCTTTCCTGTTCCAACGCACCCAAATTTAATAAATGAAGTAAAATGAAGCTCTGCAGAAAGCCTGATGATGATCATTAATGAACAGTGGATCTGGCTGTTGGGGCGAAGGCACTGTAAGCTATTGTGTTGGCAGCGTTTAGATCAGGGATTGGAAGTCCTAGTCCTGGTGTGCTGCAGTCCTGCATAGCCTCCTCAGCATGTGGACTCATAGCTAGCGTCATTAAACAGTCAAATTTGCCAAAATTAGGCGATACAGTGGATGCACGGTGTTACTCTGAAGGTGCTTTCCCTGAGTGTCCGTAAAAGTTGAATGAGTTTGCAGATTTTCAAGACGTGCGAAGTGGTGGACTGAATGTGTTTGTGGCTCCTACAGTGACACAACAAGCTCTAGTGAACGACATTTGGAAATGTTGAATAACCACTCAGAAGAAAACGACATGCATACAGAGACGGGATGTCTGCTGCTGCTGTCTCTGGCATTTCTCCTCATATGACAGGAACAGATTGGACGTGATAATTGACTTACAAATGTCAAGTTTTCCTTTTTTGGCGTAGTTTACAGCCAAGGCAAAGGCACATCCATGTCACCCAAGGTTTACCAGAGAAAGATCCAAAATAATATGATAAACTGCAATAAATTCTGCTATTACTTCACTGAAAGAATAGAATCATAAAACCTTTTTGACTACAGAAGACGGATTTTTTGTGGCGACATATAGCAATGTTTTTTTTTATTCTGTTGTTTACTTTGTGTCTATAGATTAGTAATGCTTGAGAGGCAACAATTATACCTTCACACAAACCTCCGATTCAGAGGTTGTCGTTGGCCGGTGAAACATGATGCCGGCACACGTTTATGAAATCTGTTTGACACAGTGTGTCGAGGAATGAACTTAAAAGACTGATGAAATCCTTCAGTGTGCAACAGCAACCCACTACAACTGGAGACTCAGTGTAATTTCCCCTTTAAATTCATGAGATAAAAACAATGACGAGAGAAAAGAGCAGAGTTGAAGTATCTTTGGTGTGTAAACTGGACAAAGTGGCCCATGCGGTAATGGATTAGTTTGTAGCGTTAGTCTTTAAAGTCAAACCATGATGTGTTTGGAACAAGTAATTGCGAGGGGACTGATTGAAAGACTGCTTTGACAACGTGATCAAACTTTAAAACCAGCATGAAATTAGTGGAACACATAGACATTAGAATTATTTGCACCTGCGTGCGTAAGATGGAGACAACGATAAGCGGTGACAATCGCGCGCAGCTGCTGTGCACAGCTGTTACCTGCCAGCCCGTCTGACAACTTATGGATCCCTAAATGAGGACTGTATCTGCCGGATCCAGAGTGAAACGGAGAGGCGTCCTCACTGTGGCGGGATGAGTGACAGGTTAGAGGAAATCGCAGCTTTGTAGCCGGAGAAGAACAAAAGACAGACGGGGAAATATCTGGGTTACATGCGGCTGCGGATGAACTGAAGTGTAAAATGCAACCGGCAAGCAATTCTGCAATTCTCCCAACTCCTCATAGTTAAATAATGTGCTGAGTCAGACGCTCCGCCGCAACGACAGAATTAAAATTAAACACTGTGGGTTTTCGGCGCAGAAGGGTTTTAGCTTTCTAGACACATTTTAATGGATTATTATTATACAAAACTCAACACATGTGGGTTTGATAATAAGAAATTAAAGTTGAGAAGCTTCGCGTGGAGTTTTTTTTTTTTTTTCGATGTTATGCTTTTCTGCTGAAATTGGTTGGAGGCGAGCAGGCTACAATCATACCAGCAAGACGCCCACTGATAATTGCTGCTGACGCTTTCTCTCTCCTAAGCCGGCAGAAGACGGACACCTTGTCATTACATCCCTCTCTCACTTCCCCCTCCGCCCTCCGCCCAGAGTAAACACCCAACTCTCAGCTGAATGATTACATTTTCCAGCTATTTATGCTCCCCGTTCATCCACTTCCCTCGCTTATTGAAAGCAACAAGTTGGTCGCCCGTCGGTGAGGGCTATCAAAAGTCCTCCTGGGAAATGAAGGAAGTCGCTAATTGAAGTAGAAGAAGTAGATGAGGCAGGTGGAGGCAAAGTGGCAGAAACAAGCATCGCAGAACGAGAACGGCTTAAGAGTATCCGTGGGAGGATTTTTTTTTATTTCTTTCTTTTCTCGTCACCTGAAAAAAAAAGAAATAAAGAAGAAGAAAAGAAAAGATGTCAAACAAAGCAGAAGGTAAATTAAACACGCAGGAATCCAGAGAAGTTTAAATTAATTCCCTCTCTGCGGGGTAGAAACATGTTCCTACAGGCATTTGGAATTGAGGAAGAGAGTAAAATTGAATGTAATCTACTTAAATGAAAAGATGCGCCTTGTTTTTCAGGGGCAAAAATGATCATTTTTTATTTACTGTTGCTCACGGAGAGTCTCGGATAGCGAAAAATATACAGGGAGAGCATGGGCATAGTTTGTTTGACAGCGGCCTTGGAAATAGAAAACCCAGTGGATAAATAATGGGCTGGAGTGAAAGAAATGCCTCCGCTGTCACAGCCGTGAAGTAAGAGTCCCAAGTTTTGTGAGAGCGGCCTTGACAAAAGCACACATGCTGGAACAATGGATCTGAAAATGACACACGAAATGATGATTTCTCTGACGGATGACAAACTCCAGCTGACACGTGGCAGGATGTGTAGGTTCACAGTGCTCATGGGGATTTAATGTGAGAAGCTGTGAGTCTACTGTAGATGTTTCTGCAACACTCTGGAACTCCAAAACATCTGCACTTTACTTTGGTACTACAATCTTTCTATTTGCTGACATGATACAGGATGCATATGTTTCACCTACATGCTGGTGCTTTTGTTTAATTCTGTCTTTTTGTGTGATGTTTGGGTTCAGTATTTTCTGCAACTGAGAACCTGCTTCTCAAGATTACCTGTAAAGAGAAAGGTCTGAAAATTAGTATCAATAATTCATCATCTTGCAAAGTCGACAAATGAAAGTCATGGGGGGGTTTCAAAAACCCAAGAAGAGGCACAAATCAGAAATGTCTTGAATCAAAAACGTCTGCAAAAGGTGTTTAAAAACAGATGTGACTGAACACAACAAACATTTCAAGAGGTTGTAACTTATATTACATCCTGTAGATTGATTTATTAGCATAGATTTTGTTGTTTGCTTGATTATATATGTAATTTTTGTGCATCTCAATCTCAATATTTGGTCGAACCTTTCATCATTCAGGCCAGGTGTTTGTTTTTCTTTTTTTTGTCCAACATTAAACTCACGGTACGCTTGTTGCCCCCTTAAGAAGTTCTCTGGATCTGCCCTGCTCATATCTTCCAATGAGGAGTTCGTACTCCAACACTTTACTTTTCTCGTAGGAGTTTATTTGGTGCCTTATGTCTCAAATTATTAAACAAATAAATACGTAAAATTTTTCATGATGGATAAGCAAAACAGGTATGAAAGGACTAATTAATTAATCAATTAGTGTGTCTCACTAAAATGGCTGTTGCATTGTTTTGCTTTATTAATGTTGCTTGATAATTACTAACTCATTACAGTTCAGGTTGAGTGGAAGAAGCAGAAGTAATTCTCAGGTTTTAAATCCGGCTGAAGCCCAGGGGAAAGGACGAGTAGATTTGTTTTTGTTTTTTGTTTTTTTTTCTTTAAAAAATCCTCCCAACTGTTATTTAAACAGCCCAAGGTTGTTGATATTGGCTGTGCAATTGTGCGGCTCTTCCTGAGTGAATTCAGGACTTTTTAAAAATTATTATTATTATTATTATTATTATGTAAGTTAAAAAAAAGAAGCCTAAAAGCTCAGGGGTCAAACAGAACCGTAAGTAGAGGGTAAATAAAACCTTTGAGAGAAAACAGTTTTCACTTAATAAATGTTCAAGTTATAAGGAGGTTCACAGATTTCAATGATTCTACACGATAACTTCATAGTGTTAAGTGTGTCTGTCATTCACATATAAACAGACAGCATTTTTAAAACATTGCCCGAAAAATGTGAATCTTTTCTGAAGCAAACACAAAAACAAAGTGTTACGGGTCCCAGGATTGGTGACCACGACAACAAAAAGAAATGTGTTTTCTGTGAAATGAAGAAGCATGAGAGAAAGAACCACAGCTCCACTCGTGTCGTTCCCAAAACACGTCTTATTAAATCAATAAACATATATACAATTCACATTAAGTGCCATGTCTTCTGTCCAGATCCAGATAACTATAAAAGTCTCCATAAAATAATCTCACATGAATATACATTCACATTTATCACAAACTCCGATTATTGGTTCAGTTGCTGTGTACACAAATACAAATTTGGACTTAGCACATAGAAATAGAAATATATAAATTAAATAACCATGTCAATCTGCAACAAAATATTCATACGACACAAAACATATTTTAGATCTCAGTAAACTTCATAAATCATTCTTATTCCTACACAAACAAAGCATTAAGGGTTGATTAAACAAATACATTCGAGTCAAAGAGTCCTCTTGTGTCAATTCGGAGCTATTAAGTGCAAACAAATACATTTCTGAAGAAAATACACATCTGGCATGAAGACACACGAAATCTCGCGATAAGACACCCAACTCTCGCGAGACTTCCGGCGCAACGCGGCTCTATAAACCCACGTGAAAAGTCATATCAAACGGCCATCAAACAACATAAAATGGCTTTCCATTACTTGAAGAAGTCATACGAAGCTTAAGGCTTCCATTTACAGTAAGTTTAATTAGTGACTGACCTGTGAAATGAAGAAAGAAGCATGAGAGAAAGAACCACAGCTCCACTCGATCGTGTCGTTCCCAAAACACGTCTGAGGCTGAGACCGGAAGTCCGTCCCCAGAGCGCATCGGGGCGGGCACAGCGGCAAAGGTTCCGCATTCCATCTCTCAATTACTAACCCACAACTTCACAGGAACATCTTTTATAAACATAAAACACTTGTGTTTCATCACACTAGATTTTTAAACTATAAATAATAATACTTTGACACCATAACATTTGGTTATAACATTCATAATAAAACATTATCAAAATGTGGTTGCACATTTGGGTGCACCACAAAAGTGCTTTCTGTAATAATAATCCAGCACTGTTGGTGGACTGGATGGAATTTTTGTGGCCCTTGACTGTGATCAGAAATGCCCATCCCTGGTTTAATCCTTCTTTTGAATGTATTTCAAACTTCTTGCGAATCACCTTGATTTCCCTTATTTCTGAGTGGGGTTACATAAATAAACCCGCCTCACTTTGCCTGCAAATATTACCCCTCAAGTGCATGAATCAAGCTGAAGTATTCCACACACGTCGGGGGTGAATTCTGCATCGCGCCGCGTTCGTGGCGAGCTGTCGTTTCCGGCTTCACGTCAGCAGGTCGGCTCAGGACGTGAGGTAGAAATCAACCCGACCGCGACTCTTACTCTCACTGATATTTGTGAATAAAACAAAGTCCGCCGACACAGAAGAGCTAAAATGTTACACAAAGATGGAGGAGACAGATTGTCAATATTTCCTTAATTTAAATCTACAAGTTTCTCTGCGAAGTGCAAATACGACTAATTAAATTCAGACCAAAAGGCGGCTCAAGGCAAAAAGCAAAACGAGAAGAAGGGAAAAAAAATGCATCAGGTTGTTTTACAAAAGTACGATTTCATAATTGATATATTGGGAAAAATAGAGAATAAACTGCAGGCGTGGGCTGAAAATGTGTACTTAAGTGCATCTACTGTTGCTTAAATTGTACTCAGTCACAAGTAAATGTTCTGTTTGTGAAGAAAGTACAAAAACCTTTTTCTTAAAAAAAACTTTGTTGATGCTACAGCGCAAATTTGATTCAGTTTGTCTCGAATCATGTATCTTTGAAGCACATTTCCCACACAGCTGGTAAAATCTAGAAAATTTACACTGGATGAAAAAAGCAAAATGTGGTTGTAACATAATGAACTGAAAATGCATTTTATTTTTTTGATATATTACAATGTGGTGTCACATTCCCAAAAGTACCACGAGATAAATGTGAGTATTTGTAATTTATATATATGTTCACTGTAACATTCTGCACTTTTGTTCCTTCTGCTAAATGTTTAAACCCAGCTGGATCCTTTAAAGTCCACTGAGGATTTTTACTCAACATATGGAAAGAGAAAATCTATAAATTATCGCAAAGGAATTATGTGACAGCTTCTCTTTTAGCTGATTTTATGTTTGTGGTGCTCGTTCACACTTTGGCCGTGAATTGCAGTAATTTATCACCTTATGGCAGATTTGTAGGCACAAGATGTGTCACTTTCCTGTAAATAACCATCAAGTGTCATAAGGGAAAAGAATTAGGCTGTAATTGCATTTCAGAACCCTCCCACCAGAGGCCTATCAGTATTTCAAAAGACAAGCGCACGCTGACAACATAAAGAAGCATCATTTTGCTAAGTACTGTCTGATTGTGGTGCCTGACAAATCGCCTCTATAGTGCTCCATTTCGAATGCAACTGATGTAGTCAGTGTTTGAGAGAGACGGCTCGGCCAGAATTCACAGTACCCAGGCACAAATCAGTGATGCCATGCTGATATACACTCTTGGCTAGCAGCACAAACTGTTTCCACACAGTAAATACGCCCTGATCCCCAGAAAATCTGTTATCCTGGAGGCAGCCACAGTCCCGTCTAATGCTCACGTCTTTGAGTTGGAGTGACACACCTGACCGGTACGAGGAGGAAAACTCTTATCTCTTGTTTCTCGAGCCACAAAAGAAAAGCCTCTTTTTTACTCACTGAAGATCTTTAATCATTAAACATAGCTGCAATATTTAAAAAAAAATTCTGAGCTATTAGCTTTGGGTTTTGAAATGTTAAACTCAATTTTACCAAAAAAAAAAAAAAAAGACTATGTTTCACCAAAATATCGCAATATCATCATTATAAAGTAATGTTGAGCATTTACGATAAACACTTAAATGAAGGTATAATATGCACGTCAGCACTTTTCATAAGAAACAGGAGTCAGGATTCAGTTTAACCAGAACATGTCTCAGAAACAGTTTAGCAGAATAGTAGTGGAAAGATTGCAAAAACAAAAACAAAAAAAGCCAATGCTAACATTCAGCTCAGTTAGCAGGATCAAAAGATCAAGGCTTTGCTCCCCTTTTTGACACAGAAACTTTCGTAAATGCAACCACATCTCAACAATAGTAATAAGTTGCCATAATCTCTGGACTATAACTCACAAAACTCATGGTATTAATGGTTTATTGAGCTGGAACAAAAACTTCATTTCGGTGATATTTCATTTACTTTGTCAGTCAAATATGACAGTATTGGAGTTCATTTGTGATACTTTAGCAGCATTGTGCTTTTGTACAGTAACATCAAGTGATCCGTGGTGGTACGTATGGGTATATTGTCTCATCATCAGCTGAACAATTACAGTCTTGAGAATATGGCGAGCTAGTGTTAGTGTCTGTGCTTTTGAATTTGTACTTTGGAATAACAGTACTGTTTCTTTTCATGGACCCAATTTCAACTGTTTCCAATAACAGCACTTCAAAGCAGATGTCATTTTACTTTGATTTTTGTGTTTTATGCTTCTGACTTGTGGCCTGATGCCACTGTGTTTGATGTAATATTGGACTCCACCTGATTGGCCGAATGTATTGAAATGCAGAGAGGAATTGCACAGTGTATGGAAACATCTAATTTCATCTAATTTTTTTTTTTTTTTAATTACAGGAGGAAATACGGAATTTACCAAATATGGTCACCAATAAAGGATTAACTTTTTTAAAAAACCCATACTTTTCTGTTATTTTTTGGTTTGTCATCTTGCATCAAATTGCTAAACGAGACAAAATGAAGAACTATTTACTAGTTCTTTCCAGACACCACCTTACCCTGTTTATCCTCGCCATTGGCGTGTTCTTCGCGTGGGCGCTTTCCACCACAACAAACGTCTCTTCCCTCCCGAACGTCCGCCGCCTCTCTGTGTGTTTGTCAAACAGGGGAACCGACGGGAAGCGTGGTTTATGAGTGCACAAGCTGTGCGTCCGTCTAGACCTCGGAAAAAAAACTGATTGTAGCAATCAAGCATCGAGGCTGGGCCACGCGGCGGGAGTGGAGCTCTGCGGGGTTGGTTTAACTTTACACTCGGATACACAAATACACGAGTGCAGCGAGCCCACAAGGTGGTCAAGTAGATGTGCGTGTGTGTGTGTGTGTGTGTGGGGGGGGGGGATTTGGTGTTGTTCCAAACGCTTTTATGATGTGAATGCTTGGAGGCAACCCCCCGCAGCTCTTACCTCTGGCTGATGCAACGAGAATGTGTTGTTGGTCAATTTACTGATAAATCAGTCAGGTCGGTCCAGACGAATCAGGGTTAAACTCCTTCCATCACCCATCAACAACACACGCGGGCTCCGTGTGATTGCTTACTCATTGATTAGGTGCAAAATGAACACAGAAACCTGCGTGAGAAGTCACACTTCACCTCAATTCTTGGTGTGGGAACCCATTTTACAGCTTGTGTTCCTGGTCGGTAGCTCTCGCCACTAAAAGTCCACAGAAATGTAACTTTCTTTGAACCCGGGAGCTATCAGAGGAATGTTCGCTGTGCTGAATGTCAATAGCAAGACAACACGAGCCGCCTAAATGGAACAACATGTTACAGAATGCTCTCACATTGCAAGGAAGCGGAATGCTTTCCATCACTCATGATAACACTTCCTGAAAGACAAAGTTCACAAAGTGCATGATAAACAACAGCTGAAAGTTAAATTAGGTTACATTTTTAGACATCATCCTGCTTCCAAGGGACGGTAAAGATAAGAGTTTAATGTGAAACCAAGTTTAGAGTGGTGATTATCAGTATGATGAAGACCTTAGATTAAAGGTTTAATGGACGATTTTCTCGAAAAAGTCGAAGCCAAACGTCTGTTACTCGCTTTTTGAAAACGCGCATGCACCAGACCATCCTATCTGCTCTGCTGCTCCCACGAGCGCGCTTGACGGCGTGACGCAAGCATTTCTTCAGCGTGAGTGACATGTCGGAGGAACAATAGTTGCATCACACCATTCATTGGCTAAAAAATCGTCCATTATACCTTTAACAACATGAAACTGCAAAAAATAAGATGAATTGTAGAAAATTCTAATTATCCTAACACACCATAGAGACGTGACACAACAGATCAGTGAAAGCACCTGGTTGACATTTTTGTTTCAGAAAACTTTAGCATTTACCCAACAGTCAGAAACAATGTCTGTGTAAATGTAGAGTCGGACCACTAGTGGGCGCTGTTGATTGTTGCTCCATTTTCAATGACTCAGATCACCATCATCGTGTAAATGGACACCCGAAACACATCAAAAGTTTTTTTTTTTTTTATGTTCACTTGGAAATTGTATGTAAATGGAACCTAAATCTAAAATCAGTGCACCAAAAATCAGCTTCCAAATGTCGCATTTTCTTTCATTTTTATCAGTGTAAACATTCACATCAAGCCAGATAAAGTCACATATGGATGGACACACCGTCTTTACAGTGAGGAAACAACTTCTCATTAGACTTGGCATATTTCTGCTTGTGCGTAATTCTTTGTTTCTCTCTCTCTCTCTGTGTGTGTGTGCTTCCTCCCACACTCCATAGACATTCATGTTTTGTTAATTGGAAAGATGGTGTTCTCACTTCCAGACGCGGATATATTAATTAAAGCTGACAGGAGAGTTCCAGACAAAAGTGAGTCACCTTTTGGAAGAGCTCTGAAATAAAGACGGATGCCTTCCACATGATTGGGTTTGCGGTGACTGCCGCGCTAAGCTCAGGCGCAGATTAAACGTTGATAACCAAATTAAGCGACTCCCATTCCTGTAATACCCACTTTTACAGTAGCTCCATGCAGTCAGGACTGGTTATAATTGATTGAAAGCCTTTCTCCACCTTCCTTGGGTGCCCCCTTGCTCTCCGCTGGATCGGCGAGGACACGAGTGAGAGGCTGCTGACGGCTCCGTCTCCTGCTGTCTCTGTCTGCCGGGTAGTTCTGTCAACAGATCATCCCCGTCCCACTGAGAGTGAAATCAAACCCGAGGTGGCTCTCCTCTATCTACTGTCATTTCTCATTAAAGAGATATGAATCACTCCTGACACCGTGTAATTGGTAAATGGTAATTTCTGAGAGGAAATTCTGGGAGAGTGAGGAGAAATCGCACTTTGGATTCAAGATCGGAAGGATTATGACATGAAGCTTAACTGGCTCTTCCTACCGTCGTCGTCTTCTTCTTCTTCTCTTTTTTTTTCTTATTCCATCTGATAGTGAAGGATTCCTCTCGCCCGAGAATCAGAGACACTGGTTATCTAGCTACCCCGGAATAATGACACCACTGGGTTTTAATATCACTCGCTATACATCACTTCTCTGTCTTTTAAAGCTCCAATTTCACAGCCTGACTTTAAAGGAAACATTTAAATGAAACATTTCCTCTTAAAAACGAGGCTCAGTTGTTCTTTATGCAACAGAAACTCATCGGACTCAAAGAAACGCGAGTTGTGATTTATTTTTCCTCCTTTTTTTTTTAAGCGATCACCAAGGTTTTGGAGAGCATTTCGTGATTTTGAACTCTGATTAAAGTCACTCATTAATCAACTGCACTTCCTGCAAATTAACATTAACATTGCAATATAGAGATAAAAAGGGAGATAAAAAAGACTGGGGCCTCAGCAATTAGGAACTTATTGCTGCACAAAGACCCCTAGAGGGAAGACGGTCTTACCAGTGAGAAGCTTAATTGGTTTCAGGTTGGTTTTCCATTCGTTGGAGTACCAGTGCGCCAGATATATGCCAATCTGCTGCTTTCCTTAAGCATAATCTGAAGTTAATCAGCTGCTTGATGCTTTCGGATGACGCATACATTTTCATTACCTGTGCATATATTACATATATCTCCACATTTTTCCCTCTCTTTTTTTTTTTTTCCACCAGCCTCCTGGCTGCTCGGATTGCTGATGAGTATGTCCTGATTAATAAAATAAATGAAGTATATGGATGTTTCATCAAAGACAGGCTTTTTTTTTTTTCCTTTCTTTTTCATCCAACATCACTAAGAGGAGGCTTGTATATGCAGAGCAAGTCTCCTGGAAACAGTGAAGGGCCGTTATAGGGGAAAATGTGGAATGTGCTTTATTATTAAAAACACATCTAGATGTATATGGGAACAAAAAGAAAGTTAATGAATGTAAAGTAACAAATTTGTCTGCATGTAGATATATTCTAGAAATATTACTAAAAATTGAGAATTCATGAATAAGATTTTCCACCGTTTCCACTTGATGTTTCCATTTGAGCATTTTCAAAAATTTGCACCTTGAGAGGTATTTTGAAAAAGTTACATTTCAGTGGCTTCAAGCATCATCGTGTAATTGAGGCCTGAATTTCTTTGTATTCAGTTTGTATTGTGGAAAAAAAAAAACACTTTTGTCTGTTTTGTGAAAAAATGCTCCTGTCGACTTCCTGTGGAGAAAATTTAAGTAGCATTACAAGTTACACCACACGCCGTCTGTCACCAGTGCCAAAATACCATTAAATATAACACTAACATAACAATCTGTTAAATCTGTGTATTATTTCCAACAGAGATTGCTGTTACTGACTAAATGTTTTCTGTCAGAGTTTCTCCTTCAAATTAACCTGGACTTATCAATTTTTTAAGACATTTACATTGTTTTTTTTTTAATGCTTTAAAAGTGCTTTAACTCAGTGTTTGACTGATCTAATTATGCACACACACACACAAACACACACAAATGAACTAAAAATCATGTTAATTAACTGTCTTTGTGTGTGGTTAGCTTTGGTTGCTTCGGCTGCTCGGTACCCTCATCCATCACCAACATGACAGCTCGGTCTGCAAATACGCCGACACTACAAAGTGTGTGTCACCTGAAAGCCCCCGTATGTGTTGCTGGCATTTAGACTTTTTTTTTTTTTTTAAGTAGGATTTGACATTTCCCATTACCATTCGGAGTGCTACCACAAGCAACGTGCTTCCTTTTCAAGCCGCTGAATGACAGAAAAGTCGGTCAAGGCGTTTGGAAGTGGAAATATATGTAGTGTTGTTGTTAGCCAGTAATCATTTGAGGGGTCTGGCGTGCGGCTCCCAGACGTTTCTTGCACCCAAAGAGCACTCGGTACAAAACAAACTGCAAAACAATGACTATGTACAGTGAGATTTGCCTAAAATGACTTTAAAATGCTTCAGTGGAAGCCAATCGGGAGGTTGAATTCAAAATACAGCCGGTTGCTCACAATGACCAACACTTATTGATGGCTGATTCGAGAGGTTTGAACGCTGACCTTCAAAAAGGCAAAACAATGAAGAAAATAAATGTATGCACAGTCTGAAACAAACATTTCTCTGCTCTTCTAACCACAGTCAACAAGTCAGTGACCTACTTAAAGAGCGAGAGCGGGAGAGACTCAGCGGGGTCTCGACACAATCAGCACCTACACAGGTCAACATCAATTATCTGGATCCGAAAGACGATACAAACACGCTCTGCCTCCAGCTCCTCCGGCTCGGCAACCTGAAATCAACTCGAAAGCCTCGCTATTCAAGATTATTATTTCAAACCGGCTCCAGAGTTTCTGCTTGATTGTTTTTGTTTGCAGGCAGTGTAGGATTTGTGATAAGAGAAGATGTGGGAGTGCTGCAGCCTCATGTTTTGAGTTAAAATGTGTGCAATTATGTCATGCAGACAAAGTAAAGCAATATTAAATGCTTTAGATGTGTCGATTATTGGCATTTCCTCAAGCTTTGAAAGTGTCTCACGAGCATCTGTTAACTAATGTTTTGAAAATACAAGAAATCTGCGATTCAACTAACGTATTCTTCTGTAGGAGCAACCAATCCCTGGTATCCCCTCCAGCAAAATAGACCCTACACATACAGAACACCATGCAATATTGACACTATCATTGTCAATGTCTACATCACGGTTACTCAGTCCTCGTCCACATAGGCTGCACACGTCCTTTTAGGTCTCTCCCAGTTGGCCCACACCTGATTACAATGAGGGATTTTTACTGGGCTTTTTTACAGGCATGATGAAGACATCAACATCAGATTGTGGTGAGCTGAATAAAACATACAGGACACTGGTCCCCAAGCAAAAGAACTGAATAGCACTGATCTACATGAATTGTAAAGTTACCCACATCACCTCCTACATTCCCTTCTCTCGACTCAGTTTCGGTCATTTTCGATTGCAGTAGAGTACTACCTTGGTGTGGGTGGGGTCATTATAGCGAGGTGAACCGAAACTCCAGCGCCGTCATTTGTTCTGCAACACTCAGCGGTCGCTCCATCTAGCTCCTGCTGATTCTTCTCATCAGCCGCCAGACAAAGAAATGTCTGCTGTGCATCCAATTCTGGTCGTTCTCGTTGTGACTGTGTTTTAAAAATGGCGGGCTCATCTAATGACGTCGCACCCTGGCCAATCAGTGGTTGACTGTCTGCCGACATCATATTTTCAGCCCCCACACCAGGAGTGAGCACAAAATTTTATTAATTAAACAAAATCTACACCCCATTTCGGCGGGTTTATCTGAACTCATATGATTTGTGGGTTTGGGAAATGTCTCAAATTGTTTTTTTTTTTATCCAAAATTCACGTGTTACTACTTTAAATTCCATGGATTCTCTTTGCTACTCCAACCTGGAAATCTGACTTTTCACTGTCTTTCAGTCTTTAATTGCACATCTTCAACCAGTCAGCCTTTGTTTCAACTCTGTATAGAAACCTCAAAACTCTTTTTAACACTCTATATGTGTCATGGTTGCATTTTTGATTAGATAAGTTTTCATGTTCAGTGTTTTCTCATGTTTTAATGTATTTATATTTGCATATTTGTCGGTTTTGATGTTATGAGGTGACCTTCAGTGTCGGGGACGCCGCCTGTGTTTAAGTTAACTTCTTCCCGTGGTGATCAAGGCTACTTCACATGAAAAACCCATGACATGAATATATTTTGTAATGTAAATACAGCAACTTCAAACCCACACAACCACCGCTTTGGTTGAATCTTGCGTCTCCTTATGTATTGCATATTAAAGGCCCGATTTACAAGCTCCTGCATAAAGTGCATTAATTTCCATGGACACATTAAAATGATGTGCTTTTATATACTATACTTTTTTATATATATATTTTCAGCCAATCCAGGACCTCTGTAGCCAGTCTCATCCTCTGACTGCAGAGCACTCAAACATTACACCGCAAATGGTACGAATATGAAAACAGAAAACATCTTGTCCTGAAATCTGCTAAAGAATGTTGTGGGGGGCCAGTAGAAAGAATGTCTCACTGTAGCAACAACAGCATCTCTGCTAAAGGCTGAGTTGGTTTAAACCTTGTTTTAAAACTAATAATATATGTAAACACACACACACACACACACACACACACACACACACACACACACACACACACTTTGTAAATCACATTGTGCGTTGTTCATTACTTGAGCATGAAGTCTTCCTAGTATGTTGTGCATATCTCGTTCATGCTCTAAAATAGCTTATAAAGTTTCAAATATAATTTTGATAAATATAATCTTTTGTTGGATTTAAGAAGTTTCAATTATAATTCCGGATGGTAAACATTTTCCTAAATTTTCAGCTATGTTTGTCCTTTCAGTATTTTTTTATATTTTTACAATGTTGCCATTGTAGTTGTTTTAACCATGTTGGCTCTTTTTTGTGCCGTTTTTTCCCCCATTTTTTTATCTTTCAGAAATTCGAATGAATTGATTTGAATTTCATTTAATTTTTTTACATTTTCAGTTGCTTTTATTTTTTTCTACCATTGGCATTGTGGTTTTAGTTAGTTTTCCAATTTTATTTGTTTAACTATTATTAAAGGTAATCAAGCCAAGATATAGGAGTGCTTTGGAAAATGATTGGTGTGCAAATAAAATAATAGAAAAAAAGGAGCTAAAATTTTGATTTACATGTGATCTTCAGAATGGTTCAGAGCCACAACAGAGAGTTGAAGAACCACAGGTTGCAGACCCATCCACTACACTTTAGGTTTTGCACAATACCTTATTTCTGCATTTTCAATACATTCAAATATATAATGGTTTTTTCACTTAAAAAAAAAAAAAAAAACACTAGTCCTTTCTTATTATTTCTTTATAAAGGTGTCTTCTATGTCAGCCTATAACATATAACAACATATATGGATGGATATCGAGCAAATATCAGCTAAATATATATTTACTGACAGACTCCTCATTTAGTCACTGGCATTAATGGAACCAACATTTCCTTTGTCACCCTTATTTTCCTGGATTCATCCCTCACCTAACCAATCCATTCAGAACTACTTACAGCTGCACACAAGGAGACAAAGATAAACACGATTTAAAGAATTTGGCCACTGTCAGTGATTGGATCCCCTGACAATGTGCATCCAATGCAGAGCTGTCACATTGTGCAGCGGTCAATCCCTTCAAACCCAGCCTTTGTTAGCCGAAAGTTCCTAATGTGATACTGAAGAGAGAGAAAGAGAAACATAATAATGAGCTCAGCCAATCTAACCCTTGCACAATGGTTCATTGACATGATTAGAAGTAAATAAAGTAATTACCCATCCTGCAGTTTGACAAAGCTCCTGCATATAAATAGGCATCATTATAGGCTACAGTGAATGGGTTTGCTGAGCATTTCTACCTTTGGTGGAGAGCGATTTTGATCTAAATTGATTGCTATGGGATTATCCAGGATTTATTAAATATTAAGGCATTGACTTTCACTAATGTAGATAATTAGGGTTTATTCAAAGTCAAAACGAAATTGGCATAAAATGTGCATGGAAAGTGATTCATTAGCCAGCTACTAGTCAATTCATCAATTATGATTTTCATTACATATCATAATTAAGAATGCTCAAGCTGAATTGATGTAGTTTAAAAGTCTCATTACCCTGCTATTTGGATTAACAAATACACTCAGAAATGTGTTGAAACACTTTGACATACCCCACGCAGAGAATGGTATCATCTGAGTCGCGGCAGAATTATTAAGCAATTACTTAACGGTGCAGCCCCAGTTGAACTCATTTGTTATTGCAATTTGCACATCCAGTGATCAAAGAAGTTTAGATTTATAGCACAGAGGAGGAAGAAAAGCCCAGAAATCTCACAGTATTTCACTAATGGAGTGTTCATTGCATTAGGATTCAGATGTAAGATTGATGCACACAAGTCTTGCACTAGTCCATGAAATACTTCAACCATCCATCTTCTTCCTCTCTCGGACCACTTGAGGTCACAGTGGCAGTGTGGAGAGAAGAGAAGTCTGAACATTAATAGAACTCTTTCTAGCTCTTCTTGGGGGATCACAAGCTGTACCCGTCCTGGATCTCGGGCTGGGCAGTATGGCCCAAAGATTTGCAGTTGCAAAGCGGCAATGTGCAATATAAAATCCTTCTTTTTCTCAACGAAGTTTTACTACAAATACAATTCTGTATTTACATACTTTGCATCCTTGTGCAAAATACAGCAAAATAACTTAACTATATGCACAGTCCTCTCACAGGCCGGACTGGATTTGGCCCACAGACTTTATGTTTGACAGTACTGACCACAATGACAGGAATCATGAAGGAAACGCTCCCTCCCGTCAGAGATACACAGCTCTGGAGGGGTTGAGCATTTGATTGAAACATGTTTTTTGTTTGCATTTGCATTTTTTCTGCTCAACATGGGATGGATAAAACCACCAGTTCCTCTAGAAAGCAGTTTTGGTTATTTGCGTGATTGTCCAATATGTGAGCTAATTAAGGATCCATTATTTGCACAACATAACCGGTAGATCCGCCAGACACCTCCTCTTCTTCTTCTTTTTGATCATTTTTGTCCATTGCAAACTTGAGAAGCAAACCGGGTGGAGTGTGAGAGGATGGGCGGGGTCGTGAGTGCAAACAGAGTGAGGGAGGCTGCAGCCAGGTGAGACATAGGAAAACACAGAAATCTTTAATGCAAAAAATCTACCAATTCAGAGGATTTTGTATTTATTGACATTGAATTTTAAGAAAATTGTGAATGTCAATATATCAGCCAGCCCTTTATCAAACAATCTAAAACTCTCATTTTTTAAAATGATCAAATATGACTGGGTAAAATGGGAAAAAGTCCTGTCACAATTTTTTTTTTTTATTTCAATTTATCTTCATATATATCATGATAGCGGCGTAGAAAATAGATTTTGTCCATTTTAAATATTCATCTCACTCCTGGGGTCTCTCCCTGTCCTGCTCTGTCTGGGACCTGCAGCATTTTGGTCTGTTTTCCACCATCCCAGGGTTGGGATCATGTCCGCCTGGTGGTATCTGGATTTGAATGGGTTGTTTGAGGCTCTTATGATCTTTTGCCTCCTAATAACATTTGTGTCATTATTTGCTATTCTCGTTAATAGTAAATAATCTCTAAACTGCTGATATTGCTGATGCTCTGTAGTGTACTTGTGGACAATGGAGCTGGTGTGTGATGTATACTCGTCAGGTTACATCAGGGAGATTTTACAAGTAGAAAAACTTCATGCATTATCAAATCCAATACTGCTATTGGTATCATTAATTGTTAATGATATTAGTATTTGTGGCCACATCAAATAGTGAAATTGCTGCTAAGAGTTTCAGTTTCAGAATGAGGATTTTTAAGAGACCCAGAAAATCACCTGTTCTTCTAGTGTGGGGTGACAGTATGTCGGCTTTCACATGGAAACACGAGTGCGTGCGGCTCGTTCCGCGGCTACCATCCATCTGGCTCTGGGAATAAATCACACTTCCAAGATAAAGTGAACTTTCCATGTAGAAGGCATAAACCTGTGGTTTGTACGGTGGAGCGCCATGGCAACAGAGGGGGGAAAAAAAATCATTTGAGCACATCCTTATGAAGTGTTGAGTGCAGCTTTAACAAAAAGAGAACGGAGTCTCTGAAGAAGCTGGCGGCACATCACTCACGCTACGGAGCTGGCAAAGACTTGAGTGCCTTGCTCCTGGTTGTGATTGGTGATTAGCGAATGTTTTGTCCCTGCCACAGATCTGGGTAATGGGAATGTAGACTCCCCCGCTGGTGCTTGGGAGTTAATCACACAACAATGGGGTGCTGAGGAGGGGAAGGAAAGGTAAGGATGAAAAGGGATGGCGTTGGATGCAGACTTCTCAAGACAAGGCCCCCAAGTTTAATTGCCTTTGGATAATCTTATTGTCTGGTCTGTGACTCTCTCCTCCGTCTTATACTCTCTGCAGAGGCGGCTTGGTGGTCGAGTTACTTAGAAAGGGATTTTTCAAGGCAACAGGGAGACTACGCAAAGCCAATTTGAGGTGTAAGGCCGGTAAATGATGGATATAGCATTTTCCATTCATTTGAAAGTTCAACTCCATGTTGAGCAGAAAGCACAGAGAACACAATGACAAATTGATACTGTGCACTCCGCAGTTTCCTTCAGCTGAATTAGACTTCATCGCTTTATATGCACAATTCATCATTAATTTGCATTGTTGCTGGACCTATGGTGGGAGGGAACGTGTGAGTGGGCATGGTAGCTGGAGCAGTATGAGTTTTAGCTGTTAATGAGTGCTAGCACCGTTAAAACCAATGATATATGTGTGAATATAAGAATTGACATTTTGTTTTGTATTTTGCCTTGTTTTCTCTTGTGGGGCTAATTCCACTTTCTCGACTTAGAATTTTTTTTTTTTTTTTAAATCAATGTTTACTTTGAAATTTTCACAATTTTCCTCGTGGATTGGCGGGTCAGATTGGAACCTATTCTGGGCCGTTTTTGGCCCACAAGCCTTATGTAGGACACCCCTGCCCATGTGGTTGAGGGTTCTTGGGGGCCTTTTTTAGTTTTGCTCCTCCATCTGATTTTACTGTTTTTCTCTGGTTCATGTGCCTTGTCCAGTGTCTATGACATGTCTGTTTGGCATTTCTGTGTTATGTTCCATTTGCGGTGGTCTCTCTGATGGTTTGGATATTTAGCTTTGGTTATTTCTAGTCTGTCACATCTGTTCCTGGGTCGTGTTTTGATGTTTGGCAGCCCCTTTAATTGTAGTCTCAGTTTTAGTCTTTTGGACAAAAAAATTCTTATTACTTTTAATAACATTTTAGTAATTCCGTTATAGTGGTAGCTTCAGTCCAGGTTTAGTCAAGGAAAACTCAAATAAGGTTTTAGTCTAGTTATATTCATTTTCAGCCCAAACAAAAGTAATAGTTGGAACAAATTAATTTCGGTCAAAAATGATTGGAAATGGGAATCAAGGCTGGCAGGTTGTATCAAGTATTGCAATTCATAAAACACCAGATAACTCTAATGCTTTTGCATAATAACCAGATTCCTTTCCAGATTAATAACTGTAGTCCAGACATTCACATTGAGGGAGACGTGATGCTGTCATTTTGTACTTCATTGCTCAGAAACCTTTTTTCTCTTTTTCAGCTTGCATTTTATTCATGAATTGATGCCCTATTTCACAGGTGTCACACAGCATTCCTGGAGGGCCGCAGCCCTGCATGTTTCCCACGTCTCCCTGCTTCGACACAGCTGATTGTAACGAGTGGCTCGTTATCAGGCTTTCTGCTCAACTCGGCGACGAGCCTTCATGACATTCAGGTGTGTTGAAGCAGGGAGACATGGAAAACATGCAGAGCTGCGAACCTCAAGTAACGCAGTTTGACACCCCTGGGGAGTGTCACACAAAAGTTTAAAAAGCAGCTGTTCGACAAGTTCAACAGATCGCAACACATTTAGTTTCTGAGGGATTAGAAAGTATCGGAGCGTCCAGCAGGGCCGTCTACAGCTCACATGAACGAGTTTTCAGAAGAGGAAGAACTTTAGTCAGCTCTCTGAGGAAGTTCAGTCTTCTTCGCCTTGTGGAAGACGCTCGCAGTCCAGGTGAGGCCTCCTGGGATGGCTACACCAAGGAACTGGAAGCTCTCCATCTCCTTCACCTCCTTGTCATGTTCGCCAAGGCCAGGTTATTCCGTGTGCTTCCATCTTCTGAAGTCCAGTATCAATAACGTCTTTGATGTCTCACCAAAGTCCACAAAGCCTCTGAGTGTTTTATCACAAATCTTTGATCCGTTATTGTCCACAAATGGAAGTTACCAAATACTTTCGAGAGACAGTGTGAACTTTAAAATTATACCCGTGTGACTTGGATGAAAGTCAGATTATACAATCAGACCAATTATTGCAAAAAAAAATAAAAAGATAACTTGCCTTTGAATTTCAGTTTTCCAGCTAATTGCTAGCAGCAAAATCATTGCCCAATCAATGCACAATTGGGGATTTTCAGCATGGCTGGTACCATACAGGGCTATAAAACTATACCTGCAGTTCATAATGAGCAATAATAACTAATGAGATAGTCCTTATGAGAATAATTTGAGGCTTGCAGCTGATGTCTTAACTTTTTCATTCCCTCCGTCGGCTGTATTTGCGTTGCTGCTTTCGCTCCTTCGCTTGCGTCTGTGTAACCAATATGATTTCCACAGACCTGAATGGATTGAGGGTTGCACAGAAAGAGATAGCGGCTATAAAATAAACCGAGCCGTACAGGCTTATTTCAAGTCGGCTGTTTACATGACCAAACAACCCTGAAATAATGAGGCAAATAACGCAGCGCTTTATTGTATTAATACCCTGCATGCGACCTCTATTAAAAAAATACACGAAGATGACGGTGTGATCCAATTTTTTTTTAATATATCCACATAATTGCTTCAGCCCTTAAAGTGGATTTATAAAAACAAGCAGTGTAAATATGAGCATTTTCAGCTTTATTATGAAACTGGGACACTGACTTTTTTTTTAATTTGTAACCACCCATTGTGCATCACATTATATTCATTACAGCATCCAGTGTCTCCCGTGGTCAGGATGTAAAGAGTTGTTACCCTCCATCCCATATTAAAAATGTTCCAGCTGGCTGATCGTAATTATAACCTCCTTTTTTTGTGTGTGTCTGCGTGCGTGCGTGTGTGTGTGTGTGTGTGTGTGTGTGTGTGTTTTTCTTGTCCAGATTGGACAAATCAGGAAAAAATAAAATATGGATGCTGGAGGATTTATTCCCTCTCTCAACATCAAACCTTCGATGGCTGCCAGCTCCACAGAGTGATAAGTCAGTCAATGTCCTTTTCTGGAGCGTCCCTGTCTTGGAAGATGACCTTATTTACATGCAAAAAAAAAAAAGAAAACATAAAAGAGATATTTACATTTTCAGATAAGCTGTGGTTTTGACGTCGGGCAATCAAAATCCAGTGCACATGTGCTGTTCCAGCCAGCTGTTCATTACCGGGCGTTGCGCTATTTGGACATGATTCATTGTTTATGCATTGAACTGGTCATCCCATTTGTTGGCGGCGGCATAATGTGATGCATTCTTTGTTGGCAAGTAAACATCTGGGATGTTTATCCCTGTCAATCAGCTGCTCGCCCTATTGAGTCTCTATGTTTTATTAATTTGACACACATTTTAGCCAATTCTGGTGGTGCCGAAATGCGTTAACCCCTTTTACGGTGAGAAATGTGTCCATGAATGAAGAAAAATGCTTGATTTGAAACATTTCTTGAAGGGATCTTCTTAAAATAGTTATTTCAGAGGCAGAGGCAACATTCAGGGTTTTTACTGCCTTAAATTTTTCAACAAAAACAGATTTTTTTTCTTCACATGGGTTGAATCGTATTGCCTTCAGCGCTACATTATTGATCCCTTTTCTCAAAACACAAAATATATTGCAGCATTACATGTGGTGGAGCTGACAGTCAAGATAAGATAAGTCTTGATCAGACAATGGAGACATTTCAATTGTGACAACAGCAACTATAAAGAATACAATTAAAAATATTAAAAACAATAATAATAACTGTAATAATATAAAACACTAATAACTGTGATAAAATTCAATATTTTCTTGCATGATAATGTTGGTTAGCTTACATTACTGCTGCAAATTAAATATAACTGCATCTTTTGTTTTTTTTAATATTTATGAGCGTGCAGAAATATTTTTGTATAGATGCATTTTCAAGTGATATTAAACAAACATCTGCCAGTATGTCACAAATTGTTCTCTTCATGAAGTGACTGATATATATTATATTTGCGAAAATACAGTTGTCCTGAATGTTTTCTGACAAAACAAGATGCATTTACCATATTGTCGGGACTCAGTTTTCCACCTGATTAAATCAAATCTGTCAACAACTGTACAAAATCAATTTATTTCCCATTTTTATTTTAGTCACACCTGAATTTAGCCTAAAAAAAGTAACATATAGACCAGAAAATTATGAATAAGGTAATTTTGCTTTGTTTCTTAGACTCATTATTCTGAAATTGTGAGCTTTCTCCACATTTTTTTTTTCTAAGAAATTTTTTTTGTGGTTTTGGCTGACGGGCCTTATATTTGTCATCCCTCTTATTAAAAAAAAAAAAAACTAAAACAAAGATAAAGCAAAGGCTCTCACTAGCATTGGAAGCACACTCATCGGTATCTGATTTCAACTCGGTCCGGTGAAACTGCTTCCTCTGCGTTACTTTTCCGTTTTCCTTATTTCTGGCACCGCCACCAACCTCCCTGTAGTTTTTTTCTCACTGAACACCTCACACCTTCACATGGGCCGCTGCCGGTGGGAGTTATGTCAGCTTTCACCGTCTGAGAAAATGCATGCGGTCCTCCACTGCAGCGATGCCGCTGTCCACAGAGAGCGAATCGGGTCATCCGCTCACGTCTGAATCGGAACATCCACATTCACTGAGACGACGACCTCGGAGAACATTCGGCGGAGACGGGAACCGGTTCACTTCTGCTCAGTATTTACTATGAACCCGTGGTTTGCCACTTGAACCAGTCCCGAGGTGCGGAAATAGTTGGCCCGTTCTCGGAGTAAAATGTCTTATATAAGTAAGGGTAACACACTAAAGAGAGGTCTTTCATTCAGCTTCCAGAGGTGGGATTGGTCAAAAGCCAAGCTAAAACGGTTTAAATGGGATCTGAATGGCTTGAAAATGGCTGGGTTTTCAGGCAGGGTGGGGGTCCTCCTGAAAAGCGTTCCTCAGGTCCCCAACGTTGCTTTGTTATGAACAATTCAAGCTCCTGGCGAGAAGGAAACTGCCAACCGTGGACTTTTTCCGGAGACGTTATATTTGGTGATGTAAAATATGTTCGCGTCACATCCAGCCAGGACCGAGTTGTACATGTCGACACGATGTTTCGCGGAAATATCTTCCACTATCTGTCAAACGGTGCAGCAGTGGTCTACCAATTACGGCGGAGAGGAGCGAGCAGCTGTCTCCGGCTCCGCGGACTCCGGTGCCGCTATGTCTCATCCCGCGCTACACGCGTATCCCAATGTAAAAATCTGATGTCGAACAGAGGAGACATGGACGAAGTGCGGGATGAAGATTGAGGGGATCGTCGGACAGAAAGAGGATTTCATACCCAGTGATCAGAGAGATTCATTATAGCCGCTATTAAAACGATCCCCAGGACAGTGTTTCAGAGCTGAGGCCGGCTCGGTGACAGCGTGTCGTGATCACACCCCCGAATTCACAGAGAGACACGGGTGTATCCGGGACTGAGCGCCTCTCCAGGTAACTGGTGTCCAAGCTCCTCACACAGAAAGAGAATAAAAATGAGTAGGGGGGGGAAATAGACAGGGGTTATTAGATCCCACTGTAAATTGCATCACAGAAAAGGGAGCTTCTTAAATCATCGAAGGCTTTCCGTTGCATGTTCGAGGCTGTGTGGCCGCCTGAATTGAAACAATCTTTTCAGCTCCTTTAATAAAGTCGATGGTGAAGGTTTCCCGGAGTGTAAAGGTTTCCACATTTTTCAGCTCATACAAAACTTCAATCACAGGAAGAAGCCAGGAATTCTGGGTACATTCTGCACCCGGTCTGAATTCCTGAGGACACATTGCAGCGACCATGTAAAAAAAACACTCCGACCTTCATTCAAGGCTGAATTCGACTCATGATTAGATTAAACCATCGATGTAAGACAAAAGGTAAAATGAATGTATGATTAGGTTTATACAAGGCACAAAATGTATAATTCGTAAATGTTTTCTGAGACAAGATTGCTGTTGCACGAATTAGGATAAAACAGGAAATAATAAAAGTCATGTCATTTCCAAAGAAGAGAACGTAGACACTGTTTCCACAACATTTTTAAGTGACAGCAGAAAACTTTAATTGCATTTTGAGGGTCTGTTAACATGGCAATGCTGCTTGGGGCCACTGAAAACACAACTGTTTCCTTTCAAAATTAGCTTTATTAAATACAAAACATAACAGCAACGTAAATAATATTGAGGAGACATGACAATTTCCTTTAAGAAATGGTAAAGAGCACACAAAAAGTTACAGTGAATCAAAAACCGTTTCCAATTTGTGGTCCAGAAAGTGGTTTAATGTATAGAAATGTAACTTAATAGCAGAAAATAAATGAAATTGATTCCTGTCATGTGCCTCTCTGTAAGTAATTTTCTCTCCGTATGTGCACTTTATTTTTTTTTTTTTTTTTTTACCAGTTTCTTAAAGCAAGATTTAGAAAGATTTTAGGTTTTATGCATATTTACATTCCGTGTCAACATTAGGAAATTAAAAGTACTGCGTTTTAATTGGATATTGACTGTTTACCAGCTGGACCAACCCTCTTCAGGATTCCGTCTAAAGAAAATGATGATCACATTTCAGCAAAAAAAAAAAAAAAAAATCACACACTAATGTTGGGATAAATGAGGCTCTTACTGGGAAGACAGTAGCAGAGTAGTTTAAACCTAATATTCATTGGAATAACAACAAAAATAACAAAAAAAAAAATGTAAGGTATACTGTTCACATAAAATTAGACATTTTTTAAACATAAATAACAAAAAGCTTGAGCCACACTTTCACTGTGTTGAGTTTGTGTGTTTTCCTTGTGCATGCGTTGGCTTTCTCTTGGTTTCACATGTATTTTCCACTGCCCAATGAAATGCATGTTAATTGATGAATGCGAGTTGGTAATTGTTTGCTTCTGCATAATGAATTATGCCTCATGCTAGTGCTTTACTAGACAGGTGAATGCTTACTACAAGTATAAATGTAATTGCACTGTATTTATGTTGTCGGTTATCACTTAGCAGCAATATCGGGTATGAAGTTCTGCATGCTGATATGTTTATTACCAAGGTTTCCACATTGTGTTCTGTGAATCATGCAGGATTCACTGAAAACATTATTTCTCTTGCAAAGTGGTAACACAGAAGAGGAGCAGGTTTCAGTGAGGATTAGCTTCCAGTGTAATTATCACCAAAGCATGTATGTACCAGTGTTCCTGCCTGAATGTGCAATGTCAGTCAGTTTTCAGAGGCTCTCCTCTCGGCGCCTGCAGCGCTCCGTGGTCTGACTTGAAAGGCTAATCCTATCCATGCAGCATGGATGGACATGAGCACGTTTGCCTTTTTTTCATATTCTTTTGGCACAGCTGTCCGTCTCAGATGCCAAAATATCACAACGGATATTTTTCGAAACATGTTTCTTTGGAGAGGCATTTTATGGAGAGACACTATGAGGGCAGATGTGACTCTCCTGAATATGACAATGCTGTTTGAATCATGAAACAGGATTAATTCTTTATCAAGCAAGAGACTAGTAAGCCCACACTTCCTGATTTCTTCCTGATGATGAATAGACCCTATATTATTGTTATATTACAATATCTGCCACACAAGGTGTTCAGCGTCCTTCAGGCTGTACAATATATCTCCAATTTATTAATACTGCGATATCAACTTGCGTAAAAAGGCTGACTGAACTGCAATAAATCATGTCTCCATGCACTGCGAATTCATGCTCCGCAAAATTCAATATGTGAGAATTTTGAATATGCAAGAAAATCATGACGAATTCATTAACATTGTGTAAGTAGGTGCTTAGAAACATGTTATTGATTGAAAGCCCGAATGATTTGGTACCTCGGTGGTGACAAGGGGAATGGCAGAAACTCAATAACAAGAGAAAGAACACTGCTATTTGGAAGGACTAATTTCATAGCACAAAGAGATGAACATCATCTACATAAGTGTTTATTTATAATGACTTACATTGATACTAGAGGACTCAAGAACATCATTGAGAATATATTGCAATTCAGCAATAATTCACAAGTGAACCACAATCATTTGAATGGGAGGACGAGCCGCTCTGAGAGCTTAGTCATAGTAAACATTGAAACTCCAGTTTGTGTCGGACCACCGTGATTTCAGAAAATAATGAGATAACAATGTTGCATCTTTCCTTTTGTTTTAAAAATATCTAATTCACAGTGCCATGTCTGATGAAATGCAGCCTGCGCTGTCATGGCTCGTGTGTTTTCACTTGGCTTCTCTTCTTCGTGTTTGATTGCTGTTCCCCACCGTGATGTCTTTCACCTGCGCCTGAATGTGTGATTGTCGTCACCTGGTGGCGTTGCCATATAAAGGGCTTTTCTTGTGTGTTCTGGTTGCCGGTCCATCTGTGTTTCTGTGTCTGTTCTTTTGTGCCTCAGTGTTCCTTGTGGACAATGTTCCCTTGAACTTGTGGACTGTGGGATTTTTGGTTTGACCTTTTGGGAAAAAAAAACTGAGTGTCTTCATCAACAACGGGGATGAAAAACAACATTTTCAGTTATTGGTGATTCAGTACAAAAACAGCTGAGTGAAGCCCAAGACCAGAGTATCTCTAGATCTGTAAGGGACCAATGCCGAGTTCCTGAAAATGTGGTCTCAAGAACAAGACCAATCTTGAGTTCTTAAACCCTAAATAACAAATAATTTTGAGATGCATCTGAACAGAGGGTTGAATGCCAATATTACGGCTATTAAATCTATTATAGTTTTAATTTTACTGTAATTACCAGAGTTTTACTTGAAAGGAACTTCAAGTGTAGTCCAGATTACTTTTATCAACCTATGAAGGTAATGTTTTTATTAAACCGCAATGAAGAGGGACCTGCATATTTTGACACTAAAGTCACGCATTTAGTTAAAAGAAGTGTGACTTACACTCCGGGGAATACGGTACATTTAAATACTCTAAGGTGGAATCACATTTGTTCCTGTTTGTCACAAGTCACTTAAAAATAATGCATTAATAACACTTTAGCTGCAAACATCACAAGCTTTTTTTCAATTCTATAGCTTCTGCATGAGCCGGTGTGGGTGCGTCATCCTCTCATGTACTGCAATCTGCCCCCCTCCGGCGACTTTAATTGATCAAGTGGAGTTACTGGATCACTCGTGTTGCTATACTGTCCGTGATTACCAGCAAATCAACATGCTGCGCTTACCTTGAGTCAACGTTGAGTCATAATTAGCCCGATAATTGCCATCCACCCGCTCGCCACGTCGGTGGCGATAGCAGGCAAACTGTCACTCCTGCTAACTTGCAGCCTTCAGTATTGTTTGAGAGACCCAAAGGGAGTGCTGCAGTCTCCATGTGATTATATTTTCACTTCAACATGACGAGACACATATGAGAGATGCTTTGGAAATGCTAAAAGAAAAAGAACAAAAGCTGCTTTTTCTTGTGCAACCCTCTCTGTCGGCGTCAGGTTTTTGTACGTACTGTATGGAAAGTGCACTTCATTGTGTTTGCAACAGGACAAGCTGTGTTCAGTTCATATTTCACCAAACCGCGCGAGTTCAACATGATCGATCGGTGTTTTGCCATCATGTTGTCGAGAATGAGAGATTGAAATTGATTTCTGAAGGATGTTATTAAGATCCAGGCTGTGGCTTTTGCTATCCTGCTTTTCAAATGTAATTATGGGGATCTTATACGCACAAAAGCTTGTCCCAAATACAGAGAAATCGCATTTTTCTTCATCATTGCTTCAATGGATATTTGTACATGTTCTAAAGTAAACTATTGTTATTCCTCAAGGCTGTTTATGTACTGCACATGACATACACTCACACAAGTAAATAAAGGTGTGTTTTGCGTGGTACTGACAAGTGGCAACAAGATTAAAATGACTTCTTTACAAACTAACGCAGCTACTTAAACTAAAAAAAAAAAAAATTGTTACTGAGGAATTAACTCATGTATGTTTAGGTTTGACTAAATTAAGCTTAACGAAATATTCACTGATTAAATTTATGTAAAGTTACATCAGTTAGTGTGAGGAAGATGCTCTATAGTCTCAATGTTCTTGATGTTGGTGGAGGAAGTCATTAAACATATCAAAGCATGACCAATATGTTCTCAAACACTCTGCTGTCTGTTATCCAGTTGCACTTATGTCTCTCAACATCTTTTCAGCTGAATGTTTGGGTTTTTTTTTTTTTTCTTTCTTCTCAGAGCTAAATTCCACAAATGTGCAGATAAATAAAGTGAGCCTTGAAATCAGCCGCCGGAGACCCCCACCCCCACCCGTTCGTCCCATTGCAGTGAGCTAACAAGCTGAAACATAAGGTTGGCACTTTGTCTCAAGACGCCTCCTCCGACACTCATTGAGATTCTCTGTTTTGCTGAGTGTCAGAAATGTTTTCATTAATTATGAATGTCAGCTCAGCCGGCCAAGAATAGTGTCAGGTTTCCATATGCATCACACTTAGATTGGTTAGATGGGAAACTGCCACTTCTGATTCACCGTTACAGAGTTGGCGTCGATGTCGGGGAGAGATATCTTTCTCCACGCCGGCTGGGGGGAATGTCTCACGTCCTGTTGGGGGTTGTTACATGGTGTGTCGTCCTCCTGAGTCACTGATTCCACACCGTAATACTAAACAGTGAAAGTATGCCCTTTCAAAACCCAACAGGTATAATTTTGAAGAGCTTGTCTGGCAGGGTCAATTTTAGCCCAAGGCAATGGACGGTCGCGGCATACAAATCATCTCCACTTTCACAGTTTTATGCTCTAGCTGTATTAACATATTGGATGATGTACTTGGAAAAAATAAAGCTCATGTCAGTATATGACAGATGAACCAAATAACAAAAAAACCCAGCCTGCTATCTTTCATAATGGAGTTTTGTAGAATATCTGACTTAATTGGATTGCAGAGTGTCTTCACCATTGGTTGGGTGTATTTTGCACAGTTGTGTTCGATACTCTGTAATTTTCATCAAGGCAGCGTGTTCTGTTAGATGATTGTCAGTGGGTTTGGATCAGCTTTAGCTTTCCTACAACATCCAGTGAAGTTTTCAAGACTTTCTAGCCTTTAGCATCAAGTTACCAATTCGAAATGGTGACTTTTTTGATGTGTTTTACCTGTTTGTTTTCACCAAAATGTCATTCAGAGTCACTGAAAATGGAACGTTTCAAAAACAGATTGAGAAAATCCGGATGCCTCTATGTAAACAGACATGCATGAGTCGGACAAGCAGTGGACTGATCTTTTCTAGCAACGTCTACATATAGATATAGATATTACACCATCATCTGCATATGTGGATACATTTCCTACATACACCTTACCTACATGTGGAGTGAGTAAAATATTACAAAGAAAGTCACTTGAAATGACCCTGGATGTATGTTTTGTGCTGTTATGTTTGTGAATGTATTGCATCAAATACAGCTGCAACTACAGCATTGAGAGCATTTCTGGTGTTTCTTTGCGTGTGGTGTTCATTTTCAGTGTATTGCTGTCTTTGTTTGGAGCTTTTCTCAACAAAAACTATGAAACAAAGCCTGAATCTCTTACACTAATGCCCAAACAAGGTTGGCAAGAAGGCGGACACATAAAATTGAAGACATTTCACAGAATTCCTGAAAGGATGCAGAGTATTATTGAAACATTTCACCACAACTCCATGACTAGACCTTTTCACTTCATCAAAATTTCAGTGAAGCCACAAAATATTTCTTATTTTCAATAGTTCAAGTCTACACCTCCATTATCTGGTCCTGTTTTTAGTGAAAATACCATTCGATGCAACTTGTAACAAAAAAAGGAAGAAGATTTGAACAATGCCAAATTGAAGATTTTTTTTTTCTTTTAATTGAGAAAAAGAACTAGAAATTCCAAACTAGAAATAGGGAATGTTTAACCATATTGATTGTTTCCTTTGTGCTGTCCAGAAGATGTTCCCATTTAATCAACTTTTTATCCAATTGATTTGATATTTTCAGTCATCCATTAGAGGTTTCTCTCTGAACTCTCTGGACAGAAGCTGAACATTTTCAAGAACACGTCATTTTTTGCATTTGTTTTTTTTTAAATCCACCCTCGTGTTGTGGTTTTGATGCTAATACTTGCTTTATTGTTGCATTTAGGATCTTTCAATTATGAGCTTTTCTGACATCTGCTTTTCAGCCTCAGCTTCACTGTGTTATGTTAAAATTTTTATTCTTTAACAAAACAACGTCGCCTCTTGGGAACAAATTGGGAACTTACAATTGAGCTGTGTCAATCCAGATTTTGAAATGATATCATTTTGATGAACCAGTGTAGTTGAACAGCTTTTCAGCTCTTCAACACGCTTTATATTTAAAGTTCTTACATATTCAAGAATAGAAACTATAATTAAGGCCTTGTTCAGTTTGAAAGAAGAGGATTCACGCATATTGCATATTATTTTCCAGCTGAAAATAATTCTTCTTTATACAGGTTTGATGTTCAAACAGTAAATCGTGATTAGAGCTTGTTGCACAAGCTCAAGACTTCTTGAAACAAAGTCAATAATGGCATGAATGAAAAGCAAAGCGCCCTTGCACGCTTGTATTGTACGTGATGTTTTTGAGTAATCGTTTGCAGAGTTTGTACAAAACACGGTTTCGTGACTCCACTACTCAACAGAGTGTTTGACCCACCGTTGCATAACTCAAACGCTCCCGCACATATCAATCAGGCTAACCTGCACCGTCCCCTCTGCTTTCAGTCGAGCTTCCAGGGATGAGTGATGAAGCTGCGTTTACTGGAGCTGCCATGTTGCGCCGCGCAGCTGTGTCATTGAACAAAGAGCGGGTCTGCTCTGCTTTTTTTCTCAAGTGTTTATGAAATATATGTGATCTGTGATGGGACCCAAAGTGGGAATGTTTCCCAGGAAATAAAAAAAAAAGAAAAGAAAAGTGCTTTGTATTATTGAGCACCAGCTAACTTTGCCCACTGTACGTCGCAGAGGACGATCAGTCAGCCTGAGAAGTGCCCTCGTTCCAGCCAGCGCTCATCTGCATAGAGGGAGCGGGCCATATTGAACATGATCTGAAGGGTAAAAAATGGGCTGATAAAACAGAGGGAAAGGGTCATTAAGCACCAGGTTCGGAGACAGACAGAGACAGCTCGGGAGACGCAGAGTCCCAACTTCATCAAGATTAATCACTGACATCTGCTGCCTTGGAGGACCTAGTTAGTAACCCTCTGTTTTTCCCCCCCCCCTGGTTGGGTGTGAATCATCGGGAAGCGCAACCCCGGATGCCTGTTGTATCTTTTGTCACACTGCGTGACAAAGAGTGCGTAATGAACGACCGAGCGGAGGTACAGCAGTTGCATAGAGGCCGTGGGTTTTCATCAAACATTCAGTGACGGTAGCGAACGCAGCATTTATGGCACAAGGGGGGGTATTATCGTCTGAGCTGACGGGCAGCGCGCACAGATGCAACATTATTTCTTTAACACAATAAAAAATTTGCAATTATAAGGGTGGGAATCTAAAAAAAAAAAAAAGATGATAGTTGATTGAGATGCTGTTTAGCTGAGAGCGATGCTGAATCTCATTAAAATTTACATAAATGGTAAAATACTCTGTGGACTGTCATAACTCCTGGTTTTGCACTGTATTATGTGTATGTGTGTGTGTGTGTGTGCATGTGTTTAATTAGATATACTGTGTGCTTCTCATTTATCCAGAGCAGGTCTGTGTAATCGATTATGATCACCTCTGCAAAGCTCATCATTTGGTGAAAATCCAGCCCGTGCAGCTCACCGGGTAGCCGAGAGAAGCAGACATAGTGCGGTGAATTAAGATTTTATATAAATATGAGGTGGGGATCCTTGACACCTATTGGTTGGTTTAGCAGAGCCCCGCTTGCAGATTGCATGGAGAGGATGAATTGATGGCGGGGTGAGGGTAGACAGAGAAGGTCATGTGAGAGTGGGAGCTGGGGGAGAAAAAAAAAAAGAGGGGGCGAGGGGGTGTAAAGTCAGAGTCCTCTCTATTAACTAGGAGCCTGAAGGAGGCTCGTCTTACTCGCGCCCTATTCTGGTTACGCTCCATTATAATGCGATGTCTGGGCCCTGGGCTCCGGCTCATAAAGAAACACCATGACCCACATCCATACCAGCTTTTTCATGCGCTGATTATTTATTTTTTGGTTTTCTGTCATCATCAGTAGGCTGGCGTGGACACGAGCTTCAGCCACGCAGGTGTTATTATAAACTGGATAATTAAGTCTGCATGAAAAAGAATAGATAATTAGAGGGAAAGAACGGTCTGTTTCTTGATGATATCATTTTATGAGGGGATTTTTAAAATGAATCAAGGCAGATTTGTCATATAAGTCAAACACTTTACTAGTTACTACAAACAAAAATAACTCGTTACCTTGAAAATATTTTAACACGCAGCAACTTTTCAAGTTTTTTCTGTGTTTTTGCTTCAGAAAAGTTTCATGTTTACACGGCAAAGCTTTGAAAATGGTGTTAATTTTCATAGAAATGGCAGAACTGCTGAAAATTATGTAGTTGGCACGCGGGGCCAGAAGGTGAAGCTGTCGGTTATTTCTGTAATGAAGTCAAACACACGTGCACGCAGACAAAGAATATGCTACAAACATGAACAGTGGCGAGTACAGGGACATTAGTGTGGACATACGATGATGCTGGATTGTTAGTATGGGAGAATGTGGTCAATCTGGTGGCCACCGTTGTCGTTTTTGTCCAACTACTTGTATGTGTGCAGAAGAACTATTTATAAGTGCTGTGACCAGTGCTAGCATTTTGCAGAAGCTGCATTTCCAGTGGCTCTGAGCACAGTCGTCATGTAAACACGCTACCAAAACACAACCATATTTTTCCAATTTTTTTCTATGAAATGTTAAAATTGACAGTCCTGAGCAGCACTTATCAAGAGATCACAAACATCAATGAGTTACTATGACTTACATGAGCAGTGGCAGAGTACAAACAAACATTAACCGATCTCATTCCACTGACAGTTAAATCACAAATCTTAGGTGATCCACCAGACAGAAAATCAGGAAATGACCGATGCCTCCTGAAAATATTAACAACGACAGCAAATACGGCAGTCACTCATAGACGGTTACAAATAAACCTGCTTTCAAATATTTGTCAGAATGAGGAAGAGGTCGATGGCCTTCCTCAGCTCTAAATTTATCTAATACGTTTTATTATTGGTATTTGTGAAAACTTGATGTAAATGTAGTAATTCTACTGATTCTAAACTTGAATGTTGACATAAGTGAGATAAGTTTTTATGTTAAAATTAAAACTTCACCAATAAACTTTCCCATGTTTAATGTGATACTGCCGAAAAGATTTCTCTTGAATATAATAGATTTCTATAACGGTTTTTTCGCCATCATCGTCTTGATTTGTTGGACACTTTCCTTCATTTGACACGTTTTCTAACAGACGCTTGTAGAAAAATCTAGACTCGTCAGCCTTGAATCAAGGCTACGAATCAGCGCATATATCAGTCTCCGTTTCAGAGATTTTGTTCTGTTGGTTTTGGACAGGCACTGACGAACAATACCTAATCAAATCGCCTGTTTCGAGTCATTTCTGCAATTTGTCGTTCCTATTGAAGAAGCTGTTGGCCTTTGAACCAGATCTTTGTCGCTTTCTGAACAACACTCATCAATCACAGCCTACAAGCCGCCGCTAACAACTTCTAATCTATTTGATAGAGTGCGAGGTGGCAAAAAAAAAAAGAAGAAGAAGAAGAAAAAAAATCCAGCTGCATGTTAATCTGGTTTTAGACAGGCTGTGTTCTGTGTGGTCTCAACAAATATAATATCCCATTTGAGTCATCTATCCTGCGTTTCCAAGGGCGTCATCTCATTATTGATTGGACGAAAGTGAAGAGATATGGATATTACCGGGCTGAAGGCCGCAGGAGGCACTGAAGGTGATTCATGGGAGGGTCTTCCTCATAATTCAGACCCCTGGACAAATAGTTCATTTCCAACAGTGTTGGCATTTTGAAGGAATCAAATTCTCGGGGCGAATGTAAAGCGGGGGCCGCACCTTGGATTCGCGGTCATCTTTCATTTACCAAAACAATGTACTTCTCCTCCGCACACAAACACCCACTGTGGCTAATCTACTGTAAGCACCGGGCTCAGAGGCTTCCTTCGGATTCAGTGGCTATAAAAGTCACTTCTTTCCCTCCCCGTTTTAGCGATCTCTGCAGTATATTTCATCGTAATGGCCGCTATTGTTGCACAAAATCACTGGAAGATTATTGTTTTGCAGATGTGGATGAAAGAGTAGCTCTCGCAGTGCACTTTTTTTTTTCTTTTTTTTTTTTTCTTACAGCAGGGACTAACCATTATCATTTCCCTGACCATGCCCTTTCTGGTAATTCTCCCCCCTGTGCCCCCCCTCCCCTCGTATAGCCTCAACCTTTCTTATGGCTGTCAGTTGTAGAGAGCCAATTAACATATTGTGTCCGAGGGAGTCGTTCTTCCCAGCACTCCTCACTTTCCCCCCGTCTTGTTTTTGTCACACTGCTGGCTGGTGGGCAGAGTCACACAAATTAGCCGTGTGGGCTGGAAGGCTCAATTACCTTTTAAGGACTTTAGAGGTAGTGTGTGTGTCCGTGTCAGCCTGTCTCCGAGCTTCCTGCAACCTGCCTCGATAAGGGCATGAAACCAGAAAACGAAGAAGAGGAGGAGGAGGAGGAGGAAGAGGAGGAGGGCTGCAGAAGGAGAGGAGCAATTGGTGTGCGAGGGCTGGGTTGAATTTCTAAATGATCTAATTCCTGTGTCTGCAAGAGCGGTCCCACTGTTGGCATCCCTGTTTCCCCTAGAGATAATGGCAAGTCTCTTCTTCTCATCAGCCCACCTAAGTCCCCCGCTTTCCTCCCACCTTCCATTGTGAGGTGGTGGTGGTGGTGGGGAAGGAGGGGGGAACAGGCAGCAGAACGTCCATTTGAATATGATGGCCGGGGTGTATTCTCAGAGGAGCAGCAGCACTCTGTGAGCTGTGCCAGGCACGGCCTTGTTATCCATCTGTGACCATGTAATGGAGATGGATACTGTACCAGTGGCAGGCTGAAATGGAAGAGATGCACGGGCCATCGGGAGGTATGGAGCAACTCAAATCCTGGAAATGCTGCGAGCATCGACAAGGTGAAGGGGAAAGCGTCTGTGTTGTCACTAACGCCATTGCTACGATTTGTTACAGTTCAAGTTAGATCTGCATACAAGCATACAATATCAACTTTTTCATTATCAGCATCTCTAGCACAAACATCTCAAAAGACATGTGACCGTTTGTATATCCTTGAATTATATATCCGCGCTAATTTCACAAAAAGTATGTGATTTCCAACTTGATTAAAAGCCCGAATTCTTTCATGCCCAATCAACTGGGAAGAAATAAATACAAAAAAAAAAAAAAAAAAATCAAGAAAAAAAAATCAAGAAAAAAAAGAAGAAAAACAATAAACTTTGATTGCTTCACTTGTGAAATTCTTCAAGAAACTGCAGAAAAAAATGAAATGCTGTTATGAATCGCTGGAATGAAAGTCGAGAGACGGAAAACTGTTATATGAGAGTTAAAAAAAACAAAGGCTAATAAGGTCAATGTCAGTGTTTATCGCAGCACATTTCATTCTCATAAAGAAATGTTCTAAGTGTGCCCTGTGTTCATTTTGTCTGTGAATGGACTACACACACTTACATAGCGCTTTTTACACTGCACATCACATTCACTCATTCACACACCGGTGGAGGCGTCTGCCATTCAAGGCGCTTGGAACAGTTCAGGGTCTTGCTCAAGGACCCTTCGACATGTGGACAAGGCAAGATGGATAATCAAACTAACAACCCTCCGGTTGTGGAATGACCAACTTGGTCTCCTGTCTACCTGTTGTGACCATGGGGGGCAGTGTTGAGCTTAGTAGAAGAAATAATGGAATTGCGAGGTTTCAAATGGCCTTCACCACACCTCTGCATATGAAGTTGACGTTTATCTTTCTTTTTTTGTTCCATGCTGGAGTTGTTTGTGATATAGGAAAATGTTAGCATGGAGGAGGAAGACTTCAGAGTGTACCTGGATGGAAACAATGGCATAATAATTGGAATAATTTGCACCTGAGGTGCAAAAATGTGACATGTGGTGATATTTGTAGGTGAGGCAAAACAAAAAGGAGCCTTCTCTCAGCTGTAGATTCACACTTTATACACATGAATCTCAATTTTCTCTGACAGTGTTCCCGTTAAAAGCTGTTTCCTGCATTTCCCATGGAGCTGATGTCTGTCGCTCTCACCAAGAAGTCAGCAGGTAAAATCATTTTTTAAAATAACTCTAAATTCTTTAAAACTCAGATTCATTAAAATAGTCTAATAATGTGACAATAATAAATTGGATCTCGGCTGAAACTCTTGAAATCATCGAACGGTTACTCATCTGACCGCATTGTAAAACATAAAGTCGGTTCGGGGAGGATTCGGGTGTGGGCTTGTTTTGGGATAATACAGCACAGAGTCCTGACCTCAACCCAATAGAACAGAGCGGAGCCTGCGAGCCAGATATTCTCCTCCCCAAATCGGTGTCTGACCTTGCAAACGCCTTCCCGGAAGAATTGAAGCTGTAGTAGATGCAAAGAACGGACCCACATCATAATGAAACTTATGGTTTCAGATTGAGATGTCACTCAAGTTCATATACGTGCGAAGGCAGGCGAGCAAATACTTTTGTCAATATAGTGTATTTGCATGATTAAGTGCTTCCTATTAATAACAGTGTCAGACCGACAGACAAAGGCTTTGAAAGGAAATGTTTTGCATGTGCTGCTGAACTCGTATTCCCTGCACTGTAAATCGGTTGCGTGTCTATTGAACCAGCCTGCGCGTTTCTTCCAGTGCAACACGCATAGATTTTTATCCAGCTAGTTGTTCATTTTCTGTCTCTGTGTTTGATTAATGAACTTCTCCCTGGCTCCAATCCATAAATGTCAGCTGTGGACTTCTATTGTTTAAAAAAAAAAAAAAAGAAGAAGAAGAAAGAAAGAAAGAAAGAAAGCATGTCTTTCTTTTCTCATTGTGGTTTGAATCCGGAGTAAATCGCTCATTACCTATTCTTGTCAGAACCAGCTGGATCTGAAAGTGGCTTTGGAGAAAAACGGTGTGGGAGGTGCACGGAAAAAGCCGCTTTCTGCCTCGCCCTCAGCTCTGATTGGTGGTGATGTGTGTGTGTGTGTGTGTGTGTGTGTGTTTGTGTGTGTGTGTGTGTGTGTGTGTGTGTGTGTGTGTGTGTGTGTGTGTGTGAGACAGGACCGACCAGTGTGTGTTGAGATGATGGGAAATCAAAAGTGCATATACATGAATTCCACATCCATCCTTCACCTCGCGCTTCAGTCGTCCTTTTGTGAGATACTCAATGTCCAATTCTGTCAAAGAGTTTATATTACACACTCACAGCAAGTTAGAGTGTGTTTGTGTGTGTGTGTGTGTGTGTGTGTGTGTGTGTGTATGTGAGAAGGGAAAGTTACTTTTTGGGGTGTGTTATTGTATTCTTCTTTTTTTTTCATAATCAAAAGAGGAGTAGAGGGGAGAGGCTGAGACAAGTTGTCTTTGTTGTCAGGGAACTTTGATCCTCCACCAGGGGTCACTGTTGTGCAGGGAGATTGATCTCAACTAAGCCCCCTCCTGAGAAGATCAATGAGTCCAAGTCTCTGTGGTAACACACACATACACACACACTCTCTCACACACACCTCCTTTCTGTGCATCTCTGAGTGTCTCTGTGTGTGTTCATATGTGTCTTGTATTCATGTGTGCGTGTGTATGTCTAAGAAATACAGAGAGTAAGATCCAGGGAATGTGTGTGTCAGTGTGCTCGTGGGTGCCTGTGTATTCATGTTTGTGTTCCTGCGTGTGTGTGTGTGTGTGTGTGTGTCTTGTTAATGTATATGTGAGAAAAGCAATGGACGGTAGAATGATAAATGTACAGAGTGTCCCTGTGTGCATGTGTGTTTGCACACAACGTGTGTATATGTGTGCAAGTTTGTACGTTTGTGCATACCTATGAGTGTCTATGTATGAGTGTGTGCGTGCATGTGAATGTGAGTACATGTGTATGTGTGCACATGCAGGTGTGTTCATTTGTACATGCATACGTGTGTGTGTGCGTGTGTGTGTGTGTGTGTGTGTGTGTGTGTGTGACTTGTATTTAATGTACATGTAAGAAATCCAGACAGAAATATAAGGATGGCAGAACACTGTGTCCCTGTGTGCATGTGTGTGTTTGCACACGTGCATCTGTGTATGTGTGCGCAAATGTACATGTGTATATGTGTTTGTACGTGCACGTGTGTCTTTATGAGTGTGTGTGCATTAGAAAGATAAATGAACAGTGTGTCTCACATTTGTGTTTGCGTATGTGTGCATGCATATAGGTGTGTGCGCAGGTTTGTACGCTCATACATGCGAACGTACACTTGCACATGTGCGTACTTTGCAGGTTGTGTGTATGTGTGTGTGTCTACAGGTGTGCATGTATAGGTGTGTTGGCATTGATATCCGTGATGAATGGAAGGTGTGAGGTTGTTTATTTTGTATGTGCATGCTTGCACATGCATGTGAGTATGCATGCATGTGTGTGAGTGTGCGTGCAATTTTGTGCGTGTGCATGAGCAAGTGTGCGTGTGTGGTTGTGTTCAGGTGTGAATACACATTTGTGTGTTATATCAAGATATGAATAGAAAAGGCAGATAAAGAAAGCGTGCGTGCTTGTATAAATGTGTGTACACGTGACGTTTACTTGTTATTAATGTGTGTTTTAGAAAAGCGGAGAGAGATAGGGAGACAAATCAACAGTGTGTGTGTATTTGTGCATGTGTGGATGAATCTGTGCAAGCGCATGTATCTGTGCATGTGTGTATTTGTACGTGTGTATGTATTTGTGCATATCTGTATATGTGCGTGTATATATTTGATGTATTTGTGCATGTGTGTATATATTTTTAGGCGTGTTTGTGTGTGTGTGTGTGTGTGTGTGTGTGTGTGTGTGTCCACAGACAGCTGTTGTTCCTCCATGCAGTCATTATTCAGCGTGCTGAGCATTCGTGGCACTAAGGAGTCACAGGAGAAGGAAACTACATAAATATGGAAGTGGTCTCTGTGCTGGGAGGTTGTGAAGGTGCCAACACGGACCCAGGCTGCAGGTCTGGGGTGTGAAATGACTTTCCAGACTCACACGTGGCACCAAGACACCGCAGATGAGTCTGTGCAAGTCAGACAGTGGGAGAACTGTGGGCTCAAACTTGTATGGATCTGGTAGTTTTAGAGTCGACAGCCACAGAGCAGTACGTCAGTGTGAAAGGAGAATTAGTGTCTGAGTCGGAAAAGTGGCGCTCTCTTTCACAACGGGCATGTCTCGTTTACATCTCGCATCGTAGGACTTCGGATGGTGGCCTATTGATTTCACATCATTTCACGTTTCCGAAAGCCACAAATGCATCATTTTTGCATTTTCATTCCAGAGAAGCTTCTTTATTATATATCTGAACCAGCGTTGAGTCCATAAATACTCCACACTGTGCCTTTTTATTCACGTGCAGATTAAATGCAGCGTTTCTTCTAGGTGAAAACAACATTTGCTTGAAGACGGGCTCATTGTGATAAGACTCCACCGACTGTCGGGGAGCTATAGCAAAAAATAACGGCGCTAAGTCTTAATAATACATATGTGTGTGGTTTTTCTTAAATGGGTAAACCATCTGTTCCCGGCAGCCCGAAGCCTCCCTCTCCTAATTGTCCCGTCTGTGGCGTTTGATATGCATAATTAGACTTTTAATAATCTTGGCTGTGCAGGTGATGTTTGTCATGAGTTCACAGGGAAGTGCACGGCTTTATTAGCTTTATTAGCCTTTAGCTTTGAGCTAGACAAATTTGCAGTGATTTCTTTTATTTTTTTTTTTAAGCTTTTGTACATTTATTCAGATCAAATGTTGAAGTGTACAGCGGAAGAGTTTCACGATGATCCTTTCGGAGTTGCACACATTGAAGGTAAGAGTATGTGGATCAGATTAACCACTCGCTTATAGAGTAGGTATTGAAACGAAGACTTCATTTTTAGTATTTTTTTTTTCCTATTGAAAGGTGGAATTGATACACTAGCACTGAAAAATGACTCTTATCTCCAGCCTTGGCTTGTGTTTAAAGACCAGCCGACACTTCAAATGTGTCGCATTAATGGTGAAAAGAGAATAATGTGAAAATACGAGCACGAAAAGAGGATGCATGCAAAGTTCACGTTACTCTTTGTTTGAGACGTTTTTAAATGAGAAGAATAGAAAAGTTATCGGCTCATTTTTCTGAAACACCGAAGTGCGAGGTTTTTTTTCTTTTCTTTGAGAAGAAGGTGACCTCTTTGTAAAAGACTACACTTGGTGCACAGTGTGTGACAGCCATGCGTCATGCACACACACACACACACACACACACACACACACACACACACACACACACACACACACACACACACACACACACACACTGCACTTTGTCTATACAGCCAGAATTTCCCATAATTTTTAAATGAAGTCTACAATCTAAACTTTTTTAATGGCTAAGGAGCATTTTGTAGCTAAATTTAACTAAAGTTGCCTATTTTAAAATCCAATATCTTATTTTTTATTTCTATTTTTTGTTTTTAGTGTTGAACTTTATGATTTTATATCATATAACTTCAAAAAATCTATACATTCCTAATGAAAAATGATGATACAGTCTAAATAAATTAATTTATTTAGCTGATATTTACCCAGTTTGGTGTTGAAGTTGGTTTCCCATTGAAGTTGTGGTTCCCTCTGACCTTAAAGGAATACTCCCCAGGAAGAATAGCTACTGAGATTTCAGTGGCTAATGGGGATCTTAATAAACTAAACTAAACTAAACTCCTTAGATTTTGGACCCACGCCCTGTCACGATCATTTACACAGCGAGATAAGCTCATAAATACCTTTATTGTGTCCGTTCGTCCAGCCGCGGGCTCCCAGCTGTTAGCATCGTAGTTAGCTTAGCTCAACTGCGGGAGGTGAAGAGGAAACAGAGCCGGACTGACAAAAGTGGACAAAACACTCCTTCCAGTGGTCCAGGGGACGGCGTATTAGCACGTGAAGTAAATCCGAATGGTTATAAAACATTTTAAAAGACGTGTTTTCCTTTTCAATCCGTTAAAATAACGTGTTGATACACACAGATCTGCACAAGCATAGTGCTCCGCAGAAGGATATACCAGGCGCACAGCGGCTGAGTCTATGGCTTCTACTGCTGTGCTCCGGTATATCCTTCTGTGGAGCACTGCGCATGCGCAGGTCTGTGTGTATCAAAACCTTATTTTAATGGATTACAAAGGAAAACACGTCTTTTAAAATGTTTTATAACCATTCGGATTTACTTCACGTGCTAATACGCCATCCCCTGGACCACTGGAAGGAGTATTTTGTCCACTTTTCTCAGTCCGGCTCTGTTTCCTCTTCACCTCCTGCAGTTGAGCTAAGCTAACTACGATGCTAACAGCTGGGAGCCCGCGGCTGGACGAATGGACACAATAAAGGTATTTATGAGCTTATCTCACTGTGTAAATGATCGGGATAGGGCGTGGGTCCAAAATCTTCGGAGTATTCCTTTAAACTACAGCTTGCTGTGATTATGAAGCAAACTTCTCATGAGGGCCTCATCGTCCATTGAAGAGGAGAAACGTGGAGCATTAATAGTTTTTGAAAAGCATGTGGATGGAAAACGTGACAGTTGAAGCCAGTTTTAAACGCCTTTATATTCCTTATTTCTATCATTTCTTTTCAAAATACACAAGAAAAAAAGTCATGTTGGGGAAAAAAATACCAATAAATTGTTTCATTGATAAATCAATTTGACTTGAGCTTCGTGTACATTCTGAAGACATCCGAATTGTGACAGAAAACTGAAGAAAACACAAATTACCTTTCAGTTTTTATAGTAACTGAGAGGCTACACTCTTTTTCATCAACGCAACTACATTGGATTGTGTGAACTATATGTTCACTGCTGAAAGACACATCAAACATCTCCATCCCCACCTCAAACAAAACTAAAGAAATAGAAAACGTTCCAAATACAAGAAAGTACTCACACAGTATGTATCGACTATTGGTGATTTACTCTGGTGTTAGCTTTCTAATGACATTTTTGTGTGAGCAATGTAGTCAGTGTGTAATATGTTTGGTGTGAATGCCTCCAAGGCGTTCAGGTAAAGGTCTGCATCTTTTCCTTCACTTTAGCTGTACGTCTGAGTTGTCTTCGCTCCCTTCATAACGATTGTTCTAATTTGCCCTGGGTGTGGAATGACAGGCTCACTCTGTGCTTTCCATTTACTTGTTCGCTACCCGGCCTTCAAACCACAGAGCAGCTTTGTTGTAGTCCTCAGTGATATCAAACGGAACATCACAGGACTCGGATGCGACCGAGACTGACAAAAGCGAGCCTGCAAGTCCAGCCCGGGGGCAAACAACACTCAAAGCTGCAGAGGTTTGTCTGTTGTGGAAGGAGAGCTCCGGCATCCAGAAAGCGTGGAGGTGATCACAACGAGGCCGTTGACAGGTAAAAAGTTAAGATGTCATAAATGAATCGCCGTCATCATACCTTCTAAGTCACATTCAGTCACATAGAAAAACGTAAGGTCAAAGTCTATCCAGGTGACGTAGATGCTGCAGTGGAATCGGGGATGAAAAATAGAGGAGGTAGGAAGAGCGTGGAAATGCATCTTTTCAAGAGTGATGTTGGACACGGTGGCGTTACACACGTCCGACATCATTTAAGATGGTTCCAGCACAGCGAGGCATTAAAGAAATGCTGTTTGATCGCCTCGGCTTCATGGGCTTTTTTTTCTTTTTTATTCCTTTTTTTTTTCGTACACACTCTGAGTTTTATCAGGCGAGAGGCGAGAGCACAATGCGAGTGTTGTGGCATGGCTGCCGATGCCCCCCGAATGCCCACAGTGGCAGCGGAGGTTTAAAGAGCACACTCAAAGGACTCCTCTGATCAAAGGAGCGTTTCATCTGCGAATTCTGCTGCGCCGCGTCGAACGCTGGAGACGTGTTATGACAGAGATCTGATGCTAAGACACTGACAGCGCCGTCTCTGATGACCCCTCCGCACAATGCCGGCAAGAATAAACAGGAAAATAAAGAGAGGAGGGAGATACAACACCGATTACCGGCAGAGGGTTCGTCGTTTCACCGGTTTCAGACGCAAATTAGAGAACTTGATGATCTTTAATTAATTGAAAGACGACCGGAAAGTGCTTCAAAATAATGACATAAGGAGCAGTGGTGGCTTAGAGGCCAGAGAGGCAAGAGAGGCATAATGATCTGATTTTTGATCAGTGTAAACTTTGACAGATGATGTTAATGTTTTTGTGTTTTTTATATTTTTTCTCCCAAATAACCTTGAATCTCTCTCTGTGTTCCCTCACTTTATTCTCTTGGTTTATACTGACTGACGACAAACAGTTTTGTTGAATTCTGTAGCATCAACCTGGAATCAGCTCCAACAGAAGCTGAAACTGCTGGACATGATTCTAATGTGAGACTGAAAAATCTCCTGAAAAAGACTGAATATGTCAGACTTCAAACTGCAGAACTTTCTGATCAAGGTCTGTGTCCGTTTTATTCTATTCTATCCCTTCATAAAGTAAGACGTAAATATGTGTTGCTGGGTGAGAAATGAAGCCAGTCCAACACGGGAATCTGTTTGGATGGTTAGAAGAGGTCGAAGTACCAGGAGAAAAACCCAGAAAGACCATTGAAACTTCACATAAGGTACTTGAGCTGGGATTGAACAGGGTTTTCTCTGCTGTGAGTTGGCAGTGCTAAACACTGGTTTCACCGCACCAACGTTTGGTTTCTTGGATTGATACACTTAACTTTTTTTCCTTTCATGATCTTGGTTCTAATGTACATTTTCCAGCTCAATTAGTCAGACTTCGTACGACTTTCTCAAGCTGGGAGGCTTCCCCATGACACTTAAGTTCAAGCTACGTGTGAAGGCTTTGTTGTTTCAGCTCATTATATCATTGACTGGGCTTGATTACATGTGGCCTTCACTAATATTTTCCCAAGTCGAGGCTGGCCATCCATCATTGACCCCGGACCGAGGAGGTCCCGGGTCGGCCGTAGTTAACCTCATCGGCTCTAATTGTTCCCAGGTGCAATCAGGCACTGAGAGATTCTCCGAGGGCAGCGAGGAACACATTGTCCGGGTCGCCGTGAGTCAACTTCGCTCCCAGCACATCATCGGGTGGGGGAGGGGGGGGGTTGAGCCAAGGAGTCCGTCACAGAGTCTCAGCGAGATTAAAAGTTGCGGGCGAGCGGCATTTGTTCTCATCAGCTCGGTAAACACCTCGAGACCGGAGGGGAAACGTTCCCCTCGTTCATCACCTGTCACACCGACACAAGATTGAGCTGTTTTAAATGGTTTAACTCTGATTGTCGTCTAACGACCACATTTGGTTCAACCCGAGCTCGTTTTTTTTCTTTTTCAAAAAAACACCCATTTTCAGGACAAACCGTTGTTTGGAGAAATGGTTGACGCTGGTCTACTTTTTAAAAAAGTGAACAAAAAACAAGTTTTCAAAGAAGAATTTGATGTGGTGTATTCATCGACTCTGAAATGTATGCTAATAGTTTAAAAAAAAAAAATTTCTAGAAATGAAAACACCCATTGGTTGTTTTTATATCTTAAACATTTTTCAATCACAAATTAATATCCATGTATTTTAATTATATTTTAATCTATTTTTGCTTAAATGAATCTGATTTATTTTTCTTTTACATTGTAATTAATTTAGTTAAAAGTTTCACAAAGATGCTAAAAAAAACCAACAAATTTAAATAATTGAGTATCAAAATTAATATTTTTGTTGTCAATATAACAGTAATAATACACGAAACAACTTATTTATTGAGGATGTTTTTAAAGACAAATGACAAATTATTTAGACTTGAACAAAATGTTGTCTCTTTTCTGTTTTCATATGATTGAGTTTTTATGCTTTTCATTTACGGCTCATGTGTCACTGCAGATATTTTAGCTCACAGCTGATTTGCTTTGGTTGTTTGTTTCTTTTTTTCTTTTTTTCAATCACTCTTAACAATCAACATTTTCAATTCCCACAGTCACTCTCATCTTACCAGTCAGTGGCTATAGCTCTCTCTCACACACACATACACACACACACACCGGGTTCTCGATGTGTAATGTTGTAATGTATAATGGATCAACTTTTTCAAGCTTTCATGAATGCCTCTCTGGTTCTGGCAGCTCTCTGACAAACTTCATAAATCAATAAGCAGCTTAATAAATAAACAGCCGAGCTCCACCTGCATTAAAAAATATCCAACCGAAACAATGTGTGTGTCTGTGTGTGTGTGTGTGTGTGTGTGTATGATCTCCAGGTTAACTGCCCATGAAACGGCATAGTTAATCTGTAAAGTTTTTAGAACGTTTTTGTTATCTTTCACTGCAGTTGCTAACAAGTCAAGCAAACACGATAACCGAACAAGTTGAAATGCATCGTTTTTCCTGAACTACCTTAGAGTTGTCATGATCATTACTATGTTACGACACTCCTCTTCATCTCCTGCAGTACATCATTACTTCAGTACGTTCATTCTGAAGTAGCATTGGCGTCATCCTCAAACAAGACAAGATCAAGACTGAGTCGAGACCAAGATCTTAAAACTGGCCGGTCTGAAGTACTACAACACTACATCTCGGAGTGTAAAACGTACGGAGAGGTCTCAGTGGGGAAAACACAACACCCGCAGCAGTCCAAACATAACCTTCTCCTCAGTCTATAAAGTCAGTGTTTTATTACAGTGCATTAAGGCCGCTGCTGCACAGCGGGCGGCGTCATGTCGCTCCGTTTACTGAGAGAAATACACCATTTGGCGCCCTCACCCAGTCGAGGGCGACTTGCTTGTGCCGCTGTTTCAAATCGTCCTCGGTGTGATTACATGCATCTTAAGTGCTTTTTATTTTCTGACACATTACCGCGGGAGTCCGACGCAGAGTCACAGGGATGAGCGGCTCAATTCAGAAATAACTTGTATTTCCTCTGATGGCTTTCTCTGAATGGGCTTTTGAACTCCATGCCTGGATTGAAGAATGTGACGCAAATCCACCGGGTCCATTTTTCAGGTTTCATTCAGCAGAATTATGAAAAAGGACATTGTGTGGCTGGGGAGGGTTTAGGACTCTGAACATGCACGATGTCCCACAATAGGACTAAATGCAACATATTTCTTTTACTCTCCAGTCCAAAATTAATGACATCCTCACTGTGAGGGGCTCAAGCAGGACTCAGCATTTTCATGACAAAAGGTTTCTGCTGATTTAAAGAAAAAAGTAAGTCATCCCTCTAAATTGAGCATTTTAAATGAATTTGATTGTTTTTCTCATTTGGCATATTTTAATCATCTTAATTTTAGCTCACTGCTAAAGTTTAATTATATTTTGTGATTATTTTAACACTATTATTATTTTACCATCTTCTTATGAATTATCCTCTTCAGTGGTGAAAAGCATGTTGGAGAATGCTGAGGTTAGGGGTCCGCTTCTCTTGAGGAATTATATTAATTACCTCAGTAAACATTGGCGAATTTAACTTGTCTAAATAGTATCTATATTTATAATTTTATCACAGTAATCAAATGCTGGCTTGTTGCTTCAAAATACAAAGCAAATACAGCTATTGAGACACTTCCAGCTCATTTCTCAGCACCTTTAATGCAAGCGCGTTTTCTCCGCGACACGTTTTACTGACGCTAATTCCTTATCGACAGGAACGTCGTGGTTGTCATTTTGAAAGACAGAACATATGAGCAGGCGTCATTTCAGTGGGAATATGATCAGACTCCAGACGAGTTTCCACGCGGTGGATCCGTCTCGTTCCGGCTAAGAGACGTTTTCCAAAATCAATTTCATTCTGCCAATAAACGCTCCTGAGCACAGTGTTCATTCCCCTCGTCTTCTCCCGACTCCACCACCGCGAGGCCTAATTTAGGTGGCGTCTTATCGCGCCTTATGTTAGCTTAAGTACGGCCCAGTTACAGCAAAGTGCCGACGAGGACTTGACGCCGCTCCTGTACTCCCCTCACCGACTCCCAATTAGAGCCAGGAATTTGAGATTCTCCTCATTACCTTCAAAGTAGAGTCCTGCTCCAATCAGACAACCAACCAGACAACCCAGTTCCCAAAAAAAAAAAAAAAAACATAAAATCAAATGTTCCCCCCTTCAGGGAGAAGACGCTCCCCAGAACTGCACAGAAGTTTTGAGGTTTGCGTCAATGAAATGCAATATAAATCAAGGCGAATTTTTGTTCCTGTGTAATTACAAACGCAAGCATGCTGGAATGACTGACATCCACAGGCAGGCGTCGCCCCTCCATTATTTATCAAAGTTGACTGTTACCACATAATGGATTGATAAAACACTCAAATCTCATAAGCACAGATAAATAAAGACCAATTAAAAACTATGTTTGATGTTATTTTCCCTAACGTTTTACTAATTCATCGACCGACACGTAGACCTTTTCCCGTAAAGTACATCTCTATTAGCAGAAAATGTGTGAAATGTGTACAATAAAGCTGAATATGAGATTGAAGAAATCAATTATTGGTTACTGGTTGAAAAATAAAGAGAAAATAATTGATGCTGCTGATCCTGAAATGTTTGCATATTCATCATTTTCCTATTTTTTGCCTGTTAATTGTATCTTTAACGTGTATAAACAGCATGTGAAATTGAATTTGACATTGAAGGCATTCTTGCATTATGCTGCCAGTTCTGAACCTGTTACGACCCCTCTATTCCCCCCAGGGTTTCCACGTCTGCATCTCCCAAAAAGCATCGTAAAAAATTTAAAGCGACCACCGATTCCATCTGTGACACAGAGACACGGTGGAATTGGTATTTTTAGGAGACGAAAGCCGTTTTGACCTGCCCGCCGAATGATTAATATTCAAGGGTAAACTGAATGAACTTGTCTGTGATGGCAGTTTGCAGCCTCGGGGATGGTCAGACGTGGATAAAACACCCCTAATCCTCATCCCATTAGATTAAGGAAACAATGCCTGTAACAGGAAAAAGGGCGGAGAACCTGACGACTGCTGACCTGACAGGGACTGCGTGAAAATTGCATTTTTTTTTTTTTTTTGCAGATTATTGCTTTTAAAATATGCATTCGCACATGTTATTGACCCGGTGAGCTTTAATTTTCTTCCTGGGATCCGATGAAAAAAAATGGGGAGGAGGTAATTTAAATGTATGATATGTGCATTCAGTTTACATTTGCATCAAGGCCAGCTTCCAGGAAAATAGAGGTGTAGGAGTCCAGTTTATTGCTCAAGGGCACTGTTAAGAAAAAAAAAACAAAAAAACGAGGAACTGGCTGGTTCACAAAAAAACCATTAAGCTGCTTGAAATATTGGTTTTTGGAGCACTTATAAAAATATTTATATACTTTTTTTTATGGTTGAGCTATAGCTCTTAATATAAGACAAACATTATAGATGAGTAAATAGGAGTTTGTGGAAATAAGTCACTTTCCTCTCATCTAAAAAGCCGACTTATCCCACTTTATAAGCTGCATTGAAGTCCTTGATATTAATCTTTGCATTATTTCTGTCATGCAGCTGTACCTGTTTTTCATATCCAGGGCCACAAAAAGCGCACAAATCTGCATTATTGTAAGCAAGCGGAGATAAGTGTGCACTTTCAGGAAAGCAGCGTTCTCCTTAACACATTTCCATTCTATACTTTGATGTGTTTTTTTCTTGCTTTTGTCCCCGACTTTTGTCTGTGTTTTGGTGTCTTTTATGAGCGAATGCATAGCGGCGGAAAGGTAAACAGCCTCATAGAGAGTAAGGGCACATAAAAGAACATTGGCACCCAGGAGCGTAGTTCATTGTAATGCTAAATAGGACGCGGGAGTGATTCCGCCTGTGTTTATCTGCCAGGCAAAAGTTATCACACCCAGTTACTTCAGCTCAGAGCCATTCATGCCGCGCATTTTCGAGTGCCACTGATCTAGCCCCGCGCCGAAAGGTTACACCGATCAGCAGAAACCTGCTTGTAAATGCAAATGGCTGAATAAGAAGTCAGAAAGCGAGAGTGTAGTGGATAGATAAGCCCTGTGCGCTTGTCAGATTCCGCGTGCCGGACTGAATTTCTCGTAGGAGTTTGTATTGTAGGCCTCTTGTGTGCCTGACGCCGGGCGCCGAGGAGACGCTTGTGTAAGATGCAGAAGCCTCCCGCGACAATGAGCGATTCCACGCACTCGTTCCGGCAGATTTTACCTACAGCCGGGAGAACAAGGGGCCCGTTTGGTCAAGGGCAGACAGCGTTTTCTAATGCTTCACAAAAACACGAAAAGCCACCGAGAGGTCGGGGCGAACGGGGACGCCTGTATTGCTTTCAGTTTCGCAAAGTCAGAAACCATCTGAGCCACCGTGAGCATGCAGCAAGTCAGGAGGGAGTGCAGAAAGTACCATATTTCCCATAATATAAGCACCCTTAGTTGTCATGAAAATAATATGCATATATTTTTTTTCCACTGTTTATTTTGTCAACTTCATGTTACTTTTAATTTAAATGCAGCATGCCTGTGCTTTGTTTTATTTTTGGAGACAGTTTTTCTATCTCTGCTAGTTAAATATGGTAGTAATGGGGAATTTTCTGTGGTATTTTAACACCTTTTTGTTGTCAAACAGTGACATCTAGTGGTATCGCATGGTACGCACCTGTATATTTTCATACAAGCTTTGCTTCTCAATTAAGTTGCATTGTCACAAAATCTACATATAGGCCAGAAATTATGGTATTTGTAAGACTGATCGAGATTGTCGGCCACAGGAAGAAAAGCTCTTGATAGCGGTCTGTAGTCCATCTTATTTGATTGTACCTGATCCTCATTTCAGAAAAAAAGACTTTAGTTTGGATGTTACAAAATGACCCTCTTAATGACATCTAGCATTCAAAATAAGCAGCTCGCGTTCACTGATACCTCAGAAATGGGCGTTGCTGCCATCTGTTGTTCAGGTCTGATGATCATCATTGCATTATGTCCTTGACTCTTGCTGAAACCGTGTGACTCCAAGTGGGGAAATCAGCAATGGCAATTCTTGATACGACTCAGATTCTTTCCCAACTAACCCAACAACAGCAACACCGTTGAATAGTGGACACGTTTAACTAGTTTGCATCAAAATTTTAAGCCACCATCTTAAAAGGAGGCTTAGATATTGACAGACATGTCAGAAACATTTCACCCGTCCTCGGCCTTCCCCACAAAGCCCAGGGATATGCAGGATTACCCAGCACAGCAGCAATGTAATTGAAAATAGGACGATCATGTCTCCTCCTAGATCTCTTTCAGCAAAATCTGGACTAAATATCTTTGAATAAATCATTTCTAATCGCCTGGTTTTGGGGTCAAGAGTTTACCTCTATGCAATCCTATAGAAATGTGTGTTAGTGAAAAGGAGATTTCACTTACATGTGTTGTTCTTTTTTTTTTTTTTTTTTTTTTTGCTTTTTGTTATTATTATTATTATCTTTTAATCCTGGATCAAATCAGTCCCGCTGAGTGTATATTCAGTGAAATAAACCATCCCGTTATATGCTGTTGAGAAAACGGGAAAATAGGAAAACCTCTTAATAATAGATGAGCCTATTGGGGACAGTGTCCAGTCCAGCCACGGGGGTTTGTGTCCTCGTATTCTCAACAACAAAATGTGGTGCATGCATGCTCATCCTGCAGGACTGTTACCGTCTGTCCCCCTCCCCCCACCCCCGTCTTCATGATTCCTACACGAGAGGGCGAAAAGTTTCACCGTCCGCAGAAGGCGGGGAACGGAAAACAGAAAGTTGCTCGGTGAAGGTTGAAAGAGAAAACAAAAGGACTGCAAGGTGTTTGCAGGCCGGCTTCTTGGAGCTTGATTGAATGCTTAGGAGATAAGCGACATTAGATATCCCAGTGGGTAGAGGATGGGAGGTTAATCTCATTCTCCACGATGATGCATCCGAAGTGACTCTTTTTTTTTTTGCCGGCGGTATCGTTTCTGAGCACTCCTTGGGTTCCAAGGGCGAGGGGGAAGTGTCCATCGGAGCCGGCGCATTGATTGCCCCGAGATTTGATTAAACTCTCGGCTGTACTCCAAATGTAAGACAATAGCATCGGGATAATCTCACCTTCTCTCCTCGGGTCAGGCGTAATGCGGTTCGACGATACACCCCTTCGACGTTAATGCCTTTCCCGTTTAGCTTTTTGCCGGGGTTTTTTAACCTGTAGTCACAGAACTAGTGAGAATTTCTCATCTGGCGTACCCCGGTTTGATAATTAAGATCTAATATTTGGAAAGGGATGATAGGGTAAACATGCTAACAGCCCCGCGGTCTCAGGAGGGTCATCTCCTCCCAGAGGGCCGCTCCTGTGACTCTTAAATAGGACGGCGGTCCGTCCACCGCAGCCCGTGGCTAACGTCTTTATTAAGCCTCATTAGCAGCCTTCCTATACAAATTTATTCACTGCAGATTACAAAACCAGGCTCTGGGGTGGGAAAACCACAGCCCGGTAAATCATTAATTGATGATTCCTGCAATTCCAGTCGTGCCGCGGTATTTCTCCGAGCTGCAAGGCTCCCACTAACAATCTCACGTGTTTTACTTTCTTTTTGTGTGTGTGTGTGTGTGTGTGCCTGAAACCTTCTCTCCACACCACGAGATCTTTTCATCCTAATAAGGGACTGCAGAAGGACGACATGTTATTTTAATCTTTAAATGACCTTGTTGCAGAAAATCCCTCCAAGAAGCTGAACGTATTTATTTAGGTGTGTCGTGTAAAAAGTCCAAAATTGCAGCTGAAGATGGAGGAACGGTGGATATTAAAGGAGTGTTGTCTCTCAGGGTTTGAGAAAGGGGTATTAGGGGGATTGGATTGTCATGAACTGTGAATTGTAAGTAGGGTAGGGGGTCTGAAAGACACTGAAATAATACTCCTGCCTCCCAATAGGAGAGTAATTTCCCTGACAGGATGGGTTCTCCAAAAAGGCGTGGGCTTTCTATTTCTGGGAAAGAGATCTTATTCAGACACAGTTAAATCAGAGATCCTGCTGTGGTGAGATGGTTCTTCCTCCGCTGTGTCTTTTTCTTTTATAGACACCAAAAATTTAGAGTTTTCCAGTCCATTCAGTCTGCTCGGCTCACTCCATTAATTTCCCTGACGCTCCACTGAATCCTCCCGTAATGATGACAATTAACCTGGAATCACAGTGATATTGGGAGACTGGAATCGACGCACATCAGCCAACTACGAATGCTAATTGACTTGATTGTTATTAATTTTGACATTACGTTCCAATTAAAGATAGCAAAACACTGATTTCATTTTCTTTTTCATTTTATGGTTGGAGATTAAGAGGGCATTGATCACACCTGAATGACTCACTATGTGTGTCGCTAATTAAAGACTGAGATTGCAATTAAGATAATGAGTCTGTCTACGTTTTCTAATGGAACGCACAAACAAGTTTTAACCCCGTCAGTCAGGGACACACAACTTTAACTACTCATCGTACAGTTCCAGGCTATTGCAATTCCCGGAAGTTGTTCTTGAATAGAGGTGTCAAACACGTGGCTCACGGGGACAAACTGGGACAAGTAGACAGTACAAGTGATTTGCTGTTTGTAATTTCTCCATTGCTTTGGTTGGAGTAGAGGACTTGATGCAACACAGAGATCCGGAACGGAGCAGCAGGTGGCAGCGTTGCTCATATCCGAGAAATCGGTAAAAGCTAGCTACTTTTAATTTGATAGCTGAATGGAAATGTCGGTGACTAATGGTTGTGACAGCTCAATGAGTTTGCAACTTGCAACACCAAAAAGGAGAATCTACAGAGACATGTGATTTAAAGTTCAGGCATTTCATTAAAAATCTATCAATGCTGTCATGAGAACAAGTTATGAAACAAATACTGTATTCAGACTATAAGGCTTGTTGTGGTTTATTTCTCAAATAATATATGAAACCATAATAATGTAATAAAAATAAAAACTGCAACATGCTTGAAAAAGAACAGGAAGAAGCATAAGCCTATTAAATCCCTCCCCCTTTTGCATGTTTAACTGATCTTACACTCAAAGTTTTCACTTAAATAGCCACAAATCAAAGCAAAGAGAGCAGCTAACAAGTAAATAACTGAATGTATAAAATAAAATAAAATAAAATAAAATAAAAGTCACTATTTTGACCAGTACCTCCATCAACATAAAGAAAATATCAGCGATTAGTGAAGAAAATGGCTGTCAGGCTAATGCTAAAGCTAACAGTTGGATGACCATGGTCAGCATTACAGTGGGAGAAAGCAGCTCTTTGAATGTTTTCATGTATTTCAAACTGCTTTAACTGATTCCATGACAGTAATCCGGGACCAGCTGCCTCTGGTAATGGCCTTCTAGGAACGTGTCACATTATAACTTGTTATTTCCAGCGATTGTTTCTGTAGCCGAACCGTCTCGGGAGCTCTGACACGGCATCAAAGGACAGCGAATTAAATTGACTTCATCTTTTTTCCTTCCGGGGCTTTCGCGGTGCGTCGTCTCTCGGCGGCATTCAGCCGAGCTGCGAACGAGGGGCTTCCGACGCCTCCTGACACTGGAGGCCGGCGTTTCAGTTTCCTGACAGCACAAATTCGATGGAGTTCGGATCCGTCCTCGACGTGGCTAATTTACCCGCGTTGAGGATTCGGATTTTCATCCCGGCTTCCACGTGTCCAGTAATGTGTTGTTTTTCTCCCTCTGTGCATTCCTCATGATAACAAATGATTTCAGTGACTCTCTCGTTCTTCATCCCCTCCCAACATATATTAATTGTCCGGGTGTGCATGTGCTCTGAGGTGAGGATGCGCTTTCACGTCTTGTTGTCTGGAAATAGCTCATTAAAAACAATGCTACTGTGCGTGTGCGGAATTACACGTATCGCCTTGGATTTCCTCCAGATGTGAAGCCTGACCTGATTTTCCTTAATGACTGAGACCTCCAGTCCATGCTGGTCCCGGACACATTTCTGCACCGTGACGTCGCGCCGCAGTTGAAAGGGATCTGGCCTAATTAAATCGAATATCCCGATGCAACGGGGCGTCCCGAGGAGCGTGCGGCGGGATGTTCGTTTGATTACAGTGGCGGCCTATTTATTATCCCGCGGAGCGAGCCAACACCTTCGCGAGCGTGGCCGCCGGTGCTACGTTCCACACAGTAAGCTGGAGTTTCCAGTCATTATTTAGTCTGTTTCGCTTCGCATTCACTTTACATGAAGGGATATAAATAAGCTTGGGATTAATACTTAATAAAAAAAAAATGTTTTCCTGAACTAAAGTTGCATTTTGATGCGTCGCCATATTCTGCACATCTCAAACCACATAAAGTGAAATACTGCCATTTTTTAATGGTCCAATTTCAAGGAACCCCTCAAAGAAAAACAAATGTGAAAGAGATCAAAATGAACTTTTCTACCTTAGTAAATCCTCAAACATTTAACATTTAACGCCAAGCTGTTGAACTCTTAAAGGAATACTCCACCCAAAAAATGATTTGGCCTCATTTTCTACTCGCCCTCATGCTGAGAAACACTCTGGAGCACTTTTTTGACGTTTCAAATGCAGTTGGAGATGTTTGGGGATTTTCGTTGTCAACAAACAGGGACCGACAGAGCCCGACAGAAAAAATGGTCCATAAAATCCACAAAACGTTCCCATTTTCCTTCATACTGCTCGTCTGCTGTAATCCAAGTGTCCTGAGCGCGTAACGTCCATAATTAATTCTTAACGAGGTCATTTAGCACATTTTAAGAGCCCAAACAGGGCGCTCTCATACAGCTCCATTGCATGTCTGCACGCGCACCCTGAACTACGGAAGCCGCGGCAGACCAAGCAACACGCTTGTGCCCTTTCAGCAGGACACCGAATTCAAAGCTTTAAAACAGTAGCCAATCACTTTTGTGATTGTCCACAGCTCGGTTACTCACAGCAGAATATATACAGCGGAACTTCTTCTTCTACGCTTGCAATTTAGAAAAGTAGTCGCTGAAAGCGCGCAAGCGTCTGGCTTGGTCTGCCGCGGCTTCCGTAGTTCAGGGTGCGCGCGCAGACATGCAATGGAGCTGTGTGAGAGCGCCCTGTTTGGGCTCTTAAAATGTACTAAATGACCTCGTTAAGAATTAATTATGGATGTTACGCGCTCAGGACACTTGGATTACAGCGGACGAGCAGTATGAAGGAAAATGGGAACGTTTTGTGGATTTTATGGACCATTTTTTTTGTCGGGCGCTGTCGGTCCCTGTTTGTTGACAACGAAAATCCCCAAACATCTCCAACTGCATTTGAAACGTCAAAAAAGTGCTCCAGAGTGTTTCTCAGCATGAGGGTGAGTAGAAAATGAGGCCAAATCGTTTTTTGGGTGGAGTATTCCTTTAAGTCCTGTTATACACCATTCCAGTTTAGAAAAGCTTCACGTTCGTGTTGTTTGTCTTTAAGTGAAATTTTATCAATGACTCCGAGCACTCAAATTGTTCTGAAATGTCTTCCAACCACTAGATGGCAGCAATGTGGGCTATGCTCTACTACGACCTGTAAAGAAGAAGTAAGTTAGGTAGATCTACTTCTGTCTTGCTGTTTTGGATCTTTTCTTTTCAAGCAGAGAAACATTTTCCATCATTGCATGACACAATTTATTACTCGCCATAAAATGTATTTTTGTTGTCAGAATGGGGGTAATTTTTGAAAATGTTTCTCCAAAATCTGTTTTTAACAAGCAGGAATATGAAATCAGGAAGTAGAAACCTACTTCTGGATTCATTCCATAACATTTTGACAAGGCTACATTAAATTCAGACAAAAACGTGCGGGTGTAAACATGACAAGGTAGGAGAGAGAAGTAGTTAGAAAAATAAAATAGATTTATTTATAACAAAGTTATTTATATAACTGACGTGGGAGGAGAGTAGCGTGACTTCGTGTCCTGTGGTGTTAACTTAGACAAAAAAGTGTTTGTTTCTTTATTAATGTAATCTCAGAAGGGAGAAAAAAAAGAAAAAAAAACAAAGTTGCAGGATTTTCTCTTTGCTGAGATCTAATTGATCAACCACTGTCACACATGTAGGAGTAATTAGTGCGATTTCACAGGCAGGAAATTCAGTTTCCAACCTGATTGCACTTTTACTATAACTGGATTTATTAAAAATACATTCTCCTGCTCATTATTAAGAACTGTCTAAAGTCATGTTGTTACACTTGTGGTTTTTGTGAGCTGCAGATATTAGACATTAAACTTTTTTCTTTTTTTTTACCCCCAACAGAAATGAGCAGAAAGAAAAGTATAGTTCCTTTGAGGGAATACTTGCACATGCTCTTAAATGTAAAATGTCCAATTGTATGAGCGGAATAATTCCTCATAGGCGCCACTTTCCCTTACATCTGGCCCCCACGGTATTTTCCTCTTCCCCATATTTTATTATGTTCTTCTTTCTTCGCCCCCATACGCTCACAAAAATGCCTGTTTCAGAAAAGGGTAAAAATAATTTCCACAGCTCTGAAGTATGAAGGAAAAAAAAAAAGAAGCAGTAATTAGCAGCACTGAATTAATCAGAGATAGAAAAATTGCAATTATACTTGTTCTTATTAAGTTCCATTATTTTCCGGACCACCATGAAATTATTTTTCTGATATTACTCTTCCCTGGTAGGAGTTATTAATGACAATGGTGCATTTTTTTCCAGCAGCGGGATGGGGCTCATTACAACGTCAGTGCAAAGAAAAAAATAGACAAAACAAAACCATAACTTTTACAAAGAAACACATTTCCTTTTTATTTACCACATATTTTCAACAACTGAAGGACTTTGTAGACTTTGAACACACCGTTTATGACACGTTTTCCAGGGATAATTCACTTTATTGTCACATTTCACACTCACAAATACATTTTTACGCTGTTTGCGTTCAACACGTCCTCAGATCAATATGAAGGATTGAGACTTTGTTTCGTTAAAGCATTCTAATTTCTGCGAGAGTTTGCAGGCCGAGTTGTGGAGAAGCTGTGTCATGTTGTCACACAACATCATGGCAACAACACGCACACGGTGGTGAGACATCGTATAGATATGGAGAAGTTAAATTACTCTCACAATGATTTGTTTTTTCCTTTCAAAATTGCTCAACAATGAAATTTTTAGGTTCACTCTGTTGAACTTGGATGATCTATGGATTTCAATAAATGAAATCAATATTCAAAGGCACTTATCTGAAATCTAAAGTGTATTTATTTGGGTAAAAATAAGACTTAATAGAGGCATCTTGTCCAATAATGTTCACTAAAAGAACAAACAAACAAAAAGGCCTTTTCTGTTTAATCTGTGAAAACAAAATAACCAATAATTGTATTATGTTATACTTGGAATAATTAAGTGAGTGAAACATTTGACCTGCAACTGTTAACAAGGTGTAAGTTCCAAACACTGCTGTTAAAATGTCTTTTAATTGGGTTTTATTTAATCGCCACTATTTCTTCTGTGATTATGGCACCCTAAACAACAGGAAATGTTTGGAAATGAGGAGAAACGTTTGTGTTTGAGCAGTTTAAACATCTCTGCTGGTGTTTCAGGCAATTTAATGTAGTTTATCCAAAAGGTGTTTTAAGAATTAATTATAATAGTGACCTATTGCCCCACTGAGCTGATAGTAACATGTTGGTTTGTGTTTATTTGAACAGTTTTCAGGTTTTAAATGAGTCTGAACTTGATTGTTTTGAAGACGCTCCCCTCTATGTTCACATTTGGGAGAACTGTTGTTATTTACAGGAGAGAACTGTTTTCTATAACTGAGCACTAATTACATGATGTTATCAAGTCTGACTTTTAGCCTGGACGTAAATCCCATCACATATGTTCCTGTTCTCCCTAAAGTCTAAAGTTTGTTTTTGGTCTTCATTGCTAGGAATAGACTGACTATGATTCATTCCAACGAGATTCAGAAAAAACTTCTTCACGCATTTTGTTTTACTCCAAATTCATTGAGTAAATGAGAACCGCTCTGATGTGCTCATGTTATCTTTAGATATCTACTGATGATTCAATCTCTGACCTTCTTTCCTTTCTCAATAACTTTCTGCCAAATAACTCAGGGCTACTGAGCACATTGTATGTCAGGGGCCACCTACAGCCCGACTCCCTCTTGAATGAGCCATGCCGGTTAAATAGATCCATAATGACGTTTTAAATGTAAAGTTTTCATTGCTGTGGTGCAGAATAAACCAGATGAAAATGTCCATAAAGTCACGAAAATCAAACAATTACTCTTTAAAATGACATCAATCTCAACATAGCTTCAACTTTCTGCTGCAAGATACAGTAAAATATCCTGAAAATACAATACAAAGTAAAAAAAAAAAGAAAAAAGTGTGCCATATTGAAGCCTTTTGCAGGCCCAGTTTTGGCCCATGGGGCCTATGTTTGACACTTCTGCAAAAACTACATGCATATATATTGCTTCATGTCTTTGTGATTGAAAAAATAAAGCCCAGTAAAAGCACCAAATGTCAAACTATCAGGAGGAAGAGTGGCTCAATGTGTAAAACACATTAGAATGGAAATGTTTTACAAGCAGTCCAACCAAGAAAATGAAAATAAAAAACCTAGTCTGAGAGCATTTTAAAACATTATAGAGGTGTTTGTTAGTCATCGGCCAGCTCGTGTTGTTTCAGGGTTCACAGCGTGGTTGTTTCAGCGGAAATTGCTCACTTACTCAACAGAAATGACCTGATTTCATTATAGCGTTTCCATTTTGAAAAGACTCCGCCGTCTGTAGGATACTTTATAGTTGCTTTTAAGGATGGAGAGCTGTATTGTTTTCTTTTTTCTCCTTGCCTTCAAAAACCTGCTCGCACTGTGATGTGTGTTGTCTGCGTCTCGCCCCCCTGCTCCAGCTGCACGTTTCCACCCTTGAAGTGAACGGGCAGGTTCAGAGCCTCCATCAGGAAGCCCATCCCCGTGGATCTTGCGTCGCACTTTAATTGTTCCTCGTTGCAGAATAAAGTTCCACATCGAGCCGTAAACTCTGAACCGTGATCCGCGCTGACCTGTTGCTCATGTGTGCATCAGTTACGCACACGCAGCGCTCAGCGTGGGTCCAAACCACACCAGCAATCTCCCACTCAGCTCTTATGTCCATAATTAGTTTCATAGTGAGAGGAAATTCATTTTCACACGCCTAACAGCTTCCAACTGTCAGCCACTGCCAATGGATATGGATGGTCTTTATTCAGCCAATTACTCAAAGGCAAACTTGCCTTTTGTTATGATTAAGCAATAATAAAAGTTTTGCCTTATTGCATAATTCAGTGAAAGCTCCCTCTCATGTTGCCGCTGCCGACATGGAGCATACGATGAATTGATAAGGCAATGAAATAGTCGTTGCACCGCAAATTCACACTGACTCAAACTTGCGTACATGATGTCAGACCTGTCGTGGGATTTCATCTTTCCGTACGATCACGGCCACATTGATAAATGCCGATCCCGTCTTTTAAATGTCCGTACGTCCGTATGCCGCCCTACGATCGAGGGCCTGGGTGTCTTTGTAGATGGAGCTGCAGCCTGATGGCTTCACTTCGTCACACGGTCACAAAGTTTAGACTGCGCGCAGACGTCCACACTATAGTTGTTTACGTGGGCATGTAAAACTCCCTTAAAAAAAATAATAATAATAAATCACCGTGTCCCTTTAGGGACTGTGAATTAATGTGTTTTTAAGATCTGTCATTTTGAATTGACGAGAGTAGGAATTCACAGTGGATGGAAACATAAATGTAATCCGAATTCAGTCAGTCTTTATACATCATGCACACAGCGATGTCTGGTTTATGATATATACCATACAAACCCTCATTACAATATAATCTGCAAAAAAAAAGCTTGAAAGTTGTACTCAGAGGCCGTTTTAGTGAGAACATACAAAAGGCTGTTGAAATTATGTGCAATACAGTCTGAAGACCAAACGCTGTGGGTAAATTTAAATAAAATATATTAGAATCAGACATCTCCAGAATGTAGCTTTTTGCACTAAAACTCGGTTGAAAAAAAAAAAAAAGAAATCAATCTGTATGTGGCCCCATGAACTCAAGAAGTCTTCAGTCCTCCTGCTGTATTTTCTCTGTCGATACAAGTCAGAGTTGTGTGAGAAACATTTACATACATACATATATAAATATACACATAGTGTGATGGACTGGTGACCCACAGCTTTTAACTTGAACAGGTGTAATACTTCGAAATAAACCAGAAAGTGTTAAACTTGAGCAATACTGCACGATTATGTCTTTTTTTTTAAATCAGCTGTAATTATCAGACATTATCAGCTCTACGGAAACGCAGCCAACGTTCACTTGATCGGATTGACACGATAAGAATTGCAATAGATGCAAACATTTTATGTCTTGAGATTTCTTCTTCTAAATAATAGTTCTCTTCGTCAGTCGACTCAACGATCCAAAGTCCTTCCTTTGGCTTTTCCTTCAAGTAACATGCTCCTTCAGTCAGTCGGTTTTCTCCAGGTACTTTCACTTTCTCCCCAAACCCAAATATGTGAGACTTTAATTGGTGGCTCCAAATTGCTGTGCGGTAATTGGCTGTCAGTCTCTGTGCGTTTCGCCCTGTGATGGACTGGCGACCTGTCCTGGACGCGTCCTGCCTTTCGCTCTCAGACCGCCGTGATTAGCTGCATGTTCGCCGCAGATCTTAGTGGATGGGAGATGGATGGATGGATGGATGGTTTGGTGTTCAAGCGTAATTCTGGTTACTGAATGTCCTCAGCTCATTATCGAGCGGGAGCCCCCGGTTTAAGAGACTGAAGTTAACTTTAATTGAATAAATCACCAGCTTTCTTTTCTAATATTTTGATAAATATTCCCAAATCATCAAAACTATTTCACTATAAAGATCAATATGCACTTTTTGCTGTTGTTTTTGTATTAAACTTTATCCCTGTGGGCCAAGACTGCCACGAGGAACTAAAGTACATATAAAAGTATATAACTTCTACTGGTGTACAAGAATATTTATTTTCCGTGTCCAGACATACAGTAGGTGTCCTATTGACAATTCTGTGTTTTCTTTGTCTTGGTAACAGTTTCTTTGCTTTTCTCCAGTCTGTCACATGTTTCTAACACAATGAACTCTTGCTGCTACTCTTTTTTTGTGTTTTCTGTTGTACTTTTGATCTTTTTTTTTTTTTTTTTTTTTTTGCTTTAAATCCAGCATTTACTGTTATGTCAAAACCGACACACAGAATAAACACAAGGAAAGGAAGTAACCGAACTGCAATGGATTATTTCCCCATGCAAGTGTAAATTCATAATGACAGAATTTTTTTTTATGTGATGAACTGTGATTAATTCACAACAAATTGTGAGATCAATGAAACAAATCTGAGGTAAAGGACCACTTGTATTTTGAAGAACAAATCACAAAGAATAAAAATATTTAATCTATTGCAGATCTGATCCCAATAATTTACATTTTATCATTTGACCTCTTTGTACAGGTTTAATGAAGATGCCGTATATCGTTCCCAAAAGTAAGGTAATTAAGTATCACAAGATATTTGCGCCATGTAAATACATTTTTAAAAAGAAATTTAAGTTTTCATGAATAAAAAACCCAACACTTGTGGAATATTTTGAAGCGACAAAATCATATGTCTTCATAACTTTTTGCACTGAAACTAAGGGAAACATTTAGAGTTGGACTCGGGGTCAGATTAAACTTTAATTGACCGGTGAACTAAAACTGAGTTTGAAAAAGTGATGCTCAACTTTAAAAGTGAATACACTTTTTTTTTTTTCCCCTCTTGGTTGAAACATTAAAGTGGAGTTTGCAGAGCGAACAGATCTTTAGAGCTCTTTCATGTGCACATTCAGACATCATGTTGAACCTTTTCTTTTTATTTGACAAGGTTTGTAATCACGAAACTGACAGCACAATACCAACAGGCTCGGCAGCGCTGTCACAGCCGCACACCTCAAAGGCAGTGAAACGCTGACAGGAAACACCTGTCAATAGGATAACGCTAAAAATACGACTGAAGATTTTAATGTCGTTTATTTAGCAAAGTTATGCAAGAAGGCAGCGTGTGGAGATATTGTGTGAAAAGTTCTGCATGTAGTGTATTTCATGTTGTATGTGGGAAATATATGGGTTCTTTTTTCTCTTTTTTTTTTATAAACACTGAGGCTGCAAAAATCAAATTCTGCTTAATTTTTTGTAGTTTAATTTTAACAAATATCTTCTTTTGCGTTTCAGGTTTGTTTTTCTATGTGGAAAATCTCATTCCATAAGCATTTTCCATCATTTGTTGAAAATTAAATCATGTATCATGAATTTTGTTGATTTTAAAGGAGCCCTGTCATGAAAACTTGACCTATGAGCTTTCAACATTGTTAATGCGTGATTACCTCATAAAAAACTTCATTTAAGATGTTTTTTCTCTTCATTCATTCATATTTGAATGATCTATTTGAATGTTCAGTCCAGCTCGTCATGGCCATGCTGTTTTGCCCGTTCAGGGGTAACGTGGTGAAATGAGACGAGCCGATATGGGGAGAGGCCTGGGTAAGTGAAGTCGAGTTGTTTGGTCTTCCATCTGGAAAACACAGGATACAGAAGTACAAAAGTACTCCATAGTGGTAGAGGTGCTGAAATCGCTCATTATTGACTGTAGCTGACTTTGCAAAAGCATGATGCAGCTCCTTTAACATAAATTCGACATGAGCTCTGTGGCTAACCTCAATCATTCTGGCAATGTTCATAGATATAAACACTAGAAAATTCCGAACTTGGCACGAAAAAGATCACAAAATGTCTTTCCAACGACCACGGTCATGACATATTTCTTCTCTTTCTATGTTTCCACACTCTCCCATTACAAGAAGTGATGTAAATTGCATCTATTTGTCTGCATTTGTTGGGTTTTCTGTGAAACATTTGGGTGTAATCGCCCTTATTGAGCGTGCACTTTATTTCCTGTGAAGTCCCCACAGTGGCGCGCCTGTGACTTCCACTATTGTGTAAATTCGAGGTCGACTTTGATCTATAATGCAGCGTCATTTCTTCCAGGGACTGCTGATGAGATTTTCAGCTTCATTTGGCTGAGGTCTGGAAATTATTTTTTGTCTACAGGGAAAAGGCACATGGCTAATAAAGCCAGAGAGCCAGTTATCAGTGAAGTTCTCAGCAGAGCGTCGCAATGCTGCTGGGAAATTCTCCTTTAGGTGGAAATTCACAGCTGAAGCACTTTATGGGTCGTCCAAGCGACCATTTTCTGCCACTCCAGTCCTGTTTCTTTCAAACAGAATGAACCATTAATGCTAAAATATATATTAAACAAACAAAAAAAATTGTGACTCTACAACACCGTGCTTATATAAAGTTATATTTAGTTGGTAAAAGGTAATGAATAACTTTTAAAGGGTTTATTTCCTTATGGCTTTTTCATCTTTTTTGTTTTTGGTTAGTCTTTTCAGATAACATATATGTTTAATCAGGAAGTTTTGGGCTTTTTGAATAACAATTGTTTGGACAGCTTTGGCTCATTCTGAACAAGGATCAAATTCCTTTAAATAAACCCTTTATGAAAAACTTTATACTATATAAATATATAATCATCTTCTCTAAAATTCTGAACAAGGTTAACACTGAGAAAGTAGGAGCAAAAAAGTATTTAAAAAAAAAAAAAGTAGTAGCATTGAAAGTAGGAGCGGTTTAAACATTGTGCCATTTTTGAAGACGCTCAAGAGTCCAAAACACACAGAAAATAAATAAATTATACGGTTTAAAAAACATCCAGCGCAGCCTTCAGTGGGTGGATATTATGAATCGTCAGTAAATGAATAAGAAACAGCGGCTTCTGTGAGGAAAATATCAAGTCGAGCTCGTCTTTGTAATCTGTAGACATTGCAAGGTCAGATCAGACCTTCAAGACCTCGGTAAGCAGTTAGAAATTCAACGCTGCTGAAAGTAGTTTGTAAATTATTCCTTGGATTTATTGTTGACAACAATGACTGGAGCAGCCTCAAAGACCCGGCTCACCCGTTACGGCTTTACACCTCCAGCAAGCACAACATACGGCAAACGTATTGTTCGTCAGTTTGTTTACATGCACAACAAACATATCATAGAAGACCGACTGAATTATGATAAATCTGACTCTTTTCATGCACGGTGGATACCCTGCAGGCTCATCCAATATCAAGAGATCATGCAGTGTGTGTGGAAAAAGTGTCTTTCAGAGTGTCTGTCCATGTGTTTGTTAGGCCAATAATCAACAAAATTATCACTTTTTTTGCCCAATATTTTGCAGCCCCTGTCTGCAGGGAAAGAAAAATTGTGTAAATTGTCTCACTTTTTACCTGACATACGACCGAAAGAATCATTTTTTTATACAGATAAAGAAAATCGATTTCAGTGAAGTCAGGTTTCAACTCAGAGAGCGCCACTTCTGAAGCTGAATGACATGAATATCCTTTTTATAGTTGTTACTGTAAATGACTTAATCGAGTAAAGCCGTGTGCCTAATATGATATTTATTGAAACCACATCTGGCGCTTCTTGTAATGATAATGATCCTAATGAGGACAGTAACCTTGGATTATGTGTGAAACCTCCACGTGGTCACTCTGCAGTGTGTCGTGATCTGCAAGGAGGAGAAAAAAAAGAAGAGGATCCACAGGAAATCAAAGCCGCCGACAAGATCGCCCAATGAGTCATTCAAAGGACGTCCATTTTGTCCACGTGGCTGCGTTGAATCACCCGCAAGCCCTCCGTAACGCTGCGGCAGCTGTGGCTGTCACTCCGCCGATGGATTAATGTCTAGTAATCATACTTAATTATTATCCCCACCTGCTTGTGGACTGCCTGAGACTGAGGGACCTTGTAAAACGCAGAGCCGGGAGCCAAGCAAGCCTCTCCGGGGAGCCCCGCTTGAATGTCACCAAGCAGGCCCGGCTCGCCAAGGAGCGTTCAAGGCTGTCAGGTTGGCCCGCCGCTTCTGGAAGCCGTAACGAAAACAAAAAGGTCAGCGGTTCAATGGCAGCGGCGGCGGCGGATGCGCTCATGTACAGCGGCGTGCCATGGCTGCGTCTTCGCAGGAAAAAAAAAACGATCCTGTTCGGTTTGTAAGCAACATCTGTTCAGCTGGAGAGAAAAAAAGCGGACTCGTAATTGCTGGCAGAAGAAAAAAGGTCTCACAGTGCATGAAACTCAGGTCTACGTGGTTCAGCAATGATGGAAATGATGGAAATCACTTTTTCTCCTTGGTTTGTTGGCTTCTCCACCGACAAGAAATGTCCCCGGTGAAAAATGATTAGTATTTTTTGTAAATAATGGATATTATTTCGATCTTCTTTTCATGCGATGTGTTTGGTGTTCTTACGTCTTGTCCCATCAGATCTTGATTTTCAGTGTGAATACGGACCGTGAAAACGTGGGCCTCACAATCTTTTTGACTTTTTTTGGGTTTCTGAAGTTTCAGAAAAGTTAAAACAGGTTTAACTGGCTTGTGGCGGCCAAGAGTTCACAGTGACGTAACTTTATAATCCTTCCATGTTGGCTGGAAACATGTGGTATATAAATAAAACCTACGGTATCTGGCTGAAAAGACAACAAATTAAAAGTATTATGAACTTGGCTGAACAACTATTTACATCCTGTGACAATACGGCTAATTTTCTAAGAAACTAAGTTGTTATTGTCCGCATCTTGTTTATTTTCCTAACTTCCACCGTATCACGTACGTGATCTGAGTTCAGACCGGACTCACAAAGACAATCTGCAGACACACACATTATTTCTATATCTTCCCTCCGCTGCAGCCAGTTACTGAGCGGAGATAATTAGCTTTACATCACAGAGGATCGTTCCAAACTGAGGATCTGCAGATGCAGAAAAAGGTGAATTTGCATCCATTTTCCAGTGATCAAAGCAATGCGAGTTATTTTGTGGGCTCCAGTCCGTGTGGTATCTCATTATAAGTTGTTTTGTTTATCTTATACAGTAACTTAATTACTGCCTGTGGAAACAGATGTCTCGACACCTTTCATTATGAAAGGGTAGCCTGCGAGATCCAAGAATCCAGCTCCACAGGCAACCGCAACAGAACATGAATTTCAATTCGCATAAGACACAAGACACAGAAAGCGGTTTCTATTAGATTAGCACAAAAAAAGAAAAAAAAAAACTGGAGGGGGGGAGAAAATGAAGAGAAACATATACAGCGTCTTCATTTAGTCTCCAAGCTTGGTCAACAATCGAAGATTCCCCGAGTGGGGAGTCGAATCAGAAGGTTTTTTTTCTTCTTTTATGTTTTTCCAGAGTGTGCAGCTTCATTTCATATATTCACTGTGGGATATGAGGACTCTCTGGAAAGACCATTTCACTGAGTGCTTCTCTTTTTTAAAGGAGAGAGAAACCCATGCTGGGTGCGTGGAATAAGGGAGCCCTGCAATTATGCAAGAAAGGCAATCAATGAGACAAAAAAACAGAAAGGCAGAAAGGCAGTCTGTTGTGCAGAGAGCAGATGAATGAGGAGTTGTTTGTTATATAGTTTTCATGAGCACTCAGGATCATATTTACCCACAAAGACTTCTTATTGAAAAAAAAAAATCTTTACATTGAAGATAGAGTGTATAGTGAGTCTCTGCAACAGAAGCCTGTGAAACTTTTCCATTACTTTTGGACGGTCAGTTGGTTTGTTTCTTGTTGGCTGGTTAGTGGGTTTATTTGGTGCATGGCGTATTCGTTTGTTGGTTTATATGATTGATGATAAAATGGTTGTTTGGTTGGTTGGTTTATTAGATGGATAATACGTTGATTCATCGGTTGGTTGACAGGTCAACTCCAAAACTTGCAAACAGAAAAGAGAGAAGTGATTCAGTTTTACACAAGCTCTTCATCATAGATTGAGGATCCATTTTTGAAATGATGGGAATACTTTTTCTTCTGCCCCCTGCATGGAAAGATAATTGAGCGTAATGGAGAATACAGAGAAGAATCAGATCTTCAGAATTATCGGCAAGAAATGAATGATTTTATTGAAATGTGGAAGGTTGATGGTTTATGTGCAGGGGAGGGAATCATCACATCTTGAAGCAGTCTGAATAATATTTGGGATAACAGAAGAAGGTTTATCTGATCCAGGTGGAAACATCTGTACTATATGGAGAAAGCAGCTGGAAATGAATTCTTATGTCTGCGTCACGTCGGTGAATTTATGACGCCAAGTTTCACCGAAAGGCACAGATCTTCTCAGACTCTTCAGAGCCTGCTTTACTTTGCACAGATTTGTTTCTGTATTCTGGCAAATCCTCATTTTCCAGCCCGGATGTTATGAAAAAATATTTGCAAAATGAAAGAGATCCTCCACTAAACAGCTGTAGTCCCACCAGCACTCTACAAGTCCATAAAAGATTAAAATGACCTCAGCGCAAAAAAACAAAAGGTGCACATACACTGTTGCCGGATTCATTATTTACTGAGAACAAACAGTTTGATCTTTATTAAGATGGGACAAATTCTGCAGGCTCTTTCTTCTTCCGCTCTGTTAAGCAGTTCTGGTTTATTCTGCTCGTCTAAAAGTGCCTCACAAAGCCTCATTTTATTGCCCCGACTTCCACAGCACGGCTACATAATACATTTTGCGGGTCATCGTTGTCAATTCCTGATTAAAATCCCTCTTTTGCATAACGCTGCTAACACATTTCTCCATTCCTTCGCTGGTTTACTGTCAAAACAAGTCATGTGGGTTTCGGCCCTTTATCAGCTCCCCACTCAGCAGCTCCAGATAAACCTCCTCTTACTCCTTCACCAGGCTGCTTATCACTTACTGTGCCCCGATGTGGTCGCAGCAAATACAGCAGAAAGAAGATGAATCTGCTTGTCTGCACAAGTCACTGCCGCAGATACGCCGGAATTTTAAATTCACCTCAGAAGGAGGCTTTAAATAAGCCCACCAGCAATTAAACTTCCCAAAGTGGATGCTTATTATTTTACTTCTTAACTGATTTTTTTCTTCCTGAGTTTTAATGGTAAGGAAAGCAAAATAATAAAAAAAGAATTTAAATACGTAGTAGTATTGAAATGTCAGTTCCTAAGACAGATGTTATCAGATTTTAATAACTATTTAAATGACACAAGTCAAGCATTTTAGTGGAAAGTCTAGGTAAAATGTCAAAAAACAAACCAACAAATCAGCAAAATAAAAACAATCAGCCAACAACTAAACCAACCAAATAACTAAAATTTTGATAAGTCCATCATTGCTGGGGCCTTTGACTTGGCTTCACTGTCATAAAGTTAATTTCCTCCAGTACGTTCACCTGATTGATGGTTTTAACATGAAAGAAATTATAATTACGATTCGAAAAACCATATATGAGCTAAGTGTAATCCACATAAAGTGGTGCAAGCTTCAAATCGCATGCTTAATGCTTTCACAAAGTCATATTTAGCATTTTTTTGGCACAAAATACATTTTATAGTATGACACTGGCACTCCATAACATTTAAAATGTCCTTAAAAATTGGTACAAGTTGATGATTTTCATGGGAAATGGCGAAAAATAATGTTCAATCTGGACATCTGTGATGCTTTTCTGCATAGTTTTCTGATTTTAATAAGAGTGTTTTTGACAAAATAATACTTTGGAGGTGTTTTATTTTAATACAAAAAATATTCTTTTCTATTATATGTCTATGGATATATTTCTATGCATTACAGCCTCACTAGTCAAACAACCTCTATTGCTGCATTCAATGTCACCAGTATTTTTTTATTTTTTTTTTACTCTTCTGACATTAATGAGTGGATTTCTCAGCCACATAAAGTCACTTTTTTCCTCATAGATTAGTCACTCAGGACTACTATAATCCACATCAGTGATATTTATATCTAATGCTTCCACTACACATCATGAAGGTTGTAGAAAGATTTACAAGTGATAACCACGTCTTGACACACTTACCATGTTAACCAAGCGCCATCAGCACCATCTCCTTTATAGAAAATTCACTTGAAATGGTCTCGTCTGCTTCCAGCTCCTGCAAACGCCATTTAACATGCTTCACAGGCTTTCTCTTTCATTTGTATGAGCTATCAAACCTCATGACAATCTCATTGCCACCCATGTGTATAATAGCTGTTTGGACATATCATTTCAGATAATGGAAGGTAACGTCCCCAAACATGTTACCGTATCGCCGACACAAGGTCAACCTTGTCAAATAATGCACAAATTTATCAGCGCCGCAGCGGCTCTGCAGGCTTGATGCAGCAAAATATAGAAAGCCTGGAGATTTTCTTTTTAACTTCAATCCAATATGTTCAGATAGTTGTGGTTTTATTGTGTTATGGACAGAATTCTGAGCCATGTTGGTGTAAGAAAGTTGTTACTTTATCAGCGATGTTTAATAAATGCATGCATTTATCAGGACTGGAGCAATTCTGCAGGTTTGAGCCTGCTAAATAGAGAAAATATGCAAATTATGACTCTTTGCTTTGAATGCTGCTTGTAGATATTCACAAAGGTTAACAGATTAAAACTAATTTGTAGGTTTTATTGTGTTGTTGACAATATTTCTTGTCTTGAGTGAGTAGGAAAGTGTCTCCTCATTTCTGCAGCTCTAATACAATGCCTGCATCTGGTAGATTTAAACCATCTCTGCAGGTTTCTTGATGTGAAATGTAAAAACCCTGTAGATCTTTACCATGTGTAATGCATATACCAGTGCGTTATGTAAGAAGCTTGATGAGTTTGAGTTAATTCATGGGTCCTCTGTCCTGCATTTTATATTGAGGATGAATAAGAAAGTGTGTTTTTATTCCAAATATGTTGCTGTAAGTTGAATGCATGCTCGCATTATGTATTAAATAATCCATGTTATCTTCAGGATTTGAGGTATTTCTGCAAATTCGATGCTGCAAAATATGAAACCCACCGTTTGTTTTTCCCATGCATAAGAAAGTTTGTACTTATTCCAAATATGTTATCGTCTCTTCATTGCAGGATCAGATTGTTAAAATTATTAACACTATCATTTGTACTGGAGCCGTTCTGGAATTATTGTTGTAGCCCTGTCCAATTAGACACATGCATAAAAGACATTTAAAAGGCATAAAAAGACAATCAGATTTCATAAATGTTTAAAAAATGAGTGATTTTGTATGTAAATAAGTTAAAAGAGCCACAAAGTTCATTCAGTTAAAAAACATAGAATTCATTTGAAATGTATTTACAGTGTAAAATGTATAAAGTTCATTTATGTGTGAAATTGAAAGAGATAAATAAGTTTGGTTTCATTGTTTCCTTAAAAGATGTGCACACTATCTTGATTTTGTTTCAGTTGTCATTCATGGTGTTTTTTTTGTTGTCACTGGTTTGGTTGTGACTTAATAGCCAATCAGAGATCTTCTTTTGCGTAAGGGGCGGGACAAGTGGCGCACGGTGCTGTAACAGGAAGAAAAATAGATCTCTCTCATGTCAGCCGTGATCGGCGAGGAAACATCGTGATTTGTGGAGAACATTCAAGTTATATGGAAGATTGACTACCAGTTGATCCAGAGTGTGACTGTTGTGATCTGCATCAGGTAACAGATATGTGTATTTCTGTGCTATAACTTGTGGTTGCAGTGCTAAAGGAAATCATGTGTCTGGTGCTACATAGCGACTAGCTGTTAGCTTTGGCATTTCAATGAGCCTCAATATGCTCAGTTTAAGCCTTGTATGAGCACATACTTATAATAAGTGTGAGTTGAACTAAGTGAAATATTCTTGCATCAGATGTGGACTGAGAGAGAGCCGGTTGGAGCGTCGACCAGAGGCCCGGCGGAGTTTCTGCTGTTTCTTCAGTGTTATCTTCAGTTTCGTTTCTTCAATGATATCTTCAGCTTCGTTTCTTCAGTGATCTGAGTTTGTTTCATCTCATCATCATCATCTTCACAAAAGACCATCTACTCCTCTGTGCCCTTGTGACTGCTACCACTCGTTTCCCCATTCATCCTATTAACCCCCTTGGATCCGTGAGTACTCAAAAGAATTACTAAAAGTGCACATTTTATTTTCTGTTGCTCAATTTGGAGTGAAGCGGCCCCACAGTTTCTGGCCTCACCGCTCCCCAGCTTCGAATCAGGCCTGCAACATGGTCATTTGCAAAGTGAATGTTTGAGGAGTGTGTGAGTGTGGGCCCACAAATTTGATTTATGTTGGTTTTGTTGTTGTGATATAAATATATCTGGGATTTTGTAAATAATATCTAAAAAGGTTTGAAAGAAAATTCATAAAAAGGACTGATATTTAGTTTTTTGTCTCTGTATATATTTTATATTTTGTTAAAACACATTTTCATTTAGAATTTTATTATTTTATTTCATTGATACAAAATAAACCCTGTTTGGAGGATTATTGTCTTAAAAGTTCAGTTGTTGTGTCCCTTATTTGGTTTAGCTAATTTTACTAGTTCATACCGAACTCAGGCCCCATCCCACAGTTACGTGAGATCCGGGTTACATTGTGTTGAAAAATATAGAAATCATTCGCATTTCTAACTTTTGCTGTTCAGTTTTTTTGAAGGAATGTGAGCTGCAAACACTAATATCTTGAAGTTATAGGTGTTTATGTCTTATTGATGGCATTTTGTGGAGAAAATGTGGCCTCAGCTCAAATATAATTCTGTGTTTTTGAGGCAAGGTCAACCTTCTCCCCCCCCAAAAAAAAAATAAAAAAAAAACAGAAACACATGAATTCATTCTTAAAAATGTGGAAACTGTGGACAGTTTTTAACTTTCTTCCCCATGTTTGTTGTTAAAATGACCAAACTGAATCTTAGTCTAAAGGAGTCTTGAAAAAACAGTATAAGAAAGTGTGTTCCTATTCCAAATCTGTCATTACCTCTTGAATATATAGGATCAGATTAGTACTGATTTGTACTGGAGCAGTTTGTAATTATTGTGCTGAAAATCTAGAAACCATCCAAGTTTTTCAACTTTGAAATCTTAAGTTTCTTTAGAAAACCGAACTACAAACAATAACAGCTTGAAGTTAAAGGCGTTACTGTCTTTTCCGGTAACATTTTTTGGACATTTAATTCAAATATGCTACTGTATCTCCGATGCAAGGTCAGTATATAAATTCTGCAGGACTGGAGCATTTTGCAGTGCTAACCTTTACAATGTATGTTTGTCATAACAAAAAAAAAAAAAAAAAAAAAGAAAACAGCTTGATGCTCATCCGTACCTTTTTATTGTGCCCAGCGTTTTTCTGCGGGGGTGAAAAAAGAGAGCGTGTCCTTAGCAGAGCACCACAATATGTTTGGATGATTTGAGGACACGAGGCATAAATGCGTGTTATAAATTTAGCCGGTGTCTTGGCCTTCCCTCTCCTCCCCCGGTCCCCCTGAAGACCAAGGCCAGGTCCCCGCTGATGGAGGGAGAGGGGTCAGCTCTGGCAGCAGGAACAAAGTGGACTTGACAAGTGTGAAAGATTTAGTGCTGGGCATTTAGAGTGATCATCTTTTCCCCTTTGTCAGCAGGTGGAGAAATTTCTCCGCCCTTACTGTGTCCTTGATTCAAGTTTGATGGCGCAGGGGGAAATCCTGTCTTGGTACATGTCTCCCCTTCACTGTGATGGGGGAGACTCTTTGAGTACATGGTCCTGCTAATGACTATTATTCTTCAAAGCAGGGTGATTAGTATCACCTCAAAGCACTTCCTGTCTGTATTTTACTGATTTTTTTTACACATACTGTGTATGAGGAAGTATCACGAGTCCGTGGGGATTCTGGAGTCTTAACGGTTATCAATCTTAAAACTATCACAGGCCTCTTGAAAAGGGCCTTCATCCTTCTGTTGTCAAGTTAGATTTCGACTCCTTTTCTTCTCATTTCATTTGCTCTCCCTCTCTAAAACTCCCCTTTGTGTTATACGACTTAATTTTCCTGAAGAGCAGCAAATGTTACAGTCCACTGGAATTCCGAGGCTTCTTAAATCCCAAGCACAGTGCCTCATAGATTTCAGTAAACTATGAAATTAAATATGGGACCTCCTGCGTGAATTGGATTTAAATATCCCATTTACTCTGACAAATGAATGGGAAAAAAAGTAAGATTAACTTTTAAATGATGGTGAGAATCCTCCAGTGCCCAAGCTTTCATAATTAGATCATTAGTGCAAGCATGATGTTTCATAATCCTCCCCTGCAAGCAAGTATGATACCACAGATTCACATCGCCCTGATACCAGAAGCACAACCACTGCTTTTCTTTGGGATTTCACCTGGACGCTGAGAACAAACAATAATGAGCCATAAATCCTCCTGGGTTTCGTGCCAAGCGCCCCGATGTGATGGATTTTGATGAGGCGAGTTCAGGTGAATGCTGAGTGCTCTAAATGGTGGGCGAAGATGAGCTTTAAAGGACTCTTTGCCTTTATTTTTTATCCATCCATCTGTTTTACTGCCTCATCCTGATTTGCCAAGATCCCGTGGAAAGCATGCTCAATGGCTTTACAGTTGTGGTGCATTTTTCAGGTGATCACCTGAGAAAGAACACCACGAGTAACATCAAAAATTTGGTTTTGTGGACAGCGGACTGTTAACTTGGAGAAGATCTGCTGGAAAATGTATTGTTGTACTTCTCTTGAGTTTATCATAGAGTGAAAGATGGTTCTTCACAAACACCAGGTAAAGCGTGAAGCCGGATAGTGATGTAGTCAAGGCCACACAACTGAAGACCGAGTCAAGACTAAGACCAGAGCATCCCAACATCATCACCAAGACTTTAAGAGGTCAGAACCAAGTCAAGATCAAGACTCGGGCATTGTAAGACAAGATCAAGACTTCAAGAGGCCAAATCTGAGTGAAGATCAGAACTAGGGCATCCTAAGATCAAGACTTTAAAGACCCGAACCAGAGTCTAGACGAAGACCAGAGCATGCCTAGACCAAGACTGGAAGAGGCAGAGACTGAGTCAAAACCAAGAACAGAGCCATCTAAGACCAAGGCCTCTTCTCCATTCCCTCCATCAGCCCCCTGTTCCTTCCAACAGCTCATCACATCCCCACAACCAAACTCAGCATGGAGACCCTCTGGTCCATGGCTCCACCTCCAGAACCTGTGAGACCACCACTGACTGGTGAGTCCTTCAGAAAGAGACTCACAGTGTCTGCATTTGTTTTTGCATTTTGTAGCTGTTCTTGGTAATGGTTTTTATTTTTCTGTTGTTGGACTTTTAAATTACTATTTAGTCACACATTTTAGCACTTTAAGATTTCAAACGTAAAATGAACTACAGATAAGACTTAGTATTATTTAAATCTGAGCCGCAAACATTCAAACTGCCCACAGAATGTCCCAACTTGGACTCAAACTGGAAACATATTTGCAATAAAGCTGAAGTGCTAACCACTTTACACTTCAACAGCCTATCCCACTATTTACACTTCCTGTGAGTTAAATTTGTGTTTCAGACTGTCTTCACACTCAAAGCAGTAGTGTAGCATCAGTGTTAAAGCGGCGGCGAAATGCAAAAACACCACACTGCAGTTTGAGTTTGAACCAAGAGTTTTTTGCAGAATAATTTTTGGAGCCGTCCATCTGAAGCACACACCTTCATTATTACTAACCCCCCCAAGGAAGATTAAAATTTAACGAAAAACTGACAGCGTTAATGAAATCCAACAATGTGATTTTCTGATAGCTTCAAATGAATTATCTCTAACCACAGTGGGAACTTTGTTTTCTTTGAAGTATTTTGAAACAAGAATGCATTCGTTTATTTGGACTGTGTTTGAGAGACAAAAAAATGACTTTGTTTTTCTTTTAAGTGAAAAAATTAAAATTGTACCTTCTAAATCTAAAGCATGTTTTAAAATAAATACAATGTGGTGAACTCAGAAATCACAAAACACTACAGGACAAATATAAACAGAACAACGCAAACACAAAATTACAGCAGCTGTAAGAAATGCCCGATAGACTTTCAGGTTTATTTATGTTTCTTTTTTTTAACACTCAAAGAGTCCGTCTTGTAAAATTTGGCCAAACAGCTGAAACCCCCCTCTTCTCCTCCCTGATTGTCGGAGCTTGTCGCTCGGCTTCCCCCACTCGCTCCGGCTCCTCATATTCATCGGCATGAAGGACAGCCTTTAATGCGGCGTTACTCAAAGCCTCTCCTGCCAGTTTGCAGCGGAGGCAGACTTTGCACAGCACACAAAGCGCATATTCTCCCGGCCGAAGTCAAAGCCAGCAGCAAGGCTGTCTTAGCTGAGTACGACCTTTGAGTTGGCCTCCGGAAGCAAAGACATTTCTAAAGAGATTTCAACCTGAACCCTCGAAGGAGAGGCTTGAAGAGGAGATGGCCTCCAAACTACTGATAAGAATTTATTTGCTGACACATGTGCTTGAGAGACTGTGTAAGGAGGCCGAGAGGGTGTAAAAAGTATTTGAGAAACTCATCCGAATAATGTGTCTTTATCTGCTCTTTTGGTTCGTGGTACGCAGACAATGTTCTACTGTTCCTTCTCCACCTTGACAGGTGGAGAAGGAACAGCAGAACAGTCACAGGCTAGTAACTAATAGGAAAGTTTGGCAGTTTTGTGTCAATTTCTGAGTTTTACAAATATTTGTAGAGCTACTGTCTCTCAGACTCTACTGTGATGGCTTTGCTCCACTACATAATATATATATATAAAAGTACGCTTTATTGGAAAAGTGATGTTCAATTCAGGAGTGAATGGGACACAACGCCCAGTGGCACGACAAAAAAACTCAGACTTTGGAGCGGATCACGACGCCATGCGGGACGCTAGCTTGTAGCTCGCTGCTATAGTCAAGTTTACCAAAAACAATGTAACACGAGTATTCACACTGAATGCTGTTTTCTCTTCTGTTCAACTGGCGGCCCGTGGGCCACACATGGCCCCCATGACCATTTTCTGTGACCCTGCACCTAATGTCTAACAAATAAAATATTGTTTTCCAGGTTAATTACAACAAAAACAATATTATACATTATATTTATAGCATTTGAAATGCATTTGACTTGTGATCATTTAGAATATTTACTAGCTTTTTTGATTAAAACTTCTGGGAGTGAGGGTAATATTTTTGTGGCTTTCAGAATGATCTAATTTGTCAGTTCCTGCGTCGCATTTGTTCAAAGTGACAAAAATGATCCATTATTGTTGTTTTGACTATTAATACCTTGGTTCTATATTTCATAATTTTCACCTTTGAAATTGGTCCCAGTTCTGCATAAATAGCAAACAGATGTAGCCCCTTTCACACAACATCATTTCAAGTGAAAAATGCATCATTTTGAAGTTTTTGTTTCAGAATGGTAAAAATGCTGAACAAGATATATTAGTATAACTTTTTCATCATATTTACAAACTCCAACCTTATTTCAACAATAAAATGTAACACAAGAGGCAGTTTTCCAAGCATTTCCAGTACTTCTTGAAGGACTAACTCAGACTGAAAGAAGTTTTTACATCGCTCGGTGAATCTCTGTTTCATTCGTGAATGGATTTTCCTCTCGTTCTGTTTTCCTCCGTGGCAGATCAAAACTGATGTTGACAGCAGATCCTTTTATGGAGCATAATTTCGAATCAGTGGACTGAGTAATATTCCATCAAGAGAGAAAAAGGACACAAGGAAGAAAAACAATATATTTCCATATATTCGTAAATTGAATTGCCCTCGGGGATCAATAAAGAGCTATAGTTAAATGGCAACAAAAGCTACATTTAATTTACTGTTTGCGCTTGATGAGCCATATCACATAGGGGGAAAATGCTTTCCTTTCAAACATTTCACATCTCCCCATTGAATGACGGAGAGAGAGAAAGGAAAAAAAGAATTGATCTGGAGTTTACAACACAAGGAAAGTTGAGTTTGTGAGTTGTTGGGTGTATAAAGTACCCAGCCGACGCCTTTTATTCAGCGGTTTCTCTGCTTCCTGTGTCTCCACCGTCACTATGAAATAAAAAGAACTAAGAGAAACTAAAAATGCAGTTGCTCGGCAGAGCACTCCTCCTGTTTCTCTTCGGTTGCCGTGCCGGTACAAAGGTTAGAGTGCTGAAAGACCCCTGAGAAAGGTGGTGAATAATGCAGCCGCTCTGGGGAAAGCTGCTCTGCGGACAGTAGAGAGGCTGGATCTGCTGCTGGTGGGAATAAAGCCAATGGCTGGAGGGAGATAAATGCATTTGTATCAGAAAAATTAATCAGCAGGAGGAAGAATAATGGTCAAGATTTTACAATATTCATCAAACTCCAAGTGGTAAGAACACACACTTGTGTGTTTGAGCTCCTTTTCAGCTCCACAGAACACTTCAGAGGGAAATATTGATATCTGTACACCAACAGTTTTTAAGACGTGGATGAAAATCCTATTTGCTTGGAGAGATAAAGATGAGAGAGTTCCTGTAATGACCCCTTTCTGGCTGTTGGGTTGAAACCAAGAGAATATGAGACGCTGGTTTCGCTTCTGTTCGTGGAGCTGTTCAAAGAGACATCCCCTCTTCAAGGAAAATATTTTAAAGTAAATGAAATCAGTGGACCACTCGAGAAAAGCCTAAATAGGATAAACTGTTATGTGTGTAGGCTCATTGTTAGCACTCAGAAAACATTAGTGGAGATATTTTCTTTCGAGATGCGATGCGACAAGTCTGAGTTGAAGACGCCTGCATTGCGCGGATAGCGCTGTGAATTACTGTGTCTCCACTGAAAGCCACTACTTCAAACTGCATTTGAAATACGGGTTTAAAACAGGGGGGGGAAATGCTCATTATAAATATAGGGAAACGGTATAAACCATCCTCAAAAGGAATTTTTATGAGTCTGGGGTTTCTAATAAAAATCAGTTTGAGATTCAAAAATAAGGGTGCTCTTTGTGAGCTATGTGGGAGCTGCTCCGCAGACAACTTTGAATCCCTATAGCGGAGCATTGTCTTTGAAAACGTGCTTCATGTTTCAAACAGACGGCCCATGAAATGAAAGAGTGAGCGTCAGATAAAGAGAGTCTCACTGCTGATAATGGTTGGAAAGCCCAGACAGCAGGAAGCAGCCAGCTATGCCTCATTTGGGTCTCTTTTAAAACCAAATTGACAACGGCGCCATTAAATGTTGACATGTTTACTGTCTGGTGTCATTTGTGAATGATGTACCGACACATTTCGAGGCGAATGACGAGGATACCGGAATGAACTCTCTAGAATACAAACAGCACAATTTCTTGAAAAGCTACCTCAAAAAGAACCAATTATACATTTTTGGAAGAAAAAAAAAATGCATTGCATTTGAAAATCAAAAGATCGAGAGCCAACGTTAGAGAAGCAAGGTCATGTGAATAGTTATATGAACACTGGCTGCATGGTGGAGCAGTGTTTCGTGCTTTCACCTCACAGCATCCATGTACACTGCAGAGCTTCAGACTTTGAATTTGGATGATCCTGCTTGGATTGTTCTATGATGTTTGGTAAATAAACTTAACATCCAGCCACTGTGTCAATGGGTGACCTGTTGGGGACGGCGCCACGATGAAGACGGGTTGCTTCCCTGTCGACATGATCATGTTTCGAAGTGAAAACAAAAAGCTTTCGGTTTTGGTGTTCCATTTTCACGGCACCGGAGCTCAGAGCCACTGAAAACACAACTTTTTTAAAATCGGAAAACACAACTTTTATTAAATGCTGCTACTGCCATGGTAAATAGTCCCTCTTTATATGTGCACCAAATTTATTTTATCTATTGTATTTTATTTATTTATTTATTTAAATTAGGACAATGCATATTCATCAACACGTCAGCAAAAGCTTCAATGTAAATATGCCGGAGTCAGCACAAAAGCCAATTTACATCCGTAGTCCTAAGGCAGGTAAGGACAGTTAACAATGACTCACAACACAAGAGAAACAAAACAGATACTACACTAACAACGTCTAGAGACAAAGACAAATCCCAGAGTTCAAAAGGCCTCAAGAGTAAAGATGGCCTAGTGTGAGCATGTTTGATTTGTTTTCAGCAATAGTGGAGCAGGCGGGGGGGGCGGCGGGGGCGGCGGGGGCGGCTGCCCCGGGCCCACTGCTGCATGGGGGCCCATCTTGAAGGGGGGAAAAAAAAAATTGTGCTGAAGAAAATGGTAAGGAAGGAAAGTTGGAGTCTATAACAGTCGCGTTCATGAGGGTAAAGTTGTTTAAAAAATAAAAATGAAAAAATGCTCGCCCATGTTGTCTGTTGTTTAGTTTTCCCGGAGGTGCAGCCTGTAATCCTCTCGGTTTAGCTTTTACCGTAATGCACAGAATATCTGCTCACTGCTAAATAACGTGTCGCTTAGCGAGTTTACTCACAAGGGCCCATGGAGAATTGCTTCGCCCCCCCTGGGCTGGGACCCCTGCTCCGCCCCTGGTTTTCAGCCAATGCTTCAGAGCTGTTTTAAAGGCTGAATAAGTGCCACAGTTCCTGACATGGGCAGGCAGTGTGTTCCAGGTTTGTGAGCCTCTGATCAACCCAAATTGACCAAATTTAGTCTTACGCTGCTGTATGTTACAGTCTCCTCTCTATCTCTATATCTATCACTGGGTTTTTTACCTATAAAATCCATTAAGGGAGGAGCAAGTCCATTTACAACTTTCAAAATAAGGCAAGCATCCATAAATATTTTATAACTATCGAAATCCAAAATATTATACTTACTTAGAATGTTACAATAATGGTAATGTAATGGCTTTTTGTCCAGAGTTTTCAGTGTTCTCTTGAAGAGGGACTTTGGTGGCTTCAAAACAGCCTCTGAAGTGTGTATAACAGTAGGTGATATGACTAAATATCATGGCGTGCATATAAGCCTTAGCTGATTCTGTGGTCAGAAAAGGTCTTGTGTGCTTAAAGTTTGATAGATTGAATTTAATTATATGCAATAATTTCTTTACATGTTGCCTGAAATTTAGATTAGAGTCAAAAACTACTCCAAGATATTTAAATTGTTTCACCACATCCAGTCTCTCTCCATTGACTAACACAGATGGTTGTTCGCCCTCTGCTGGCTGTCGGGAGAAAAACATACAAACTGGTTTTTTGCATTGAGATGTAGACAAGCGTCATGGCACCATGGCCCCAGAGAGTATTGCAGCTGCTTCACTTTTGGTTTTTGCATGAACATATAATACTGTGTCATCCGCATATAATTGCATTTTCACAGTTTTACATACATTGGGTAAATTATTGACATATAAACTGAATAGAATTGGTCCTAGTATTGAGCCTTGCGGGACTCCAGCAGAACAAGGCAGAAAAGTAGATTGGAAATGTTCTATTTGTACAGCTTGTTTCCTGTCCGACAGATAGGATTTCATCCAGCAGAGGGCACTGTCAGAAAAATTTAATTGTGTGAGTTTGGCAAGGAGAACATTGTGATTAATGGTGTCAAAAGCACGTTTCAAGTCAAGGAAAACAGCACCCACAAAGCCGCTCTTGTCTCGTAGATGTTTTAAAATTTCTAGAAATTTAATCTAAAAATCTAAAAATGAAAGAGTGAGCGCCAGATAAAACAGTCTCACTGTTGATAGTGGTTAGAAACCCCAGACAGCAGGAAGCAGCCAGCTATGTCTCATTTGGGTCTCATTCAAAGGCAAATAGACAACGGACCATTAAGTGTTGACATGTTTACAGCTTGGTGTCACGTGTGAATGATGCAAAGTAACATTTCAAGGCAAATGACAAGTTTCAGCGGCGGCGTTGTCACACACCGGGAACACGCAGATTCAGCGGGAAACAGAAACTATGACAAGTGGATAAGGGCTTTGGAAAATGGATCCATAAGTCTCTCCTGTCACTTACATATATGCTCTCCCATGTTATCCATCACGGCGGCGATTGGAGTCGGGACGGAGCTCAGGTCACATCAGCAGCTGGCCCCCTTTCAGGGAGAGCTGAGAGAAGGAGACTTGGCATGGTTGGCCTGTTTAAAGGTGATGTAAACAGGCCCTGATGGATGAAGGACTCCCGTCCATCCATCATCCTTCTGTCCTGAAGGGCTTTAATCTTCCGCAAACACAATCCCTCCAGCGCTGTCCTCATCTCATCCGCCTTGTCTCTCAAGTCCTTAATAATATCCTCTCGTTTGGGGACCTTGCCTCTGCAGCACACCGGCACATTTCTCGCCGGACATAAAGAAATGACACCGTCCAGAGGTTGAAAGCCCCGGGAAGGAAAAGCAGTCTGGAGCTGAGCGTTTCCTCAATTTACCTGGCTCATTACTTATTGCCGCTCTGACATGAATAATGCAAGACCAAACAATTATTGACACGCCATTAATTGATAGGACCCCGACTGCTATAATCTGCTGTTGGGGAGGTTGTTGAAGTAGCTCTCACGGTCTTTTTCTCCATGCAAATTAGTGACAGATTGTATGCTTTCCACGTGAAAGGACAAATTAAGGTAAGTCAAAGTGGGAATTTAGTTTATATCATGAAGAAGCTGGTGACTGATCACCCCAAACAGCCCACAACAATTGTAGCTGATATAATATCTGTTTAAAAGTAACTGAAAGTCTCTTCATGCTAATTAATGAGAATAATGTATGGAAATTGTGCTAACATAAGATAGAGTGTATGGCAATACCATTGGGGCATCTTTGGGTTCAGGGTCTCACCCCAGGACACTTGGACAGATGGGAGGGATCGTACCAACAACCTTGGAATTGGAAGACAATCCACTCCACCAACTGAGTCACAGCTGCCCCAGTGTTGTGACCACACTTACTGACCCACACTCTTTTCCTAATGTGTTCTGGTTCAGAAGTGGCTGAGAGCCAACTCACTGTGAGGAACATAAAGGATACACAGTCTTTCAGCCCCGCTCTAATCCATCATCGATTGCCCCAATGACTCTGCATATGAGAGGAATGTCAACAATACAGATGTTCAGTTTTTTTTTCTGAATTGCTTTTAAGGTTTCTTCAGACGGTACTGTCCTGATGCTGCATTCCATACTTATTTGAATTAGCAGTAGTATTAAAATGACAGATGTGTGCAGAGTGCCAGCATATCCCATTAATTTCCCACATTTTGCTGTTATGATCATGTGCATCCCTTTGACTTTCAATTGATTCCAGACATTAGTTAAGTTTTTTGGCTTTCTGTCAGTACTTGTGTCTCATTGCCCTTCCTGTTAACGTTGCGGCCAAGCTGCTGTCTCAGCTAAATAATGTAGGACTTCAGGGCCTGATGGGAAGTTTTATAAATGGTTGCCAGACCGGCCACCAGACATCATTATATTTTGGTTGCCAAAATTGATCGAATGGTTGACTTATCTTGAAAAGTTTCAATATGAGTGATAATGCTCCTGTGTGCCTATAGCCCATATTTCAACACCAGCAAAGTGATAAAGAGTGATTCAGGACTCTTTTTCTTTTTTTTTTTTTTTACAGTGGGGGTCGAGTCTTTCTTTTCTTGCTTCCTATTAAGGGCATACACACTTTCAAGGATGCCTTATGAAGGTAGTGTATTGATTTGCTCAGTTGTTACTGATACTTAACCTGAATAACGATCCCTTAAATCCGCTTTAACCCATTCCACCACATAGCTGCAAAATCATACACCTTCCACATTGTGTTAATTATGACTCATGGACAATTGCTTATCCCAGAACAAAATCTTTGTACAAAAATAAAGCCTGTCTTTAACCTCAAACATGAAAAATACACTGATTTTTACTACTATCTGGATCTCACAATCGAAGCGATAAATGTCTTGCTCTTCACTGGCATTACTGTGTCAAACCTAGGATTAATATTAAAATTTAAAGGTTATAACAGTGCTGTTTTACTGATCAAAAAACTCAAGATGAAATTAGACTCTGTGAGATCCCTAAACTGAAATTAGTTTGACACTCTTCACAGTTAGAAATCTGTTATTTTAAAATGTTGGAAATGTGAAATTATTGTGATTTTGGTCAGTTTTGATAGTCTCCAACTGATTTTTATGGGTCAAATGAGCATGTTAAGATTTGTGTCTCACAAGTTTTGAAACTGTAGACTAGTAAATTCCAAGTAAAGCAATGATTGTAAAGGGTTAAGAATGTAATAAAGAGAAAGTAGACCACTTCAACAGTTAAGGCTGTGGTAAAAACGACACTCAAAAGTTCCAGGTTTGTCTTTATTGCCTTTGGAGCCTGGTTTGTGTCAAATTTGCATCTTTCAATATGAAAACCACAGAATTGAGTATTTATCTTTCAGAAAGCACAGCTCAGTATCAGGAAAAAAAAGGTATTGCAGAAGGAAATTTTAGCATTAGTTAAGCGAAATCCATGGATTTTCAGTCTGAAAATGGTTTCAGTGTGTTTGGCAGCGGTGCTGAGTCTGATCCAGTCTGACATAATTCAGCCACTCGCGCTGCTTGAGCAGCCAGAACCCAGTCACACAGAGCTCAAATGAGTCTGTAACAGGATTTTAGCCTTTCATTTATGACTGGCAGTTAGTTTGATAGCATCTAAGAGCTGAGTAGGTGGGAGATGTGGAAGCCTTTTGGCAGTGTCAGACTTTCACCAAGCGAGCATATGGCTCGCAGAGACACGGCCTCGTGTATCGTATCAAAGGCACCAGTGGATATCATAGCAAACATTATCTCATGAAGGGTTGATCAAATAACACTATATGACTGTAATTTATCCACATATCAATGTCTCCAGGCCTCTCAGATAGAAGTCTTGAGATGATATCTGGCATTATGCTCATTATAATGCTGCTGTTCTGGGACTTCCCTTACCATTTGCACATGCTGAAATCCTTAAATATCAATCCAAGTCCATAAATAGATTAGATGCATTTTCACGTTGGGCTTGGAAGAACCCGATCAACCAATTTCAACCCGGAGCGGCACCTTTGTTTTGAACTGAAGCCAGGCGTTATCTCCCGGTATCAGTAGCCGACCTCGCTAATGGCTCTGCGGTTGAATCGAAGCAGCTGGGTTACAAAACCTCTCGGAAAAGACTACCGAGGAGTGCAAATGATTCCAGCATGCTCTATATTCAACATTATTGTGGGTCTGTAGCTCATTGTGACCTCTTCACCTCCACTGTGGAGATGTAGGGCGCGTGGGTCAGTGACCACAGGAAGAGAAAGGTCGTCTCCTTAAGCTGGAGCACAATTATTCCTCACAATGAAACGGCTTTGAATAAAAGTATCTGCTTTAAGATGTATGAATGAAGATGAACAGAAACCATTCTAATCAAAGCTCTTATTGACTGCTGTTTTGTAGTTCCTTGTTTTGAAGACTGACTGAATACATTTAGTGTGATGAAACACTGCCGATGCTTGTTGTCCTGTCCCAGTCCTGCAGGGTGTCTTACCTGCTAACTGGGTTATTTGGATTTCTTCAACTTGGGTGCGACGATCTCCACAGAATCAGAGGTGATGACCCCAACAATGGACGCCAGAATAACAATGTGTCACATGTACTCACTTGATATTTTACAAGGTATATGTTGCTAACAGGTTGGACCTGTTTTACCCTCAGAACAGCCTGAAAAATGTGTGTCCTAGGCCCCCATCACACAAGTGTCGCAAGTGAGAACATATTGGGTTTTTTTTTCACTTTCGTTTCAGAAAAGTTTAGCATTTTCACGGAAATGTTTTGAAAACGACGCCCGTTTTCACAGAAACAGCAGAAACTCTGAAAACGATGTAGTCAGCATGGCAGGTCACGGTGGGATTTTTTTTTTTAGGTTTTTTGACATGAGTGCTGTTTTGTAGGCCAACGTTTTATTCACAAGTGTCATTTTCTGTGTTTTTCATTTTGACTGAATGCAGACAGGAGCTGGCTTTAACACTGAGAAGGCTCACGGTGCTCGGAGTCTTCCTCCAGGACAGGGTTGACAGTGTCATTGTGTTGATGGACAGCCCGTCCCTGCCTGATTTAGATGCCCCCCTCTGTATTGACATATTTATCTACCTATGGGAAAAACAGAGACACCAATTTTATTATGCATGTATTTATACATGTTCATTTGCATACTATGCACTGCTGCATTTCCCACTTCAATCTGTCTCCATTGTAAATTATGCTCAGATACTGTAAATAATCAAGATTTCCTATTCTATTCAATTTTTTTGTTTATTTGTTTGTTTTGTGCTCATGCACACAGAGACATGAGAAAATGTGAGTGACAATAAAGCAGAGGTGTCAAACACATTTTATCCCACAATCAAAGAAATTTCGTTACAGCTGCTGAGATGTTTTGTTTTCACCATGTCTGTCTGTCCGTCTGGATGTCAAACCCCCCCTCTGCAGCATTTTTTGGGTTTAATACCACTTTGGAACCCTGCCTGTGCCTGGTCCCCAGCTTGGCCAATGGGTTTCTAGTATTGATAGTGCAGGACTGGTAAAACAAGGACGTTATAACTTTTCAATTTAAACTTTAAATGTTGTATTTGTTGTGACAAAGAGTACACATGAAGAAAATGTCTAATTTTTTTTTTTTTTTTTTTTGGCTAGTTATCGTTCAGCTCTGTGAAATTAGAATTTGCTTGGTGGTTTGACCAGCTTGGAGCCTCTTGTGGGACGATTTTGGCCCACGGGCCAGATGTTTGACACCCCTGCTATGAAGTAAGTCTCATATCTACTGTGAAAGGAAACCTGAAAAAAGAAAGAACATGTAAACTCCACACAGAAAGACCATTCAACCTCAAATCCAAACTGAAATAGAAATGCATTTATGTACAATATCTTTAATATATCAATATGTATAATACATGTGCAATATCTTTTTGGTATGTTTGCTCATTCTAAGTTAAAAAGTTTCCAGTTCCAACATGACATGCAGATGGTCTTTGGCCTCATGTGTACAACATAAATTGGGCTATAATAATTTCAAAGGGTTCCAGTTTGTCTCGTTTTCCTCGCCACCACACATAGCTGCAACACACACTTTAAATGCTCACAGCAGGACGCCAGTCTGCGGTGCATGTAAAATTGGGTGGCCGGTTTCTGTGCGTATAATCTTTTTTTTTTCCTTCTTCTTTCAGTTTCATTCACTCCCCACACATAACGTCTGTATCTGTGCCATGTACCGCAGGCTGTAAACCGTCAGCTGGCTCTGCTGCAGAAGGAGGCTTTTACTGCGAGAGGCAGAAGAATTGAATGTTCCAAATATTTCTGAGCACCTTTGTATGTTCGGCGGGTCAATAAAAGAGTAATCACATCCTTCACAGTTTTTATGTTACACGCTGGCCTTACACAAGCTCGCTTCCCAAGCAAACCGGCAGCGGAGTGGCAGAAATAATGCTTGGCATCCATTTTAACACACATTTTGAGTCACTTAGTTGTCGTTTTTCACAGTTTATTTCAAAATACAGAGAGGTGAGATATCACTCTTTATGAGTTATCAGAAGAAGCAGCAGTTTGGTTTTTTTTTTTACTATAAAGCATAAAATATACTTGAAATACAAAACATCGCCCGATGTTTTATATCATCGTCTTTCCTTCAGCTGATATTTACTTTACTGTACCATCATATATACCGCTTCTTCCTGGACTTTGCGCGAGCCGCTGGTTTTTCCTTACTCTTCTGTTTCCTATCTGGATTTGAACTGCTGTGCTCTTCCGTCCTTTGTCAAAGTCAGTTCACTTATTTATCATATGAGTTTCAAACTCACATTAAAATTTAGATTTTATGACACTATGAATGAGCCTGATGATGGTTTTGGATGATTGTTATTGTGATCAAGGAACAACCTGTCCATCAATCTGGGAAAAAAAAAAAGAAGCTCAAAAAGCTTCACAAATGAATGAAGAAAAATGAGATTCCAGGAGTTGGAAGGTACAAATACTTACTGTACTGAGGTAGATTCTTCATGGAATTGTACATCAGTTAAAGATGAGTTTGAGCAGCTCTTTGTACTCTTCACAGGCTCTTCAAAGGCTTTTAACGTCTATTAGAACGAGTGTTGTTCACAAGAAGTTCTTTCTTAGGTTTATTTCCCTAGAAATCAAATCAATCAATCTCTCTTGAAACCTACTATCTACTGAAATGGAGAATGTCAGCGCGTTCACTTCTACAAATGCCAGGATTAGTATGCTGAGCTGATATCAGGTTCAAGCTTGCATTATTTACCCTCCTTGTCTTTCAGTCGGGTAATTATGTGGTGATTCTTCTCCTTGCTCTTCATCTTTCGGCGGATCGTCTGTCTCCACCTCCCCCATCCCTTCCCTCCTCGCCCTCTTTCACTACATCCACGAAGCTTCTCTGATGTCCTCCTCCAGTGTCCCCCAACTCATGTCCAATCCGCCTCAGCCTGGCCTCTCCAGTTTTATCCTCAGATTACTTATCTGAGGTAATGCACCCAAATGATGTCTTGATTTTCTTGTCTCTTGTTGCTAAAATAACTGCTCATGCCTGCCACGAGAGCAGCTCCGCCTGCAGGGAACATGCGTATCACTAAAACCCAGGGCAACATTTATTCAAGGCATGATTAGGGTTGATAAATCAAAGAAAATATGAACAAATTCAGAGATGGTGCTCCAGCCTTGTGTTGGCCGGATCTGCGTTTTTATTCACCGTTGGCATATTTAGTACAAAACACTGACTGGGAGGAGAAATTGCCTCAAGAGTTACAGTCTGAGAGCTTTATTTGCCAAAAAAAAGAAGGAGAAATATATATCTAGTGAGTGGGAGATACTAAGTACTTTACAGAAATATTTATTGCCTGTGAAGAGACGTCTGCATTTTCAGATTCCGGGGATATGCTGGGAAACTGTGATTCACGGTGACTGATGTAATGAACGGTCTTTTTTTATCACTTAGCCACACTGCTTGACTTGTGAGAGATAAAACAAAAAAAAAAAACTGAAAGGGAAGAAACCTCATGTGATCTGTCACTCTGAACGAAGGAATATTAACCGCGTGGAAAGTGTGACTAAATGAAATATGATAAGTATAGAGAGAAAACAATCAATATGACAACGTTTTCCTCATCTTGTCTGGAAGTCCTTGTGCGGGCGTGAGGGTTATTGATGGACAGTGATGTCTAAATCACTGCGGAGAAGTTTGCTGTGTGAAGCCAAACAAGCCGGCAAACTTCCACTGCGCTGCGGGCAAAAACAAACAAACCGGTGCCGTAATACTGATAATTTGGGATTGCACTATTGAAATTGGGCTTGCTTCTGTAACCCCTATATAGACAACATGAGGACAGCTTTACTGAGATACTGCATAGACTGGAGTGTTAATAGATTGAACTTTTAATTTTCATGCATTTAACGGGTGATTTAAAAAGAGCGACATCCCACGCAAAAACTCAAGTGGGGGTTCTCCGATGTGTTTACATTGATCTTGTAGCCAAGATCAGAGAGTCACTTGCAGAGATCAGACAATTTAAGATGTGAATAAAACTTTATTCGATTAATTCAGTGGGCATTCACACAGAATCCATCAAGGCAAATGCACAACAATGGACAAATCACAATTTCAAGATTCCACAAGCGAAAATACTGAAATAGTTTCAAAGAAATTCAAAAATGATCTGGCAAATGAAAGATAACTGGGGGACGTTAATAAGTAATCTGATTTGAGAGAGTTTCACACTGGTCTCGACCTTGCAATTCTGTCAAGTTGCTGGGATCGGACAAAATTCATGGAGATTAGCTGAATTAAAATTTTTGAAATTGTAGCGTTGCATTTTTCTGGAGGAACTGCTTACTAGGCAGGAGCTGTTTACGCCACTAAAAGTCTTAAAGATATCAGGCAGGTGGAATTCCAGCTGCCAGTAGATTTACAGATACCTTTTTACAGTGTAGAGTCTTGAACAGCATTAGTGTCGCTCCAGCTACAGAAAAAAAAAAAAAAAAGAGGCATGTAACAGAGGCCTAAGTGCCACCTGCTCCTCTCCTTAATCCTTTAACCTGCATTGCATGCCCCACCAAACAGTCAGATCCCTCACCGTGGACAGACATTAATCATCCATTAATCTTCATTTCTGTGTCGGTCCCATCTGATTTACCGATATCTGGCTTAAAACACACACACACACACACACACACACACACACACACACACACACACACACACACACACACACACACACACACACACATTACGCGTTCAGATTTTTGTTCCTGCCGCGCTCCTCTCATGTGGTTCCCTCGCCAGCCCAATTTATATCGTAATCATCGAGGCGTCGCCTCACGGGTGTGTTGTCCTATGAGGACGCAGTGATAGGTGCCAAGCAGACTCCCAGGCCTGCGACGGACGTGTTGTTTTTATCTGGCTGTTAGCTGCACGGCCAAGTGAAGTGTAAAATCACCACAGAACCCCGCCCCCACCCCATTCCTTCAATCCCGCCCTAGCACCCCCCCAATGGGCGCAAGCTCAGCAACAGGTTCTGGGAATCCATGCGAAACAAAAGCTAATAATAAACATCACACTTGGAGTGACACACGGCCGGCGTTTCATTGGTAGGTGAAATATGTTTTCTCGCAGCCTTTGGAATGTTTAATGACACTGTAATGTGTCAAAGTGAAGTGTTTTCAAAGGGTGGCATAAATATATCCCCAACTCTACACGCACACACACAGATGGAGAGGATCGGACCTCATACACACACACACACACACACATCTCAGACGCCTTGAAAATGTTCAGCAATCGTCGGTGAGTTAAACTGCGAGGGCACGAGCACTTAATCTTTTTCCAGACCACAGCCTTCCCCGGTCCCTCTTCACAGTAGAGTTTTGTGTGTGTGTGCGTGTTTTTTTTTTTTTTTTTTCTGTTTCGGGGACTTGACTTTTCAAACTCGGTGGAACTAACGGAGGAAGACTTAACTCTCGCTGCTGGTGTGGCTGACATCTCCACGCCAGAGGTCATCATAATTCACTGGCAAAGTCAATACCGCTGTGTTGTCAAAACAAGAACCATCTTCGACCAGCGTTCGGGCTTTTCCTGTAGAGAGTCTCGCTTCAGTACTTTAGCTGGGCAGTGGCAATTTTTCTATCACAGTGCTAGGACTCTCCAGATGGCTGCTGTATTACTCGGGAAGGTCAGATGTCCATCAGTGTGGATGATAAAATTATTTACAAGTGTAACACTGCAATCCCAAGACGTGCCTGTAAAAACATGGTGCAGGGAGGGAAAGTAAAAAAAAAAAAAAAAAAAAAGTGTGGTTCACATCTGTGGATTTGCTGAATTAAAGAAACACTTGACAGTGGAATCAGGTAACGTGGATTACAAACCCAATAAGTTGTATGCAGATTTTTATCTGAGCCCCTCTAATGTAATATTCATATTTATACTGAAAGGGAAATGTTCAATTTAAGATGTTATTAAAAACAAGGTAATTCCTCCAATAACATTGAATCACACAAATGTATTTTATTTCCACTTTTATCAGTAAAGGTGTTAAATTGTGATCCTCCTTGTCAGAGAAATGACAGAGCAGATTGTTTTAGGTCTTTTACGAAGAAAAAGACGTGAAGCCTCCAAACGAGAAATGACGGAAACAGGGTAAAATACAAAAACAATCAATAACAGACCTTGGAATATTGTTTCCCTGATGTGTTTCACTGTCAAAGGCCTTGTTGTGCTTTTGTAAATAATGACTGTAGATAATCTAAAGTGGCATGGCTTGCCTTTAAGGGGATGGTGTTGTGGATTCAACTGGAGTCAGCCCCACTGAATGAATGTTGTCAGTGTTTTGTCAGTCCCATAGGTACACTGCAGTCGTAATTATGTCACCGGCATAGCCGCAGGAACTTACTCTCAACAGGGGGTGACTGGTACAAAAATCTCAGCTCGGCAACTTAGCTCACTACATCGATTAAAAAAAGACAGATACGAAAAAACAGACACCATAGTGATAATGTCACAGCAGTGACACGGGGTCAACTGCGTTATTTATTCACAAAAACCACTGAGAAAATACACAAACAATGACAATGTGTCACAGAGTCTGTTTCGCTGTCCGTGGTGCTGAACTCAGACGAACGCATGCTGTGCTGCAAATAAATAAAACAATGAATAAAATAAATAAATAACTGTCACAAAACTCCAAATGTGTCTTTCCTCTCTGGGTGACCCTTGTTGACACTTTTCAAAAAAGTTTAGAGTGTGAGTCAAATGTTGGTCAGTCAGCCAGGAGAGTGAGAGTGACGAAAAGTGACACTTAACCTTGTACTTGCGGTCTTGTTACTAGCATGGCACAAATCGTACAGTGGCCATTAAGCCATGAATTATTATGCATTTTCATTTGTTGTCACTTGATTTATTTATTTTGGAGTAATTACATTTTTGGGCAAAGCAGAGCCACCAGGGTTCACATCTTGTAGGTTCATGTGACTTACTAAAACCAACTAGAATATGGAACATACAAAAATTTAAGAGTGAAACCAATCAGAAATCTTGTGAAGATTGACGTCTCACAGGGAATTAGAGGTGACACCTGCTACTTCAGTCAACTATTCATTATCAACGATTCGCTGTTATCTGATGCTGAACCTTGAAAGAAACAAAAATCAAAATACATTGCCGTTCATCTAAACCAATAGTTCATCTCAGCGCTAAAGCCTAGCCAAAAGCGCAAACCTGTCATGGCGTGTTTGTCTTTAGCATGATGGACAAGGTCCACTACGTTGATCGCCTTGCGGATCAGGATGTATGTTTGTCCTTGATGGCAACCAACCACATCAACTGAGAGATGGAATCAACATGAATAAAATAATCAGAAGTGACATTTGCTCATTGACTAGTCTGATAACATTCTTCGCTGATAATGACTCACCAGGCCAATTAGGAGGTGGGATGTACATTTCTGTTTCAGTTAAACTAATAAGTTATGACATTGACTTCTTGATTGAATGTAGATTTCTATCATGTAGTTACTCTTATCATTATCAATGTCTTTGGTTGTTTGTAACCTCCTGAGCCTACTAGAATGTTAGGCCTATAATCCGATATCAATAAAACCAATCAGAAGTACCAATCATTACTACCAACTACAGTTGATGGAACCTTACACCTTTGTATTGGTGACACTGATAAGATCATACATGTACTGATGCAGAGTTGCTGTCTAACACCTCTAGTCAGCTGACTGGGTCATTATCAACGTTCATGTATGTTGATGGTGACCTCCTGGGGAGGTGGAACGTGGCAACAATCAGAAATGACAATGACAGCCTGACTGGCCTGATGTAACAGTGGAAGTGTCACCACCTGGTTGGCTCTGCAGGTCATGAGAACGGGTCATGTTTGTGGGTGATAATGATCCACTGAGCCGACTAGGAGGTGAAATCTTTCATTTTTACATACATACACATTCCTGTTGGTGGGTCTTATACAAGGCTACGGTATTATTCTTCTGGTTGAAGATCTCTTTGGTGATTTTTAGCAGGATCAGTCTTAACTGATACTATAATTTTGCCATTTATCTGGCAATATATGCACGACGATCACACTCTACTGAATTATTCAGCACAAGTTATGTAGCAATATGGTCTTTACAATGCATATCTCAGGAGGGGCATGCCTAAAACTACTGCCTGTACTTTATGTCGAACACAGTAACAAACCCTTCACATTTTTACCAACTATGTTCACACCTACTGAATAAATGTAACAATTCACAGATTTCATACATCTGAATTCAAATCGGCCTCCCTTTCCCCACCAACATCCATCTGAAAGTCAACATCCACCTCAGTCCCAAAGAACTGCAAAAGAGCTGAAGGTGTCATCTTTTCCATTTTCCTCACCTTCCCCTCTGAGTGGATATTTCAGAGTTATTTCACAAATGCCTGAGGGGATAAGAGTGTAACTCAGCTCAAGCTGCAAGTACTGGTGGCACCGCTGCACCCGCGAGTTAATAAATAACAAGCAAGAATAATGTGAAATTGTAATGGAATATGAAATAGCAATGATAACAGGTCACAGAACGTGAACATTTAGGAAAAAAAACTGTACTTTTCCAATATTATTGCGACTTTCACCAAGCTGCCCTCTGTATAACAAGGTTTTTTTTTGTTTCTCCCTCGATTGGCAACACTTCCAGCAGTGTCCCCAAGATAAAGAGTTTAAAGGAATAGTTGACATATTTTAAAAGGAGTGAAAAGAAACAATTTCCTTTTTTTGACAATTCCTGCATTTTTTCAACTTTTTTTTTTTTTATTTATCCTCTGGGAAGACCTGCTCTGATCAGCAGATTTGAAAAGTACCTCAATAAATTTTATATTTCTTCATATTCCAGCCATTATTATTTCAATTGACATGCAGCTATCATCAAACTTTATACACGACTTTAGGTTGTGAATCACTGAACCACTTGTCGTGCAAACTTTATTTAGAAGTTTTCTTTTTAATGTTCTTAAAGGACAAAATGAAAACAGAAGTCTTTCGTTGCATTTTGAGTTCCTGTTTCCAACGTAAAGATGTTCTGAGCCACTGAAAACGTAACTTTTGGAAAACGTCTGACTTTGACTCAGTGGAAAAGGATGAAACACAACTCAAAAAAAGAGCAGCGTACCTGGCAAAACACGGCTGCTGTCCATACGAAGTTTGTGTGCACGCCATCAGTATTTAAAGAAAGTTTTTCTCTGTATATAAAAAAACATGTACGTATATATAGCAGCAACCATGACAGGCCGAACGTGAAGACTACATCGTTTAAGTGGGAACCGATGTCATTTTCAAATATTGCCATGTAAATGTGAAACTTTTCTGAAACAAAAACCAACAACAATGTGTTTTCACCTCAAACATCAGGGCTTAAATATTTAAGAGTCCTGATTGCGTAGCTGTAATATGAATTTTATCTCAATGGGATATTTCTGTTTTCCATTGTCTTCTTGATTTCACCAGAGGGATTTGTAGCTACTCCTGGGCTCCTGTCGCTCCTGCCGGGCTTCCGTAGGTCGCCCATACATTCCTCAGTATTGATTTGCATTGTTGAGGGTAAATCATGGGATAGCGCGATATTGCATTTTTTTCTTTGCAGATTTACTCATTTATGTTGAAGTCTCTGGTGCATATTGTTTACAACCATTTATTGTCATGTTGTCAAGCTGTTTTGTGTTGTTACAACAGTTATTTATAAGTTTATAAGCTTTACCGCTGTTTTTATTAGATGTTTCTTTGTGTGATTTGTCAGTAAAGGTACGCCCTTTAACATGTGTCAGAGAAGCCCAGGTTGGGTGAACACTCTTCTTGTTTGCATGTTTCGGAGTAGAGCGTATGAAGAAAGGTGACCAGAAGGCAATTAAATGTGTTTTTCCAACCAAGTTGCATGCCCTGACCACACCGTCAGCCTCGTTACATTACCTCCCTCGCGAGATCTAATGACTTTCCAGTGATTATCACACCACAAACAGAGATTTCTTTGGTTCCATGGTGAAAGATGTGACTGCATTTTACAGACAGTTAATGCTCACAAAAAATATAGACCCTGTTTGAAATGCAATGCCTTCTTGAGAGCTTAGATTCTGAAGATTATTATGTTACCTCCCTTGCGAGATATAATGACTTATCACTAGCGACAATTGCACAACCACAGCAGTCTCTGCAAAATGCAGCCAAGTCTGACCGTTTCCTTGGTAAAGCTTCTTGTAGAGGATTTCAGTTTCAGCTTTTGATGTCATGTTGCACACAGCAGAAGTTAAGTATTTCTATTTACATTGGCACTTTTGGAGCCTGTACTTGTTTAATTTTACCTGAGTAAATGAGTCTAAATGTTACTTTGACTCTCATCAAATCTTCTTTACAAGCTTGTCTTCTACCTACGTAAAGAACTGAGCAGTTTAGCCAACAAAGGCTGTCGGCAACGTCAATCCTGGACACTGGTGCTTTGAATATCCAGTCACTGTGACCACACTGGTTTGATTTAACCAAAACCAATCTGTCCCCAGAACACTTTTTTTTTTCCCCTTTCAGTTCTGTCTGTAGTCATGAAAATCCTTTCTGCTGAGCTTAAGCCTCCTTGAAATCGCTCCCACCTTCACTCTACTAGTGGTGCCTGTGGGTTCACTGTGCAGTTCTCAAACACTAAATGACACATGGACTGTCGCAGACATCCGGCCCTTCCTCGTGCATGGCCTCCGCTCGCTCTTTCTGTGCCATCTGCCGAATACTTCCTCGAGAAAGAGTCGCCTCTAATCCGGAAGCTCCTGATGAGATGAGGGAAGTTCTCCATGGAGGAACATAGGGAAGAAAGAAGCATTCTTGGAAGTACTGAGTGCAAAAGAATGACTCGCGAGTTGCTTGTTTCGCTCCGTTGGCAACAACAATCTGTCAGACAGCTTACTGGGATTCACTCAGTGTCTTATTTGAATATACACCAGGCCGAGGAGGAACACCTTATCGCCGAGATGTGAGCAACTGTGATAAATTTGCTGTATCCAGCTGCATTGAGCTGATAAGCACTCAAATTATATTCTCCCTACATGCCTGCTCTAATTAAAAAGAGTCTCTCAGGTTTTAGCAAGTCACCATTTGATGTCTTTAATCTTTGTTTTAAAATGATGCAAGTAGCGCATAAAATTTCGAGATTAGGTTTTCCACTTCCCAGGATGATAAATAAATAAATAAATAGAATATTACATGCATGCATGCTCTGGTTTTTTTTTTTTTTTTTTCTCTTCATGACCACCTGCTGCTCTCAGTCTCTGCCTCTGCACGAGGAGACTGACACCATCAGTATTCAGCCCGCCGCTTCCCCCTCCTGTCGCTCCTCACAAAGGAGCCCCGGGGGCATTAGTGGTGAACCTCTACCCACATGGGACCTGTTGGTCCCCCTGACACCTGTCTCCCTCAGGTTGACCCCAGTCACGCTATGGATCACGCTACAATGCCTCCAAGTCGAAATCTGTCGGCGTGGTCAGACATTGACAGGCAGGTACCGCGAGCCGACATGCGGCGGTCGGCTTTGGAAAAACAAAAGGAAACCTTCCAGAGAATGAATTAAAAGTATCGCCAAGTAAGATCATATTTATTCCAACAAGTCTGGTCACTTTCACGGTCTGGTTCACTATTGATTGTCAGGCTCCCTTTAGCGGAGAGATACACTTAATGGAATTAGAAAGTTTTCCAGAATTGACTTGGAAAAGGCCACGACTGAGAGCGTGGTTATAAAAAAAAAAAAAAAAAAAAAAGTCATGCTGCAAAAACAAGGAGACGGAAATCTCTGCCAAGAGAAATCAATGCCTATCAACATCTACAATGCTGAATATGATGCTGTGGAGTTCTCATTTTCTTTATGTGAGAGCAGACATTTAATCTACTGTTGAGGGTTTGTCTTTTGTGTTGTGTCTTTTATTCTTTATTTTTTTGTTTGTTTTTTTGGGTGGAAGGACAAAATTAATTATAGGCGACTCTGTTTTGACTCAGAAATGTCACTTTACCAGTTTACAATTACGATCCATTTCAGCGCTTACCGTGATATCTGTTCACAATTATATTTCAGTTATTGCTAGACAGAGACGGCCCACTGCAATCAGTAACCCATTAATATAGACCAATACAGGAAAATCTTGAACTTTAATCTGATTATTACACTGTTAAATCATTTCAATACGTAGTTATTTTTCACTTTTTCTAAATTCTTATGGATTTGGATACCTGCTTTCACCCACAGTCATCTGGGGTTGGCTGAAGGACGAATTTGGGTGGAAGGTGTGTAGTGGTGCGCATTCCTGTGCTGTTTACAGTTTGAGTGCTGGTTTAATTCATAAGGCTCATATCTCCCACTAGCTACTGTAACCTGCAGCATGAAGCAGTGTATAAACCCTCTTTATACTGACTCTGCAAAGTTTGAGCAGCTGGAACTTTTTCGCTGACGAAGCCAACCGCTCACTTGTTCCACATAGCGAGCCATGAAAGTGACTCTGTGTTTTACATCCTAACTGCACGCAGTAATTTACCTCACAGCGGCGGCAGGGACCAACACAACAACCCAAAGTCACCATCAGCCCCACGAGCGCCTGTTCACTTCTGACTACTGCTGCACAAATTTAAAGACGCTTGACAGGCTCCACCATGTATTAAAACTTCAGTCAATGATCTTAAATTGCTCAGAATTCAGGTTAATTTCCGACTTATTTTCCCCTTCAACAAAAGAAGCATACATCTGATTCAGGGGCCTTTTTTCTTATGAGTCTTTGACTCAGACTGTATTTAATTCTGGGAGTTTATGTGCATCCACTGAGGAACGCAGATCAAAAATGTGGATGTGAATTTGCATAATTCAGCAACAAAGTGCACACAAGGGCGTACACTGGGGGTGGATCTAGGACGTCCAAACAAACGCTGTTGTCGACGTCCTCAAACACATTCAGCATCAGACACATTTGGATCGAATGTCATTTGAAGGATTTTATTTATTTCTTATTTGCATTTTTAATCATCCAGTTTTATATTTGTTTACTTTTTCAATTCATTTAAAGGTTTTCTTTTTCTAATTTGGCTTTTCCGTCTGTTTTTGTTGTTTCCAATAATATTTGTCTCAGTTGCTGTTTTTTGGTAGTTTTCTGTCTATAGTTGCAGTTTCTCTGTTTCAATTGCATAAAGCAGGGTGCGTCGCAGTCCGTCTGAATGAATAGTGATTTTCAAATGAGTTCTGACAAACTGATTGATTTCAGGAGCTCAAATGCAGGGAACTTGGGACACTTTGCTCTTGTACAATTTAGAGCAGGAAATCTTTTCAGACCCAATGATGAAATGCATTTCAGTCGCTAAAAGTTTTTGTTTTACTGCACACCAAACATGACTGGCAATGCAAAGATTAGCTGTTTTGTTTGCACATTGTTGACGTTAATCAATGTGTAGTAGCCTACGTTATTCCAAAAACACATTTATACATTAAGTTAAAAGCAGTAACATACAATAATTTAAATACTGGGTTAAAAAGCTTTTTTTTTTTTTGTTAAATTGCAGGTTTCAGTCTTGATACTATTCAAGGTTTGAAGGTGCACTGCGAGAAATTGAACATTCATGTTTAAACTAACAGAAATTCCATTAAAATGTGAATGCAACAGAAGAACAATCCCCCCTCTGCCCAAAAGCCCCCCCCCAAAAAAAATCTCTGGGTTTTTGTTTGATTGATTATTGATTTTGTATTGAGAATACGTTATCAAAATAGTTTCCTGACAGTTAAAGCACCAAATAGTATTTTTTTTTTTTTACATGTTCTTGAAACAAAAATCCTTTAAACTGAGCTGGTAGTGTAACTGTTGAAACCTAATATTGATTTTCGATTTGACTCAGGTTTTATTGTGTTGGATTCAACGTGACTGTAGAAAACTGTCAGACCAAACTAATGATTTTCACCACTGCACTTGTTTATCACATGAAGGAAGCTGTAGTCATCTGGTGCCCATGTTTAGCAGATGACACAGATTTACATAAGTGTGTTCAGAGATTTCCAGGTATTTTTTAGTCTGAGCCCAGGGGAGCACATAGAGCATAAACAGAGGAGGCCCTAAAATGGATCCTTGAGGAACGCCACTTATTGATGTTATTGCAATGAATCATAATTATCAAAATTAATAAGCACATTTCAATTTGTAAATAGGATTCATATCAAAAAAGCTTATAGTGCAAGGAAGTCCTACAAACTTTTTGAGTCAGTTGGGTCAGATGTTATAGTCACCTGTGTGAAGAATACAGCACAGCGCTGCATTAGTGCTGGAACTGAAACCTTCGACATTCCCGTTAAAACTGTTAGTTTTGTAAGTTAAAACTTCATCGTTTTAAACCCTGTTTCAGTAACACATGCTAGCAATCCCCAACTGTCTGAAAGCCAGAACCTCCCACCCTCTAGTTTATTTCCTAATCATGTCGTGATGATACATATGTCTGTATTTATCGTGCAGTTATCAATACTCCAGTGCACTGCGATCCTGCGCAGCATAAAGCGGTGTAAAAGATGGCTGAATGGATGGAGCTTGATAAACTACCTGGATCAGCCTTTAATTGGATGCTACTGGAGGCTGAAGTCAATAACATGGCGTCTGCAGCTCTGCAGGCTGCTGACGCTACTGCAGATGCTCATCAACACATATTTGTTTTCAGTTAATTGCACGAAAGAATTGACTCCACGCTGGAATCAACATATTATTACTGTGCCTACTGTTATTGTGGTGGCCCCACAGATGATTTCCAATAAGCATGCATGATACACTTGGGCATGTTTGACCCGTTTTGTTCAGTCGAGCGTTGAACATTTGGACCTAATTAAAACCAAATTTTAGCCGCCTGTCGTATCAACAGAAATGTTCATTTCAATCTGAAACATCTGATGTGATGGTTTCAAATCAGATGCTGGCCAATGCCGATAATGTGCCAGTGATATTGTTTCATTTCAATTGTCTGCTTGTAGATTTTTTTCAACATCATGCTACGAGACACAGTTTGGCTCATTCTTTCATCCCGACGTTCATTTTCACTCTTGTTCTCACTCTTTACAGCGTTTGCATGTACTCGAAATGTTGCTTTCACAAGTAAATATTCTTTTATGTTCTATTTTGTTTGTTATGTTGGAGTTTAATGCTTTATCAAAGAACAAAACATTATTCTCAAATGTTTGGCCCATAAAAATAGGCTGATGTTGACAGACACAGTGTAAATGCTCTGAGACCTGTGTTGTGCTGTACATGTGCTGAAGTTAGTGCACTAACCAGCTATAGCCCCAGATCATCCAGCTTGTAAATGCAGCATGTAGTCTATCCTCATTCCAATGCAGAAAATGAAAATAAAAATGGCTGATGGACTCATAACCAACAAAGGCTGAAGCTCTTGGCATTTACTAACGAAAAAACACAGCTGCCAATATGCTGCAGCCCCTGAATCAGTCCCAAAACAATCAGCTAAGTGTTAGCTTCACAGATTTTTCATTTTTTAGCACATCTGAAGAAGGTATCAAATGAAACGACTCCAAATTACAGCAATAATAATTATATTTCAGGTTTAGAAAAAAATCAAATGCATGCATGTTGGTTGAAATTAGATGCATAAAAATCATACCTTGCATTAAATGAGATGATAAAACGCTAAAAAACAAAAATCCTTATTGTGGATTCGCTTGGTCACACTGATCAAAGTTGCTCATCGCTGCTCTCAACATTGAATCAACGGATGATTCTCATGAAGCTTTTTTTTTCCCTTCCCAAAATCATCATTCAACACATGATGCTTTTTCACTTCAAATGTTGCGTAAATGTTGCGTAAATAAGTGTAAAACAATAAAATCACAAGCACGGTTTTAACAAAGTTCATCAAGTAACATCTAATCAACAGAGGAAATTAATTCTGGAAGAACAAATTGTTTCTGCTACTGAGCTGCTTCATGCAACATTTAAACGATGTATAATTGTTACGGATGAAAAGCATAATTTGAGTCTTAAAGGCTAAACCATTTTCAAAAGGTCATGACATGTTTGTGAACAAAATTTAAGAATGGGTGTGTGTAAAATTTTATTGACATCGTCAGTAGCTATCATGTTAAAATATATAAATTTATATATAAACAATCTCCATATGCCCTGACAATGAAGGGGCGGGGCTTAGGAATTCAAACAATCCCATTGGCTTTTGAAACGGGAAATGAGTGCAGCATGAGTCGGCAGATAATTCATATTGTTTAAAAGGAAGAGAAAAACAAGTATTTAGACTTGAAAACACTCATATCTCTACTTTTGATGACTTATTTTCCACTGACAAGATAAAAACAGCTTTTTTTTTATATTAATGTAGCACTGAAGCGTATTAAGCGTATATTTGGGTTGAAATATCACTGCCGCTTCATCCAAATTGCATCTGCTGCATGTTTTTCCAGATACAAATATTAAAATGTTTTATTCCTTGTACTTAATTAACAGAAAATGAAGTCCCGGTTCCAGTCTACCGTCTTCCTATCCGCACAATGTCACCGCTCCCAAATAATGATGTCCTCTGCATTTCTGCAAGGGAGCATTTCCCCGGCCATTTATCAGCGTTCACTCCTGTGTACAGTCTGTCATGTATCGCTGGCGTCTGCAGCCGGGGATGCAAGGCGCGCGAAGGACTCGGGAGCGTGAGCGGGGGGCCGGGGCTTCGTCCGTCTCGTGACGCCGAGTCCTCTGGTGAGAAATGACACTCAATTTGTTTCCCATCATGCTACCTGGGCAGTCACGTATGATTAACGTCGCCCGGCCAAGTGACCCGAGACGTGTTTTTCTCTCCCGCTACGACGAGGCCCACTCGGGCAGCTACGGCCCACAACACACTCACACAGGCAAAAACTCATGGATTTGACCTCACGCCTGTGTTTTTTTTTTGTTTTTCCTTCAGTGCAATGAAGCAGAATATTGGCCTTTTAGAGAAAAAGTGATTCTCAAGTTTTAAAAACAGCATAAACTACCTGAGAAATTAGTGTTACAGTTATTTGTATCTTCCTTGTGAAGCTAAGTTGTTTCTCTCCTATAGATTTCTTAATAATCTTCATATAATAATTTCTTGAATACTTTAGTAATTGCAACTGAATTGCAAAGAAGACCTTGACTATTTTCAATTCACTTTCATAACTTCTTTTAGAAAGAAATTATATAAATAACCCCAAACCTCTGTGTACATTCCCGCAACGTTTCGTGTGAGATGAAAGGTCGATGAGCAAATAGGGTAGAGATGCTAAATTAAACCGTCCAGAGTAAATTAAGGCGAAGGGGAGAAAAATGGTGCGACTGGGTCTCCCACAGATGTGTGAAATGTGTTCCCGTCGGCCTTCAGGGAGGAAAATTGGAAAGACTAGACGACAGTTTGGGGAGGCGCCGAGGGAAAGAGGAGATCTGTCTTCCACTGAGACCTCGTCTGTGAAAAGAAGATACAGGGAGGCACACGCTTACAGATCCGTGGACAAAACAAGGCGAAACTTCCCAAAAATACGACTCCCTAACTTGAAAGAAGACCCAAATACTGAGGAGAGCTGGAAGAAGAAGAGTAAGAAAGTCTTGATGGAGCGAACAGCATGGAGTTGCAAATGTGAGCTTGGGGAAAAGAGAAAATAGCTGCCTGTGTCACATGCTAAACTCGTTTCATACGTCTGGAGCTAAAATAAAAGCGATATTCAGCACTGTCAAAAACACACATCAAAAAGCCTTTTTTGAAAAGTTGTTCCCTTTGAAATTGTGGGTGTGTGAACTTTTGATGCCTCGTTTTTGACACCTCACTGCTGACTACGCTAACTACCCACATAAAACATCCACTTTACCAATACAGAGCTCCGGATGGAGCCGTACCTGCTACTTTTTTCCTTTTTGACGGGATACAGTGAGATTTCTCAGAGATGTCTCACCACTGTTCATTTTCTGTCCTGGTTCTGTGCAGGTTTGTTCCATTCTTATTCATTCAAACCACAGTTTAAATGTCTTATTAAAGAAGATGTAATCTAAGCTTTTAAAGACTGTTGAGACCAATATATTCAATATGTGCATACCTACTGTACATACACCATACTGTTAATATGAATTGCCTCTGTATTGTATATATTTTGTCCCTAGTGATGATACTATCTATATATAACTGTATGTTTTATATGTAGTTTTATATCCTAAATATATCATGTGGTACTTTGTACAACCTTCATTTAGTATTTATATTTCATATTAGTATTTTATGCTGTGTATACATTATTTCATATTGTGTATTTGTTCTATTTTTCTTTTCCGCTGTTCTTTCTTGCTTGCTATTCAGAATTTACCTGCTGTAGGACTTATAGAGGATTATCTAATTTCATCTAATCTGATGTAAAGGGGGCCCAGACCTCAGGTTGCCGACATACTGCTGAATATTCACTGTTTTTACTGTTGGAAAAGAGGGAAACGATTTCCCTCATGATGAAATCCCCGGCTTTAATCTGGTTTTAGCCTCCGTTTCTGTATTTTCTCTGTGTATAACACCACATTTACATGAAACACTGCAGAGATCTTGCAGCACTTCCAGCAGAAACTGTGAATGCCAACTGGTCTTTCAATTGCCAGGTTGCAAGATCAATCCCTCGTCTCCCCCCGTCCATATGTCAAAGTGTCCTTGAGCAAGACACCGAATCCCAAATTGCTCCCAATGGGTGGATTGAGTGTTTTGCGTGGCAGTCGTCACATTGGTGTGTGTACAAATTGCTAACAATGTAAATCTGTTCGGGGACCGTTGACACAGTGAAAAAGTCATTCAGAAGCGAAATTACCCTTCCAAAATGATCTGAATGATGTTTTAAATATCTCAGATGCTAAATAAGCTGATTTGTTAATTGATTTTACATTCAAAGGTAATAAACGGTCCTGAATAGGACACTTGGTGAACTACGATTGGCCAGATTTTCATTGTGCTGGATGTGAGGGCAACTTGCTTATGGTCCCCGAATTGCCTGCAAGCAGCCGTGGTGGTTATATCTACAATAAAAAAACACACACACACACACACATCCACAAACAAATAGGGGAGCAGATTTTCTCAATACATTTGTGTGGAACAACATCCCTGAAAACCAACCTGTGTGCACGAGCCCTTTCAACGCCATCTGTGAGAAACTGCTGGGGGAAAAAAACAAACTCGCCACGAAGAAAAGTTAGCGAAGCCCGAAGAGTTCAGAGGGCCGAGATTAGAGTTACGCAGGAAGATTAGAAAGAGAGAAACAAACAGCAGGTAGAGGCAGAGTACAGTCTCTGAAGTAGAAACTGTACCTCCTTGCAGCGGGAGGAGGGGAAAATATACGGCGCAACACATGAGAGACTGAGCGGAACCTAATTTAAATCGTGCTTTATTTTAGCGGTACAACGGAGAAAGACCACAGAGGACTCAGTCATCAAACAAGCCAAGAAAATGTCTCCGTGGGTAGGGGGAAGAATAAAGGAATAATAATTGTGTACACTCTGAAGGTCCAAGATTTGTCATTATGGAATGAGAGGAGTGAGGGAGAAATAATAGGCAGGGCTTTCCGATGATTAGTGCGCTGTGGTGCGGCCGAGGCCCTGTGAGCACGGTAGCTCGTCAAGTAACTTGTAGTTAGCTGCAGTTAGCGGTTCAAGCTGTCCAGTTCTCGCCATGTGCTGTGAGTCGGGACTCAGCCGTGAGTCAGCTGCTCCTCTCCAGATGTCCTCGTCGAGCTCACCCCATTCCCCTCCAGACACAGCCCGCCCGTGTCCCCGTTCACACATCGCGTCGCTCTCACCGTCTCTTCCCTTTAATAAACACTCACTTCAAAACCAATTCCAACGCAGGCTTAAATACTCATGTACTGCGTGCGCCGGCACAAGTTTCTCTCGCTATATCTGCACCGGCGCCCTGTTAAAATATAAAAATGAATCATGTGCTTTGTCCCAATGATTACAGTTATGTTGTTATTTCTCTTTGGAAAAAACAAAAGATTGGCAGATTTTCATTGCCAGTGGAAACAATCGTATAAGCCACGGGTGATAGAACTTTATCTGCTCGCTCCTGGCTGTTAATATAAAACAATACTCGTCGCAAAATTTGTACGAGCACTTTAAATATAATATTGATTCTGCAATATATCCAAATGCTTCCTTCTTTATTGGTTTCCTTTTGAAAAATGCTACTGACTTCCCCTTATCGCAGACGAGAATGGATTGCTTTTAATATTCCTTCTAATAATGGGTCTTTGTTTGAGATAGCCATTTCCCCCTCATTGCATGAAAAGTCAACTTCCATTTGACAAGACATTTAATGTGGCACAAACTGTGCATAAAGTTTCAAATTGAACTTCAGGGAAGCGAAATTTTAGGGTTTTTTTTTTTCCTCTCTCTCTGCCCGTCTCTCAGAAACGGGAATTTCCGGATCATTATGTGCATTTCTCCTTCCTGTATATCAATAGTCCGAATGTTACATTTCCCTCCCTGCCATTAGTCAAAGTGGGCTAATTTAAAGTAGGGACACTATTGGGGGTTTGTGTGATAAATGACCCATATGAGAGCAGCTCACAGCGGGTAATGAACAGGAAGGCTTCAGTTACAAGCACTGAGAATACAGAAATCCTGCTTTCTTTCTTTCTTTTTTTTCCCCCCCTTTCAGATGAGTCTGACATGTAATATCACGTCTGCCACTGAATGGCTTTTTACAGCTTTTACGCCACATTCGAATGTGAGATTAAGTAAATGCATTTTCCATTCATTATTTGTCCAACTGTGAAATGCAGAGCAGGAAATTTAGAAGGAAATTTGCTCGATATCTGCTCAAGAAAAGGAACAAATCTCACAAGATACATTCTGTCATAGCTGCATAGATACTGACATAAATAATGGCGAACAATGAGCAAAAGCCTGTGTTAATATTTCATCTACTTTTAGAATGTTGGGCCCTGGGTTTGAATCCCAGGAGGGCTTCCAGCCAACTCTACGCAGAAACTGTAAAGACTTGCATTCCCGGCGTAAAAAGAGCAACTAAAATGACTCTATCCCTGTACTTCGTCCTTCAATCCTGCTGGGCTTCATCCCATCTGCCATTGTAAACCACTACACCACAGCGCCTCTGATTTTATACCCCACGTGCTTCTGATAGTTTCTCTAGCGCAACATCCACACACATACATGCCTGCCTGGTTTCAACAGTGTTTTTTTTCATAAAATACAACCATATTTATATCATTAAGCTGAGGGAAATAAATGGCCTTGCTTCCCCGAGGTCAAATTATCCTCCGGAGCCACTGTTTACCATACCTATCCCTCGTCGCTCTGTCACCGAATGAGAAATACCTCTCCCAAAAGTGTCGCATTACAAATATCATTGTGAGCTAATGTCTTCTCAGACTGCTTGGTGATGTATTTGTCGGCTGGCTGCCTCCAGACAGAGCTCCCGTATGGGGAATGTAGGGCATGTCACAGAGGTTGGTGACTCCCCACCACCATCGCCGCCGCCACCACCAACGCCACTTGCTTTTTCTCTAATGACTTTTTAAGTCCCATTGTAGGCTCTGAAATTACACTCCCATTTTGTTCCCATTGTGGAAATTAGCTGGAAACACTGCCGAAAACAGCGGGCTCAGCTTATACCTATACAAAGCTCCCCAACCTCCCCTCTGATCACGCTAAACTATCAAAATCAATCAACCGTGTGATATTTTACATTGATATGGAAATCAAACCTAATGAAATACATTTTCAGACCCAGCTTATTTATTTTTTTTCCTACATTTCGTAGACAATCGTTCATTTTTAGATCAATGATCAGAATCAAAGAGGCAATTACATTTATGAAACACTCATTCCAATCAATGTCTGAGGCTGATTCAATACAAATTGAAAGAGTGTTGTTTATCTACTTGTCTGTGGTGACATGTGCAATATAATTGCAAGCCACTTCATGGGCGCTCTCCAAATCTTCCCAGACAGATGACATTTTTTGTTGCATCTATTGCTCTGTGCCAATTTCTTTCATTCTCAGTTAAAGCCTGCCTCTTTATTGCCTGACAGTTTATTGATGTTTTGCAGCAGCTGTTATGACATGTATTAATTCTGTGCTTGTGCGAGAAAGAGAGAGGAAAGAAAAAAAAAAAAAACAAGCCAGTGATTGAAAATGTGTAATTCCTGACACTGCCTCGACATGAAGGGTATGTGAAGGGCACTGCTACCTACTGCTGACTCGAAGTAGAATGCTATCGCTACTTGGTTACACAGTGAAACAGCCATTGGGTTGCGTGGCTGTGAGCTGGAGGAAAACAGCAGAATTAAACACAGTGCTTTTGTTTTATTGGAGGTTTTTTTTTTTTTTCCCCCACTTCTCTTTCTTTTCGGGGGCCGCAGGAGATCACGACACAAATATTGTTCGTGTTTTCTGGAGCCCGACAGAAAACTCCCCAGAGTTAATTCACCTCGATGGAGCAGCCAGCTCCTGCTGCGGGGACTCAACTTTACCATCATAGAGATGAGGGCTCCAAAGAAAACTGGGTTTTAATAGACTCCGTGTGAGTGTAATCACTCGGCGGAAGAAAATAGTTCATGAAACTGTTGGATTGTCGGCAAAAATGCTCATTTTGGGCTGGGATTCATAAATGCCAAGTGCTGGCAAAGCTACATTGCCATGTGTGAACGAGGGCCAAGTGCACATCAGTACTTGGCGAGTAGGTGCTGAATTAGTATTTAAACAGCAGCTGTTGGGAAAATGGTTCTGATTGCTGTCATCAGGTGACAATTACAGAACAGGGACATCGCACACCAAATCCAAGACATGACTGTAATTTTTCATCAGATTCAAGGTGTCCTTACATAACCTCACCGAGCTTTGATTTCAAACTGCGTTCCATGACTTTTACATGCTTCAATCAACCAAAAGATTATGACCAACTACTTAATGTTGTTTAGTTCCATCGTTTACTCCCAAAAACAACCTCGTTCACTGACGCGTGGACTCCACTGGAGCTCTGACAGTGCGCTGGGGTGTATACCACCACGGTGTTTGCAGCAGATCTTTAGTTTAGGAATTTTTGTGAGTTTTCAAAGAAAGCATCAAAGCAGAGGTGCGGGTTCAACGACGCTCTGTTTCTATTGTCGATCATTTCCCCTGTTTCACAGCTGATGGAGAGTATGTGTGTTATCCGCATAGCACCTGTACAAAGCCAGTCTATATGAGATGAGAATAGATTAACTGAATACGACCATCAATGACTTTTGATTTTCATCATGTAGCAATTTAGGTAACTGCAGTGTGTCCCAGACTCTTTTAATTATCCATGTAGCATTGACCATCGCATCCAACAGGAGCTCAAGAGCTGCAAGTCTGGAGATGCTCTGTCCCAGTCTTTGCATAACTTCATCCAATCTGTTTGATTTCTCAATGGTCCTCTTCCACAACATCACTTTAAAGGTCAAAATATTCACTTTTTCCTGCTTACCAGGCATGCATTGTTTGGAGATTTACATGACAGAGACAGTATAGTATTGGTGATAATATTGGCAGTACAGAAAGTTACTATTCATTCCAGATTTGCCATTGATGCTCATTGATGGATTTTTTTATACCAAAAAAAAAAGGACAAGACGTAAACAGATTACATGATGCTGAAAACAGTAGGCATTTTATTGAAATTACATGTTTTTTAAAGAAATGTCATCATTTTCAGACGTTTTCGTGATGTACCTTTGAAAACCAACACATACAGCATTGTCATTATTTACGGGTTATTATACAATCTCTTGATTCACTCAGCCCACTCAAGCTCAAACTTGAATATGTGGCACCCTGAACTCATAATTTTGAGACCCCTGATCTAAAACCATAAGAGAGAAAACACCAGGAGGAACGCCAGAGCGCATCAGCTCAAGATTGGATTTACAGGCAATTTACCACTTTGTAAGTTCATTTGGGTGTGCTTAACTCATAATTATGTGAGCTCCGAGTGTGCATTAACTTAATATCTACCCTGTCTGCTGCACTTTCAAGCCCTTCAAAATGAAAACTACCTATATCGCACCTCTAAAGCTTTCTAGAGCCTCTTAAGTAGCATCTCTTGCCCCCGCGCGGGAGGAGTCATTCCTTTCCTTTTCTTCAAAGTTTTCTCCCGGGCTGACTGTAATGACACTGCTCTGGTAGACGTTTGACCTTTTGATTACTGAGCCGCAATCAGTGGACAGAAATGTTGCTGCGGCTGTTTTCACAATCACCCAGCAACCCACTAATCTGGACTCACCCCCACCCCCCGGGCGAGGGCAGGGTTAATGTGTCAAGGCGTTTAATCAGGATGGGGAGCAAAGAAAACCAACTAATCAACTTCTTGGATTGGGTATTGGGTTCGATTGTGATCGGCAGCTGTACGAATATAGCGGGAGCTGTAAAGGGAGAGCGGCTCAACTGGTTAATACGTTCAAACACTACCAAGGGGAAGGTAGGTTTTATTAACTATTTTTTTTACAAAAAATTGCACTGAACTGATCTTCTTCTGGTGAGGAAGACCTTTGTTTACCTCAATGTGTTCTGTTCAGCTTTGCCAGGTGGCAAATCGAGGATTATCATTCGAGAGACTCAAAATGATTGTCATTTTCAGGAAATTATCGTGCACCTGTCGTGAACAAAATACCAATGATGTGATTACTTTCACCTTACAGGCACTCATCGCTGTCTGGCGTCAGAGTGGAACGGACCATAATCATCATCATCATCATCATCATCATCATCATCACTGTCCTGAGAAAAACTTCACTTTTATCTTATGTTAACTAAGGTTGGTTGGCTTGAATTCACGATTTACCAATAAAAGATGTCCGGCAGACTTTGGGCTCAAGGAAGTCGTCTTCAAGTCGCAAAGTTTCTTGTTCCTTCCCCCATCTTGTACTGTTTCAGTTTAGCAAGACCCTGTGTGAAAAAGGAAATTTCATGATTAAAGTGATTTCAAGTGTCTTCTTCATTGAAGCCTAGCATTGGATACTGATCATTTCTTAACATTTTATTTGTTTCATCTGTACTAATGTCTCTGAGTAACTTAGAGATTCAGACCAATGAAGCAGTACCAAACAATCACTGGGGGCAGTGTAGGGATTATGATCTACTAAATATTTGATGTATAATGTTTTAACCTTCACAGACCAAAAACAGTTTCAACACTGTGTATTTTTCTCTGCACCAGCGTCCTGCTGTTATTATATTGTTGCATACACCTCTTTTCTTGGTATTTAGCCAGTGTTGCTATTTAGAGCAGTGCCCTCTGGTGGATCAAATGTCAAACAGTCATACAAACCAAACCGCCTCCTCTGACTTTTCACTTAAAGTTTGCCAAATGTAAATGAGTCACAGACTCAAAAAATGGGCAGTTTCGGTGTGAAACTGTGTTACGAGGTAAATTCAAGCCTGCTGTAAGTGCAGAAAACTCGACTATTGAAGAAAGTCCATGTGTCAATAAAGGATGACCACTGACAGCTCACTGAACCCATAATGGATTCTTTAGCAACCTTATCAAGGATGTTCTTTGAAGAGCTGTATATAGCCTGAGGGTTTATTTCTGCAGTCTCACCGAGAGGAGCCCCCCGTAAGGATTTTATCCCCCCTCTCTTTTAGCAGGTGAGAGTGCACTGACTCAGCATCTTTGGAAAGCCCATTTATTCAAGAAGCTTCAGATAAACTTTGCTGTTCTGTCGCTGTCGTACATCAAACAGCGTTTTGACACAAGCCGTCTTTGTCAACAAGCAAAGCCACTAAGCACATTCATCTCCCGAGTGACAAAGACTTGGATTCATGCCCAAAGAGACAGAGCAAGAGAGAGAGAAAAAAAACAAATATTCCCACACAACATCTTCAAATAATCTATTTTTCTCTTTAATTCTCACCCTGTGCAGACGCTTATTAATCAGCCCTGCTATGAGTTTGATTCTTTGTATATGTGTTTGTATAATCCTGACGAGTTATGCAAATAAAATAAAGTTTGAATTAATTTTAATGAGTGCGTAACAAAAGGGCCAGAGCTAATTAACTAAATTCCTTCCCTTTGAAAAAATGGGTAACACTGACCCCCCGTTGAATATAAAACAAAGCCGGAGCGCATTAGAATATTCATTATAAAAAACACATTTATGTAACTGTGTGAGCTTTATGTGACCGTGTGTCCCACGGGAGGAGGAGGCAGATTGTAAGGTGGAAATATATAGTTTAGGCTTCAAAGCACAATAAGGTATATTGTATTAATTCATTCTGCTGCCTGCGGGGACTAAAGGAAGCGTGGCAGCATTATGTGCTCATATTTGCTGCATCTCTGCTTCTTTCTCCAGTAATTTCCATTTTGAAGTTCAGGTGCTGTTGTAAAACTGTCCCCTTTCATAAAAGATATTTGAACACAGAAGAATATATTTAGTTGTGTTTATTTAGCTTTTTTGCCCCCCTTCCCTTGTTTCGTCTTTTATCTCCGAGCTGAATATCAAGAAGGCTTTCCCGAGCTTAGGAAGACGTTATGGGATGAGCGGAGTGCTATACCATCAGGTAGTCATTAAGGGACACAACAGCATAGGATTTCTAATAATGAATGCAGGAACACGGACAAGAGGAAACCATTAACACTGTGAAGAAGAATCTTATAATAAAGGTGAGACCAGTGTCATGTTGTTAATCGCTACAATTATCCATCAACTGGCAAATGAGCCATCAACGTTTACTGCTCGCTCTCAATCACACAAATCAGCCCTGATTGCTGTGCCACTGTGGAACAAGCTCCCCGCCACCTTCAGATCCGCGCTAATGCCAGGTAGCGTTTCTTTTAATCCCCCCGATCTGCCGTTGTGCACAGTCATTAACCGTTGTCGTGCCAGTCTCAACAATGGCTGCGAGTTGCGTCACGCCTCTTAACCGCCACATCTGTCTCCATCGGAGTGGTTAATTGGAGAAAGGACGGCGCGCAGATCGAGTGGAAATAACGACAGAAGAAAGATGAAGATGACCCAGTATTTCAGTGCATGTGGTTTTGTCAGCTGAGTCTGCCATAGCTGATACCACAGCTACCTGAGAAAACCTACCAGGGTTTAAAATCTTACTCTTTGCAACTTACGCCATAGTCTTGACTAGTTTTGTATTGAAATGCAACTGGGATTCAAACCTGGGTCCCCTATACACAGCACCAGATCTGATGGAGCTGAACTCAGCGTAGGTTTGATACAAGCTAAACCCAGAGCATATTATTACACACAACTGGCTTCTTAATGTGGGAACAATACATAACCATATAGCATGACATGTGATCCTCAATACTTCCTGTCAGTAGATCAGCTTCCATATGTATTTGTACACAATAAAAGGAAGTTTTTTTTTTTTGTGGGGGAATAAACTCTTCAACACTTTCTGAATGAAAGCTTCCCACTGGCTTGTGATAGACTATTGAATCAATATCCCAACCATTGTTAAAAATTTAAATGTGCAACACAGGAAGTTCAGAATAACAATGTTCATGGTTTTACTGGCTCCACTATAAGTACTTTTTTCAGTGAAAATCCACCTCTCAGCATGAGTAAGTGCCTCACCTGTCCTCAGTGAAAGGTTGTTGTCTTTTATGAGGCTGTTTATAAGCTACCCGAAATACACTGAAGTAAACTAAAAGGGAACTCTCCAACTCTCTGTTCCCTCAAATGTCAGCGCTGTCAGGTTGGCTCAGTGTTGGTCAAGGGCGCCAATTTGCAATTCCACTGAAGCAAACTGCTCTCGCCTTGATAATTCATTGTTTTAAATGCTCTTATGTTACTGCCAAGTCGCCAGGGCCTCCTGGAAAATGGAGCAGTGTTTTGTTCGCCAATTAGCGAGTCAAAGGTAAGATTATTATTCACTTGGAAGATGCAACCAGAGATTTTGGAAGCGTTCTTCTTCTTTTTTTTTTTCTCTTAAGATGAAAAGTTCTTCAGATAAACAGATTATTTTCAGTGACACTCGTGCAGTTTGTTTTGCTGTGTGGAGGCCAAAACAAAGCAATTTAACTGAATTAATCATTTATATCATCCTAATAGTGGCATCGTTTTTGTTTTCTCATCAGAACAACAAAAGGTTATTCATAGAAAAGTGACCTATTGCTCCTCCAAACCCTGTGGTTTAACATTACCTGAGGGGGAATTAAATGACCTGCAGCCCTCTGTAAACACTGTTTACTGCTTTGTGTTGCACACCAACTTCGGCGTGCCTCTCCTCTGGTGCACCCCCGGGCAAATCGGTCTTCATTTGTGCAGTTTATCCTTTCGTAGGGATCTGGAGCGGTTGCATTCGCTACGTACAATCTTCCAAGCCGTGCATCCGGGCAAACACAAAGACTCTGATCTTTTATCTTTTAAATTGTCTTTATTCTGTGTTTCTCCTCCTCCATATCTTATCTGTGCAACTAAACCACACACAGGAAGATTATTTCTTTATTGTAACAATGGCAATGAACCTGATCTCATTGAAAAGGATGTGTGTGTGTGTGTGTGTGTGTGTGTGTGTGTGTGTGTGTGTGTGTGTGTGTATGTGTGTGTGTGTGTGTGTGTGTGTGTGTGTGTGTGTGTGTGTGTGTGTGTGTGTGTGTGTGTGTGTGTGTGTTTCTTTTTTAATGGTGCAACATCTGTAATGAACATGCATTCCAGTTCAGTATGTGAGTGGCATGGAAGATTTGTAAAAACCATTAATCTTTTCCTGACTATTGACATTGATTTTGAGCTTCTAGTACCTATAGAGATCAGGATCAGATATTTTAACCAGTGAAAATCCCAAACTCTCTCCTTCAAGATGCCAGTGGTCGCTTCTACAGATCAGAGTTCATCTAAAACTACCCACACAACTCGGGAAACGATGGAAGGACCAGCAGTTTGGACTTTGAGCCAAAATGACAATGTGAGATCCTCTTGGACATTCTGTTCAGGGTGGCCAACATGCTTTTGATGAATGCAGTTTGAAATTGCCAGATGAAGCACTGAGTTTCTTGAATACAGTTACAATATCATTAAATTACACCCTGGTTGTGACGGGGTTCTTTTGACACAACGTCTCTATGAAAATGACGTAGTCAAAGATTACATAGTTTAAGGGGTTTCACCCCTTTGACAAATTCAAGTGACAAAAAAATACTTGCAAATATGAAAAAAGTGCAAAAAAAAAGTATTTACAAGATTTACAGATGGCTTTTGTCTTTTCTGAGCTCTTCCGTTGCTCGTTGATCACAGCCAATAAACACAATATTTACAGTCATTTCGCTCTCCCCATGTACCCCATGTGCATCTGTACTTTCAGCTCACTGAAACACTGCAAACCCTGTTGAGCTCTGACAAGCTCTGTTGAACTCTCTTTCAGGAGCCAAAATGGCAGCTTTATGCTCCCTAAGCCCCTACTACTGGGCATTGCAAAGAAAATAGCACATTCGCAAAAGGCATAGTTGTTGCCTTTAAATGAAAAGAAAATCATATTAAACACATCTGAGATACAAATAAGTACAATCTCATGAGTACAGGAAATCTCCTAAGTTCATTTTAAACACTTAAACTACAGAAAATATAGATAATTGGTTAGCAGCTGGTCGGGTGGCCTTTTTCCCGCCCAGTGCCCATATAAGACTGAGGCAGTAGGCGCGCCTCTGTTTGGCCAACTTCTCCTCTGATTGCTGCACGCGGAAACAACATGGCGCCTGGTGAGTGTTTATCGTCTGAACTGTTAAACATGCGCGCTTGAAGTGAAGGTGCAGGACTGTCAAGTGTGCACCTTCAACTGACCTACAGAACTGTTTTAGGAGGAATCGTGGTGGGAGTTTTGCAAGTGGTGCTGCAAACGAGGAAGAAGTGAAGTTTGTCGTCGTGTGTGTGTACGTGCACTGCCTGCAGTCTGCAATGGAGGCTGCTACATCACACCGGAAACAAATGTTCAGCTGTAAGTTTTTCATTATTGTATGTCATACTTTTGTTGTTGTTGTTTAGCTGTTTGTTTTACTTAGATTAAGAATTTCTATTTATCAAAACACTCCTGACTTTTTTGACACTCTTGGACTATACAGTAATTGTCAGTATTCATTGTTCCTTCACACTTCCAAGCGCTATCTGCCAAAAAAAAAAAAAAAAAAAAAATGTTTGGCATCAGCAGAGAAGATCTGACACAGTTTTCTTGAACACAATCCCACATCCTCTGGTCCTCATCCCACAAATGCTGCACCATAAACTAAACCTGGTTGCCCAGAAGCAAGGTTAGAACAAGTAAATAATCTACCAAACACAGACTTCTTCAGTACTTTATGTGCAGATAAAAATGTTCAGCTGTTCGTGAGTTATTTAGCAGACGATAAATATATGAAACATGCTGTAGTTTTTCTAAATGAAGGAAATATGATCACAACATATTGGATATTACTTGCGCACAGCTGAATGTCAGCTGTGAGTCGTGCTCAAATTATCTCCTGCAACACATCCTTCTGCAGTTAAAAGTTAATAAAGACATCATACATAAAATAGGATACGGCAACATGAAGCAGAAAGACTTCAATATGCAGTAACTGAGGGGGTTTTTTTTTTATGAGAGAGGGATGACTGGACTTTGACATCTCGTATTCTGTAAGCTCTGTTTACCCTCTGAATTCGCCGAGGAGTTAGCAGATCTCCACGCTTCTCCCCCTCCCCACCACCACCATCTGTCGACCCTGTGATTCTCTGGGCTAAGAAAACTGGAGATGTTCTTGGCGGTCTCGTGGCAGAGCGGTTCGTGTCCCTGTTGCCTGAGATTTGCATTTGCATTCAATATCAAAGTGTGCGTGGCGCGCTTGTTTACGAGCCAGTGTTTTACATCAAAACAACAGCCCGATCTTTGGGGCATAAACGCGCACCTTGAAGTTCATGATAATGATTAGAGAACACGCATGTGCCTTTACTTTCACATTTGCTGGATGATACATCCAGATTAATTATTGAACTGGGCAACAGGTGTGTGTGTGTGTGTGTGTGTGTGTGTGTGTGTGTGTGTGTGTGTGTGTGTGTGTGTGTGTGTGTGTGTGTGTGTGTGCGCGTGTGCGTGCGTGCGTGAGCGTGCGCGCGCGTAAACACTGATGCTGAAACGAGTATTTGTGCTCATTGAATGTATCTTGGATACATAATAACCAACAATGACAATGCTAATAGGCTGATGCTAGGCAGATAACATGTTTTTCACAGCTAACGTCCTAATTAGCAATGAGTACAGGAGAGACTGGCGGGAATGTAATTACCATTGAAGGCTGGCCCGACTTTATTCACCAGAATTGAAATTTCATCAACATGGTGATTTAAATGTTCGCCTTGAGGACGATGTTTATCAAACATCATGAGCCGGACGTTCCGATCGGCGTAACTAAACTGGGTTCATTTAAAAACAGGACTGGTGAATTGTATGGAAGTTTCTTGGCTTTCCTACAATGTAAAGAAGAATCTTTAAAGTAGACTGTTTGTTCTGAACTGCTTACTTAAATGTGAGCATGTAACATCAGCCTGAAGATCTGAACATCCTTATCACCAGAAAATACTACCAACGTCCTAGTATAGTTATAAACGAGGAACAAGAAAGCTAGAAGAGGAGCCAAGTAGCATTAGAAGACACTCTACACTGATGCTAACATAAGTATCCTTCAACAGGGTGCCTTGATTATTCTTCTTAATGTTGACTGCATCAGGTCGTTTCAGGTTATTCCCGACTATAAAACTCCACTTTGTGTGTCTTCAAATGAAAGTTTTTAGTAAATTTCATGGTAATTAATTTAACGATTGTTGGATTTTAGGAATGGACCAAAACGGCGGTTTATCCGGCAGCCCGACAGACTGACGCCTCCTTCCCTCGAGCTGCGCTGCTGCCATCTGGTAGGTCATAAAATGCTAATACCAGTAGAATGCTCACTGACAACCTATGTCATTTGTTTTCACTCCTGCAATATGTATCCACTCCTGCTGAAGCATGATTAAAGCTTCACTGCTGACGCAGTCACTTATTTATGGTCCCTTTTCTAATACTGAAAATCAAACACTGAGAAATGTTAGTGACGGCGCTTATAGGTGTGATGCAACTGATTGATAAGGCACTTAAAAATTCTGGTCTTTGCTTTTAAAAATAGACATAACAGAAAATAGAGACGATCAAAGATTGGTTAAGTGGCTGCAGGTGATGATTTGATCATAAGGTTTATTCAATTCAAGTTTATTTTTACGGCAACAAATACAACACAGTCATCGAAAAAACCAACACGTCCACATGAGCAAGCAAAGCTTTTTTTGTTTGATTTTTTTTTTCATTCTAACAGTTCAAATTGTCATTCAACATCAGAATTTGACCCTTTGCCAGATAAAATGAATTGTCTGTCGACCTCACCATGATGTAAATCTTCATATCACGTCTCTATATGGCTCTAAAAGTAGAACAAACATCATGTCTGCTGGCTAACAAAGGGCTCAGCGTTGGCTTCAAAACGGCTCCGCTCCTGCAGTTTTAAATAAGCCTGATCAGGAGTAAGTACTCCGTGTGTTGGGGATTACTTTCAGCCGTGGATTAATGCAGATTTAGAGCAGATTTCATGCAGATATGTGAAATAAACAACGACGTGTGTGAGAAAACGTGTCGCCCAGAGCTAGTGTTTTTTCAATTATGTGCTTTTTAGGGATTTTTTTGAGGCTGGGGGGACAGAAATGCAGCTCTGTGGTACATGTGAAGGAGAAATCTACTCCTTTGGATACACGCACTGATACTTGTTACTAGGACTAATTCATCTGAGACTGAGTGAAGGTGTGTTTTTGTCCAGAAATACACCAGTTTTGATGCGTCGCCAAGCGACGGGAGGGATCTGCCTGAGTTGTGCAGAAGGAATTTAATTACAGTTGATTTATATTAAGAGAATTGACACGTGAGGCCCCGTTTGCAAGTGGAAAACGGAAAACTTTGGTTGCATTTTGGGGTCCGTTTACACGACAGTGGTGCTCGGAGCCACTGAAAATGCTAATTTTTGAAAAGGCTCTGACTCCATGGGAATAGGGAAAAATGCAAAAATTATCTTTTCACTTCTAAAATTGTCATATATACACCTGTTTTGATGCATCGCCAAGAGACAAGACGATTCTAATTTGTGCAGAAAGAATCCAATTACAATTGCTTGATATTAAGAAAAATGTGTGCCGGAGTGTGTTGTGACAGCTGTAGTTGCAAGCTGAAAAGTTGCCTTTTTCTTCTTTTTTTAAAGAGTGTAAAAGAAAGACAAGGAAACTCTGTGTTTGTCCTCACTCTGTCATATCTGATGGATCTGCGGCTGGGCAGAAAGTTTTGCCCCAGTTTTGAAGTGCGGGGGTCCGGGGGTGAGCAGGAAAGGTTCGCCTCAGGCGTGTGCAGCTGTGTGATGGTCTGTTACTGGGACTTCTTCCCAGCCCAGTGGGACAGAAACAACTCTCTGGTCAGTCTCAATCTCTGACCCCCACCTGCACGGGAGGAATCTGCTCCAATTCACCAACCAGACACACATCTCCATCGCCTCTTTTTAATGCGTCCATGCTCAATTGGTTTGTTCCTTCTTTTTTTATCTGACCGGTGATTAATATTTGCTGCTCTTCAGCATGACTCTGGGAAAATGTTTATTGGGGGATCGATGCTTGTTTTTCTTCAGTATTGTTCCAATTTCCTTTGGAGTCACGCAGACGCTCGATCCCACACAGTCCGACATTAAGCTTGTTGTCTTCACACGTTTTCGGCAGCCTTTTCCTCCTCAATTATGATTACAAATGCTCATTGTGTAAATTTGTTTCCTGCAGAAACAAAAGGCGTTTTGTAATCAGTCCATCGTGTTTTGTTTCTGTCATTGTGATTCTTAATAGATTGCCAAAGACACCAAAAGCCAATCAGATAACTACCAATAAAAAAACAGTCATTAGAGACGTCAGACTTTTGTCCCAGCATTTGTTTAAATTATTGTTTGACGCTAATGTGTACTTGTTGGGGAAAAAAATACAAATGAACATCAAATTTTAGGAGTTGTTGTTATTTTGAAATATTCTACTGTTGGCTTCCGAGGTGTAACTTTTTGGAAACTCTCTGACTCCCTCTCACTGAAATACAAGTTTTCTCAAATGCTGCTACTGCACACGCACACCACGGCCATCACCAATCACTCCTCTGCATGTGCACGAGTTGTTGGGCTCGGACAACGTCTGCCTCCAGCGTGTCATGACTCCCAGTCCATGTTCTCCTGAGACTTCATAGTTTTACAGTTGAGTCACTTGCCACCTTGGCCATTGAGTGTAAGGGTTTCAAGTTCAAAAAGTCTTTATTTGCAGAAATACATAAAACGATGATTCGTTAAATTTCATTTTCCCCCTCCCAGAGAGATGAGATGTGACTGCAGCTGTGGAGGTCCTGATGGGAAGTTCTGCAAATCACCATATTGTGGTAAACACTCGAGAAGCAGAGAAGCCTCTGCTCTGTGATCGGCGTGAGCACGGTGTCATCCCTTTTTTAAAGCACTCCCGTGTGGATGTTTTATTATTTCAAATCCAACATCCACTTAACACCGACGTGCGGTATTTAAGGCGGCGTGTGAGTGCTCCTACTTCAGTTGCCTTCAGAAACAGGAGGTGGGAGTTCGGGCTGTGTTTTTTTTCTCCTGCGATAGCTATAAAATTACATTTTCACACCTACCGTCTTTTCCCTATTCATACATCGTCATAATAAACACTGTCTATCCAGTGTGTCAATAATGCATCATTGTTAGAAATCTAATCTACCTTGACCATGGTTTATTTGGTAATTGTTCGATATTGAAGACAAATCCTGCAAACATGGGGTTATATCACTTCCCTGACATACATCTCGTTTAAGGCTTATTGCCCTTGCGAGACTCTGCTAGCTCTGCGCCGACACCGCTAGCTCCGCAGTCTGCTCCGGCATCTGCCGGCTGCATTTGATGGCACATCAGAGGACACCGTAAACATTGACAGAAACATCTATCTTCCCAAGCAACCTGTTTTCTTCTCCTTTTCCTCCTGGATTCATCCCAGTTTAAACACGAGCTGTCATAAATATAGGGTGCAGTAATCATTAGCGGCTTTGTCAGGTGAGTGCGCCGCCGCTGTTTAGTATTCCGACGGCTGCGTCCGCTCTGGAGAAAATAGGCCCCATTAAGTTGAAACAAACTCCCTTTCTGATTACGATGACAGTGCGGCGGTAGATTAGCTATGTGAGCACTTCAAACACAATTATCGGAGGCAATTGTAGCTGCTACTCTTTAACCACTTGTTGGCCTTGGTGTCAACTGTGTTGTGATTATATATGGCTCATTGGATTCACCTTTAAACAATCCCACAATTACTTCAACGCCATATGATTCCTTGTGGAGCTTCCATCAATACTATTTTAAAAGAAATGTTACATAGCGGAGAAAGTGAGTGTTGTTGTTTTTCTTTTATTACTATTGTGGCACTACAGTTTGGTACATGAAAATATTTGTCCCTTATTTTATTTTTCCACCTAAGGTCACTTTCCTGTTGATAAAACACTTTTCATGTCTATTTGGATCTAGTATAGCGCAGTACAGGTTTTGCCAGCAGGGGGCCTTCGGTACCTTGCGCATCAGTGGCTGACAGCGCAGAAGAATTCTTTAGTCGGTACGATGTGGCAGTGTACTGATCACTGACCGAGCGCGGTCTTATTAATGAATATTTTCCTGTTTGTGCAGGTAAGCTGGGTTGTAAATCATATGCAAGTAATAGGCAACATTATAGGGAGATCCTAAGTGCCGAAGTGTAACAGATGTTGAGTTAAAAGGTGAATTTATCCTTTTTGAGTTGGTGAAGGCAACTCGCCATGTGTTGCATGAAAGATGGCGATCGTGGTAATGAACCATAGAAAAGTTTCATGTGCGTTTTTCATTCATGTGACACAAGTGAGTTACCGAGAGATGCATATTACTTTCGTTGAAGCATGAGTTCATAGCCAGAACAGAGTAAAGGTGTCATGTCATGAGAGGCTTGGGTGAAGTGTACTATTGCAGTATGAAAGCTGCAGTTAAAAGTATACATGTGGTCCAATCCTCGTGCTAATTCAGTGATTTCGCTATGATGGAAGTCCATATTGTTGAAATGTGTATTTTAATTTGATGATGTGCTTTGTGTCTCATTAGGAGTCGGAGGAAAGTGTTAAATTCATTTGTGTTTATTTCATGTAGGTGAAAACAATAGGTTTACTGCTGGAATGCATTGGTTTGAAATAGGTTTAGTGTCATAAATATAGTTCATAGAAGTAAATGAGTAAGAGGATAAAACAGTAAATAAGAACAAGGGTTAAAAGTGCTATAAAGCTGTGATTTGAGTTGATTAATGGTTTTTGTGCATTGATTACAATGTGTATTGTGATTTTGTCTGTTCAGGTCTGTGATATATGTGATACAGTGTGGCTTGAGTAATGTCATTTGTTAGGATGAACGTTTCATGATTACTGTTGTTTTGTGTTTTACAACACAAGTATGTTGTGTTCTGACTTTTTTGTAATATTGTACAGAAGTCTGTAGTCAGTGCGATGCGGCAGTGTACGGGTCAGGGACCGAGTGCACTCTTAATAATGAATATTTTCCTGTTTTTACAGCTCCTGCAAAAATAAATATGTTGCGTGGGAGATGAGTTGGCCCATCATTTCCAGGAGTGTAACACTTGCAGGACAGAAAATAATTTTCTTGATAACTTGCATTTATGGAATGAGCACAAGACTTCAGAATTCGAGAAACACAGTTTCCCTACTTTGAGCTTCATCGGCCTCTAAAAATAATCATATTGGTTACCCAAAGAAAACCCAGGCTGGACACAACAAGTTACAGCTCTCTGTCAGATTTTAGGACATATAATTTTTCAGGGGCATTCATGAAGAAATGGCAGTCAGAGAAGTATGCTGGTCCCTGTCACTTTTGGTTGTGAACTTTATGTGTTCTGTGTTTTACATCTTTTGAAATCTTTTTTCTGAATCTCTTCTGATGCTTTTGCTTCCCAATTCTCTGACATTGTAACAGGTTATTTCTCCATTGAGCACGTCTCAATCCATGGCACCACATTTCATTTCATTCTCATGGAAGTCCATGGTGTTTTGCACAGTTCGTTGCAAAAAAAAATACACATAAATATCACCATGCGGTTGAAATGTTTACATATTTAAACAAGTGTCCTATAAAGAGTTAAACACTGTCGTTTTTCATGAAATACAAATGTCATTAATCTTTTACAGTGCCCCGAGTTTGCCCCTTTGTGATCATAATGTAGTTGTTTCTCTTCTCTGGCCACGCGCAGACACTTAAGTTTTAACCCTTTTGAAATTAGATCAGTTTGTGAATTTTCCCACAAAACTATTCAGGCAATGGATTATCCTTCCTTCCATCCATCCATCAGTGCCCTCTAGAGCCATGTCGTCTGGAGTCGGGCTACCGATGATGAAAGGTAGAGACTGATCTCTTGGCCCTCGAGGTTGTGTGTTGGATGGTGGGCTAATAACCTGATCCTGTTAAACCTGTGTATTACAGAAACCAAAACTAATGCATCCTAATGTAGGTTCGAGGTGGTTTGATTTCACCCCTTTTGCGGAGATTTATTGCTTCCAGTTTGGGTTTCTAGGTCTCAAACAAAAGACGAACAAAAAGAATAAGAAAAAAATTGGCTTGTTTTCAAAGGGTTAACGTGAACAATCCGAGATTTATATCTGGAAATGACAAAATTCAGAGATGTATGAAAGAGAAGGAGGAAGGGAAGGTGCTAATCCAGCAACAGCAAAGGTCTTAAAGTCAAACAGAGAGCACACCCACACACTGATGCGCCGTGCAGCGCACACACACAATGCTACAGCACCCTAATGGACCAGACGCCCCGAGGCTGCATGTGGGTGTGCAGCCCTGCACATGTGCTCATCTGTGTGGGGATGCATGTATGCATGTATGTGAGCCCTCGCTGGAAGTAAATGGGCCTTTTCTCTTCTTTTGGCCCACATTCGTGACGACAAAGTCTCTCTCTCCCTGGGGATAGTGCACACAACAGTGACAACAGGAAGAGATAACCCCGAGCATGCAGCGTTTATTGAGAGAGCCGACTTGGTTAGCAATGGAAATATTTCATTGAATGCATTGAATATGTGTGAGATCTTGGAAGTGATAAGTCAGACTTTAAAGAATTTTAGCAGCTCCGCAATAACAGCAAAATATAATCTCTCTGTCACTCTTAATAACACGTTGTCTGAGTGGCTAAACAACACGTTCCCACCGAGACTGGAAGATGCATTCAACATCAATTCCTCACACACGTCTCCACACACCCACAGACAAATACAGAAGACACACACTCGGATAACAGATTACATGTGTCAGAAGGCTCGGCCTCTGTAGCCGTAGTTCAGAGGTCACCCCGCCACTTAAGGAGAACTTTTTTTTTTCCTTTTTTTAAAGCATGAAGGCTTTGAACTCCAGTTAAGGTCAGTCAAGTTGTATCTATCTGCGATGCATTGTTAGGAATCACAGGGTTAATTTGAGACAGTTTGCCAGGAGAAAATAAAATAGCTAATGAAATGTATTAAGTAAAAAAAAAAAAAAAAAAATTAAATAGATATAAAAAAATCCAAACAGTTTTGAGGAATAAGAAATAAATCCAGAAATTAAAAAAAAATTCAACATCTTAAAATTGGTGAAACATCAAAATCCAATATAAACAAGTGACTCAAAATCTTAATTCCAAAAATCAAAAGTTATGATACATTTTAAGATGTATGATCATGAAACTGAGTCAAACAAGTTTTTTTTTTTTTTTTCACCTGCACTCTGACTCTCACATGCAAATCTGTGGAGCCCGTTGATTTTCTTTCCCTGCCCTCTCTCGTTAATCATCGTCCATCTCTGCCATCTCTCTGCGTCTCCATCCATTATTCCGCTGCTCGCCACCAAGCGAGGCCCCGATATAATAAGCACACACTGTAATTGAGCGCCAGTGAAGCAGCGAACACTTTAAAAACAAGCCGCTCCAGCGATGTCTCCTCATTGTTGGTTCAATTCAATTTTGGATTCACAATCTGAGTTAATAAGAAAGAAATGGAGGATCGCTTTGTTTCCACTGACTCCTGTCATGGCGCCGCCTCCCCCGGATCCCCCGACGTGTCATTCCCATCATACGTGCTAATTCTGCAGCGTTTTGTGGAGCTGTCACATCATATTGAGTGGCCGGCTCGATGCCACCGTGCCCCTTCGATTTCTCCGTTTGTCCACTGTCCTGTTATTATAACAGGCAGCCATTGTTCACATCCAAGTTTCACAGACAGACGAAAGTGTTTTGTTTGTGACAGATCATTTAAATCCTTCTGCACTGTTTTTTTCTAATTCCCTAAAATAACTTAAAATTAAGAGGAAAATGCTGTTTTCACAGTATTTTGGACCAGAAAATTTAATTCAAATTGGCTTTACGTTGAGGTCTTAGTAGTCATTGTTTGGCTTTGTGAAAATGTAGATATCATCATCACGTCTACTCCACAGAAAAAAAAAACTATTACATTTTAAATGTGAAGATATTTACTACACCATTTTACCAGTCTGACCCACTCGAGATGAAGCTGGGCTACATGTATTAAAATGCGTTTTGACAACCTGTTCTGGCTGATTTACAAAGCATGCAAACTTGCATATTCATGCAAATAGATTTCAGTTTGCATATGTTTTGCATGTTGTTCAGAAGAATAATGCCAACATGTGCACACAGGAGCATTTAAATGATTTTTTTCTGCACTTTATTCCCTCGGTCGCAACTGGTCCAGCTTCATTGACTTCCATTATCATCCCTCCAAGAGGGTTTGGGTAAGGGTTTTCTAGCGGGAAAACAGACAGTGTCAACACAATAAAAAATATTTAGTGATAAATGATAGAATGATCAGGAAGTGGGGAGGTAAACAAGGACAAATTCACTTTATGCTCAATTTGCTGCAGTGAGGGAGCAAACTTTTTGTCACTTTTATTGACATATTCATCCATGTTTTTGTGAACAAATCCAGATTTTTTTCTTTTCTACCTACTGTTAAAGGTTCCCATGGCCTCTGTGCATTGGGCCAAGTTAAGTTCATCAATAACACAACCTTTTTTTTAAGTAACAGAAAACATATACTCATGAAAGCTTTTTTTTTTCTCTTTTGCATAGCTTATTTACCAGTCATTGCTCATATTCTATTATTCATATTTGCAGTCAAGTATAAGCAGCCCAGAAAAAAAAATGAAGATATGAAGAAGCCATTTTAATTACACCTGTTTGCTCCCATCATTGCAAATACTCGCATAACTCTAACGCTGCTGATATGTTAACAGTAGATGGTTTTCAAAGGCTCGACTTAATCCTTGACTTTAGTGTGGCGTTTATGTAACAGTTATGCTGCCTGTTGTGGTTACATCCCTCATGTGTTATGGAAAAAAATGAAAGGAAGACGTACAGTATTTCAGCCTCGTTCTTACGTCTAGGAATGAACCACAAACAGGTTGTTGCATAAAACGTGGGAGATGTTGGAAGAAAAAAAAAGCTGCGATTTCTGATGTACCCTCTGTTGGGTTTGGCTCGAGGAAACTTGGGCTTGCAGAAAGATGGAGATAGAAAGAGTCACCAACCTCACCTCATGAATCAGACCGTGAGGGAGAAGCGGGATAAAGCTGGTGGTGTGAAATATCAGGATGTAGCGAGCGGGAGGAAGACGTCTCTGTCATGGATCACGAGTTGATGGGAAGGAAGTCAGAACGCCGTCAGATTTCAGTGCGGCGTGAGTTCTCTCACTCAGTCTGCTGCTGCTTTCCCCGGAAAACCTGCACCAACCACTGTACACGTACATTTTTCAATATTTAAATCTTCAAAAATGTCAAGCTCCCATGGAGATGGAGATAACTTTTTTTTTTCCTGTATCCGGCGCCCATTTAAAATCCATTGGATCGACTCAGAAACCTCCCGATTGCCCACCTGATACCGAGGCTTACTCTCCTCAGATGTTCTTTAAAGCGTGTAGGCTTAAAGTGCAGCAGCGCCTGCACATCCACGTACTATCTTTAACTTTTTACTGTTGGTATCACAAACACTTAGGGGTTTTAGAGACCGCCTAACCTGAGACTGAGTCAAGATCAAGACCAGAACTTCACAAGACTTCACAAGACCACATCAAGACAAAGACAAGACCGAGGCCTTGAAATAGTGATCTCGAGGCCGATCTTGAGCAGTACAACACTGCTAACACTGTTTTTCTTGTCCTCACAGAGTTATTTTGTCTTAAAAATTATAACTATTGACGACAGACAAAATGATCAGTGCGGGAAAAAAATGTAATTTATGACATTAATAAAACAAAATATTTTTGGTGTAATTCTTGAAACAGCTATTTATTTCCTTCGAATTCCAACAACAGAAAAAAAAAAAAAAGAACAAAAAAACTTGTGGGAAAAGGCGTCCCCCTGACCTCCTGCTGCCCTCAAAGACTCCCTCTAATGTCAACATAAGAATGCATCATTACCTCAATACAAACACAAAAGCAACAAGACGGAGAGAAAGAAAAACTGGCACAAGGACAAAACTCCCCCTCCTCAGTCTGCCTGCGCTTCCCTCTCAGACTCTCAGCAAATCAGATCTAAGAGGAAGTCACATGCAATGATGCCACAGTATCGATTTTAATTATCCCATTACTGAGCCTGGAGGTCTTATAAAAACAGATAAGCTAAAGACCTCCAACTAATTACATACAGAGCGCCATCACGCATTTATTTTGCTGTTGATTAAAGTTGCTTCGATTTATGTTAAATAAAAGTGTGATTCAAATGCAAAACATATTGGCTTTGACAGAGAGGAGGGGAACGGGACGAGGGGGCCGAGCGAGGGGATGGGGGGAGGATGGGGGCAGCGAGAGGTGTGAACACATGGGATAACACAGCGTTTTCTTGGCTCTTTCTCCACACTGAATGACTGGAAACATGTTGATTCAGGCTCCTGTGATTTCTTTTTCTTTTTAAGTAATGCTCAACTAACTTCTTAAAGTTCTACAAAGGCAAAATATTAAAGCTCTTATTTTTAACACTTTAACATGCAAGGAAATAAGGGTCTGTTTTCAGATGAAAACGCGTCGACTTGGCGTTTTCATTCCAGAGAAGTTTTGAGTTTGATCAGCAACATTTTGAAAATGATGCCTGTTTATAAGGAAACGGCAGGATTTGGTGCCGTTTTTGTTTTCGTAATGAAACCAAACGCATGCACAGACAACAATGTGCTTTGAACAGTGACAATATGGATATTTATATGCACAGATTACCACAAGAATTTTTTTCTACGGAGAATTCATCCGTAGCACTTTGCTAGCAATCATATTGTATCTGTTAATGTGCTCCACACATTCAAACCCGCCGGATTAACCAAAGCTAGCAGTGTTGTTAACTGACCGTCGCTTTGTTCCGGACTGAAACACCATGTGATAACTTGTCTGAAATTTTGTCAGAGACACTACTGAATCTTTGAGGGGGGCTTCGGGGAGCCGCTGACCTCCCCCCCCCAGCTAGCTCCCCCGCCAGGTTGACATTTCTGAATTTTTAGTGAAATGTCATGACACTTCTCAGATGGACTGCCATGAAATTAAATACAGATATCCGTGGCTCGGAGAGAATGAACCGCGACGGCCGTGCTGCTTCCTCGACTTCTCATGTAAGCGTGGAGCCGGTTGCAGGTCTGAAGAGTGTCGGAGGTCAGCCGTTTCTTTGGACAAAAATCTTCCAAGAAATGTTTCTGCATGAGTTTTATGCCCCCCTTAAAAAACTACCCTTAACTATAAGTAAATGAAAAGAACTGCAAACAGTTTCTGAAAACGAAGCTAACCTTTTAATAAATGTTACGAATGCTAATCACAGCTTCAGTACTGTTCAGTTCTGATCGGACTGAGATTAAAGAGGTGAAATCGTAGCAGAGGTCCTCTTGGGAGGCGAGCTTATCAAATGATGCTACTTCTAAAGCTAACAGTTGACACTCACACACATTTTTCTGTGCTAAAGATGCTAATATTTACAGAGCCCTGGACATGACATGGTTAAAAAAAAAATTAAATTGTGGCCACGAATTAAATTGAAATCAGTATTGTTTCTGCTGCTTGATAGACGGATACTTTTAATAAAAATGAGCTTGTAGCATATCGTCCACCTCACAACGATGGGATGGAGGCGCCCTTTGTATGTTCCTGACGTTTTGTTAAAGAGTTATTGAGACTGAAAGTCCGTATCTGTCAATATGCTGCCAACTTTACTGGACTGTTCAGTATATGAATGATATAACTAATTCGTGGCCACAATTATTTTATTTCTTTTTTTTTTACCATGTCATGTTCCTGGCTCCGCAAATATTAACATAATTCTCTTTTGAATACTTTGTGTGCATGCAGTATTCAGACTTAAATGCTGTAATTTTGCATGTTCTTTCTTCATGTGAACATGAGTTGAAAAAAACTTGTTTCATGCCGATTGTGGACTTTTAATTGTGAATGCAGGTGTATGTGTGTGTGTGTGTGTGTGATGGTTTGTCTCCTGTGATGGATTCTTGAGATGAAGCTGCATATAAGATGAATGGATCATCAGTGTCATTTAGATAAAGGAGGCAGGTCTTTAAGAGAAACGTCTCTATAAAAGTAAAGTCAAGAAAACAACTGTCTTCTCTAATTCTCTCTCATAACTCACACGTGTCGATACAGCAGTCAGAGAGAACAGCTGCCGTCATTAACCTCGATTCATCTTTATTTTGTCACATGATTGATGCCGACAAAACAAAATTGAAACCGCTCGTGTGGCCGCGACTCGAAGCAGCGTTTTTCTGATTTAGCCGGCTTAGTGTGAGAGAACGGTGGAAAAAGGGAGAAAAAAACACAGTGAGTGAGAGAGAGAGAGAGGTGAAGAAATAGGAAGTAGCAGAGTGGAAAGGTGAGGGCGTAAAGCTTGAATGCTTCAGCACCACTGCCACCACAAACAGTGTTGACCTGGAAAGCCTCTGTGTGGTGGAAATCAGCTTTAAGAAACCCTTTTAGAGACCTCCTCGGGGGATTAATACTGTTTTGGTGTTTGGGGGTCTCTCTTTCTCCCTCTCTCACCCTCTTGCACTGTTTGTGTGCATGTGTGTGTCCATCACGTGTGTGTGTCACTTTTCTATATATGTGCAGAGAGAAAAGAAAAAAAAAAAAGGATTCTCGTGCAGATTCGGAGAGGAGAAAGTCTGATTGGCGTTTTAAAGTCTGGGATGCAAGTCATTTCTCAGGTTTTCGAGGTCAGGTTAGCTAAACCCTGGGAGTTTTTCTAAAAACATAAATAAAAATGTCATGTCAGGATCATGTTATTTTTCATTTCCTTTCATTTCCTGATCTCTTCACCCCCCCCCCCCCCCCCATGTGTTGGACCAATGGAGCACGCCAAGGTTGTAATTGCAATCTACCAGTTGGGAATTTCCAACTCGTGATTTTGAATGGAATGCAGCCACAGCCAGAAACGCAGCAATACTGCCTGACTGTGTTAATTTAATGGATAATTAATTCTCCTTTACCATAACTTCATCTGATTTTTCTGAGGCTCTGGCACTTTTTCTTCTGAGTCTTTTCTGACATTTCAAAATCCACCAACGGTTTTATGCTTGTCCCATGTTTTCCTGTGCAACTGGAGGCTTATACAAGCATTTTATTGGTGTTTATCTACTTTATTTCTCATTAAATTGAGATGATACACAATAAATGTTTGTCCTTCTGACCGTTTTCCAGAAATGTTGCAAATATATTTGAAATACTTTGTGTTCGCTTTAAAAACCCGTGTGTGTGCGTCGCGGCCCTACTATATATACCAGGAGAGAATAAATTGACATCATCCTGCAACAAACATTTATACGAGAATGGAGGTGCTTGGATGCGCCAAACAACAGACTTTCACCCCGGAGACTGGAGTTTTATTCCCTTCAAATGATAAAAGTCAACCTTCATTTCCAAGTACACACTGTACACAAAGTAGCTGCATTGAGTCAAGCTGTTATTTTTTTCCTTAATAGTCAGTTTATCCACTTATTGTCCACGCCGCCTTTCTCCTGGGTAAGACTGGGAGGCTGAAGCCTGCCCCAGCTGACAGTCGGATAACAAGGTACACCCAGGACAGACTGTCAGGGCCTCGCTCACAGGTAATTTACCAATCAGCTGTTGTTTTCGGATTGTCAGACGAAGAGGAAAAAGGCACATAAAGAACATGCAAACCCTGCTCAGAAAGACGAGCCTGATAGAAGAGCTTGTAGAATCAATCTGTGTGTTTTAATTGGACCTCAAGAATGAGATGTTTTCCTTTAAGAGTGCAGAAAGAAAGAGGAAAGTGAATTTTGATGAAAAGAAGTTAGGTTGAGTAGATAAAATAAGTCATTTTTTGTTCTCTAACAAATATTAAAGTCCACGTTAAGGTTTCAGTATGTGCTCTAAACAAGTGTAGCTGCATTTAGTCAAAACTTAACCAAGCAATCCATCCATCCACCATCCATATGGGCTAATATTTCCTCATGTTACAGACACTGAAGCCTATCTGAGACAACCGTGGGTGAAAGAAAGGGTCAGAACTTGCTTTGTCTGTGCGACAATGTTTTCAAGTGAAAATCGCAAACTTCTTAAAAATAAATTAAGTTGGGATTCATCTAATTTGTCACACAACTTAAACAAGGTTTTATGTGCTGTCAACACAGAAACCCAAAGGCCAATACAATATAAAATCTTGGGTGGTGCATCAAAGGAATTTAAATACCTGAATCTTAAACTTTTGCTCGACTCGCCGGTCTAATCCAGTGAACAGCATGAACTGATGATGAGGGGCAGAATCCAGCTGATCTGAGTCCATTTTCATAGAGGTATTCTCATGCTAGCAAGAAAATTGTGAATGGATTAATGGAAAGTTCACCATAAATGGGACTGAAGAAAACCTATGCACAGGGAGAACATACAAATTCGTCTGAGTATGTCCCCCAACTGGAAGCAAACTATTTGACAAAACTTACAGAAGTTTGGCTGTGATGGTGTATTTGGTCCCATACAATGCAGGTATTGTGATCTCTGGAGTTTTGGGACTCAGTTGAAAGAGTTTTTTTTTTTTTTTTTCTCTCCACAAAGATGTGTCGATGTTGCAGTCTTCCCAAAAAACTCAGCATGGATTCAGGGCGCGTTGGATGTTATCGTAACAGATAGGAACGACGGTCAAAATCTGCACAAAAAATAAGATCAAAGTGGAAATAACCCAGATTGAATTATTGTGGTTCCAAAAAAAAAAAAAAAAAAACTCCCATCAGCAAGAAAAAGGGAGGCGAAGCAAAGACAGTGGGGGAGATAAAGCGGGAGAAAACCTCCTTGTGCATTCTTCCGCGGCTCCTCTTATCAGCTCTCCCCCTAATCGCGGGACAGGGAACGGACGCGGTCCGGTGGAAAGCTAATTATCACCGACAACAAATGTCACATCAGACAGGTATTATGTGAGCCGCCGCAACTCAGCCGATCTGGACCGGCTGTTTTCACCGACTCCGGATGCTAGATTACTTCTGACAGAAAACATACAAATAAAACATTACCAGGGCTTATAGGGAGAGCTCGCAGAGATACCCACCGAGTAAATTATTCATACATTGACTTACTGGAGGAATGAAAGCTTCTGTCTTCTCTCTAATCCCCAGCAAAGCTTTCGGTAATAGCGCGGCGCTCAAGAGTTGCCTCTCACAAGGCTCTATTCATCAAACTTTCCAATGTATGAAATCAGTGTCTGACAGGCTTTTGAAATCCTGCGGCTCCTGCATTATTATAGCGTTTAGCCTCAAACAGCCTCTCAATCTAATGACTTCCCTGCGATGGTGATTGCTTTGATTTTAATTGGGATGTTCTGGGGGCGCCGCTGCTTCTAATCCAGCTGTCTCCCACCAGTTAGACAAGGGTTGCACACGGTGGGGCTTTTTTTCCCGTTCTGCGGTCGATTGTGGGGGGGGGGCTTGCATTGCGAGGATGATTCAGAGATGAAATATGGAATCCGTCGATGTGGCGAAAGAGCAAAATTACCAACGTCCTTGGTCTCCAGAGACGGGGTTAAGGCACAGTCGGACGTTCAGCTCGTTCATCCTTCAAAGACTGAGGCGTTGCCCCTCCAGAAGGGAGAAAGCATGAGCCCACCCGACCTGGAGCTGATCGATCGACCAGCATGACAATTGGTAACAACTTCAGCGTCAGTTTTCTGAATGGGGCCATGTGGGATTATTTCCCCAGGTTTTCCTCAGAGTCCAACCCAAAGCCTGAAAAATACATTTTATCATCCCACCAAATTACGGTGGCCGGACAAGAAATACAGAGAGCGAAATGTAGATCTATTTAATTTTAGAGACTTGTTCCTTTACAGAATGAAGTCATTACAAAACTGTCCTTCAAAAAACCCAATCTGTTTTTTTTTTCCCCCCATTGTCCTCTTCCAGTAAATTGAATGTTTTATGAATAAGTTATTTTTAAAAGTGAATTTCCGATGTCCCAGTGAATGAACCACAGCCTTCTTTTGTTCCAGTGGTCATAACTCAGAAACGCGACACAGCTTTTTCCATTAGCCATTTATTAAAAAAAAAAAAAGAAAACATCTTTCCATACTGCTGTATAACATTCATATCCATTCATTCATATTTACTGTATTATGAGAACCTGTGACTGCAGGACGATATGATGCACATGTTATATAACATTTGAGTGTTATATACAGCATGAGTATAATGATGTCACATTCAGGTTGAAAAACCGGTATTGATTATGACACTGTAGGAGCGGTTGCTCTCAGGTGACAAGAATTATTTGGATGTTAATTAAATTCAGGATTGTTTCTTTTATTTTTGCTTTCTATGGCGAGCAAATGTGCATCAGCATTGGCCACAGGGAGCAGAAATGTAGGAGGAGGCGGGTCTGACTGAATACGTTTTTAAGTTTATTACAGGTAATCAATGTTTTGATAGAAGTGAACGGTAGCATTTCATGAAAAAACTGTCTTTTTAAGTTTTTTTTTTTTATGTGCGTCCCCATCACTATTTTGGCAGAGAGGAATATGAAGAGAAGTATGACTAAGACGAGAAAAAGTAATAGCGTGTGTTGCTCAATAAGCGCTCTAAAAAATGGAATCCAGGGCACTGCCGCGTCTGCCCCTGAAATTAGCTTTGGCTGGAGGTAACCCCTGCCTCCGTGAGTCATTCTCTGCACAGTGTGATTAACCACACTAAAGAGCGCTGATGGATAGAAGCCATGATGGATACCCGCACGCACGTGTGAGCGATGGTGGTCCCGGCGATGTGGTTGTCAACCTTTTTTTATTTTTGGTTCACGACCTCGCAGAAAGCAAACCCTGAGCCGATCCTTCAGTCCGAGCGCCCGCTCGCTCCTTTGACATTAAATGGTGATTTTTATTTCCCCCCCCCCACCCGACGGGAGACGTGTCCTCGCTTGACTAATTGTCCGAAGAATCCCCAGAGGCCGCAGGTATTCATTATACGGCGAGAGCAGCACATTCATCACAAAGATTTAAAAGTTGATCATAAATTTATATTGGAATTGTATTTTTTAGGATGCCATCAGTCATGTGGTCGCACGCCAGGAAAAGCTGCTCTGCGTGGTTCTGATTTCACTGCACGATTCAACAAGTCTTTTTCACTTACACTCCAATTTGACATCATACAAATGAAGTGCAATGCATGATGGGATGCAAATAACTTGGACATTTTTTGAAAATGCAATGACCCTGTCTATCTGGAAAATGGGGGTAAACGCAACTTTTCCGAAATGGTCCAAATAGTTCTTCTGCACATGCGCTATAAGCTGGACAGTGACAAAAATGGCGGCCTCCGCAGTGGCATGCCATCCAGTCCATATCCTCATGGGACTTGTTTTCTAAGTAATCAAGTGTTAGCAACAGTAACCGTGCCAGTAACTCTTCTTGTCGCATATTCAAACTTTAAAAGTCTTTCACCTCAAGATACAGGATGATAAAAACCTACAAGAGACCAGCATCCTTTCTTTCTAGCCGCAAACGTCAGCTACCCATGGCTATCAGTTTGCTGAAAAGTGTGCACGCACACACAAGCACACGCCTCTTTTTGATGATACATTCCCACGCGCACTTTTGTGTTGAATCACTCCTCTCTTTCTTTTTTTTTTTCTCTCCCCTTTTTTTCATACCACCTTTTGTGTGCAGGGCTTTGTGAATATATCTCCTCTGAACCTCTCAGTGAGTTTTGACAGGGCGCTCCTTCTTCTTTTCCCCCTCTCAACTGATTCCAAAAGAAAGAAATGTAAAGCGCGACATCCATTATTAAACAACATCACAACCTGGGAAGCCTCCACGAGACATTTACATTTTATGGCCTCTGTCAGCTCCTTTGGTAAGCAGTCAAATCCAAAGCTTGTGAATGCTGAGGGCTCAAATTGGCCGGCGCTCGCTGTGTGTGCACGAATGCAGATAGGCCCTTTTTAAAGGGGAGAAAATGGGGGGAATTTAGATTCTAACAGGGCCCTTCTTGAACCTCGCCTGGGGTTAGGCACCAGCTATACGCCAGATGGAAGCAGGTTATAAAAAATGCTTTTTGATACCAACTTTATTTTGCACTGTTTCCTGTTCCTGCTACATGTTGCATGCAAGTTCTGGGTTCGAACTATGCTAAGCATGCAAAATGAGGAAGTGTGTGTTTGAGAGAGTATTCCTCTGTTTCCTGGCCGTGCATCTGATAACTTTGGAAAAGGTTGTTTATTTACCTTTCAGATGGTGCTACAGCAGTAAAGAAATGCGTTTATGGGATGGACTGAATAATTGATCGAATACTCAAGTTAAGTTTAACTTAAGTTGGACTAAGACAAAGGGCTTTCACAAAAAAACAGAACTTTTGAATGTTCGTTTCTGTGACAATGGCGCTCAAAGTCCACTGAAAACGCAACATTTTGGAAACTGCTTAATAACTTTTTCAAAATGCTCCATCTCCATGAAAATGGAGGAAAATTAAACGTTAATATACTCGCCATTGTTATTGTTTACTGCATGTTGTTGTCTGTGTGCATATTTGTGTGTGGTTTCATTAAAAACAACAAACAGCACCAACTCATGGCCTGGCACAGTGACTTCAACGTTTTCAACATTTTAGTCATTTCTATGTAAATAGATATTATTTTCAAAGCCTTCAAACTACAACACAAAAATAATGTGTTTTCACCTAAAATGCAGTCTTCTGTCTAAGTAGAGCCTGACTCTAAACTCTAAACAGCCCCAAATGAATGCTAACCGGAATTTATTTTCCTGGGCTTTCAGAACTCAAGATCATTATAAGAAAAAAACACTTCAATAAATAGATGTAGTAAGCAACTGTCACGCCTGTCAAGCTATTCCATTATGATAAGTGGCAGCAATTAAAATGGGAATAAAAAAATGATTATTTTTTTTCTCATATTTTCCAATAATTAAGCCAAGAAATAATCTAATGAACACATTTATCGAGTTTTGGTGCCATGTTAGTATATTTCTCTGCACCGAACAGCTTCCGTCTACACATAACCGAGTCAGCTTTAATGATAAATGACAAGGACACACATGGCTCAGAGGAAGGTGTGCTGCGATTTCACTCATTTGGTTTTAATAAGCGCTTTAGCGGGCTGTGAAACTGCCATAAGGGCCGGCAGTGATCTGAGTGGTCAGTAACCTATTAGGACGCTTAGAGAGAGAGAACGGGAGAGAGAGAGAAATGCTGAGGAAACACTCTGTGACAGCAACATTGTGTTTTCATCCCTATTGTAATTTGTACGTCTTCTCCTTAGGAAGATTAATTGAAAACAGAGCCATCGTAAGTCTTTCAAGGTTAATACAACACATGCTCAATTAAATGTGGGCAAATACAGTATTTCATGGTGCCGCGCTGGCAGAAGCCGAGCAGTTCTCCATGCCACCTCATGATAAGCCCTCTCTCCCTCTGTTATTTGTAATTAAGTTTTTCCTCAGTATTTAGCTTGGGAAGATGTCAAAGAGGAGGACGGAGGAGGAGGAGGGGGGCCGAGGGGAGGCGGGGCGGGGGATCTGGCGAGCCGAGGGCTCGAATCTGCCCTGTTCCTGAATAAATGTAGAGGGTGAGCAGGCTTAGTGAATTTCAAAGTCACCCAGGCGGCTTAATAGCTTTCCTAAATGACTCAGCACATTATTTCCAGTTGTACAGTAGTCCATTACACGGTGCGTTACCATACCCGTACAGGGTTCTGCTCCCCCCCCCCCTCCCTGTCCTTCTGGCACTCGTTCAGCAAACCACTCGAGCCCTCCAATGCAAAATTAAGTCTCTCGGCTATAACTTTGAGGACAGTTTGGGTTTTTTTTTTTTTTTCTTTATTTTCATCCCTGCTGGTGACACCCTCAGCCAACTCCGATGGCGAGGGGCGACGGCTGCAAGTGTACCGCGCCGGCCACGGGCATCAACGTGGACGGGGCGAGGCAGAAAGAGGGAGATAAATAGAGGAGGGAGCAGGAGAGAGCAATTAGTGGTGCTCTACAGCATAATCCCTCGGAGACAAGGCCCATCAATCATGCTACTAATCCTTTGTTTCTCAATAAAGATAACCATGCTGCAGGGAGTTAACATTTTCTTAATAAGTCATCCCGCTGTGGTACACCTGAAATGCCAGATTGGCTCAGAATTATTCTTATCCTTTATGTATGACATTGGGTTGATAACAGGGCGAATAGATATATCGAACAGGTCTATTTTCCCCTGGAATTCTGATAATAATAGAGCTACAACAGATACCCTGGAGGTCAGAGGAGGAGAACACAAGGTTGCCTGGTCGGATCACAGTTGGGCTTTATCCACAATAAGTTCCCCACATCTCGACAGTGAAGACGGTTCTTTATTTTATTTTGTGGAGATCATCACACAGACATACACATGTAAACATTTGGGCTCCTTTGATCAAGGTTTTTCTCAGGCGTGATGTTTGTCCACCTCGCATTTTCCATAAAAGAGAAGAATTTTCCTCTCATACATCAGTTGAAGGAGCCACGATTCATTACAACTTGACAGCACTTCTGAGGTGAAGGGGATCAAGGAAGGATTGAGAAGGTTAACATCATGAGAATTGAAGTTGTCAACATGTTGGTATGATCGCTTTGACTGTATTTTGCTTGTGTGAATGAATAATAGCTTTCATGCCCCAGACATCTTCTATACCAGGGTATGAACATGAGGCATGTGGGCCAAAACATCTGCAACTTACCTACAGAATATTTTCCACGAAAACACTAAAAGTGAACTTGAACATTTCTGAATGCCTGAAGGCTTCACCTGAACTTGAAATTAAAAAAAAATAAAAAATAAAACAGACATTCAAGTCTGGGCTCTAATACAAACCTAACACTGGAGGTGAGGAATTCAAGTGGCGTTGCAAACGTTCCCCAGGAAAGTACGAAGGTAAATCATTGTTAACTGTACTCATACATCTAGTCACATAAGTTTAGGTTAGATTGAGGATCTAATTGCCAGTTGTACCTTTAAGGCATAAACTCCCAGAGATTATACAGTGAAAAGACGATCATTATGGCAGCCCAAAGGCACCGCTTGAAGAGCGAACCCTCCTCCTTGTCAGCATAAAGGCAACGCCTACGGGTGAATTCCATATCTCCTTTCTTTCTTCCCTTTTTTTTTTTTGAGCGAGGTGTTGCTTCTTGAATTGCGGCTAATCTTGCATGTTTCCTTTTCGAACAACATTTTCTCAAAAAAGTCCATGCAGGCGACCTTTGTAAAATCGGGTCAGCACCAAATTGAATGAATTCACCGGTGACCTTGAAGGCATCTCTTTGTCCAATTCATTCTGCTTCCCTCAATGCGATACTTTCTCGCACAGGCTCAATCTATCCATCATGTTCTCTTGTTCACCTTTGTCTCGGAGACAACATTCCGCACCTTGTTTTTCTGCTCCCTATTTCTTTTTTTTCCTCCCCTCTCCTTCTTTTCTATCACTCCCCTTCTCTATCATTTCGCCGGTCTCTCGGAGAAGTCGGCCATGTGGATGTGTTGCTGTGATGCTTCAAGGTCAAGAGTGCTTAGCTGGATATTAAAGAGACAGATGGGTGTAGAGACCGAGTGGGATGGCAACGCAATGCAATTATAACCCGTGCCCACTGTCCGTCGCCACGCACACACTCCACATGCGCGCCCAGACACACACAGACACACACACTCACACAAAGGCATCCGCGCGCAGCACGACCGAGAACGCGACCAACAGAGAGCGAAAGTGGGTGAGAAATAGATAGACAAGAGATCACTGCTATCTCAGAAACTCTGCGGAGACAATCTAATATCAGCGTGAGTGTAAGTCCACAGCAGTTAGAGCATGCACGCACTCGTGTACAAACAAACGTCTACGCACACATGCGCGCACACACACACACACACACGGCACAGAGATTGTCTGATAGGAATTGTAATGGCTCATTAAAGCACCAAAGTGATCCTGTGGATGGTTCCAGGAGGAGGAAAACAGAGTGAATGATTGATACAGTGATACAGAGTGTGCTCCCTCCACCAGCCCATTAGGGGTGATTTAGAGGGACTGTGGAGTGCAACTGGAATAGAAAAGAGGCTCCTCTCTCTACATTTTTCTGATTCCGAGCTGCTCTGTGACTGATTGAGAGAGCAGAAGAAAATGACGATGTTTTTCACCATCATGAGAACTTCACTGTTGTTGGTAATGGAATCCAGGAGGGAGCGATTGCTCAGGTAACAGCCGTGACATAACAGCGGCAGCAAATTGGAGACTCTTCTTGCGTTTGCTTAATAACCTTTTGTCAGTCACGTGGCCATATCTGCCGAATTCTGTATTTCTGCACACTCGCTGCAAAATATAAATAATGAGTTAATAAGGGAAATGGGGAATGATACTTGAAATTTCACAAATGAAGAACAGTGAGAAATAACCCGAGCTCCTCATTCCACATGTCAGACTGTCACATTAAATGGTAAAACCTGCAAGTTTTTGTGCTTTAACATTTACTCAGCATGTAGAAGTAGTTGAAATGCTTTTATTTTTCTCCTGACATTGCTTTGCTCAACTTGTTGCAGTGCTGCAAGTATAACAAACCTTTTTGTATTGGTATTTTGCAGACTTTTGTTGGATATGTTAGAATTTATGTTCAGTTAACTTTTTTCTTTCGATATCCATTTTTGTCTTGGCTTTGTTGTGAAAATGAAAATCGATTGTTCCATTTTGGGAGTCCATTTGCTCAACAGCGGTGCATGGAGCCACTGAAAACACAACTTTTTAAAAGAAATGAAGCCTTAGTTGGAACTTTTTGAAAACGCTCGGAGGAGGAAAACATAGTTCCCGCACATGCTCACCACAGCTGTATTAAAAAGTTCTTTGAACCATCATGTAAATGGAGCTTGAGACACAAAAGTAGTGAAAACAAAAGTGATTTTTCTTAAACAATCCTTTAGACGACCAGAGTACGATCTCACCAGACACTCAAAGAAAAATCTCTGGTGATGACAAAAGTCAGGAAACGGGAATCTGTTGAGTTCTCCATCAGACAGGTCCAGAGAAAGCTTGAACCCGATCACACAGTGCAGGCTATGTAGACAGTTGTCGGGTCTCTTGAAGTGCCAGTTGGTCATTTTATTCCAGCGGCCTTGACATTTACAGAGTTTTGAGTCAGCACCGGACCCCTGCTGTTATTCTACCTTTTCTCGGGATCTCTTCCCTCAGGCGATGGTTTCAAGCGCTCAGCTGAACTCTGTGTCCTCTTAGTGGAGTTAGCAGGTCTGTTTCAGGACAGTCACATCGAGCCGTCCATGCATATCGGAGTTGTCAGGCGTACAAGAACTGGACTTGTCGGGACTTTCTCAGCATCAATCATGTATTGCAACTTTGATTTTCAATGAAACTGAAGTCTTATGTTCCATAGCAGTTTGTGTTCAGCCTGAATCTCATCGTCTTGAGCCATTTTACAGTGTCTAAGATGTGCAGTCAGAACCGTCCTGTTTGTCATATATGACTCACAGAATAATGCATTTGTGAGACGATACGTGCTTATTTGCCAATCTGTACTTTGTAGAGTAACTTGTCATTTTCTGGTATGCTGCAATCTGCCTCCCTTGAGCGACAGTAATTGAATTGATCAAGCAGAGTTAATGGATCAGTCTTGTTGCTATCGTCCATGATTACCAGCAATTCTTCATGCTGTGCTTACCTTGAGTCAACAACACATCAAATTCCTCAGATACCAATATTTGCATTTTCTGCTGCATATCTTATAATATTGTTTGCATATATCCTGTACAATCGGTGAAATACGAAGAAAAGTTAGATTTTTCGATGTCGCTGTAGCAGCATTCAGTTGTCATACAGTGACAACGAGTGGTTGCAGTTGATATATCCTGCTGTATTTGTGATATGTGAGCCCGCTTTTTGGTATAAGTCACATGACCAGATAAAAAAAAAAAAAGCATGGGATATAGTCCAGAAAATCCAGTATTCCTAAACAATGTCTACTTATTTCTTTCAAGGTCTCTCAGTGTGATGGATGTGGTCTGAGTTTGGAGCAGTGCGAAGGGTTATGAGGTGGCTTTGTGTCAGCGGTGGTGACAAATCGGGCTGGTGTAAAGAGGTAAAAAACAGTCTGGAAGTAGTACTTATCCAGAGGAACAAGCGCATGATCAAGGTTGGTTCTAATATGCCTGGATTGGACGTTATTCAATACCGCTAATGGTCATGCAGTGCGGCGCACTCTCCAGTTTCATTAGTCTCACATGAGGAGCTTCGCAGTTCCAATAGTCTGTGCATACACCATCAATCCGAGCCGGGGACTGTTCCCACATTCTCCTCTGCATCCCTCTAATAGACCTTACTATCTCCTAACACGAATTAGCACGACGTAGCATACCTGCGGAGAATTGGTTGCATTTCTGGTCAGAGCTAATGAGTAAAGGATTACTTTTCCAGGTGCAACTTAACAACAGCTCCTGTCTTTTCAGGATGCAGCTAATCCTCCTCATTCTGCCTGTTTATTTCCGAGTGCTTAGATCACACCACAGCTCCCTGGAAATCCTTTGTTTCCCTGCCAGAAATGCAAATAGCAGAGTAGCAATTTTTTACACTGGCTGGTTTTGTTTTATTGAAACTTTTAGCAGCTTTTCAACTCGGGAAGATGCTAAGACTTGATTTTCCTGCTCATGAAATACCTCCGCTAATAGGAGAGGAGAAGAGGGTATGATATAAAACACATGAAAGCTGACAATTGTTCACCAGAGACCCTTTAAAGTTTCTTTTTTTTTCTTTTTCTTTCAAAACCATTAAAAATCTGTTAGTGTCTAAATTCCTCCACGTTTTTTCCATTGTTAGGTGCACAGTTGAAGACCAAAAAAAAAGTCACATCCCATTTGTATTTGAGAGCCTAACCCTTCACTAATTAGCTATTTTAATATGTTTTCCTCTATAAACAAAAAAAAATGTGACCACTCCTTGTGTTGAGCTGTAGACAGCCTTCACCTCCTTTCCTGCAACAAAAGAAGAAGTAGGAGGAATACACAAAGCAGCCGGCGCCTTCGGGGGCTCTGTGATGATCCGTCTTTGAGGACGCCTTTGAAGTGGAAACGTTGCCTTTAAGGAGCTGATTTCCGTACAGATGTCGCCCTTGATTTGGTCAGTGATGGCTGACTTTAAATGGGAACACAGACTTTTCCCTCAATGCTCTGAAACACCCCCGAGTTGGCAAGTAATTAAGTATTTGTACCCTGTTACGGTATTAAAGTGGATTTTTTCAGGTATATCTGCAATACTTGAGTATTTATTTACTTCTTCCGATCCTAGTTCTGCAGAAAGTCTGTCAGATTTGTTCTGTTAAAAGGGACTTTTTTTTTTTCCTTTACACCATCTCTGATTGCTGAAGTGAAATTGTTGGTATTTTCTCTGTGAAAGTGTCTTGAGATAACTGAGATGTTGCTACTGGCTCTGGATAATTAAAACTTATTGAATTATAAAACCAACACATCACAAGAGAATGTGAACATTTGTTATAAAAGTTTTAACACGCTCAGTATCTTTAGCAGCACAAACACAATCTCATCGTCCTCCTCTGTTGTGTTGTTGGTTGTCATGCTTACCACATGCAGGTTGAAGAAGACACAGGTTTTGACATGTTTTTATCCTTTCTTCTTCCAAAGCACTCACTTTGTATGGACTAAATGCTCCTAAGACAAAAAAAAAATGACATATAAAAACTCTCATATAAGTTGTTGGGTAACTCTATAAACAATCATTCTCAATGGTTTCTTACATTTCTACCACTGTGTTGCAGACTTTAATTGAAAGTGTCAATATTTAAAGCATCTTGCAGATCTATTCAACATTGAAAACTTAAGCTTGAAGCTCACAGAAGTAAATTATACCCAACAGCAGGAATAAAAGCACGGTGATGCTTAATCCAGCCTCTTTTATTATCCGATGATATCATCCATATGTCTAACATGTTGCTCAATGGCCCAGGAGACAAAGTGACGGCTGATTACACTGCTCGCACACTGCTGATTGTGATGTTTGTGTTTTCATCTTAATTAGATGTTGGCTTTAATCGCTCCGCAAACTTCCAAATGGCTGATTGAATCTGCAGCGGAGGGTTTGATTCTCGCGGTGCGAGACGGAGCGGGATGAGGCGCCACATGATCGAGCGATGACCCTCCGTCGTTATTTACTCATGAAGATGGAGATGCCGACAGGACGGAGTCCCACATGAGTCCGCGTGATTGTGGACGGGAGAGGAAGCAGCGGTGCTGTGAAACGGAGCCCAGCTCACGCTGAGCCAATTGAGACAGGAAATGGGGGTCGGTGCAGGGTCACGCCGACCAAACTCGGCAATCTCGGGACTTTGTGTTTCCCGCAAACCCCCTCGCTCGCCCACCTGTTCCTGCAGCCACACTCACAGACAGATGAGCGGCGGCCTGAATCCGCCACCCTACCCACACGGTCCCCTGATTTTTTTTTTTTCAACCCCCTCCCTGGAGGTGAGAGTGTGATATCAACCAATCTGTTTCTACCGCCCCCGTAACCCCGGCAGTCACAGCAGCACCACCCCCGCGCCTCGCAGCGCCGGCCCCCCGCCCCCTCCGCTCCCACTCCCGCCGAGCAGGGCGACAGCCACACCAAAAACACGCCGGACCACCGCTCACAAAGAGGGTCAAGGAAGGGAGGTTAAGTGAGCGGAGAGGAGGGAAGAGGCGGACAGGAAGTCACGCTCGGGCACCCGTTAAACCCAAACACTTGTTTTAACCAACTTAATGGGATTTTTTTTCCCACAGCAGGGGGAGGTTTAGATGACAACATATTAAGTTAAAACAAAACACATCGTCTTTGCATTTTACATTTCTGAAGTCTCAAAACGCAACTAAAGTTTTGCATTTTCACTAGAAAGGTAGGTAGGTCGTACAAGTGAATCCTATTTCATATTTCTCTGCTGGTAGTCGTACTGTTTTGGACACAACACATCGATGACGGCCAGAACAGTACAGCAGATGAAGTTTTTCCAGTGGAAGGTTGTCCTCGTGTTTGCTGAAAGGTGGTAAAGAGGGATGTGGGTGAGCTGGTCAATGTGCGGCCAACAGCGGTCGCCTCGGGTCTCCCGCTATTCTTATTCCAAAGAGAAATGTGTGGAAAGTCGTCTGAGCAACGAGGTAAAGGTTTTCAGGCAAAAAACGTGTGACTACTTAGCCAGCAGGACGCCGAGGAGAGCTCAGAGTCCTCCTTTGTTCTGCTTTGAATTTCCAGGAATATCAACTCCTACTCCCGCTTCAGGGCCGCAGCTTCAGGCGTGATGACGGGGGTCCGGCTTCATCAGCTTAGCCAAAAAAGAAAGTTGGGAGCTTTTTCTGCCAACACAATCACTTTTGAAGACACAGTGTGGAGTTTTTGTAAACGGGAGATTAGCAAGCTTGATGAAGTTTTTCCATTAAGATTTTAAGTAGATGCATTGTGAATAAGAATCATGGTATCCCTGGTGAAATCAAGTAAAAATGAAAGAATCAGTCCTAAAACAGACACATTACATAAGAGTTCTACATTCACTTCCTCTTCTTGAAGTTGATTCTGTTGTTATGATAAATACTGATGACGTACGAACTGCATGGAGCTCCTCTTTTTGATGTAGAGGTCATCACCTCCGACTCAGTTCAGTTTGTTTGATGTCGCACCAATTCTACAAGATCAGTGTCGTCGGCGCAGCCTGGAATAAGCATATAGGTCTGGTAAAAAATGTAGCCTTTTTCGGGCCTCTCTCTGATCCCTGTTCGGTGGAATTACATGCAATGTAAAGAGACGATGAAACAAACGTCCTTGGTACCGAATGGATAATCGAACGAGGACTTAAAGTATGCACTTTTATGAATGTGGATTGTCCTTTTGTTTTAGCAGTCTGAAGTCGGTCCCAGCTGTGAATTTATCAGTTTAACAGTAGTTTCAACACCTCCTCCGTGAGAGCCATTGAACCGGCGATGAGGGGTGGGGGCTGTGGGGGCGGGAGCGGGGGGGCTCAGCGACGAGGGCAATGAAGCAGAGCTCAATTTGGACATCAAACACAGTGGCAGAGATGTGAAGGCGGTGGCACGTGAGATGTCAGGAAGGAGCGGTGTCCTGACTCCATTTCCAGCCCTCCCGTGGGAATCCCACGCATGTTGCAACAATGTGGCAACACACTCCATCCCATTACCCCTGAGGCTCTTTACCCTCAATCTACTCTCGTCTCGAAAAAACTGACAACCGGGCTGTATTGAACTTGTTCAAAGAGTTTCGAGGTTCTTGGAAAGACGGATGAGAAATTAATCATTTCTGTGTCTCCGGATGTTTGATGGCGACACAAGAACACTATGAGGATTTCTCCTTTTTCCTCTTCAGTTTCAAAAGCGTATTGAGTCATTTGCCTTTTTTTTCCAACACATTTTCCAACTATTGATTCAGCTAATGTTCATCTGCAATTCATCTATTACCCTAACAGGGTGAAACATGCGTTCTGACCTTTAGATAACAACAAGTTAGGAAAATAATAACTGTTCACGTGCTATTAGCGGAAGCTAAACGTGTTGATCGCTTTCAATAAATGTGAGAGCTGCGGCCCGCGCATGTAACGACGCAGGGATTAATTAGGTCGGCCATGAAAGGTGATAATTGTAAGTTGCACTTCTGTAATTGTGTTGAGGAAACAGTTACTCATAAGCAGGGCCTTTTCTGCCACTGGCTGCTGCATGATGAATGGAGGCAGACTCAGGGATCCATAAGCTTGCTAATGATTGGTAAGTCATGGTTTCCGGATCGAGATGAATATGGAAAAGATCTTTATCCACCGGCAGACTCAAGGTCACCACTGATCTCCTGTCCCCAGGGTGCTTACCACCAACTTTTCTTCTTTTTTTTTTTTTTTCCTCCTTCCACAAGGTGGAAATGATACCTGCTGCCTTGCTGTGTTTTGCATAGCCAGCATGGTGGAATGCGACACACGTCATATCGTTTATCATCATTTTTCAAGGTGTAATTAAGAACAAACGAGGGAAAGGACACCTACGTATCAACGTTAAAGTACACATACTGCGTTCTCGATGAGCTTCTGCAAAACACCAAAGGATTAAACCAGATCACAGCTGCATAAAATAAAATAAATAACCATATGAAATATTGTTAAGTTTACACTTTTGAGGAAATCTGACTTTTTAGAGGAAAATCAAAGCATTGTAAATAATGAAAAAGTAGCTTATTTCAACTAATTATATCATCTTCGTGTTTGGCCCCTTTACCTGAACAAAGCGTCCCTTATTCCCAGTTCGAGCATCTCATTGATGCGTTTACTCTAATGAATGAGCTTGATCAGCACTGTACATGGAAACAACAACAATGGGGTGGTCATTCATCTCCTTTATTTTTGGTGCATATTAACACAGACGTGAATTATTAAAGAGATATACTACTGCTGATTGTATGCAAGTTGCACTTAGGCTCTCTTTACATGATAATGCAAGTGACAGTGTTTTGAAAGTGCGTGATCTGTAGCTACTATTTTTAATAACTTGCACTGGTGAACATGCAGACACATCAACCCCCGCTACAAATCATTTCAGTTTCAGTGATTAAGGCAAAACCTTTTTTTCCCCCGAAGCTCCTCCTGAGCTCTTAAAACGGAGCATTAAAGTGTGCCAAACTCACTTTCATGAAACAACCTGATGACTCTAATTGGGGTCATGAGAATTTTGGGCCCTCAAAACGGGGTCAAGGAAAGAAAAAGGTGGAGGAAAGCCTCACTAACGTCTCCCAGGTGGAGTGGATCAATCTACCATGAAGGTTTTGCTCGCTGACCTGAAACAGTATCATCTCACAGTCTGTATGTCCTCGTTTTATCTCGAGGTTTGCATTGAGAGATTCATGCACTGAATCATTCTTGGGAGTTTTTCAGGGTGTATTGCAGGGGCATCAAACATAAAGTCAAAGGCTAGAGGCTTTCAGACCAGCTGGTCGATTATTTCCTGCAAATGTGAGCATTAAAACAGAAAGCATGAATTTTTTTTCTGTCATAATAAGTGCGGTTTATTTATTCAGTCAGTCAGTCAGTGTCGGCGAGCTTCAGTAAGAGGAGCCAAGGAGCATTAGCATCAGAGCTAATTTATGGGAAAATGGTGCTCGCAGCCACTGAAAACGTAACTTTTGGAAAACACTCTGACCCTGTTTCCATGGAAACGAGTGAAAATTTAACCTTTCTGAAATGCTGCTACACCACAGCCGTTTTGGTTTTATTACAAAAAAATAACTAATGATGTCAACTGGTGGCCTGGCATGCTGATTGTATCATTTTCAGCATTTCTGCCATTGTCATGTGAACAGACATTGTTTTCAAAATGTTGCTGCGTAACATGATTTTTTTTCTGAAATAAAAGCACAAAATATCTTCCATCAGACGTTTTCAGACAAGCAGAGCCTTGAAGTGAATTTTGCACCGAAAGACAAATAGAAAATCTTGATCATCTTTATGAACATGACTTGTTAAATTTTTCTCAACTATTTTATGAACTGAAAGCGATGTTTCCGTGTAAAAGTAAAGATTCTGAGTTGTCACACAGCTCCCTGTGGCCCCTGACCCACAATGACTTTGACACCCGTTGTGTGTTTCTTCTTTCTTTCTTTCTATTTGAGATTGAAGTATTGTTGATGCATAAATGGACGGTCAATCTCCTGAAAACATACGACTTCTGTTTTTTTTCTAAATGAGCGGAATTGTCAGTGATTAATTTCGGCAGGAGGCACTCCAATAATGAGCTGTGCGTTTGATGCCACTGACTGGTCTTTCCACTGACTTGTACGGTGATTGAGTGGTGCCACTTGCACCTTGATGAACACGTCACCGCGGCGGCTGACAGGCCCCGCCGCCGCCTCGCGCTGTCACCGCCCGCGAGTCGCTCACCTGATTTACCGCCGCGATCGCTCCGCTTGTCCTCATCATTTTTTAAAAGCTCCTGAAGTGTCATTTCCTGTGCTATGCTTGACTTGAATCTGAGGAAATGAAGCCTGAGAGAGGTGAATTATTACCCACGGTGACTTTTAGACTAATTGAGACCATTACACTATGCAGAAGAGGGGGAAAAAAAAAGAGAGGGAGAGACTCCGGTGGAGGGCTCCCATTGCGAGCGAGCATGCACGCCCCTCCTCCCCAAAAAAATAAAAAAAAAACACCAACCGCACCCTAATTTGTCTGTTAACCTTAAATGTCAAGGTGAAACTTCTCGCCTGTCGCAAAGGTTGAATGTAAATTAGTGGCATGAAATAAAAAAACCCCTCTGTCGTGACCTCAATCTGTACAGTTCACGGTCTGTGTTTGGATTTGCTTTTTAAACAGGTTATCGTTAATTATCAGCGACCCCGGGGGGGCTGACGTGCCCGGCTAGTCCATTCTGTTAACGCTCCGCCGTGCGAGGACAGTCGTCTAATCAAATGTCACAGTTCAGCCGAGACTACAGCGACCTGCATCACTCCGGTTCGCTGTACCGGGGGATCGGGGGTTGGCGGGGGTCCCGAGCGAGGGGCCCCACCGCATTAGCGTGATGCATGGCGCAAACTGCACGCTCTCTCAAATGGGATCCACCAGGCAGATAATACACCGGCCGGCTGGAGAAGGAGATTTCATCCCTCTGAGTGAAAAGGGAGAGAAAAGAATGAAGCAGAGAGCAAAATGGAAGCCAAATCCCCGGAGAATAATATGGAGATCTGCCTAACATAAGATCCTCGTGGTAATGCAATTTAAGTTGGAAGGAAAAAATGTCAGGGTAATCTCATCAGTCCGTCAGAGAGAGGGATGTCAGACGTAGCCTGTGGCGAGCCTCCAGCAGGGCCGCTTCTTCCCTCCGCTCCGCTCCGCGCCGCCTCCCCCCTCCTGTCCTCGCGTCTCGGAGCCGCTCCGTCGTCGACGTAGCCCAAATCCCGGGGATAAAGACCGCGCAACACCAGAAACAAAACAGAGAAAATTAGCATAAGGGAGGAAAAATAAATCACCTCTCGGTGTCAAAACCTGACAGATTATGCCTCGGGTGCCATATGCAGGACTGCGGTGGGGTCAGACGGCGCGCAGGAGGAGCGTGTTCCTCGAAGGCCTCGCGGAGGCCGTATGGAGATGGGATCTGTAAATCACTGCACGCTCCCGGGCAGCGACGTCCCTAAAGTGGACCGGCGGTGATGGGTGGGTGCGGGGCGACCTCAGACGGCGGGAGGCATCTCTTGCTCGGAAGCCTTGGGCGCCACTTGCTCTGGGGTCGCCTGCCTGTTGGGCGAGAGCAAGCCAACTGGGACGAAACCGCAGCAGGAGTGGCACGATGCGGCGATCATTATTTAAAGGGAGCCCGGGAGAGAAGCTACTGTTTTCACTTTAGCGAACATTTTCTTTCTTTAAAAAAAAAAAGTTTTGTTTTTTTGTTGTTGTTTTTTTTTTTTAAACCAGATTTAGAGTCTTTGACTGTTGTGCTGACTGCAGGCTTATTGGGAAAAGGTGGCGATCCATAACTGCTGTCAACATTCTCAGATGTGATGCCGGAGGACATGGGAGGGTGTGGAAAAGTGGCTGTGCAGCATATCAGAGAGGGAGATAAGGCCAGATTGTGCTGTATTGATTATAGATAGGCATCTACTCTCCAACACAAGCTGCTGGTCTGCTCTCCAGCGCCGCAGAACACCTGATCGGTTTGGATGTGCATGTCGCCCCCCCCCCCCCCCCCCACTCCCTTGATCACATCCTTTATTAGAGCATCTCTCTGCTGGTGTCATTGTACTTCGCTTCAGATTCATTTAAAAGGACCAGCGTTTCCAGCATGAAGTGACCTAAGAAGGTTTGTTTTCTTTGCACAACATGAAAATTAAAAAATCTTGTGTGATCGGGGTTTTGGAAAGCTGGGCAAAGTCTAAAATACCTAGGATCTTTGGTACCCAGCGAAACTAGTCCTGCATCCCAGTATTATTACTTTAGAAGGCAAGTCATTCTTCATGGGAGCAGCCGTCAGCTGACCTGACACCAGCTGCAGGCCGCCTCTCTGACCTCAGATTTACCAGAAGATCAGTGTGAAGCCAAACGCTCGTCTTTACTGAGAAGTACTGAGCCGTTTCCCCCTGTCTGCTCTAGATCCTGGGAAGTCTTTTCTGGTTTTCTGTGAAAATTAATTTTAACAAACTCAGAGCAGACAAAGTCTCTGACCCTGCTTGTGATCTCTATCATCGCCGCTAACGTTGTCCGTCTATCTCATTTAAATATTGACCAGAAATCATGTTAAAAGGTAATTAAGGATGGTGATGAATTCAAATTAGAAATTAAGAATTTTTTTTTAAGTGTAAAAACAGAAGAGTAACAGTTGCAGTGAATATTTTAAGATTTATCAATTTTTCCAAATTGAAATAAAGAGGCACAATAACCTGTACTTTTTTATTTTAACTCTCTTCTGACCCCCAACAGCCAATATTAATAAAATTGTATAATTTTAAACACAGTCTCTTAGAGACAGAGCCAGTCTCTGTAGCCTCATTCTGGGTGTGTGTGTGTTTTTTTTTTACATGTCTGCATTCATCAGTCCTAATAAAGACTCGCTATTTCCAGGCACACAGCCTCGGACCACCAGCCTGCATGTGACCGCCACTGCAGAAACACTCGTCGGCGTCGTAAACAGCCGCTCCGACGTGATCTATCGAGTCAGGACACATACATTTGTGACTGCGAAAGTGAAACGATATAAATAGAATAAGAAGATCTTTGTGTCAGAAAACAATGGCACTCTGTAAAGCAGTCGCAGACATCACTGAACCATTGTCAGAGACTGTAAATGACTGAAATACATATGACTGACGACCTCGGCTTACAATGCAGTCACAGGGCCAGAGAGGCCTCTTTGTTACCAAGCGATATATGATGTGTGTGTTAACATCTCTACAGTGTTTCTTTTTTTCTCTCTCTTTTCAGTCAATTCATCTTGTCCTTGATGATTGCAAGTTATTTGAAATCGACTCCATTTGCAGCCATTACACAAGACAGTCACTTCTATTGGAGTCGAGGGTTTGCGGAGAAACACATTAGAGTAACAATCAAACACTCAAGACAGTTGGTTTTGCTGTTTGTAGTGAGATAATCGGAAGAAAAGTTGAGCAGACTTTCTGATTTGGCACAAATGTGACCCACAAGATCAGTGCATTGAGTAAGACCTCCCAGCAGGCGAACCTAGAAAGCCCATCGCAGGCCATGTGTTTTAAGAAAAGCAACTTAAAATCGTTACAAATAGAAGAAAACTGTAAATATAATGACGCACAGACCTGAATCGTCAACAATGACTTAAATCGAAGGATTCTTCAAAAAAAAAAAAAAAATTAAGAAAAATGTATTTTATTTATTCCTTTATTTGAAAACATTTAATTTATTACATGCCATGCATAACTTTTAATCCTTTCAGCATGAATTATGTCACTTCTTTTTACTTCTTTCAAAATGAAAATAAATATTTGAACTTTATTTTAGCTTTTGACAAATTGCACTCCATTCTAATAAAAAATGATCAACCAATCAAAAACATAAAACCATGGCAAATAAAACTTTAAAAGAGTTATTACATAAAGGAACTGATTTTGAAAATACAAAAAATAACTTCAGATCTATGTAGTGTTGATCTGGTATTCACTGTGGAGGCTGAAATAAAGTGATGCATTCAAAATCCATGAAACCACAATGTGGATAACTTTTGTCTGTGCCGTCTCTCTATAGATGGCTTGTGTGCAATTTAACGATGTGTATATAAGATAACTTTTAAAAAGTTTCAATCACAGTTTCTCACTTGTGAAATGTTATCTTTTGCCATTTGGTCATTTGATTTAATTGGTTGGAACGATCAGAAGCAGCCTGGAAGGCGGTGTCGTATATATACACATATGTGGGTGATAGGCTATATTATGTGTGCGTGAGGCTCGTGATGCCAGGCTGAATTGGCTTTTTCTCATGATTTGTGAGTCTGGAAGGTTCTTTGTTTTCAGCTGCTGTCGGAAGTTTTATTTATCTGCTTCCACTAATGGTTAGAAGTATATGCTGCATTGTGTTTGAGTTCCCTACACTGCTGTAGACTATTAAGAGCAAATTCTGCGTCATTGTAGTTTTGATGTATTCTGGTACACAGAACTATAAGTAGGAATATGGCATTTTCTTGGCCGGAGCTGCATGCATTAAAGAAACTCGTCTTTGTAAACACGAGCTACAAGAAGAGAAATCCGCAGTAATGAAGTGAAAATGTGCCTCTGATTAATCTTGTGCAGCAAAGTTATTTACTGCTGAGGTGCAGAAATGCGCTGCAACATAAAAGGAGAAATGCGTTGTGTTTCATTGTGTTGAGCTTTTCCATTCGGACTTGTCTCAGTTTGAAATCATTTGGTTTCTCCCCACTTTGCTTATTTCCTATAATGAAATCTGTAACCGTAATGGGTTTCTGCATTGCAACTGCATCACAAGCAGCCTGTATGTCAGCAACATGAAACGCCGGCACAAAGAGAAATAGAAAGCATTAGTTAAAAACCGTGTCTGTTTTCCAACTCACACACACACACACACTGTACTCGCTGCACACTGAAACCAAAAACACAGAGGGAATTTTTCTCTCTGTGGGTGAGAAATGGGGAAGACACTGTGGTTTTGTTGTTCTGTTGCCCTCTTTTCTTCTCCTCATTTATTCAAAGCTGTAAGGCAGCAGTCTGGTGCCATCAATCTCAATCGGCCTGCACTTCCTGCACCGCTCTGATTGGACGTAATGATCTCCGGATGTCACTCAACAGCCCTGATATGTTTCTCTCTGTGACCCATCTGCTTCCCTGTTCTGCCGAGAGCAGCCGGGGTGTTTACCACGGACACACAGGCGGTATGTATCCTCCCACGCTCCATTCACTCCACAGTCCCTGTGCCACCACCACCACTCACCCCCCCCCCCCCCCCCCCCCCCCCCCCCCCCCCCCCCTTCGCCTCGCCGTCTCTTTTGTTCCTCATGATTATTGCTTGCATATGTGGGAATAAAATAAAAAAAACTACAGCAACTTTTTTTTTTTTTTTTTTTTTCTTATCGAGAGAAGTTGTGCGCTGATGAAAAGCTGCGTTAAGGACTTGATGAAAGCAGTAATCAGAGCCGCATTGATATTCATGGAGATGATAGGAGCTGACTGCGGATGGAGGTGGGGTGCAGGTCACAAACGTAATTAGCCCTTTTTCACTGAAACCTTCTGAAAGGGACGATTTAAAGACTCGTTCATTCATTCATTGATATTCAATCTTGTATTAAACGTGTCTGTTAACGCCATTCCATCAAAAGCCTGGCGTGTGGCAGCAGCACTGCATGATGATGCCGCCGCCGTGGCAACGTCTTAGGATGCGCATGTGCAGTTAGCAACATTTCGGAGAAGTTGTGTTTGACTATATTTCAAGGTAAAAATGTTTTTTTCTACAATCTTGTTGATTTAATGGTCAGATTCCACATAACACTTTCTTTACTTAACTGTGTTCCATTAATTTACGATAAACTGTATGGATGAAATGGCAATTATTTCATGAAAGAGTACAGCACTACAATGCGAGGAGCTGTTTGCACCAGAAGTTGATAATCATTCGCACAAAGGTTCTAGTGCCGCAAATGAGAGTAACACATGAGTTTTCAAGGCCGGTCTGAAAAAACATAAGTGTTCAAAGCACAATTTCACTATTTTTTTTTCTTTTTTCTTATTCTTTATTGACACAAATGCAACAAATCAGTCAATAGCAGCACAGATTTTGTTGTGAAGCACTACTTATTGTTCACGCCTTCTGTGACCACCATTCACTCCCAACACACTGTTGCTGAAGAATAGTCCAAGGATACTTTCTGAGGGTTTTGGAGTCTGTCAAATTTAAGTTCCATAACTAATAAAAAAAATCTCCTGGAAGTTTAGCAAACTCAACAAAACAACATTGTATTCCTAAATTCTGTCTTAAAAAAATCTTCCTAAATCGTGCTGTTTTTCCATCAGATAAATGAAGTACTCTGTGTTTTTATTTTAGTTTTATAAAAACTGCTGGATATGGAGCCTCATAAACTCGATGCAGATGAAAGTGGCACAAATGGAACTTCTTTTGCTCATATATGAAACAATTTGAGATTTTTCATGACGACAGACACACCCAACACACACACCCAATTTTTTTGAGATCCAAGCCTTCATTGGGGAAGTTTGCTCAAGAACATATCAACATCGAGGTTATAAAAACGATCAAACATGTGACCTGTGGAGAGAACGAGAACTAAGTCTACCGTAATGCTCGATTAAAGTGAATGTTTTGGTTTGCCATGCCAGGCAATCAGGAGAATATCTGAAAATATGTATAAGAAAATTCCAAAGCTCTGAGGTTTTCTTGTTTGATTTTGTTTAAACTCACTTCACATAATATCAAAATGTAAACGCAAAAAAAAATTAAAAACCGTTTTTATATTATTAGTATAGGAAAAAACTGTTTTCATTCAAAAGTTGCCATATCAGTGGCGTCGGTGTTGTGTAAACAGACACCCGAAACACAGTGAAAGTTGCATCTTTTTACATGAAAACGTTGGCCTAATCTACTATAAAACTGAAGACAGGTGTGGCAGTTCTCTGATCATATTCAAATGAGAAAAACCCACGTTCAAACACACAAAAGCAGCAATGAGTCCTCTGAAAAGCCTTAACCTTCACCCTTTTTTCCTGCATCGTGTGTTCAAAACAAGCTCAATTGAGCAGAAACCCACCAAACACTGAGACCACCATTCAGCTCTGACCCCCAGTTAGATAAAGCAATATCAAGAAGACCTTTGGATGTAAGTAATCTTAACAGAACGTCCCCCCGGAGAAAAAAAAAAAAAATAGATGCTGCTTTATGTTGTCACTTTACATTGTGGGTGAACAATGAGGCAATTTTGCCCAGTGAGAATGTAGATGAATCATCTTGGGCAATTATTTCATACATTTTCAGATCTTTCAGTCACTGTAATTACTGCTAGAATTCCCCCTTCTTTCTGTTTCAATACATTGAAAGGCTTTCTCATTCATGTTCCCATTATTCCTGATACTGTATAGCTCTGCAATTACAGCCCATTTTCTTTGACCACTGCGGTGGAGAAATGAAAATGACTCAAATCTCATTCTTTTCCCAAGTAAACGGGAAAAAGAAGAAGAAGAAGAAGAAGAAAGGAGAAAAAAACCCTCCACTCGGCTGTGTGTTGTCTGCCAACCAAAGCGGGGCCCAGTGTAAGTCTGCCTAAGTGGCTTTTGGTGAGGATCAGATAGCAGTCATGTCTGCAAGATTAGGAGAAGAGAATCGGCACAGTTAGGAGGCCAAATCTGTGTAAACCAAGCCCCCCCCCCTCCACACACACACACACACCGCCACCACCATCAAGAACACACATTAGCGCCACTACAGCGGCCGCTCCAAGAGAGGCAAGGCATTAGTGGGACAGCAGCACGGGGATCATGATAAGGATGCCACGGAGTCAGACGATACCGATCTGTTTTGTCTGACTTTGGACTCGACACGGAGGAGTGGACGGTGGGCTGTGTCGTTGACGCAGGAAGGACCCCCAGGCCCAACACCCGAGGCAGCGATCGGACGCGAAGCTCTTGCTGGTACAACTTGAACGTCGACGGGGAGCTTACATCGGGGGGGGGGGGGCCGGATTTATCAGGCGTCTCGGATTCGCCGTCTATAAACGGCGCTGCATTACAGGGCTGGAAGGAGGAGGACTTCAGAGGATGGAGTTACACCAGCTCTGGCTGAGGAGACTCGTGGGAGGGAACGTAATGTTATTGTTTTACAGCGCTCTCCACCTCAGAGAAGAAATTATACTGTATTGCATGTACCTGGATAACCTCTCGAGGTTATATATAGCTCCGTGCAAAAGAAAGGAACACCTCCCTCAGAAAGACACCCCAAGTGTTCAAAAAGTATCAAAGTCAAGGAGCCAAAGTTCAGTTTGCTAATGAGAAAATGCTGTGAAGAAAAGGTTGGACCTGATTTTCTTTTCGTCTGTCATTTCACATGACAAACTCGTGTACAAACCAAACAAGAAGATTTAAACGTGTTATCTTAACCTTTCATGTGGCATGTAATGGTCATGTACTGAGTTCACTGAGGTCTGCAGATCGCTGTGGACTATTGAATGCAGTAATACAAAGTTGGACGGCAAGTGATTTTTCATCAGAATGCGGATTGATGTTTGATTGATGGCAGATGCTGGTGGAGTGTTCTGGCAGTACTTGAAGACCGATAGTGTGCATGTGGTCACGTAAAACCAGGGATCAGTGTTGTATAGTTTTGTAGAGTAGGCTGTCAAACATTATGTAGAGACAGTGTTCTGTTCTGCAATTCACTCTGATCTCGTTTACATATTGCAACGTTACAGTTGGTGAAAGGCTTGAGCTCATAAAAAGTGTCTTCAGATGAAAGTCCATGTGGATTGCAAAACCAGGTCATTGGTCGCATCTAATACTACATCACAATCATCCGCAATTATCCTGTTTGGGCTTATTTATTTTCCTGCAACTGCATCCCATCTCATTTCATTTCAGAATTACACAGTAATCTCATACATTTCCGACTCTTGGTGCCCATATAACATATGACACGTATGACCCTGGCAGAAAAAATAATTTTCCAGTCTCGGAAAACTTTGTACTGTAGCCTATTGATTCCATGTCATTTCCCAAAACATTTCGTAAAACCATGTACCAGTCAATTCTGCTGTAGGTGACAGTACGCAGCCCTACATTTAAAGTGTATGAGCCCTCTTCTTTTTGAGGGGTATACCATTTTTTAATGTCTTAACAATAGGTGAATCTGCATTTATTTGTTTTATGTCACAAAAAATGCTCAGTATAAGCATTTGGAATCGGTAAACATGGGACAAGTAATGGCATTCAATGAGGTTGGCCTTGATGTTCAGACTGGAGTGAGAGACTTGTCTCACTTATAGGAAGAATGTATATTCGGCCTCAAAAAAAAAAAAAAGCCCCTATAAAAGCTTGACGGTAGCCGGGATCTTAGCTCCTGCAGAAACTCTCTGTGTTCTCATTACGGCTGCGGCGATCGCCTCCCCCACAAGGTCAGCTCCGAAAAAATTATGTGGGCCTCTGTCAAAAAATGGCAATTTTTAATAAGCAGATTTTCATCCAGTCATCCCAAAACACTTGCTCTTCCAGGGAATGTGCCCACATTTCTCCGCTTGACAGCACTCTCCTGGCAGCCCTCTAACAGGCGAGGACACCTCTGGAGATCTTTTAAATATTAGCAGAAATATGACTCATTTCTGAGGTTAAGAAAGCTGATGAAGTGCTTTTACTTTCACGGCTAAAAATAGCAGCACGCATGTGTCGCAAGGTTTTTTTTTTGTAACCCCGTTTCGACCTTGTTTGACGAAAACAAGGTCCCAAAAGGTTGCAAGAAGCACAAATAAACGGAGAAACACTTGAAAAGCATAAGCAGAAAATTCAAAGACGATATGAAAGTAAACCGTGTTGTGTTTAATAAATGATAAGGCATGAGCATGTTTCGTAACCTTAGCTTTATTTGTTATTTCTCTCAAACTGAGTTGTGATAAAATGTGTAAGTAAAGTCATATTTAGTGAGGAATTGGAGGCTTTTTTTTGTAGACATGTTGAAATTAGTTTATTTTTGACAAATTTTTATCATTTATTAGAAGATATATAAAGACGGAATGACAGTTTACAAAGTAATTAACCTCAATAACAAGTCTGTTTTTTCAACACACCAAGTTAAATTAGCAAAATGGAAAAGTTACACAGTGAAATTGAAGCAAAAATGATCAAACCTTGAGGTACTGGACAAGAGCAGGAACTATTACCGCAATGAAAAAAAAAAAAGAAGGCTAATTAAGCGCTAAAAGCACAATGAACACACCATAAACGTCTACCAAAGCCAGTGTAATAGCTTTTGTATGGACACAATGCTCTATTTGTTTGCTTCCTGCTAGTTTTAGAATTTTGTGGATATCATTAATGTAGACATAAGCAATATGCATTTTCCTAGCTGGGTTTTCACTTTTCTGTGTCATTTTGATGAGATTCTGTATGATTTGAAAGATGAAAGAAATGACCTTCTGTGCCTGCATGGTGATGAAGTTGCTTTAAGACTTGGTTTGACAAAAAAAAAAATATAAATTCTCTGCAAACCAGTCCACAAAATCCATCTGGAAACACGAACTGCTTCCAGACTTGTTGTCAGAAAATGGAGCCGATACTTCAGCGGAACCGGATCAGATTGGTTTCTGGAAGGCGACATCGTTAACGGCCCATATGTAGTGACAGGACAGCATCTGAATGTCGTGTTGTTTCATCCTGCTGATGTTGGAATCCAGCTGCTGAGCACAACACGCGCAGGTAGCTTCAAAGAGAAAACATTTTCCTGGCAGCCGTCGGCCAGGACGAGTGTGAGCCAGCAGAACCCGACTGCTGTCGAAGTGCCGGCGGTGCCAAATCCTCCAAGATCTAACTGGTAGCTGTAATCAAACACCGGTTCTCAGCGTCCGCTGGTCACGTTTTCGCTGAAATAAATTCCAAAAATTGAGATTTTTTGCAGAATAATACTAGAAGCCAGTCAGAAAAAAAATAAAAAAACAAAAAAACTCGGTGGTCCGTGTCGCCCTTGTTTGAGAGATGAGAGCACAGATGGTTTCATCATCCACACCAGCAGATCTGCTGAAATCGCCGCTACGTCCAGGCTTGTGTTTACAGTGCTGTCGGGACGAGGCCACGGTTGAAGTAGGTTTATTATAAACATTAGCCAAACTCGATGTGCTTGTCATGCATAAAATGAAGGTGCTGCTGCGCCAAAATGAAGCAACCTGTGTGTCCTGGGCCTTAAGGTGGAATGGTGAAACAAAATACAAGCTTTTGATTCCATTTTTGTTTTTTTTTATTATTTCCCAAGCTAGCGACCACAACAGCCCATAGTCTCAGTGTGTGTGTGGTGAGAAAAGAGTGTGCGTTTGTGATGATCAAAGCCTTGAGAAGTCCACGCTCAGCAGGTAGAGGGATGTGTTTGGTGAGCTTGAAGGAAGCTTGATCCACTTTAAACACAAAAAGCCCAGAAAATGTTGAATATGACTCCACCATATGGACATCACTGCAAGGGAATTCCTAACTAGGGACGAGCGAGAAACAAGAGCTTAAAAAATTCAGAGAAATTGCAAGAGAGAGAAAGAAACCAAAGCAAACAACCCACGGGCACATAGTCCTTTTATGGTTTTATTAATATGAACAAACATTGTCATGTGTGCATGAATAAGGAATATTGTTTCAGGGTATCTATTCAAAGTCTGGGGTCCCCAGACGCTCTTCCCTCGTGATGCCGCGGCTTGACAGTGGACAGCGGCGGTTGACACATAGAGAATACGTTACAGGGCGGGGGTTGACATGACGGCCACGTGCCACCGTGGCGCAACAGCCGACACGCAACCGCGGCTGTTTCATAATTCATCGCGTCTCACCCGAGAAATGAAACAGCAGTCCCTGTCAGGAGCGTTTAATCCAGCCGCGCCGTGAGTGAAGATGTCAACAATCTGTCGACTCCGTTTGATGCCCCACTCATCACAGGCGGCTTCTGACAAACACCTACACGGCTAAGTGCCGGAGAACAAAAGAAGGTGTGGGGCAAAGGGAAGAGGAAGCGGCGAGAAAACGTAACAAAAAAAAAAAAAATGCTTCTATTTCAGACTCTTACAGTAAATTCTTTGGTTGGGTTTATTTAAATGTTTTGGGTTCAGTGCTGTGCACGCACACTTGTATCAGTTCTCTGATGCATCACACCCAAAACCACCTTCAAGATTCGGTGCAATTCAGTTTGATTCATATGGTTACAGCATGGTCCAATCTATGGCCGGCAACAAATTTCAAAAAATCAGTACTTTATTTTACTGAGACTCTTAGCACGAAGTGGAACAAGATAGTTGTTCACAAAACAAGGTCAATAAAAGGAATCAATGGCACCGCGGCAGTAAGTTCTCGTGCTGTATCATAATGTAAAACAGCTGCTAGCTGATCTTTGTCCAATAGAAATATTTAAAGCCTCATTTTAAATTTTCTTTTGCCCTCAAGCTTTCAGCAGAGCAGCTGATCAGTGAAGCATGAAGTATTTCAGTCGTGATGATTTGTGTTTTCCTTTAGATAAACAGTGACGGAAGTAAAGATGGTGAGCACACTTGGACTGGCACTTGGACTTTATTAGCAATCGCAAGACGTCGCCAGATGTGCTCGGCTAACCGCTGATTGTCGCCACATTGCAGCATAAATACATGCTTTTCTGCTCAAGTAAAGAATATATAGTAGAGTACTTTGCCAATTGTGTAAATTTACTCGATTTAGAAAAAAAAAAAGAGAAAAACTTGCCACTATTTCTGTCACCATTCCTCTGCAAATTCACCCCATTTCCTCCTAATGAGATCCAGGTATCAGGTTTTGGTCATTTCTCCACTCACCGGTGAAATATGAACTCTCTCCTGAAGAGCGCTGAGTGCTCCGTCCACACAGAGATGAACTCAGCGCTGCTAGTTAATTCGCCTCTCTGGTCAGTTTGCTTCTCCGGTCCCTTCGCCATCCTTTGGCATAAAGCGACCGTCGACCGGCTGGGCGCGTAAACATTTGCCTGCTGTCTCCAGTTTACTGACATCATGTCACATGATTTGCGGGCATTAAAACTCCCAGTTTGTTTTGTTTTTTTTTCTCTCTCTTCCACCCCGTCGTCGGAGCCATTTGCTGCAGAATCGCTCGCTGCACCTAACGGCGCCTCGCTAATGACTTTGATTACGATCCAAAATAGCAGTTCGTTTTTACTCACCCGTTTTTTTTGTTTTGTTTGTTTTTTTTTTTACAATGCCAGCCAACCAAACACCTTAATCCACAGACCTATTTCTGATCACTCCGTAATAAATTGAGATGTAAAAAAAACGTAACGGTGACTCATCACCCCTGTTGGCAGAGGAAAACAACAACATCAAATACAATTAGGCCTGCTTTTCCTTTTATGACTGGGTTTACTCACTTGCTAATTTGGACCGCAGGGTTAGCAACCAGCGGCTAACACAAAAAGAATGCTGCTAATGCGAAATCATCATAATATATATCAGATTGTAAATGTGGATGTTTAATATTGCGTTGGTTTGTCTTACTTCCACTCACAGGAAAAAGGAGTCCTCAATGAATGTGAATAGTTTCCTTCAACAAAGAATCAACAAGAACTTAATTAACGGCAATCAGAACAGAGAAACAGAAGTTATTTCACGAGGCCAAAAAATGTGTGGCTTCGCTCTAATCCAGTAAGTTGCTGGCCTCCTTTCACTGCATTGCTGGCATTTTTTTTTTTTTCTTTTATCAGCTTGTGAAGAAGCAAAAAAAGAGTTTGGATAAAAATCAATGTCTGATCACACTGAAAATGACTGTAATGTGAGTTGACAACCAGCATCTCACACTGTAGAAGACCCACAAGTTTGTTTCCATGTAATATTTTAGCAAAACTAATATTTGGCAAAACTAGCTTCAAAATACTAGACATACTTCACATTATGCTTTATTATGGGCATGGAAGTGCCAGAAATTCACGAGCTAATTTTAAAAATTGTACGATGTGATTCGGAGAAGTTGCGCTTTCAGACGGAAATCCTTCCTTTCAGAATGTTTTAGTCTAGAAACCATTTTCAAAAAGTGCAATTTTCAGTGACTCCCAACAAAACAGAAAAAAAAAACCCCACAATTTGATCACGGGCCTCTGTGAGTGTGTGCCTCAAACTACTCCATTTTGGTTTGTTTTTTGGCAATTTTTCTTGCTGTATTTTCTTCCAAAAACAACCTTGGGAGCTAAGAAAGCGCTTGTGAAAGTGGAAAGATGAAAAGGAAAATGGTGAAAACATCAATAGATGTCAAGAAAAAGTTCAAATCCAAGAATAATGATGCCTGTGTTGCTTTTAGTCATTTTTATGCATAAAATACAACCGGAAAGCGTAATTTTGACAGCCATTGTTTATTATATATGTTACTTCAAGGAAAATTGATTTTTGTTTTAGAAGAAATCTGTTTCAAAGTCGTTTTCAGGAAAAAAAAAAAATGCTCTAAAACAAAGGCTGGCTGATGATAATCAGCAGAACTGCCTAAAAGTTGGAAGAACTCCTTGCCCACCTCTTTCATCCACAACGACCGGGTGAAAGCTCATTTTTCTTTAAGACCTTTACCGATAAATCCTTTTCTTTTCTTTTCTTGTCTTTTTTTTTTTTTTTTTTTTTTTTTTGTAACATCAGCCATTTGAGCCGCAGCATCAGCACACAGCTGATTTCTCCTGGCTCCTCCACAAATGGTGGCAGGTTACCTTTTAATAACAGATGTGTCCCTGTCCCAAAAATGGCAACCTCTGAAGTGGGAACAGGTTAATTGCACAACACCAACACACACACACACACACACACACACGCACACACACATTATTGATAGTGGAAATTTCTGACAAGTCCAATGGCAGGTCACAAACCTCGGTGTAGATGGGAGATAACAGCGTGTTTGTACTGAAAAGAGACATAAGTGAAGAGCAGGAGAAGCCCGCCCCCAAACTCTGATTGAGTGGTATTACCCTTTAACCCAAACTGTCCGTGTTCAGTTTCTATGCCAACAGCAGATGAATGTTTCCGTCCGACAGCCTCCTCTGTGTGTGTGTGTGTGTGTGTGTGTGTGTGGTTTCTATTGAATAGAATATAATGCGTTTATTGTCATCATACATGCACAAAGAAATTTATTCACGTATCTCAATAGTGAGATTCGTTTCAACGCATCTCACGCACACACACCATGTAGCCTAAACGTATACGCACACTTTAAAGTTGCATGCACACACACACACACACAGATGCTCATCAGTAGCGGTTCCAGCCTGATGTGGTTGGAGGCTTTGCGCCGTGGTGAAAGCATGAGGAGAAGGTCTGACGCTGGTGGAGAAGGCTGTTGATGCTTCAGTTCATCCCTAAGCTGTCCGAGCTGATTGAGGTCCGGGCTTTGTGCACGTTACTCATGTTCTGTGTGTTCAGGCAGATGGGAATTTGGGAAATCTTGCCTGGGAAGGTCCCAGGACCCATTGGGTGAATTTTTTTTTTCTACATGATGGCAACAAATGAACGGACAAAACAGGACAAAACTTCAGAAATCTGCTGAAGAGTAGAAACAAAGAACACTTGTTTTTGTTTAATTTGTGTTTTTTTTTCTAGATCAGTAGCTATCATTACATGGCCAATGCCCATGAATCTGTTGTCACCTTATCACCCAAATGTACCACCACATTATTAGAGGAACCTATAGAGTCAAGAATATGCATACACTGTAACTTAGAAGCTTTTGAAGGCAAAATTTTATGTAAACTGTAGGAATTTGTTGTGACTGCTCAACTGATCGACTGCAGAATACCAGAACGAAAAAAAAAAACAAAAACATTGCAGTTTCAAAGGATTTATCTTTTATGACTCAAATCAAAACCACAAATCTCAAAATGTGCAGGTTAAATAGTTAGATTGTTAGAAACCACGAGAAAGGGAATGAAATGGTCAAAATGGCTACAACAGTGAATTTGGTGATTTTTTGCCATTTGCAAAGTATAGATATTTTGTAATTGAAGCCATTGAAGGATTAGCCTTAGGTGGACATGTTTTCTTCTTAAAGGCTTTTTCATTGTTTCGTCCATTTTGAGGTGGTTTTTTTTTTTTGCCATTTTAACAATTTGATCTCTTTTAAAATTTTCTATCCTTTTTTGCGGAGGTGTTACCATTTTTAGCAATTTTTGGTCATTTCAGTGTTTTCCTATCTTTCCACTGGCGACGTGAGATTTAGTTTCTCATGAATTTAACTGTTCATTTATTTGATCAACATTTGTCACCTTGAACTCAGACCACTGACAGATGATCTGCAGTGCAACAACAAAAAAAAAATGTTTAATGACATAATGGCAGATAGAAAATAGAAGTCAGACTAAATAAGACATTCTTTGGCATACATTTTCTTTGTTGCCACATGGTGGTTATTTGTGTGTGTGTGTTTGAGTGTGTGGTAAATGTCATGGCTTTACGGTATATATACATTTTTAAAATAGTCCTCGTCATCCAAACAGCCGCACAAAGCTGGTATTTTCTGGGTGGGAGCATCGCTGTGAAGGGAGGTGGGCCGCTGGAGCGCGACTGAAGGAGAAGTCAGAACGGTGCTTTTAAGCTACTCCTCTTCAATCAAACACTCTGAATCATAAATCACACATAGATTTTTGTGCGACAATGAAACAAAAAGGAAAAAAAGAAACAGGCTGAACAGCTTTCTGACAGGATTTTACAGGCAAGCCTGATCACACTAATTGAACAATGTGGGATCAGGACATGGACGAAAACTGACTCAGTCCTTCAGGAGGTTTAACATTTATTAATTGTCACATAAAACTGTAACTCTGTAACTTATAACCTACTCAGCTAAAGACCACATGCACGCACACACATTTGCGAAAACCATAAATCTATTACAAACCTTTATTTTACACACACACACACACACACACACACACACACACACACACACACACACACACACACACACACACACACACACACTCTCACAACCTCAAAGAAGGCAAAGCCTTCAGCACCCCTCTAATGCTCCCCTGAGGTGGACTCGGACCCCAGATTGGGAACCACTGCTATAGAGCACAAATCGAGGGGACTATATTTTGGTTTTACTTATTCAGACTCCATATAAACTTCACCAGTCATTGTTTACCAAGCACTTTGTTTCAATTACGTCAAAAGTGGCCGCACTTTTATAAATGTAGCAGCTAAATTTCAGTATTCCTTGGAAGAAGGAAGGTTTTCACTTCTGAATGTGAGGTAGGAACACAATGGAGCCCTTTTATTGTGGCCATAGCTGTGTGTTATATTTCCACACCACACTCTGGCTCCCTCTAACTTAATGGTCACCCAAGAAAAAGTGTGCCACTTAACAAATGGACTGCTTTTGCTCAATATGCAATTAACCTATATCGCAGGATGGAAGTTTTCAGTCCACCGAGGAGGGTTTTGACAGAGTGAATATCTAAAAATGGCAGTATACTGTGCAGAAATCAATCCCTTTTCTCTCCATTGATTCCATTAAAAGCCTTTTTGGAGATTGATTACACTGAAAGCCTCCCTCCGCTTTGGATTACAGTTGCACAGTTCCAATCTCATTTTTTACAGTCCAAAGATATGGGCATTTATTCTATTACATTGCAAGGTGCAAAGCCCGGAGCCAGAACATCAGAGACCCCACTACCACCACCCCCCCTCCCCTTTTTTTCCTCAGAATAATGCTCTGTACAGATAGTAGAAACATCCGTTTGAGTATTGGGTATTGCCCTGCTTTCTCAGATAAGTGTTATCACTCTTGTTGCTCCCGTTGGAGATCAGTTTTCACCAATCAAGATCAAAATGCGTGTTTCGTGTAATCTGAAAACAAGTCTGGAAGAGTGAAGCGTTTTCAGCCTGCTCTCAAGTTCCTGTGTTGTTTTCTTCTTATTTTTTTTTTCAAACTTAGATGAAACACCGATCTGCAATACCATCATGACCTCCCGAATAATATTGTATTGGTCCTCTTTTTTTGCAGTGAAATCAGCACAAAACCTCTCAAGGCATATATTCTGAATGTGTGCTTTTTTATTTAGATACAAGATGTTAACAGAACATTCTTTGAGTTAAAATATATTCAAACATTTTGAAATTGGTGTTGAATATGTCCAAAACTGAGTCTAGAAGTCGCTGAAAAAGTAAAAACATATTCAAAAGTATTATAAAATATGCAGAAGGATTTCATTATGACCTATACTGGTCAGACTCCAGTCTGAAATGTGCTAATTGGGACTGGATTGAATGGATGTGTTGTTGGTTTTGATGAAGCCACCAGTGAGGAGAACTCAGGGAGCTGTACGGGAGGGAAGCTGGGTAACTATAAATCGGGTCTCACTGACATTTCTTGTCAGCTTGTATTGTCTTGCTGAAAGAGGCCCCTCTCATCAGGGAATGTGTTTCTATGAAAGAGTGTACACGTTCTGAAACAATGCTAAGATAGGAGCTACATTCCAAATGGCATCCATATGGATGGCGGGACACAAGGGGCTCACCAGCAGAACATTGCCTAAAACATCACGTTGCCTCCAGCAGCCACATAATGAACCCTGGTGTCATGTGTTTCCGAAGTGAGTCACACACACACACACACACACACACTCACACACACAGCTGGCTATCCATGTGATGTCAAAATAACAGTCATCCATCACACCAGACCACCTTCTCCCATCGCTCTGTGATCCAGATCTGATGCAGTGTGGCCATTGTTAGAGTTTTAGGGGCTCTGCCTCATACATAACAAACTGTGCTGCACTGTACATTTGGGCAGCTTTCTATCAGAATCAGCATTAACTTTTGCCGCAGTCTGAGCTGCAGTATCTGCTGGGTTTGATCAGAAGAGTTAGCCTTCACCGGCCTGTGTCACTAAGCTGTCGCTTGTTCTTGTTAGATACTGACTTAAGATGCACTGGTATTGCTTTTTGAAAAAAAAAAAAAAGACAAGAATAACCCACTGACTGTAAAACTCATTCAGTTTCCTCCACTTTTTCTGACTCTGACACCCGACTTTAAGGACAAACTGTGATATATCCCACCCATTAGCAGGCAATACATCACAGGTGATCATAATGTTGTGGCTCATGGGTGTAGGACACAGCTATTTAACCAGATTGTTTTATGTTAAACCTGAAATTGAAGTAAAAAAAAAAAAAAAATGCACTGAATGCATATAGATTCCTTTGCATACCGCAGCTCTCAATACCACTGCCTTATCTCTGTAATGGAATATTTATCAGTAAAGAAAACAGCAAAAAAAGAATGCATAAAACATTCAGTTATATCCTTGTGTTTATATGTGGATGAATAAATGATTTGGGATATTACAGCTGGGGTTTTTGGGGGGAAATCCTTACTCAGCGCCTTGTGAAACTCGCCATCTTGAGGGTAAATTCAGGGACGGTGGTGTCTTTCTTTCCCTCATGGCCCCACACCGTGATTCATTTATCCGTCGTGCATTTCTGCTGAGCATGCCACTATCTGCTCGTGGGATGTTTATGAATATATCCAGAAAAAAATGATATGAAAGCAATAACACTTCACAGGATCTGTGTTATTTCACCGCAAAATCGATCAGATATGTCTCTGGAAATTGCATTTCTCTCACTCCCGAGTTGTTTAATATTGTATGTATTTCACAGTGGGTGGAGGGATGATGTGATTTTTTTTTTTTTTTTTTTTTTTGCATATGACTGTGCGTGACCTTTCCGTGGTCCTCCACGCTGCTTAGTACAGTATTTTGGCAGACTTGGTTGTTGCTGCTGAATAGATAAGCGCCCCATCCTGAAACCTGTCCCTGTGAGGTCTCGGTACCACGCTTGCATTTTAAAAGGTTACTTTTAGGATGCCAACTTGAGCCTCGCACATTGCCCGAGGCTACTCGCACAGTCCTCCCTCCCCCATGGCCCTCGTGTGCTTTGGCGTCCTCCAATCGGAGAGCAGACTGGGGGAGAGGGGGAGTGGACAGCGGGAGGTTTATAGATCCTGCTTCGACTGCAAAGTTGAGAAACAGAACAAGAGAGATTACAAAAAAAGAGGAGTAGAAGCCTGCAGTCACTGGTCGACTGCCCAAACATATTTAGCACTCCGGTACGGCCTTAAAGCATCTTTTCCATTTACTGTGAGCAGCAAAACAATGCTTAGTGATTATTGTGTGCTTGTTTGTGCTTGTGTGGCCTTGCATCCCATGGACAAATGCCCTATTAATGAATGGAAACATACTTAAAAGCTTTAAAAGTAGGACATTTGGATTTCTGCCTCTCTAAAAGTGGATGGGTTCTGATGCCTGCATATTGCTGGGATTGTAGTTCAGTATCAGAGCTCTTTCCAAATATACATTTGTATAATGCGAAGGATGTAGCCTTTTTTGACCATGTGTTTCACGTTGGCCTCTTTTGACCTTGTCCTTATTGAGTTAAGACCACATAGTCTGGCTCCTGCTTGATGCTTCCAATGGTTTTAGGATCAACAATAGCTGCGATGATAATGATTGCTGTCCTTTCATACACGTACACATACACATCCACATTATTCACAGATCGCAGGCTCAGCATAAGAATCAACAGTGCATGAGCGTCACAGTTGACCAGTAGAGAGACATTCAGACCAGAATCTACTGAAACCAAGACAAACGCATGCATAGTCTCAAACTGTCATCTGTAATTCACCCAGTCATGCATGTATGCAGAGAACAATTTAATGTGAAAGTTCTTTCTTCACTGTGTAATCTGCTGAAAGGAAGGAATATGCATCCTCATATGCAGATGACGGTGTAGTAAATATGCATATTTGGAAAGGCACTGTTAAATTCAAAAGATTGATGAAACAGCACCTGGATTCATTCATTGTTGTTGTCAATCTGCTTGTGCATATGGAGAATTAACTGCAACCGAAGTTTCAGAAACTTGCATTTCTTTTTTTGCACAAAGAGAGCTTTTTTTTTTCAGTGCCTCAATGACATTGTCGTGTAAACAAGCAGCCAAAGCGAAGCACACATTTACTGGTGTCACTTCGAAAACATTTCACCAGAAAGGATGATTGTGTTCAGACAAACTAAAACATGTACGAGCTTTTAAGAACTCAAAATACGTGCAACTAGGGCTTTACAGTATATCTCAAATGTGTTATCATGATATCATATCAAAGAATACATGAAATATGATAAAATATGCATCAGTGTACTGTTTTTTTAAATTCTACAAACTGAGAATGACAGAATTTGGAAGAAAAATGAGATCAGATGCAACTAATTTTCAAAATGTATGCAAACTAACTTTAAAATTCTAGTTGATAGCTCAAAATATTTCATGCTTGGTGGCCACAGAAACCAAGAAAGTGGAGTCAACTAAACAAAAGAAAAAAGTATCATCTTAAATACCGTCCTATAAGCACTCAAGGCTCATATATCACCAGCTGCAGCTTCATCCCTGTGTTGTGCTCTGTCTTTGTTGCCAACAAGCCAAAGCTCCCCACCTTCCTCACCGGCATGGTGCTGTCACTTGTTTTGTTGCAGCTTTCTTCCTTAATTGGGAATTTCTGCCACACAGCAGACTGAAAACTTGACAGTGTTTCCACATTTTCACAGTTTTTGCCTGAGTCCATCTTGGCACTGACTCATACAGGCACTGGGTTCGGTCGGACCTGGTGATGCTATGATTAATTTTCCCTTTGTGTTTCTCAAAACAAGAAAAACAAAAAAAGACATTTTAAATGCACTTCACAGGCTGGGTGCTAAAATAGCCGCGCACACAATGTCTCATCTCACAACATATGGTTTAAAAAAAATAATATATCAGGTGTGTAGTGACGACACTGTCTTGTTCCTCCTGCATCTGACAGAGTCGAACACTGTCGCACTGCTGCCTGCCGCTGCTCCTCCTGTCCGTTGTGGCCATCGAGAAATCTCACCCTGATGCAATTCCAGTGTAAGAGATAAGGGACAAAACCCACAGCCCTCATTCTGTGCAAATATGAATTTTAAAGTTCATCTCGAGCTAATGCGAGACTCCGGCTGCCGGGATTAGTCACCAGGGTGTCTTTTGCAAAGTTGTAGTCTTTTTAGTGCAAAATTTTCCCCTCCTCAGTGTGCGCTGAGACGCTTTGTAGAGTCTGACGCTAAAAACTAAAAGGCTCTCTTGATTTGGCTCGAGTCGTCCTGCCAAGCCTCGTATTAGCTTGAGATACAAGGACTTTTTTTTTCCAGACAGGAAAAAGACCTTTGTGCTACTCGATGTGGTCGGTGTCCTCTGTGTGTAAAGGAAACAAGAAGTTGAAGGCATCTGCCAATCATTGGGAGTTCTTTCAATGAGAATTCACCCTTTGCATAGCGAGGGCATGTTGTTTGACAGATGTGGATATTTACCAGGACTTCACACTCACAGTTTTGACAGATGCATCAACACCCCGTAAGCTGCGTAAAAATACCTCCTGTCAGAACTAATATGCTAATATTTCCTGACGGGTAACAAGTATACCTTAAGTTTAAACTGAGGTTTTTGGGGTGTTTTGCAAATCGGGCGTCCTCTTTGGACTGATGTAAAATCATGTGACCACAGTTCATGATGATCAGGGAGGGAGAACTGCTATTTAACATTTTTTTTTCCAGCAGGTATTTACTACTGTATCCATTTCTAATTTGGGTGTTGGCTCAAGGTTAGAATTAGACATGTGTTTAAGATTATCCAAGAGGTTTTGGGGACACACCACATAATCTGTGGCGTGTGGGTTTTCAGCCGCAAAGAAAAGCAAACACAACCCACTCGCACATGTGGACACATACACAAGCACACCTACCCCACAGAGCCATGACTAAGCCTGCTAGATTAGCCACCATCCCTGTTGGCACCGTGCAGCTATTGGGAACATCGGGCCCTGTCCTGTGTGGTTGGCTGGCCGGTGTCCTGAGGGGCTCAAGTCACAAGGCTTAGCTGCTGCTGCTGCTGCCGCCGCTGACCACGGCCATCTGAACTCCTTTCCCATTCTGACCTCAGGCAGCGCACAGTCTGCTGCTTCATTAGGTCACTCCACCACCTCTAGCCAGGGGAGGATTTCAAGGCAGGTCCAGGCTGGATTACCATATGGCTTCTCTAGGTTTACGCTGTCATGAAATATGAATCCGACACAAAGAGCAGCGCTCCTAATGCGCTCAGAAGTGTCTCGTGCCCCTTTCGACGCTGCAGGAAAATATCTTAGGGGGCATTGATGTCGCAAAGATTTCATCATGGTTGAATGTTCGGAACGGGGAGTTTTTCGACATTGTTTAGAGTTAAGTCAACGCGTGTTGTTTTTACCTGGTTAAATGCACACAAAATAGTTGCAGGGCTGTGTAAGGTTTATCCCAGTCAAGGTCTCAGGAGACACTAGAGCCAATTGTCACCGGCAATAGGTGAAAAACAAGGCAACAGGCTTACATAAGCTCACACACATATACAGACAATTTGCAATAACCAGACAATGTAACGCTGCAAGTGTTTTAATTACAAGACGTCAGTGTCTTTGCTAAACAGGAAAACTTCTGAGCTGGAAATACAAGAGGAAAAATAAGCTGTATCTCTACTAATACATATTTCAACTTAATAGTACAGTGACAGATGATGCAGTGTGCTAACCTGACCCTCCACACCCACAGATAGGTGTGGCTGATAGTCAGGCTAATTAGCCTGGGCTATCCTTTTTGCCATTATTTATTTGTTGGAAGCTGCAGCAATTGAACTGGCATTCTGGAAAATGCTGCAGTTTGCATGTCAACCCAATAGTTGATGCTGTGTTCTTGTAATTGAACCACTCATGCATTTATGGAGAGAACAGTGTGACTTAAAGTTTCAAGCTTCTTTAAACTGTCTTTCTTCATTGCATAGTCTCACTCAGTGTCTGCTGCATGAAAGGAATGTGTTTCCACTGATACAGTTGATGGTGTAGTGAACTTAAACTTATAAAGAGACACTGTTAAAATGGAGTTAAGTGCAGCTGGAGCCACACTGCTACACTTGTCGAGAAATAAATAATACTCACACCCACTTCCTCCACCACCGAAACCCCCACTTAGTGGGAAAAAAAAAGAAAACCCTCTGTTTGTGTGGAAAGAAACCAGAAAAAAAAAAGTCGTCTTCAAAGAAAAGACTTTTAAAGAGCAGAGCGCAGCCTGTGTGGAGGTTAGGAAGCTGTGAGGGTCGCTTTTCTTCCTTCAGGCCCAGAGGTGGCTGGAGTGACAGAGGCCAGATGGTGGAGTCTACATGCCTGGGAGGCGAACACAGACTGACAAGACAGCCAAGGGTCGTCCACGTTAAAGTATCTCCAGCAGCTCCAACAAAATGCTGCACCATGTTGTCCCCCCCCCCCATCATGAATTATTAAAAATGACAGATTTTTGCCTCAATGAAAAAACATGTCCAATCGGTTTGTTTCGCACACTTGCACACTTTCAGTATATATTACAATTACCAGATGTGGGACGCTGGCACCAATATTATCATTCAAAGAAATGACTTAACACTCAGTTTGACTTAGTAAAGTAGATTTAAGTGCGATATGTAATGGTTTTAATAACAAGTTTGAGTATTCCCCCCAGAAAAGACGAGGTTTAACAATTGCTGTGATACTTGGATTCTTCCTGCTTCGTATAAATGGAACCAACTGGCAATTTATGAGGAATATCATCACTTCTCTTCAGAATGAAGGATCTTTTGTGCTTAAAGTCAGGGTAATGTGAAGAAGCTGATTAACAGCGTCTTAGAAATACTCTTTCTGGTTCATGGCAGGTGAAGGATGTGATTAACATCAATATCATACAGGATTTTGTGTTCCCTTTTTAAGGAAGATTGTCCATTTTTGTTTCAGAAAAACCATCCAAACACGAGGACATGCACAAACAAGAAAATAGTGATTCGGAAATTATTGGCCCGATATGGTGGCCAACTGTATGACAGTGTTGAATTTGAAAAATGGATGGAATTTATGGGAAAGTCTTGTGGTGCGTTCACACCGAACGCGTTGCAAGCGTCACGGACGTCGCTTTTACATTCAAAGTCTATGGTGGACGAGCTTCAACGGACCTAACGCGCCTCAGGCGCTTTTCGAGCGTCGCTTTCCGAGCGTTGGCGACGTGCGTCACGCATTGCAGGCGTCAACGCCTGAAGTTGGGAAAATTGAACTTTGGAAGCGTCAACGCACGCGTCATCCAATCACAGACGAGCACTCTGAGTGCTGATGCAGGCCAGAAGAAGTCAAACTGGGCCCGGGAGAGGCGGAAGTACCGCTGAAAGCGAACCTCATCCTCACGCTGGCCCCGCGATCTGGGTCCGGCCCCGGAGGGTGTGAGAAACTCTGCGCTCGCCGGGGAGCCGGTCGGAGAGGCGGGGGCGGCCGACGGTGTGATCCGCGTCACCCGCCTGCCAAAGCCCGACCGGGCCTGGAGGCTGGGCTGCTGGGTCGGGGGAACAGCGCTGTGGCGGGCGGGGGCCCCCGTGGTGGGTCCAGGGTTCGTGTGTACTCTGCTTCTCTCCTGCTTCTCTGCTTCTCTGACACCTCCGTGCTGGAGCCGCTCGCTGCGGCTGGCTTACATTTCGCCGAATTCGTCCGAACAAAATCATAAAGAGTTGGTATTCGGACAAACAAACGACACACTCGGGCTCTAAACGACCACTTTGTCGCCTAATTTAAAAAAAAAATCTCGATAAAGTTACACATTTGAAGAGTTTAGAGCTAAAGTGAAATCAGCTTTAGCAGATCGATTTCGGCACCGATTCCGCCATTATCAACATGAAGACAGGACACAGAAGCTCCTCCCACTCCCGCCAGTGAGCTGCCGCGCGTCATGAGCGTTGCAAGCGTCGTGTGTAATTTGAACACGCGTCGAATTCCACACTTTACACGCGTCAACTTTGAGGCATCAGTGACGCCCCTGACGCTTGCAGCGTGTCCGGTGTGAACGCACCATCGGAGTCCTGAAGCTCAAATTTATCTGCTTCATGGTTGTATTTTAATCTTCGTCATATCATGAATTGTCCCAAGTTATGATTATGTGAATCAAGCGTGTTAAATTATAATGTCTAACGATACATAATGCAATAATAAAAAAAAAAAGAATAGAGTTGGGAAAGTCCATCAAGTTTGTTTTTGATCACAGTGTATGAAAAGATGGAATCTGATACAAACACACACGCAAAAAACCCTTGAAGAATAACTAGAAACCAGTTGGCGAACCAGTTGGATAGTCTCTCCCATCTGGCTGATCGTCTCACTCATCTGGCACTCGGCTTCACCCAACTGGCAGCATTTGTCCGGATGATGGAGAACCGGAGTCGCTTCCCCTCTCACCTTGACAAACTTCACCAGCTCCGCTTGCCATTTCTGACAGGTGTTGGCCCCATGTAAGAAAAACAATATCTTCAACTCCTGGTCTCAGCTTTGGGACAACCTTTGGGGTGTTGAATGTCACCATCTGTTGAAGACCTGCTCGGTTGAAGTCATTATGAGCCGTGGAGGGAGTCGCGCAGCTCAGGCTCCCTCGCGGGGGATCACGGTTTATTGCACAGAAACTCAGGTGGGCCCTGATCTGATTTCACAGGCTCAGTTGGCCATTGTCGGGAGCATTCGGGTTGACATTATCCACTTCTAATTGCTGCACACACATCAGGAATCTCACCCTCCTGAATGCTGAGGTGATTTACTGACGAGGCTGGAAGAAAAAAAATTCATGCAAGTGCAGTTTATAGGTGAAGTAATGTCACATATAAGCTACAGGCCAGGAACTAAAACCTCCGAACAGTACATGAGCACTGTGCACATTTGTAGGAGTTCAACCTCAAATACCCCTTTCACACTGATGAACTCGCTCCGCTGAGATACGCGCATTTACATGCAGCTGTGCTCCCATTCACAACGAAGAAGACACATTAAGGCTTTACGGAATGCAATGGGAAATCAATACGGCGTAGTCTGAGACTGTCTGAAATGCTGTTTTAAATTTTGAAACCTGTTTCATGTTTTGTTGCAGATAGTGGCGCAGTGAATGATGTGAGGTTTGATGTGGACAGTCTGTGAATTATCATACGCGGCAGGAGTCCGAAATGTGAGGCATCTCGACGTGGTCACTCCGAAACGAAAAGTCAAAACAGTTGTAGGAAAAGGAAAAATGCCACATCCGATAGTCGCGGATGAATGCATGAGTTGAAGAATCTGGACCTGGTGTGCTCTCAGACTGGTCTCACTATATCTTCGGACTTTTGCTGCTATAAAAACATCATGAAGCGATGATCTCACCTGCAAGATCAAACAAGTTACTCAACAAAACTATAAGTGAGGAACCATTATAAGCATTACAACAGTTTCACAATGTCATGGAAGGACTAGTTAAAATTACTGAACAACTTTTCATTCTCCTCCTTGTGTCATCTCCACTTTGCAAACTTTCTTCTCTACTTTATAAATTTATTTTTCCTCATTGTCAGTCAGGGGATATGTGACAAAAGTATAAGTTCTCTCTGATGGTGTAAATTATCTTCCTCCAGCTTGATATCCATTTTACAGTGCAGGTACCTTCCTCTTCAAAGTCACAGGTAGAAATGATGATTCACCTGCTTTCTACACTGTTTTAACACTTGCATACACGGTCGTGCAAACGATGTAAGCGAGCTCAGACTGAATTATAGGAGAACAGAACGCCATCTCTGCGTCATGTACGACATCCCTCTGCCAACTGTGCACAGTTGTACAGTGTCAGTCCGTGATTCTACGCACGGCATATACGTGTACAGTATAGAAGAGCTCTCCACAAGAACTCTCTGCCAGCATCCACTAGTGATGTGATATCAGTGCACAAACACAAGTTCTTTTCTTTTTTTCCCAATGAGAAATCGCTTCTTGGACAACCCAGCATCATGACAAACGGCAGTCCAATGCTGCAGTGATCTGCAGACCTTGGCAGAGAGAGTACGTCAGTGTGAAAGGGGTATAAGTAAGGTAATGCAAAGTTAGTGAAAAGAAAGTCAGAAAAAGGCTGCAAAAAAAAAAGTTTCCACATGCTCAGTGTATTCATGCTCTGCAAATTTAGAATTCACAACAAAATTGCGTGATTAAATAACTTTAAAAGGTAAATTGATAAAGAAACCAAATCACATTTCAAGGAACATAAATAAATAAATAAATAAATAAAAAAGTCCTACCTAAAGCTGCTGTAAATTAGTGGTAAGAGAAAAAAACCTCTGTTAAATGAAAGAACTAATCCCAAGCACAAACGTATCTACATAGATGCTTGTAATCATCACAACTCAAGTCGTTGTTGCCAGACTCAACCACTGTCCTGTCAAAACGTCCTGTGAGCCGCTCCGCCTCCCATCCCCCGTTAAAGAGGGAAAAGACCAGGCGGAACCAATCACCCGGTCGATGTCCCCGGCCGGCTGGGTGTGGAGGTGGCACCCGTGTTGCAGCTAGCTTGCGCATGACGCAGGACGCAGTTCACCCAAACTGTTTATGAAACAGGGAAGGTGTTCCTCTCTGTTTAACCTGTGAAAACTTTCTCCACAACTGTGGATGGACAGCTGGTAAGCGCTGCGAAATGAAATAATGTTTGTGTAAATATCTCTGCTGGTTTGGTACGGAGAACTGTTTATTGCGTTCAGGAGCACCTGGGACATTCCAGCTTCAAACATGAAATTTAAGTTTAATGTTCAAGTACAAAGTTTGTGTTGATTATTACATTTATACGAGCATTACTAATGATTTAAAATGTTGATGAAGGTTTAGTTAAAAATTCACTAAAAAGGAACTTCAAGAGCATGTGTTGTGTAAATAAGCATTTGATTTATTACTGCATGTGTATGTTAAGGTAAATATTTACGATGCACCTTTAAGAATACTTGGTTCTTCACTCCCAAGTCATAATTAGTTATTACTTTGAATGCAAACTTTTTAAAGACAAAGAAAAAAACAAAACACTACTTGTAGGAGTAGCTGGGCTGTGTTTTGTTTTCCTTGTAAAGGTTTTTCACCTAAAGAAACCTGGTGCAATCTACCAGTCTACTAAAGATCCCAAAGAAAACCCATATAATTCTATTTTGCCCTGATCTCATTTTGACCTGTTTAGAGATTTTCTTTGACATTTTTGGTCAGTTTTACACTTTCAGTTTGATTACATTATATGTCCTTGTGTTTTTAAAGACTGGTTTGTAAAAAGTCACAAACATCAATAAAAAGTTCATTTTAAAATATTCCTCAACAACTCCTGAATGTTGAAATTCCCCATACCAATAAACATTTTGAAAAAGACAAAATAGTTTGAATATGAAAGTGACTGGAAATGAAAGTTGTTTTTGTTACAGTTGTGGCCAAAGTGGTTTTTGTCACAGGAACGTCTCAACAAATACCACTTAAATTCATGAAATTTAATATTAAGGCAAGGCAAGGTTAGTTTATTTCTACAGCAGTTTTCATATACGAGACAATTCAACGTGCTTCAACAAGGCAAAGGAAGGCAAAAAAAAAAAATACTTCACCCGATATTCTGTCATGAAATAGGTAAAACATGTTTTCTCTCCATTGTCAATAAAGTTCGGCTTTAGGAGATTTGGAACCGTGTTTAATTTACATTTCACGCAGCATCCTAACTTTTTTGAAACAGGATGGTTACAGTATCTGTCATGTTATGTGAGGTTTGCTCTTTATGACATCCTCTGAGATCACATGTTAAAGCCCTCCATATGCTCACCCATGAGCACAAATCCCTCTCCTAATAACGACGTCTTCTCGTCGTGTTATGAGCAGCAAAGCTTCTGCAGGCTGAGAGGGAAGCGGCTGAAAAGCCGGGCCAAAGAAAAATGTCACAACAACATCAAGAACAACGAGGCTCAGCTGCCTGCTCAGTTTGCCCTTCGCGGCCACATTCTTCTTCTTTTCATCAACACATTCTTCCCGATGTCCACATCTCGACAACATCCGCTGCATGCCGCGCTGTCATGTCTGTCTTGTCTCATCCCTGCAGCGTGAACTCTCGCCGCCGATACGTGACGAGAAGATGGGCAATTATTTTACGAGGCCGAGCTGTTCATTAAGGGACAATGCACGACATTCAAGTGATTGTGTAATTGTTGGATTGAGAGTTTGGTTTAAAACTATTGTTGCCAGCTTTTTGTCTGTCGCCTCAGTTCATTGCATGTATAGTTTGGTTTGTTTCTAAGGAGCTTCAGGGTGTGTAGTTAATACTGATGACCTGTGGGGGCAGTGTTGAGCATATTTATGTGCAACCAGTAAAAGGAACAAGACATATTTAGAAAAACATGTTAAGACCTTCAATGTGACTGATTGCAGTTGCATCATATTGATTGGTTGCACTGAGTCCGTTGCTTTTTTTCGTGTGTGAAAAGTTGAAGAGCTGCAGAGCTGCTGTCTCTCTGCTCTTAGCATTAACATCAGCAATAATAAATTGTCTCCAATATGTATCTGGAAGAATGAATCCAAGAGCTCAAAGGCATAGTTTCTTATCTGAATACTGACTGTGATTTTCATGTAGCTCATGTTTCCAACCTGAGTTTGACCCGCAGGCCCCATGTTTGACACCAGTGGTTGAAATAGACTCCCGACTGCAATGCAACGTTTTAGCAAACAATGTTGAAAAGCAATGAGCTGAAAAAGCTTAAAAAGTTCATTGTAGTCACAAAGAGGAAGTGTAACAGCTAAATTCGTAATACTTTTGGCCATTTATGTAATAAAACCAATTTAAAGCAGCAGGGCAGTAAACTAATTAAAGTGGACTGAAATTCACTATACTTGATATGAAAATATGAAAACTGTAAAGAAAAAAAAAGTTCTTTGCAGGGAATGTATCTTTAAATGACTGTGCAGTTTTTACATTTTCTTTTTTTTATTCAACTTTGAAATATTGTCATACATATACACATTCAATCGTCTTCCGTTTGTCCCTTGTGGTGCCAAACTATGAATCTCCATGTTCAGTAATAATACAAAAGTAAATATATACTGGCAGAACATTTACCCAACAGTTTTTATATTTTATTGTTATTTCAGTAACGTCATAACAATATTGGCTTAGATATTTTATTCCACTCTTGGCAGGTTATTGGCTTTATTACATTTATTATGGCCCAAATTATTATTGTCTTCTACAGGAGTTTTTCTTTCTGTGGTGTTTGAAAGGCTGCCACATAACAGGTGAAGTTGTAATTTATTTTTGTTATGAGGATAAAAAAGACTTTGCATTAAATGCACAATTGGGTTCAGAGAGGCTCCCGTCAGCAGTAACAATCCAGCTGTGTTCGGTCGTCAGCTGTAATTGTTCGCAGCTCTGCAGAGAGTGTGTACAGTGCAACACACTGCCACCTTTTTTTAAAGACGTCTGCAGATGACTCGGGTCCAGCGCTTTGAGATACTGCACAATTAGTTCCAGCCGTCCTCCATGGTAAATAGAGTTTGATGAAGTTTTCTGGTGTCGATGTTCACGCTGCAGGGCGCTCTATCTTTCATCCCCGCCTCGGGTTCCTGTCACACATCAGCCAGGAAGCAGACTGGGGCGCGCGGATTCGCCGCAGCCAAAACTTATCTCCCGGCAGATAATTTCGCCGAGAGGAAAGGTATTATGTTTCTCAAAACCAACTCACAGCCATAGAATCCCGGTTGATGCGCCTCTCAGGTGGCCATCACGTTGCCTGAATGGATTTCAAGCAGTGATGCGGAACAATTCCTATGAGAAAGGTACCCATTCAAACGAAGATAAAGTCATTAAGCCGCGGCAGCTGTCCTTGGATCTTTGCTTTTTCCTCGATTGACTGTGATGAAAATGTGTGCTGCATATGTTTCAAGGATAAGATACTCTCGAGAATGATGTTCATTCTCAGTACGCTACTGATGAGTGGCGTTTTTCTCTATTACTGCTTGAGGACTGTTGCTCATGGATTTCTTTTTTAAAAAATTATTATTCATAACACCATTGTTCCAGCAAATCAGTCTGATTTTCAAACATCTATTGTCTACGCCTCTTCCGTATAGCTTCTATCCAGCAGGCCACTCATCTATCACAGAACAAACTTTCACACAATGAGCAATTTAAAGCCACCGGTTCATCTCAACTGTGTTTTTAGACTTTGATTCTTGATTACTGGCAAAAATGCTAACCAGCGTGTGATGGTTCAGCTTTCAGGGATCAATGTCGGAACATTTTACAATCACTCCATTATGTGAACATGAACTAATTTCTCTATTTATTTGTGTCAAGTGAAGACTCACCTGTGATTGGAAACTGATGCATGCACATCAAACAGTGGAACATGCCTTTTACACTTCCATCCAGCCGATGTGCTGGAATGAGCATTTGGCATTCAGTCCATCGCTGTGAATCGTCATGCTGGCCAAACACCAAGAAGAGGCATCGAGTTCTTTCAGAGATAACAAGAAGGAAGTCATTGATACATACCATGGTGTGAACAGGAACCAGCAGAAATGTCGATATTGAAAAAGAGACTCAATCGGTGGCAGTGTGGGAGGCGGCGCCAGTCTATAAGGCTGTGAAACATCTTGAGGCGTCAGACAGCTGATTCTCAAATAGTTGCCGCATTTTTTTAGTTCTGACAAAAGTTGGGTTACCTTTATTGTTATTCTTTGGGAAATTCTCTCTTTGCCTTTAACCCTCCTCTTCTAAAGTACCCTCAAGAGCCAGGTTCAGATGCCACAGTGGGCCCCCAAAGAAGCTTATGGGGGTCAACGATGAGCGATCCACAGCAGTGACCCGTCAGTGGCGCCATTTGGACCTGGGAACCTCCAATTCCAGGTCCACATCATTTCCTTTCCAATTTTGCACATTCAGTCATAGAAAAATGACTAAAGTTCTACCTTCCACTTACTGTAGTGGTCTCAAACTCCGGTTGACTCTGCCTCTAATAACAATCAGTTGTGTTGTATGAATGGCCCCCCACTGTTTACCTAAAGTTCCCACCAGTTCCCGTTCAGCATTCCTGCAAAGTGTGTATGTATTCACACAGACCTCGTCTGGTCTGGTCTGCTGTTCCAGCGATTTGTTACCGCCTGGCACGTTTCCCTGCTCTGCCTCGTACCTGGCTGTCTTTCCTCCATGTCGCCATGCAGATGGAAGTATCGCTGTCCCACAGGCACACAACGCACCGGCCTTGGAAGGAGCTCAGTATGCACGATACGCTAAAACCGATCATTTACCCATGTACCGTTGTATGTTTAATTTGTAACACCACGATTGAATTCTTCTTACAGTCCGGAGTGTGTGGTAGGAGCAAAAAATTGTTCATTTTTGGTTGTTTTCTCGCAAATTCCTTCTTTTTTTTTTTTTTTTTTTTTGTTTAATCCCATGTGAGCTCTGCCAAATGCTTGGCACAGCATGAAAATTCAAACAAACACCGTTTGACTGCCCGTCCTGAATTTGAATCTTGGCAAACACATGTTGTGCCTTTAACTCAGCTCGTGTAGTTCTGTTCCCGTTTCCTTTGTACAGTTGAAAGCAGGCGAGTCTACTTTCACCTCAGCCCTTGTTATCGCCATTGTAGGTACACAACACTGCACTGTAAAACACTGGCGCACGGGGACTCCAGAGGTTCCTGCAGTCAGTGAGATTTAATGTGTTTGTTGAGTATCTTTTTTTTTTTTTTTTTTTTTTTTTTTTTTTTTTGAAGGATAAGTAATTGTAGTGTCTGTTCAGATATTCTGCTTAAATAGTAAGTCCCTGCATCATGCATCTGAAACTTGGCTAGTTTTTACTAATTTTCGTCCTTGCTGCAACCAGGATTCGAACCATGGTACCACACAGGGTTGAGACTTCGCCACAATCCAGCGAGTCCTGTTTATTGCTGTGCAAGGTACTGAAGGTAATAACTTGATAACAGCAAAAACCAGTGAGGCTGCTTTGAAGACAAGTGTACTTTATCTCTTTCCCACTGTCCTGGATGTTTAGATCAGGTTCCAGTCATGATATTCGAGTAGCAGCAAATCATTAGAAACTTATGACTCACTTTACTGATCGGCGACTCACTGGTCATCACATCCAGTCATTCATTCTCTGAGTCATTCCTCAAGTGCCGTTGTCGTGTCAATGGATGGTCAAAATGCAGTGAAAGGTTTCTCTTGAAATCGTTGTGTAAATGTGGCCTGATTAAGCACTGGCATTGGCTGACATTGTCAGTTCAGTGCTCTTCATGGTTGGAGCTGTTTTCTCAGAATTCACACTGGTTTAGAAAAACTCACAATTATTCGAGTTTTTTTTTTTTCTTTCTTTCAGTCCAACTCATTTTCATGAAACTATCACTACCAGCCTTGAACTTGTTGACATTCTGAGATAAACTGCTATCTGTAAACCAAAGAAAAGGCCAGTTCGTGTGGCCTTGGACATTTCTGCCAATCATGGCCAGCACAGCACACTCCACTCCTGAGACCTGGTTAGCAGCAACCCGAAGGACTTTAAACACAGCTGTTATTCTTCTCACAATTTCTTTCACCCTGAATGCTTTACAGAGTAACAATCTACTCCGAAGGTGCTTCTTCCGAGCCTTTTCATGGGAAATAATTGCATCAATCTATCATGTTGTGAAAGTCAAATTTCACATCTTGACAAAACATATGTGTTGATGCTGACACTGTAGCCAGCCTCCCCCAGAGGAGTGTCACCTGTCCCACGGTCCTCTCACTTTATGTCACAGACATGCAGGAGGAATGGATTTTTCACATCTTTCTCTGATCTGAACCAGTATGAAGACAAACACTTGTTTGTGGTTATTTCTTGTAAATAAAAAAACAAAAGAACAAAAAAAAAACATCAACAAGCTGCAGTGCTGCTGTCTCTCTTTTTGGCTTCCTTAGCTAACAGCCATCATCAGCCAAACCTGTCTTAAATCCATGTTTACTAGACGTGGAGCTCCCCAGTAATTCTGAAGTAAAGGCGTTTCAGTGTGATTAACCTTAGCATTAGCTTGTAGCCATAGCTGCATCAGTGCATAGCATCAGCAGATTCAAATGATGTTTAACCTGCCTTTGTAGAGCTGCCAGATAGTCTGGATGTTGTTAATTTAAACCGTTTTTTGCTTTGTGCCTTAAGAGCATGCTAAAAAAACAAAAACTAAAAAAAAAAGAAAAATACAAATAAATTAGAATTTCTAATAAAGAACAATGTCATCCAACTTCTATCCAACATCTTGAGAATTAACAGATTAACAGACATTAAATCCAACACCCAATAAGTGACTGAATAACAGAATGACTGCAAGAAATCCATTGTGCAGTATCCACAGAATGTGGTCGGTCACAGCCACAGCTTCAAGTCTATGGCTGTGAAATAAAATGGCCAGCGCTTGCATGATGACATGTAATGTCATTATCATGGATTTTATAGATTACAGTCTATGCTTTCCTGACGATTTTTCATTTTTCTGCAGTCTGAAATGATTTCGGGTGAAATCGCTCCCTCACCAGAAGTTTCTTTTGGCTTGTACGTTACATTTTTCTGCTAAATATCTCATCTTTAAAGTGATGAATCGTGGTGGAACTGTAAACAGTGGGCTTCATGACTGGGCAAGATTATGTACACAACTTTTTTTTTTTATATACAACAATCTTACAATAAACACAGCAGCCTTGAGATCTAAGAAACCTCTATGGTCTGCGAAAACACATATCCATGTGTTGCGTTGGTTGAAATTAAAGCATTTCAGTTCAAAGGGAGACAGATGGGTGACTGAAAATGCAGGTGGGTTATAATTAGAGACAAAGCATGAGCAGCACAGTGTATGGGTGGAGCATGTGGGAGAAACTGAAGCTGGAGCATTAGCATTTCCAACGCCGGATTAGATATTGTGGGGAATTTGGGGGTATTTTCAGCCTTTGTTCTATGGACCACCCCCAGTTTGCCTCTTTCAGAAAAGTTTTGGATTCTTTTAAAAACATACAGAGAACAAAGACATCGATTTGTGCATTGCGTTTAAATTTAGTAATCAGGCCTTCTGCCATGTTTTACATTCACTTCATTAATCCCATTTCTTCTCACTTTTTTCCTTCTTGTAATTGCAGATTTTGGGTTATTTTCCCATTGTCTAGATTTCTTCAATACTCATCAACCATTGCTCCTTCGTGGGAGTCCGAGAGCAGTTGTGTGAAAGAGACACTTAAAATAGTATGGAAGTTTTCCATTTTCACTTGAAATTTTTTGTGTAAACAAAACCCAATGGAGTTTGTTCATCCCTTCTCTGAGTTTTGATTGGCCAAAACATTACAGCAACTTCAAGCCACAAGAGAGCCCCTGAACCCCAAGTTAGGAACCACTAGTCTACATTGAATCCAAATTTGAGGCTAAGATTATGAGTAAAATCTCAAATAAACCAGATTGCAATGATTTTTAAAATTCTTCAACTAGTTTTATTGACCCTATTTGATCATTTTGTTGAACATATTACCCAAACATCCCAACGTTTTACACTCCATCTTAGCTTTTTTTTTTTTTTTTTAATTGGACTTATTCTGAACTGAAGCAAAGCACATGGTCGGGATTGTGCATGCAGAACATCAGCATTTAATCACAGGGCTCATGTAAAGTCACATGAATAAAACAAGTGGAAATCAAGTGGAAGTGTTAAAAATATGCACAGGGTCATGTTTATGGGAACACAGTGAAGACTTAAAAGCAAGCTGTCACACAGCCTGTGTAGACAGCTGGATTGATTAAAATGGGAATGTATCTGCTCTGTCACACGTTGGCGAGACAGACGGTGGGGGGAAAAAAAAAAAAGAGGCTGCTGTTTCCACACGTCGTGTCGGGGCCAGTTGTAAAATGAGACAGCCACGACTCGTTAACATAACCAGATTGCTGCTGGTGGTTCACATTGTTCATTGTGTTCGAATTGTTTGAACCTAAACCGACGTTTCTGACAGCTCTCCGAGGGAAGATTGCAATCTATGCAGGAGGATGCGCGGAAGCACAAATGGTAGATGATGTTCCTCTCTAAATTTAGCACCTGCTGCAGTCTGAGTTTTGTCCTGTGGTGTTTGTAATGAAATGAGGCTTTCTGGGCAATGAATTTGTTGATAAAATAACACATTTTTAAGTAATGAAAACATTGCTGAATTATCCCACGTTTTTTTCTCTGCTCTCAAAGTCAACAATCAATTTTTTTGAGGAGATCTTGGTCTGAGATCCTTTGCTAGGAACAGAGTAAAAGTTATATTTTAGGAGATGTGAGGAAAATACAGTGGAATCCTCCCAGATGGTTCCTCAGTGGTAATATGTGCTCAGCACTGCCAAATCGTCAGGTTTTTCTTTTCTTTTTTTTTTAATATGTTTTAGCACTTTCTAGGAACCATTGACACCATTTGAGTCAAATATAAAGGTGTTTGCTAATTGATTAGTGTCTTTTAGCATCTTTTTAGAGTTAGTGAGATCTCATCACAGAAGTGGAATGTAGTAATGCAAACTGTTTTTGACAACAACAACAAAAAAAAAAAAAAAAAATCACCTGAAACCAATAATGGTTTTAAGTGACTTGGCCTCATTGTTAATTTTTACGGCCAGCATATGCTCTCATACGTCACTAGAGAAGAATGATCAATTCAGCTTTATCAATATAGCGCCAAATAGAACACAGTCACTTCTAGACACTTTTACAGAGAAAACCCAACAGATCCACATGACCAAGCATAAGCGACTGTGGAAAGGAAGGGTTAGGGTTAGGGTTGTTCTTCTAATGAGTTTTAGGATGCAATTTTGAGTCTCAACCTCCAGCAGCACCACTAAGAAAATGGTCCAGGAAGGCTTGAAATAACCCTAACTGTAAGCTTTACAAAAGAGAAAGGTCTTAAGCCTTGAAAGCAGAGACTGCGTCAGCCTCCCGAACTGAATCTGGGAGCTGGTTCCACATGACAGGAGCCTGATAGTCTGCCTCCTTTTCTACTTTAAGAGAACTTAGAACCTCCAGCAGGCCAGCACTCTGAGAATGGAGCGTTCTCCTGGGGCAATATGGTACTAACAGCTCTTTAACATATGATGGAGCCTGGTTGTTTAGAGCTTTATAGGTTAAAATAAGGATTTTAAATTGTATTCCAGATTTAACAGGAAACAAGTGAAGACAAGCTAAGATGGGGCTGATCTGATCTCTCATGATGGTTCTTGTCAGAACTCTTGTTGCAGCATTTTGAATCAGTTGAAGACTTTTTAAGCAGTTGTTGGTGCCCCCTGGTAATGGGGAATTGCAATGGTCTACTCTGGAAGTAACAAATGCATGGGTTAATTTCTCAGCATCGCTTTGAGTCAACATGTTACTAATGGCGCAGGTGAAAGAAGAAGGTCCTACAGACCTGTTTAATGTGCGAGTTAAAGGACAAATCCTGGTTGAAAGTGACTCCCAGGTTCCTCACAGTGTTACTGGAGGTTAAAGTAACACCATCCAGAGTCGCTATTTGTGTAAATATTTTTTCTCTCTCAGGTGTTTTGGGCCAAATGTAAAAACTTCTGTTTTATCTGAATTTAGGAGGAGAAAATTACAACTCATCCAAGTTTTTATGTCTTTAAGACAAGCTTCTAGTTTGACAAGTTGATCAGTGTCATCTGGCTTCATTGATAAGTAGATTTGTGTATCGTCTGCATAACAATGGAAGTTAATGGAGTGTTTCCTCATTATATTCCCTCTTGGGAGAAGCAGAGACCACCGCAGACCCAGCGGCTTCAGCACCAGCTGCATCGTCGTCTTCATGCCGCGTCAAGACCAGGAAGCAGGTGGAGACGGAACTGCGATGGCCTTGGGTTTTCGTTTTCCCTGGATCACAACCCTCTGCCCAGGGAACCCAGGGTGCTGGGTCGGTGGTGGCGGTGGCTGAGAGGGACGCTCTTCCCAGGGATTGTTCGTGGGCCACCTCCTGGGTCTCAGCCAGCAGAGCATCTTTGTTCCTGAGTTCCTCCGACAGCCAGCGGATGTCCTCTTTCAGGTCAGCAATCTTTTTATTGGCTTTTGCAACTGTGAGGTGCAGATCATACGTGGCTGTAGACATGTTAGTCTAAGCTCGGCGTTGACAACTGACAGCGCAGTCCGGTTATCCAGCTAGCAGCCGGTACCCACGGGATCACACCATCAGTCTCCGGTGCTGGGTTCACTATTGCACTTCTCTGACGCTTAGTGGGAACCTCTTCCTGTTAGTTTTAATTCAAAAACCAAACGTCACATCATCAGTGTTGGATATTTAGAAAACCTAGATGCTTCTCATTGCTTTGCTAGAGAGTGAAAAAGAGATTCTCTTTACTTTTGTGGCCACTGTACGTTCTCATATACTGTATGGCTTGAATTTGAAATAAACTCATTTGGTTCACATTCAAAACCAAATGACTTAATGTCAGTTGAGAGATGCAGCAGAAATGTTAGCTGCTGCTCTCTTTAATCCCACCCACCCCCCCCCCCCCCACCCCCCAAAAAAAACAAACTAGTGAATGGTTTCTTATGGGTGTCATGGCCACCACAAGTTCTCTTGCATACCTGTAATAGTATGAAAAAGCTGTTTGTAATTCAAAACTGAAACAGCTTCTTAACATCACATCCCAAAAAAGTTGTATTCTCTGTTCTTCTGAAGCCCGCTGTACATTCTCATTAGGGTTGGGCGGTAATAAGGTATACCGGCGGTGTCTTTCAAAAGCAACGGTATCAGTTTCAATACCTTCATTGAAAAAAAAATGGCAATGCACTTATACAGAAGATAAGGATTAAATATAAAATATAATTTATTCAATGCCTAAAAATGATTCTTTGTCCAGCAGCACTTATATGTGCTTGAATTTTCAGTTTTACTTGAACAGTAGTTTAATTTTGGAGACTTTTGATTAAGTTTATGAACATGACGTCATCACGTGACAGTGCGGGAGTGAGAGACGGAGCGAGAGAGAGCGATAGAAAGATGGCGAGTCACGCACCGAGTGACCTGGTCCCAAAGAAGAACAGGACTGCAGCGGACTGGCAATATTTCGGGTTCCGAGCTAACGAGAAGGGAGAGCCGGTATACTGACGAGGCAATTTGTAAATTGTGCAATGCGAAGGTGATTGAATTTAATTGATGTGTGTGTGGCGCATTCTGTGCAAAAGCTGTTCTGGATGGTCAGGTTAATTTAATTGTTTGACTGTTGTATTTACACCTTTTTAGAAGCTGCTCTTTTTTGTTATTCAAAGTTGTTCAGGTTGTGATTTTAATTTAATTGATGTGTGTGCGGCGCATTCTGCGCAAAAACTCTTCTGGATGGTTATGTTAATTGTTTGTTGTATTTGCAGTTTTTAAGCTGTTGCTAATAAAAGTTGTTAATATTTTGCACATTATGTTGTTATTGCTTCATTATTAGTGTTTGGTATTCAGTTTCTGAACGGTGTAGAGACAAGCCAACAGTTTGGTGATGCTGTGTGAGCCTTGAGTTATATTTTTTTCATTAGTCATGATAATACCGTATACCGCGGTAAAATGTGGAGACAGTATGATGGTATCAAAATTTGAATACCGCCCAACCCTTATTCTCATGCACTTTATTGGCACAGCTTTTTTCCCTCATTGACTTGAGAGACCCCAACAGTCTTCACGATGTCAATCCAGCATAGGTTCTCCCACATGGAATAGGATTATGAAGGGAACCCTATTTACACGGTCAAAAAATAAAGGTTTTTCGGGACTTTTAAGGCCATTCTCATACATGTCTGGATTTTAATGATCAATGTGAAATTTATTCATTTATTTCCACTTTAATACTAACTTGGAAATTCTCAGTTGAAATATACAACAAACTGCAGTCTGCTTCTTTCTTGGGTCTCACAGCTACTGTAGGATTTCATTCATATCTGGAATATGATCACGAGTTTGAATTGCAAACTGTACGATAAGATCCAAAGGAAGTTTTTGTAACCGAAAATGCATAAACTGGAAGGGAGAAATTGTAAGGAGAAGCAGTACCAAATAGCATTGCCTATACACTGCATTGTTACATCGGCACCCATCACTGTTTGGCTTCACCCGATAAGACTTAGACAAGAGTGGCTACTTTTGATTTTGGCTCGGAGTCGATATGACTCACACTGTGCCTCTAATCTCAGCCCACGAAGTGATCAAAACCAAGCAGCAATGCGAGCTCTCCCGAAAGCTGGGATTGGATAGTTTCACCTTCAATCTGACTTCTCAGACATCCTGTTGAGCTGAGCGAGATTTTGAGAGTTCTTCAGGGAGATAAACACTTGGATATACACTGAGCCTCGAGTGAAAATTCATTCGATCTAACTGAATGGGCAAAGCTGTCATAACAGAACCTACAATTATCTTCCAGGAGACATTGTTTGAGACCCGTGTTGTTATCTGCACTCGCACCTAAATTAGCTTTGCTGGTAGCCAAAGCCTTTTCTGGCTGAGGTAACCTTGTTATATGGACCCAGCACTGTAGCAGCACACTTAAGCATTCAGCCCACTAAAACGCTGGATCTAATCTTAGAAACTTGAACTAGAGTGAGTCTTTATTGATTGTGAGCCCAGAGAGCAACAATGGACGCTTTACCCTCTAATGGGATTGTGTTCTTTGTTTGAACACAAAAGTACACCTCTGACATGACTTTTTTCATTTGCAATCAAACAAACCGTGTCCGCCTGCATCATGGGAAGTTAGCCTTTCTAATGTTACCGGAGCCCGGAGCGATTCGTGATTGTTACTGTGCCGCCAAAATTAAATCTTTTCTAATTTCACCCAGCACTTGTCGAGATTGCTGGCTTTGATTTTTCAGATTGCTTTCTTTGATTGTTTTGTGTCTGAGCTGCTCAGATTGCCTTCAGTAATAATGTGTCACTTTTCATGTATCATTTTATTGAAGTTTGATGAAATGTGCTGTGAGAGACAGTAGCTGGATTACATTAAAAAAGGCCGTTGGCTGTACAGAGTTCATTATTCTTTTCTTTTTTCTTTTTCTTTTTGCAGCATTAGAAGCCTTGTCCCAGAGACGCTTCAGAGATTTGTATGCTTGATTGTATCCTTGATGACAAAAAGGAGTCTCAGAGGCTTTCGGGAGGATTATTACTCCATTGTGTCGCTTTTATCTCAGGCCAAATTATGTGTTAGGTTGAATTGGTAATCAATTGAAAATTCCCTGTCCTTTGGTTAGAGAGGGCTAATCACAGTTGTTCACTCTCTGTGTCATGGCTGTGCACCTGTTTATTTCCATCAGGGTCCCGATGCTCTTTCCCATTGTCTGCTTTTCGGTATTTGATGAACGGAGTGCTGCAAATCGCAAGTAATGAAATGTCTTTAATACTTCACCGTCTTTAAAGATGAATAAAAACTTCTATCATCGGCACATGATTATATTTTAAATCAGACGTCTCAGCTTCAACCAGTGGCTCGGTCCATTTTTGTCATGATTGATGGTACCACTGTGTTAATGCTAAATTCAAGAGCTAAACTCTTTTGAAGCTCTTACAACTCCTGCTGACCCCTCCCACGCGACCAAACCATCACAAAATAAATTCTATTTTACTTGGAGGTGTCACGAAGAGACTTACCTACAAATTCACCCTCAACAGTTATCCATCACCATCTTACAGTTGAATAAAAGTCTTACAATTAGAGAAACTCATGAAAAATCGAAGAGTTCACAATGATTAACACAACACATCCTACCTCTCACCCCTGCCACGTTTGGTGTGGTCCCATCAGCCCTCTTCCTGTTTGGTGGTCAGCCCCGGAATCTGCTGATGAACCAGAGTGAACACAGAGAGCGTCAAACATCTTGGAAACAAATGAACAATAAGAACAAGATCATTTGAATCTCTCTTAATCTTGTTACCTAATATTTCTGTAGGTAAGAAAATGATGACGATGTGTTAAAATGCGTTCAGTTAATCAAAACGTGCACATTCTAGTGCACAGCAAAATGTCAATCTTACCAAGTTTCATAGTTTTTAGGAGTGTTTTCACTTAATTTCAGTTACTTCTACCTTGAAAATAATCTGAGAATAGAACAAGTTATTTTGAAGCAAGCCTGTTCTTCTTGCTGAAATAAACTTTTTAATTGAATTTATCTTAAATCAAGTGGAATGAGACATTTAAAGAAGCCTGGTAAGATTTTGAGTGTTTGCAGTCGGCACTGTTAACATCGTGACAATCTTTTAGTGGGGAACAAAACAAAAGCAGCAAACATATAAAAAAACAGTTCGGATAATGTTGTCCCTTTCTTGAAAGATATGGACAGGATTTTTATTCTTGGTGACGAGACAGATATGACTGTCATCCAACTGGGTTTAAAAGCCTGTAGCCTTTGTGTTTCATTTGCATATAGAGGATAAACTAGCATCGCTCTTCCCCCTGCGACCAAAAGTTAGATAAAACGGCATTCAAGGGTACACTGAAATATTTTTTTTCATCAAAACAACTCAAAAACTTGGATTTTTCTACTTTGGCTTGAGTGAAAAACATCTGGATCTGTATGTGGAGCCTGAAGTCAGGTAAGGTAGACAACCTTGCTTCAGGCTTCATGAGATTTCAGGAATAATCTGTCCTCAAAAGTCAGAAATGAAGGAAAACCTTTCATGAACTTTCCAAGCACAAAAGCATAAAAGTAAATATAAATAACAAAACTCAATCAGTGATCAAAAACGCGTTGACATTTCTATTGTGTGTTTCTTTGGCGGGTTTCGTCTCTTCTTTCCTAACCTCACATGCATTCACACACATTTGAGGAGCTGATGAAAACACTTATCTTGTGGACTGACTAATTCTATGGAAATCCTTGAAGTTAACTTGGAATATAGTTTTAATGGTCCTAGACTTCAGTTTCTCTGATGTCAGCTGGAAGCACTTCGCAAAAGAGCCTGAATCTCACTTTCCACCGAATTTTTCTTGGATGGGTCGATCTCAGTGGCACACAGTAATGTAATTTCTCTCTCTCTCTCTCTCTGTCTCGCTCTCCCCCAATTCTTTTATCTACTGTTTCAAAAAAAAAAAAAGAAAAAGGAACGCTTTTGATCTGAATCTACAAGGGGGAGCCTGTGAATGTTATCATTATGAGCATAATTTCAACTGGAATATTATTTTTCAAGGAAGCTGCACAATAAGTGAAACTGACAATTTCAAGATGAGATAGAAAACAGATGGGGACAGAGACTAAATGAATAGCTCCCAACTTAAGAGGGCGACTGTAGTTTGTGAAGACAGTCAAGCTGTCTGCTTTAAATTATATTTTCTTGGAGTCCTTGTTCTTTTTCACTGTCTTCATCAGCTATTGAATGGAAAATGGACTGGACTTTTTATTTATTTATTTTTATTTTTTTTTGGATGGGGGGGTTATTTACATCATGCGGGCCACTTTGTGCGTCGCCATTGAGAAAGCACACACACACACTTTTAATTACATTTTTTTCTCTCTCTCTTACTCTCTCTCTCTGGCCAAGAGGAGGCATTGTTTTTCTGCAAAGCCGCTCCTTTAGCGAGGACAGATCTTATGGAAATGCACGTGTAAACAGACTCAGTCCCTCTTATTTTACAGGGTTCTGAAATAAAACCCTCTCATGAACACAAAGCCTTTTATTACCGAACCATAGCGGCAATTTGAAAAAAAAATTACAACCTGTGATAATGAGGTAGTTTTGAAGAGAAAGCGGAGGAAAAAAAAAAAAATCTGTATTTTCAGTTGTTTATTTGACCTTTATTGAATCAGAGTGGTCTCTTGAGATCGAAATCTCATTTCGGAACGAGACTGGACCGAAACGGCAACATAATTATGTTACAAGAACCAGCAGAACCAACACTAAAAGAGGGAGAAATACATGTATTAAAGGCCTTTGAACGCCTCGTATTTTACTGGGGGTCTGCAACCCACATCTCTTTAGACTCTCTTTACCGGCTCCCTAAAGATTTCCCCACATTATGTGTGAATTAGCATTTTTATCTGACTACATTTTGTTGCTCTGCAGACAATCTTTCAGATTCTTATCTCGCAGTTTAAGGTGAGCTCACCCTGATTAAATCTGAGTAAAGACACGTCTCGCAGGATAATTGTTTCATTCAACAAAACTAATTTGCTTTCACAAAAACGTTGAATCACCTGTTTGGTTGATATGTGAAGGGAGATTAAGAGAGTAAAAAAAGAAAAAAAGAAAAGATATCGTGTTGAAATGGCTAAAATGCAATTATCGCTAAAACTGACAAAGCCACAGAAGCTAAAAATAGTGAAGGGGAACTAAAACTGAAGCAAGCTTGCTAAACAGCTACAGAGGTGAAACTGAAGCTGCCGGGACAGAAAAAAGTAGCTTTAATACTCACAATATTTAAAAATGGCTGAAACAACTAAAACTGTTAACGAGGATGAAATTAATATTGCTAAACTGTTAAAACTGCTAAAGTATCATGGTGTGAAATGGCTTGAAAAGCTGCAAGTGGATGAATTATATGTAATAATGATGGGTGAATTAGCTATAAATGAAGGCCTTGTTTCCACAGCAAGTGAAAATGGAAAAACTTAATTGTGTTTTCACCAAGGAAAAAAAAAGGGCAAAAGCTGAAAGTGCCTGAAACAGTTATCATTATAACTTTTAAAGCCAAGAAACAACATCAAAAGAAAAAGGATTAACAGCTATAAATGATAAAACTGACAAAACAAGAAAAAAAAGAAAACAACAAGCCAAGAAGGCCTAAATGGATAAAATCATAAAATCTTTTGCTGTATTTCACTGAACTAATTGAATATAATTTGGTAGAGATTTGGCAGAATCGTCTCTTTAGCTCCTTTCAGAGGTGGCAGACCTCTGAGCTTCGCCGTCCTTGGATGGTGTTTGCTCCTTTCATTTCCACAGCTGATGTTGTTGATGCGCTTCCTCAACAGGGACCCCGGCTGCCGTCTGCCGGGGTCTTTGTAGTGGAGCTGACTCCTGCGAGCGCGGCTGTATGACACTGCGAGGAAGTGATAACTTCAGACGGGCCGGCTTTGTTTTATGTCTCGACAGAAAGTGCACTAGAAAGGAGCTTCAGACACGTCGGAGGACCTTCAAAGTGCCGGAAAGCTTGAGCAGGGTCTTCATTTTTTTATTGTTTTTGGACTCTTTCCCCCCTCTTCTTCTTCTTCCGTCGGTCCTCAGCTGGGGAAATGTAACTTAAGCCAACTGGGTCAGGGCTTTCAACGCGGATCAAGTTACCTGTCTAACCTCTTGAATATGTACCTCTGTGAGTGGATAAAGTTCATTATTTGTAGGTTGAAAACAATGGGAAATATGATTTTTGTTCACTGATATCACTCTGTTACCATGGAAACAAGGAAAAATGCAACTTTTGGAAAATGCTGCTGCAATGGCGACCTCCAGAGTGACATGACTCCCAGTCCGTATTCTCCTGGGACTTGGTAGTTTGATTGTTGCAGTCAACTTCATCCGGTGTCCATGTTTTCACCGTTGTATGGAGTGTATCGTTCTCTGCACACACGTGTGTGTGGTTTCATTAGAAAAAACAAAACAAGTAAATCTTCAAAAGCCCATTTCTGGCGTGTTCATTGCCATTTCGGTGGCAATAAATCTGGTTGAAACAAGCATTTGTCTGAGTCTCTGACAGAAATACGACATTTTCATTCTCAGTTCTGCCTACAAAGCTCTGCTGATATGGTTGTTCTCTCCTAACCACGGCCTCCACCCCCACTCTGAACAAGAGCCGAGCCATTTCAACCCTGGAAGAAAGTGTTGATTTGGTTGTTGTTTTTTTTTTAACTGTGGAATCAACACACTGAGGAAACCATTCAACTCTCAACCCTCCCCAAAAGCCTGTGTGATGGGAAGAAATGTTGTTCTCAGAAACAGAGTGTGTATCTTAACAAGGTCGCGAATACGTTATTGGAAATTTCTGACACATAGATTAAGGTGTGACCATCTGGTAGAGGTCACAGTCTCAAATGCTGTATTCATTTCCAATGATTCACAAAACCGGGATGTCACTTAGGTAATCGGTTTTAAAATATGTATCAAGGCCATCACGGTAAGCAAATGATCCGTTATGAGGAGCTCTCATGCGCTTTAGGATGATTTATGGCACATTTTGGAGATGCGCCTCTGACGGAGACGGAGCGTTTCCTTCATGTTTTCTGTCGCTGTGGTCAGGCTGTGCCCAACATATGGTCGGTGGGCCAAACCCGGGACGCCAGAGGGTCCATCTGACCTGTGAGATGACTGCATAATATGACTGTGACTGTGCACCAGGGATGCAAAATTTAGAATTGCCTGGATTTTAAAATTGTACTCATATTTGAAGATATTACATTTTCATGCACGTATTCTACTTGTTCTACTTGTTTACACAAATAACAAATAGATTTGTGGATGCTTGTGCTTTGTTGTGCTGCCATTTCACTGGTCTGACTCCCTGTAGTTTCTTCTTGAACTAAAATTTACTGACACAGCTGGCTTAAGCCCTTCAGACATTTTTTAAATGCATGCCACTTTTTTCAGCATTTTTCTGGAGAATTCACATTTATTTTGTGCAGCTGGCGGGTCATAAACGTGCTTCTGTTGCAGTTGCAGTGACCCACAATCGTATTTATATCGAATATCGCCATTTTGAGGAAAAAAATACATGGATTTGAATTTTGGGCCGTATTGCTCAACCCCCTCTGAATCGACGGGATTAGTTGAATGTATGAAGCTAAAAGAACTGCTTTCATTTAGGGAGACAAGGAAAATGGATAATTACTCTTTGTATTTATCACATAACAAATGTGATATTGTGTTACTGTGTGATTTTCAAATGAATAATTGCTTCCTGCAACAGCCTAATCACACATGTATACGGCGCTGCGTCGCTGCATCACTCGTTCGTCTCCTACAGGTGTGAAAACATTTTTAAATTACGCAATTAGACATTTTTATTTTTAATTGCAGGCCTTTGGGGACATAGAATTAGTATTTTTTTTATTCACACCTTTAAACCTGAAATGAAACAAACCGGAACAAACTGCAGAGAGCTGTTATTATATTCGTGACTTGTCAGAAATAGCACGGTGAGATGTGAATACAGAAAAAAAAAAAACAAATATAAGAGGCTATGAAGAGACAACACTTTTATCACATTAATTACTAACACATAGAGTACGAAGGTTTGACAAGATGAAAATCAAACACTGCATATTAATCGTGGAAAATGTATCATTACCTTGAGTGGCTTAATCATAACAAGAAAGGAGTCTTCCTCAAAAAAAAAAAAAATACAATATAAATCAATGGAAGTGTGTCAGCCTGGTGATAACTGAGCTGAACACAACAACAAACATATCTTAAACTTCTATTTATATGTACTTTCTTTTAATTGAGTTAGACAATAACTACAAAAACCAGCACAAACATAATAGCTAAACTGTAGTAGTTTGGTTTGTTCCAGTTATGAAAAATGTTTTTACAAACCTAAAGTTTTAGTTTTATTAAAAAAAAAAACAAAAAAAAAACAAAAAAAAACTTTACATGGCATTTATAGAGACAGTGAAATCATATTAATTTAGTTGTACATGAAGAGACAGTAACACTGCTCTCATCTGTCTCATTGGTGGATGTGTTGAAATAAACAAAACAAATACAAAATGTTTTGTTACTTTAAGTACTTTTAGATACAGTAAAATTCATTAGTAACTGTTTATCCCAAAGAGATGAACTTATTGTCTGATCTAATCCCAGATTGCCATGGTTTCTTCCGGTTATGAGGAATACATCAATCCAGACCTGAATACCCCGCCTCCAATTAACCAAATAACCTTTCACACCCTACAACTAAGCAATGCTCTGTCGGAGTATCTGCGGATAAGTGTGTGACAGTTGTGTTTTTAATCAACATTAATTTTTGTCTTTTAACCTTCTCAGCCACAGGTGGTTGCACCCAAAAATTATCTATATCTATAAATGATCTAAAAGACCTTCTAACAGCAAAGGCTCATCAATATATTATAGCAGCAAGAGATGTGACTTATTGCCACTTTCTAACATTTAAATAATGCTTCACACTTTTGGAAGATGTTTAAGGCCAAAATTGAAATTCCAGTCTGATCACACTGCACAGATTCCTTTGTTTTCGTGTCAGAATATTCAACATGAATTGTTGTCACCCCTCTTTTCACTTTCTGCATGTCTCATTCTGGAACAAAGCTGTCCACTTGCGAGCAGGCTGTGTGATGGCGCAGGGGTCTCCTGCATTCTGCCACCGCATCGGCGGCAGCCGCCTCCAGTCACATATGGCACCGTGCAGATGGACAATCTGTTTTGGGGCTTCAAAGTTAGAAGGCAAAGTTCATTAACACGCCACGAGCTTTGAGCCCGCGATTAGAAAAATAATTTCATCATCCTTCTAATTATATTCAAACACTTTCCAAACTTTGTCTGGTCGTGCCAATCATGGCAACTTTGAATAAACAGCTCCCCTCAGGGAGATCACGCTCGCTTTGTCGGCTGCGCGGAAGAAATGTGCGTTAGCTCGTCTCGGTGTGAAGACACATCAGCAGCCATCAGGCAGATGTCTCTTACAGTAATAGATGCTGTGCTGGAAACTGACAGGAGACCATATGAAGCTGTGCAGCCACACACTCCTGCATCTAATACAGCGACATTCAGGTCTAACAAAAGAGGACATGAATGAAACAAATACAAAGTGGGAGCTCCAAATTTAATGATGAACACATTCTCATATAGTTATTTTGCTCTCCTTTGTTTAACACAAGCAGACGTGTTTATCGTGTTTAATCTCCCCGCAGAGCTCTACCTCCCTTTTCCCCCACCTGCATCTTAGACGTGGGCTTGGAAAAAGAAAAAAAAAAAAGAAAAAAGAAAAAAAACATGTCTAAGAGCGCGGGGACATCTTCCAGTGAGATTCAGAAAATAGCCGGCTCTCCTGGGCCGCATTAGTCTGAAGGTCATCGAAGGGGAAAATGACCCTGGTTCCTCCCTCTCCTCTCTCCTGCTGGCCCTCTCCTCGTCTCTCTCCCCTGTAATTGAGTGTGGTGCGTGGTCAGGGAGCCTGTGCTCATTGGCGGGCCGAACATGGTAGTTAGTTACACACGTTTTCACCGTAATTACCAGGCAGACTCTCCCTGTCTCCAGATCTTTTCAAGGTCGCATCAATTTCACAGCTATCCACACTATCCACCCCCGCTTCGTCTCTCTGCGCGCCAGCCGCTGTCATTACAGGCTTTCAGACCCTCTTCCTCATTGTGAACTTCCTCCTCCTCCCCTCCTCCTTTTTCTTTTTCTTAAAAGCATATCAAAAATAAAAAATGGCAATTATTAGTTGATCATCCAATCTCTTTCACGCGATCGTCGCTGGGAGAGCGTTGCGATACCCTCCCAGGCCGGGAGTGACTCATCACTGGCTGTAAATGTTATTACTGACTCACTGTCATGCAGATTTACTACTTCTCAACCACCATTAAATGCAGTTTGATTGCCTCGAAGGGAGGAGGTCAGTGATTCTGGCAAAGACATCTAAACACATCGACTGGCCTCCGAGTGCATCGCAACCCCAGCAGAGTCACTGACATAAGCAGTTCTGCAGCTCGCCACATTCTGTTCACGTCTGCCGCTCCTTTTCACCGCACGTCTCGGATCAGCTGCATTGCCTATACATCCGGATGTCTGCCTCCTCCGTCTCCTTTCTCTGTTGCGCTCCTCCACCGGCTCCACTCATTTGCTTGACAACCTTGTCAGACCGTGCCCAGCGAGGAGTCAGAGTCGGTACTTACTGGGTTCACAGCCGCTGTCAAGTCCTCCAGGCGAGGCCCGTCAGCCATGCCAGGGACAGTCTATGTACTTCAGTAGGCTTTAAAAAGCATGAGCACCACTCAAATCGAGGCACAGCGCAGCCGAACATCTGTTTCGCCCATTTTATTCCATTTGGTGCAGCGTGTATTGGCAAAGCGCCGACCGGGCCACCTGTTTGTCACCAGCGCGGCACAACCCGATCCCCTCGACCACAGTCTCAATTTTGGATTCTTGCGGAAGACGTCCGTGGAGTGCTGCAGAAATGATCGCTCCGCTAAGTGGTTGTGATTTGTTTATGTTGCCTATTAAACTAATAAGTCCTCAAATCGTTGTCAAAGCTTGACATTGGAGAATGGAGGAGGATGATACTAGGTCTGATTACATGGCACAATGATGGCATAGATTAGCAAGAGTGCCGCTTCAGAGATCCTTGTCCTGTGAGGAAGGGAGGTGGTGGCAGTGGTTTGCCTCTGTGTGTGTGTGTGTGTGTCTTCATTGTGCTGCTGTTTGATTGAGTTGCAATGTGTCGGGACTATCAGCCCATGCCATCTGCACGTGTCCCGCATCCTCAGTGTTGAATTGATTAAGATTTATTGTAAAGGATGATTAAAGTACTGGCAGTGGAGTCGATGCGAGGAAGAGCGAAGACGCGAACACGCATCAGCTTCCTGTTCTCTGACAGAAAAGGTTGACGGAGCCAAACAGCTCCAGCGGCTCCGAGTAACAAATCATTAGAGGGACTCGCCGGAGCCGCTGCGTCCAAATGGAGGGAGGTGAGCGCGCGAGTCTGGGGAGATGCATGGTTTAGCAGGAGAGGCGTGCATCCCTACCCACCCCTCGGGCCGACGGTGCCCTGGGATTGGCAGCACTCGGCCTAATGCATCTCAAAGCTGTCCTTGAGTGGATACAGTATCCGCCATGCCAATACCGGCATGATTAATTGCACGGGGTGGTCTCATCTCTTTCAGTCCAGAAAAGGCTCTGAACCCCGGAGGAACAAACAAACCTACTTAACCATTTAGTGCTTTCTCTGCCTCCGGTTACCACTCAATCCACCCACCTGGATGCACACTGACAGTCCCGGACGCAAGGGAGGCATGAATCTTACAGCACGGCGCTCTTAATCATCCTGCATCTTCACACAACTATATATGAAGGTTACCCCGAATCTGGCAGGTTAAAGCATCCAACTCAAATCTCTTGCCGACAGCGTTAAAAAATGTAATAATTTATTCCCTCGGTGTTCATTGTCAACTTTATTAAGTTCATCCTGCCTCTCTCTCTGTGTGTGTATCCTTATCCGAGTACAAGAAACTGACTGCGTCTCTTACCTGTGTGCATGCCCATAAAAGTAAAACTTGACTTTTCAAAGGTTGTGGGGCTTTGCTCAGGCAGACATGAGTGTGCAGAAATGGCAGTGCAGCGGGTAAATCTATCCCGATTCAGAGCCAATCCCTCGGAGGCGAGCCTCCAAGTACAAACTGAAAACTGAGTTCTGCCCGTGCTGATAAGGGGGTCAGCGTGGCCGCGCGACACAGACCAAGATTGCCGGACTTCTCACGGTCAGCAACCTTTCCCTCTAATGCAGCCACCTGAGCTGACCCAGATTTCTCAACGTCTCCAATTGGCCCTTAAGGAGTCCATAGCAGATGGCCGTCATACACCAAAGGGTGTAGATAACAGCCATTTATCAAAGCATTAGAGGACTGCCACGGAATAAGGCCACCGGACATGCATCACCCAATCCACAAATTCTCACCGCTGTTTCCAAAATGTTGCTCATAAATAATTCATCCGCTGTTAGAGCCACTGCTGCCACAGACTATAACGGGGTATTTTCATAAGAAACAGGCTGTTTATGCCCTCTGAAGTCACCCTACCTTTGCATTGAACCCCCCCTTTTCCACCCACACAGAGACTGGATTTCTCTGTCTCTTTCTCACTTCGTGCTGAGTCGAGCCTTGTGTGGTCTTTTTGAATGGCTCAGCACTTGACTCCTTTTTCCTCTCTTTTTTTTTTTGTCACCACCCATTAAACGAGGCTGATGTGCTCCAGACCCATGATCTTTCAAGTGGAACTGATGTGTTCTGGAGCCAGTAATTCACAATACTGACTGACATGTTCCAGAAGCCGAAGCTTATAAAAGGAAGTGATGGTTACTGAATTCTGAATGTTTTGGATTCTGAAACTGAGTTTTTATTGAAGTTTATTTTCTGAACTTATCGAAAAAACTTTTTTGCTTATATTTGTTATATGCAAAATGTTCTTTGAAATAATGTCAAACTCATACTTTAGGGATCACAAACACCCTAATTTGATCTAAAGTTGGCTGTACAAGTAAGGAAGTAGCATATTATTCTGGGAATAGCAACAATTCCAAACGATGTGATATTTATTCGATTCCAGAACTTGATGCTATTTCTCGTATTCAGTCTCTGTAATGAAAATCTCGAAACATTCTGAGGGTGATGGTATTAAACATGATTCAGTTCAGGAGCCACATGTTGTTCAAATAGATTTCAAATGAGGTGATCGGAAAAAAAAAAGAGGATAATTTAAAAGTAATATTGATTGGGATGTGTTAGTTTGTTCTGAAAACTACATCAAATTAACTGGAAGGACTTGTCACAGAAGCTGATGTTCTCAGAAACTGCCGAGTCATTAAACGAAATGCCGTTTTAGCGGGCCACAGTTTGTTAAATTTAACAGATGCTCTGGAGAAAAGTGCCGAGCCACAATCCCCTCAGCTGCTTCCTGGATCAGGGATGATAAACTTTAATCATTGTGAGGGCCACAAAAAAGGCATCCTCACTTCTACCACTAAATTCTACTAGCATATCACCATTCCGTGAATTATCATGAAGGACTAATTATTTGCCTCATGCATGCATTTTGTATTTTTAATTTTACAACTATGGCCAACTCCAATATAGGTACATATAACCTACGGTGCACACATACTGTTCCATTATCAACCTTTCAGAAAAGATGTTTTCCTCTGTTTCCATAGAAAAGGAGTGATTGCAAAAAATTCCACCTTGGAAACTGTTTTAAAATGTTGCATTTTTAGTGGCTCCAACCAGACACTGAAAAACGCAACAAAAGTTTTCCTTTTTTATGTTGTCTTGCTAACGGGGCCTAAATTGCACATTATCTCATAAGTTAGTGGTTCCCAAATTTTTTCAACCTTGACCCCCTTTTTCAAAACACTAGCATTAACACTATAGACACAGAGATACTCAATTTTATGTTCAAACTCTGCTAAACTTTTTTCCTCGATATTTGATACAAAATGCACATTGAAAGTCTAACGTATCAAAGAAAATCTGATGAGTTCACACTGACAATGAAATCATTAAAGGTGTATCATGTCTGACATTTTATGTGTATTGCAATATGAACATTTTCAATAATAAGTGCTTTACATCCTCAAAATTGTCCCTCTGTGCAAAAATAGTTTTTGAAAGAGAAGCAGAGCGCTGAAAAGAAGAAAAATAACTCCTAAACGATATCTTTAATCACAACACTCTGATGGTATGGTGCGATTTTTAATTTCAAGTTTACTGAATTAATCACGTCGGTCATCACACAGCAGTGGCTTCACCTTTCATTTTTGTTAAAAAAAAAAAGATGCTGGAAATTACAGCCACCGTTTTGCAATTAAAGGTAATTTTTTGAAGCCATTATTATACCACCTTTGGACCTAAGCGTCCACCAGTACCTCTGATTGTAATTTACCCTTTTGGTGCGCTTTCTTTGAGCTGCGGGATTCGAACTGGTGGGGCCTCTCTGCACTTAATTTAAGGTAATCAAAAAGTTGGCGTGAACCCGTCTGATTAGCGTCGACTTCAGGGGAAACCTGCCCGCAATGATGGAGGGCGTCTACCGCGCGTTTGATTGGGTATTTGTCATGTGGTAATTCCTAAATAGGAAGCATTAGTGATCTAGGTCAGAACCCAGTGGTAGGAGAAGGCCTGTCATTGACCATAGTTCAGTTAGACATATTTCTTAATTAGCCTCACTGTCTGCTCCCCTCAAAGTAATTAACTTGATCAGAAAAGACCTTGCCTGAAGTCGGAGTCAAGTCAGTGGGAAAAAAATGAAAAGAAGAAGTCACGGCAGTGACTAACTACATTAAAAATTCTAGAATCATATGTTTATCCCAAGCTGTCTGCGAATTAGTATGCACAGAGAGCAGCCTAATTTTAAATCCTCATAGATTACTCTCAGGGAAGCGATCTGGGAACGTGCTATCATAATTTATTTGGCTCAAGGTGTTTTTTTCCCCTCTTTTTTTTCTATACGAAACATTGTTGAACAGGTTTGTACTATAACAACAAACAAATTAAAATTGAACATGACACTTTGGCTTTTGCAGTTTTTTTTCTTCCTGGCAAACCTTCTGGTTTCTTTTCTTTTTTTTTAATGCATGTACATACAGGAGAGAGAGAAAATGTGAGGGTAGGATCCGTGGAGACTGAGAGATAAAGCATGATGGGCACTGTAATTGCATCCGAGACAACGGAGCACATTAAAAAATCCCCTCCCTTCCTTGCATGTTTTATTGCCTCCTCCTCTCCCCCCACATTGATGGAATTATTACCCTATTTGTCCCGAGCAAAAAGGGACGGCTGGCGGAGCCCATTCAGACAACAGCCCATCCCGGGGGGCAGATCGTCCCGCGATACGGATCGTTCCCCGACACTGTGGCGTGGGGAGGGGATTTTAAAGCGGTCCTGGTTTCTGCTCGTCACCTCTCCGTCTCGGGGTCCTGGAGGTATGAAGCTGGCAGCAGAGATACAGGCACAGCTGCGCATTATCATCACCACATATTATTCTCATATATCCGGCGCAAACGTCTCACCGCCCAGCTGTTGTCCCTCTGACTTATTTGTATTTATCATTGCCGCCTGTGAAAAAAAAAAAAAAAAAAAAAAAGTGTTGAGAGGTTTCTCCCATTTTTTTCCCACCCTCTTTTCTAATCTCGCCTAGGGATCCGCGAGGGCCTTAAAGTCCATCTTTCTCCAATTGGCTAATGATCTATTTTGGAGCAGTTGGAAAATATCTGTCACAGTTAGTTCTGGTGTTGAAAAGTTTGAGAGATGGCGCTGAGGGGAGTGCAAAATCAATAAACCTATCAGAGGATGGTGACATGATGTATGCCGGCCCAGGCGGCCACTCGGCAGAAGCAGAGAGGACTCGGCCCAGCTGTGAAAAGATGAATATACGCTACTTAAAATATCATAAACTGTGCACAGTAAAAACAAAACTTTATCGGTAGTTGGCTTCGCCTGCCATCTATCACCAAAAGTAGGATTTAGTGTTGCTGAGAGTCTGAAATTTGAGGTTTAGCCTGGTTTTCTTGGCTGGGAAGTTTAAAACGCTTGTTCAACTCTTTGTGGTGCCCACGTCACGTCGACATGGAGGGAAGAGGCACAGAATTGAGGGTTCTTTACCAAATGTCTGACTTCAGTGTGGAGTTCTGAAAACTCGCTAAATTGGACTAATGTTGGCTTAATGACTGGTATCACATTGTGTCTGGCTAAATTAGGCTAATAAAGCAAGTTTTCACTCAGTATCATACTATATCAGTTTTAAGCATACTAATGCCACTGTTTCATTCATTTAATTAGTGCTAGCATGCTATTTCAGGCTAAATTATGCTAATGCTGCCTGTTTTATCTACTTAATTACTGGTTAGCATGTTGTGTTTTCCACAATTACGTTAATGCTACCAGTTTCACTTAATTAATGCTGCCATTTATGTTTTAAAGTGATTGATGATGGGATAAAAATGGACGGAGTCAAAAGTCTTTGCTCTCTGAGAGCACAGTTTCAAAGACGCTGACCAGACATTCTACTTTCAGGAGTTCTTCACCCCATACTTTGCCTTTGAGGGGTCGCGAATCCGCTTGACCTCAACCTTAGACTGTTTGTTTTCTCCACTCGTCCTTGAGCATTGCTCAGAATCCCTGCAAGAGGACAGTGATAAGTCCGATAAAAAAGTTATTCTGGAGTCCATTCTGATGACTGCTGCTGTCCCCCGTCACCTGAATGCGCACAGAACGCCACAGCCATAATCCTTGATGAATATACTTGCATTATACTTGCAATTACAGCACTAATCTGAAAACATGTTCTCTATGGCAAAGTTGCTGTTTTCATTCCTTTCCAATCCGGGATTTAGGGGCGTTATGGGAGCCATAGCATTGTCTGAGCATGCATGGTTAAATGAAGAAATAGATTTTGTTAATGAAAAATGCAACAGATGGTGGCTGTAAACCCAGTCCCCGCAGAGCACGAACATTTCCTGCAGAATGACGGAGAGCGGATTAAGGTCATTTTTGCCTGGTTTTTCAATTTATAAATTCATGCTCAGAGGAAAGTGAAAAAAAAAAAAAAAAAAGAAAAGAAAGGGGTAGGGGTGGTGGGGGGGGGGGCTGGCATCCTGCCTCGATACTCTCTGGGAAATCCAAATGTCAATGAGCACATATTGGAAATGTGCAAATATTAGAACAAAAAACAGAAGCGTTAAGGCGAGCCGCTATTACACGTAGGGGCTGACGAGGGGGCCGGCGGCCCACCCCGAGAGCCCCGGCACCCACAGGAGAGACTGTTGTTTATCAGCATGAAAACAAGACTTGACTTGTATGTGTTGTCTCCAAAAACCAAAAGCAAATTCGTTGCTGAATTATGACTCAGGCTTTTTTCTTTCTCTCTCACTGACTCTTTCTCTCTCTCTCTCTAACCGCAATCGTTAAAAATACACATCCCAGTTCATGTGAGGTTTTCCTCTGTCTGAAAACCGGCATTGCTTCAATGTCATAATTTAAATAGAACCATTTTCCAGAAGACAATGGCCAATTTCAGTTTACAAATTATATTTCCTGCCCCCCAGCGAAGTGAACCCAGTTGGGTTTCCACGTCTCAGCCTTGGACCTTTTTTCTTCTTAATCAAACCTTTCCATCAGCTGGAAGTAATCCTAACCCAACGCCACATTTGCACGACTGTGTGTCGACAAAAGTGTGTTTAGCACAAAGCCCCCCCCCCCCCCCCCCCCCCCCCCCCCCCACACACACACACACACACACACACACACACACACACAAACGGCGGCCCCACTGGCGAGTGACTGTGACAGATGCCGGGGAAGCCGAGCGCTAAGTGTCACGTATCTGCATGTGCTTGTCGTCGGGCGGCGCCACTCTTAGCGGGCTCGCACGTCGAAGCATATGTCCGATGAAGGTCAGCGGTTTGAAAACAAGGCACCTCGCCTGTTAGCTCCTCGCCGCTCGCCTAATCCCGCCATGACAGAACTCAGCTAATGACCGGCAGATGGATGTGACAGAATGAGGATGATGTACGGAAAGTGGTAGAAATCGAGGAAGTGGGGAGACGACGGGTGCGAGTGAAGCGAGTCAGATTAACTGCTGATCTCGGCGGGGGGGGGGGGCTGACTGCCTTCATCGAGCTTGTTTATCATTCTCCGAAGCGGGAACAGTCATTTAACCCCTTCCATCTGGGATTTAACCCCGATATCCTTGTTGGTGTGAAATTATCTTCTTGGCCTTGACATCGTCATCATCATCCATCATCATCATCATCACCACCTTTTTAGAGTTTTCGGCATCTGGGGAACGAGTTGTAAATATGGCGTTAAGCACATGAACGCTCTGCCGGGAAGAAGTTACAGCCTCGCCCCGATTTCCATCGCAGGAAAGATACATTAACCTATATTCTGGAATATAAATCTCACCTGAGTCGCATTTGTCACACACCAAAAAACCACGTAGTTTTTCCACAAATGATCCTTAAACTGGGACATATTTTTTAATTCCAGAAGTGTAACCATGTTTGCAAAAAAAATAATAAAATAAAATAAAAGTGACTTATTTTCTCAGAAATACGGTATGTTCAGATCGCGACTGCAATTTGGAGAAAGCAGAGGTCTCGAGTGGGAGGAGGTGTTGCTGAGTCGCCGACTTTACAGGGAAACGTGGCAATAAAAGTGAGGTTAAGAGATTAGGGGAGCTGAAAGTGTTGCTGAAAGTGATAAAGCAGAGGATGCTCCCCCATTGGAATTCAGGACAGACGTGCGGAACACAAGAAGGGAAGAGGAAAAAAAAAAAAGTGGAACAATGAGCCGCTGCATCCTTTTATTAGAGCAGGAATGTCTAGAAATTTAAGACCACCATATTTTTAGAACCCCATCAACCTGGCCTTTATATAGCTCGATAAAATAGGCCTCCATGTTTCGTTGGAGATTGAGCTTGACTTATCCCACCATCTGAGGACTGGCTGCTGCTGCTTCGCGAGCGCTCGCTCCCGAGGGGGAGGTGGCAGGACATTCAGGCAGGGAAAATGTATGGGCCGCATCGCAGAATCTCATTTAGATTGATAGAAGCTGCTCGGGCTGTCAGCATCCCAGCATTCACGTGTTTGTGAGCAAAATGATTCAGATTAGCTCGGGAAGCCGGTGAGGAACAGTCGGAGCGAGGAAAGGAAAGAATCATTTGTATTATTTCCTTGCGCACGTCTGAGGCAGGAACCAGGGAGAGTAAATTTGTAATGAAGGAAGTAAATAAAAAGAGAAATGAGCAGGGATTTCCAGTTTTTCCATCAAGGGGCAGTTCATTTCATCCATTCTAAACACTGCAGTCATTATTCCACATGTCAAATGAACAACATGGTTAATTTAAGAGGTGGAAATTATTCTAAAGTAAGACAATAGTTCTGAACTGTAGCCGAGAGTTGAGTTCCTTTAAAATAAGAAGTAACTCAATATTTACTAGTGTCATGTGGCAGGAACACATTAACTGAGCTGTCATTGGTCAGATCCATTCAGTTCAGCTGAAGTTACATCAATTAGTAGGAGGAACATCCTCTATAATCTGAATGTTCGCACATCTTAAAAGAAAGTGATGTTTGGACTAAAGACAATATGGAGAAGTAGCAACAACATGACTGAGATTGAAAAGCGAACATGCAGAACCACAAATTCAATTGATTTTTCAAGTATCTTGATCATTTCTGATGTGTCAAAATGACTGCTGTGACTCTGGCTGATAGGAACACACTTTGAACAATCAACTAATGGAAATTTTGAGAGCAAAATGGTCAAAAATCAAAGTTTTTCTCAAAATTCTCTTCAGAAAAATATCACTTCTGACTCCAGTGTCTGATGCAACTCGCCCAAACCATGTATTTTCACTTTTGTGTTGCCGGGATAAAAGCTTCACACTTAACAGCTACTAGTTTGAAAGTATTAAAAATTGACGGCAGCGTCTTCGATCTTCCCCGTGTAAAAGCATTAGAAAGCACACACACACACACGCCCTCGTACCTCCCGTCGCCGCTCTCCCCCGGGGTGTTCGTTAATCACCCCTTCGAGATCTGCCAGCTTGTGGGCGGGGCCATTACCCTTCAGCGCCGGAGCCTTCGTCGCCCGAGACGTTGCCGCCATTCAGATCCCTCCGCAGACGTCTCACCTCATTGGTGTGTCTTGCACAAGCCCACACCTTATTAGAGGAACATAAGAGGTAATGAATAAATAAACAAAGTGAAGTGGGTTCTGGGACGTGAGGTGCATGGTGACAGCTCGTGGCGTTCATTAAGACAAGGTGGCGGGTTTCGTGCTGCGCGCCACACCGGGTGGCAGCCGGGGCTTCAGCGGCACCGCTTCACGACCCTCCTTTCTCTTCTTCCCCCTTCAAACTCGCAGCCTCCTGTCTGACTGAGGATCCGGAGCTCGGAAGGTTCAAAGATAACTAGCTCGGAGCTGTCAGAGTTCCCGAAGATCCCTCCGCTAGGTCGGCCGTGCCTTGACGTTGAAGAATCGGTTTAAAAATGAAAAAGAGTGACGTGTTTTCAAGGTTAATGTGACACGCGGGGTATGAAATGTGCAGTCAGACAAGTTGAAATGGAACATGATAGTTTTGTTCCACGTTCAACAGAAGAAATGCGTCCGAAGATATACCTCTGAAGGTTCCAGCTGGTTTCTGCGGAGATTTCTGTGCTCTTCGGCCGTCCGTGTGATGGGTGATTGTAATTACCTGGAATGAGGAGGCAGGTGCTCGTGAGTTGTGAATCAGAGTAAACAGTGAGGTAACCTAATTGACCAATTCAGTAAATGGTCAATAAATAATGCGTTACTGCCAATTAGATGGTATCGTGCGGGGCGTTTTGTGGCAGAAGCCATCTGTTCAATCTAAAGGTGTCTGACCTTGGTTTAAAAAGGTCGCAGTTTTAAAGCCTCGGTGGGTTATCACACACCAGACGAAAGCGGCGTTTCATATTTCATTCTGCTCCACTGGCTCCGTTTGCTTGATATTCCAAAGAATTTAAGCGGGAATGTGCAAATGCATGACGCTCCTGTTGTTTCTCTAATTCCCTTAACCGATGCTGTGGCTGACAGCCTGATGAAACAATTTAGACATGCAAATGGACATGAAATGGGTTCAGAACAAGGTGTTTTGGAAACAGAGCTCCCAGTGAATTAACAGATCCAAATTTAAGTATTTATTGAATTGTGATGACGCTGTCAGGTGTATGACTTGCAAAAATGTTCTTTTAATGAGGCATGACATCTCATTTTTTTAGATTTGTATTTATCTTTTGAATAAGGCTTCATTGAAGTCCCAACACAAAAGTCGGTTTGTAAGAGCGGGGAATTATTTGTTCCTGTTACGCTGATCTGGTGAGGCTCTATACTGATGGTCCATCAGCTAAACCAGCATCAGACCAATATGAATTGTGGTTGCTAGATTCTTTGTGGTGCGTTAGGACAGACCAGCATCAGACTGCCATGAACTAGTATTTACTTGCATTGAAAAGACAAGCTCAAACCAGCATCAGGGCGGCATGAACCTGGTTCAGATCAGCATAGATCAACCTTGACGAACCAGCATTTGACCGCCATAAACCAGCAGATAGCAGTAAAGGCCATCATACACCAGCCTCGGACCAGTTTTACAGTACATACTGTACATCGTCAGCGTCACACCAATTTCCACCAGAATGTATCAGTATTCGTTTAGCAAATTGAATATTTGAATGTGAATCGGCATAACCCAGTATCGACAAACATAAACAAGGTTGAATTACTGTAAGCCATTATACTCCAACATGATCAGACAGCCATATGCTGTCTTTGAAATGTATTAACTGGAAGATACCATGGTTTCACAAGCATTGGACCAGTATTTACTAGGATTAAACCCATATAAACCACAATCTGATCAGTACATGTTTGAATCAGATCACTATACTAAAGAACCTGTCGATCATTTTAGACCTCAATTAGATGAACAAATACCAGCATTTAATCAGCATAAACCAGTATCAAAGAGCAGTAGACCTATAGAGGATAGACCAGACCACTAGGCTAACACACACCAGCATAAATTAGATTCAGATTAGCTCGGACCACCAGTAGGCCAGTAAATACAGTATCATCTGCAAACGACCAGTACAGACCATCAACATACACCAGTGCAATCAAGGTCTGTCCAGTATATGCTACCCTCACACATTTACCACCTAAAGACGGGCAAAAACCAGCAGTTACATGTTGATATGTTACTGATATGTAACCAACTTTAATTGCTTCACTGTATATCCACCCTCAGACTGGAAAAAAAAGTTGCCGTAGTGTTTCAGGACGAAGCTACACTGGCTTCACGATTCTCGTCCTCGCATCAGCTCCGTACGCCTGCGACATCAGAGGCTGCAGTTTTAATCCCGAGTGAGTCGTTTCAACACCCGACCGGTGGCAGTTTATCATGAATCATGGTCCTTGTTTACAGCCAGTTTTAGATTAACTCCAGTCAACAGCCACAACTGCTTTCAGTGTTGATTTGCTGAAGTCACCAAACAATTACGAAAATCCTGCCAATCAGGCAAGTTTGCAGCACTTGAAGGAGATTAGAGGAACTGCTGCTGTTGGCAAGTTGAATCTGCAGGAGTTTAGAAATGTCTTCAGTAATTATTCTTATAACTTGACTATATTTATGCGCAGACCATTAAAAAAAAAACACTTTCTGTTACTCTGAGTTCTTGTATAAGCCTTGAAAAAAAACAAAAAAAAACACGACCAACTGTAAATTGAAGAAAAACACTGGAATGTAGCACTCCCCGGCGTGAATAACATTACGATCTGACAGTCTTAAAAGCGCCTCGCTGTCAACGACTTGAATGGAAGCAAACGTGCGATGAGCAATCACCCCGCGAGCGAGCGGCTATGCAGGGTGAGGGAAATGAAGGGGAACAGGTGAACAGAGGGAGGTCACACTTAGTGAGAAGATAAACAGAGTGAGAAACACTCCCGTGCAGCCGGCAGAACAAACAGATGGAGCAGTGAACTCGGTCGATTCATTAAAAAATCTCTCTGCCTTTATTGTGAAGTCAGAAGAGGCATGCCTTCACTCAAACGTGCCCTCAACTTTAACCCTTTACTCAGCAGGAGACCGTATTTGGTTCTCAGTCTCGCAAACTTTGCGATCGATCATCCTACATGTTTTTTTTTTTTTTATTTGTTTGGTTTTTTTTTTGTTCAATCATCTGTAAAACTCACTCATTCGTTAACCGAATGTGCAGTTTATTTTACACTTTATACATAATCGTAGGGATTTCAACCAAGTTAGGGTTATGGAAACTGATGCTGTGTCTCCTAGTTTTTTTGTCTCTCTAACACAGTGTTTGAATAAAACTAGTGCTAGTTATATTAAACTTTTTTTTTTATTGCAGTAACACATGAGATTGTAGTAAACTAGCACTCATCTTTTACAAGTCTTCAAGGAAAATGAAATGTGTGTGACTTGGTTACTTTTTTATGGAATGCAAGTTACTTAAAAAAGCAACCTCTAAAGGCAAAACAACAGTCTTAAACTTCTATAATGACCAGGTTGTATTTTCCAATTTACAAGTATTTCAAACAATGCTTTATAAAGGGTAAAAAAAAAAACTGAAGTCTCTCTTAAATTAGTAAAGAAAAAAGAGAGGTAAATTCCTTTATTTACTCCTCTCTGACTAATGTGAGGTTGCTTTTTCTGCTTTTAAACCAAAACCACAACTAAAAGTCGCCCATCAGGCCTCCTTTTGTCCAAGCACTCAACCAATATCTGCACTCTGCGCAGCCACACCCCGACTGATCACGCTTAATATCTTGAGTGGTGATACATTATTTCTTTTATTGTAACTTAAGGTAATCAAAGAAGAGACACAACAAAACATGCTCTCTATCTTTCGCCGTGAGAGTTACGTAGCAAAGAAAGCTCTTAGAGGTAGAAAATGCACAGGCCTCGCAGTAATACTTCTGAATTAGCGGTGATTGGTTGCGCGGCTAATGGAGAGAGACAACACCTTGCTAGGTAAAAAGTCACGCAACCCCCAGAAGAGATTTCCACTCACGTTTGCAGCAGGGGTCACCTGTCCATTCGTTTGACAACGCCATTTGATCAAAGCGGGGGGAAAAAAAACACACGTAAAAAGATTGTAATGCATGAGCTGCGGGTTACACGGGACTGATGTGTGGGCTGATGTGAACAGACAGGACTTCATATACCGCACATGTTCCGTCAAATAATCCTCGCCGCCGCAGCACGTTGGCGCACCAGAATATTATGCTAATCCTTTTTTTTTTCCCCCCCCGGAACATAGCGATCGAGTACTTTGAAATTAAGACCAGTCGATGCACATGGGAACTGGGGGTCAATGCTGGACTTGTTCTGTACACATGAATTTCATGCATCAGAAGGGATGAGAGAGACAATACATGCAGCGCTAAGTGATCTAATGAGGAGCTCTGCATACGATCCACGCTGAATGAAAAAAAAAAAAGACTTCCTGTCAGTTCTGTCAGGGTGTTTTACATGATCAGACCACATAAAACTCACACGTGCTCTCTGATAATAAAGCAAAGTGCAAGAGAGTGCTAAGATACCAGAGAGACTCTGTCCAAGAACATTTTTTCTTTTATAGTCGGACGAAACCTGACTGTCCCTTTTGACTATATGATGATAAATTATTGTAGGAGAATTAAGATCAAAGGGCCATAAAATGGATTTATATTGATAAATATGTATTTATACTATCCTAGTTGTTTTGTCATGTCACTGAGCATTTCCTGGTATGCGATGTGGAATCATTGTGTTAGAGATTTCCATTGTGTCTTGGGGGGGTCTGTTTACACAACAAAAAAACTGGGCGGAACCACTGACAACTGTCCAAAGGGGAACTTTTTGAAAAATCTTAAAGGTGCTGTAGGGAGGATTCCGCATCTCCGCCATCTTGCTTAGGGTTACCTAAGCAAGATGGGGATTTGACCTATCTAAGATGGCCATTTGAAACCCAGCACAGCCAATCCTGTCCTGTTCTCTCTGACATCACGCCCTTACGCAAGTTAAGCCCCTCCCACAAGAACGTGCGACGAACGCCCCTCGACCAATCACGGTTAGAGCCTCAGGGGCTCTTCTGATTGGTCAAAGATACCTGGAGCTGTCGAGATTCCTTTTCAGCTCAGAACAGAGACAGATGGAAACGCTGCGCCCTCGCGGTAGTGCAGTTATGCTACACTCCTAAAGGATTATCAATGGATACTCTAACATTTAATCCAAAGAAAACACAGAAAAATTAGCATTGACTAGCAAAATCCTGCCTACAGCACCTTTAAGACTCGGTGTAGAGAAAACGCAACTTTTCTGAACAGCTGATACTGAACATGCACACCACGCCCATAAAAATTGTTTTTTCCTGCACATGCACAGAAATAATAGGTTTGACAGGTAATGCTAGCAGGGTTTTTGTATATGACACATTTGACCAGCCTCCAATTGAAATTCCACTAAATTACTGGACCCTTAATGCTTTTCTGTTAGATTTGTTTAGATTATTATCGCTATTTTAACATTTATAACCATATATTGTAACATATACTGTTACTCAGTGGTGTTCTCCAGTCTGTACCTCATACCAAAAGTAGAGATGTGTAATAGAGATGCAGCTGACACACTGAGGAGTTTAATTAATTTTGTCTTTACATGTAGGCTTACCACTTCTGAATTTTCAGGGAATCATTACAATTGTTTCTAAAATGCATTTTGGGCAAACTACGTCCAGTCATAACCTGCTCTGCTTGTTAATTTTAAGAAAGGACTGTTAACTCCCATTGAACATCAGTCAGCGTGCAAGGCTCCCTCACCATTAATTCACAACCAGAATTACTCTGCGATTAGATTCAAGGGCAAAGATGTTCTTAATCATCAACGTGACTCAAGCGGTAATTTGCACCGGTAACCCTCTACACCCCAAAATATCAGTTTATAAGAAGTCCCACCAATGTTTTCCAGTCGGTTTGACCTTCAGCACTCACAAATACGAGAAAACATCAAATTGAAGAGCGAATGAAAACAAGAACTCTGCCCTTATGAGGAAAAAAAAAAAAATCCCAGACACATTTGGAAGTCGTGTGTTCGCGCCACAAATTACCGTCACTCAAAGCACACACTTAATTGCATCTCTGACACATATGGCGTCTCGAATACGATTGATTGCTGCTCGGGGTTGCAGAAAGAACCTTGATTTCGACATGGCAGACTTCTTCAGAGTGCTGCGAAATTACCGAGGGGAGCGCACTCTGAGGTTTGCCATCGACCTCAAAACATCTGCCGACCGCTCTCTCGCGTTCGGATGGTTCAACTTTGCGAAAATGGGAGCGCCGATACCCTGACGCACTCGATTCTCCCACCCAGCCCCTGCAGACAAGCACGCGTCGCGGCTGAGAAAAGTTAATTGGAAATTTCTCAGTGGTGTTGAATTGATAATCTGCAAAAAAGACCTTTGACTTCCTGTTGTGTGTGGCACCCATTCATTTGGCTTGAAGTGTTATTTCAAGCAGCGGATTAATGCATCAACCTGTCCAGGGCAACATGAGGAATTAACAACCCATTCACTGACTTCTCAGTGGTGAAATATTAATTTATTTTTACCTGGTTTAAGTAAACATAATGAGTAGATCTCTTGGGAGTCTTGAAATGCAGGTTTGTTGTGATTGAGGCTCGGAGAGGTGCCACTTATTCTGCTTCCACTGTGTTAAGACGTGTTTTCATGACTGCTTGACAGTGTTTTAATGAAGTGCCTATACACTGAATCAACATTTTGTTATACTGGTTGCAAAAAAATACAATTTGTCATAAGATTTGAAGCGTTCATGCTGTGGGCTCTCTCTCTCTCTCCCTCTCTCTCGCTCTTGCATACCGGAGCCATTCTCCCCTCAAGGCTTTTTGTCTTTGCAGAAAATCAAGTCTGTGATGAACTAAATTGCACATTTTGACACCTAAACTATGAAATTTAGGAGTGTAAATTACTGACATTACGGGCTACTGTGGACTATTTAGTTTTATTCTGGTTTGAAGGATTAATCCACCCAGCATTCAGTTTAGTATTTTAGTTATGACTCATAAATAAAAAGCTACAGGATGGATTTCTCAAGATATTTCTGTATACAATAAGAAAGAACAAAGGTATCTTCAAAATGAGTCTTTGTTATTGTTTGAATGCGAGGATTTATGCCAATATAACAGATAAAAGTGCACTTTAAATACTTTTTTCTGAAATTAATTTTCTAATTTTCTGTGTTTTACTTTATCGTATGTAAATGCTTACTAATTCGTATGAATTTTCCAATATTTCTGTGCCGATATATTAAGCTACAACGACAAGTGGTTAAACTCATTATATTAGCTGATTGTATTCGCTTAAAAACTGAACATTACTTGTCCCAAAACGACAACATCTGCTAATATAACAGGTAATAAAAGACTTCTTACATTACCAAAGTTCTAACATCTTCAGTAGGAGAGGTGAAAGCTCGTTTATTCAATTCACCTGTTAGATTTTTTCACCTTCTGTCCAATAATTTGAGAAATGAGTCAGCAATGATTATGTAGGAGATTCAACAGGTTGAAAGAGACCCAGAGTGAACTATAATATCACTGTGAAATGATTTAAGGAAAAAAAAAAAAAAAAGGAAATGCCAACTGTCAAAAACTGGGGACATTTAAATTTCGCACAGTTTTATGCAGGGTTATGTTTTAAAAAAAAAGAAAAAGAGAGGGGCAGTGTGCTGTCACACAGCTCACTGTTTTCTTCTTTCGTTTCAGGAACTGAGTCTCTGACCTCAACATTTTAGTTTTTTTTTTTTCCTTGCCTAACCTCAGAGGGAATCTGTGTCTACAGAAGCCACCTCGGCTCAGCACCGCAAGACCAATTAAAACTTTTTCTCTGCTCTCACTGTCCCTGTTTTCCCCCTCACCCTGCTGTGTGACTGGTGGAGTCACTAATTCAAATCAAATCCGAACGCTGCACAGGGGAGGGCGCGCCGAGATAATCGCAATATGTTTGCGGCGGGGAAAGCAAACCAATACGGAGCGCTAACATAATTATTTGCGTGCTTTTTGTTTTAGGTGGAGGTTGCCTGCTGTTCTGGCCCAGATGTCCGTCACCGGGTGCCAAGTCTTTGAAACGCATTACAGTGAGTCTCGTCTCCATTTGAAAGGGAGAAAAAAAAAGTAAAAATTGAGTGAATAACATCTGAAGTAAAGTCTATAATCCAAAAAAAAAAAAAAAAAAGACAAGTTCAGACAGAGTTGGATAGTCATGTTTATATATATGATTTGATTAAATCCTATTTTCCTTAAAAGAGTTAATCACTGGAACTTGGTTTGTTCTAAATAGGAGTGCATTCACAAATGTAATCGAACAAAATACTTTTTTCAACTTAGTAAAGTTAATTTTCCTGACGTATGTGTTGATTGTACTTAAATATGACCTCCACCCACCTCACCTCTGCCTCAGAATGGTTCAGACCACCAATAACATGTCTGACCAGGTAAGTTCCACAAATTATATAGTGTCATATCAGCATGGTGTCGGGATCCAGTCTGGATTTTACTGCTATTCTGCTGTATCTGTATTGTATCAGTGAGGATATCCATGGCCATACTGGTGTCACAAAAGTCATTGCAGCTCACTGATGTCCACCCTTTGCTTTTGTCTGAGAATAACACACAGCAAATGAAACTGGCTCTTTATGTCTGATTTTCACTCTATTTTTCATTAAAAGATAGAAAAGAGGCAGGCAGAAAAGCCCAAAGATATATGTCCCAGAGACCAATTTTCTCTCACTAAATCAGGACAGTTTGCGTTTGACTCCTCAGTTCTGCTGCCCCACGCTGTGTGTGGGCTCCAGAATTAATGCGGGTAAACCTTCAGGGTCTCAATCTGGTTAGATGAGACACTCTTTTTAGCCGAGCCCATTGTGAGTTAAACTTGAGAGGAGAAAAGTATTCCCTTTATTTTTTTTCCTTGTTGTTGTTTTTGAATAAAAAAAAAAAAAAACCCTGGCTTTGTGCAGTTTTCGGTGTCAGAGGGAGGCTATGGCTGGACTGGGGTGTAACAGGGTCAAAGTCATCTACATGTGTCACAGAACTGTGACATTTAGAAACCACTCAACTGCAACCGCAAAGGAAACAGAGAACAGTGCAGGAACACACGGCGGTCCGCCTCTCGGGGGGGTTTCTGCTTCCTGTGCCATGTCTCCTGCTCACCTTGGACACTGGGTCAGTGTCAGCTGTCAGTGTCAGGTTGAGAGCACGAATGCTAATGGACCCTCGCCACACTGCCTCCCTCCCCCTCTCCCTCCTCCCACCTCTCTCTTTGCTCTTTTTTTCCTCCTCTCTCCTATTTGTCCGAGGGAGGCCAGGCTATTAGCTTTCCTTTAGTGGAGGAGCTCTGTCGAAGCCTGCGGTGTCCGTCTCTGCCTTTGAGAGCCGGAGCCCGGATCGAGCCCGTCAGAGACTCGGTGGCGTCCGTCCCCGCTCTCCCTTCGTCCCGCTCTTCCCAAACCCGACGCCTCCGCTGCCGAACCTCGGCTGTCGGCGAATGCGAGGGAACCGGCGGCCTCTTCACTCGCGCCACAAAAAGCCTTTTCACTAAACTCAACTCAGATGCTCGCTCTGTAGCGTGGTGGCGAGAAGAAGAGAAAAAAAAAAGAGGCGCCGCGTGTTTCCAATTCAGCCCCACTTTCATCGGGAATCAGTAATAATCACAATGCCTGAAGGCAAGCCTGGAGGAGGGCGATTCATGGTTGGAGTCTTTAATTTTAACCATAATGAAACACATTCAGTCTGACTGTAAACAAAATCATGATTTAAACTAATAGATTTATTTATTTTTAAATGAAAATTCAGGTTTACCTCTCTTCAAAACTATTTCCAATAAGTATGTCTTGTAAGCAAGACTCGTAAATATATGTGAAAATATGGATGAGGACAGAGGAAAAGCCACATCACGAAATAACAGGATCGGTTTAACTGCAACAACGACCAATAATAATAATGCATTTCAAGGCTATTTCTTAGTATAAATGTGAATAATAAAGCGTATTACTGGCTGTAAACACAAGTGGAAGGTTTATATCTTTTTGGATTGACGTTGACAATTTTGGCTTTTAGGATCCAAACAGCGTAAATTAGAGAAAAAACTATAAATGCATCTATTTGTCTTCCAAATTACACTGTAGGACGTTTAGTGTTTAAACCGTGTGTCAGTTAAAATAAATACAACTCCACCCACTGAAAACACCCACCCTGACCAATGTTGATTTGATGTTCAGATGAAAAACGTGATGATTGAAGAAAAAAGAGGGACACTTTTTTTTTTTTTTTCAAACTGTAACCATATGTATTTGTTAGTTTGTCCGCTAATGGTCGTTGTGTGTGAGGGGGTGTCAAGCTTTACTTCAGGGGTCGGCCGTATGGCCGAGTCTGTGGACTCCTTCAAAAAGAACTTGACTCTTATTTAGAGAAGCTTTTAGCTGAATATTTCACTGAACAAATCTTTGATATGTATAACTGCATGTATTTATCTTGCTCTGTACAGCTTTTTGTGATTTTCTGCAAACATGGCTTTATAAATACATTTACTTAATTTTTTTCCCGGTTTAGTGTGTCAGCGGTGTCTTGGAGGTGTCGCCATTATTTGTTCAACAAGTACGCAAACTTGTAGACAAACTTGCAAAATTAAAATTAATTCATTCAAATTTAGAACATGATGTTCTTATTTGTTTGTGGTATTTGTGTAGTTGTTGTTATATCGTAATAGTTTTTTTTTTTTTTTAAACTCCGGTTGATTAATTAGTATAGCCGCTGCAGTAGGGCATTAACGACTTCAGCTTTTTTCAAGTCGACTTATCCGTCAATAAAGTCGAGGTCGAGTCGACGAGTCATGATGACGTCATCACATTGACAGGGGGGAGCAACACGACACACCGCTGTCCAGCAACGAGCAACTTGCATTAAAGTTCACTGCAACGTAGCCATGTAGATTTTAACCCAAACAAAACAAAGGCTAACGCCGTGAGTTTTCTTTTACATTTAAAGCAGCGGCAGCCAAGACGCACACCGTGCATGTCTGCATCATGTTTTGAAAAAAAAAAAAAGCGCGTTGTCTTAATGAAATGAATATCAAAATAATCAAAAACCAATGGCTGGCAAAAATTATAATTCAATATTGGACTTGCTTGTATGGTTCACAGAACATCGGTTAGACAACAGTTTTAACGTGAAATAAATTGAAATTATACTTCAGAACCGCAAATAGTAACCATTTAGAAACTAACTTCAGCATGCAACTTGTCTCAATGAAATAAATAACAAAGCAATCAAAACTCAATGGCTGTCGGAATTATAATTCTTGCATGGTTGCGTGGTTCACAGAACATTACTTAGAAAACAGTTTTCAACGTGAAATAAATACTTAAGAACCGCAAACAGGCATCAATGAGAAACTAACTTCAGCTTGCAATAAAAATAAAGAAAATAGAACTCACCAGCTTCTAAAAATAAAGGGTAAAATAATCCTTATTGTTGTAATATCCTTAGATCACAATCACTTTAGTAATCTTACTGGCTTGCGCTGCATGTTTTCATGGGGAAAGACGAGCGCATCCACACGCGCTTAATGGAGACTTGCGCGCTGTCGGGTGATCAGGTGAGAGAAAGAACCTACGACTTTTCGACTCCAAATCAAATTTACATCGACTTGTGCAGCGGAAGTCGACTTGTCGACTAGTCGACATTTCTGTTAATGCCCTACGCTGCAGTGCTGCAAAATACCTCCAGGATTACTTTTTTTTATCAAGTCTGTTAGTATGATATAACATCGGTGCATTTCATTCCTTCTTTAGTTAGTTGGTTGCTCTTTTGATCAATTTTATTTATATAAATGACTTTTCACAACATGTATGAAAAGTTTTACTTTAAGACTTTGAAATGAGAGGAAACTATCAATTGCCCGATTTCTTCTTCTTATTACTACTGCTATAATTATAGATGATTGGTATGGTTTAGGAAAAGGTAATGGTTGGTTGTGAATGGGTGGAAATTATTTTTAAATTAGAATTTAAGGCAAACTATGAGAGGGGAATACAGGAATGAACATCTATGTGCTGCATTTCTACCAAAATGTATCTTTACATAAAGCAAACAGGTTATATGGACGTGCTTTTCAAATTGAAGTGCTGTATTTTATTGTCATGTTGGAGATCCACGGAGTATTTCTGATGATGCGGTCGAAAAAGGTCAAAACGCTTCGCTAACGACACTCGGATGAAGTTGGGAACGAAATGATTAAAAATGACATTTCATGAAGATTTCAAGTGCAGCCTTTCATTAAAAATCTGAAACGAAGGGATATGTTTACAACCAACCAATCACTCTGAAAAATCTCATTGAACTATAATCTGACAACATCAACAACAACAACAACAACACGCTTTCTCTTTTTTTCGTTTTTATTTCCTACCGGCGCAATTAATCAAAAAGCAATTACATTAGCGCGCCCGGGAGATGGATTAAATGATTTTGACAATTTCAGTGGCTGTCTCGGCCTGTTGGGGTCCCGTCCTGCTGTCCGTTCTGCGCTTAAAAATCACCAAGACGGGAACATTGGAATAATTAGTCCAGAAGATGAGCCGGGGCTGTTCATGTGTGCGTGGCACATCTCCAAATCCACCCCCCATCCCCCACCCCCCACTCCCCTCACCATCCCATACCCGGACGTACTGTTGCAGCCACTACATATTAAAGCAAACGTCTGTTTAATCACAGTGCTCCACATACCCTCCATGCTTTATTACACTATAAATGTGCTGAATGAAGGGCCGCTGCCTAATTAGGGGAGACTTCAGTTCACTTCCTATCGCATACTGTTTTCTCCTACCTTGTCTACTCTTGACTGCTCTCACAGCAACTCTCTCCACAGTGGGAGGCAGTGCCAAATCCCCCCTCCGCCACCCGACGGTCTTAAGAAGTCAACTCGCCTCCAACTTAGATGTTGAGGTGGGGGGTGTTACGGGGGGGGGGGGGAATTGCGCTGGAGGCAAATCTCTCTCTCGCCATTTCAGCCGTTTTCGGTCTGAGCAATGCAGGTGGCCTTGGAGGGAGGGGAGGGAGGGAGGGAGGGGGGAGTTGAAGCTAGTCATGCAGAGAGGAGTCCTCCATCTCAGCAGATGGACTATCAGCGGCGGGAGTGCAGCATCGCAGGCTCAAAGAAGCGAGTTGAGAAGGCGCCGCTTCTGAGAGAGCCTCAGAAAGGGGTCAGGAGGCATCGGCCCGCGTGAGGCTTCGGAGTAAATGATGGGGAGAAAGAGAGACTTCAAGAACTGAGGGAAGCGGACTTACCAGGCCAGGCTAATAAGAGAGGCACCGTACAGCACATGAGTGCATTGGTTAATAGCCTCGGCAGTCGGAGATAATAGGTGCGGTCTGTGAGCCAGAGAAGCCGGGATCCAGTGTGGGTCCCGGCGGTGGGATTAGGGTGAAGGACAGCGTTAGAAATACGAGGCGCTGCTGGGAAACGGCCCTGCCCTGCACCGCCTGCCATTTATTTATATAAGCCTCTTGGTTCACGGGAAAAGCTTGGTAATTACCATTAGCAATTACCACTGAGCAAGTACAGACACCTTCGGAGCTCTGGATGGAGGTGCCAGATGTGATCCGGAGGTGAGAACGAGGTCTCCGAAACACACCCGGGGGCACACTTCCAGATCCCCGATGCAGCATTAGCAGTTTGAAGCACATCTTCCCAAACAGCTCCGTCTCGACTGTATCACTGGAGAGGCCAAAGTTGCTGCACACGGGACAAAAAAAAAAAAAAAAAAAGGGGCAAAAAAAGGTTCCTTAAGATTGGTGTTATTACTATCTGCTGGAGGTAACGACTCCCCCGCATGAGGAGAGGAGCTGCACGTCATAACAAGCGGAGGAAGGGGTGAAAACAATGCTTTGCGATGGAGGGAATTACAGGTGGGGGGAATAATGGGTCTGGGAAAGCGAATGCGTCACTCTACGCTTTCGAGGAGGGGAAAAAAGTACAGGTCCTGCTCACAGACGGGGGGCCGCGCATTAGAGATACGGGAGCTTTAAGAGTTTGGACCGAGTGACGGTGGGAGGGACCGCCGGACACCGCCAGCGTCCTCCACGTCCTCCCGTCCCCAGATATCAGGCGACGTCACACTGTTCGCCGTGAGCGCCCCGCAGACGCCCCGCCACGACGGTAATGAGACAAGACCACCACCACTGATGCAGAGGCGATAATTATACACACACACACACACAGGGGCAGAAGAGCTTCACGCTTACGCACTTACTTTCAGCTCAGCCTTACAGAAAGGAGACGCTGCTTGTGTAAAGGTGAAGAGTGGAGGTGTGTGAGGGGTTTTTGGTCTCATTTTTTAGCTGCAAAAAAGCTGAGTCAGCTCGGTGGGTACAGTCATTATAAAGCTATCTGTTCCTTATATATCCGTCATGATGTTTTATGTTGTAAAATAAAAGCAGGTTGTTCCACTTCGCTTAAAAATGGCAAATATTTGTCAGATGCGGTCCGCTCTGACAGACCCGCAATTTATGAGGCGGTCCTCCAATTATGGGTGTTTTCGATATAACTAATGGATCAAACCACGCTAGCTGTAAAGTCATCCTCCGGGTTCGTATAAAGAAAAACCTGGGAGAAATGCCAGCGACTTGTGCAGATTTGTGGTTCGGAAATATGAGACAAACGCACACTTACTCCCGGCCGCATTAAGGTTCCTGCACCAGATACCCCACCGTTAACCACCTGCCCGTCGAAAGGGGAGGCATCGAGAGGGGAAACTCATATCCTGGAGTAAGTAAGCAGTTTTTAGCTGATGCCCAAGGTTATTTAAAATACGTACTGTAGTCAACATAATAGATAAGTAGACACCTGCAACAAGTTGCTAAAGATTCTCTGTTGATTATTCCTTGTGTGTTTGATGTAGCTTGTTTGTCCTCACTTGCACCAGGATAATTGTATGCATGATGCAGCGAGGTAGTTCTGGACATGTGTGGACTTCTCGTCCACTCTTGACTGTCCTTTGTTGACCGTCTTAGTTCCTTTCTGTCACTTTTTAAAGTCTCAAATTAAATTGATGAAAACATAAGTTGCAACGGGGTCAAAGACACGTTCAGTTTTGATGTCCAGATGAATAAATGTGTCCAAGGTATGCCTCATCTGTACGGATAAAAAGCTACGCTATATCAGGAAGTAAGAGTGACCCCTCTGTCTGGAACAAAAAAAATAATTCAGACACGATTCTCAGAGATTCCTCTACGTGCTTTTTCTTGTCTGAAAAAAATTGTTGTTGATAATAAACTGTACCAAATGACAAAAAAAATAATCACAGAAGTAAAGTCTCTTTTGTGTAGAAAATCAAAAATTCAACAATGTAACAATAGCTCTCTTTTCAAGTTCTCATGTCCAATTACACCAATCACACTCTACGGGGAAATGTTTCATTTGTTCTTTCCTGTCCAAAGTGCAGTCTCGATACGTTCAAAGTTTTCATACATGAAGCCAGAACTGTCGTAAAATGACTCATACATGATGTGGAAAGTGGACATGTCGGGTTAAAATGACTTTATAACCTTGATTATTGTGATTTTTCTCCATCATGATGCTGTTCCAGTGACGATCTGCAACTGCATTTGTCAGATTTGCTGAAGTTTTTTTGTCCATAAGAAAGTGTGTACCAGTCAAAATTGCTGACTTTGGTATAGTTTCCCCCCCTCCGAGTTCAGGACACAGAAAGCACAATTCCAGGAGTGTGTGCAAAGCAGCCGGGTAATGCTGAATACGAAGTGCAGCAGCGGCACGCGGTGTGTGTGCAGACGCGGCGGTGATGTCGAGGTCAGACCTGCACACTTGTTTCAGCCTCTCCTCCCAGAGTTGTTGTTGTTCAGGTGGTCAGATAACTGCAGTGCCGCGCTGTGCCCTGTAATTATCTTTGGCCGGGATAATCAGCGGTGCTAAAAGGTGATGGATGGCGAGGGAAAGCGTAGCAGTAAACCAAGCAGGCAGTCCTCTGATTATCTGAAAGCGCTCGGCAACACTCGCCGGATTTGTGATATATCGGACTGATTCTCCAATCAAAACGCAGAACAATTACATCCAAGTGTGCTAATTGTACAACGACAATGACAAAAAAAAGGAATGATTACAGTTTACTGGCATAAATAACCAGGATTACTCACGTGTTTACGCAATGTGGCCCTGATGCTTTTTCTATTGTTTCATGAGAATAATCAGTTTGTTCAGGTCCTAAACACGACGATGAGAGGCTGTAAAATATTCCCACCACAAAGTACCATTTCATCATGTTTTCGCTGCATGTGATTTGAGTGAAAAATGATACGCATTTGCATTGAAGGCATTTAGCTGGCGCTCCCATTCGGAGCGAGCAGGCAGGGGTTCGGAGCCTCGTTCAAGGACACGCTGACAGAAAGCGCCGCTGTTTGCCGAGCGCATTGTCTGTTGGAATGATGAACACCTGCGACCTTTCGCTTTGAGGACACTTCCCCAAACTGAGTTTTAAAAGTCACGGAGAACGTATCGAGGGCCGGTTTATATGTCTTGGTATTTTTTCTCTGGACTGTCACCGGAGCCTCGGAGGACTGCACTCCTCAGACCGGCTTATTTGGAAGAGAAAAATGTGGAAAAATTGTGAAATCACAAAGCCCCCGGACAACAGTCTAATAGATTTACTTTGCTGGGACAAAGTTCCTTTGCAAAGCTGTTGTGGCACAGGTGGATGGGTCTGGTTCTGCTCCGATCCCCGTGTTCAAATGGTCCTCACAGGGTGTCGAACTTTTCTCAGAATGCCTTCTTTAGAGTTTAAAGCCAAAACTTACTGTATGAAATCCTCCAACACATGGTACTTTGAGTTGACTTTGTAATTGAGTGCAAGGAACCCTGGTTTGAATCCCACATTTAACCAAACGAAAGCAAATTATACAAATAGTCAACAACTTATTGTAAAAGATACTTTCGAAATGAGCGATAACATCTTTCAGATAGCCATGTCCTGTGCGTGGATCCCAGCAAAATCTTTCTGTTTCTGTTGGTTTGTCTGTTTCTGTGTGGATAGGTTTACAGCGTATCCGTCTGTGTTGTCCCGTGGTTGGACTTCCAGGATCTCTTCATCATTGCCTGTGATATTGAGGATTTTGTGATTTTGTATTTGTGGGTTTTTGGTTTTTCTTGCTTTAACAAAATGGGCTAAAACTCCACCGCCAGCGGCGTCTGGCATTCTGATTCCCCTCTGAACAAACCCTAACCAATTGCTGAGAGCTGGCAACAGTGCTTTACGCTTTAAATTGACTTATTTGATTGTCTTTTTTATCTGCTGGTGAACTCAGGAGTTTTGTTGTTGTTGAAGGAAGCATGTTCCTTTTTTTTCTAGATTTGCTTTTATCGTTTTTGCCAAACATTCTATAAGCACATTCCACAACAAGGCCACCAGTGTCTCTCAGTAGCATTCCTTAAGTTCTGTCACCCACTCAGTGTCCACACATTGTTTACACAAGCAGGCGATAATAGTTCTTTTATATGATAACATCCCAATCCACATAAATGAGTATCTTCCATATACATGCTGTTTCAAATGAAGTATATTGATACATTTATCATTCACATTTATTGCAATAAAAAAGTATTTATATTTTCTCATTGGCCTCTTAATTTCAAGAGCTAAATTGAGGCCTTTTTAAAAATATCTAAACATGAGTATGATTTGAAACCCAAGGTTTTAAACAAATTATTGATAATATGACCCATTTATTCTGCCTCTGCTCATTTATTTATCATTGCAATAGCCACGGCTCTAACTGGGAGAATGCAAAAGTGTTAAAATGCCTCTCTATCACCATAGAGAGGTTGTACTTCTGATTCTATTATTTAAGTCCATCAAGCCGGCATATTCAGACTTGCAGTGCCGGGTGTGAATGTGAGGACAGTGATGGGGACCACCCTTTATTTCTCACTTGTGGCCTGGACTAGGGGTGCAACGGTTTCAGATTTTGGTGTAAGGTTATAGTCTGAGAAAAAAACCTCACGATTTTACCGTTTTACGGTTATTATTATTATCAGCCCCTCCAGAAAAACACGAGCAATAATTCTTGATTATGCAGATAAATATGCAGTGTTTTATGCTATTTTATGCGGTAAAATTGCGGTCATTTCTGTCGGGTTGAGTTTCATCTGCCTGCTCAGCGACGTCTGCCATTAGCTCTATTCCACTAGCCATGGTGGCTACGTTAGCATAGAGCACAGAGCATAGAGCCCGGTTAGCTGAGCTCGTTTCTCCCAAGATTCGTGGGCTGTATCTCCTATGTCTGTGACACGAACAATGGTTCCCGTCTATTTTAATGCGTTTTGCAAACACTGTTTCTCTACTTCTCTCTGTATCTCCTAGTCTACTTGTTTCTGGTCTGTTCTCATACATCTGTGTGCTGTTGTGGTCCGCGTGTTAAGTAGGTCGTGCGGAAACAAAGTGAGAAAGAGAGAGGCAAAGGGACCGTTTTGGCTGCATTTTGCGCCACGCGGGAATCTAAACTGACGGACTGTTGTGGGCGAAAATAACCGGTGTTGCCGAACGTCTGCGGTTATATAACTGTTACATTTAAAACCGCGGTTAATAGAAAAACCGGTTAATCGCTGCACCTCTAGCCTGGACTAGGATAATATAAATTGAGATCGGATCCATTTCTGTCTTACTGATTTTAGTCTCTTTTTACACCACAGAATTTCAAGTGAAAGTGTATTTCTTGCATTTTCGATTCACATTTGTGCCTCTTTTTAATGCAAATCTTGAGTGAATCAGGGACTTAATTGTTAACTGGTGACTCTAAACTGAGTTTAGTGTCTTCTGTTGCGAAAAAAAGTTTGTCCTGAAGATATACAGTACTTCACTCACGATAGCAGATACATGCTAATGCTAAATTAGCCACAGGCAGCTATAGCACTCCACAGGCCAATATCTATTGACTCACCCAAGGAGCTTTGAAGTCAGTCCTGCTCAAATTCCCCAAACTCTGTAAACTCTCCAACAAAACAATCTGAGATGCTTACAAAGTCAAATTTCTGCAACACCTCAAACTCCCAGACCACCCTCATCCATCTTTCAGATGTATTACCATCAATAAGGAGACAGGTGGGGTTGGTTTGACCTCCCACCTGGATAAATCTGGCATATGCGAAGACTGAATGGGTTGTAAAGAAGCACATCCACGACTGTTGTTAACAGCCACTGTTTATGCGGCGAGCACATCTGAAGAGAAGTCCACACAACATATGTTTTTGTCCTTTCCTCGCCGTCAAAGCTATCAAACTCCGTCAAAAGTGGCCATGTGTTTATCTTTAAAGGTCACTGATGGCAGTGACATCTTGCACAATACTACATATTCATGCGAGACAAATGTGAGCGCCGCATGCCAGTGAACGCACCTGCCAGGATTTGACTTTGTGCTTTTTTTGTTGTTTGGCAGTTCACGTGGACTCACGGTTCTGTGGGGATCGGTGAGACTAATGTTGGGTGATTTTTTTTTTTTTTTTTTTTTTTGCCGCAGCGTCTCGCAGGATTCTCTACAATATCCTGATCTTTTATTGCAGGCAGCAACACGGAGCAGTCTGTTTTATTTGACAGTTAAGTTTGGACCCCCGCTGTCCTTCTCACGCTGAACAAGGTTGCAGAGAAAAGTGAAACCTTTCGGTACAAAATGCTCATTAATCACCAGGACGTGTATCTGATACAATTAGAGATACCGATCCCGAAGCTCTTCGCAGTGCCTGTCTCCTTTAGCGTTTGCGGACGTGCTGAATCTTATTGTAAAAATAACTGTCGGTGGTCCACATGCAGATGCACCCACTACGTCGGGCTCGTCCCTGGAGATGTTCGGGATGTAGCCTCAAACTGCAGGGCAACTGCAGGAGTGAGAGCCAAAAGTTGCTGAATATGGAAATGGTGGAGCGAAAAGTAGAGGTACTTAAATATTTATCTGAGTACAGTGACTTGAGTAAATGTACTTAGTTAAGCTCCACAGCTGCCTCTGCTCTGTAGACCCATATGGTCCCTCAAGGTGATAATTTCTGCAACAGTCGCTAAAGTTAATTGTTAATATGTTTCCCCGCGGTGCATGGGCAGTCTCCGTCGGTACACGTTATTTCAGGGGCTATTTTTACAGATTGTACTCTTCTTAGAAATTATTCAGCCGTGCAGCAGCTTGAGGTGAAAAACAAGAATCCAGATTCCATTAGCCGGTGGTATGCTCGCGATGTGCGAAAAATACCAACTTTCAAAGGTAAAAGGATGCTCGTTGGTGACGCATTCTTCACTGAAACGACTGTGGTTGATTGATATTGGGGACATTGTTGCCAAACTCAGGTCGACGTTTGAGGGTTGGCAGCTTTCTTTTGAGGGTTAGATTGCCCTCCTCTTCACACAAATTCAATTTGTTTGAGTGGAGAACAACACATATACGCAATATCCTGTACAGAGTTAATAAAGAGACAAATTAAATCTATTGGTGGCCAAGCGTCTTGCTCAAGGACCTACAGTGTGACCTGTCCAGGGATTTGAACCTCCTTCTCAAGCCTCGAGACCACGACTGCACCTCAGAAGTAAATGCACTTAAGAAAACAAGCGCAAAACCCAAAACTGACATGATTTAGAAGGTACTGTACAAAAAAATGAGCTCAAGGTCGCTCATAATAAGTGGACTTGGCAACACTGAGCAGCAACTCCCGCAGCACATCTCAGAGGACGCAGCCATCAGCCTTCTGAAGGTCCACGAAACACATGTAGAAGTTTCATATTTCCCCAACCCCAGCCCGAGCTTCATGTATCTCACAAGTGCTTGATTTAGTGAGTTCAATGGCTGTTTGGAAGGAATGTGAAGAAGTGAGGAAGTTGCCAAAATGTTCACTTGAAGGGTTAAGGACATGTCATTAATAAAGGGCTTTGGCACCCGTAAGCTTTTACCTTTGGATGATCTTTGAACCCAGAAACCCCCTGGACTTGTCACCTATGAGTCCCCGCAATTAAATGCCCTGATGATGGCGACCTGTGGAGAGGCTCGTTCCCCGTGACTCTTCACCAAGAGTGCCGGGAACAACAAGTCAACATGTCCTACAGAGCCGGGAGACCGGAGACCCCTGGCTGACACTGCGCCGGTCAACAAGCTTGTTGGCTGAGAAGAGTTTGGCCGTGCTTGAACTTTTCCCGTTAAGCGGACGCCAACATTTTTCTATTTCTGTGCGGAGGCAATTTTCCTGCGGGGCCATAACTCTGTCTGGGAGAACGAAGAGGACGAGAAGTTGATAACAGCGCTGAAAGCTTCCCAGGTCTGTTTGGCTTTTATTTAAAGGAGCGCACGATGTGGAGGCGCACCGGCAGCGTGTGGCTGACAAACGTGATTGATAATCAAGATTTAGGATGCCTTGTTTCTGTTCTCTGTCTTTGTGTAGGTCAGCGGTGCTGCTGTCGCTAATGTGGAAATGAAGGATTTGTTTTTCCTCTCTGGTCAATAGACTCGCCGAGCTCCGCCTCGGCTGTGTGTTTGTGAACTCGCTGCACTGAAACAAAAGAGAACACATTTACCCTGCAGTAGATATTGACATTTTACAGCAGGCAATTCACTGATGCTGAAAACATGACAAGTACCCTTTTGAGTATCCATATACTCCTAATTAAAGGTAAACTCTAGTCCATTACCACTTCCAGCTTATTTACATTACATGGAGCATTTTTTTTTTTTTTGCTGCTTCAGTTTCGATGGCTGAGTGCTCTGGAAACATGGAAGCAATTGTAAAACACCCACGCCGTTATCCAATTTGCACTTTAAATTCATAGACCTCCATCCATTTTCAAATTTACCTCCGGTCTGGTGCGAAAAGGTCACTCACATCCTCTCATGTTTTATACAGTTATGTGTCTAATTCTCATGCACACGCAACAGAAATCCCTCTGAATCTGGTGATCGGCCCAATGATGAAGAAAACTCTAAAACATTAAGGTAATTCAGGTCTGTCTGTTCACGTCTGTGCTTTGATCAGTGTTTGATCAGTGAAGTTACTGTTGTATATTTTTACACTGTTTAAAACCATTGAAAGTCCATATTATTTTGAGCCACAATAACTTGATACATCATTGGTATTTGCACAAAAAATACACGATGCAATCATATCAAGTCAATCTGAAACACAGTTTTTATTTAAATAAATTAACAAAAATGCTACAGAGTGCTTCGAACATCTTGTCTCTTATAGATTCAGCTTTTCTGGTGGTAATAGGAAGCCAAAAGCTGTCCTTCATGATATGTATTTGAAAGAAGCTACAATTTTAAATGATAAAGTCATAAAAGAGGACTCTATTCAGTTTTTTTCCTTCTGACAGGGGTCGCCTCAGCAAGTCAACCCGTCTCCCAAACACAAAGTCAAAGCTTCACCGCGTACATGACCAGGTGAGCTTCAAAGTGCATGACTCTAAAACTATGCAGAATACAAGAAATTGTGTCAGTTTGTCAAAGTGCCTGGAGCAGCCAAAGATCCTTAAACAGTTTTTTTTTTTTTCACATGATTTGGAGCTGTGACTTCCCAGTGTGTCCAGCTGTCCTTTAAAACTGGCTTGACTCACTTCTCACCAGTGGCGACGAGAACAAACAGCTGAAAACATGTTGGGTACAACAGGAAATGAGTTTACTGTTATTTCATTGAAGCAACAACTGTGTTTGCCATTATTTACATTACATTATACATATACATTATAAAAAAAAATAATCGCTGTGTTCCTGCACAGCCCTCAATGACTAAAGCAAAGGTTTCCAGCGGTGTGAGATTTACTGTCTCTATAGCTTTATGTTGATGAAGAAATGATTAACTCAACATGAGTTTTCTTGCATTTCCTCCCATGTTAATTTCAATAAATACAATTTATAAAAACACGTCTGCACAAGTTGATAATCCCAGTCTTACTCACACATGTAACTGTGTATGTCTTTATTGACTCAGCTCTGCTTTCTGTCCTCAGTCTGCAGTCGCACAAAAGCCTCTCTATCAGACTTTTTCCCTTTTTTTTCTTTGTTTTCACTGTGAAGGAACTTGACTGCTCTGCAACAGAGTCCTGACCTCGACCCCGTCCGTCACCTCTGGGATGAACTGCAACCCCGACTCCCGGCGAAAGCCTCACCGCCCAAAATAGCACCGACCTTTAACTAACGCTCCCTCCCCGAATCCTGCGGCCAGCTTCTCGCATTTTGGTGTGGACAGCCTGAAAGTTGAGAGAGCAGAGGGATGTCTGTGCGGTTGATCTCTGCCTGCATAAGTGTAGCGAGACGATGTTGACTAATTTTGTAGATTTGACGCAATTCATTAATGTGAAATTACAAATGGCATGAAAATCTAGATTGTTTACAACTTGACAGTTGCAAGACATTACATCGTACTGAGCATCCTTAAGACTCTTGGGTTGTTTTTGAGATCCACAATATATGTTTTTGAATTCAGATACAAGATATAAGGAAGCATGTAGAAACAGTCTGCAGGTCTCGTTCAAGGCCCTGTTCACGTGGTGTTTTATAGTGAAAACGCCAAACTTTCAATGTGTTTGGGTTCATAGAGTCACCGAAAATGCAACATCTTGAAATTAGAAGTTTTACGATTGAGTCACTCATATAATCAATCCAACTTTGTTGTCTGTCCGTATAGATTTTCTGCGTACTTGCCATTGTTATTTATAGTATACTGTTCTGTCTGCATGTGTGTGTGGTGCCGTTACAAAAACAACCAACAGTTTTTCGTCATTTCAAAATACTCTTTCAGGGTGAAACCTTGTTTGTCTTCCCCGCTTTTAGCATTATTCATGATTTCTTACAGAATCATCTCACTGTTAGAAAACATTTCGCTGATAGTTGATCTGGTAAGAGTCTAACAACTTTGAAATAACAAGTTTTTTATGCAAAAAAAGTGAAAAGTTAGGCTTCTGATTGTGATGAAACAGCTGTTTTTTTTGTTTTGCATTGTGTGTTTGGCATCCTGCCAGAGGCCTTCAGCAAATTTGTGCCCCCCCCCCGCCAAAAAAAAAAGGCAGACAGAGAGAGAGAGCGAGAAAACGAGACAGAGGAGGGCAGTTACCTCAGTTTGCCCACATCTCATTAGCGCCTGCTTTCAGCCCAGCTGATGTTCACCACCTACTAAATTATACATCCGCCACTAATTTGGGAAGGATTTAATATTGTATCTGCTTTATCTCTATCAAAGAAAAAAAAAAAACTGCAGGCATTTCATAATTTATTTGTTAGAGCCCTCTAGTTATACCTTGCCGGCTTTAGTGGAGAGGGGAGAGACGAAGCCCAAATTAGCCTAATTTTCTGTGCTATGACCCACATGCCACAGATTTATTCCAGAGAAAAAAATAAATATCTCATCAAATCAAGTAGAACTTGCAAAAACAAAACAGTTTCATTTTCATTATCTGTGCTCGGGGATGAACGGCTCCTCGTGGAGGAAACCGAGTGGCAGGAACTTGGCGATCGCTTTCTTCTCAGATGTGATTGACGCTTTTGAGCTGTCGATCCAGACCCCCCATCACCTCCACCCCCCTCAACAAACCCAGTAATTCATGCATATTTAATGCCGCAAATGATCTTTCACCTCCAATTTCACGTGTATACAGTGAAATATTACATGGCTGTATTTTTAGTTATGTTAGTGGGACGGCCGCGCAGACTGATTACGTTACAGTGATAAAAATAATGCCAGTCATCCATCAGGGGGCTCGGAGGGAGAGTCTGTCGCTGGAGGTGGGGGGGGGGGTTCTTCATGGCCATCACAGTTAGTTTCTCCCCTCTAGAGTTCCACGCTTCCTCCCCGAAATGAAACAGAATGAAGAAGAAGAGAAAAAAAAAAAAACCTTCACAATTCAAGAATTTTCTTCCCCAGATTTATGAACGATCACGAGGGGGATTCATGTAGAAGTGCAGGGTTCTGCAACCTTTATGACCAAAACAGCATTTTTTTGTGATTTTTTTGTGAGAGAAATTAAAAATACATGTTAAATGTAAAATATGAATTCATTTATAATTTGCATATGTATAATAAATGTAAACATATTAATAAAAACAATTTAAGAAAGTAAAATCTAATGAAATGTTAAAGGAAAATTGCAAACTACGAAGCACAGCGAGTAAATAAATAAAACCGGATTTAAGCAACACAGTTGATTTAAAGTGAAACATGAAACCTTAATGTGTGAGTTTATATGTTGCATTTTGAAGAAAGCCACACTAAAGAGGTGAGTTTACTTTATTCTAAGTGCTCCCTGCTTTGTGCATGTTTTTTTTTTTTTTTTTGAATAATAGAAGATGGATGACTCATGGGAAATATTATGTTAGTGATATAGAAACACGCATTATCGTGTTATCTTGTTATTCAGCCTCCAGGTTACTTTGAATAATTAATTTCACACACAACAAGGAGCGGAGATTAATTAGCCTTTCCTTATTATTTCTCTTCACTATTCTTCATGGCGGCCCCATCGTGACTCAGCCTCTGTTTGCACAATACAAGTCCCCATGCATTCATTAATGTGTGTGTTTCTTTTTTTTTTTAGTACATTCTAAGCTTCGTTGGGTGATACATTATAAAGCCATGAAGCGTTGCAAGATGTTTTAATTTTATTTTATGTATTGATTTGTTTTTTAAAATACAATGAAAGATCAAATGACAACTAAAATGGATTTTTTTTTTTTTTGTGCTTATTTTCATCATATAAAGCAGTGGTTTCCAATCAGGAGTCCTTGACCAAGGGTGTCAAACCCCAAGGAAAACAGATATTTTTGACGTATTACTTTAGATTAAAAAAAAAAAATGTGAAAAAAAAAATAATGGCATAAAGCAGGTTGTCTACATGAAAGATTTAAAAAGAAGATCTTGCTTTGTCCTGGTCACTTCATATGCATGGAACTGTTGGAAAGTGTCCGTGAACAGAGGTGAAGCGAGCAGCAACAATTTCTCTTGCATTATCAGAACTGACACAATCTGGCAACAAGGAAAAAGAGGGAATTCAGAGTTTGCTTTGCCACAAATAACCAGATGTGGGCAGCAAACAAAGCCATTGTGTTTGGTCTGATTCACTTTCATAAGTTGTAGTTTCCTCGGCAGTTGCAATTCCAGAACTTCCGTTTACCGTTTGTGAAGACACCACTTTTCTTGGACCCATATCCAACCGACTACAAGCTGTTGGAGATCGCCATGTGATTCTGGTGTTTTTTCGTCAATGTTTTGGGGATATTTTAAAATGATTTGGGCTGTTTAAAAAAAAAAAAAAGAACACAATTGTCCTTCAGCCCACAGCATGTAGACAGCTATAAGGTAGAGATCTTGTTTTCTGAATGCAGCGGGGGGATTTGGAAAATAAGGTTTTGGTGAAATATTTTTTTTCTTGGAAAGCAATGTCTTCAACAGTTTTTGGTGTTCGACAGTCTAGTTTTTGAAATATACACAAATGCCTTAACATGGGAGAAAATACAGTGTTTATTAATTATAATAAGAGATATAGGCTCCAATGTTGGTCAGTAGACGTTACCAAATCTCCAGAGATGGGTTGAATATTCCTCATTAAGCTCTATGACTAAACTACATTCAGTCCCAGATCATTTCACACCCCTTTCAAAATGTCACGCGTCACATTAAAAGAATAAGCATGAACTCTTTACCCCAGAAAGTAGTCAGTAATGGATGGATTAAGATCCCTTTCTTGACCGTGAGCAGTGTGGGTGTCTTTGGTGGGTAACACTATTCTGGGAGATTCGTCTGAGAATTCTCTTTGAAATTCATCTTTTTTGGCTAAACAAAGCCTCTTTATTTCAAAATATTAAAATCTTAAGGCCTTCAGTTTGTAACACTTTAATATCTTGGACAATTGCAGCAAGTATTTTACTAAAACTGTCCGTAAAACTGAAATTGGAACATACATGAATTTATCTGAAATAACTGTTTTATCACATACTCCAGTTTCTTTTCCCGCCCTCTGTCGAGTCTTGAGCCGCTCACTCTTTCAACCCTTTCTGTGGTTTCATACTTGCCTGAGAAAAAAATTTGATCGCTTGCTTTGTGATTTAAGAGTCGAGAAGGGATTCTCTGACTCCTCAAAACATGCTTCAACTTTCTTGCACATTTCATCATTGTATTCTTACTGAATGACAGTTTCTTTAGTACGCTGTTGGATCTGGTTCTCTTGAACAGTCTCTTCCATGGAAATCACTTTGGCCTACACCTGCTGCCTTCGAGTCAGAAATTACAGCTGCACAACTATTTACAAGGTTTGCTGAAGATAATTCTGACTTGGCCTTTAAATTTGTCAGCGTCCCGCCTGCCCACATTTAAGTTGAAGGGCCCTGCCTGTACAGAGACCATTAATCACTTTAAGATGCTGTTTGGTCGACTGTTGTGACTTTATTGTAGGATCTCAGGCAACGTTCATACCCGTATATCTGCGGCTTGTTTCCTTTGTTTCTGTAACTGGTGTGACGTTCCAAAGACATTATGGGCCTTAAAGAACAGCTCAGCATACTTTGGATGAATCTTGATGAAGTGATCTACAGCGTGTGATGAAGACATCTTTACTGGTATCTTCCGCCCTTGTGCAGATGATGGTGGCAGATGCAGTAGCAGCATGACGGCGTGCAGGTGGCTTGTCCCAGCCTACAGGAAAAAACAAACAAACAAAAAAAAAAAAACCATCAGGTTAGCAGAATGCCGCATGTACCTCAGATTGGCACAATCATCTTTGTAATCAACAATAGTAATTAAAAATGGTTCCATCAGACTGTTAACCAACTCCAGCAGCTGACTCAGCACTGCACATTAACTGCAGGAGTTCTGTGGAGGGCACCAGGCTTCCCTTTATCACTTCGAAAGACCAAGACGACATCTGCCGCCTTCCTTTCATCGTTGACCAGTGAATGACGATAACCGAAGCTTCCAGTCTTTTCATCTGCTTCAAAACAGCAATAGCTGCTTCAACATCCTCATTCAATCACACTTTGCCAGCGGTGAAGGATCTTTGTTGACCTGGCCCAAGAAACTGCAGCGACAACACAATTTCAGTGATTCCAAATCACACAAGACTGAGACCCGAGCTGAGATGTGGCTGATGCTGCTATGAAAGCGAGGAAGTTGGTATTAGCCTCGAAGCCATGCTGTTAAGGGGGAGTTTGTAAAAATATACTTATGCAACAGCTATAGGTCATTTTTTGGGACAATTTATATAAATCTACACCAGACGGTTTTATTAATATTGGCTTCATGATGAGATTGTTCTAATTTTTGGGAACAATTGTTTTGCAAAAGACACTTTCAGCGCCGTTACTCTGCACCACCACAAAGAAAAAAAAATGTTTCAGTTTAAAGGTTATTATAGCGCTACTTTACCAGTCCAGCCCACAGTAGATGAAATTGGGCTTCATGTGACCCCGGAAGTAAAATGCGTTTGAGCTTGATCCATGTTGGAGTCTCTTGTGGTCTGATTTTGGCCCACGGGCCTTATGTTTGACACCTCTGAATAAGAGAGTTCTATGTTTGCACATAACTACAGTTCGAGTCTGATATGTCTTCATTTAAAATCCAAAATAAACTCAGAAATTACTCAGAATACTTCATGTATTGGCTTCTTAGCGCTCAATTGACAGTAGAATTTTCCAAAAAAGCCCAGTCTAACTTCTACCCAGGATTAATATCATCATCATCTGGAAGGCCTTATTCAAAGGTGCCATGCAAATCGACGTGCCTCGCATCGTGTTACAGTATCCATTACACAGCCACACCTCCATCCATTACAGTCGTAGCTCCACACAAAAATAAATCCAGAGAAGTGCCAGTTCTCTCCAGCACATAATTGAGACCAGAGATTCAAGGCAGCGTTTCAATCTCTGTTCTCCTGATGGAATATTATACTGTTGTGTCCTTGTTTTAGTACAATTGCAAGAAAAAAGCTCTCATCTGTCTTCAGAGTTGTCATTTCCACTTTCAGAGGGGGGAAAAATAAGGAGGAAAAATAGTTTTTGAGATTGCATCAGGATGGAAAAAAATAACACAAAGTTATTTTTCTCTCAAGGAATGCACCTCGAAAAAGAGAAAACTGAATTCCCCCCAAAACCCAAGAAAACACAAGCCGACTCCAACACTCACCAATTCTGGCGCGAGATTATCAGCTGTGGTGCTAAACGGGAGTCGGCAGAGTTAATCTGAGGCAGAATCACCTGGGGAATAGATCGGTCCCTCAGCTCATCAGAGTCCCAGGCCCAGTTTTGGGGAAGACACCTCGAGTGAAAAACACCAGCCAATATCCCCGACACGTCTGGCCATGTGTCCGCCGGAGGAGGCGAAACCAGGAGATTAGATCATATTAGATCACGGGCGAAGATGACCCGCTAGGTGGGATTTGGTTTCCTGCTTTGAACCTCCCCCCCACCCCCACCCACCCCCCATCGTGCACATTTTTTTTTTTTCTTTTTTTTTTTTTTTTTAAGTCTGGAGGTGACACAGCAACATATCCTGTCATACCTCCAGATAGTAAATCCTGCAGCCATGGACACACAGTGCAGGGTTTTTTTTCCTTGCTTTAAATATAGAAAGAAAAAAAAAAAAAAACCTTTTGCATTTGCTGACAATGGACTCCCAGGCCACAGTGCCAGTTAATTATCATTCCTTTATAACTTTCAAAAACAGCTGAGCCCCATATTTAAAAAATCACCGGCAATATTCTCCAAGAACACGTGCACAGCCAACAAAAATCCCATAAAGGCAGCCAGCAGCAGCACCCCCACCGGACCCACCGCTACTATTGTGAAAACAAAGTCACTGTTTGAATCGGCCCCCCCCTTTTTTTTTTTTTTTTTTTTTTTTCTCGCAAACTTCTCCAAACCCCGCTCGGATTTGATTTCTGAATACAAAACAGGATAATTACATAAACATCATGTCGCTGCACGCAGCATATAATTAACAGTCGAACAAGTTCTGCAGAGAGATGAAGGGGAGCAGGCAAGGGGAGGCTTGCTACCTTTGGGTATACCGCCAGGAATATACTGAGACAAGCTTCAATACAGATAAGATTAAATGCATGTCTTTGGTTTTCCACTGAATAAATCAGTACCAAACTCATTTCAGTGCAGAGGCCACATCGAGCCACTTCTGTCTGTTTAAGCCACCTATTTGAGGCACGATTTACACAACAGGGTTTAATGTGAAAACTCACTGATGTTCATTTATATGAAAATTATGCACTTTTCATTTTAGCCCACTAGTTGGTGCTGTTTCTTTTTGTTAAGAAAGCAACAATAAGCTATAAACATTAACATCGGGGAGTACACGGGCATTTGTATAGACAGACGACCAAGTTGGATTGTTTTTACGGGTGACTCTTAACTTCAGTAGAACAATCAAGTACTGCCAGACATTGTGTTATCGTCCATCTACTCGCGCATGTGCAGAAGAGCCCTTCACCAAGGCCGTGGTGCACATGCAAAGTAACTGCTGCTGCATTCGACCAGGGGAGCCATTTTCAAAAAGATGCATTTTTAGTGGCTCGAAGCACAAGGGTTGCCAAACCAAAACATCCAAAATGCAGCAAAAGTTTCACAACACTGAGATAAAATGGATTTATTGGAAAAAAAAAAATCAATGGTTAGTTTATATCGTATATGTTCGAAAGTGAAATTGAATTCCACAACGTTTCTGGTTTAAACTTGTAATTCCAACAAGACTTATTATAAAATACATTTGGAATTGAATTCCATCGACAACTGAACTCCAGTACATTATTTATGTTGTTGTCTTGTCTGATGCTCAAGTGCAAATCTTCACCTGCCCCCCCAGGGGGAAAAAAAGAAAAAAAAAGAAAAAAACATAAAGAATTCTCCCCGTGAATTTATTCCGGAGAAAGATTCAAGGAGGGAGCGCCAAATTACGAGCGCAGAATGAAAGGCAGATCTGTAAAGCTTCCTGCCGAGCAGCTGAGCTCTCAGGAGAGGAATTTGATTTGTCTTTAATTTCACGATTTTTCCCTTTCTTGCACCTGACTCCCGGACAATGACGGGGCCCTGGTACTGTGTGCTGCAGCTGTGGGGAGAAGGACCGTCTGGAAATGGGCTGATAATAACTCATCTGCCATTGTGCATCTTGCTTTGTGCGTCGCGACCCGATCGCCAGGAGAAAACAATGATTCTTTCTAATAAACTAGTTTGCTGTAATATCAGGCTGAATAGCCCACGTGCACATGGCCTCCATATGGAGGAGCTTCCACCGACGCCTCACTGTGGTCCTTCGCCCCGTTCTGAAGACTTTCATCATCCCAGCTAGAGCTGACAGGCCTGTTTTAACGGCACACAGCCACGGCTGTGCGGCTCCACATCTGTTGCGGAAGCGGTTGGTGTTGCATTACCGATGCTGCTAGCGATGGATTTTTTTTTTCCCCCCCTTTTAAAAAGCGGTACAGTAATTCAGATCTAACCTTACTCTTTTTTGCTCTTTTCATCTCATCCCCCCTCCCTCCCTCCCTCCCTCCCTCTGTCGTCTTCTCTCTCACTCACTCTTCCCGCCCACAAGTATATTCTGGTGCTTTGATAAAACTGTGAAATTAGAGGTCATTTTGGTGTGCTCCAAAAATAGAAGGCAATCCGAATTTTCCAGCCGCCAACTCTCTGTGGAGTCTGGGGGGTGAAAAAAAAAATAAAAGAAATCAGAATTGCTAGAATGTAACAGTAAAACAATGTTAAGAGAGGACATGTGGCCCCCTGCCAGGAGCACACAAACCGCCCCCCCCCCCCCCCCCCCCCCCCCCACCCCCCCCACCTCCAGAGCCACGCACCCCTTCAGATAACATTGTTTCATTAGATCCACATGGCTGCACAAACAAGGAGCGCTCTGTTCGGGAAGCTCCTGTTCAACCTGCGTTTAATAATTTAGTCGTAGAATCGAGGAAAGTGACATAAAACCCACAAAAATGTCCTGTCTTCACAAATCAGTCAGACGTATCTCCAGAGTGAAAAGCGCACCTCAGTACTAGATGAACGGCCACACTGCTATCTTTGGTGCTAAATCGCAAACTGGCTACTTCAAACATTTATATGGAACGCTGTTAAATAGATCTGTTCCATAGAATACCCCGCAAAACTCTTTTCATCGTATTACTCAAACTCAAATTAGCACTTAGCTTGCAACATTTTTAGAGTTTTGAGCTAGCTTACTCTACTGAAAAAGGTAGCAGACATTGGCGAGCGCTAGCGATGTAGCTGAATTGGTACATTTTGCGCAGTAGGGTATGAATTATTTCACTAATCTGCTACGCAAGTTAGCACTGAGCCAGGCCACTGAGCCAGCCAGTTTCTTGTGAGGGTTATACTGAGTTAAATAGAGGTTGAATGAAGTTGATTATGCCTTTAGTTTGTTAGTTTTTCGACAATGTTCTTTTGCCTTCTGATGTTTCTGATGAAGATGGAAGAACAGCTTCAAAACATAACAAAGTGTATGTTGTAAAAAAAAAAAAAAAAGGACTTGTCTTTAAAGAAGAAAGCAAAATACCTCAATTAAATAAACATTTTAACTTTGTGAAGTTATTTATTCATTGTGGGTCAAGTGTTGCCCGCTTCATTTTCGACATAACTTAGAGTTACCAAACAATAATCACCCAAATTGGTTTATTTATTTTTTTACCCGAGTGTGTCTCTATCTGTCTTTCCATCTATTGGATGAAGCTTGTGACTGGTAGGAGACGGGGGTGAGGGGGTCAGCAGTAATTTCCTCCTCAGTGACACAGTGGGCAGAAGCTCTCTGATGGGGATGTAATGGAAGCCGAGTGTCACATCAACACTGCCGAGGCACCAATGTACCGAGAGAGAGAGAGAGAGGGAGGGAGGGAGAGACCCTGAAGGGCTGCGCCGTCACAATGAGTGGGAGGCTTCTGTTTGGGATATATCTTTTTTTTTTTTCCCACCACTTTCTTCTCACATCAGGGAATCGCGAAGCATCACAGAGGAAAATTAACGAGAAGCCGTTGTTCGTCCTTCGTGCGACACTCCGGTACTTCCACATGTCGAATCCTCCAAGTCAACCCCCCCCCCCCTCCACCGCCACCACTCCCAGATGTCACATGTGAATGCGTAACCCGTCTTTTTTACAACACATAATTACATCCAAACACAGGAGGTAATTACACCACTGGAGAGTAAAACTGCATTTACATGTGATTGTATTGTCCCGATGTTTCGACTTTCTCGTGAATGCAGTGTCTTTAGATGAGCCAAAATGTGGAAACCGCACCATTACAATTTCGTAATGTGAATACATACGTATTTAAGCTGATTTGGGGGTTTCTATTTAGAATTTTACCATTATTAAGCTAAAACAGGGCTCTCAAAGATAACTGGTCTAATTGGAAAAACGACTAGAAAGACAGGTTTTTTCTTTTTTTAAAACTAAAGCAGCTGCTGTTTCTAATTCATTTAATGGATGTTTCAGTGTTTTATTAAAACAACACTTCTCTTCAAGCTGATACATCTGGGATGCCCTAATGAAAGCTGGCTAGTTAATTGACAAAGAAGCATCAAAGCCCCAGTAAATCTGTACTTACGTGCAAGTTGAACCCTGTATTTTACAGCTGGGATTATCCTGATCGATTGCATATGATCGTGAAATTACCATTAGTGCTGTTGAAAATGTAGAACTTGTTCATGTTTCAGCGTCTTGAAGGAACGTATGTGTGTCATTCATCCATCTACCACAAGATTCACAAAGCCCAGCCTTCTGATTTATAGTCACTACCGTCATTATTGGGGTCACGATATAATAAACGGGTCTATTTACAGCTTGAAAAGCTGCAAATGTAGTTATTTTCAAGTTGAAAACGAAAGAAAATGTCTTCTTTTCATGAGTGAGAGTCGATAAAATAATCTAACTTCAACAAGCAACTCATTTTTCGAGAACAAAATGAACATCCATTGTCTGTATTCTGTGTGTGCTGCCTTAAATCCAACCTTATTTTCCACTTTTAGAATTGCTGCAGAAACTCCAGGTCACATCACAGCCTATGGGTTGATTTACAGCTTTAAAAACAACATAAACAGTCATTTTGAAGCCTGTGTAGCTCCTCAAATGAGCCATAAACGCGCAATTCAAACTAGGAGGAGATGTATTAAAAATACTGGATGGGTTCCTTAGTGTCTTAGGCTCTGAGAAGAAAGCGTGGTAGTCTTCAGGCTTCTGTTATTTTTAACCGAGCTGCTGAGTCCTCATCGCTCTGATGTTTCTGCTGCACTTTGCACAGATCACCTGTCAGTCACTCAGTGCTGCAGGTGATCTGATTTAAAAGCAGGTAGATTTTTATCTTTTTTTTTTTTTTTTTTTCAGCGCTGCTCTTTCTCTTTCCCTCTCGGCTCATGTTACCTGCCCAGTTTTGATCAATAACTGCTGCTCCTTCCTACGAAATGTAAATGAAACCACCCAGCAGAGCCCCGCTGTGTGGGGGAATGAAGGGCTTCCTACTGTAACAGCTGCTGAGAAACGGCAAACAGAAAAAAATGCTGCATCCGCTCACCAAACAGGACAACATTGAATTTGTCAAATCCCTCCGTTGAGCTCTATTTATTGACTGTGATTAGTTCCACAATGGCTGAGCAGGTAAACACAGTAGCGGCAGCTGAGATGAAGGTAACGGTTACAGTGAAGTGTGGGACGCTTTAGAAGGCCCTTTTTTAATAATAGCATGTCAATTTCGTTCACCCACTCAGAGAGATCTCTTCCCGAGCAAAGCAGTCAGAGTAGGATGGGTTTAAACTGGAGTTACAGCTTTTTGTGAAAAGTCTGGTATCCTCTTATCTGGAAAAAAAAAAAAAAAAAAAACTTTGCAGGGCTTAGAGGCTTAGACAGAAATGTATTTGGGTGTAATTGACTTAAAAAAAACAAACTTCAAATTCTGTCAGATTATTTCAATTTGCATGCAAACTGGATGACGCTTGTGTGTTGACATTTGTTCTTCTAAATAACAGTCATCTCTCTGTTATTGGATCAAGATTATTTTATAATGAATCTCAAATTTTGAGTAATTGATTCCAATTCATTTCCAACAAATGTTTTGCATGTTAACTTAGAAAAAAAAGTTCTCATAAAAATGTTGAGTTAAAATATTGTTTCAAACAGACAGGTTCATTTCCATGTGTGCACAGTGCCTCAGTGAGCCTTCACGCTGTTGGGAGCCCACATATCTTTATTGATATGCTCAAAGAGCGTGAACAAGTCCGAAAAAGAAGAAGTGTTGATGCGGAGTAGCCTCTTTGCAGAAAAAGAAGATCAAAATCAACACATTCCCTTTCCTCTGTGTTGACTGGAAATGACAAGAAGGATCTCGGAGTCGCCCCTGATCGGTCAGGGCAATCTGCCACGCACGAGAAGTCTCCGGCCTCGGAGACGCTGAAGTCCTACGCATAGCCAACTTGACTTCTGGGTACGAGACGAAATGTGACATGTTCCAGTGCCAAGAACGAATGTCCTCCCCTTCCCTTTTTTGACATGCTGTGTAAAGGTCAGCTACTCAGCACCGGCACTTAATGTTGCCTTTAATGTCCTGCAGAATTACCCACTATGGGCTTAATTCCTTGGAAGACTGCGGCTATTTGTGTCGGCAAGCAGCAGCAAGCAGAACGTACTGTAGATGTGCTTTTTTTTTTTTTTTTAATACGAAAACATTCTGTACTGAGCGCAGCGAGTAAAACACACTCGTCTGAAGTAAAAGGCAGACAGACAAAAGAGGAGGAGTGGTTAGAGCGTACTGTTCAAGCAACATAAGCGTGTGCAATTAGATTGCAAGATGTCGCCTTTTTCAACCCCAGATCCTAATGACAGACTGCGAGGAAGACAGAACAACTGCAAAGAGCCCCCGAATCAGCCGGGGAAATGGCAGAGAAGGGGGGAAAAAGACAGCGCTGGAGAAAATCTGAGAGGCTTGTTGAAAAGGGAGAGATGAAGACAACATTTTTGAGGCAGTGACACTGGCGCTCTGAAGCACACGAGCGTGGAGCGATGCAAGCTCGGAAAAATACACAGGCGAAGAAAGCCGGGCTGAGAAATTAGAGGCGGGCATTGTCAGATTACGTGTAATCAAGTTAACATTTGGTCTTCGGGAAAATAAACGGATAATGGGTGTAGAAATGGATTGAGCAAGGCACCTCTGCTTTCATTAAAACCTTTACAAAGCTGCAAGGACAGGCCGAGCCAGTCAGTTCCAGTGGCATTCATGCAAATGAAAACTGCGGCAGCTTATTAAATTTCAGGACCTTGTTTTGCCCTACATTCTCAAATGTCGCAGTCAATCTGAAGCCGCAGAGAAATTTCAGACCCACATTACAGAAAAAAAATGCGAACTCTCCGGCAGTCCCCTGTGAAAGATGTCTCCACGTGTAGCCAAAGACTCTCCGGTAAACACAGAACGGATATGTGGACACCGCTGTGGTTTGCAGTCGTCTATAAATCAATATTTTCTGTCGCCATGAACAAAGACAAAGTATTTTGCAATTCAGATCTTATAGATTCATTGGGACTCTTTCTGCACACTGATCAGCCATAACATTATGACCACTGATTGACGAAACAGTACAGAAGGCCTCTATCGTTGCTCACGTTAATGGATCAGATAACAACTTGAGTTTGACGAAAACTGGATCACAGAATTTCCAAATCTGCAGCTCATCTGATGTGTTTCCAGTCTGCAGTGGACATAAATTATCAGAACTGATATAAAGAAGGAAAATCACTGACTCCGATTGAAGCATGTGTGATCTGCTCCAACTACTGTAGCTCAACATCCTGCTGAAATTGATAGAGATTTTAATTTTTGAAAGTTGCCGGAACTGACAGCATAGCAGTTTGAGTATGATCCTACAGAGCTGAAAACTGTGACGGACCCCTTTGTGAATGGCAAAAAATACACACAGAAGAAGGTGATCTCGTCTGATTGAATAATATTGCGTGTGAGGAACTACATTTTGACATGTAGCACCTTACCTGAGTGTTGTCACAGACCATTTTCACTCTGATTGAAAGAGCAATCGCTGATGGTCTTTTTTTTCTGAAAGATAGCTGAGAAAGGTTTGAGAAGTTGTTCTCAATGAGATCTCAGTCCAACCCAGCATCTGGAGGATGTCCTGGACAAGGAAGTTGGTCCATAAAGGCTGCACATATTTGGCAGGGGTCCTAATGTTGTGGCTGATGGCCAGTTATGGACGCAGTGCTTACAGGCAGCATGTAAAAATGAGCAAATCCACTTGAAATGCTGTGTTTCATGCTGGATAATGAATCAAGTGACACGCCGCCACTTTCTGCACCACCTGTTAGCGGACTATTGCCAAGCCAAACCGCGGGTTTCCTGTCATCTCCTCCATTACCTTGGCCTCGAGTGGAGTCCCTGCATTGTTAAAATATATTCTAATCTTCCTGCGGTGTGGCTCACTTATTGCGGAGGTGGAGATTCCCAAAGCGAGGACGAGAGCGTCGCCGTCGACACAGAGCGCTGACCCCGCTCCAATTTCCTCCTCGTCTCATTTCTACACGACTGCACTCAACCAGAGAGCGAGACGGAGAAGAAGAAGAAGCCGAGGAAGCCGAGGAGAGTGATCCTCCGAAATGGAAATGGCCACTTTGAGGAAGAGGGCCTGGAAAATGGGCTGCCCCCCAGTGTAGTTCCACCAGAGACGGGGGGCATCAAAAGAGCTCGGCGGTACAACAGCAAAGGATACTAATGATCCCATGACGCCGGGAAAGGGGTGCTGGAGCGTTAACCTCGCTCCAGACGACCCATCCTATGTAGGTCAAAATGAATAGGTTCTGCCTCAACACCCCTCTACCTGGAAATGACAGATTCTGTCCTCCTTTTTTCTTCCACTGCTATATCTCAGAATGACAAAGGAGGTCCTTTTGTGACACATCTCTGAGCTTCACTGCAGCTGAAGCCACATTGTGAAAGGTTTCCATCTTAACAGCATCGTTTTCCATCAATAAGTAAAGACGTCTTCAAATCAGCCATGATAACTCTGCTAGTTCTTGTACAGTGTGGCTTATTTAAAGGATTTTTTTTTTTTTTAATAGCGAAATGAAGGAAAACAGAGTGGTGCCACACGATTTTAAAGCTACAATCAATAAAAAAAAACTAATGTGAGGTAGGAGACATTTTTAGGATACAAAATATTGCTCAAATTGTTTTTAGCATAAAACTTGTACAAGCTGTACAATGAAATCAAGGGAAAAAAAAAGATGAAAATCTGCACAATTCGTTTCATCTTTGCTGGAGCATCTTTTTCCTTTCAACAGACACTCCTACTCACATGTTCACAAACAAAGCCCATGCTGTAGAATGGTAGCCTACACACCAGCTGCTCTGGAAACCGTAATAACGCACTGGTGGAGCTCGAGCTACATCTGGTAGCCATCATGTCTTTCTAACAGAGATTGTAGGTTGCAGGATTCAGGCTGGTTCTGCGTGGATGGAAACACAGGGGGGTTAAGGAGACACTGGACCTCGTTGTCCTTAGAACAATAGACACTACTCCATTTGTTTTGTAGCTGACAATAGGAAAAATCCCCTCTTGTCAATAGCCCTATTTTCTTAATTATTGTACTGTTATGATCAGGGGTGATTCCAGTTCAGTCGCCTTCTTGGGCAAAGATTTGACAAATCCTGCTAAACTTTAACCTGCATTTTGAATCACTGCTTTATTGTGATGAAAGGTTGCGATGACATTTCCTTTTGTATCATATAGACGTTGGTACTGACATTGCAGGATTTGTAAATTCTGCCTCCAATTATTTATCACATTTTTAGCCTGATTTCAGTCCGGCTCCAAGTGATAATTTATGTATTTATGCCTCCAGTCAGTTGTGAGTAGTAGCCGTCCAGAATACAGTTCTGTCATGCAGTCTTGACATTTGCCTGCGTTCTGTATTTCAGAGGCTGTATGAAAGCAGATCAGTCTTTCAAGTCTGTCTATAAAGCTTTCAAAAAAGGCCACAAATTGCCTTTTATGATGATGATATAACATTGATTCTTTATCAAGTATTGATGAATCTTAGCTTCACAATCATTGTACCTTCATCCACGACACACTTCCAGCTGTCTTTTGAGCCAAGCCTGAAAAGCCTATTCAGACATTGATGGAATTATTGCATGGTTTTCAGATTGAATAACCCTAACCTTCGAATCCCTTGACATTGTTCGGGAGTTGCTACAAACCTTAGCCCTTTGCTGTTTATCATAAGAAATACCCCAGAATTCTTGTTACTGAGAGATTCTCTCCAGGCTGAAGCAGCTTCATCTCCTCTGTATTCCATCAGTTCCCTGTAAAATTTAGCTGTTTCTTGACCTTCACACTGTATCTCAGGAATTTAGCCGCCAAGTACTTTTATCGCCTGTGCTTAACCGAATGTTGAGAGATGGAGGATACAAGGAAGGGTTTCATTCCTCATTTCTGTACATGTATATATATATATATATATATATATATATATATATATATATATATATATATATATATATGCATTTTATCAATGTATACGTAACTGTGCTTTACTGATGATATGATAATTTAGGTGTACCTGAAGCTGCATCAGTCGCAGGAGGAAGATGCTCTAAAGTCTGAATGCTAGGGTTTCTTGAAAAGAAAAGGCATTTGAAGACTAATGATAATAAGAAAACATGTTAAATAACCAGCAGCATGCTAAATGTGATGGACAGGATTAATGCTTATGTGCAGGATCGTGGGTATTCTGGATGCTAATGCTATTTTGTGTCACTGCCATAAAGTCAAACTTTGACAGCCAGTGCAAACACAGGGAGAACATGCAAACCTCATACAACAGAAGCTAAACCTGTACTCCCCGTTGTAAGGAAACTGTGCCAACCACTGCAGCACTGTGCCACCCATTTATAAAGCAAAGGAATCTTGAAATATCCTTTAAAAAAAAAAACAAAAGAAATAAATGCAGATTGGGCTTTTAATGAGACAGAGATGAATGTTTAGTTTTGGTCTGCATTGTTCTGTTCAGGACTCACGCTACGATAATTTGATGTGAAAAACACCGCGTCTTTGAGGCCTGGGTGTGATATTGATTCAGTCACACATGTTCCTCTGCAACAGCGGAATAAAAGACATTTGTGTGAATTAATGAGCTGATTGGATTACGATGCAGTGTAAATTCCATCATTCAGTTCCCTTATGAGGTAATAATGACAGAATTTATTCATACGGACGTGTTGCCAGATTAATTTTCCACCAATTTTAAACAATTATGATTATTGGAAGGGAGGAGGGGGATTTTATTCAAGATAAATGAGGTGAAGTAAAGTTTTGTTGGCCTCGGTGCTGATGAACACGCGGAAAGAGCTTCCTTATTAAGCACCACTTCTAATTCTAAAAGCTCTCTCATTCATCATTCATAAACATTTGTTTTGCGGAGCTGTTTTATTTGTTTTTCCCCAGCTTTTCCCTGTTTCATGCCGCTGGCATCTTTTTCGCAGAGGAAAATATGTGAGTGTGTCGAGGCTGTAAGAGGTGAGGTCTCCCTCCCCTTCGGACTCTTTAAGGGTGTTTAAAATGCGTTCGGAGGATGTGTGTTTACGTTAATGCCGCCGGCCGGATGTGCCGCACGGTCGGACCGAATCAAACTCCTCATCTGTCCTTTTGCACATCTCCATAAAACGCACACGGCCGCTCACACAGCAACCTATGCAATCTAATTAGTCAAAAAGCATTCGGTCCACACTGATATTTGCCATTAAAGCGGCTTCTGCTGCTTTATTGGTTGCCATGCCAACTTCTGTGTTAACCAGGAACCTAATTAGCAGTATTGTCTTGTTTCCACCCTTCGATGTTGTTGTTCTCATGTTTTTATGCATTTGCCTGCTGTCCATCAAAAGTTTCTATCAGTCTGCAGTTTTACATTTTCCAAACACCATAAAAATTATAAAATAATATTAAAAAAAAAATCTATTGGATTTTAGCCCTGCTGCTCATGACACAAATGCATTAACCATACAATGGTAATTGTTAACATTTATAATGAGTGAACTTTGCCACTGAAAAGTATGAGTCACTACAGGTAGGCTGATTTTTATCCCAAACATGTTTTGGTTTTTTTTTGTAATGCCTAGTTTACATTATGATTTTAAGAGAAAATGTAAAACTTTTGTTATGTTTTGGGTGTCCGCTCATCATCAATGACAATACGACTTTTTGAAAATGTTCCGATTCCTTTGTGTTTTCACAGACCAGCAAACCATGGTGGTTCTTCTCTGGTGTCGTTGTATGACTTAGGACTTTGTCGTCTTTGTCGCACCTCCCTGGATCGGAGGCGTCTTGTTTTTACATTCATTGCCTTTTCAGTTCCAGAAACTTAAAGGTCCTCGGTACTTTTGTTCAAAATGCAGCTAGCTAAAGGTCTAGCTTGGATGTGTCATTCCACAACCCCTCTCCCTGCTCCCGAGCAGAAAGCCTCTTAACCCCGTCTGGATGGCTTAATAAAGGTTTCAGAGCGGCTCCATGACCCATCAGCCCTGCGTCTGAAGTCCTGGGAACACAGTTGAATTCCTCGTGCTGAATCCCATTCTGTTGACTGTGACCTGCCTTGTGTTAAGCTAGCCCGAGCAACTTCTGAACTACGGTTTTGTCACTTTTGTTCTGTTGGGACTGTAGTTTCAGTAGCAGAAATAGCTTAAGATTCCGTATGTCAGTTTAAAGAAAAAAAAAAACAAAACAAAGTAATTGTTGGCTGTTAACTGTCCTTAAAAGTTATGTTTTCTGATTCGTTTGTTTGCGTAACACTTGAGGATTGTGTCTGATTGCAGGCGTATGTTCCACTTCATGGTTGGACTTTATGCTGATGGATTATATACAACACACTGTGATTTACTAATCTCTCAGAGCGTTTGTATTGTTGCGTCATGGCTGTTTTGTCCATGTTTGAAATGCAAATCAACTACTTTTATCATGAAGAGAGTCACAACTGGTTCCCAACGACTTATTAAAAGAGCTTTTCTATGTCATACCTCAAGCTTTTTGTGGCTGATCGTGCCTGATATTGCGTATTTATTTGCTGTAGCTCTGCAGTGTTTTCTATCCTCCCCACATCGACACGTCCAACTTGAGATTCAGCGCTCCATTTAATCACTCCACGGTGACCACAAGCAATTTAACAAGGAACTAAAACCATTCCCAAACGAGCTGATCTAATGCATGCAAAACCCTCATTTAAATGCTTGTGCTTTCTGGTGATGTCTCTCATGGTGTTATCCGCAGTAAATAACCCGCAGGACGCATGCAAAACTGAAAGCACAGTTTATTTGCATGAGCGTGTGATTACGTGCACTTTATGCAGGATCTTGTTAAATGGTTACCAATGAGGTGCAGCAACTTCTTCGTAACAGCAGACAGTTTCAAGCAGTGACCCAAGTTCCTTGATCTCGCCAACAAATATACTTTTACACAGTTTGATCTTTGGTTGAAAAACTCAATTTTCAGTTGGAGATTGGCTGACATCTGTCACCATGATGAAAAGTGATCGAGTTTTCTGCACCCACTGAGTTACTCCGGGTGACTTTGCTGTTATCGTTTTCTCGACAATCAACAAAAGTTATCGTAACACCGACGTCTAATCCAGGCTGAAAGTCTTTTTAGGTGCAATTCCCAACAAAAACAAAAGAGGATCAAAAGAGAAAATTATTCCCAGTGTTTTTTTTTTTCCCCCCAATCTCTTTCTTCGTGTTTTTTTTTTTCCAAAATTTCTGAAATACTGTACAATCCAGACACAGATTTTATTCATTTCATGCAATGTGTCCGGTCTGCTGGTGTTTTATCTGTCGTGACCAGTTGGTAGATTTTATCCCTAAGCTCACCTCAGCAAAGTCAACTCGGAAAGCTCAAAGGATGAGGTTAAGGTGCCTAAAATCGACTGTGAGTCAGGACTTTTAGCCTCCAGTGGGTGTCATTCAGCTTAGAACTTATCAAAAACTCCCCGGTTCATCTTAAACAGAAGACAGCCGAGGTGAGATAAACTTCAGACCGGAGGTGGAAGAGGCGAATTGTACAGAGGGATGCTGCGGCGCTCAGTGTGCAGCACCCGTCAATACCTGACTCTGACACATACACAATCCCGTGCGCTCTACTCCTACCCCCGCATTGTTGAATGTGCCTTGACGCCGGCCGACTATCGGGGCTTTTATCTCCCTGACATGCCTTTGCCACTGACATTTACATGAAAGCTATAGGCCCGGCTGCGAATAATCTGCGTTGATAGGAAACGCCTCGGAGGAAAAAAGGTAGTTCTCAGTGCAGGCTTCTCTCTGAACGCTCTGCCATTCTGTACGCTGCCCGTGGACGCTCCGTGTATAGGAATGCCTGTATCTCTATGGCGTACGAGCGTAGAGATGCAATCACAGGTACAGCCACTGGAACGCACACAGCAGAGGGGAAGATGCACAGGATACACAGCGCTACCGAACACAAATACCTGCATACACAGGATCCAAAGATGCTGAATTATACACTCATGCAATTTTATATATCCAGGTGTTGTTTGGGATTCATGCAGTCACTCTTAAGTTTAAGGTTTTTCTTTGTTGTGACAAAGTATGCGGGATGCAACTGTAAATGACGACAAACTCAACATGAAGCCAATTTCATGAAACCTTCTGGTGCAAAAATACAATCAAATGTCCGACAAACGTCTCCAACTGCTGTTTCATTTTGCATATTTCTGTAAACTCACCCTGACAGTATGGGTTTAAAGCTAATGCTAGTTTTCTAGCAATAGCATAAACTTGTGTGTGTTGCATGTGAATTTCTTAGTGGATCGCCTGCAAAACATCTGAAAGCACATCTATTTGCGTCAGCGTGCAATTTAGCAGGCTTTGTGCACGATCTTCGTCAATAGAACCTTATTGAATTAATTCAAATGTATCTGGAGGAGGCCGTGCTTGAGCCCACTGCACAATGAATACCTAGGATGCTACTGCTATTGAACCCAACAGGGAAAAGCAACAATCCTCTCCAGCACTCGCATCCCCACTCCGATAAATTAAAGCCACGTGCCGCCATCATCACAAGGGCCAGCGAGCCCCCCCGCCCCCAGCCTTCCTGTTTCGGTTGACCCAGACGGTCCTTTACCCAGTGATGCACATGATGCGGTCCTCAGCGAGGGCTCGCCACCCTGGCCACATTCCCTCTTGCTCTGAACTCCGGGATGGGGTCGCTAACCTTGCTCTCCAAGGGGGTCACGGGCACAGATGGGGCCCGGCCGCCCGGCTTCCACCTCTGCGTTTGATTTCAGAGCGGCAACCTCGGCGAGTGGACTCCGAAACAGCCTCCAAGTAAAAATGTGTCTGTGTTTATGTTAACTCACAATGATTGGTTTCACCCAGCGCCAAGGATAATTACCAAGGGTTTTCCTTTATTGAATGGTAATTACAAAAGACAAATAGACTTCAAGCGGCCGACTTCCTGAGTAAAACAGCTCTCTCCCCGTGCAGCTGTGGGTGGCGACGCCGCCAAGAGTCAGCGTGTTTGTTTCTGTTGCTCCACTCAAAACACTGCAATAACTAGACAAAAGGTGGCTGATTAGAAAATCAATGTATGAGGGGGTAATTATATAGTGCTGTATGACCAGGTTTCTTTATTTTCACGCCACGCAACTGCCTTAGTGAGGGTCATAAATCTAAAAAATATCTGCTTCATGCTTTAGTCAAACAGCATTATCACTGAATCCTGAGTTCAAACTTCTTTTTTTTTTCCCCCCACACACCTTGGACCTTCACATTAATCGTGTAATGACCTTTGACAAGCTGCCATTTCCAAGGACGGGCCAATTCACATGGCATACGACCGGATACGGAGATCGCACATCATCACTGTAATTGACTTCTGTCCAGGTCTTGACTGAAGGTCGCGCAGGCAGCCAGACAGATGAGTAATTAAAATCTCCTCTGCTCTTTAAGACATTCATTGAAGTCCACCTTTCATTCGGTACATCATTAGTCATGCTACGACTGACTCGGGCTTTATATCATGAAACTTCTTGGCATGCATTTGCATTCACACACAATGTATAATCATTAGCAATATCCTAAGTAATTGAAGGTGGCACCTGGGAAATGGTTACCTGACACTGACAGGTCCAGGATGGAGGGCGCTGTCAGCGAGGTGCCAGGTTTCTCACCTCCCTCGCTTCATCAGTCATAATCTGTCAAAGAGCCATGAACAAGAGGTGAAGGCCTTCAGCCCGACGTCTGGACTCAGCTTCTTGGGAAAGTGTCGGACTGTGTGCATGAATATTTACTCATTTTGGGTGATTCCCAACTTGTATTTTGCCCCCATGAGCCTTTAAACGTGTTTTTTCTCCTGCGCATACATAGATTAGAATCCAGGACTAGCAGTTGGTGGTCTGATATAGTTTCTAAAAATAGTTTTTTTCTGGTTTTCTTGAATTCTTGTGTTTTCTTCCCATTTATTGCTCACATTTTGCCCTCCTGGGTCAAATGGACTGCTTCTGTTTTAATTGCTTTATTAGCTTTAAAGATGATATCACCTTTTTTTATTTACTTTTTTTTTTTTTTTTTAGTAAACTTGCTTCCAAACCCTAAATATATATATTTTGGTTTTTTTTTTTATTTCTATACTGCGTGCCTCATTTATATAATGTTGTACCTCGTGTACTTCAATTTTAAATATAATTGCTTATTTATTTATGTCTGTTCTGGAAGTTTAATTTCAACAGCCACAAAGCTCTCACGGTCCCTTAATGATCTACCGGGCAGTGAGGAAAATCCCACTTCCAGATAGTTAAAAATTAACGTTCAGCTGGGAACTTCCTGCTGGGAAAATGTGTTTCTGAGCACTCCCAGAAGGCACTACAAGTAAACGTTGGATTTGAAGAAGAAAAACACATTAAAATAGTTCATATTGACAGCTTCAGAGGTGTTCAATCACTTTACGTTGTTGGTAACACTCACCCGCATGTGGCCATGCATGCCATGCTAGGAGCAATTAGGGTTTCAGAAACTTGCACAAGGGCCTCGAGTTAGACGGGGTTCAAATTACTAACATTAAAGACGTCCCACTCAACCAACCAAGTCTATGACAAAACTCAGAGCAGCTTTACCTCTTTACAATATGAACTTGTACCTGTGATGCCTGCTCTGTAGCTTTAAATTAAAACCCATATTATTTAGTGAGAGTGTCCCTTTTACTTTTTCAGTAAAACATTTTTTTTTTTTACAAAATAGTCATCTTTAAATGCTTCATTCTAAATCTATGTACTTATCCAACTTTAACCTGAAAAGTAACCCAGCACTTTTACTCCGAATCACATCCCATCTATGTATTTCTATGTAAAGATGGGATAAAAACCTCTTGAGGAAGGCAGCACTTACACTGCTTATACTAAACGGCTTCATTTCTGCTCTGAAACGAGTGGGACGACGGTCGAGGTTCCGTCGCGCAAACATTTCATCACATCCAATTTCCAGGCATTTGGAAGAAATTGTTGTGCCCTTTTCTGTATCACATCTCCCACTATCCTGTTTCTTTATATTCTGCCTTGGATCAGCGTTTCATGAGGGGCGTCTGGATGTTATTCATCGTACGACGCGTCGACGACGCGCCGGCAGGTTGAGTTATTCTCCGGTGCGTCACGGTGAAGGTTCACCGCCGTGAGTTTTTGCATTTGGCTCATTTAAAGTCCAATTATAAGCTGACTGTAAACAAAAGTCACATGGACTCGCATGTGGCTCGTTAATTGGGCAAAGTTTGGGGAGCCTGTCATGCTGCCAGGTTCGAGACTCGGCGGGATCCTGCGGGGGGTAAGAGGTGGGTGGTCAGGCAGATAACTCCGACGCGACTCCCCGGAGCGTTTCTGTCGCTGATGATCAGCAGATTCCTTTTACCTGCTCCAATGCTAATAGCAGTTAGCGCCACACAGAGAAGCGAGCGAGCTTCGCCCTCGGTTCATCTTCTCTGTGCTCAGCTTGCGGCGTATGATGAAACGCCGGCCAATACCTGCCTCCTCATGCTGATAAAGTCTCGTGTTCGAGGTTGTTTATGCGGTCTGGGTGTCATTCTTTCTACAGTGCTGCACAAAAAGAAAGAGAAAAGCTGTAACCAGCATTTTCTAGAGCAGCTATTTCATGCCACTTGAGTTTAAATGACATTGTCCTCACCTGTTCAAGGTAACTGAGTGGAAAAGCACCTGAAAAGACGGGTGGTGGACCCAGAAGCCTGAGCGGTCGCTGCAGGTCACCCAAGAATCAAAGAGGGTCTTCTCCGGCCCTGCTTCTTTTTGTCAGTCAGGCGCCGATCGGAGGTCGCGGAGGAACGGGGGGATGACTGATTCGTGGGCCGGCTGGGCTGCGTGTCGGCGCCCCGCAGGACGACAATCGGATGACAGATTGGCGAGGCCGCGGACGGTGCTGCCGCGACTTGTCCATCCTCCCTTCAATCAGCGCCGCGGCCGTCTGTGCGGCTGCCTGCGCCCCGATGCCTCTCTCCCAGTTACGGCCGCACTTCGTCAAAATCAGAACCACAATCGCTTTATTTGCCAAGAGCAATAAGGGTGGAAGTTTGTCTTGGCGGCGCGGTTGCAGAACGGGAGCACAGCTTGTGTGTGCGTTGGTGGATGTTCATGCACACTTCAGCCCCTGCTTGTCTATGACTTTGCGCATACTGGTGTTTACAAATGCTCACACATTCACATTCATTGTGCTGCAGCAGAAAATGAAAAAGGACTTAAGAATTAGTCAAAAGGAAAGCTCCTGGATTGGAGGAGATTTTGCTAAAAGGGAGCAGAATAACTACATCAAATGCATATTCAAATGCTTGCAATGAGCCCCATGATAATCAATCTTTTTTTTTGCATTGTTTTTTATCCAAGTGAATCAAATATTAAAGGATTTGAAGATAAGCACATAATTTGTTAAACATCTGCTGTGCACAGAGCATGTTACAAATGGATGAAATCTACAGGATTCATGTAGGAAAATTGTTTATGTATACATTTAATATTTAATGCCACTACTCTTTGTACATCTCCCCCCTTGCCTCACATTGTTATTACAGCTCACGCTCTCTCGAGGTAATAAGTGTTGACTTTCCTCTGACTCTTATTTCAAGCATTGACTCCGGATGTCTCCCTTTCAGTGGTGTAAAAACAGCTCTGGAAATAAACAGTGTTAAACTCACTTTGATGACTGGCGATGCCGTCCTACAGCAAACATTAATTAGCACAGAGTTACAGAGTCTCCACAGCAGTGTAACAGCATAACACTGGAAGTAAGGCAGGTTTGAACATTGTAGACCTAGAAGGACTTCACCTTCCTGATTTCCACTTTAAAACTAACAGTGTTTTTTTTTTTTAAGACATAATCTTGAATATAAAAATAGGTGTTAAAAAGTAATGTCTTCATTAGAAGTCAAGTCAGCATCCAATATCAATTAGAAGAGCTTGCGCTCACTCTGAAACACTTGGCAGGTTTACTTTAGTTGGATTTTAAAATACATTTATTTGATGTGTTTTGTCTGAAGGAGCTTCAGTCACCGTGAGGAGGAGTGTTTCTCACCCCGGCGCTAAAGATACTTCATCATCTGCTGGGGTAGATCCTGCTATCAACCCTTTGCAAATTTCACTTTGATTTTACACAAACTTAAAGAATTATAGGCGTTTCTCATCTTTCTGCAGTTAGTTAACAGAGAGATGGGTATTCTGTCATGCTGTTATACTAGATTCAATAAAAGTCTCTTGAAATTAAATAAAATCACCATGACCACATAAACATGGTTAACGGTTGATGGAGGTTACATGTTCTCTCCTCGCATGAGTTTTCCTCCCGAAAATCTGGAATCATCTAGGATCCTGTTGCCAATCCAATATTTAGTGGTACAGAAGATGGATGCATGAGATGCTATATAGCAGTGTTTCTGAACTTTCTTTCTTAAGCTGACCGCCTGCAATCCCTAGAAAAAGAAGCTTGCAGAACCCAACTCACTCAAACAGAAAAATGGGCGTTCATCAGGTCTTCAACAAGTCTCAGATTGAAGGGTTGGTTATTGTTGTGATCTGAGTGATGTGTTATGAATTTAAGGAAAAGATTTTCTCAAAATGCATCAAAATTGACTGTGATGACCGAGCAAATATTTGTACCAGCAGCTGATTCCTCCGCCTGTCTTTCAGCAGGAATGATGCCATTCACTGCACACAGGCGCAACAGTTGCTCCAGTCTTGACAGGCCAGCAAATCAAAAGCTCCATCCAAACCTCCGTCCGATGAATAAAACATTCCCGAAGACAATCAAACGCTCTTTGACGTGTACAGTCAAATCACACGCGAGGGGCGCAGTGATGGCTTGTTGGCTGGAAACACCACCCTCTCAGTCTCTGCTCGGCGAGTCGGTGGGGGTTGGGCCGGAGAAGTCCATTATCTGTTCCCTCTCGCTTAAACAATGTGGCTTCCCCTCGTTCTCCCCACCATCACCTATGGACTTTCTCCCATGGTTCAGCAGCAGGGAAGTCTGATAATTGGTTAGACTGAAGCACAGTCAGAGAAACACTGTCCTTTTCTTACCTCATTAGAGACACCCATACAGCCGCATTGAAATTTCAATAAGCTGTTTGATTCAAGCCGCTTTGACATTTGCGGATGGTTTATTGACTGGATGAAATTCTATTTTACACTTTGGAGGGGGGGGACATGGGCTGCGTTTATATCTGATTTGTTGGTTGATGTGACAAAGAGCTGAGACGTTACATCTGACATGAACCGATCGAGCAGTGTTGACCATGTTCTTTTTGTTCGTTTGCATGAAAGCAAATTTTCAACGGAGTTTGATCTAAACATTATGTAGTCGTGATTCACGGAGGTATGTATGTGTGTGTGTGTGAAGGGGGGGGGGGTGTTCTCTGTGCAGACACTTTGATTGTGTTAACTGTATTGAACTAAAACACTTTTATCAACCTACGCCTTGTTTTGTGCCAGCCGGTCTTTATCGGAATGGCTGCAAATAGGTCTGTGAGGCTTTGTGTCTTCCACACTTTGTTTGCACTTTAACAGTTGTTTGCACATAATTAAAGAAAGCCACAAAGCTTATTTTTCCACGCGGGGATGGGCGATATCGAGGCTAAATGTTATATTTGTGTAAAGGCTAAAAGGATTTGCGTCCTACTGTTTTAGAGAAAGCAGAGCTGTATTATCACAGTGGTGGAGCTCTTTATAAATTAAGACTGAGACAGAATATGGATTTCGTAAGACTAAGTGGCTGAAATTGTCCGGGGAAAAGCAAAGATAGTCAATCTTTGCTCATTCTTCCATCTTATTTTACACTGTTTTATCTAACCCTCACTATCTTAACTCAACCTTTTCATCGGACACAAGGCCGCCATAATACTTGGTGATTCAGGCACGCCCACCACGTTCCTCCACCGCAACAAGGTAACAGCACACAGAAAAAGACTTAAAAAACAAACAAATATAGCTAGCTATGAATTAACAGAGACAACATTTTGCTTTTAACTCAATTTCAAAGTGCTGTTGAATAGACTCAGGCTATTCTTGTAGCTAAAACTTGAACTTTACTCTTCTCCAGGAAAAATGTTTTCACTAAATTTAATAAGAATTTTTTAAAAAATAAAAGAAAAAAAACCGCAGTGCACATAGTGCTACCCAAACCACTAATTGGTGAACAGAGTGTAGCAGTTAGTGGATAAAGAGCCAAAAATGTCCCCCGTGAGGTGATAAGAGACCAAAACAGCTCAGAAAGTGGGAATATTGGTGTTAAATTTGCCAGAGCGCCAGAAACATGACTCCAAATGAGTTATAATGCCGCTCCGCCGTGGCTGCAAATCCACTAAATTAACAGTCTTTGGAGAGTTTGACTGTACTCGCCTTTGAAGGTCACGATATTTTAGTATTGTGTTCAGTTTGTGAAAAATAAAAAGGTGTCTCTAATAAAAAGTGGAAGTAAAATATGCCCAGACAATTTAAATTGTTGCTCTAGCTACTTGAGATCGGTTTCCTACTCTTTGACACACTTCTACTGATTCACAAGGACACTGAAGCTCAAAGGGAAGGTACAACTATTTTCCTGAAATTATATCTGAAAATATTAGTTGTCAAAAATACTTAAGAAATATTACTTTCACTCCGCACGAATGTACATTTTGTAAATTACAGTACTTGTAATTTTGACAACTAAACTGCACTATTAGAAAAGAGGAAAACAGACTACAGCATCTTGAGGTCTTGTTCAAGGCCCCAGTTATGTGATGTTTGCAATTGAAACTGGAAAACTTTTGAGCAGATTAATATGCAAATTTTTGAAAATGCTTCCCAAGATGGAATGGCTTTTCCATCTAAACGGACATCACTTTTAAAGCAATGCCATGTAAATAAACTTTCCTGAAATGAAAACTCAAAAACAATCACGTCAAGGGGTTCATTAAAGTTGTTCCCTTCAATCTGACATGGATGAAACCATTGAAAGACAGCCGAGGGGGAGAAAGAAATCTCCTCTAAAATCACATGAACGCTCTTAAATGTTTATAATTGGCGGAAGTAATGTAAAGTTTTATCACTGCACTGTCCAAAAACCTGGAGTATCTTTAAAAGTTTCACCGTAGAAGGCAATTTCTCCCGTGTTCTGAGTAAAAACCTGCCTTCGCCCTGTGATTCCTCCCCCCTATAGATGTGTAGAATATAATGAGGGAAGATCTTGCAAAAATCCACAGCTAATAAGCATCTCTCTTGTACTTTTTTAAGGAATCTCCTCATGCGTTGCCCCAACCAAACAGCACCTGTCCATTTTCCACCGAGGACCTGATTCAGCACCGCCTGCCTTCTGTTCTTTTTCACTACATCTGCATTATGTTTTGATGCTTCATGCTGACTGAAGGTATAGCCTTATTTTATATGTACACCTTGGGAAAAAAAAAAAAAAATGACCTGGCAAGAAGAGGAGGAACAAAGAGAAAACCTTCCCAAACCTTAGCGATAAAGCCCCAAAATCAGCCCAGCTTGTTTTGTATGTACGACACACACCCTCTCATTAAGATCCGGGCTAATAGATATGTTTTGCTTGTGTGTGTCGGTGATTATATGGGCAGAATGAGCCCACAGCGTGCCCCTGTTTTTTGTCCTGCCATTTGGAAAGCCTTGTGGGATATGACTAATGGAGTGTTGTGCTTAAAGGATTGTGGTGTCTGGTGCGAGTGTTCCCTGGGTCGTGGTGAAGTTAATTACCTGGGATTGAACAGTTACTTTGTCCCTCTCCAGGGATCCCGTCGGTAGACGGGAGAGGGAGGCGATGTGTCGTGAACCGGCTGCGTATTCAGGCCGCCGTGGAAAAACAACCCCGACAAACATGTATTTCTTCATCTTTAAAAAAAAAAAAACATTTTAACCCTCCTGTGCGTCTCTTTGATCTCGGCATATGGCTTATAGGAGTCTGACTCATTTCATCAGAGCCAAAGGACACCCATATCACCCCATGCGGAGATATCGGGGAAGCAATGACGATTTCTCTCATCTCTCTGTTTACTCTGTAAAGGTGTGGGGGGGGGTAAAATACAAGGCAGAGCTATTCCCAAATTAATTACTTTACAAGGTAATTTACCACATACCACGCATTTGCTGCTTTCGAGCATCCATTCACCGTGCCCTTGTAAAATAATTATATGTTCTAAAATCAGACTTACTCACAGTTGTTACACCCGCCAAACTTTAAACACTTAAGGCTGTATTTAAAAAAAAGAAGAAAAAAAAAACCCTACCACATGCTACTGATGGATTTACACTGAATTCTTGCTGCAGGGGATTGGGAAAAAAAAAAATCTGAGTTGAGACGTTCACGTGGCAAAAACAAGCAAGCAACATGGCCGCCTGCGGGAATTTATCCCTGATTCTGCTGTGAGAACAACATGAGAAATAAATAAAAAGAAAATAAACAAGCTAGTCATCAAACAAATCTACCACTGAGCCATGAAATCAAGCAGAGAAGGTCAATGGGATGATACAGTCATGCAGCTGGAAAATTTGGAACGTTGGGAAAGTCCCACTTCCAGAAGGAACAACAAGAAACAGCCAACGATTCAGTCTCTGCGTACTAATAAAAATAAAAAAAAAAACAGAGTCATCCCTAATGTGAGCTAACTCATAACTGAAATGATGAATTTGAGGTCAGGTATGTCTCCATAATCCATTTCTGCTCTCTCTTGTGTACTCTTTATATGTGTAGCTAGGTCAGTATGAAACCTCGGGATCTGTGGTTAGGTGGGTTTCATTCGCCTCGACATCATGACTAAAAATGATGCATTTTATGGAATTTGTGGTTTTTATCTGTAAAATATGACTATTTACATTTGTGTTGGTGGTATTTTATTCTAAAAGTGGCTGAAAAGTTCAATATCTTCTGCCTATAGTACAATTTCTTGTACTATAGGCATTAAACTTTTCAATAGATCAATAACTGATCATTTGAATCTCTTTGTTTGCCCACAACATAACGTGGCGGTCGGGTTCTAGCTCTTCTTTTATACTGTAGGCCACCTTGCTTTAAAGCAATTACTTTGCGAAATGGCTTCAGACATGCTTTTATTTGCCGCGTAAATGACGTTTGAAAGACTTTGCGCTGTTTGAAGCTAATGCTATCAGACCCATGAAAGAAAGAGGAGCACAATACAGCGCGTTTGGGCCGGATAAAGACCCGGCATTGTTGGAGCGTTGCAGCTCTTGTCCCACCAACACTTAACACATTACTCATTCATGGAGTTAAGAGCCTCTTCTATTCCTGTCCTCACCTCCTCACAGCGACACTTCCAGGAGGTGTCATACGCCACAGCAGTGTACGGAGAGTTAAAATGTAATGATATAGACATTTTATGTTTCCAGTCCTGCCTACGGAGTAACTGCTCCCCTCACCCAGGAAACCAAAAGGAGAAGAAAGAGGATTTCAAAAACATAAACCATTATGTGAATTACACTAAATTGAGTATTATTTTCTCTGAAGTGTCCGGGAAAGTTGCAGCATGCGTGTGGTTATTTCTCTGCTTGTCTTATTTTCTTTTTTCTCTCTCTCTCTCTCTCTCACTCTCTCTTCAGGATGATAAATAGAGAATAAGTGGAGACAGAGGATATATTGGTAGAATCAGGTCGGATAGTGATGTTGTGGTTAAGACTATTGCCTCGCAGCGAGAATGCCTTCCATTTCCTTCCCTACCATCTAAAAACAATAGTTTGAGGTTAATAAGTGACTCGCAATTGCCTGCAGGTTGGAGTGTTAGTGTGTGCGTGTGTGTGAAGTGTGACTGCCTGTGTTTGTATTGTGGTGGACTGGTGGTGCTAATTCCCACAGTCAGCTGGGATCATCTCCAGCTCCCATGACCCTGGTTGAGATCACGATGGATGGTTGGTTGGTTAAAAGTTTCCCTTTTAGAACATCCAAACAGCGTTGTCGCATAAGGCTCCGTTTAAACGGAAAACCTTAGTTGGATACCGAGTTTCTATTTTCATGATTACGCTGCTCAGAGTCACTGAAAACACAACTTTTTTTTTAAGCTTCTTTGGTGGAACTTTTGAAAAAGCTCATACTCTGTGTAAACAGGGGAAAACGCAACCTGAAACGCTGCTGTTGCTCATGAGCACCACGGCCAAAGTAAGTAGTTCTTTTGCACATGCACAAGTAGATGGACAGTAACAGTGTTTTCCTCCAGAGTGTCATGACTCCCAGTCCAGATTCTAATGGGACTTACTGAGAGTCACCCGTATTATCAATCCAACTTACTTATCTGTCCATATGAATATCCGGGTACTCACCATTGTTAGTGGTTGTAGCGTATTGTTTTCAGTGTGTGTGTGCATCCCATTTTATTGTAAACTCACATTGTTTTCAAAATGTTGCCATGTCAACGTAAAACTTTTCTGACACTTTTTTCAGTCACAAAGTATTTGTGTAAATGGAGCCTAAATGAACAGAGTTTTTCAGTTTTCACTTGAAAATGTTGACATGTAAAGAGCTCCTGGTCTGAAACGCTCCGGGAGAAGAGACTGAATCCGAACCGAAATGCTCTGAACCAAGGTTTTAGGTTGCAGCCCCGCTATCTCCAGTGACTGTAGTTTCAGCACCTCGGTGAAATGTTGATTTGTTCTGGAGAACACTCATTTGAACTGGGTTATGATTGCCATAAGGATTTTAAAAAGTTCTAACCTTTGTGAGACTTGAGAGTGGGAAGGAGGAAGGTAAAACTCATTAAACTTTGCTATCTGCCAGAGGAGTGAAGTCATTTAACACTTTATCCAGGTGACTCCTGAACAAAAGTCGCATCAGAGAAGCCGATGTGTTAGAAAAAAAAAAAAAAAATCTTCGAATTATCCCAAGTTTAAGCTCTCCAAACAACCGCAACAAGCGGATCCTCAGAAATATGAAAAAGCCGGTCGAGGAATGAAGAGAAAAAAAATAATAATTTGAAAATGTAGAGGCTGAAGAAATAAAAAATAAAATTAAAGAAAAAGATGAAGAAATCCCTATGAGCGTTGGAGCGTTTATCAGGGGATATATATCCCCAACTAGTTGGCAAGTGTGCAATGAAGCCTGCCACAGTGTCACGCCGCACTGTGGCTTTTAATAGGAACACGGCTTAAGAGGCCCTTACATCTTTCGTTTCACTTGAAGTTGTCACTCAGTAATCCCTCGGTAAAGTGTAATGCCGCTGGATTAGCGCCGCAACCCCAGATTTCCAAATTATCATCTGAAAAAACCCACTGAATGATGTCGCTAATAGGAACCAAATTATGCAAAAAGAAGAAGAAGAAGAAGAAGGCTGCGTTTTTTTTCTCCCCCCTCTTCCTCGCTCTGCCCGCTTTCAATTTGTCATCTCTCTCTCTGTAACTTTCACAACGGTCAGATTAGCATGCAGCTGTGTTCATGTTTTGGGGGGGGGAAGAAAAAAACCTGTCCAGATGAATATACAGCATCACAGGGGGATTTATTAACAGGGGGCAGTCTAAGTCCATCTGTGGCTGAGCTCAGGCCTAATCCTTCCCTCTGACTGAATGTACAAATTCCCAGTGACGGCCCACGTCGACAGCTCCTGGAGAGGGTGGGGAGGATGAGGAGCGGGAAAAGGGAAAGAGACGGAAAGCATCCAGACACCCCCCTTCCTCATCCTCCTCCTCCTCCTCCTCCTCCTCCTCCCACTGTCCATGCTCCCTGGAGTCATCTTAACCAAAGCTGCAACCCGGGCTGACCATGTTTGTTGTCCTCACTTAAGCCGGAAGGAAGACTTCCACTTTTGGGGATAAAGATGATTCAACAAACCCACACACCAACTTCTCCTGAATCTCCCCTCTTCTTAGTTTGGTGGGTTGATTCCCTGTTTCATCTGGACTGAAATCCAATGTTCCTGGACCCCAAGACCTTGCATACGTGAGATATGAGAGAGATTGATGATGTAAAGCAATGGTTTCCAATCTTTTTCTGGTACGACCCGAATTTTTAGCCATTGTAAATTATAATTCCAAAAAAAAAAAAAAAAAGTGAAATATAAGAATAACTTCTTTTTTCTGAGAGTGAACTCTCTGAGTCAGAGTTTTTGATGGGCCGGTGTCTCTTCAGCTCAAATATTTTCAAGCTTTCATTTGCCAGTTTTTCGCTGCAATAGATGAGTTCTTCTCCAGTTTCATCCACTGCTTCAATGAAACCATATTCTATGGAACTCTCTTGGTACACTCTTTTTTCTTGTTGACTGATTCATCTTTTGCCTCCCGTGCTGCCTTTTTTTTTTTTTTTTTTTTTTTTTTTTTTACATTTTGCCAAGTATCTTTTTATTAAAAATAAATAAATAAATAAGTCATGCACTTTTAACGAAAACAAACTTAAATTTGTGACATAAATTAATTAAAGGCTGACAATTTGATTTTTAAAACAAAATTAAAAGTTTTACGCCTTAAACTCCAGAGGGCTTCAAAAAACCCCTAGGAATCTTTGGATCCCTCCATAACTCTGTCTGTGACTGAACTCCTGGATTTATTGAACTTTTATAGGTGTAGAATTGTCAAAAAAAAAATAAAGACAAGAAAAGCGCAGTGACTGACAGCTTTTTTTTTTTCAACAGCGCTAACTTTGAATATCTGGTAGTCCTTCAGTGTTCCTGTGTTTTTGACCATACTGAGAAGCTTGTGGTGCCAGTCTAATCATTTCAAACTTTCTTTAAGAAAGACACTAAAAAGTCTGTCATATGGGCCACTGCAGTCCCCTCAAAGACCACCATGACCACCGCACAATGCCCCGTCTCAATGCAGGAAAACTAATGTGTCCTGAGGGCAACTGTGGACGAAAACCTTTAGTTCTCTGCTTTCTGCTTGTTTTTGCATTTCCCAGATGCAGTAAATGGTGGAAGAGTTATTTTCCAGAGAAGTTTTCATGCCAGATCCCGTCAGCGGCCACAGGCAGAGCTCGCAAAAGTACTCACAAGTACAGATACTTGTGTGAAAGTAGACTTTGGTCATCATAAAAGTACAGACAACTTTTTTTTAAGTAAAGAAAAAAAAAAGCAAGTTCTGGAATGAATTCAGGCAAAACTTTATTTTTCAATTTTGTAGAGACACAAAACTTTATTAACCCTTTATTGGTTCATTTGTGAGAACTGGGGAAAAAATAGAAAATAAAAACAACTCGCAAACTGACATTTCATTGAAGGATGGAAATATGGATGTACGTAGTTATGAAGGAACCAATAACCAATATTTCCATAAAGTAGAATTTCTTGCAAAGCCAAGTTATATTTCTAGTTTCCAGTTTCACTGTCATGTGTACAAAAAAAATGTTTTAGTGCCAACATTGAGAATAAAATACTACATATACAATGAGTAAAGGAGCAGTGCAGGTTTTTAAAACCATTTAAAAGACCAGTGCACGTTATGTGAGGAAGAGTTTATGTACAAATGAAACAAGAGTAATCAGAGCAGCAGGATGTGTGCCATCAGGTGTGTGTTGTGTCTTGTTTGTGAAGCAGTGTGTGCGACTGTGTCCTCTGTGCAGGAGTCGGACGGCGGTGGGGATGAAGCACTTTTTGAGTCTGGCAGTCCTGCATTTCACACTTCTGACAGCAGAGGTGTGAACAGCATGCTGGGGCTGGGCGGGGTGCTTGAGTTTTGAGACTGCGGTGGTGAACACTCTGCAGAGAGTCAGTGGCGTCCCAGTGATCCTCTCTGCAGTGCTGCGGCCACACCAGGATGCTCTGTGTTTTCATTATTGGTCATATTGGGCTCTAATATCTTGTTTTTGTATCTTATACGTTACTACTTGTTACTTTCCCACAATATTATTTTGCTTTGGTATTTGAAGGCCGGATGAAACCAGGACAGATCAGCAGTCATTCAAACACAATTACCTGGGTGTTTTTTTTTTTTCAGCATCGGTTTATTCCAAAGGAAACAATGCCGAATTCTATCCATGAGCTTGGTGTTTACATGGGAAAAACGAAGGAAAGCGTTCTGATTTGAGGAGGGCTGCAACCGTGACGTACGTAAGTCTCCCGGAAGTAAACAAAGCATTTTGGCAGCGATTCTTCTCTTCTTTCTATCTCGATTCACTTAGATACTTACAGCTTTGAAAATGTCCGCATTGTTATGCATCCGTCTCCCGTTAAATAAATTGTCCGTGGGCCGCCATCTTGGAATATTGCGTCATCACGGCGGAGCATGCGCAGAACGACTGGAATGAGGTTGCGCCTAACTTAAATATAATTCTTCTCCTGAAGGAGAATAAACCAGCTGGTTTATTTGGATTTAAACTTAATTCCGAACAAAGTTTTCAGGTGTTTAGATCATTTTAGAGCGGAATTAAACTGTATTCAGATTTAAGCAGGAATTAGAAGTCCCATGTAAACGCACTGACAGAGACTGATTTGTTGATGGAGGTTCGGACGGATCCACACAAGCTTGATTGGATAGCCACTCAGACTTCATGAAACCAACATTTTCAGAGAGAAAAACTGCACATTTTTTTAAAACTGGAAAACACTCGAGAGTATCACCGTCTTTTAAGGTAAAAAAATCTGCAACAATGACTTCTTAGCCTCGCAACCTTTCATGTAAACAAACCTCAAAACAACAATGAAAGTTTTCCGTCTGCACTTGAAAACACTTTGGCAAAGCGGGCCTTAGTTACTTGCCACGGTTGGCGGCGGGCAGGAGTAAAAACACACTTCAGTGTTCCTCTCTACATGCCTGGTCTGAGCAATCAGCTGGTTCTGTATGTACTTCATCACGGCATTGTGACTGTATCGTGACTGTAACCCCCCCTAACCTCCCCTTCGTGCCCACCGAGATATCTCAGCGCTGATGGGGGAAGAGAGCAGACATGTTTTCGCCGTTCCACTTCTTTCTTCAGACACAGCCAGGGGACATGGGAGGAGGAGGGATGATGGTAGCTTCAACCTGCCCTCGCAGCACAATTGGGCTGCCTGCCATGAGCCTCGTGATTTATGATGCCGTCAAAACGTACACTGGTTTTTTTTTCCCTTTCTTTTTTCCCCATTGCTTCACCAAGGGTCACTGTGTTGTCTTAGATGCCTCTATCTCCCAGTGTGCCGCCATGCTTTCACTTTGAAACCAAAAAAAAAAAAAAAAAAAAAACAAAAACATAAGAAAAGAAGAACAACTAATCTCCTGCAGTCACTGTTCATTTGCTCTCTCTGCCTGAATGTGATGTTAAAATGCTAATCTTGCAATTTTAATATTCCTTTTCATTTCTTGATGCTCTGATAGGATCCATTTTCTGCCTTTGCTGCAAAGGAAAGGAGCTGTATCTTTAGATGCTTTATGCCTGCATAGTCTTTAGATGTTAGCACCAATTACCACAGGAACCTGCAGAGCCGGGCATCTGCATGGACGGGGACCATTAGGCTTTGAATATCACCTTAAAGCGTGAACTGCTGAATGTATACCTCTACATATGCATGAAGAGATGGTGAAAGGACACCCACACACTTTCGGAAATGTCCAGGAAGCAGTGGAATTAGCATCGTTTAACGGGACGTTTTGTGCGCTTTCTGCCGAATCTGAGGGGGAAAAAAGGAAAAATGACAGAGCGGTTTCTATGTGTGGCTAATTTATTACCCCTACCCCTCCTCCCCGGGGCTGGCCCTGCACACCTCCTCCGGAGGCGCCACCGGTTCATCTGCAGAGGAGGATTTCTCCCCGTCAGAGGACACGGCTCAGCCCGGCTGATTAGCCACGCTCGCTGAGCGTGCCCGGACGCCTCGGCCCCGACGCTAAAGAGGTGGAAAGGATTCGGCTGGAGGACGGCGGGGTGGGTTAAATGGAGGGATTGGGGGGGAGGGGTTTCTGTCCACGCGGGATGCTAAAGCGGAGCTGGCATGCTAATAAACACAGGGTGTCACAGTGTCATGCAAATATAAACTCCTCTTGGCAATTTTCCCCGCGTTTGATACACTCCCTGAGCGTCGCCCTTCCCTTTAGCTGTTAACGCGGTTTGAAGTACGTCTCTGAATTCCCTTTTTTTTTGACTTCCTGTCTTCAAATCAGCCTGAAAATACCGTCTAAAATCCTTCTTTGCTTCGCTGCGATTTATTTATCAGCATAACAGAACTGGCTCAAAGTGCGAGCGCCCCCCCTCCCCTCTCTCTCTCTTATAACATTTATTGAGCACTCAGTGAAATATGCAATAAAGTCTGTCAAAATTATAGATGCACGATTTATCACTAATGCATTGCCATCACGATTTCAGCATTTGCAATACAAATATTGCAAATGATTAGCTGCAGAAAGGCTTTCATGCACTGTGCATTCATGTTCTGGATGTCTGCATTTGGTTAATTAGATGTAACTGCCGCATTCGATTGAGTCGACGTCGTGTTTCACTTCATCGTTTCGGCATTTCATCAAACCCGGTGGCAACAGGCCAGAGGTCAGAGGCACAAAAGTCCATGAAAAATTACTGAAAAGCAACAAAGTCAAACAGTCAAACTGTTCCCCCTCCTGAAACACTGTCTGTGGGCAACTAGCCAAAAATCCATCAAACAAAAACAAGTAGACCAACACAAACCTACTGCGTTGAAAAAACCTCAACTTTTCTCTTTTGGAAGTGTTTTATCCTGGTTGCTGGTGCTAAAACTAGAAAAATTCTATAGTCTTTCTAATCTTTGACTTTCCCATTTTCTGTAGTATTTCATAGATTGTGGCATGCAAGCCCCGCCTCCCCCCGCCTTCCTCTGCCGCGCTCTGGTCCATGACTTAAAGGTGCTGTAGGCAGGATTTTGCTAGTCAATGCTAATTTTTCTGGGATTTCTTTGGATTAAATGTTACAGTATCCATTGATAATCCTTTAGGAGTGTAGCATAATTGCACTACCACGAGGGCGCAGCGTTTCCATCTGTCTCTGTTCTGAGCTGAAAAGCAATCTAGACAGCTCCAGGTATCTTTGACCAATCAGAAGAGCCCCTGAGGCTCTAACCGTGATTGGTCGAGGGGCGTTCGTCACACGTTCTTGTGGGAGGGGCTTAACTTGCGTAAGGGTGTGATTTCAGAGAAAACAGGACAGGATTGGCTGTGCTGGGTTTCAAATGGCCATCTTAGATGGGTCAAATCGCCATCTTGCTTAGGTAACCCTAAGCAAGATGGCGGAGATGCTGAATCCTGCCTTCAGCACCTTTAACTGTAATCATATTGACACTCTGTGAAGCCACTTCAGGTCTGGGACGATCAGTTACGATTAACCCTAACTCTACATCTATGTTTAATGGAAAGCAGTCATTTCTTATGCTAAACAGCTTTAGAAATAAAAGCTGATATTTGTCATTTGTTTGTTTAATTCGCCAACAAGTGAGATGCGGAAATGGTGAACACTTTCTTCAAAGTCAGTTATTTCATCACTGAAGATTTACAGATTTACACAATTATACTGTTTTATAGTCACAATCGGTTTACATTTATGATTTTCCGCCTAAATATGAATATTTGTTTTATAAATTATCTAATAAACAAACAAGCAGCACTTACTCCTTTCTGCACAGAAACTTGTGATTCGTGGACTGGAGACGCTTTCTTATGTCTTCCTATCAGCTTTTCACTAAACATGACAATTGAGACCAGATGATTTGCCTCGGCGTGACTCGTTTGAGCAGAAAAGTCACATCCAGGCAGTATTTCTTTGTTAGGAGTCTAAACGTTTGCCAGTGGAAGGGTTTCGCGATCTGGGATAAATTAGTCTCCTGGCCCCTTGGAGCTGCTGAGAAGCCCTTAAAATATTCCCAGCGACTAATCTGCTGATCAGCATGAGGTGTGGCTGCCAGTGAATTATGTTGATTATTGCACTATGCTGAGGAAAAAGAAAAAAAGAAAGGAAGGGAATCTGCAAGGAGCCGGCCGGGTGCAGTTATGGCTCTGCATAACACCAATCTCAACTCTGTGGAGGGCGATGAGAATATTTCAGAGCGGTAACAGAAAAGACACGACCACGGACACATCATAATCCCTGCCATGTGAGGGTTTTTTTTTTTTCCTTTTTTTTTTCTCACTTAGGAAAAATTGCATCTACTAATAATTTCCTGCTCGAGTTGAAAAGGGTATTTTGGAAACTGGAAAAGGTCATCTCATTATTGGGGAATTACCACAGGAAGCCATATTGTCATGTTCGCTATGTACACACAGGGGCCAAACACAAGAGCAAAGACCTTATCAGTTTTCCAAATTAGTAATATGTGCAAAGAAGAAGCGGCATTAAGTCTGTCTGGGTGTTAGCATGCTGATCCGCGCTTTAATTGGCTTCAGTATATGCTTAGGTGCCCATGCCAAGGTCCTATTAAAACATGTTAACCACTGTATATATGGAGGCACTGTAGCATGCTGCAAGTTAGATTAAACAACAACTCCCTGGTCATTATACTTTGAGGGGGGGAATAAAAAAAAAAGGGGTTGAAAGTTGCTCAAATAAATGCTGCAATTTAAACTTTGCAGTGTTTAACTAGTTTATCTTGAGCGTAATTTCATGCTTAGCCGGGGGAAAAAAAAATGCCCCTGTTACCTCATGTAGTGTTGGAATGGATGCATTTTATTTAGGTTAATGGAAATCTCATATCAGTCGAGTAGTGAACACTTTGTTTTTTGGCACTTAAAGTGCTTACAGTGCAAATTAGACAATGGCAATCGGAGGAGAGTCAATCGAGGACGCATAAATGGGACACAAACAGCGACTCGAGATCCACGCCGCACTGTGTCGTTCAAACAACAGAATAAATACCGAATATCTCCTCGTATGGTGTTGGAATTGGTTTATTTTATTCAGGTTAATGGAAAACCTACATCATTCAGTTGTGTAGACTTTGTTTTTACTATAATAGGGTACTTAAAGTGCTTACAGTGCACTGTAAAACCTGATGAGTTGGCTCAACTCACTATCTGAGGACACTGATTGCTCTTAATAGTTAATAGTTTTTTTGGGGGGGGGGGCGGGGACTTTTCACTGTGTTTTGCAATAACACTTTTCAAAGTTGGCAGTTGGCTTTATGTTGAGATTGAGATTCTATATACTCTGCACCACAAGAAAGAAAAACTTTAAAGTGTAAATTTATACGTTATTATTTCACTGTTGTGCAGGTCCGACCCGCTCCAGATGAGATTGGGTTTAGCGTCGCCCTTCAAATAAAATGTCTTCGACAGCCCTGCTTATTGACTAAATGCTGAATCCACATCGTTGAATATAAAACATTTCGTTGTTTACAGATGTAATAGATTATTCCGCGTCACACGTTTTGTATTCAAATCACCCTACACGATCTATCTGATCTATGCTTTAATCACAATCAATACAATAGAAAAAAACAACCGACTGAAGTATCTCTAGAAAAAGGGTCCGAGTTAATCTGCTTATTTACATTCATACAACACTATGATAATCTCAGGAGAGTCGATTGGGGACACAGAAAATGGACACCATGCAGAAGCCAGTTTAATAAAACCAACTTCATGGTCAGTCGGTTCCACAAAAAGTTGAAAGTTGCGTAATGAAATGCTGTAATATAAACTTTACCATCAACATTGTTTATTTAATTCATCTTTAATGTAATTTCAGACTCAAGTGAAGAAGAACTTGTGTATTGTTAGAATGAGTGTTTTTCATTTAATTTGTAAGTTAATGGACGTCTCGCATTCGTTGAGCAGTGAACACTTAGTTTTTGTTAAAGTAGGGTACTTACACTTAGAGTGGAAATTAGTCAATGACAATCTGAAGCGAGTCAAATGGGGACACGTAAATAGGCCACAAAAAAAAAAAAAAAAATGAACTTAAGACACAGAACAGTTTCTTATAAGTCCTTGATTCTTGGGTAAAACTTACAACTAAAACTCACTGGCCAACCTAACTGGCACAAAAATTGAAAATTACTGTAAAAATCTAAATGTTTGATGTAGCATTGCCTATTTAGTTAAATTTAAAGGTAATTTTATGCCATGTTAACATTGTTTGTTTTAGGTTAGTGGAAAATCTCATGTTGAGTAGTGAAGACTTTTTTTTTCTAAAGTCGGGTAATTAAAGTGCTTAAGTTGCAAATTAGGCCCAGTTTACGCAGCATTTCAAAAGCAAAGGCATCGCTGTTGTGTTTTTGTCTTAGAAAAGTTTCATGTTTCCATATTAACTTTTTGAAAACAGTGTCTGTTTCCATGGGGACAGCAGACAGACTGAAAATGAAGTACTTCTTATATCAGTCCACTGGAAGCTGTTGTCCTTAAAGTTGCCTTTTCAGTGGTCTGAGCACCGTTGTGAGACCTGAAAAGCTGCAAAAGTTTCCCCATTTCACTTAAAAATGTCTTGTAATTGGAGTTTGAGTCAATGACAGTCTAAAGCGAATCAGTCCGGAAGACGCAATTGGGACACAAACACACACACACACACACACACACAAAAAAAAGTCACATTACCTTTAAATATTCTGTTGTCTATGTCAGCAATGTCTTTGTCATGTTATTTTCTTTCAAAATGCGAGTTCCAAGTGGGCGGGGTTAGACCGTCACACTTCCTGGTGCCAGAGCCAATCATATGTGAGTTCCTGAGGTTGCCAACAAAACCAGCACACCATTCCGTATTTTATTTTAGTAAAAGCAATAACTTCTTCTTCACTATAATTTACCAAAACTTGAAAGTTGCCAGGAAAGAAATACTGTATCCCTTTTTAGTTTATCGTCAGCATGATTTCATGCTTAACTGCAGGAGAACTGCCGCATTTTAATCAGTGCATTTTAATTAGGTTAATGGAAAACTTGCATTTGTTAAGTCATGAACATTTACTTTTTGCTAAAGTAGGGTGCTTAAAATGTTTACAGTACAAATTAAAGAGTGAGAATCTGAGGCCAACAAACAAAAAGACTTCTGTATGAAACTCCTGCAACAAATGGACTGAAAATGACAACAAAAAGACAAACAGAGCTGCATAAAAAAGACCATCAAATGAAAGAGTCAATCCTACGTTGATGTTGAAACATTTCACAGCCGCTCTGCCCGCACTGGTGGAAGTTGACACTAAACTACACACATTCTTCACTTAAGCAGAAGTGGAGATACTTATGTGGAAAAACTGGTAATAGTGTAAGTACTGATTCAGCTTCTTTTTTTTAAAGAAAAAAAGTACAAGCTCTGAAGTGTACTCAAAGTAGCCTGTGAAAGGATAGAAAGAAAAAACACGCTTCAGAGGACATTTCTACCGGCTATTTTAATTGAAATGCTACTCATAAATAAATCCATCGTAGAGGAATGTTAGTTCCCTTTGAGGCACCGGTTCTCCGTGGAGGATATCAAATTCAGCAGTGCTCTTCCATTCCTAAGTCTTCCTTTCTCATTTTTCTTCCCTGTTAGGATAGAGGAGCGAAATGAGAGCAGACAGAACGATCTTCTCTCTGTGTGACTAAATCAAACCTCATGATATGAAGAGGTTCAGTGGTGGTATTTGATCAGTTATTGCCTTCACATACAGTTAAAAACAAAATAATTAACCTTTTTTTTTTTTTTTTTTTTTTTTTTTTTTTAACTGAAGATCAATTAAATGCTCATTTTAGGCCAGGGAAATATGAGTTAGACCACTGAATGGTTTTGAATCCACAGCTGGACCTTACAAAATGAATTTTCCCCTTCTGCTTCAGTGTGAGGCAGGACAGGCCCTGGTTACAAGACGACATTTTCAAGTGGAAACGGAAGTTTTGGGAGATCGTTTACATGACAGTGGTGCTCAGAATCACTGAAACTGCAACTTTTTAAAAATGCTCGCACTCAGTCTCCAAAAATGAAAACATGGAGGAAAGCAGCTTTTTCTGAAATGCTGCTACTGCACATGTGCGAGACTCCCAGGCCGATACAAAGATACACAACCACACCCCGAGGGGCTTGGCAGGCTAACAACATCATTTTTAGCATTTCTGCCATTTCTGGGTGAAAAGCAAAACTTGACTGAAAACGTTAAAGCTCGTGTCCGGAGTTTCCGTTCGTTTCCAACGTGTGTATCATTTTTCAACAGAGCTTAAATGTGTTCGTCTGGTTCGATTCTATAATATAATATTAGCATAAAGCAATATAAAAATGTATTTATGAGCCCCGCCTTCGTCTCATAGACCCCCATGTTATCCGAAAAAGCGCCGGTCAGCTTCAGCCAATAGATTTCGAGCTTCCGCCTTGTCGTGCCGTCAATCAAAGTGTGCACGCAGCCAGAGAGCACGGCCGCTCGCCCAGGCAGAGGAGAGTTAGCTACGCAGCAGCCGCCCCGCTTACCTCGGATATATCCACTGTCTGCTGAACATCCACCGTAAACAGCTAAACATGTAGGATGCTGTAGGACTCGGAGGCTCTCATTTTCACCCGACGGATAATAGCGTGCACAATTAAAGGGGTCGCTCATGAAAGCAGAGGGAGAGCGGGACCTCGAGACGTTAGATTAAAAAAAAAAAAAAAAAAAACCCTATCTCTTTCAAAACTCCGGACACGAGCTTTAAGGTAGTAAATGGGGCCTAAGTTTGAAAAAGTCTTTTGCAAATGAAAAAACATAAATGCTACAGAAAATAAAGTTCATGCTCTATTCACATCCGAAGTTTCATGAAAACACTGTCAGATTGTTTTGCCTCCCCGTTTGATGATGGAGATAAGGCTTATTTTGAGTCAGTCTGATTATATAACCACATGACTGAATCTCCAGCTCAAAATAGTCCTCCAGAGACGTTTCCATATGACACTGTGACCAGGCTTAGTTTCCTCTCATGAAATGAAATTTGAGCAAAATTTAGAGAACATCCACCATTTGTATTTCCCTGTTGATGCGGATGAAGCTGACTCAATGGCAAGCTTTATTTTCTGGCACACTGTGCAGAAAAGAGCAGATGGGGTAAACGCTTGCTTTTTATTTCAGAGATTATTACTCAGTATATTAGCTTGAGGCAAAGCATCGTGCTTTTAGTAAGCTCACATTGCCTTTTGTTAATTAAAGCAAAAACTAAGAAACTTAAATCAAATATTACTTGACACAATCTTACTTAAATCTGAAGGCGCAAGTACAGGAAGTTAAGATGTAGTCTATAAAGAAGTATATAAAGAAGAACTATTTACTTACTTTTAGGAAAGTTGCATTTACCCCGGTTTTTCTGACTATGGACACTGTTGACATGCGAACATCCAAGTTTTCCATTTTCATTTGAAAATATTCTCGTCCAATTGGGGCCTAAGTGAAGTGGTTAGTGGAATAAACTGTGCTTGAGCGTTTTTCCATTAGCACTGAGGTAAACAGTTAGGTAAACAACTCTTTCAGGAAAAGTTGAGACAGAGTTAGCGTTCGTCTCCAACTGTTAACTGTTTATTTTATAACAAATATTGAATTATAATAAAGTAGTTTCTCAGACTAGGTCAACTGGAGGCTAATCTCTTGATTTTTGTGACAATTTGCTTGATATTAGAGTAAGCTGGTGCCTGAAAACTCATTATGAGGATGAAAAGGAGAAATATACTTTAATATTTACATTTGCCATAAAGGAGAGAATCATAATCCCTGTTGTAGCATGCCAAGCTAACTGGAAAGATCGGGTAGCAGCTGTTTATTGGTATCTTTTGCATTAAAACTGAACATTTTTTTGGCTTCCATAAGTCACAGACTGTATTTAAATCCATTTTTGACTGAACTGTGATTACAGCTGCCGTGCTCCACAAAGAAATCTGTATCCAAACTCCTGATAGCGCTGACTTCAACAGAGCGCCATTCCGTAGTTGGCGAATTAAAACTTTACTTTAATGTGAGAGAGTCCCTTCTCTCCAAAGTTGCTGCCTCGCTTCAAGCAGAATTCAGGGAGCCCCTTAAAAACATCTCGTTATCAGTCGGACGTGGAGCTGACCGCAGTTTATCTGGAGACGCCTTTGAAACCTTTAACACTGACTATTTCCCTGCAAACCAAGTGTTATCAGCGCAGTCTCCTTATTACTATGGTACATATTGTCCTCTTCCATATCGGCTCTATAGCAGAATTATAAATGAAAGGATACGCAGGATGTATGAACCCCTAATTGCGCTCCACAGAAAGTTATGCAGAGCTCCTCGCAGCAGTGCTCTTACTCTTGTGCATGTACCAAAGATAATGTCACATGTTCCACAGTCATTAGAGCAGCAGAAGAGACACACTTAGTGTGAATAGCCGTGTGACAGCCTGCCTGGGCCTTATTTTCAACTCTGCCTTGGCTGGGGAAGGTGTTTCAAAACCTCTTCCCGTGGCGTTCGGGGGAGAAAAAAGTGATTCCGTAACGTAATTTGGATCTACCTTTTTTCGAGCTCGCCTTAATCCGTCCATCTGCTGCAACTTTTGCCTCCGCCGGTATCTGCAAAGTTTGAGCTGTAAATGTACGGAGACACTCGGAGGACAAGGTTTATTTCCTCTCCCACCTTTTCATTTGTTTATTTATTTATTTATTTACCATGAAAAGGCAGCTTGGTCAGCAGTGAAAGGAATTGCGCTTCATATAGCCGTGTCGAACCGATGTTAAGGTCAGACCCCCGAGCGTTTGAGAAAACAATCCACCATGCGGCGGAAAACTTGTGACCATCAGCTGTTTTAAGTGTGAGTTAGTGGAAACAGTGCGCTGATTCAAGTTGATGCCTCCAAAGATAATTGCTCCTAAAGTGTGCCGTAAACAAGCCCCAGACTGGAACGCTCCCTTTTCTATCGAGCGCTCTTCGGAAATGACAAATACGTTGGACTGGAGGCAGATTCACAGTTTACCTTTACAGCCGATTAAGGGGAACATATAGATGTGTGTTTATTGAGATAACTTTGGCTACGGGTTTTATCTCACCGTGAAAATTGATGATGACTTGGGATCTTCAATGAACATTAGTATTTCTTACTATATTCACTGTTTTCCTGCGATGTGAGATGTTTTTCTTAGGGAGGAATTGATAGCCTGAAGAACGGCACCAAAGACTTCCAATAAAAACACATTTTTCTCCTTTTAAACGATGCATGCATTTACCATTTTTTGCAACCAATCCATAAAGCTTCTAGTAAATAAACAAATGAATTATTTAAAATCACAAAATGTCCAGTTGTAAGCCATCCTGTTATACTGAAGACTCCGATTCAGAAACAAAGCAATAACTGGAGATAAAATCAGATAATTTTTAAATGTTTTATCTTTTTTTTCTTGCAAAACGTTTGTTTCAGAAAATGGAAAAATTACTTAAACTGGCATGAATAGGGTTCAGTGTTGGAGATGATGCTAAATAATAATAAAAATAACAAGAGCTCAAAAAAACGCTGAGAGCTCAAATACAAATTGTCTGATTAAGAGTAGCAGCACAACAGTTTTTCACTGTGCAATGCGAGTTTTGTTACTGTAGCTACGTTATTTACCAGAAGTTAAAAAATTAATGCCACAAAGTAGCTCTGAGCCAAAAAGCTCCAGACACTGAGTTTTTATTTCTGTTTCTCTCAAGAGCTGCAAAACTATGTTGATGAAAACTTATCTCTGCCCCACAGAACAAAACAGCATCTGATATTGTTTGAAGAAGACCGGGATGTCTGTGATACCGGGTGCACGGGCGCCTGGCTTGTCTGTGCTCCCTTGTTCACTTTCCTGTAGCATATTGATCTTTTTTTTTCTTTCTTTCTTTTTTTTCCTGGGATTGTTTATAGGACTCTGTGGCTAAAAAGAGACCTATTGATTTCCCTTTTTTAGAAGGGGGCGTGAAGGTTCTGCCACAGCGGAGGAGAAACTCTCACTCTTCAAAATTAAAGATGTAATAAAATAAGTCGACTTAATTTCACACCATGAAAGTGAACACACGTTTGTGTTTGCATTAGTGTAAGGTTTAAGTTTTCTAAAAATGGAAGAATGCGAGAAGATTTGGTCTTCTCACTGTTGATAGCTATCACCGCCGTGCTATCTAACCCTGGTCCTCTTTTCCAGCGCTCCTCTGTAGACATCGATCCCATCACTTCAGCACTGGAACACAAATAGAAAGTGTAAAAGAGAGTGAAAGTGGAGCCCAAACAAACGCTGGCCGTGTCCGTGTTAATGTCAGAGATGATTACTCAATGCTTTCACTGCGAAAAACATTCATTGTTGCTTCAAATGAGCTTTCATTGGCTTCGTTATTGTCCGAAAACCATTAAATTAGTCCGCCTCGCTGTCACACTGGTTTTTACATTCTCTTTGAGTACATAGAGTACATTGTGGTAATCATACTGTGTAAAGATGCCTTCCTGTTTTTTGTTTTTTTTTTTTTCTCTGGTCATTATTTTGCTTCCCACTGCAATGACTTGGATGTGCAAATGAATCACCAAAAGGCTAAAATATAACCATTAATCAGGCAAAACTGCGGAACCCCAAACAGAACAGATGACAGCCGTGTCAGTGAAAGAGGAGCTGGTTGTAGATTGTAGGCCTGTGGGACTGAACATCAGCCTTGTTGGGTTCATTGCCTTTGGATCCGCGGTGCAACCATAGCTCATTTTGTCCTCCACTTTTATTGTCATTTTCACACAGACTCTGGCAAGGTGAGACACAGATTAATGAAATATGGATGTCTGTACACACAAAAGCTAAGAGAGCCGGTGATTCTCCTCGCCTCCACCCTCCATCTCTGACCAATCTCCAAGTCTCCGCTGTCAGATATAATATAGCGGGACAAATTTCAACAGAGGCTGCCCTCTGCATCTCTTGTCTAAGTCTGTGCCCTATAAATGTCACTCTCCTGCAGAATAACATGAGGATGAATAACCGGACTTTCTCTTCTAATACGGCGGCATGTTTTACACGCATGCAATGTTCCATTTCTGCAAGAACGACAGGGTAAAGCACCACACTTCTGCAGTTTCCCTCTGATAAAACAAGTGCAGGATGTGTCATATCAGGAGAGAATCTCTGTTTGCAGAGTGCTGTTGTGATATGTCCACAGAGGCAGGCTGTTAAATAAACTGCACCAAAATACTGAGGCAATGTAAGCTCATTCGGTAGCAATGATGCAGTCAAGGGCAGCGGTTATTCATCTCGGGCTGATCTCCTGATAGAACATGATGCCAAATGCAGACATCCCTTTGGCTCGCTGCATTTTGCGCTATAGGCAAGAGTTTGATGTTTGGTTGAGAGGACAGGACGGCGGCAAAGTGGATGCTTGGAGCGCTTCCAGGGATTAAACTCATGAATCTAACAGCAGCCAGTGGTCATCATGACACAAACACTGCATGGGTGGTAACGCATGCACAGCGTGGGGTCTTTGGCTTGGAAGGAAGGGGGGTAAAAAATGAAATCGTGAAACCATGAACGCCTGCAGACCTCCACTTCCATCTTCATATTGCACATGCTATGTGAGCTGCATTTTCATTGGGAATGACATGCTTTGGAGCTGGCTTAAGCTCTGATAAGTGTTTTGGAAATGATCAGTGGGCACACGATAAAAGAGTGAACTGTGTTTTTCAGTGCCTTCATAATCCGCAAAGTCCTGTGGATCTTCCACGTGCAATTGGAACTATTTCTCCATTTTTACACCAGGCAACATCACAACCTAATCATCACCTCATCACCACCAGTCATACTTTCTTCATTTGTGCCTTTAACTTCATTATCTGGTCATATCATAAGATAACACCGAGCTGTTTTCGTCACTTTGCAGCTTCATTAAAGTGGTGATTGCGATTACGGTGTCCACTTTTGTTGTACCTCGGCGACAATTAAATCTCGCGCTTGGACAAACATTTTGATTAAATGCAGGATGGACTTTTCATGAAGGTCAGTCCTGCCTGAAGGGAGTCATATTTTGGGTCTTCTGTCACGCTGCCTCTCTTTTCTTGAGTCTGTTTGGTGCATGTCTGTATGAACTTGTATCTGTTTCTCCTGTAGGAACTGAAATCTGTTCATTCACTTTTAATTTTTTAACTTCGGCACGAAAAGCCATCCCCAGGGTGACTTCAGTGTAAATCTTAAGAAAATGAATGTAAGTCAATGGGATGTCTTCAGAAAGCAGACAAACGGTATTCAGTTGGTCAGTATGTCCGTTTTCGTGATTTGTCTGAAATATGGGGGCAAATTGGGGACATGAAATAAGAGTATGGCTGTAAGTGGCTGTTGACTTAACATCTGAGCCGTGTGTGTTTCTTTTTGACTCACCGACTTTCTTGTTTCAGACGCTTCTGTCACAGCAGCACCGGCCCTGACCCATCCCTCCCCTCCTAAACTCACCTGGTCCCCTTCAGCCAATCAGCCCTGTGGTATGTCTGCCTTCGGTTCACCACTGCTCCCTTGTCAGGTCGTTATGTCACTGCTTTTGTCTGTTTCCCAGCGTTCTGTGGCCAGTCGGTTTCTCTTCTGTACTTTTGACCCCGTCTCCTCTCTGGATTCTGCCTCAGTCTGTGTTTGCCTTATCTCTAACCTTCTGCCTCCAGCTCCCAGTGTTACGTGGTCCCGCTGTTATCGAGAACAGCTTGGCAGTAATGAAAACTCATTGTTTTCCGCATTCAAACATGCTTCTTTTTTTAAATTTTTGTTCTTTTCATGTGAACTTGTGACACTACAACACACACAAGTATCATTATTTGGCTTTGCATGCGTGCTTTACGTCAGTCATCTGCAAAAAACACAAAAAAAAGGCATTAACAAGTTCAAAGACGGCACGTCGAACTATACAACACTCTGTAAAAATCCAATTAAAAATTCATGTGTGACATGTCAGAACACCACAGGATGTTTTCAGAAGTGTTTCCTTTCATGAAAAATGTATGAAAATGTCACACGTGTGGCTCTTACAAAAAAAAAAAATGTGTATGTTGCTAAGATTGTCACTATCTATCAGAAAAAGACAAATTACACTCACAACACTGAATGGTCAGCAAAAAAAGTTAGTTTTTTTTAAATGATGCAAAAGTGTGTTTAATAGATACGTATAACGTGTACAAACAGGAACACAGACAGAGAGAGAGAGATCAAATTTAACAGATTAGAGTTGGTAATCTGGTGGAGGCACAGCACTGGATAAAAGGTTTATGAGCTGCATTAGTTTGATTACTCTCCACCCCCCTCCCCCACCTCCCCCACAGTTTACAGGCTCGTCCCATAAACACATCTGACTTCTAACCCGCTCCAGAAAGGAATCCGACATCATTAACAGCGGATCAATGGACCCTCCGGATTAAAGCGGTTCTGTGTGAGATTTACCGGCCACTAGCGGCGGGATCTATCCTGCTGATTGCTGTTACGAACCGTTTGCATGTCGCAAACAAATTTAAGGCCCTGTTTACATGACAACACCGTTCAGAATGACTGAGAAGGCAGCGTTCAATTTCATTCAATACATTTACACAAAATAAATAATCTACATCACACCTCTATATACTTATGTAAGCTGATGTTTCCTCCTGTTAAGCCTGTAAGGCGAGGAGAAGGTTGTAAGTGTAGAAAAATATGTGTGTAATGTTGGAAATTCTTCAGTCGACTTGGGCTAATGGAGTTCCTGAGATATTGCACTCTGGATGCTTTCAGTTTGAAGTCGCAGTAGCTGCGGCAGAAGTTGAGCTTCAAGCAGGCGAGGCATCGACGAGTCTTAACACGGCGTCGAGCCGAGTCTCTGCTGCTTTTAATTTGGCAATTAAAGGGGAAAGTTAAGGGAAAATTTAATAAACAGCACCGGGCAGCAGATTCACCGTCTCCCGATCCTCCGAAGGCATGTTAAACATCTCAGCCTGAATACTCACTCTCAAGTATGTGAAATCTTTATTCAATATGTGGTGTGTTTTCGCATGTCGACCACACTAAACTGAGTCCAGATCAAAAACCCCCTCACAGATCTGGACTGGATTATCCCAACAATCATTTAAACAGTGTTTCTGATTAATGAAACACTTTTATTTGTGACATGTGGGGAAAAAAAAATCCACTTTTTTTTCCCCTCTCTTTTACGCACACGCCACAGGAAACCAAGTCCAGATCAGAAACTACCAAAGTCAGAGCTGTCAACTTCATGTTGAATTATTCCAGAGAGGACAAGAGTGTTGTGAAGCCTTTATACTCGCTGAGAAATGGCAGGGAAGGGAGGTTCCACCGCTGCTTCCCACATGCAAGTCACATTAAATCAGATCCAAATGTAAAGCCATCACACTTTGGCTTGTCAATTGCAAAGTTCCTCATATCTGAGTCATGTTTACTTTGCCTGGCCTGATTCAGTCTTGATGTAAATGGGACAAAAAAGTATTTTTACAACTGATACAGAGTTTTAGTGACAACTACCCTCATATATTTATAATTAAATGCATTCAAAAAGCAGAAAAAAAATAAAACCTATGTTTTATATATGTCACAATATGGCAATGTAACTTATTGTTAGGTCCCAAATCCGCAACTTCAGAAAGATCTGACTTCATCACAGTGGGGTTTTGCTTTGGATCACAGTCGAAAACCACTTTTGAGGGGTTGTACTTGTATTTAACTTTGAGAATCTATAAAAGCAGTGTTTTATGATCTGCCTAACGTTTATTTATGGTTCACATATGAGGAAAAATAGATTTGGCATAAATGTCTTGATACCCCCAGGTGTCTGATATCGAAAATGCTCATGCTCATCAGATATCAGTATAGTGGCTGGAGGAGGACGCACTCATGCTGATGTTGAGGAAAAGACATAATCGGGGTGGCATGTGAGATCTTCACTCTGCCCCCAATGGCCACTTGTGGAACTGCTCCACCAGTCCACCGGGAGACAAAGCAGAGAAAATACTTGGTCTTTAATGCGTGTTCATGAATGAGTTGTTTGATAAAATCTCGGTGAAAAATGAATGACTGAGACAATGTGGATTTACAGTCCCGAGAATCTCCACTCCTGGGCCAGAGGTGTGCACGTATTTGTATTTTGGTCTGCAGCCATCGTACTGCGAACAGCACGTCTGGAGAAAATAAAATAATAAATAACAGACTTGGACTGTAAAGACCCACATGTGTCTCTGCATGGCCCCGGAGAAAGCCTGATGTCTGGATGCAGTCAGTTTATGATGGGAATGTCCCTGCAGCTGCAGACTGGAGCCTGTGTGTGTGTGTGTGTGTGTGTGTGTGTGTGTGTGTGTGTGTGTGTGTGTGTGTGTGTGTGTGTGGTGCACAGTTTAACATCAGACTGCTTCTTGACCTGACATAAGGACGGAGAGCAGGGACAGATCGCAGATCAGTTCTTGTTTTTCACTCATAAGCAAATTAGACCCCATTTACACAACAATGCTTCAAGGGACAACACATAAAAGTTCCCCGTTTACAAAGCAACACTTTGAAAACGATGTGCATGTCGACTGTCGACGGAAACGGCAGAAATGATGAAAACGACATTGCTGGCGTGCCGGGTCTCCAGTTGGTGCTGCTGGTAGATTTAGGAATGAAACCAAACATGGACTGAGCATTAAAGTGAACAGTTGAAAGCATAAAACATTTTTTTCAGCACAGATTATAATTTGGTTAATTGAGTTTTTGTAGGTTTTTTTTTTTTTTTTTTTTTTTTTGTATCTGCTCAAAAATTCACACAGTGGCACAGATCTAATTCTCTAGATCCGCCCCTGCTCCAGTTTAATGAGCTATTGTTGTTTGCACCTGGTTGTAAGGAGGGGAGGCGGGGGAATAAAATGCATGGAGTGGTTGTAACTCAGTCTGCCTCCTGACTTCTTTAATCGGATTAAAGAAAAACCAACATGTAAACTTGCGCTTCGCGACGGAGGCGCAACGTGCGCGCTCCTCCTCCCGTCATCCGTCTCCTTCCTTTTGTTTTGCGTGGACGTGTGTGTGTGTCAGTGCATGTGTGTGTGTGTGTGTGTGTCCTCCCCGTTTTTTTTTTTTTTTTTTTTTCCTGCTGGGGACTTGTGAATGGCAGCCAATGGGAGGGTTGAGTCCCCCCTCAGCCTCTCTCAGCCTCCCTGACATCCACACGGAGAAGTGATGCAGCGCGACTGAGACGCGCAGTTGAGGTGGAACAACACCAAAAAAAATAATTTAAAAAAAGATAAAGAGACAGAGAGAGAGAGAAAGACAGAGAAGAAAAAAATACGGATACACGCGGCTCCGAAAAAAAGAAGAAATAACCTCGTGTTAGAATAAACTTCAGCAGGTGAGGCTTTGCTCGGAACTTGTGCATGGTGCGGGAGATCATCTCCTTTATTTGTGGCTCGTTCAGCGGGGCTGACTTACTTCTTCCTGCGGCGTTTTCAAGCAACCCGAGTCGGTTTGTTTCGTTATTATTCATATTACTGTTATTATTAGTGATCGCATTGTGGCTGTTTCTGGATAACGTGTCGCGTATTTCACGCGTTTTCCGCCTGTTTCGTTGAGGTTATTGTTAAAAAAAAAAAAAAAAAGAGGGGGCTTTCTCTACTTGGCGTGTTTTTAAAAATGGAAATGAGTTGAAACTTATTTGCATCCACAACCATTGCATGTCGGGTCAGTGCGCGGCCAGCGGGATCGTTAACTTTTCCTCTTTTTTTTTTCTTTTCCCCGTGCGTAATTCTCATTCATCGGAGCGGGGTGTGATAACGCGCCCCTCCTGGTTACAGAGGTCCCGCAGGGCGCACGGACCTTTCTATACAAGCCTTTTATTTCTTCCCTCTCCACATTTCTATCTTTCATTCTTTATTTATTTCCCGTGTGCGCCAGAGCCGTGCTTTCCAACGCGCATCCTCGCAGAACCGATGTTTCTTTCTCCGGATCCGCGGGATGCGGATCGATGCAGGCGGGACAGCGCGCTCAGATAGCGGCGGATGGCTCGTCTATCTGCGGCTCGCCTGCAGTCGCACCGCGGTGCTCTGCTGCTCCGAGATCATCAGCTCAAACGCAACCCCCCCTCTTTCTTCTTTATTTCAGCTTTTTTTTTTTCCATCTCTTCTTCTCCTTCTCCCTCCTCCCTTTTTGCGTTCTTGGAGTTGACTCAAGTTTTCTCAAACAACATGTCCTCCAGCGTTATTGACAACATGATGATATCAGTGATGTGGCTGTGAATATTTAATGCCCTCACTGAATAATGCAAGGGGTGGCTTAAAAAAAAAAAAAGAAAACAAGGAGAAGGGGTGATTGCTGTTTTGCTGAAAAGATGCAGGTGTTGACAGGACAGGAGAAGTTTCACTGTCCTCTGTGCGCATTGTTCAATGTGTGTGTGTGTGTTTATTGTTTTGTGTTTGGAATGTGTAGCCAAGAAAGTTGTTTGAAGGAGTTGTCAAACTATCTCTGGAGTTTGTTTGTTTGTGTTTCTAAAGTGTTTGTTCTGATATCAAATTGAAGCCACCGGGTTAACGTCTTGGTTTTGATATTATTTTATATGTAGAAATGTGTGTTGAGTGAGCAGCTTGTGTGGAAGTAGAAGTAGAAGGGAGAAAAAAAAAAAGAGATTGTCTGGTTTTGTGGTCCAGGTTTTTTCTCTCCACATGCTGGTTTTGAAGTTCAGAGATGAAAGGGACAGAGTTGAATCTGTGGCTGATCAAAGTCGTACAGAAAACACGGCAGGTACTGAATATTTAAAGCCTCTGCAAATAGAGTCCCCTTCCATGTGTGTGTGTGTGCGTGTGTGCGTGCGTGCGTGTGTGTTGCATGGAGGATCATGCAGCTCTCACATCGCCGTGCGTGCGTTTCTGCAGTGCCCGCTCCGGCATGAAGACGTTAAAAGTAATGCTGCAGAACTGATTTGACAGGCAGGGGAATAGACACATCACAGCCATCAGCATTAAAAAAAAAGAGGTGGGATTACAAAAGACAGCCCCCCTCGTGTTTCATCTTTTTTTTTTTCTCTACCAACTTCCCTGCATGGGTCATGTGCAACAGCAGCAGCAGCAGCAGCTTAGGGGGATGCTCCAAAAAAGCCAGACTGCGGCCCGTTCCTGTGTTGACGTCACGGGGCGGCGGGCTTACCCGCCGGCCGGCCCGCCGGCCGGCCCGCCGCCCGCCCGCCGTGGCCGCTGACCCGAGCTGATTACATTATTTGTGCTCCAGATGGGCAGCATCGTTTTGATGTGTCCCCGCTCGTAATATTGAACATTTCGAGTCCTCAGTCACCGCGGCGGCATCTGGAGATAATAAAATCACATCTCGGTGGCCTGCTGCCTGCTTTACCCCCCCCCATCCCACTCTTCCTCCTCCTCCCTTCATCTTTCCTCCTTTTTTGTGAACTTGTGGACATTTGTTGAGCCTGCATGCTCACTCGCCGCCTCGAACGTGTGTGTGTGTGTGTGTTGGTGTTTGCAGTCACCTCTGGGCATTGTAGTTGGGTTGATGCACCTTGATTGTTTGAGAGCATTAGTCACGCTCTGCAGGAAGTGATAATAAATCATGACGTTGTTTGTGTTGCCAGTGTGCTGGGATTTCTCCGAAGGTTGTTTCTCTCTCTCTCTCCCTCTCTCTCTCTCTCTCTCTCTCGCTCTCTCTCTCTCTCTCTCTCTCTCTCCCTCTCTTTCTCTCTTCACGTGCCAGAAACACACCTGGAGTTGTAACTTTCATTCTGAGCCAAGTGGGTTTTTCTTCTTAAAATGCAGTCTTGAGCAGATTGACACCCCGTTTATCATGTCTTCAAGTGAAATGTTCTGTGGCGTTCGGTTGTTTGTTCAGAGTTTCATCAACCCGTGGCCTGACATGCAAACGTGAAACTTTTCTAGAAGGAAAATGCAGAAACGATAATTTTCCCTTAAAACTTTGTCTAGATTATTGGCAGACCAGAGGAACATCAGTCCATTTTTCTCTTTTCTTTTAATCTCATGCTTACTTTTTGAGTGCAGAACAAAACAACACATTAAAATTAACGCTTAAACTCATTTGGCATCAACAGTGAACTGTTGTTCGGAACTCAAACTGCACACGTATTGAGATGTTTTGCAAGTTTTTAAGTTCTAATTTAAATTTTTGTTACATTTTGGGATCAGCTAATTGAGAAAAAAAATCATCAGTAATCACAGCAAACTGTTGTTGCAACCATACAGTTGAATCTTAAATAACACGGGATTGCTACTGAAGTCCTCAGTCATGAAAATATACATGTGTTTGCACTGTGAGACATAGTTTTGTCTTAGTTTTAGACATAGAATAGACATGGACATAGTTTTTTGACATAGAATTGTCTATTAAAACAGCAAATTGCTAGAAAATTCTTTTTATTTTCATCATACATTAATCTTTTTTTTACTGTTGTTGCTGCTTTTTGGTGTTTATTTGACTCCAGCATTATTAATTAACTGTATATTCAATGAATTATCTGCACTTTTTTAGTCTTAATTGATTTCTTTTGTCATATTTTGACATTTTCCTCTGCAAACAGTCAGTCGTTAAATAAAAAAAAAAAAGCAGATTTTTTTTAATAATGACAACAATTTTGTCTTGCAATCCTTCAGTTGCTTACTGCTTAAATTGGGTGTGTTGCAACCTTTGACTTATTCTTAATCTGATTTCTAATTCTTTTTGAACTCCAGACTTGGTTTACAGTGTTTCCCAAAACAAAACTGCACAATTTAGGATAAACTTTCCACTTTTCTTCGCACTAATTAGAATTTTTCTGCTTTTTGACATTTTTAATTCAACACAGGAAATCGTGAACAGATTGCACTGAAAGTACAACATTTGTTGGAACATCTTGAGAAAAAAGTGATGTTAAACACAGAAAATGAAAGAAAGCGATCAATAGATTAATCCATTTTGAAAAGAAGCACATCTTGTATCTTTTAAAATGACAGAGCTTCAATCTCTGATGGATTGCTGATTGTTTCAAAGAACATTTTATTATTTGTTTAAGCTTTTTTTAGTCCAGCCTTGATTTAAACTCATCAATAAACAAACAAACACAAAAACTTCAGGCTGAATTTTGCACTTTTAGAAGGACTAATTGACTTGATGCTCACTTTTGACACTCAAAACAATGATCAATAGATGCATCAATAATGAAAACCGGTATGCCTTGCAGCTCCAGATGTGCTTACATCGACTGATATGGCGCGCTTGCAACATGTTACTGATGAATCAATTAGTTGATTTACTGATAATCCATTTTTGATTGATTGCTTTTCAGGCTTGTAGACTCCCACCTTTAGTTGTGAACAATACATAACATGGTTTATGCCATATATTGACACTTCCTATACCCTGCGTAGCTGATCGGTTATTTCAGGAAATAATTGAAAGTTTCATGAGAACAATGATGTGTTGCAGCTGCAGACTCCAGAAAATAGAGATGGGCATTTTTAGCAGATTAATGGATTCATAGATCAATATGTTCAGTCGTTGTAGTTGTTATTGTAGCTGCTCTCGATTCTAAGAAAACAAAAAAAAGTAAACTGTCTTGTAGTTGATCTTTTTGATGTTCCCAAAATGTCATCTTTTTTTTCTTTTTTTTTAATGTCTTTTGGTCGATCAACAGCCTGGGGTTGATCAGATATTCAGGCCCTGTTTGCACTGCAGCGTTTCAAGTGAAAACGCATCATTTTTGCTGTTTTTTTTTTTTCATAAAAGTTTCACATTCACACAGAAATGTTCTGAAAACGATGTCTGTTTTGTTGTATACACCGAGCCTAAGTTATTTTACATTTTCAGTCCTTGTTATTAGTTTCTTCACTCAATCCGATCAGTCTCTTTTATAAGCAGCACTTGACATTATTGTGATATCCCGACTTTTTAAACTCAAACTAAATGGTCTATGAAGAAAATCATCAACAGGTTTGTAGACTTTGGTGCACCTGTGGCCCAGTCGGCAGAGCGGGTTATCTTCCAGTTGTAAAGTTTAGTGGTTTGATCCCCCATCTTGATCTGTCTGTGTAGAGTTTTGATGAAAGTGATCAGTTGTTGACTGGCTTGTTTCCCGATTGGAGCCCCTCCCCTTGACCGTCTCACATGTTGACATTTTTTTCATGACCAACAAATTTTCTGCAGGGCAACAATGGAGACTTCATAACGGCTCCTCACTAATCAGACAGATTCCCCTCAGTGGCGGCTATTTATGGAGCACTCACAACCGTAATTGCGCAGAAACGAAAATAAGGCAGGACACGTTTTTCTTTCCTCACCCACCAACACACCGCGGGGGGGGGGTCGGTTAAAAAAGAACCGTGACGTCTGTTTCCAGTTAAATTACTATCGGCACGGCCGGCCATCAGCCGTCACCTGCCCTCTGAAGGTCAACACTGAGTGTTCCTGATTTCATTTCTTTCCCAGGAGTTTAAGAAAAGACGGTTAAGCCGCGGCGAGGCTGCTTCTCGACAGGTTTCGGGCGGAGGGGATTTGAGAGCTGGACATTAGCCAGGAGAATTGAACGTCCCTGGAGAGCCTTCGAAATCCCCCCTTCCTCAAAAAAAAGAGAAAAAGTCCTATTTAGCTCTCTGTGTGCTGAGAAGATAAATACTCATGGATCAGACAATTTATACCTCACTTAACAATGGGTAATTATCTCTGCTTTGAGTAAAGGAACAGCAATTACAGTGAAATATAGTCGGAAAATCTGTTTCCTGAGTATCTGGACGGAGATGTGTTGCAGTCGTACAGTGGATAGAGTGGAACTCGGAATTGCTGATAAAAGAAGAGTCCAGCTTTACAGTATGGCACGCTAGGACGGACGCGACTACAAAATCACTTAGATTGGTGTCTTAGGGGTGGGAGACGGAGTAAATTGCTGCCAATGTTGAATAATGCAGTCTGCCAACAGCTTTTTCACCCCCTCCCTCAAACTGTGGCTCGGCTCCACGGCTTTTCTAATTATGAAGTGGCTGAGAGATAGCTTCACAACTCCCCGACGCCGTGGTGCTGGCCGGACGGCAGTCTAACCGAATTACCAACAAAGCCTCCGCAGTCTTGTGGAGTTTAGCGAACATATTTCCTCACAGCAAAAAAAAAAAAAAAAGAAAAAGAAAGAAAAGTAGCATCCTCCACCTACCTATTCAGCCACGAAATGTACACTCACAGGCAAACACACACTCGCAGATTCACACACACACACACACAGTGGCAAACAAACCCGGTACAAAGAGGGGAAGGTGTACAGTTCTCCGCACGCTTCTCAGCACAATTTAACAAGATATATTAGTCACCCAGGAGGCAGCAGAAAGCCAGGCGTCCGCGGAGCGCTGCAGACTGCAGTCTGACAGTGGGAGATAGTGATTTACAACAAAGCCCCGTAGACCATGGCACAATTTCAGAGTTGCGGAAATGACACTGGTAAAGCAGGGGCATGAAAGTCTATCCAGCAGCCACGTCTCATTTCTTACACCGTTTGCCCCGGGACGGGGGAGGCCGGGAACCGGAGGGGGCAGATGACAAATCCAGCGCCGTGGCGGTATCACACAATGCTGAGTCGAGCCTCCGGAGCCGGATTCCTCTCATTTTTTTTTTTTTTTTGGATGGGTGTCATCAAAAATAGGAGTAATAAAAATTGTGGGAGCCCACCGTCAAGGACACCCAACAGCGCCCCCCCCCCCCCCCCCCCCCCCCCCCCCCCCGCCCCTCTCGCCTGAATTTAAGGTGAAATCGATTCCTTGACCCCGCCAGTGCGCCGTTAGACTTTTGGATTAGATTTGGAATTAAATCTCTATATCCAATATGTGAGAGGGTGGAAAACAATAATCATCTAATAGTGGAAATCACAGGTTCAGATCACTATCAAAATCTAATCAGCTCGTTCCTCGGCTCCCGGCCGATCCCGCTACCAAATTTCATGGAAATTTGTACTTGGGATTTCTCAGACGCCGTGCTGACACACAGATTAACTGACAGGGGTGAAAATACAACTTTCGGCAAAAATGTGCTCACACAGTCACATTTCGATATTACGAGCCAAAGTCATTACATACTGGAGCTCAGAAAAAAAGAAATCTGAATTAGATCTTGGAAAGCTTTTGCTAATTGATTTTTTAATAGATATATAGAAAAATGACCTCTAAGCGCTCAAAAACATTTAGAGCTTATAATAAAGTCGGTCTTCAGACTTTACAGTGATAAAGTCACTTAGACTAATGGCTTCTCATCATTTCACCTTGATTATCCTGGAAAAGAAAAGAAAAGCAAATCAAAAGAAATTCCAAAAACTTTATTTATGCCTGAGGTGGAACTAACACGACTGTACAGCAGCAGCGAGAACAAGACACAATAAAGACTTAAACATTCAAAACAGTCTGTCCGAACACTGTGAAGTACTTTGCTTGCTCGACATGCACTCAGTACTGAATAATTATCCATTTCAAGTTAATTCTGAATTTATTAATCCAATTCATTGCTATGTTTGGGGTCTTTTGGAGAACTTAAATGTACATCTGCGGAGCTACATAAGGAACAAGTTGAAGAACAATAAGGTCCTTACACTCCAATTCATTTTACAAACCTCCGGGTCGAACCAGAAACACAACTCAAGGACTTTGGCCAAACGCAACAGTAAAAGAGTGCTCATGTCGTTCAAAACTTTTCTCCAAACTTCACATATTAAACTAATATAAAGTAATTAGTGTGCCTCAAAGAAAGGTTGTAAATTTGCTCTCAGATGTCTGACATGTCAAAAGTTTACTTTGAAACCAAACACAATTTAAAATTTTAAGCTCCATTAATCAAATTCTCTCCTTTGGTTATCTGATCGTTGAGTTTTGGTTAAAAAAAGAAAAGAAAAAAAAAAAGATTCTTAAACTCATGTTTCCTCATTGGACAAACTGAATTAAACATCTGCAGTAAAATGTCAGTCAGACCAGTGGTTACTGACTTGTACTTTAGTTTAGAAGTAAATATTATTATGTCCAGGGTTTGAGAAGAACCTTAAACCTCCAGTGTTCAGGTTTTCTTAAGTAGAAAAATGACACATGAGACTCGAATAAAGTCTGAAAACAGACTTAAAAAAAAGAAAGACACATCAACTCCGGTAAATACCCAAATTTCCTTCTCTAATCCTGAATGAATCTCACTTTCTTTGAGTTTAGGCGGAAGTAATATACTATTTCAATCTTTTTTTTTTTTTTTTTTATACATCTATCCAGTTTTTTCTGTCATTTGCACTGCAGTTTTGTATCATCTGTGTTATTTAGGATTCAGGGCTGCTGCGATGGTCAAAATTGCAACATCAATTTAATATATTACTACAACAGTTTTGGCTCTTTACATCTCTCTGCCTCATTTATCTTCTATATTGCAAGCCATTTATTGAACGCCCGCTGCTGAAAATGCAAATATTTTGTGGTATATTGGCAAAATGTTATTCATTCGTTGAACAATCTGCGATTGAAATGCATGAGGCTCATGAGCATGAATGACGGAATTGATTCAGATTGGCTTTGCGGTGATGTAAACGATACTTCACATATTTTCTGTCAAATAAGTGGCTGTTGCACACAGGAATACAGTAAAAAGCAGGAAAAAAAAAACTGCTGTAGGTGATGTCTTGCATGACATTGCATGTGTTGTAGGAGGCTGGAAGAGGAGGGAGCGCGTACGTGAGTGAGTGAGTGCAGCAGACAGATCATGTCCGCGGGTCCTGCCTTTCTCCCCCTCTAGTTGGATTCCTGTCTGTGCAAAGCCCAGAGGCTTAACTCGGGCTGCAGTAAGTGGACTGAGGAACGCTAAACACTGTCTGGGGGAAGGCTGCTGAACATGACAGCCAGTTAATAAGTGTATGGAAGACGAGCAAGAAAGTGCACGGAGGGGGCGGACGGCGGGGGAAGAGGATGAAGGAGGGGTGGGGGCAACGCTGTCTATCTGACTTTTGAGACTTTGGCGAAGGCAAAAGAGTGGGGGGGTGGAAGAAGGGGGTGGGAAATATTGACTCCGGGATGACGAGAGGGTAATGGGAGATCAGAGAGTCCAGCCACAGGACAAGGAGCATTAGCGCCTGACTGGTGTACAATGAAGACAGAGGAGGCAGTGAAGGGAAAGGGTCGAGTGGCGGATGAAAGAGGGGGGGGGGGGGGGGGGGGGGGGGGGGGGGGGTCGGGTGGGGGGAGACTCTGAGCGAGAGAGAAGTACAGGGAGGTATGGCGAGAGGAGGCGATAATGATGCTTACTTTACTCCAGCAAGGCAGCCGCAGTACAAGCTGTCAGCTTCAGGCAACAGCGGTGGAACCATGTTGGGATGGTGTGGTATGTCAGTGCGCCCCCACCCCCCAACACACACACACACACCATCCTAACCCGAGACAGCAGCGACAGTGTAGTGATAGATGGCGGGTGTGTGATAACGCTCGTGTTTGGTTGCGGAGGCCTTTTGTGCGTGCGAGCGCATGCAGAGGTGCGTCTTTGTGTGTGACTTTTAGCGTGTCAATTTTTCTTGGCAGCGGTGAAAGCGGAGTGATGTGATTTTCCCCTCTAACAGCCTCCAGGAGTAATGATCCAGGTTATTGCAGACGACGTGCAACACCTCAACCCAGCGGCCACTGGCTCTGCAAAAAAAAAAAAAAAAAAAAAAAACCCCTGTCCTCGTGGGCTCGGCTTGAGGGAGGCCGTTGTCTTGGTGGCACAATTCCTCCGTCTCCCAAACCTGTCGCCTTCAGACGGGGGGGCCCCTCCTTCTGTGGATAATGGTCTCCTGTCTATGTTGTGAATGATATCTGGACTCTTTTGTGCGCCTGTTTCCTCCACTGTGCTATTGTCCTGCAGGATGCCTTTGTGAGTTGTCTTTCCCTTTCTCTTTCCCAGATGAGCTGTATTCCAAGGTGCTGCAAATGAACAGGCAAACACATCCGCAAAGGTCCCCTATTTGCTTTCAATCCCCGGAGTGAAAAAGAGAGGTTTCTGCCATTGTTCTGCTACCTCTCAAAACATTAGGATGCTTCATTGTGAACGAGAGAAATAGAAAGACCTCTACCAAAGCTACCTGTCGAATCAAAGCTTGTGTACTGCTCCGGGACACTATATATTCCTTGGGGAAGGACATAATACAAGCTTTCTGCAGCAGCATGGGACACGCAGTAATAACGCCGCGCTACTGTTTCGGGCTGGATAATACTCGGGGCGTCTCTCAGACAGTGTGGTTGTGTGTGTGTTCGTAAAAGGCGGGGGGGGGGGGGGGACTGAACCTGTCCTACTTTGAGAAAAGGTCACTCTTCAAGACCCGCAGCAGCTGAAACACTGCGTTTGTGACATGACTAACTGACAAACAGATGTGTACAGGTCTCCCAGGCCTCCGATTATGCTTTGGTGCTGCTGTCCGTCAAAGACAAATGGGGCAGGACCCGCCAGAGGACCTTGAAGTTGCTGCTGGAGTCTGGCAGCCTCCGAGTCCACCCTGTGCACAAAGAGCTCCGAGCCCCTGCACAGTAATTGAGTTTGATCTAATGAAGGCGATGCCAAACTTGGGTTATTATTTGCCCGAGGACAATGCAAGAGAGTTGAATTCGTTGTTTGGGAAGGGTGCCGGGGGAATTTCTTTGAAATGGAAAAATTGCATTAAACATTCCATTTGTATTAATTATATGGTGCCTCTCATTAACACGGACGCTCTCAGGAGCGGCGGCAGAACCGCTGCCGGTGGTATCGGGCTTAAAGCGGCACTCCAAGCAGTGATATCAGAGGCAACCATCCACGCCCGAGGCGCTCTGCCTGTGATGTCACTGAAAATGAATGAATATAGCTTTATTCCAAAGCATTGTGTCTAGACCTTTGGTCCTACGAGACATCAGTCACTCAAGTTACTCACCACCAGATTCAATTAATCAAAGCCTTAATTCAATCTGGTGGTCGGGCCTCCCAGCTGTAAGCCTCTAAGTGGGTTTTAAGAGTGTGCTGGTGAGTGCTCGTCCACGCCGGAGCCTGCGGGGCCCCGGCATCTACGAGGGATTTAGTGACACTCCAGAGGTCAAGGGTTAGACTCACAGAGGCAGGTGGAGTGGTGACTCGGACCCGGCGTAGTTAATTGGCAAACATGAGCGGCGGACGTGCGCATGCAGCGACAGCCTCCCCTCCCCTCCCCTCCCCTCGCCGCCCTTCCCCCGCCGTCCTCCAGGCGGTGAGTGTGCACGCATGGACACGGCAGACACACAGAACACAATGTCAGACGTCGACCTACAGTAGCAGAGGCAGACACTTGTGAAATGCAGTGTGGATCTCCTCAGTCTCATAAATAATGGACGTCGGTGAAGCATCTGTCAACTTTTCTGTCAACCCAGTTCCAGATGGGAGTCAGACAGGCCAGGCCGGAGCAGCGTGTTACATACACATAACAAACCCTCCATCCAGTGTGTCTCATGCACCCTCGCCCTGTTTACATCGGTACACTGACACCTGTGTTCACCTGCACGCCTCAGCCTATCTCCTGATTTATTAGGTCCTGCACTCGGCTTATTCCAGCGTTTCTTCCCGGATGTGCCTGCCACACACAAGAATTCAATCACTGGAAGAAAAAGAGCAAACGTGCTCTGAAGACCTCCCCTTGGTTCAATAAATAAAAGTTGGGTTTCCTATCTAAATACACACATATTTCCCGAAACGGCTCCGTGCATCGGTAGCACCTCCTCTCGCGGTGTCGGTGAGGCAGTAAACACCCTCCTCCGGCTCACCGCGTGTTTGTTGACTTAAATACGGCAGCGTTCGCTTTACATTGAACGCTCGCCACGAGTTCCTTCCAAAACTGAGCTGCGGAGCTGTCGCACTCACTAAGTCGAACTGCCTTTGGCGCCCGATCCTGATGCCAGAGGAAAGTCGGGGAGTGTTGTCCACGGGCAGCGGGCCAGGGAACGGGTGAGGGGGGGAGGGCAGCAAGCGAGCAAAAGAGGCGCAGGGGGCTCGTGCACCGGAACGAGCTTCGGCGGTGACTCTGGGGCTCCTCGTCTCGCTTCCCTTGCCGCGGTGGCAGCCCGGACAGCGGCGGGATGAGTGTGCCGGGCGCTGCCGGGTGGCGGTTACTGTACGGTTGCTTTATGGACTAAAGCGCCGTCTTCCCGGCCTTGTCGTAATAGAGGATTCAGCTCATAAAGCAGCATCATGATTTGCAATAAGCAGAGTTAGGGGAGAGTAATGAAGGTGTAAATCAACCGAGCCATTCTTCCTTTTTATTTTTTCTCTTCTTCTTTTAATCTGACGTTGGCAGTCTCCCTCTCTCTCTCTCTTTCTCCCTTCTGTTCGGTCCACTCCCTCCTCTCTCTCTCTCTCTCTCTCTCTCTCTCTCTCTCTCTCTCTCCCTCTCTCTTTGCAGTAATGGAAAGCTTGGCACTCTGTAATAAAGCAGAGTGAGCAGCAGTATCAGTAAACAGTCTCGGCAATCATTCAGCCAAGTCCAACTCCTTTATTTTGTGTGTGCGCGAAGTATTTCATCGCCCCGTATGGTGTTAAGGTTGTGGGCGTGGGGGGCTAATGAATGAGGGTGGAATGAAGAGTATTTAATTCCAGTCTGGGAGAGAGGGAGCGGCAGAGACTATTTGTTGGGCCTCCTCATAAGAACGCCTTTGTTTTCATTTTTTCACAGAGCTTCTGGACAAAAAAGCCTCTTTCTTTCTTTTTTTTTTTTTTTTTCTCAATGGCAGCTCTGGGAATGTAGATGCAAATTCGCTGCATACAAGCTAACCAAAGACGAAAAGGACCACACAGCAATGGGTGGGGGGGGGGGGGGGGGGGTCTCGCCTTGCTCGGCCTGGCTTGGCCTGGCCTTGCTTTGCCTGACTCGCTGCCCTTTCCCTTAAATAAAGACGTCATCAGCCTTTTGAAATGGAGCAGTCCGTTGGATTGGAAGCAATCATCAAAAAAAAGAGAGCCTCCAATACTCCTGAGTTAAAATGCCTGGCTGGGAATCATGTTAAAATTTCCATTCCTCGCTCCAAATCGATCGTATGGGTCCCTGCTCTCCAATATCCATGGTCACCTTTGCTATAAAGTAGGGTATTACTTCTTTAATGCAGTGGAGTTTCATTCTGTGACCACTGAGGAGAGGAAGGAAAAGAAACGTATCTGGCGACCTCAAACACAAAAAAAAAAAAAAAAAATGATGGCCGGGCCTCGCCAAAGAAAGTCACCTGAATTTTTAGATGCATGTTTCAGATATACACGTGCATGAGGAAGATCTGAAGTCCACCCGTGACATTGGGTTGAATTATTTGTCCCCCGTCTGCCTGTTTAACGCCAGCTAGCCTCCACGGACACGTTAATGCAGTATTGATTGTTTATCTGTAATAACACCATGCTGTTGCTGCTCGGGTGACAACAGCTAAAGGAGGGGAGGAGAGAGGAAGGAGGAGGAGGAGGAGGAGAGGGTTTAGGGGCCGACGGAGGGGGAGGGTGCCGCGGGTGGTAAGGTGGTGATAGATAACGCCGTATACCCTCTTTTGACTGGTGAATCTGGGGTAAAACGAGGTGGCTGAACATATCCTATCTGGCAATAGTCGAGGTGTGAAATGGGAAATAGAAACTGGGGTGAAAACGTCAGTGCAATGTGGCCATGGCTCGATAAGACCGTCTACAAAATAATTCAATCTGCCCATACGGCCATTCTGGTAGTTTCCAGTGATGCCGTCCACCCACCGCCTGCACCCGGAGCCCATATGGCCGGCTACAGTGTCGCTCTGTGACCTATGGCCGCGGCCTGTTGTCGCGCGGACCCAGCCCTCCCCCCGAGGAGCTCGGTAATTACAAAATAAGCTGGAAGCCACGGCGACCATGAGGAAAAAGGTGAGCGTGATTAAAGATGTGTAGAGTTCAAGGGGGTACCGAGTCGTGTGTCTCGGCAGTGCTCGGGAATCAAACGCTAACTCGGATCAATCAGGCTTCTTTGTTCATTAGAGTCCTTCGTTCCCGGGAGTGGCAATAAAAAAAACCCCAAGCCATCAGCGGCGCTCATTTCAGTGATGAGCCAGCCGTCCCTCAGGGGTAACTAGCCGAGGTAAATAAACATGAGTCACAGTTAAGGTCAGAGGAGATCAGGGCCGTATGTTGTTCATCTCGGAGGATGCCCGAATCCTTTTGATTGGACTGAAAGACCCTCGTTTACAGGCAACTGTGCACGATCCCTTCAAATCTCCTTCCAAACAAACACGGATTTATATGCGTCATTTGAATCCCGATGCCATCACAAATGCAGGGGCTTATTCTTGAAAGGGATTCACACAATTTGTGCTGTTTTCATTTGTTTAGTTTTTTTTTTTTTTTTTTCTTTGTGTCCCAAGGCTGAGCTGATACCCTGCTAGAAGTCCTGCCCATGACAAATGGCTTTCTTAACACTCGAATGCCTCGCTGGTTTTAGTTGGATGCAGTTTGAGAGAAATTTCGTCCAATTTAGGAAGAGTCAAAAGCTGGAGTATCACTGCACGTCGGCAGCTTTTTGAGCCCGTGCGAAGCTTCCTCTGTTAATATTGTAAAAACCGCTTTCCCCTATCTGCCGCCACGCTATTTTATGGTGAGCTTCCAGGAAAGGTCATTACTCTTAGTCGAGGGGAAAACAGCTTTTTATTAAGGCCATATTTTAGATGTGTGCGTGATGTCTTTGTTTTACCTCTATGTATTATTTAGTGTTGTGTGACAGTTGTGTTTGTAGCTGTCTCACCGCTGACCCGCTGTTACAGTCAATATACGCCTGAATGGAAATGTGCTTCCACCCCGTTCCCTCTCATGTAATTGTCGCGGCGGGGGATGCCGAGAGGAACGTGGGAACACAACTCCTCCGCTGATTTTCAATTCACTGCACCGAGTTTGACCTTTGCGTGTCGTCCAATCAATGCATCTGCTTTTGGAGGCGCATCATTCATTTGAAAGCGACAGCGTGGTGTCATAAGACACCGTAACGATCAAACTGGAATTTAAAGGGTTGACTTCCTGATAACGACTTTGCGCAGTACTAAACTTATTTGATCAATTCTATTTGAATTTTAACTTCAACTCAACTTTTTTTGACCTCACTGGTTTAAGAATGTGGCATTATGTACCTGTAATAACAGCAGCCCACCACTAGTCAGAGCTACAGAGCCTTCGGACAGCGATCCACCCCCTTTACTTGAGTAAAGGGCAGTTTTAACGTGATGCTGTGGGGGAATGAAGAGATATCGTATCACTAATCCAGCGCACTTTATCAGCATGTTCATCTAGAAAATGAAAAATGAACACAAGGTAACATGTAGGCTGTGTCATGAAATGATAAACTAGCTCATAATCACTCTGCTGGATCAGTGGACAATCACAGCAGCCCATGCAGTCCGCAAGTTGCAATCCTTCTGTCTTGTGCAAAAGACTGTATGCGTATTCTCAAATAACTCAATAACTCCCAGTGCTTTGGGTAAGTCAAATTGAGCTTTTTTTGCTGCCAATTACACATTAAATCATAGGATATTAGGACTGATTAGCATCCCATTTTAGAAACTGTTCTTGGCTGGAGTGTGTCTCGCTTACACACACAACCACGGAAACACACTCGTGGTTCATACGCGTCTCAAAGTCCTAACACGTGCTTGAAACACATTCCTTTTGTCAAGTAAACTTTTTCAACGAGTGCCCTCTAAAGTGATAATCGGTACAAAACCATGGCCACTGTTGCTAAGCATTGCTATTTTAACACATCCAGCCTCTTTCAAACTTTTATGCCACACAATTCTGAGATAGACCTCCTATTATGATCTACTTTGGGAGCCGTGTTTAGTCCTCTTGCATCACAGCGAGATTGTCGCGGGTTTGAATCCGGGCGCTTGCTGTGGGTTTCTTGTTTCTCGTAGTCTTAAGAACAGTCATGTGGCGTTGAATGGTGAGCCCAAACTGAGAGTGTGTGGTTGTTACTTTCTCTACACTGTGCTTCAGATAGATTTAACCATATATTTTGGTGATGATGTGCTAAATAGTTGTGCTCAGTTTTGATCTTTATGAACTTTTTCTTCTTGTTTTTTATGCTTTAAGAGAAACTTGAACTTCCCTGATATTGATGGATGACTTGGAGGTTTTAATTATGGGTATATTGAGATTATTGTTCCTTTTTTGGCCTTTTATTTCAGACTAAATGGGGCTAAACGTACAGAGCAACAACACACACACACAGAAACACACGCTTGTGCTTGACTGCACACGAGACATGCAAACACTTGGGAAGCAAACACTCATTTGCATAGAGACGGTGGAGGCTCCCATAACCACCAGCGTATCACCACAAAGGCCATGGCGGGGAAAGCAGGAAGCCGGCAGCCCCTCCATTCAGCCTCCCCTTCCTCCCCCCCGCCCCGCCCTCCCCCTTCCCCTCCCGTGCCATTGTCAGCCCTTCTGAGGAGAGCTGTGTCAGACCACACGGCCGCCGGTGACAAAACATGTGCCCTGGTGAACACACAGGAAAGCAAACAACCGAGGATGTCTCATCTGCGAGCGCGTCGCCGGATGAATGCCATTAAGCCATTATGTCTTTGCTCTTTGTGCGAGCGAGGACGTCTCGTGCCTATTTGTTCTCCCGGCCGAGCCAGGATGACCACATCTGTTTGCCACCGGGGTAGCGGGCGTTATTAATCTTCTCGGGAGGACATTTAGCGAAATCAAACCTCCATTTATTAGCCCCCAGCACAGGATTGAAGAACTGGCGAGCGGAGATAATGACTTTAAGCTCCCATTTAGTCAATTAATTCTCCGGAGTGGAATCAGAAAACGCTTGCTAAAAAGTGAGAGTCTCTGTTGTTTATGATATAGTTCAAAACCATATTCCACAGCTGAAAATCATTATTTGGCAGCGGAGCTGGGATAAAAAGAAAAAAAGAATTTATGCCACCATCGTGCATTTAGGCGAATTTTGAGAGACCCTTTAGAATAATGTGATGAGAGTGTCCTCTTCAGCTGCTCTGTCACTCCATGGTAAACACAGCTATGAACACTGTTACAAGTTCATGGAAGCCCATCTTTGTTTTTGTCAAAGTGACAAGAGAGCGGGGAAGGGGGGGTAAAAAAGGCAGTGAGCTGAAAGACTGAGCAGTTTGTGCGTGGAGAGCTGGCAACCCGCAATTTAGTCCAGACTGTGGAGACAGAAAATCAAGTGTGGGAGTGGAATGGTTACTTCAGGAGCCCTCTGCGGGATCTAAACTGGGCCACTCCGGCGATGGCCTCGGACTGAGTGATGTGGGCTCTGCTGAATGATGGCACAGTGGAAATAAGTAGAAAACAGGCAAAATAGCTTCTCATTGACTTGGCCCAGATTGTATGATTTATATGGGTTATTTGGTATGCATTTGGGCAGCCAGGCAAGGTAATGTGTTTGCAGAGAGCTGTGGAGCGGTACGCCGGGGATGAAGGCTGAGGGCTAACCCCGCGCCTGACAGCGATAGTACCAGCTAATTTGTTTGGATCACTGTCGTCTGTTCTGAGGCAGCCCCACATCCCAGTCATGTCCCATCAGGGATTTCCTAAACCACATGATCTACATTGTACCTTGTTAATCTTTTCTTTTCTTTTTTTCTTGATTAAAATGAAAACATACTCTAGTTGTTTCCTTGCATTCAAACGTCAAATCACTCGACCAACTGTAAAGTTCTTGCACACAGAAGCAAACACGTCAACAGTGGTGCAAATGTACAGTCTATCAGTTATTAATTAGCATTTACCTTGTGATGACTTGTCCACTTCTCCTGACGTTGATTTACAATGATTTGATTTGGCCAGCAAACAGTTTGTTTCAGATAAAAAACGAGTGGTTTATTTACGCTCTTTGATGTACAGACACCACATTGAGAAAACAGGATGATCAAAATTAATGTGGATTAAGTTAACATTTTTATCTGTTTTTCGAAAGTTAGTATAGATAGTAGCATTAGCTAATGCAACTTATAACTTTATTGCAAGAGACATTTAACCAACTTCAGTGGTTTTGTAATGTAAAACTGTCGCTGTGCTTTGGGTGTCCATTTACAGGGCAGCAGAGCTTGGAACAACCGAAAATGCAACTTTCAGCTCTCAAAGTGAAGCTTTTTAGTGGTGCTTTTATTGTTGAGTCATCCGTAATAGCTAAACAACTTTGTCTGAGTCCATGTGAATGTCTGTCTGTTTGCTAATGTTTATTTCATTAATAAAACAAACAGCTAGTGGTACGCCATGATTTCAGTAATTCATGAATTTCTGTGTAAACGGAGAACATTTTGAAAACAATTTCTAAATGCAGAACATTTCGAAACAAAAAAAACAAAAAAACGCAAACATGATGCATTTTAACTTTTTCATGTAAAACAGGCCTGAAACAGTGCATGCCACTAGTTAATCACACTTCATCTGCTGGTGGATGTTAACACAGTTATTAATACAAGCTGATCTGTGTAATACTTCAGTAACAGTTCCTGGAAACTATAGCTTTGGAAAGTGAATCATCTTTTTATATTAGCACAGGTAATTGTTCAAACTATATAGTGATAGAATTAGACTGAAACCAATGTTTCTATATCAACTCCAGAGATCGAGAGATTTACTCCTATTTGCAATATAAATCATGATTGCCAGTTACTTGCTAATTTAACATGTTAATTCTAGTGTAACTTTATGTGATTTAGCCCATGGCTCACACAGAGTGACATTATGCCAGTAGTGATTAATAAGCCCTCAGTCAGTATAGACTTGCATAAATTAAAAACATCTCAATATGCAAAGAAAAGTATTTTAATGTGTGAAGGTAATCTTCAGTTTCATAATTAATCATTTCTCCAATTAAAATTGTATCTTTGAACATGTCAAATGTCTAAGTAAGCTAATCAAATACGATCAAGTTTTACTTTTTTTTAACTGATCATGTCTCAAACTTCTGAAACAAAAGGTTTCACAGAATCATCTTCCTGATTTCATTCAAGTATGCTATGTTTTCACTGTATGTTTCATATACCGTGCAATCATAACATATTTACCTTTTTTTTTTTATTGTAATAAAAGTTTGAAAGTAAGCTTCCCATCATGTCCTTTCACTGTTTCAAACTAAAGCCTCATAATTGGTTCATCAGATTGAAAGGACTGCCACAAACAACACAGCCAGTGCATTAATATTTCTACAAGAGAAAGCTTTACACGCTTTAAACCAAGAGTATCAAACATAAGGCCTGTGGGCCGGAATTGGCTCACAATTTCACTATATTTTACTCCAAAATTTTGATCAAAATCCGCTGTGTGTTGAAATAGTTGTCATGTTATGCTTGTAATATAGATATTTTTGACAATTGTACTTTCACCATAACAAAGTAAAACTATTATTTGTAAATTTTTAGGTTATTATGACACTGGTTTATATCATTCTGGCCCACGAGAGGTGAAATTGGGCTTTATGTGGACCCTGAACTAAAATGTGTTTGACACCCCTGCTTGAAACACAACTCCGACACCAGCCAAATAAACTGCCAGAGACTGAAAATCCATGTACCAGCAGCATCCTTTCCTGATTTTGGCAGGACTCTGACACTTTATGTCACACACACACACACACACATTGGACTATACAACAGATAAGCACAGATTTCACACAGAATCTCAAGCCCAAGCCTAAAAAAAAAGAAGAAAATAGGCTTGGTTTGGAAGGGTTAACTCCAATGATATCGGTCAGGGTAAGTCTCCAACATGTCTTTGAGGGAAGCTAATATGCTATTTGGAAGCAGAAAGGGTGCTCACAGAGGCGTGAACCAAATCTCAGTGTTATTCCAGTGCTGTAGGTTGAATCCTAATTTTGACTCGAGCCCTGAGTCAGGAATTTAGCCTCAGCTTTGCATCCCAATTGGACCGTGGACTTTGAGCTATTTATTCACCAGCGTTTTTTTGTTTTTTTTTTCCCCCCTTTATTAATGATTTCTCCCCTCCTCTATCTGTGCACTTTGTGTTATTGTTATTGCTTTTCTCGGTGGTAATATACCCCCATCTGTCTGAAATCTCTTTTTAGTGATCAATTTCCTCGCCTTAATCTGTGACACATGAGCGTCTGTGCCTCAGATTGGAAGGAAGTTAGTTTTCAAGACAATGCGACACTGTGTCTAGACAGTGTTTCTCAGTTAAACAAAAGATCAATATGTATTGACAAGGATCTGGGTAATTTTTTTTTCTTTTTTTTTTTTTTTTTCTCCCTGTTTGGTCATTTTTGTATCTGCTGTCTTTTGCAAGGGCGAGACACATTGGAGTCCATTTTTGGATCATTTGTGAAAAAAAAAAAAAAAAAAAAAAAGGTAAATAAATTGGTGAACCACTAACCCACATGGGCAATAAGACAAATGGGGGGTTCCAGATTTGGGTCGAGTGCGCCGGTGCAAGGATTCGGTTGTGAATTTCTCCAAGCGCGAGGTGTAACATAGTGGGTGACTGACACCTATCTGGAATCGGCTTCCTCCTAACAAAGTGAGTCTGAGGAGGAGGAGGAGGAGGAAGCATGGAGGCCACGGAGAAGAAACCGTCTGCTGACACCTCCGCACATTAGCAACCTTTAAGGGCCTCCTCTGTGGGTTGTAGCGTGACCACGTTACCTGTGGCACCAGTGCCCAACCGTTCCTCCCCCTGAATCCCCCCCTCTCCTCTCCTCCGCTCGCCCCTCTCCCTAGCTGACATTCTCCTCTCTCACTTTTAATTGCACCCCGGGGGGTTTTCTGGGTTGCAGTGGAAGTCTTCGGCTCAACAGGCGCGATAGGGTGCTTTGCCGTGTCGCTCATATCCCTCGTTAGGGAGGGTGGAAGAAAAAAAAAAAAAAAAAAAAACAAGACTAGGAAGTGGAAGAGGTAGAAAAAAAAAGAGAGACCTAATCTAGATTAGCCCCAAATGCCACCCAGGCCCATTGTGCGCCGCAGCACACGTGCGCGGGAAAGGCCATTAGCCATCCAGATCCGATACGTATTGATGAATGCATTTGTGCGACTCACGTTGTCCCCGTCTCTATCCGCACGGTGGTACGTTCGATAAAGCCAATAGATACATTTAATAACTAATTGTTCTGATTCAAAATGTTATCCCGGGCAATTCTTTGAGCGTGGAATCGTGGGTGCATTCAGAAATTGGCAGCAGACACATTAATCATGCTTACCCAGCGCCCACCACAATGCATCGGTCTTATTGCTCCACAGCGACTCCACACAATCTGTGACAGGCAATTTAAAGCAATTTACTTTTTTCATTTTTTCATCAAGCGTCTTTCTTTTTTTCTTTTTTCTTTTTTTTTTTAATGCAATTAAATGGCACATGATATGAAGTGAGGACGGGGCAAGCGAGAGAGCGAGACAAAAGAGAGAGAGAGAGAGAGAGAGCAAGGAGGGAGGAAATAAAGGCAGGCAGCCTTGTGCTGGTTGTAAACACTGCCTCTTAACTGGGAGAATATAATTATGGTGTCATGTTCTATTACACACCTTCATTATGACGATGGCGCTCCTGGAGAAAGCGAACACGGGAAGACGAGACCTGTGGCTCTTTTTAAAAAAAAAAAAAAACAAAACACAAAAAAACACAACAAAATCAGCCACAACAATGTGTACCTCCTGAAAAGATGGCTGCCAGCTGCAGCTGTTTCCATGACACTTTCTTTGACGCAGTTGTGCACTTCTGTTCCACTCCGCCTGTCTGCAAAGGGAAATTATAGATTATTACAAGCCGTGTTTACAGTTTTTGTTTTAAAGTGCCAGCAGTTTTAACAACACTGCACTCACAGAGTGACTCGGGGAACAGTTTGATTGCGTGGTGTCGATCACGTAAATCGGATTCCATGTAACCCAACAAATGGAGAGAAAATGCGGACAAGTCACCTCTTTTTGACATTATTCATACTGGTTGCAAGGTGAATATGTCAGTTTGGATCAGTTTGTTGAAAAGGTTGTCAGTTTGATTCCCCATTACGTCCTGTCTATAGTTCAGAATGTCCTTGGGCGAGACGCTGAATGCCCGGATGTTTCCAGTGGAGGTCAAGCACCTTGCAGTGTGAGTATCTGCTGAAGGAATGAATGCGACTCTTGATGGAAAGTCCGTTTATCATTTGGTTGAATAAAGAGTCCAATTACATTTTTGCTTTGGAATAAGACAAATGATGTCGACCTTCATCATCACTGCTAAACAAGAAGAAGACAGTTTTTTTAGTAAGTCGGTGGGACTTTTTGAGGTCCTTTTTTGGGGTTGTGTTTTGGCATAGCAATACAGTTATTAATGCAGACGGCATTTGCACAAAGCCTTCATGGCTGCATCAAATCCATCCATTTCAGTGCAGTTGCTGAGAATGTCATTAAAATATGGAATGCACCTCGTGAGATTTAAAGTGGCTCTGACAACTGTTGATATTTCACAATTAGGTGGAATTGGTCTTAATTCAGATGATATACAAGCTGATAAATGCATAAAACATTTTTCCTGTAAAGCTTCCTTATATCCAGCTATCTGACTAATGCATCTGAGGTAGCAGATATGAAACTCGATATGCTGAATAAAAACCAGCTCGTAAGAAATTCCTCCATTTCTCTTTCCGCTTCGCTCCCAAATTGTACAAATGTGAAGAGGCAGGCACTTTGTCGCCACCGGGCTGCACGTAGCACCGTAGCATTCTTAACCAGCTGTGACATTTTTTGACGTAGCAAAATAAAGCCTTCGCTGACTTACTCCTGGTGTTGGTCCCTTGTCAAGAGAATTATCAGGCCAGGGAGCTGTACAATATGGCTTCTAGGGTATGACAAATGTGGTCAAGGGGCGAGCGCTCCTCGGGGACGACGGCGCCCTCCATACAGTGAAAGCATTAGCTTTCCACAGTGACATTATGAAGAAATCTATTGAAAAGGCCGGCTTCCCGGTGCTGAGGGACTGGAGGTAGAAAGCTTCACGAGTCCACCCCAGAGACCGACTGGTATTTCCAACCACGCCAAGGCCTACAGCAAATCAATAGCTCAAAGTCCCACATGCTCTTCACCAGCGTCAATTAAGTAAATTCATAAAGTCGAGTGTGCTGGGAGTTGAGAGGGAAATAAAAGAGGGGGGAAAAAAATAGAGAGTGAGGGGGAGGAGAGAGAACAAGGAGGGGGAAGAAAAAAATAATCCAGTCATCTCGCAAATTTGGATGGGAAACAGAGCTGCAGTTTAGAGGAAGTGAAGAGCGGCGGGCCATTTCTCTGTGGGCATTATTAAGAAGCCTGACAGTCCATCTCGCTTTCACCTGCCTCCATCAGCACATGCACTGTTGACCTGGTAGCCGCCCCCACCCTCCCTTCCCCCACCTCGCCCTCCCGGTGCTGAGCCAGGCAGAGGACACATGCAAAGTGACCGGCTTTCAGCGAAAAGCCCCACGATAATGCATATCAGCTCGGGCCTGTGCAAGCAAAGCAGGCGGAGAGGCAAGGGGAGCGGGGGGGGGGTGCGGGTGGGTGCTATAAACTGCAGCGCATGAGGGAAAAGAGAAAGAGGGGACCTAACCCCCACCTTCAATTTGCCTCATAAGGGGAAAACGGGGCATGCCTTGGCTGCCTCTGGAAGACAGGTAGCGTAATGGATGGGCCAGTCTCCCGGCCTGACTGCTGACGCTGCTCTGACAGGACGTTTCTCCCTCTCCTTCACCTCTTCTCTCTCTCCTCGTTTGCCCCTCAGCGTTGTCACGTTAACGACATCTGATATCTAACTTTTTTAAGCACCTGTGTTCTGCATGCCGACGCTCCACTTTGGCCTCCGCATCCAGAGGGCATCCACAAAGTTTGGGATTTGTGAGAAAGTTTGGAAAGACTGTCAGACGTCAGCCGGGTTGCTCAGAAACTCCAAAGCCATTGAAGAATACAGATGATGGACATTCATGCTTGCAAGTACAATGAAAAATATCCCAAAAAAGAAAATGTAGAGAGGGTTCATTCCATTTTTAAGCTGATGGCAGGTGAGGTTTTTGATTTTTACTTTTGCTTTCAAGCTCACATTCCTAACGCCAATTCCGAAGGTGGAAACAGCGCATTTTTACGAAGAATATCGTGCGGATATTTAAAACCTCCCTTTAAATGCTGCTTTCAAAACACTCATTGTATAATCGTAGTTGTATTTCCACCAGCTAAAAGCTCACTTACATCACGTTTAATGGTATCCCATCAGCAGTACACAGTAATATAGCTGTAAAAAGATGACAGTTATGCTGTTAGTCAAAACCTACTGAAGATATTTTCTGCTGCGTTCGTACATCAGTCAGAACAAACCAAAGACTATTTGGAAACAGTTTTCATCCAACAAATGAGATAAAGTCCAACATTATGACATTCAATATCAACCATAACCCATAGTAAATGTGAATTATGATTAAGCTCTGTGTATTTTTGTGAGGAGTTGGCTTGTTTACACATTTTTTCTAGTTTTCTCACATAATCCAAAGACATCCTTAAACTCGTGTGAACTGTTGTGAGAGTACATTGCTTGTAGGTGTGCATGAGAACTCAGCTGTCTCATTATGTTATCACTGTGATGGACTACCAGACTGTATAAGATGTGCTTTTCCTTTCACACAGTGTCAGCAGGAACATACTTTCACCTCTCTGTGTCGCCTCTGTCCACAGAGATATGGGTACAGAAGCTGAAATTAATTCAGAATTTTCACTTGTCTCTGATGCTTCTTTTTCTAGACGAGGGTTTCAGTTAACAGTCTATTGACCTATATTGATTATATACATTTTTCAGGTAAAATATCAGCTGTCTTTTTATCAATCCATCACTCGGTTTATGGATCCTGTTAGTCCAAACTAAGGAGAAAAAGTTCATCAATCCAGGCCAAGAGGTTTGACCCATGGGGGTCATTTATCAATTTCCCTTTGACTTCCTGTTTATCATCCCTCTGTCCACCGCTTTGACACTCTATTTATCTGGACAAGAGTCACATCCATCCATCCATCCATCCATCCATCCATCCATCCCATTTCAACCTACAGTTTATTCATCCATCCATCCAACTCTTCATCCAGCCCAAGGTTGTTGGTGTTTTTGTGTATTTTGATATAGTAGTGGCTTATTTTAAATGACCTAAAGTACTTTTTGTACAAAAGGTGCTTTAGAAATAAAACATGGTTGGTTGGTTCGTTGGTTACGTTAGATAAGGTTAGGTTATGTGGTTGTGTTTCTTTCTTGTTTCTTGATCAATTTAATGAACCACTGGCCCATCCATGCATGTCTTGACTGATACCATCGTTTTACCAACTACAAGAACCTTGAAGGTTAGTTTTAGTAGCATGAAGAAGCAGCGTGAAGAACAGCTGTGAAAAGCCACATAATGCATACAACAGATCAGTCCCAATGTGACCATGACTCCAAGTATTACAGAGGGTGCTTTATTCTCAATGTACTTAATTTATTCTTGATTTGTCAAGTATGGCTCAAGTCTGAACAAAGTATAGAGAAGTGATGAATGAAATGGATGGATTGGTTATTGGTTGCAGCTCTTATCTAGCGAACAGATGAATGAATAGTTGATGGACAGATTGTTAGTTGTCACTCTACTCTATATAAAGAGGGTATAAATGACAGCTGGACTGGTGTTTGGTCAGACATCAAGCCAAAAAAGTTGCTAGTATTTAAATTGTGTGTATGATGTACAACGTGATGACCATGCGAAAGCAGTCAGCACACTTAAGGATGGATCTGTGTACAATTTATGTAGAAGGAATCTGTGACTCAAACCCAGCTTATTTTCTTTTCTTTGTGTTTTGAATGTTTTCCTGTCTGTTTTTCTATTCACCATTTCTTCCACATGCAAAGCATTTTCGAGCCACCGTTTGGAAAGCGGAGAGAGAGAGCGAGGGAAGAATGCTCCTTACAATAGATAAAGTGGGTCTGCAGTTTACTGTGAGCCTCTCCACTTCGCCGCGTACACAAGGAGGGCGAGGCAAGGTGTGCCGCGGCATTTTTTAAGAAAAACTGCTCGCAATTCAACAAACATCTTTACATGACGCGGGAGCCCGTGGCCTCGGTGAACTCTGCGACGGGCTCGCAGGAGCGAAAGCAAACAAGACAGTCAAGCTGTTTTTTTATGAACTTCTGCCAGTTGAACAGACAGAACCAAATAGCTGAGAAACACACAATTGTATCAAACTCCCTATTATGTTTTGAACTGCATCTTTCTTCAACCGCCAACAGCTTGACAAGAGTGGCACAGTCGTGAAATATGCAGCTACTGTATTTTGTTTATTGAGCCAACAAAGACGCCCAGCCAACATCAAAACCCCTGCACAAAAAGTCGCTACAAAGCGGTCCCAGTCGATGCAGCGAGGCATCTGTTTGTATAACTCTCAGCGGTTGTTCTGTGACATTGCTTGATGGTTTTTTCTTCACTTCTTGCGGTATCAGATTTTTTTTTTTTTTTTTTTTAAGATACTAAACTTAGCTCTGGTATCCAAGAGGAAACGGTGGTATCGTGACAGCGCTGCTGCCTCCTCTCCCTGTAGCGGGCACCTCTTCTCTTCTCTCGCTCCATTTCTTCCACGCCCCCCCCCCCCCCAACTCAGCTCCCTTCACTCTGTCTGGCTCCACTCCTGCATGCAGGTCAGGGTACTTAATTCACGTCCAGAGACATCGTTTTCCTCGATCCCCAACACACCGTGCGAGGGAAGACGACTAGACCTTCCTGCCATACATTGGGTCTAGTCTCGTCCCCCCCACCCCACCCCAAAACACCACCCTCCTTCTCCCCTTCTTGCTCCTGCCTTCTGAGGGCGCGCGATACGGCGAAACGCTGCAGACGCTCCCCAGCGGACTCGCTGATAACCCTCCCCACCACCACCACCACCACCAAACCCCAGCAGAGGAACACTGCCGGCCTGGATATCGCCCAGCCGCCCAGGAATAATGAGAACAAAAGCATAATACATGGCCTTCTTTCTCTTCCTGCCACCCCCTCCTCCTCCTCCGCCACCTCCGTCCTGCGCCGCTCCTCTCGTTCCTCCGTACATGTGCCAGCGTTGGCCTTTGGAGGACGGCGGACAAGAGGAACGGGGACGGGAGGGAGGGGAGGAAATGACTGAGAGACGGGAGAGCGGAGATATTCCGCCGTCCCACATCAGGGCCATTCTCCACGGTTTGCAAACAGTCATTTTGCTCGGTATCTTTACACTGATCTTAAGGTAATAAACTGGGGTTGACATTGCCCAGGGTCTCCATTGGCATTCTGCTGGGTCCGATAACAAAGTGTGCTGAAGCAGATTGTTTAAAAAGATAGAAGCGACGGCCGCTCCACACACGGACTCGCTCTCTATTAGATGTTGATTCTGGGGCTTAATGCAGATAAAGTGGTTCTACCCATGCTGTACAAGACGTAAGCCTCCTATACATCCATGTGTAAAATTTCTAATGTGATATTTATCGGGCGAGGCGGCGCACCGCTCGCCCATCAATCAGGTGACTGACATTCAACATACAGCACGTGTTCACATGGATGGATATCAGGGGCTGTGAGAGTGTCGAGTGATTTCGAGTCTCTTCTTCACACGCCGCTTTTATCATTTCAGTCTCAAGCCTGTGTTTGACCCGTATTAGACTACTGTGAGTCTTCTACCTCCAATATTTTTCATATTTACATCCACTCTACAGATTGTGATGGATTTTTTGAGGAGTATTTTTCAGATTGTTGGTCTGAATCAATTTCTGGAGTACTCTTGTGTTGCGTTGGTACATTTTTATTATTCAGATTATTATACAGAGGAAAAAACTTTATTTCAAATAGAAAGTATGAAAAAAAATTACATTTCGTTAAAGCTTTATCCCATGAAAGACTTTTCGAAATTAATTGCAAATCATCTGGAAGTTCAAGTTTAGTAAAAGAAAGAAAAACTGAAGAAATGCTGTTTTTGAGTTACACATGAACTAGAAGTAAGTATGTTTACTGGACATTTCAAGTGAAAACACATTATTTTTCTGTTTTTGTTTTAGGGTTTCAGAAAAGTTTCTCGTTTACCATGACAATGTTTTGAAAATGATGTCTGTTTCCACTGAAATGACAGAAATGCAGAAGGCGATACCGTGAGCATGCTGGGTGACGAGTTGCCGTCATGAAATCTCACACACAGTCCTACTACTGGCTGTACTGAATTACTCACTTACTTTTTTAGTAGATTTCCACTTAGTGATGAACTTGGATAAAGACTTATTCCCTCACCTATTTATCTTTGTACATACTCCACTATGTAAGTATTTACTGAAGCACACCAGAAAATAAAGATGAAGGCCTCTCTTTTGGTCAAGAATGTCTTGAATAGTTTGTGTTGTGGAGAAGTGTGCTTTGTTGTCATTTCCCACTAAAATCAAGGTTTTCTGAGTAGAGTGACTTTTGCACACAGTTTTTTTTTAAGCGTAACTTGAAATTCTAACTCACTATCAGGGAGTGTTTATCGCATACATTTCTTTGTTTGTTGAGTTTTATTTGAAACCGCGCTGCTTATTTTGGGCGAGAATTGACTGTTGATTATTTAAAAGGAAACCAATTGAGGGAAAGCAGCTTTCCTCTCATGCACTTTGTCTTCTTTCGCTCTCAAAGACACTGCCTCTTCAGGAGGCTCGACCCAGATGAGGAGGGTCTTGACAAACGGCCGCACCCCCACCTCCAGGTGTTGACGCTCTGTTTCCCTGTTCCAGGTGCCGCTCGCCGCCCCATGTGAGCCTGAGGAGAACTTCCTGCTTCGCTCGATTACAGCATGAGAACTGATCTGACACTCTGACCCGAGCGAACCACCGGACGCAGACCGCTGAGGGGGGGGGCGAGGCGGGGCAGGCAGAAGGCCGTGGTGGGTGCCGGCGGTGGCGTGGACATGGATAGACGGAGCGTTTGCCTGCTGCTGGCGATGCTGTGGGTCTCGGCCCACCTCGGCTCTCCGGGGCTGGGGCTCAGGGCCCTGCGGAGGACTACAGGGGGGCGGAGGGGGTCCGCGGGACTGACGGGGGAGGACGCCAACGGGGTGCCGCTCAGACGCTCCAAGCGGGGTTGGATGTGGAACCAGTTCTTTTTGTTGGAGGAGTACACCGGGACGGACTTGCAGTACGTCGGAAAGGTAAAAAAAAACAAACAAAAAAACAAAAACAAATCACCCAGTGAAACATCTGCACCACATCTGCTCTGTTGGACCAGAACTTGTCGCTGATGAAAAGCAGCTTCACGCCAACAGTGGAAAAAGCAGCCTCACACAAAAATTATCACACGGAGATTAAAACAATACGCCGTGCGATGAAAGCACCTGAAACGGAGGAAAATACAGGAATCGGTTAGTTTTGCACAGAGTGCAGTTGGATGGGTTTCTACTCAGTAAGCCTTGCAAATGGCATTTTGAATTCATGCATTTTAAAACAATGGGCCTGATGTAAAATTCAAAAAGAATGGTTGTGCAGCATCTTAACGCTTTATGGGGCCACTCACCACAATTGGTCACTTCTAGCTTCTTCTGGCTTCTTTAATACTAAACATGATCAATTTAAAACTCTAAAAAACACATCAGAAAGGTTGTTGAAGCTTTTTCAAGCCTTCAGTGAGAATTTAATCCTGTTTAGAGACTTTAGAGACTTTTTTTTCCACAATAGGATGTGAAATGCATTGTGATTTAGTCACTTTTACACTATTCAGCTCAATGAACTGAAATGAAACGAACCACAATTCATCTTATCGACCGCAAAAACTGTTAATTTGCAAAACAACTGACTGAAGGTATTGTACAGTTTATTTCATCGATGAATGAGTATTATGAAGTGAAAAAAGGTTTTGTGCAGAGGACACCAAAGAGCTCCAACTCCAGATTCACCTGTTGGCGCGATGTTTGACAGAGTGTTTGGCTTTTCTTTTTACACACCCGATTCTCCTCCACACCAAGTTCTCCAACTCAAGGTCACGGGAAACACAGAAGGTCAAACACATTTTAGTTCAGGGCCCACAGTCCACAGGGTCCAGTTTCATCTTGAGTGAGACGAACCATCAAAATAGTGCCATAATGACCTTTGAATTTAAAATTTAAATTGTTTTTGTTGTGGAGCAGAGTTTACATGAGGATGATGTCTGTATTTTTGCAAAAGCAAACAGTTATGACCAAAATTAGTACAATCTTGGCAACGTTTTGGTGCAAAATGCAGTTAAATGTCCAAAAAACGTCTCCTGTAGCTAGTGTATAACACATCTTGTTGCAAACTCATGGCTTTCAGGCTACTTTGATCACCACGAGGCCGCTATCTTTCATGTCAGCATCTTCAATATCTCAGCTCAGGTCTCAGTGCCGCATACGACTACGATCAATAAATCGTTGGCTCCACCAATCCAAATCAATCACAGTGGTTGAGTGCCACTCAACAATTTTATGTGTTTAACTTGAGTCTTGAGTTATTTTGTTGTATTACAAATCTATGATTAGCAGCTTTTAAGGAAGAAAACCCCCTGGTTTGGATGTTCTGTCTGTATGTGCATTGGTTTTCTCCCACAGTCCGAAATCATGCATTGCAGGTTAAACTGTGCTTCTAAATTGCCTGATAGTTTGAATTTGTATTTGTGCTGTGAGGGTAACAAGGAACTTGTACTCCGGACCCCTCCAACCATAAAGCGATATGGAAGCGATATAGAACTGCAGCCGATCCTGTTCTCACAGTCTCCGGCTCCTTCCTGCAGTTTTTCAATTTCCGACCTCACTTTCCTCCGAATGAATAAAGGAAGCGTTCTGTTATTGGTGTGTTCGGCTGTAACCACCCATCACGGCCGAGAGGGACCTGAAAAGAAAAGGACCATGTCCAGAAAGTCAGACGTCATTAGAAAAGCTCCGGGTGACTGGCCGGGACTGTTAGGTTGATGAGTGGGCTCTCAGGGCTGGAAAACACTGCGGTAATGACCACTTTAGTGACAAAGATGTTCGCAACAAAGACAAAGCAACAACTTCCATCTCGCAAATTATAACTTGCAGCCTTTGTTTGCTCTCCAGGGATGGGTTTCTTTTCCTCTCCTGGTTTTGCGTCAATGTAACACCACGTGAACCTTTTACATGGCAACGTTTGAAAAGCTTCTATTCTTGCTCATTTGAAAAACGTCTCATTATGGTGCTGTCATGTTAATACATATTTATTAAGCCTGGAATCATTCTATTTCTTTTAGTAACACACATCCATCATTCCAAATTAATGCAACTTTTACCAGATATTTCTTCATTTGCATATTAGTCATTCACAAAAAAGGAAAGAAAAGCTGATAGATCCCAGCCTCAAGGTTTCTAAATTTTCCAAAATGAAGTTCCTGGATCAGAATTCTAACCACCTGTGTTGGCTTTGTTAGTAACACTAAAGATGTATCAATTCAGTTCATGGCCACTGGCATCCAGCATAAAGAAAATAAGACCCTCTAACAGGAGGAAATGTCTAAAAAGGTTCTTTTTACATATATGGACGCGGGATAAAGAAATAAGAGAAAGAGAGGAGAGAGCCACAGATTATATAAAAAAAACATACAGGAACTGATCTGAAGAACATTTGTACAAAAGTGCAAACATGACGCATGCACACACCGTGGAAGATGATCTATCAACAGAGCGCACTGAAGATTGAGTGTGACAGACATGCAAAATAGCCCAGACGACCCATTTACCATGTTTGCTTAATAGAATATCAAGAATATTTAGAATATTCAGTGTGTGCACCCAATCATACCAAACACTACTATAAGTTTTAATATACAGCGCAGTGTCATTTACTGCCTCTGAACACACTTGTGTTGTTAACACTGTTTTTGTATTGAAAGAAGGTATGAACTGTCTCAGCCATTATTGTGATAAGAGGCGTTTCCTCAGCTGGCCTCCCAGGACTTTTGTTTGTGCATTTTATTATAAGATGATTTTACTTTGACTTTTTTGTTTGTGTGTTTGTCACATTCAGATTTACTCGCTGTATAAGGTAAAATATGTTTTGCAACTTTCTCCAGTCAGACACGTGCTACTTCACATTTTTGTGCTTATGGGAACTGAGTGTTCCGCTGTGGCACTTTTGGACTCTGAGGTCTCTATTGTTCAGTAGACGCTGATTGTTAAGCGCTTTGTACATGAAGAGAACAAGTCAAAGCCATTGTGTAAAAACTGTGATCTCTTTCTCAACTCGTTCTTGTCAGTACTTTTGCTGCAGCATTTTGAATCCACTGGAGAATTTTCAAAGATTTAATGGGACACTCTGATAATAGGGAATTACAATAGTCCAGTTTAGTAGAAACAAATGCGTGGCCTAATTTTCAGCCAATGAATTCCTGGTTTTAATGATACTGCGCATAGGAAAGAAGGCAGTCCTGCAGACTTGCTTAATGCGTCGGTTAGAGGGCAAGTTCTGCTCAAAGATGAGTCCCAGGTTCCTCACAGTGGAGCCGCGGGCCAAACTGAAGTAAACTAGAGTCTAGAATCGAACATGAGATCGTCTGGTAATGAGCTGCTTCAAAAATAGTAATCATGGGAATAATTCCATCAGCAGTTGACATGACACGATGCTCTGATTGGGTGCTGTTCCTCTGCCAGGCATCCATCCATCCGTCCATCCCGGGGCATCGTGTGCTGCCGGCTGTCCGATATACTTTGTGCTTACTGTTTGCCGCTTGCGTGATGTCCATTCTGCTCACATCAAACCATCCTTAAGCGGCTGTCTGGCCCTACAGTGAAATACGTCTTCCTCCGAAGGTCCTATTTGTGCAGCAAAACGCAAACACGGTGTCGACCCAGATAATATTGGAGGGACGCGGGAGACACATGCATACGAGAGGACGGGCCAAATAATACTTGCTTTACATGCAGCGGAGCGGAAGTCAAGATATCCGTCTCCTCTTCCAACCTACTGTAATTGAGGAGATTGTGCAGCGTCGTGGCAAGGTCAGGACGGCTGTGGGGGGGAGAGAAAGCCGGTTTTGTGCACGGAGCTGAATGGGAGGCTGCTGCTTTGCATTCCTATCGTGCATCCACGGAGGATAGAGTCGTCCAACCAAATGAGATTCCGCAACATACGTCCTCCCGCGAGCGAGCGAGTGAGTGGGTTAGAGTGGGGCGAGGGGGGATGCTTTGACTTTCAGGCCGGGCCTAAAAGGATTACAACGTTCGCCACGGTACCAGACGGACAAATGGGGAGGGGGAAGAACAGAAAAAGAGTTGAAAAGGACAAAAAAAGAAAATAGAGAACGAGTGGAGATCAAAAGTGAGTGCGGAGCTTGATCAAACCGCTTTGTCTTTGGAGGGTGGTGATTGATGTGCCGCTCGTCCTCTTAGCTTGTAAAAGGACTAATAGCAGTAGAAGAATGGATTATCTGAGTATGGTACACACTTAGAGAGGCAGAGGCCGAGGCCCCTACGAGCCCGTCTCCTGAAGACACCATTAAACCATCAACCTCCGAGCAGCCAACTTAATCATGACTCTGAGCGCTTGTTATTTCACCCCCTTGGCAGACCCCCCCCCACGCACACACACACTCCCGGTACATGCAGCTGGCTGCTTCTCCCTCATTGTGGAGCTCACTAGCCAGTTGTCACATAGGACCGCAGTATGTAGATCTTATCTGATTGCAATTACTGTTTGTTAATTGCTTGATAAAGTACGAGTGATGAATGAGGCCCTGAAGGGAGCGAGCGGCTTTCGAGTCGAACACATGGCCCAACATTCAGAACAACCATCTGCATCTGTATCCTCAGGTGGAGGCCATATTTCCTGAACACGGGAAGGAAGGCAAAAAAAAAAAAAAAAAACGAAAAAACAACAACAACGAAACGCACAAAAGACGGAGGCGCTTTTGTCACTGCCAGTGACATTACGGCGAAGCAGAGAACAGCAGCATGGAACAAAACCACTTTTGTTTGTACCGGGGTTGCAAAAAAAAAAAAAAAAAACAGAATAAAAAAATGAATTGGAAAAAGCACAATGACAGGTTATTATAAACAAGGGAGCTGCTCTTGACACACAGTAAAAGATAGAATGATGAAACTGCACTTGAATTACAACATCCCGTCTCCAGTTATTTGCTAAACTCAATCTTCCCTCTGGTTTAGTGTGTCGCCTTTATTTTTTATATATATATATATATATATTTTTTTTTTTTTCCTTTTTCATCCAGGTGCAAAGAGCGCTAACAAATGAAATTGCTATCTTTCCCGAACGAGCGTAACAAAGGCAGTTGGAGCAGGAAGAAATTAAGGGGAGCGATCGAGATGAGGCAGAGGAGAAGTGTCTGGCGGTGTCTTGTCGGGGAACTGGTTGGCTGCTAATCTTGCTAATCTTGCTGTATTGGCCAATGATTTTTTTTTTCCCCTTCCTTTCTCTTGCAGGAGGTGGAGGATTGTAGGAGGGGGGGGGGGGTGTATTTGTGCACTCACTGCCTCTCATTAGCAGGCGAGCTGCATACAGGCCTCTGAGGGCCCGGGCTGTCACTGGGGGAAGAAGATGTTTGTTTATTTCATTATTTCTTACTTTACCAAAGGGCACATATCCACTGAAAATGGTTAATGGCCTGTGGTTGAGGAGTGTTTGTGCTGCACTATCATATCTCATAAAGTATTTACAGCCCCTGATAAGCCCCAGTGGTTCTGGGCCTGGTGGGTAGACTCCTCAATGTAGTCCCCCCAGCAAGCGGAGCGCTGCTCTCCGCATGCGAACAAACACAGCGGCGTGCGCGTGCACGCGCACGCGCACGCAAACTGTAGCCTCCAGGATCGGGCTCCAACTCAGAGGAAAGACAAAAAAAAAAAAAAAAGGGAAAAGCTGATGAACACGGACATAATCTGCTTCCCAGTTCTGTGTGACTCAGCGGTCGAGGCGACCTGGGGAAAGGACTCGGGCGTCTTATGGCAGCCAAGTGGAAAGGTGCAGGGATTTGTGTGTTTGTTTGTGTGTGTGCGTGTGTGTGTGTGTGTGTGTGTGTGTGTGTGTGTGTGTGTGAGTGGTTTTTGGTCCCTGCTCATGCTCCCCTCCTCATTACCAGCTGCTCACCTTGGCAGAGCTGCAAGGAGTTAGCAATATGGGCAACAGGCCTGGCTGTACCCCGGCTGTACCCCCCAGGAGCCGACGTTGGCAGTGTTTATTGATTAGTCGATAAGTTCCCTCTTGTGCGCCGGAAAGCGGAGGAGGGGGGTTATTACTTCAATTACGCTCCTCTGCTCTGCAGTGCAAGCAACAGAGTTAAAAAAAAAAAAAAAAAAAAAAAGGTGTGAGGAGGTCTTGTGGCGAGGAGACCCGGCAAACATCTGTCCAACAACGTTACAGGGGCGAAGCGATGCCTGAGCGAGATACGCCAACATGGCCACAGCATCGCAAATTATCTCCACGCTATCGCCTGCCTGCCCGCCTGCCGCTGCTTCGGACACCCGGTGGTTTTATCGGGGCGGGATTAATTAATCTGCTGTCATCGACATTCAGCCCCCTCCGTAATAAAATATGAAGTCATCCGTTCAAGCCCTGTTAGTGAGAAAAAAGAGTAAGTTCAATTCAGTTTTCATTTGTTTTACTGTCACTTAAAAAACTGAAATTAAACTCAAAAAGTTTTTTCTTTTTCTTTTTTTTTTTTTTTAATTCTGTTTAATTCGTTCTCAAAAGTTTAGTATCCCGACTTTCAGGACAATGTTTTTAAGTGAAAACTAATCAGCTGAGGGTGTCTGTTTACATGACAACGGTGCTTGCAGCTTTTGGAAACAACTTTTTTTTTTAAAACAGCAAGGTGAAACCTTTGTAAACACTCTGAATCCATGCACACAGAGGAAACGCAGCCTTTTGGAAATGTTGCACTGCTTTTTAAACTGATCATTTACCATGGCAGCAGGAACGTGTGATGATCTTCAGCACTTTTCTGTTGTTGTCTTGGTTGACAGCATTACCATTATGTTCACACAATCTGGTTTTAGCCTGCCGAACCAAATGAAGAGTAAATGTTTTAATATTAGTGCTCTATCTATTTATTGTGCAGCCTTTTTTTCTTGTAGTTTGAAACCAGTTTTCTCTTGCTTGAAGTGACTCATTTTTAGTTGCAAGTTGGTAAAATTTGTGATTTTCTCGGCTGCCTCTTAAACTTCAATTGTGTAACTGATTGTACTTATTTGTTGAAAAAGAAAAGAAACAATTTTGCAATCTTCACAAGACATTGCAAAAGGTACTTTATACATTCAGCTGAAATTGTGAACATATGAAGCATTTTCTTTGAACATTCTAACTCCTTAATTTGACTTTCTCAACTTATTTCTCAGTTTTTGCATTGACATTTTAATGTGATACTAATTAAAGTTTTTTCCATCAGTTATTCAGATTTTTACAATATTGTTTGCTTCAAATAACTGAAGGACACATATACTGAAGATGAAAGGCTTTGATTTCAATTTTGGATTCAGAATACAGGTTTATTTTCTATAAAAAAGCTTCTAAAATATCAGTATTGAGCCCACAAATAATCAAAACAACTTCTTTTTTGTTAACTGTGAGACATTTCTGTAATGCCGATAGATGCTGCATTTCTTTTCAGGTGGATATTCTTATCACAAAGGTGCAAAAAAAATAACAAAAGACAGTAAAATCCAAGTTCATCGGTATTGAAATTTCAAACAATTTGGCTGTACAGTGATGACAATATTCTGTGTAATTTGATAGATGAGGGGGGAAAACAGCATGAATTATATTCAACAATGTTAAAAAAATAATAATAATAAAAAATCTTCAGCCAAATTTAGCAAGTTCTTTTATTTCATTTATTCACAGTGATATTTCTGGAAAAAATACAAGACCGACCCTTAAAAACATCAATATCTACAGTTTGTCTTCAGTTATTTGCACGTGGCCGGCTATTTGGATACAAACTGTTGGCGAGGAAAATACAATCGCAACTTAAAACGCTGACTTCTGCATGTGACTCATTAGAGAAAAAAAGACAAGAAAAGATATCAAATGTGTCATGCCATGCTACGTTTCACCTTTAAATCTCTGCAGCTCCGAGAGCACATCTCAAGTTTACACATCAACAGTCATTTGAAGGGCTATTTTTGTGCACAGTCTGAGGCTACCATCTGGCTTCGTAGTAGGCAGCCAGTTCTCGACAGGCCGGGACACGAGGCCTTAAAGGCTAACTGGCTAATTGCCCTAAGCAGCCCATTTCCAGTGCCATCTTTTTGGCCCGGCTCGACTGAAGCGCAAATGGCGGCCAGATCGAGTCCGCGCTAACATTTGCAGCACTTGAAGCTGATTAATTTCACAAACAAAGACGGCTCGCTTATAAGTTCTCACGCACAGATGTCTGATGAGTGCCACTTCACTTCTCAGCCCACTTCAAGCTGGTGGATGAAGCACGGAGGGAGGGGAATAAATATCTTGTAATATGAGGGAAAAAAAAAAAAAATCTAACCGATAGATGGAGAAGACTAATTGAGTGGAAGGTTTGGAAATATGTAGCATGTCACTGGTGATATAATGGATTAAATAAATGCTGATTTACTGCAAAGGAATCCTCTTGTAGAGCCAGTTTCCTGTGTGATCGCCGTCAGTAGGCTCAGCTGTCCTTGTCCGTCCACAAACATGACAGTAATCGGAGACAACGGTTCGTTTTAAAAGAGCACTTTGACATTCGGGAAATTCAACAAAAGGACAGTTTCAGATGTTCATGCTCAGATTGAAGTCTGAGAACATGGGAGCAAGTCGTCTGACTATTTCACCTCCAAAGCTTATTAACACTTGACACTTTTGTAGGCGCCACCGAAGCTGGTAGCTGGTTTCATCTGTTCTCGTCCAGAAGCCACGCTGGTTTTCTGCTTGCACCCGTGGATGTGTTGATCCTGAATTGAATGTCTGGCGTGTTGTGCTCGGTGGTGTTTCTGGGCTGCTTTAAATGAAGGCAACAATTGAGAGTAAACCCAGAGCCGTGACTCTCTGGAGGCCGCCATTGTTGCTGTTGTCCATCTACTCAGTTGTGGTGTGCATGCACAGTGGCATCGTTTCAGAATAATAAAAAAAAATAAAAAAAAAATATATATATATATATATATATATATATATATATATATATATATATATATATATATATATATATACATATATACATATATATATATATATATATACATACACACATACATACACACATACATCTATGTGTGTGTGTGTGTTTGTGTGTGTGTGTATATATATATATATATATATATATATAAAGTTTCCCCCCCATTTCTATAGAGCCGGCGTTTGAGCTTTTTTCTAAAAGTTCCACTCTAGTAACTGTTTTCATGTAAACAAACACCCAAAACGCAGTGAAGCAAACGAGACCTTAAACCTACACTAAGGAACTTTTCAACCTTAATAAAACATTTTAATATCTTTTGTGATGATACATCGACTTACAACTAGTTGAATGACCCTCTGTCACAGGCTGAGGGCGTCAGTATTGCTTTCACTTGGACTAAACAGCTGTGAGGAGGGTGGTAGGAACCCTGCACACTAAAAAGCTCCAAATGTGCGGACTGCTTTACGGCATGCGTCACATCACGATATAACATTGTTTAGCCACCTTTAGATTAATTTAGATTCATTACCTCGTCGCTATCCGTCCTTCACACAGCCACTGGAAACAAATGAAGGCGAGTTCAGTCCGACAGCATGTCACCGGGAGCAGCAATTTACGATGCCACGTGCTAGTCCTCATGGGAACTGTAGTATTCGGTCAGGCTACCGCTTTTGTCCACTGGCGCTGCCAAAATCAACGAAAACTGAAAGTTCCTTAGTGTTGCTTTAAGTTTTTACAAAGAAGCAAAAAGTTCTAGAAATCTATCCATACTTTTCCATAACTTGCAGAACTCTGTTGAGGAGGCAGTTTGTACAGTAGTTTTGCTCCAAATCATTGACTTCATGTTTATTTAGAGATTCTTGTTTGAGCACTTTCAGAGTGTATTTGCAGCTGCGGCGTCAGACAGCAGCAGGATCTACATGTGTCTCCGAGGGGGAAATCGCCTCAATCAATTATGAACTCACCGCAGAATGTTGTAGAATCAGTTAGAATCTCAACTTCAGAAGTCATTTCATCTGTAAAGTTAGTACTCAGTAGTAGGGATGTCACTAATAAAAAAAAAAAACCAGCAAGAAACGCATTGATTTATTTACATATAGTAAGCTCAGAACACTGTTACACATAAAATACATGTAAAATCTTGAACAATAATAAATCCAAAAGACAATATAATGATGTAGACATCCCACACGGCCAGTCTACACCACAATACACTGATAAAAATGGCATTCTGATAGATTTATTCAACCAATAAGCGATTAAATTAGACCCATGATTAGATAGGAATGCGATTGTAACCGCTTTAGGACATGAGCGGTGCAGTTTATGCTCTGTATTGACCTAAATGTACCCACATGCACTCGCGCTTTAAGCTAATTTGTTTGCAGTAACAAACAAGAAGTTTATGCAAAACTACTGCCTGCAGTCTGAATAGTGTTAATCACCTCATCTGAGTCCACCCGACAACAGTCATTAGGAGCGTTTCCCTAAATGTCAGTATATTCCTTTAAGAAAACAGGGGCTCTATTACGGAGTGAATGACTTGATAAAGATGGAGATTTTCTTCCTCCTCCTTTCCTGAAAGACCAAAAGTCCCCAGTGTTAATGGATATCGCGTCATGCTCTCTGCCTTTTTTACGATTTGGTACCGCGGGAGGGCAGAGGAGAAAAGGCGAGCCATCGATGTGCCAGAGCTTCTTGGTGACCATACTGAATGCACATGTGGCTCCCTCCCTCCCCCCCCCCAACCCGTGACAGTTTAATTGCATTTTCAATATAAATTGATTATAAGGCCATTGTGAATGCACGTCGGGCTGCCACATTGATTTCCTTCTGAGTTTTCTTTTCTTTTTTTTTTTTCTCTCTTCCCCCCTTTCCTCTTAATTTGAGTGGAAGGGGCAGCGGTAAATTTTCCTCACCAGCAAGGTGGGCAACTGGGAGGGCCGGGGTCACCGGAGCTCGATACCGCGCCGCCTTGTAATATCCTCCGGAGGGGGGGGGGGAGGAACTCTTCACTAGCACAAGATCTTCCTGTTTCCATAGAAATGACAGTCGACACAGCATATGTCACACTGTCTATCTCACATCTCCGGCGAAAGGAGAGGACTCAACGGTTATTAACTGAATTGTCATGCCGGCAGAGATAGGCGGCTTGATAGACAATCATAGGAAAGGACATTGCAGCTATAACAGCGGGGGAAAGATAATAATGTTGAAGTGGATTGTTTTCAGCCAACTGAGTCTCTGTTTGGAAGCATGTACTGTAACGCAGAAGAGAAAACAAATAATAAAAGAGAAAAAAAAATTCTGCAGAATATTATCCTGGCTTGGTTAGACAGAGGAAATAAACAAAAGAAAACAAGAGTTGTTTTGACCAGAATTCAAGTGAAACAGAGCTAAACTCTAGATTTTAATCCAAAGATACCAGAATTCCTCAATGCACTCAGCTGGCTCCCCATGAAAAAAGGAAAAAACAGTGAACACAGTCTTTTTTTTCTTTTTTCTTTTTTTGAATCAGCATTCAAGCAGAGGAACAAAATAGTGTTAAAGATGCTAATCCACAAAGCTGTTCGTCTTGCATGTGCCAGCTTTGCCCCCCTGATAAAACAGCATGAATTAGTAAAGCCTCCGAGCACCTGGGATGAAAAGCTTTTTAATATATGATGAGAAGGGAGACTCTGCAATGTGCTCCCACCTGACCCGCCGCACAATACCTCCCCCCCTTCAGTCTATCCGCCACCGCAGCCGCGAGTCGCTACAGCCTGCAACTTGTGCTCCGAGGGCGGGGAAACGAAAACTCACTGCGGTTAACGAGGTGTCAATAACGGACCTCTAAATTACGCCCACTTATCGGGGTAAACATTCAAGCGGCGTGCATCGTACTCGACATCATGGCCCCGCGTCGACAAACATGCGGCCTCCTTTTGCCCTTTACCTCCCCCTGCAATTATTACCATGTCCACGGCTATTAAAAACGTTGGGGAAAGAGAAGTGGGCAGGCGAGGAAGAAAGCAGCAGGAAGCTGGAGGGAAACGACTGGACAAGCTTTTGATGAGTTCTCTGAGATAAATATGTTTGGGGGGGGATTTGGCGGTGGAATTAAAATGTCAGAGCATGCTAAGCTGCTGTTCATGTGGGAGGGGGAAAAAAAAAAAAAAATCAACCGCGAGCTAGAGAGAGAGAGCGAGAGAGACCGGATCGTAATGAGAAGCTTCCACCAGACGAGTGGACTCTCGTGGTCTCCTGGCATGTTGCTGGTGCTGCTGATCCATCGCGGGGATTGGCAGGCGGCGGACGTGCGCACACTCATGCTGCCACTTCACAGACTTCGACCCACTGGCATTCTGTTTTACAGCACAGCGAAAATGCCACCGTGGCCCACCGCGGTGGTGGGAGCGTGACAACCTGCACGTTGTAATGCTGGCCGACGCCACATTCTTCAAGCGGTGCGTTTTCACCCCATGCGGCGGGACGCCGATTTCACAGAGGTGAGGTGAAGCCACCGGTGTGTATCATCATCACAACGCCATGACAGTTTACTCAAAGATGATACGAATCTGTTAAATAACACCAAACACACTTATCAAAGCTGTCAGTGTTTGTTTGCCAGAGGCCCAGATTGGTCAGATATGTCGCGGTGCATCAGAAATACTGTGATTCTGCTTTGAAATTTGATTTTGTTGACGTCTTTCGGTACAAAGTGTTCACTGCCGGGATGTGTTTTTGTACCGCACATCACAGCGATCGGCTGTCAGTCAAACAGTGCAGCCCACACGGTGACGCTCTTCTTTCACCCTTCCACTTTCAGCAGCGGTAGTATCTGCTCCGTTCCACCCTCTCTGCTCACGCTGATACGGAAATGCCTGCATTTTCGGGTAGTTTGTCTGCAGGTTTGATCCCGCATCTGTCAAAGGTTCATGGAGGGTCCCAAATTCCTCTTGATTATAATGGGTAAAACATTTATTTGATTTGTCTTAATAATTCCTGAATTAGTATACATTACATGTGTAATATACACAAAGGCAAGCTTAAAAAGTAAGCAGCAGGACAAGTGATGGCAGCACATCAGAAATCTGTGCCAAGAGAGCTACGTACAATTCATAGAAGCAATTAGCACCAAACTTCCCAAGACGATGTGCAAACCCAAAGAATTTATCTTCAGAGAAAAGAAACTTGTCCAAGTTTAAAATGATGAAAAGGTTGGCAATTACCGTTCTAAATCATTGGTCAGTTAGGATTTCAGCCTGCATGCTTAGAATAACACCATGAATAATGCAACAACCAATCAAGACCTTTTAGATTAGTGTATTGTGTGCTGCAGAAAGATCTGCTAGAAACATAATGTCTCTCACGCTGGTTTGTTTGGAGAGATGGAAGCAGAAAACTGTGGAGTTGGATGTGTTGATGACGAATGGTATCAAACATATTACAGTCTGACAGCAAATAAATCTGAATTTGAGAAATAGTTCTGTCACAAAATCAAAAACGCAGAAAATGCCTTGAAATAAATTTGCAAATAGAAGCCGTGGTGAGCCAGCTGAATAAATGACTGTCACCAATATAACAGCTGATTTGAATCTGTTTTTCAGACTGTTTAAAAACAAAGGCAGAAGTCCAATTGCTTGTTGTACATTAATCTATTAGCATGAACATCTCTCACAGTTTTGCCTAATATGGGGGAAACAGCAGATATTTCATATTCATGAAAGCAAACATGTTAATTGCATTTTGCATACCTGTCAGATTCAATCCTGTGTCCTCTTAGTACATCAGCTTCCACATGTTTGTTTGTACAATATCATTTTTATGCATGCAACCTTTTACTAGATCAGGCTCTTGATTATAGCAAAGGTGCAAGCTCTCTTAAGCAACAGTTTAAGCCTCGCTTTGGAAATGAAAATTACCAATAAAGAGCAGCAAAGTGGAAATTATTAACATGAAAATGCTATAAACTGCTTTTATCCAAGCAGGGATCGCAGAAGATTTGTAGTATGCCCTCTCCAACACAGAACTAACACAGAGACAATCACACACTCGTACCTACAGGCGATTTAGAGATACCAATTAACCTAACAAGCTCCCACAATTCAAGGCTTGTGTGAGGAAGCCAGGGCACTGGGAGAAAATCCACGAAAGCGCAGGGGAAAAAAAGAAAAAGCATCCAATCTGATCCCACCAATCAGCCACCCATCCATCTTCTGTAACTGTTTTAAACACATCTGGGTTGAGAGGAGCTGGAGCCCATCCTGCTCACAGCAAAAGGCATGTTATACAGTGGAGGAGACAGAAACAACCACTTCTACACACATTCCCTCCTTGAGAGTCACCAATTACCGAAGAGGTTCTGAGAGGAAGCTGCAATACCCAGAGTAAACCCACACATGCAGGCACATGAAAACTGGCGAGCATTCTGATACTAAGGCGATGGAACAAATCACTACACTCCCTGCAATCACATTCCAGTGGACTGTCTTTCATTACTGTTTTTTTTTTTTCCAACAAAAGTGTCAAAGCTGAGACGGCGTCCAACTGAAAGTAGCTACAAAAGCAAGGTAGAGACTCACCGGTCCACTACAAGGTCAGTTTGTAGTCACCAATTACCGAGCTTAAGGTTCCATTTCCTTTGCAGCTTGGGTGTCTGTTTACATGACATTGCTGCCTGGAGTCAGTGAGAATGCAAATTATAGGTTTTCTTTTTGAAAACACTTCACGGAAAAGGATTAAAACATAACTGTACTGAAATGCTGCCATTGTACATGTGCACCACGGCCGTAGTAAATAGTCCTCTGCACATACATGAGTATATGGACACAGTTTGCCTCCAGAGTCTTCGTAGGTTTTGCTGTTTAGAGTCACAACAGCAATCCGTCATGGTTGTCTTGTCATACATGTACTCCCGTTGTTAATGTTTGTGTTTTCAGTGTTTTTGTAATTTCACATACAAAGACATATTTATCAAACTCCACACAGATTTTCAGACTTGCATTTTCAGCCCTGAAATATTCCTACTGTGAAGAAGCAGAACTACCTACAGATCTCCTCCTCCTTTACCTGCTTTAATCAAGTTGGGAGAGGAAGCTAAATCTGATCAGAGCTGATTCTGGATAGAACGAAACAGAAAATCACACAGCTTGCCGAGCAATTTAGACTCAATCATAAACCAAATTAGATTCAATTGTAAGAGGAATTGTAGAGTGTATGAGGAAAGCCATAAAGGATCAGGCAGAATGGGCAGACTCCACACTGATGAAGGCAAGCAGGTTTGAATGTTCTTGTTTGCTCTGTTAGGCTTGGTGCAGTGCCAATTAAACGCAAGTAAAGACGATTTTTTTCTACCTCCACAGCTTCACTCCGACGGAGACCGAGGCGACGGCAGCGTGAAGTACATCCTCACCGGGGACGGAGCGGGGACCCTCTTCAAGATCGATGAGAAGAACGGCGACATCCACGCCACCAAGAGGCTGGACCGAGAGGAGAAGGCCTTCTACCTCCTCCACGCCAAAGCCATCAACCGCTTCACCAACGAGGCGCTGGAGGGCGAGTCCGAGTTCATCATCAAGATCCACGACATCAACGACAACGAGCCGCGCTTCACCAAGGACCCCTACATCGCCAGCGTCCCGGAAATGTCCGACATCGGTGCGTCTCAAACACAAACAGTCCTCATATTGACATCACATGAAATTTAGACTGCGATGCATTTGGCATAAAAAAAAATTGAATTTTCCCACTGGCTGCTTTCTGAGTTTCCACACAGTTAAACTCCACACAAAACATGTTTATTTATCGTCCGCCACACTATTAAACACTTCAGACGAATCAGTTGTGTGTGCAAGGAGCTGAATCATAAGGATTACAATTCAAATAGGATAGAGACGTTCTAAAATGCCAGCCTTAGTGGATCAATGGGACTTTATCAATCATAATAATGATGTTAACTCAACAAGGAAGGGCCGACTAATTAAATGAGAGAGACTGGGAGCTGTTTTATGGCCGTCGAATAAACAAGGTAAAGTGTGTCTGCCACTGTTGCGGTGCAGATAATCTCTTAAATACGGTGTTGCATCTTATTAAAACAGTATTTAATTTAATTACCAGCACTGTCAGCTGTGTCACCACTCTGAGTAATTGTGGTTCTCTAAATCTGCAGCGCCAGTTTCTGTTAGGTGACGTTTCCATTTGCGGCTCAAACTTTAATCCGGCGCCGTGTACTTTCCGTACGTAGCGAGAACCTCGTGAATATAGATCAACAATGTAAAAAGCCTCCTGATCAATACCTGCATGAAAAGCACGGGGTGAACCCAGCTGCTCGCCGCCGGGCTCCGGGGACCGGGGAGGGGGACATCGGTCTCGCGGCCCGGACATGTGACAGAGTTGTCACTTGGTTCAGCAACCCCAAGAGAGCGGCCGGCACTTATCTGAGGGCAGCACGGGTGCCCATGGCAACAACCGAGGTGTGATGTCACCGCTTGGCAGAGCATGTGTTCACGAGTGACTGCGTTGAGACGCCGGCCCTTTAAAAACGTGACACACACTCCGAGTTTGATTCTCACGGCCCTGACATTCGGACTCTCCGGACTTTGACAACTGAATGATTGCACTCGGGGTAATTCACTCCAGCCCAGGATGAGCACAGAGAGAATATATTCCTGCCTTGTTTGTCAGAAGATTCTCCTCTCAAAAGCTTAAAGTCAAAGATGAGATGGGCTGATGTGGATCAGTGATATTTTTCTAAAAGCCGCCATGTCAGAAAAGCCTCTTTGAGTCTAATTCCCTAGTTAAAGGTATTAGCGATCAAGGTTCGGTGAACTTGCTTGAGAATCCTCCCGAACTGTCACTTACACCAAATCAGACAGCCGTGGTCTATTCTCTGTCTGCTTTCTCGGTCCTCCCATTCTTCCTTTCTTCCTTTTCACTACAGCATCCCTCCCCCAAACAAATGATTTTAAAGGGTAAAGCTGTCGCCCCCACCGCACACCCAGATCTCAAACTGACATCAAATCAAGTTTCTCGAGGTCGTTATCCCGTCGCGTTGCACAATTCTATATTTATACCTCTTTGCCATTAAATATTTCTACTCAATTAATTTTCTTCTGCATGTAATGAGGCAACACTTGGCCCCGCAAGGCGCCATTTGGGAGGTAGCACTTGGCTAACCGTTTCCCTTTGTTCTACTGAAATAGGGCTTCGGCTTCTCTGGAAGAGAGAAATGGATCACACTCATTTGCCTGCTATCAGATTTTTGGCTTCTTAGACACCCCCAGATCGTCGGATACACTCAAGTTTCTTGGGGTTTGTGCGAGGAGCCTGTGTTGGTGCTGCTTGCATGCTTAGGGAGGTATACTTAGAAAAATACATTAGGGCTGATCGATTACCTGCGAAAATCAATCACGTATGAGGGTGTAAGTGGCCGAGGAGTAAAGATCGGCTTGGGTAACACAAAGGGACAGAAATGATCAGTCACATTCTGCATGCATGAGCGTGACTGGAAAAGGATCCGACACCTCATCAGAAGGTGCATCAGCTCAACCAATTATCCAGCAAGCAATTTCATTGTAGAGTTGATCTAAATCATTGTCATGAATCTCCCTTCTTCCCTCCCTCAGGCACCTCGGTGATTCAGGTGACGGCCACCGACGCGGACGACGCCACCTATGGGAACAGTGCCAGGGTGGTGTACAGCATCCTGGAGGGGCAGCCATACTTCTCTGTGGACCCCGAAACCGGTCAGTGTCTAAAACTCTGCGTAATAGCTTCAGTCCCCAGATATCAGTGTTGTTCATATTTGTCTACTTTTCAACTATTACTTCCTCTTCACTGAAATAAATGTGGCAGTCTGATCATCTTCCATGAATATTTAAGTCATATCAAGATTATTTCACAAACTTAAGCTTTATTAGCCTACTTTTCATCCTGGAATTTGTTGAGATTATCCATATGTCAGGGTTGAATTAAATTGAATTGATCTGAACAAGCAAACAAGCTACAAACAAGAGACATAATTCACACATTCAAAAGAGTAAGTATGAACTTATTTTATCACGCCCCGGCTTCTCCATGTGTTATTAACCTGTTATAACCTCCACATCAGAACATACAAATCAGTATCGACTATGTTTAATGCCCATCAATATACATGAGACATATACTCATCACCTCATAAAAACGGTCTTAGATCCTAAACATAAATACAATGATACAAACAGGATGAGAACATGACTCATGCAAGATGGATGGATTGGTAATTTTTATATGAACGTAATATGACGGACAGACATATAGACGCTTGTAAGTTGACACCAGACTAAATTATAAATCATTAAATTAAGTCTTATTCTTCCAAGATAATTGACAATACAAAGCCAATTCTTGTAAATTTCGTGGCCATCAAAGGTTCTCTTATGAGCTTGAAGCGAGGAAACAACGGTAGTAATAATTACACTGCTGGAAACCTTTCACACATGTTCATGGCTGAATTCTGGACCAAAATGATTTGATTTAGGGAGATTTTTCAACTTTCAAGTAATAAAGGAACAAATACTAAAGTGTAGTTTGCAGATTGATTCATCCATTAATTTACTGCCTTCATGTTCACAGCTTAAGGAGACATTTCAGAATCTCTTTTTGCAAAAAAAAAAAGAAGTTCTCAAACCTGCTGTCAGTCTCGCACCATCAATGTTCAGATTCTTACTTATTGATGTAGAGGTGTTCAATCTAAATTTAGCACCAGAGTAAGAAGAAATGTGTCATAAGAAATGGCAAAGGTCATCATTTCTCCGCGGTAAGTGTTGCTTGGGTAAAAACCTGCACACCCCGCAGCCACGCAGTGCCATGCATCTCCAGTAATGTGCACGGCTCTCCTCACTCTTCCCAGAGTGGAGGAGCTCTAACGATGCTTCAGCCGCTGCACTCTCCACCTACGAGCGTAACCCGACAGCTTGACGCAACAGGTTTTACACCCATCTCCTGGAGGTGGCTGAAGCAGGAAACACAACAAATCACTAGCAGGGCAGAAATAGAGGAGGGAAAGTGAAAGACGGGGGAAGCGAATTAAAGCAATCCATCTGGAGATAACTCCTGGAATGCTGCGATTTTTTTTTTTCTTCCTCCCCACCGACCACGTCTGCCTCTCTCTCGGCGCTGTCAGGAGAGGAGGGGATTTGTAGTCGAGAGCGGCAAATCACCAATCCCTCCAAAAAATGTGCCACTTTTAATCATTAATGTGCGCTTTGGAACGCATCCCGCTCCTGTCTTGGTTTTTTTTTTTTTTTTTTTTGTTTAAACAAAAGAGACAAAAAAAAGCCATTTGCAGATTAGCAGAGGGGATTAACAGTAATATGGTTTATCCCACATGTGGTATGTAAGCTGACATCCCCTCTTACACAAAGACATGCCTGGACATCGCATCATAAGCAGGATTTGTTTCTCCTCTCCTCCTCTTGTGTGTGTGCTGTAGTCATTAAGAGACAACAAAGGTAGCTGCAGATAGAAAACTACCCACAGAAAGTGAGGAAACGTGCATTTGGGAGATTATTTTCTTTGTAGTCACAATAAATCTGATACCACTGGAAAGGTTGCTCGTTTCTTTTTTTAAATAGTGTGAATGGGCATAAAGGCGATGGGGAGCTGTTTTATTTCACAGCCCACACACTCAGCTCTAATGCTCATCCCACAAATGCATGGTCTTTAACAGACTCTCAATACACTTTTCTTTACTTTTCTGTGCAGTTTAGATGCAACTTCTAAAAAAATGAACTGGAGCTGTTGATTGCCTGTGCCCTTTTGAACAGATGCCACATAAACACGAATCGCCAAAGACTGAACAACTGTGATGGATTATGTTTAAAATAACTATTTGAAACTTGTTTTTCAAATTTGAAATGAAATCATTTCTAATATGAGAGAGAAGTATGATCAATTTCAATCATTCTACAAATATTGTGAAAGTTTTCATCAATTTGCAAAGAGAAATGAGCACAATCAACAACTCTGGTTCTGAAAGTCTGCTGGTGGAAAGTTCAGATGTATAAATTGGGGGCAAGAGAAAGAGCACTGTTAATTGAGAGTATTGATTCCAAATCGTAATGTCAATGCAAAACTCACCAATATGTGATGTGAAATGATGCAGCAGGCTGAAAAATGGCAGACACTGCTCTATTAACTAGCCGGTGAGGTAAATATTTCAGTTTTCACTTTGTGCGCATTTTGTTTGTTTCCAGCGAAGTTATGTACGAGGGAGGCAAGAAAAAAAAAAAAAAAAGAGCAAGTCGGAGGACTTTTTGAACAGGCCACGTCAGCCTCTCCCTCCTTCCTCTTTGTTTGATATGCAATGATTCATCTATTCAGCCCGAAAGTGGTGAAGTTTGTCAAAGCAGTTTATTTAGGGTGAAATTTATTTTTCTCATCTCTATTCTCTTTCCACTACGTCTGTCTCCCTCCTCCTCCTCCTCCTCCTACCTGCTCCTCTTTTATGATGCTTCAAATTCAAACGTGTAATAGCAGACAGGATTTAAGACCGACTCTGATGGGAGACGAAAAGGCGCACCTTTTGAATATTGCTGCCAATTACCGCTTCACTCGCTCCCTGTCCCGACTCCAAACTGCAGATCTGACACGTCGGAGTGGAGAAGTAAGCAAGCCGCACGGCACTTGAAAGGCGGAACATCAGCGGAGTCTTAATTCCAAAAGGAGGAGATAAACGACGGCGAATGCAATTGCTCTTAGAAAATTAAAAGGATGCACGGCAATTTTTTTTTTTTGGGGGGGGGGAGGGTTTCTCTGGTCCACTCGCTGGTCTAAATCATCGGAAAGCAGACACCGAAATGTTCTCCTGGGCGGCCGCTGAGCTCCGCGCTGCTTCGCATACAGAGCAAGTGCACTGACCTTTCAGTAATAAAATGATCTTAGTGGTTTAATTATCTGGCCTGTTCATGCATGAGTCCTAAAAAATGAAATATCATTAATTCAATACAGCTGATGCAGACACTTATTTTTAGCAATGTGTCAGGTGAGCCCAGTGATTTCTGCTCTTTCGGATGTGGCCGGTGCACCTGTGGAATTAGCTCCATATAATACTCAGTCATATAAGATTCAGTGAGCTCATTATTTGTGTTGGACTTAAAAAAGAAAAAAAGTTGCAGAGCTGCTGTCTCTTCCAACCAAGTACCATGAAAATTCCAACATTTTCAGGTTAAAATGCAAAATTTTGTTGCATTTGGTTGTCTGTTTATGTGACAACAGTGTCAAAATGATTCTGTTTGACTGTAAATGTCGTCAGGTAAATGAAGCCTGAGTGATCCTGACAGGAACGTAAAAGGAATTTGAATGTAAGTCACATTTAAAGCTAGGGCATACGATGTTGTCCAAAAGCACTTTCAGTCATACTGAGTGAAATGCTCCTTGCCCCCTGGGAGAAGTCAATGCATTATATGTACAGAAAAAGGTGCAGAAAAAATTTGACCACTGTAGCGACCACAGGACAGTAAAAACTCCGACCAATCGTAAGGCGCGGACCGCTCTTACGGAACCAATCAAATCCCTTCGCCGTTCTACCAGCCCCCTGCGTGTACATTTCAATGGCTTGCACTGGCCCTGGTTCAGAGCGCGCGCGCGTTGCCAAGGCGCTCTGGGCGCTCATGGCTCGCGTGAAAAATAGAACGAAGCGGAGCGGGCGCGCTGCGCTCCTATGCGCGTTGTGTGCGGGCAGTCAGAAAAGTTAATAACATTGGAGGCGATCACAAACACCGTGCGTGGCGTTTCCGCGCGCCCGTGCGCGCGGCGCTTCCGCGTCCAGTGCGTTCGCTGCCAACTGGAAGTCCTCCAATGGGGTGGGAGCTGGGCGGAGCCTTGGGGAGATGCTACATTCGTGCTACATGCTAGTTTTCCAAGATTGCCGACCCTAGCTTTAATGTGAAAATACTGGGAAATAGTTGACATAAAATGAGCTATAGTTCAGGACTTAAACCACTCTCACCTTTCAAAATGTACAATACGTGTAGATATTTTCATGTTTTTTTAAATATATTATAAGAATTTTTTTTTTTTTTTTTTAATTTTTAGAAATATTTTTGGAATTACTTTCTTATTTTTTACTATGCGATTGACAAGACGTGGCATAGCAGTAACATGATCTGTCATTGTCTGTGGTGCCTCTCATGGTCCATCGATCATTGGGAACAGTGTCTTCATGAGTCAAAGGAAAACTCCTTTTGTCAAAAAGGGACGCACTGAATTTGGATTTTCACCCGCCGAGGTCACCTCAGGAAGTGTTTTCAGTTTTGGACGGGAGAGAAAAGAACGGGCTTACGATTCCTCTGCGGCTCATTTCTCTCCGAGCAAGCTCACAGAAGTGGTTCGACTGTAAAAGCTGTTCTTTAAAAAATATGATTTATGTGTCATTATTCTCAATTTTTTTTCCAACCGGATGTCGGCTCGGTCTTCAACGTGATAAAGACGAAGTAAAACCTGCAAATAACGAGTGCTATAAATCTAAATAATCTCCCGTCTGCTTCCCCACAGGCCTGATTAAGACCGCCCTGGCCAACATGGACCGGGAGGTGAAAGAGCACTACCAGGTGGTGATCCAGGCCAAAGACATGGCCGGGCAGATGGGCGGACTCTCAGGAACCACCACGGTCAGCATCACGCTCAGTGACGTCAACGACAACCCGCCGCGCTTCACCAAGAGTGAGTAGCCGCGGTCCTTCTGGCGGCGGGCGCCGAGTGACCACCGGCCCGTGTGAAAGCCACTTGTCAGTGCGATGCGGTGCCAGGCGAGGCAGGCGGCCCCCCCATCTGGTGTCAGTTTCAAAATGAATTTGGATTATCGCAGGGAGCTCTGGGTTTTGTGCCTCTTAAAGGCAGGGAATAATTAAATATAGAGCCACATGACGGAGCGAAGGGTCCTGCAAAGTGCATCAGATCAGCTCTGTAATCCCTATTAAATGAAGAAAGTACATTCACTGGGTTTTATCTCCCCGACTCTTCCTCTCCCTTTTGTCTATCTCCCACTATTAAGTCCTTCTCCTGCTGCCTTTTACTTCATAAAACCGGCACTCTCTCAGTTTAAACTGTCCTTGGTGAGCTCACCCCCCCCCCCCATACACACACGCACACACACACAACCCTTTTCTTTTTGTTGTAACTCTCTTGTTCATCAATCTTTTTGATTTCCTGACTCCCTACCTACCCTGGTTCAGTCCCTGCCTTTTCTTCTGACGCCCACCCCACCCCTCCCCCAACGCGCTGCGTCTCCCTCTCGTGCATCTGGCAGAGCGGCGGCGCCGAGCCAGATCGGATTGACAGATTACCGGTGTCGCCGTGTTCCCACCCCCGGCTCAACTTCCAACCCCCCCCCCCCCCCCCCCCCCCCCCCCCCCCACACACACACACACACACACACACACACACACACACAAAGAACAAAAAAACTGTACGACTTAGTGACGCGTGCGCACAACGCTGAATCCACCATACCAGCTCAGAGGGAGGCAAAGGGGTGAGCTTGTTGGGGAGGGCGGGGGGGTCACCGTCATCTCGACTCCCTCCCCCAATGAATGAGCAGCGAGACCGGGAGGTGACAGGACGGGTGGGGGGGGGGGTTAGATTTAAGAAGAAAGACGAAGAGTGAGGCAGACGACAGAACAGACAGCCTGTGATGGAGGTGGGGGGTGGGGGTGTGGGGGGGTAGATTGAAAGAAGAAGAAAGAGGAAGAGATATTGTAATGGGACACCCAGAGGAGGCAGAGTGTCAGGAAGCGATATCATTGTTGTCTGCCGGAGTGATGCCTCTTCTTTTCCACCCAATGCTAAATACCTGTTAGCCTAGGGAAGCTTCCTTGTGGTGCCTTTCAGCATGCCTGCCTCTCTGCGTGTGTGTGTGTGTGTGTTTGGAGGCAAGTGTCAGCGTCACCGAGACCTGCCGAGTCAGGCGTTGCCAAAACACTGTCAGCATGTTTTATTAGTGTGTCAGTGCCGTTTGTCTCCGCAGGCTGTGTGTATATCACACCCGCTGCCTCCTGCGGTCCGGCTATTTATTTAAGCATACGAGATGCAGCCGGGGACGCCGCGGCCGACAGGCAGCCATCAATTCACCCGCCTCGAACCGGGAAATCATCTTACTAAAACATGAAAAGAAAGGAAGGAAAGGAAGGAGAAAAGGAGGAAGAAGCAATTAATTTATGTTGTGAAAATCGGCCGAGAATTTATGTGGCGTCCTAAACTTGAAGTGGTTCGTCAATAGCGCTCGTAGGCGATTTAACGCGTGAGGCCGAGTGTCTGTTTGGGAAATGAAAGATGTTTGAGAGCCGATCTACAAATGTTGCAGCACTAAATCTAATGCTCCCTCTCTCTCTCTCTCTCACACACACACACACACACACACACACACACACACACACACACACACACACACACACACACACACACACTCGCTCTCACTCTCTGATTGGCTCTGACTCACTCTCTCTTGTAAACCTGCTCTCTGACTCACCCACTTACACTCTTTCTTTTTGCACTAACAAGGTCATAAAACATTTCTCGGGCTGTGACGCTCGCCGGCTGTCAGGACGGGCGTCGGCGTTGGGTTGGTGTTTGTGTGAAGCGGCGCTTTCCCAATCGATCGATTGCAGGTTAAGAAAATCTTTTCGAAGGAAACGGAATCACCACTTATGGGAACGTGGCGCGAAAAGAGATACCAAGGATGCGGCCTTGGTTGTCATGGCCCTATACACCTACGCACACACACACGCCTACACACAGAAAGCTTGCTGGATGTGAGGCCTCCTCGTTGATTCACTTCATTCCCCAACCCTCCAACATCAAAGTGCCAACGACTGACTAGTTTCAGAAAAGCTTCCCTGTAGTTTTCATGCCACACCACTAGTTAGTGCTCTGTTTATATTTTTTATTTTTTATAACACAGAACAATACAATATTTAAATATCTGAGCTACACAAGTGCTGTAAAACGTTCTGAGACATCCGCTCGTTAAATCCAATGGTGCATGTTTAAGGGGCTGTGGCCATTCACTGACACTGATGTATAGAGCAGTGTGTCATCTGCATATTATGATAGGCGATGTTGAAATGTTCAATGATGTGCCAGAGGAAGCGTGTATAGATTTTAAGTGTGTGTGTGTGTGTGTGTGTGTGTGCGCGCGCGCGCACAGTAACACTCTGTTTAAATCATTTACAGCATTTTATGCTTCATTTGTTGGATGAAGAATGCTTTGAACATAAATATTGATTGACCTCAAAATTTTTGAATTTCCCTAATGAGGCTATCAGTGTTTGCGACCACAGCCATACGAGTCCTCTTGAGTTAATGTGTCATAAAGTTTAGGTCACCTACAGGAAAGGAAAAACCCTGTAACTACTGAAAGTCTAAACTTAAATCTAATAAACAATAAATGTGATGACTTTTGTTTTGAGGAGTTCCGATTTGTTCCCAAAAAGACAGAAATTCCCCAAAAAATAACAATGAGAAAAAAATTAGAAAGAATTTTTCTGTCTCTGGGGAATACTGTATTAACTTACTCTAAATAACGATGACTTTCTGAATCCGAACCTGTGTTCTTTTTATAATTTTTATTTCACAGAGGTTGGATTTTTGCCCCTGCATGACAAAATGTTGTGAATGTGTAAAAACTTTTACAGCAGCTATAAACAAAACAGCCCTAATCTTGCAGGATCTTATTCATATTTTACCATTAAAATTAAACATTAAACTTTAGTCTTAAGGCATAGTTCACTGCATAATGCAAGTAGGACTCCACAAGTCTGTGTTTTCGAAGTTTATTGACCCAAAAAAAGGAAAAGTCATGTTGTGATATTTCACTTTTCAGGGGCATTTCAATGTCTTTTTTGCCTCAGTCTGAGATAAGTGCATGTCCTCACATACGATAATAAAACATACACTCGTGCACATCTTTTGGTGTTACCCAGACTGACCGCATGCCTCTTTGCTTGCAGCTCTGTATGAGTTCAGAGTGAACGAGTCCATCGAGCTGGGGTCCACGGTGGGAGTGATCCGGGCCATGGACGCCGACGTCGGGGAGAACGCCGAGATGGAGTACCGGATCATGAGCAGCGACGGCCCCGGGATGTTTGATATCACCACCAATCGCAGCACGCAGGAGGGCGTCATTGTGCTCAGGAAGGTCAGGCCTCTCCCCTGGGGGTCTCCTGTCAGGTGGGGGAGGAGGGGTTGATGGGAAGGGGAGGGCCTGGAGGGGTTAATGGGATCACATGAGGTGGAGTGCAGTTTCCACAGCGGGATGGATGGCTCTTTTTCCCAAAGCCATTTTTTTTTCCCGTTTTCAGTTAATTGTCTGAGTTTTTTTTCTTTTTCTAAACAGTGTCCACTTTCATATAGATGCTAGAAGCTGATAAAAGTATTGATCCGGTCATTACGTTACAGCCCACTATTGCCCTATAAGCAATAGTGAGCTGCTCCATAGGCAATAGGCTGTGCTTTTTCTGCCCTGGATTGGACCATAAAGTCGTTAGTAAGAGATATGGATGACTCTGAGGTGTAGGAAATACTCTAACCTATAGAAAATGTGCAACATTGAATTGAATAGACTAATAGAATAATCCCTCCACCCTATTTGAACCAGGGTTTAAATCCCTCCTCACAATATGTCTGCTGTTCTGTCCTTTTCTCTCTTTTTTTTTTTTTTTTTTTTTTTTTTTTTCTTTTCTCTCTTTTTAGCCCTTTAACCCCAAAACAGCAGAAAGCTGTGACTTTTGAGTCTGAATCTGCAGGTTTCTTCCTCTTAAAAAGGAGTTTTTCCTGTCCACTCATGTGGATTGTTGAGTTTATCTCTTTAAAGTGCCTTAAGTTTAGCGCTTTGAAAATTGAACTGACAGATTTTTTTCAACATTAATACCCAGTCTGAGTGTGCTTGTTTTCCCCTTACATTGTGCAGGTTTGATCTGGTGACTCGAAATTTCCAGAATATGTTCAAACTGTATCCTGACTTCACCCATAGCTGGGATCAGCTGCCCTTCGACCCTGAGTTATATAAACCGGCATCAAAGATGTGTACAGATTGATGGATTGTGGGGAGAAAAAGCTAAAAATGAGACTAAAGCTGCGCCGCTGCCAGCTTCAGATGCCTTTTAGGATGTCACTGGGACAGTTCGGGGGATTTAACGTCTCTTTCATATAATCAGGACAAGAACTTTTTCCTTTTTTTTTTTTGTCTCTTGTCTGGCATTGTTTCTAAAAAGCAGCTTAGCCTTCTGGAAACCCAAAGCTCAAAAAAAGGAGCTCAAACACAGGCAGTTTTTGCTCTTTTTTTTTTTTTTTTTCATTAGAAGTTGACATTGTCGCTGTGCAGGTCTTTGGTTGGATGGAGATGCAGCACATTACGTATTCTGACCTGTCATTCCTCATTGCTTTGTTTCGATTGATCCAAACGTGTTTTGTTCGTTGCAGAACAGCACAGAAAATACATTCGAAACAATCATTTGAGATATTCTTTTTTTTAAGGCAAATGAGGAACACTAGCATTTTTTTTCCAGATTAAGATTTCTCCATAATTATTCAGTTGAATTTTTCCCAGTTCTTCTTTATAGAATTCGCTAATTTTTTTAACTATTTTGCATGACATGATTGGCACATGTGCTTGTTTGTGACGCAGAACTCACGAAGATCCTTTTTGTTTTCGGTGTTAAAGTCCAAACAGTTTGTTAAAAATGTGGGGGGTAAAGAAGCACCTCTAGCATATCGTGTCTTCACACCGTGATTGGTGGATGTTTATATCGGCCTGGAGCTTCCTTGGAGGAAACCTCGCAGACACAGACCAGGGAAAAAGAAATTATGGCAATTACGTTGTTGCTTTTGTTTTGTTTTTTAACCCCCTCTGGGCGAAAAATGCATTAAATGTATTTTTAAAAAAAAAATGAAAAAAGCGTGTTGACAGAGTCCATGTGGCTGAGGAGCACCTGATGGAACAAATCTGTTTACATTTGAATCAATACAGCAGCAGGGGCTACACACAACAACCTGCTGAAGGTGCACACGTCATTATTGACCCTTTTAAATATTATCGAACTCATGTGATGCCTAAAGATTTCCGTTCATTTGCCAATAGCAGTGCCGATGAACGCACGTGTGGTATAGAGCTGCAGCAAACACTTGCAAACCACCTCGCTTTCTGTTTATAGAGCAGTGAAACAAAGTCAAGGAGTTGTTTGTCAAACAAAGTACTTTATGAAATACTTTCCCACACAGCTAACTGCTGCTTCATCCATTACTGCGTGCACTATTTTTCAACTAATACGCTCTCTGGAGGAAGCAAAAAAAAAAAGACCAGAATCATTCAGTTGTGCATTCCCAAGTACACCCCGGCGTCCATGAAAGTGAGATTTTATTCCTCTGCAAGTCAGCATTTATTCAAAACAGCAAACAAAATAAACAAGATATTGTCTTTAAATGGTGATTTGAATTAATCCAAAGAGAAAACAGACAAGCAGAAAACAAGAGAACATCAATCTATTCATCAGGAAAAAAAAAACCTGTTAAAACACTCTGAACACAACAAAAAGAGCCCCCATAGTCACAAAGATGCCAGTCTGTGGAGGTTTATTTCCAATTGTTTTAATATAATAAAAAACAGCAGTCATTCAAATGATGTTTTTTTTGTTTGTTTGTTTCTTTGTTTTTAGTGATCTAGCATCCACTCTGTCATCAGCACAATCAGAAAAATGGTTAAAAAAAAATATATAATTGTGTTTTCTCAAACTTGACTGGATCACATAAAAAAAAGACTGTAGAGCATCTTCCTCCCACTAAATGATGTAACTCAGTCAGTGAATTAATCTTTAAACTAAACATCTCAATGGGGGAACATTTGAAAGCAACATAAACGTTGCTTTCAAATAAAAAGTAGCACGTTTCTGAAGCAGTAAGTGTAATTTTACTTCCAAACGCTGAGTTTTGGCCTTTTATTGTATGTGAGTTTCACCTTCTTGCTCCAACAAACGAGCTGAACTCGACTTGGGAAAAATTAAAAAAAAAAAAAAAGTGACATGAACTTTTTATTACCATATGCTCGGGCAGGCAGGCAGAAGACGGACAGTAGAGTTATTAAAATTTCAACTTCCACTTGCCCACACTTCCAGTGCATTCTGTTTTGAGTGAGATCCAGCTTTCCTCTCAGCTGAGACCAAAGCAGAAATATTGATGGCGGGTATGGATCGGAGCATTCGGCTGTGGCGTGTTTGATGTATTCAACAGTATCTGGCGGTTGCCTTATCAAGCGCCCTCTCTGCTGCCTTTCGATCGATCGCCTCCATCACGCCGTCATTAAGTGGGAGATGACATAATTGCCTTTTGTAGCCGCGGCGGTGCTGGAGTGGATGCGGCGCAGACGTGGGAGGGAGCGTGTGCGGCGCGGTGCGAGCGTGCCCTAATTCTGAACTGACTAATTAACTGTCCCAGTCAAGTGCGCTCGTCCCCCTCATTCACAGCCACAGACACACTGCTGCAGCGAAGCCTCGGCGGCACAAATCAGTGACTCATGATGTGTTTCAACTAGTCCTGTAGTCACGATCACTGAACCCGAGACTTGAACGGTCCAAGACCAAGTCAAGACCAAGACATTAAGGGTCCGAGGCCAAGACAAGACCAAGACTAAAGTTGGACTTACAGCAAAAGATTTTCACATTCCCAAACAAAAAACACTTTTGTGAAGCTAGGATTTTAACTGGAGTTTCATACCAGTCTCCTCCTAGTCGTGGGTTTGGGATAATATCAAAGGTGTTTGATATGAAATGTGTTTGATATTATGACAAGTCTTTGTAAAATCTCAGTCTGAGGTGCTTTGACTAAAAATACTTGCCTTTAGATGTGAGCTGATCGTTTTCCAGCGGTCGTTTGATGTATGTGTGTCTTTAGATAAGACCAAGACTTAGAGACAAGACCAAGAAAAGACTGTGACTTTAATGGTCCAAGACCAAGTCAAGACCAAGACTTTAATTGTCAGAGACATTTGGCATCCAGATGTGGTCACATGACTATTTGGAGTTTGAGCATTGACTGTTTTACTTTAAAATATTGTAATTACACATACTGCTTATACTTTTGTATTTGTTTAGTATTAGTTCAATATTCACATAATTCACTAAAACAGGTATAAAGATTTTTTTTTTACTTTTACAAGAAAAAAATGAGGTTTTTGTTTTCTCCCTTTAAAGTTTGTCTTTTGAAGAAAAAATGTGTTAAAATTCCAGCCTTTGATCCTCAATCTGCTCATCTGTGTTGTTGTCATGTTAATTTTCCCCTGAAATGTCACATTATTCAGCAGTGTGTGTGTGTGTGTGTGTGTGTGTGTGTGTGTCCATCAGCGGGCTTGTTAGTGTCCTTGAAGAAGACACTGAGACCCTTCAGCTCATTAGAGGTTTTCAGATGAGTGAATTTAGAACAAAACAAACAAAAAACAATCTGACCCCAAATTAAATATGGTAGTATGCTCAAAATGGAGATTATTTTTTTGTAAGAATTCAGCAGTCAAACATGCCGCCGCGTACAAATGGATCCTTAAATGTGTTTTTTTTTTTTTTTGTTTTGTTTTTTTTTGTTTTTTTATGGATAAAACTGCTTGAGTGAATGGAGGAGCTTTTTATAATTCCAGAAAACAAATGTTGAGTTACAGTGTGTCAAACTGTGGACGTGGGAAATTTAAACTAAACACAAAAAATGTGCTTGCTTTTGTTGTCAAAAAACTTCTTGGGAATAAATCTAATATAATCGGAAAGCTGAACAGTAGAGTAGGCCTTATACATCGTGCCTCATTCATAAGGAAAATGCATTTGGGATGAACAGCAGAGCTTCGTGTTTGGTTCCATCTTTAGAATGATTAAAATCGTCACTCTAGCTAGTATTATTACAACTCATTTATTACAGCTACAACTACAGCTAAAATTGAAATCGAATATCTTCCAAAAATGGCCAATGTTTCTGTTGAATAGATGAACTGATATGGAAATCAGCTGAATTACTGTGAAAACTATCATTAAAATCAAAATCTGTCTTGTTTCTTAAGAAATATTAATCGGAATAAAAACATTATGTCATCGGCAAACAATTCTGTTCAGATTTAGAGGCAAGAAAATGTAACATATTCCTGTTTTTTGTCAACTTTGATGTCCACTGTTTAATTCCATGAGTTTACTACAGTTAAAATGACCAACATTGTCATGGCCATTAATGTTTTTTTGGTTGCTACAAAATGTTACGACTTACCCAACAAAACGTTTAATATCAGAAGGTTGACATTAAAAGTGAAAACTCTTGTCTCAGTATCGATCGAGATTTTGGAAGTTTCCTACATTGCGCTGCACCACAGATGTGTCTTCTCACCTCCTTTCGCAGCCTCTGGACTTCGAGAGGAAGCGTCAGTACAGCCTCCGCATCCAGGTGGAGAACGTCCACATCAACCCTCGCTTCTACGCCAAGGGCCCCTTCAGGGACGACGCCTCCGTCAAGATCCTGGTGGAGGATGTGGACGAACCTCCGGTGTTCGAGCACTCCAGCTACACCATGAAGGTGAGGGAGGACGCGCCCCGGAACAAAATCATCGGATCGGTCAACGCGTCCGACCCCGACGACAAGAACTGGACCGTCAGGTACGGCAGACTCATCCGGCTGGTTGTTGGTGCTGAAGAGCTTTCTTTAAAGAAAAAAAACAAAAAATGAAAATTGCATCAAAATGGGTGTTCCCACCAAATCTACACCAACAGCTATCATGCAACACTGTAATTTGACACCAGCCTCCTCGTTTTTTCCTGCAGTTATCAACTAAGAATATCAAACAAAAAAGGGTTCAATGTTGCAAGTCGGCATGACTTTATTCTGTAGACTTTACAAGACCCGGTTCAAATCGGCCAATCACCTATAATTCAACTCCAGTCTCCTCATCTTTTCTTCTGTAATTGAGAGACAAGTATATGAAGAGATCTATGACAAGCTGATCTCAGATCAGGCAAACCTCAACTGATCTCCTGAGCAGCACCACACCGCAGTATTTGTAATTTGACACCAGCATCTCTGCATTTGTGGTTAATTATTGAAAGAATGTGTGGCAAGATTACTTCCAATTTGCCAATCTTGCTTCAAAAAGAGTAAAAAAAGCGTAATTGAACATGTTCTTTTAGAGTCCCAACTCACCAGTTTAGTTACATTGATTTCAATGATCTGATCAGGAGCAAAATTAAATTACTTTCAATACATAAGTGAAGTGAGTTTTCTCAAGAAAATACATCCAAAAGTCATGAGGCTGTAAAAAAAATAAATTGGTCACTGCTTTTGAAAAACCAAACCTCATCATTTCATCGGGTTTAGCTCCTAATAATGTTTATTTACAAGGCATCAACCTGGAATTGAAGATCTAAACAAAACAGTAAACCCGAGTGGTTGGAGCACAATGTCAATTTGCGGTCTGAAAACTCCTTAAAAATCCAAAAATCAAGTGTCCGTGCAACTCAGCGTGTTCAGATTATTAGCCATATGTACGCCAACCATCAGAATGTGAATTGTTCTGTGATGAAACATGAAACGAAGCCGTTTTCTACAGCCTCAGTGGCCACAGATGGTAAATATCTGAAAGGAAGAGACAGAAAAGCTCAAGGAGATACAACGGCGTGAACCTTGAGTTGAGTGCGGCTTCTTTCTCCGTTCAGTCAATATAGTTTTCTCCTTTTTTGAATGTTAACTTTATTATGATATGTGGGTGAAAGCGCCAACAGTTGTAAATAACGCTCTGCTTTTGTATTTTACTCACCCTCGACATAAACAGCATTGAAATACCGAGGCCTTGACATCGATGCTTTGTTCAAAACTGCTACTAAAAACCGGAATGTGCCAGAAGTTCACTCAAAACAACCCCGAGATGCAAAATTATGCGAGTGCTCGGTGAAACAGGAATAACGGCAGGCCGAATGCGAGGCTGCTCCTCCACTCCGACTCCCGACTTTTTTTCATTTTTATGATGCACCGAGGGAGTTGCCTCTCAAGGTTGAAGTTCCACCACTTTATTGCAGGTGTCAAATGCGATATCATTCTCTTTTATCGCCCATCATCAAGGAGGTAGCTACCCTGTGGCATTTAAAGCCGTGCTGAGGAGGAGGAGGAGGAGGAGGAGGAGGAGGAGGAGGTGGAGGTGGGGCTGGGATGCCTGGGGGCTGCCTGGCATGAGGAACTCACCGAGGCGGTTATCTTTATTAGCTCGATACGACGCACGCTGACACGTGCATCAGCGGGGGATGCATACACACACACACGTCTTTAAGTAAGAGAAAGTGTTGTGTGCCGTGGAGACGTGAGCAGAACAAATAAACACGGGCGTCGCTGTCACGGCAACAAGGACTTTTTAGCGTTAGCCGTTAGCTCGTCAGTCAGGGTAGGACTGGTGTCTTCTGAGAGCAGTGGAGGTCTGCACGAGAACCAAAGTGAATTAATCAGCAGAGTTTTCACTGAGTTGAATACTCAGTAAAAACTGAGCTTCAAAACTTTTATTTTGAAAGTGTGCAATTAAATTTCCATGAGTCTGCATTGAGTTTTATTTTGAAAAACACCTTCTTCTTTTTTTTTTAACACCATACCACCAAAAAGTTTTGGGATCGCTGACTAAATCTGTATGTGTTTAATTGAAGGTAAGCCTTTTTTCTAAAATGTCTTGCATGAAACATTTAATAAGGTTAGGATTGAAATGAATAAACAAGAAGTCGACGGACAACACGTGGCCTTAAAAAAAACATTTCAGCCTCCTTATTCGATGAAAGATCATAAAATCAATCTGCAACAACTAGATAATGAGTCATCGAGCAGAAAAAATAACCCGCTACTATTTTGAGAATCAGTTAACCCGTGGAGTCAATATTTAATTAAAAATATGGCAGAATTTTCTTCATGTCTTGGTAACAAAAAGGTTTTTCTGTTCACCCTGTGATGGCAGGGACAAGTGGGTTTATTCTGATTGTGTGATTGTTGAACTGTAGGAAAATGTGCAATCACTGAGAGCCTCTAGCTCTTTTTTTTCCAAGATCACATTCAATATCTGACTTTTTTTAATATTACTGTGTGTACTGGAGGTAGAAGTAACTGTCACGTTTCTCAGCTTTTTGTTGGTTTTGCTGGAGTTTTCTTCGTGAGAAGTTTGCATGACGAGGTTAAATAACAAATCAGTTTGTGGTTTTTACATTTAACAAATCCCTTCATAGTAACTATAATTTGCATCTCAATAAAAAAGTAAAGAAGAAGAATAAGAAAAATTACAGAAGATGCATTTATAGTTCTGCGTCTTGCATGACCAACCAAACAACTGAAAAATAAAGTATAATAAAGAGTCTGGAGAAGAGTTAAAGTGAAATGTAAAACATATTATCTGCAAGTTTGGTGACTTTTTTGAATCTGAGCTGCAGATTAATTAAAAAAAAAAAAAAGTGCTTGGATTTGGACGATTTTCAGTCCGGCTCATGTAAGATGCAGCTTGAGCGTTTTCCTTGTGATCGGAGGTCAAAGGCTGTTGGGTCTTCATGTAGCGTCTGCAGCGAGTCAAAGGGAAATATGTCCCAGTCCCGCTGATCACTAACATTTCTGTAACCCTGCGCGTCCTTCTGCCCGGCCTCGCATGCAGCCAGCTGCCGGCCTGCTGAGAGCAGCACTTTGTGGATGCCCGGTCAGGACGGAGCGCTCGCTGTTATCTCTCCGTCATTAATCAGATCGGAGGGGGGAGGGGAGTGGTGGTGGTGCGAGAGGGGGGACCCGGCCCGGCCCGGCCGGCTGAATTATTGGGAATATTAGAAAAGCAATTAGTAAAAGCCCACGGCTGACGCGAGATTTAACGAGGTTAGAGTTACTGTCGGTCCCGGTGAGCGTGGGGGGAGCGGGGAGGACGAGGAGGAGGCGGGAGGCAGGCAGCATTTAGATAAAGACGCTGAAATGGTTGATGGGGGAAGGAGGGGCGAAGCAGGGGGGAGAGGAGAGCGGTGCGGCGGAGCATTGAGAGCCCCCCCACCCCCCCACCCCCCACCCCCCACCTGGTTCATAGTCTCCCCTCGGGGGTCTCCTTCCTCTTACGCCGGCCCTCCCGATGCCTGCTACTCCATTAATCACACTGATGTATCACAGGAGTCTGGAAGGCAGAGGAAAACAACACCACTGGATAACCTGTTGGCTCTGAGTGTGTGTGTGTGTGTGTGTGTGTGTGTGTGTGTGTGTGTGTGTGTGTGTTTAGGAGAAAGGCAGAGAAAACAGTGGTAATACTCTCACTTTACTAAAAGCACCAGAAAAATGGGCCGTTTTCTGTTAATGCTGTGTCGCTATTGAGGACGATCTGTGAGGCTGAAGACTCTTCCTCCGCTTCTCCACAAGAATGTAAAGCTGTATTGACACCTTTACAAGGTTGATAAATAAGTTCACTATCTTGACCATCGGTCTCTTTCATACACGGTGATTGCATTGCACGAGAATTATCACCGATACAAGTACACGATTGTGTCAAGGTTGTGGGATTTTTCCAGAAACCAGAGGTGACAGTTTCTTTTCCCAGCATGCCTCATTATCTGTAAGGTTTTTATTTATTAATTATTTTCATAAACTGACAAGAAATATGTGCAAAGTGAAGTTTAACAGCAGTTTTCTAAAGAAATCAGTGAAGAAGCTGAACTAAAATCATACAAGAATCTGGAGATCGGCCAAAAAAAAAACTAAATGTTCCATTAAAGAACAGAAAAGTTCCTACAGTTTTCTTGACTAATTGTTTAAAGTGTGTATGTCCGTACATTTCTATTCGCACCTGTGCTTGTTAACAGCTTTGTTTTCAATCTGTGGAAGTTTTTTTGTTTTTTTTGTTCCACTGCTTTCTGGAGGTGTTTATCCATGCAGCAGATGTTTCAGAGGCAGATATGTTCCCAACCCGGGTACATTAACCTAAAACTCTATACGCTCGCATAACACCAAAGGCTAATTGAGGAAACGTTTTCTGCACACCGACCTCTTTTCAGAGTGTAATTAAACTCCTGTTCTTTGCCTCATTTGTGAAGGTAGAGAACGCTGTTTGTTCCCTTCAGCCAAGTTGCCCTTTTGATTTCGTAGCAAATGTGTTGTGTTGAAATATGAATGGAATATAAAAAAAGGTAATGATGACAGAGTGCAGAGTTGTCCATCACACCTGCCAGATGAAAAACAGGAAAACAACCTTGAAACACAGTAATGGTGTTATCCATAGTGATACAAATATATTGAAGTTCAGAGGAATGAGGCTGATGCCAAATTACCCAACATACTTATTTATTTATTGATTCTTTTGTATATATCTTCACAAATAGATTATATCTTTATATGATTTGATATACTGATATATTGAGGCTGGTGCCAAATTACAAGCGTCTCTACATCAGCTTATGTATTGTAATTTTTTATTAATCCATTGTGTTTAACAATGCATGTGACAATGAGGCTGATACAGAATTACAAATACATATAAGAAAAAAATAAAATAAGTTCATTTGACCTGCAGACATCCCAAAAATGAACTGTTTCATTAAAAAAAAAAAAAAAGAAATCTGAACATCTGCATGCGTGTTACCTTCGCAGGTACTCCATCGACCGACACACCGACATGGACCGGATCTTCAGCATCCACGCGTGGAACGGCTCGGTGTTCATCCAGCGGGACCTGGACCGGGAAGAGAAGGCCTGGCACAACATCACCGTCGTCGCCATCGAGTCGAGTGAGTGCGGCGGCGGGACGGAGCGCCGACGGCCCCGTCCACGTCTCATCTTCTTCTGTCTCATGAATCGGATTATCTGCCGTCTGTAATCCGTGAATGTCCAGCTGGTAGCTTCTCCGACTCTTAAGAATCACTTAAACGCATAACAAAAGAGGCCTCACTCACTTTTTTACCTCCAAAATGACAGAGGTTTATTTTTTAGCTTAATTCACAAAGAACAATCCTCCATGATCTCATGAGGGATTTATTCGTAGTTTTAAGTGCCTCACAAACTACACAATCTCTTCGCAGGAGGCATCGTGTCACAGACCAACACCCATGCTGTTTTTTCTCTTTTCATTTCCGCTCACGTTTCACCTGCACGTGCACGATCGACCAGTCTGAGCCGCCGCGGTTCGCTCGGTAACGCCAGCGAACGCGGCACATATGCGCTTTGCTACCCAGAGGAAAAAATAATTAGCGGTGTAAATTCTCCGTGTCCACCTCTTGTGTCTCCTAGACAACCCGCGACAGTTCAGCAAGGTGCCCGTGTACATCAGAGTGCTGGACGTCAACGACAACGCTCCGACGTTTGCCACCAATTACGAGACGTTTGTCTGCGAGAACGCCAAGGCTAATCAGGTTGGTTATTACCAAACACAAAGCCGTCGTCATGGTTTCATCTCCACTTCCCCCGGTGCAGCTTGTAATTAGGAAGGAGACTTTGGAAGCCTCTCAGGTGTGCTTTCAGCTACGTGAGGGCAGAAGCTGCTTTCTGGAGGTTCACATTTCACTTTTTAAGTTGGTGAAACTTGAAATGGCAGCTTTTATTTCTGCTGTGAAGAGGTTAGAAAAGGAAAAGCCGCATTAAACACGGTTTGCTTTCAATACCGCCGCAGCTGGCGTCTTCTTCCCGGCTGTAAGCCTGCCTGCCGCTTGTCTCTAGTTGAAAACGCTAAACGCTGCGACACGCCGCACACAAATGCAGACACGAGTCTCTGGGTTTCGCTGTGACTTGCAGAATCAGCCGCAGGTTTTGTCTCCACACTCAGATCAGAGGCAAATACAGCCGTTCTGGGCTCAGCGGGGCTCAGAGAAACGAGTGACGAGGCCCCGAGCTGGGACTGGAGGGCAGACTCTATTATCACCGTGTTGCCTTCAAGAAACTGGACCTGATACATCCAAACAAAAAATGGTGAAACAGGAAACAGCAGTTTCAAAATGTGCTAAAGTCGAAAAATTATGTAACTCAAACAGGGCGTAATTATTAATTTCAACCAGGCTGGTTAACAGTAAGGCTCATATAAATCTGTAAAACTGCACATACACTTTCACAAAGAGTCCATAAACTTTACTTCTGTCAACTGCGTGCACCTTAAAACTGCTTTTAAGAAAGGCGCTTTCATCCACGCCGAAGACCGAGTCTGGGATGTAAAAACGTCACTTCGACGTCTCGCCAGTCGTCGCAGTTCTTGTATCTTTGCACCTGTTTATTACTGAACGAGCTCTCGAGGTATTTTCTGGCTTGTTAACTCTTTGCCTTTTAACAACTCCCCCAAGAATCAAACCATCCCTTCAAACTGAATTAACTGTGAGGTTATTCATCACAGCGGCTGGTGTTAACATTAAGAAGCAGTTACCAAACCCTAATGAGGTTGTGCTGCTGGTATCTAATTAGATGATTTACAGCTCCGCAGATGATGTATATCACCAGAAAATAGAATGGAATCGCTTTGATAGCGCTGGCTGTATTAAAGCTTTGTGTTGTAAATTAGGGGCCTTGTCTTTTGTTTCCTTTTTTTTTTTTTAAACCATCATTGTATTTAATTTGTGTGTTCAACAAAGCGCTTGAAGTCAAAATACAGACATACACACACACACACGAAAAGAAATGGAATATCTATCTATTACAAGCACCAAAATATATGTACTTCATTTTACATGATTATATATTATATTGTTTCACACACTACAAATTTATGGTATGTATAACAATATAATGTATATGAGAATGAGTCTGGTGCCAAATTACAGGCATGATCACTCACACACACAGAAATAATACAGAAATAGTTCTAATATATGTTCTCATCAATTTCATCAACATGTGTGGACAATTAAGAAGCTGGTGCAAAATTACAAACACAAAAACAGTGCCTTTGAATTTACCTTTAATGGCCTTGATGTCAGTTTTTTTTTTTTTTTTTTTTTTGTCATTCTTTCTGACGTTTAGTAGTAAAATCTTTTCACTTTGATCTTTATTGAGCTTGCACCTGCTCCAGTAGTGTCAAATTTCACATATCTGCCTCGGTGTACAGATTCAGTGTAAACTGCAGCAGATGCTTTCCTGAAGTTAGAAGACAGTTAAAAAGTTTTGCCAGACTGCAAAAGAAATTCAGACTTTCTTGAAATCTCTTCTTGCTGCAATAAACTTTTGTGGTGTGAATCTACAGACTTTTCCTGGTAGTGTTAAAATGAATAACTGGTGTGTGTGTGTGTGTGTGTGTGTGTGCGCGTGTGTGTGTGGTTGCAGAGGATCCAAACGGTGAGCGCCACGGACCCCGACGAGCCGCCCGGAGGACACAGCTTCTTCTTCAGCCTCGCCCAGGAGGCTGCTGGGAAGGCCAACTTCTCCGTGCGTGACAACAAAGGTGAGGCCTCAGAGATCCGGCGCCCGCCGGCGGCGCTCTAGCGTCCCGCGGCGCTCCGTCACGCGGCTCTCTCCGCTGCTGTGTGCAGACAACACGGCGTGGATCGTGACGCGGAGGAACAGCTACAACAGCCTGCAGAAGAGCGTGTACCACGTGCCCGTGGTCATCTCCGACGGCGAGCTCCCCGTGCAGAGCAGCACCAACACGCTCACCATCCGTGTGTGCACCTGCGACCGCGAGGGCAACATGAAGCTGTGCAACGCCGAGGCGCTGACGGCAAGGGCGGGGCTCAGCACTGGCGCCCTGGTGGCCATCTTGCTTTGCGTCATCATCCTGCTGAGTGAGTGCGGCGTTTGTTTTTCTTCTTCTTCTTCTTCTTCTTCTCTCCACCACAGAGACTCAACCGGGAATCCGATTTTACGCTCAGAAGCTTCTCGCAGGTGTTAAAGAGACAGTTTTGTGTTTCACTCCTTAATTTGATTCAGGGCTTCCTGTAGGCGGATTATTCTGCCGGTGACCATAGCTGTCATCTTAATTTGATTTGAGCAGCAAAGATCTGCAGCATCTCGGCTGGCTGAGCGGGGATCCTGGCTTCACCGTAACCCACATCTCCGCTTCAGGATAGAGAGATTTTAACATCAAAGTGCCGCCCAGTGCAGCAGGATTAGATCCGGTAACACCTTTTACTCCCCGGCGCCGGCTGCACCCACCAGGGCCCAGATTCCACCGATTCCCTCCACCCGTGGGGACGCATAAATGTTATTCGCACATATTGTCCCTGCTTCCCTGCGTTTTCGGTCACAGACGCTAAGCTGCTGCGGAAATGAAGGAATTATGGACATTCCTGCATCCTCGTGGTCCTTTGGAAGACTCAGTGTGTTTCTGAAAAAAATTTGTTTAAAAAAAAAAGAAGAAAAAAGAAAGAATTCTCTATATTCTTGAAACTTTTCGTAATTTGCTTGGTGGAGTGGAGAACCAGGCTGGGGCCACTTGTGGGCCCGTTTTGGCAAACGGGCCTTTTTTTCATGATTTCACAATCATCGAAACCCTGCAGTTTGGTTCAAGGCACTGCCTTCATGTTTGGAACATTCACTAATCAAAACCTGCTCCTTCCAAAAGTCTGACTGTTTTTATTCTTAGACTTTGTCGTATTTGGAGAAACAAGCACTTGAAATACATTTGATTTCACAAAACATTTCAGTTCAAAGGTCTTTATTCAGTTAAATATCGAGCCATAATGGGGCAAATTTGCAACCATGGGACACCTTTTGCAAAAGTTTTATGGTGAAGAATAACCCAAGAAAATTTCAGCCTTGATTACTTCATTCAGTAAAATTTGCTCCATTCTTTCGGACAAATCAGGACCTCGTTTTAAAGCTGAGGCAGTTTGATACGGGGTTGTTTGATACGTTGACAGTTTGTGAAGCATGAAGCAGATTAGAGAAACTTTGCAGACTTCTACAGTAAGATGAACTAAATGTGCAAATACCATTTCTGCATCCTCGTGGATCCAGCACAGAAGAAAGGAGTCACGTTGAGACCTTTATGAGCATTTACTAAAGGTCTTAAAAGCCGCACCTACACTACCGGGAAGGTCAAATTAATTTGTGCCAGAAAGGACTTTTGTTCCGATTTGAAGTCGACACAGTATGTCTTTAATTGCATTCAGATGAAAAAACACAAAAAAAACCTCATGGACATTAAAACATTTTCTCATTGAAATCTGCTCATTCCAATGGTTTGACTGTTTTCTTTATGGGAGACTTTACCTTGTATGGGAATTATGTACCTCAGATACATTTTGCACTTGAGTTTTGTTGCCTCACGTCTCACTTTGCTTCAACTTGAAATTGTTGGTCTGAAAAGCTTATAGGGAAAGTCTTTATCGTTAAATAGCGAGCCATAATTTGGCAATTTGGTCAACCATGGGGCACCAATTGTAGAAATTACAGGCACCTTATCGTGCCTTCAGACTTCTGTATTCTTTTCTAATATACATCAGAGGTACTCCGACGGGGTTCTACCGTCTTTCTCAGAAATGTCGTTGGGTGGCGGTCGATCACGTGTCCTCCAGTCGGCTGGTTTAAAAGGACTCTCGTCGTCCTCCGCCACCGAACAACGTTTCTGAACTGAAGCGAGTCCTCGGGCTACGCTGGTGTGAAAGAACCCTGAGGCACGCTGACTTTATTCATGTGGAGTAAGAAGCAACAAAAAAAGAAAGACTGTTTAGAGAACAAGTTACAATGCATGAGAACCACCGGCTCCTAGATTACTTTGACTGAGGTGATAATTTGGGAAATTATGTGCCTTTATGTTGCATCTATTGTGGAAATGTTTCATGAAAATTTGCAGACATTTAGTTGTATAATATGTCTTACTTTGAAAACCTGAACAAACGTGAACTTCAAGAAGAGCCAAGCTTCAAACTTTGATCGTTGTTTCGTTTTTGACAGCAGGTAAAATGCTAAGCAGATCGTCTTGAAATGTGCAGTGGCCCAGATGTTCCTCTGATTTCTGAGGAAGGATGTATTATTTTTCCCATTTATATTTGCTCTGAGAACATTATTTTATTTTTTCAGTGGTAGTTATGCCAGGATCGGATTTTTCCAGCTGGATAATCTGACTAACCCAGAGAGGGAGGTGAGCGTTTGACTCGACACTCAGGCGTCTCGGCAGCCGTTCAGAGGTCGTGTTTCTCCGGCTTCGGGCTCTTAAGCCGGGCTTCCTTCATGTTCTTAAGCTGCAGTGGCCCCGAGGAGGCAGAGATACATAATGCATCCTTGTGGCAGCAGAGCCTGTTCTACAAAGTCAGACAAAGTCCCTGAACATCAGTGAACACTCATGCAACATCGACAATTCCCGACGGACCCTGGCTGGCCTTCAGAACGAGGAGAGTCAACAGCAGGCGAGGTGGTTTAAACTCCTGTTTGTTCTCTTGGTGTTCCCGTAGTGATCGTGGTGCTGTTCGCCGCCCTGAGGAGGCAGAGGAAGAAGGAGCCTCTGATCATCTCCAAGGAGGACGTCAGGGACAACGTGGTCAGCTACAACGACGAGGGCGGCGGCGAGGAGGACACGCAGGCGTTCGACATCGGAACGCTGCGCAACCCGGAGGCCATCGAGGAGAGCAAGCAGCGGCGAGACATCGTCCCCGAGACCTTCTACCCGCCCGTGCGGCGGCCCCCTCCGGCGCCGGCACGGGACAATAACGGGGACGTGCGGGACTTCATCAACCAGCGGCTGCAGGACAACGACAGCGACCCCACGGCGCCGCCGTACGACTCCCTGGCCACCTACGCCTACGAGGGCAGCGGCTCGGTGGCCGAGTCGCTCAGCTCGCTGGAGTCGGCCACCACCGAGGGCGACCAGGACTACAACTACCTGAGCGAGTGGGGGCCGCGCTTTAAGAAACTGGCTGACATGTACGGCGGCGACGACAGCGACAGGGATTCCTAACGGGAGGGAGCGGAGAAAGGAGGAGGGGGGGAGGGGGAGAGAGAAGATGGGTGAGACTTTTTGGGGAAGGAGAGACAACACGAGCGCCGTTCGTCCAAGTGCCGCCTTCGATCACAGCTGTCCCTCTGGTGACCACACGTAGGCTTTGTGCGTCCAGTCAGTGTTAGTTGCGTTTTGGCGAGGGCACAGTTCAAAACTTTGAGTCGAGACTCTTTTTTTTTTTTGGTTTGTTTTAAAGTGTGTGTATACGGGGGTGTACATGAGGCCCAGATATATCTATCCCCATACTTTTCTTTGTTTTCTTTACTTTTTCTCCAAAGCTGCCTGTGATGGACATGTGGAACGAGCAGTTTTGTAAACCAACAGAAATATGCCTATGTATTTTTCAGTGTTTCTGGGACTTTAAAAAAATAGAAAAAAAAAAAAAGAAAAACATGCTGCATATTGTGAGTTCTATCTTAGCTTGTGTATGTACGGTACTACGATACAATACGCTGTACAGTCGTTGGGTTTTTCTAGGAGTTTCTATCTTCCCCGCCTCTTTCAGCTCCCGTTGCCTCAAAGGAAACACTCAAGCAGAGTCGAGTCTGAGCCTGCGGGAAGTCAAAGAAACTCGTTTTTGAGGGTGGTCGCATTCGACTGGGGTTCCCAACGTGTGGTCCGGGAACCTCTGTAGGAACTCCAAGCTTTGCCGTCCAAACTAGATGTCCACATGTTCAAGAAAACCAGACCAGAGTGTGAAGAATAGCTAGGAAACGTTTCATTTTCAAGGCCGTCGCTTCTTTCGTAGGTTCTTGAGTGTCAACAAGTGTTTGGCTTCACTGTCATGTTTTGGCAAAGTGTGTTATTGAATTCAGAGAAACCACTGTTAGAACCAGCCATCCAGGGCGGTGGTGTCAGGTCTCCACCGTAACGTTTTGGCTCATCAGAAACTTTAAAGGAGAGTCAGAGCCTTTCGTCCAGGCGATCCCGCTGAACGGTGCTCTGGCGAAGCCTTCTGGGACAGTGGGGGCGTAAATATCAGGGTCCATGATTTGAAGGATTTGTCAAAACACCTGTAAAGTCTGTAAATGAGAGTGGATGAGTCCGCCAGTGTTCGTCTTCTGCGGAGAACAGAAAGGGTTGGGAACCACCGACATACGACACTGAAGTGAAGAAGCGAAGAGGAGAGTATTGACGGTGGGATCTGCAGCTCAAATTCACAACAGAAACGACCCAGAAACCTCCCCACCCTGTCGCTTTCATCGCTTCGTGAAATACCAAATATTTCCTTTAGGAGCTGAATGTCCAGGTGCAGTGTTACTTCCTTAGCAGCCAGCGGGCTAACGGGCTCCACCGGGGAAAGTACTGGTTCTTGTTGGACAAACGCGCTCACGTCAGATTACGTAGAATTCTGGGAAAGATCCAACGAACTCAACAACAAACGAAAGCTTCAACTTATCATGGGGAGTTAGCACTAAAATACATTTCATTGTTTTCAGGGGTCGAAGGTCAAATGGAAACCTCCAGTCGGAGTCTGACGATGTCGAAATTTTCTTCAAAGATTTTTCTACCGAAACTTTTATGCAAACAAAGCAAATCTGCAAAACGAATCAAAAGAGTTGCCTTGAATTACGAAAACAACTAAACCTTCAAGAGAAATGTGCAGCAAGGTCACATGAAGGGCAAGAAATACACGGAGGAAAGTTAAAAAACTGTTCATTTGTATTTTAAGATTGAAGTTCTAGAGAAAAATACAGTTGATTGACAATATTGTCAATATTTCACTTTTAATACTGATATTTCAAACTTTAAACTTCATTCTGCATATTTGTTTATTCTTTCTTTTTTCAGTCAAATCTCAAAATTCAGACTCATTTAAACACTTGGCTTCATTGACTTAAGTGAAATAATAATCTGGTTTCATTTGAACTCATATTTTAATTGTATGTGAATGTTTAAAGTTCTTTCATGGCATTACAGTATTATTCCTGGTTTGATTTGTCTCTCGAAACTATGAAAAAGTACATATAGAATTTAATTTTTTTGTCATTTAGATTTAAATTTGGAAACTTTTTTGGCTTTAATCAACATCTCTGCACTATTCTCTTTAAAATTCTTTTTTACCTTTACATTAGTTTTTTTATTGCATTTTCTTTCACATACTGTATTTGCTCATAAGTTTATCGAAAACAGTTTCCAACTTATATTCTTTTTTTTTATTATTGCCAATTTATTTCCTGCAATTTACTTTTTTTTTTTTTTTTTTTACTATTGTAGCATTTTCTCAATATCTTTGCTTCTTACTTAAGATTTTTATTGTCAATATTTCACCTTATTTTTAATATTTTGACTTTGAAAGCTTGACTTTTGATGTCATTTTTTTTTATTTGGTTCATTCTCAATATTTAGAATATTTTCTTTTACCTTGAATTTCAGCAATTTGAACCGCAACATTGAAGTTAAATTAAACTTTACCCCTCAACATGTGAACTTTAATCTCAAAATACATGAAAATCCATAAAATCCTCCTCAGATTTCTTCCCTTTCATGTGTCCCAAATGCCTGTTTGTAGAAAAACCTTCAGCTTCACTCGGTGTTTTCTCTAAACATCAGAAATGATGCTGAAGTGAAGTTGTTTTCCTGTGTGTGTCCTCAGAAGCGCTCAGCCGAATGTATAAAAATGTAACGCAGCAGTAAAGTGAGAGAAATGTGCCAAAAAGCGAAGAAACGGCAGTGTTATTTCCTTTTGAGCGACGCCGCAGTCTGCTCCCCGCCTGCCCTTTTTATCGCGCTCAGACTGTACGCCGGCCAATGTTCGGGCTCCGCGCGGCTGATTTCCTGTGGGACGAGCAGCCTTTTCCATAAAGATGTTTATCAAGGGGGCGCCTGACCTTTGAGCGCCGTGGAATTAGGTTCTTAAACCCGGAGGTGTGTCCTCGGCTCGGAGAGAAGGTCAGACCCCGCGGCGAGAACAGGAGGGCGTTTAAATTTTAAAAAGAAAGGCCGAGGGGAAAAAAAAAGAGAGAGACAGAAAACAACGTGAAAAAAATGATTGTAAATGGGCAAATTAAAGATTTGAGTAATGTCACCGTTGTGCACTAGGTGGTAGCAGTGAGTCATTCTGACAGCTTTATCCAATTCATCATTGAATATTCCACATTTATTGCACATGAAGATCAAAAATGTAACTATTTTGTAGATTATTCTTTAAAATTTTATCTTAAAAGTGTGAAAAAATCTTTTTCTTAACTAGGCGCTTTAAAGGTGCTGTAGGCAGGATTCCGCATCTCCGCCATCTTGCTTAGGGTTACCTAAGCAAGATGGCGATTTGACCCATCTAAGATGGCAATTTGAAACCCAGCACAGCCAATCCTGTTCTCTGACATCACGCCCTTACGCAAGTTAAGCCCCTCCCACAAGAACGTGAGACGAACACCCCTCGACCAATCACGGTTAAAGCCTCAGGGGCTCTTCTGATTGGTCAAAGATACCTGGAGCTGTCGAGATTCCTTTTCAGCTCAGAACAGAAACAGATGGAAACGCTGCGCCCTCGCGGTAGTGCAATTATGCTACACTCCTAAAGGATTATCAATGGATACTCTAACATTTAATCCAAAGAAAACACAGAAAAATTAGCAATGACTAGCAAAATCCTGCCGACAGCACCTTTAATTAACACATTGTAAAAAGAAAAATATTTAAGGTTTTGGGAGAACATTTTAGACTGATTTACTAACGTTTTGAGTTACTTTACTTTTGTTCTTGAATTGAATGTCTTTTCAGTGACTGAATGCACCCTCTGTGGTATAAGCTGGTACTACAAGGCTGCAGTGCGCTGATAAACCAAGTTTTTCTACGGAGTTGTTTTTGACTGAAAGTGTAACAAGCTACTTGTTTAAAGGTTTTCTTTGGCTCTGAATTGAGGAGAAGGCATAAATCCAAGCTAAAACAGGCTGTGAAATAACTGCATCTAGAGGCAAAAGGGTGGAATCAATGAAGTAGAATCAACATCTTGAGGTACAATGGGTTTATGATGGCCACAACCAGCTGATTTGTTTAACGTGATACATTTTGATGATTCTTATTATTTTTAGGTTGTTTCTGGCAAGAAACGACACAAACTGCTATTTAGAACCTCGTAAATCAACAGCTGTGAAAGTAAAGCGTAAAGAGGCATTTAATCACTGTAAAGGTAGATGTCGTGACTCACTGCACCATCTGGTGGTACAAAGTGGAATTACAAGGCTTATCAGGATTGCGAATGTGAAGAATTTTCATCATTCACAATTATTACTTGGGTGTTTTTTTTTTTTTGGTTTGTTTTTTACTAGAATATAACGGTAGACATCAAAACAATGAACAACCTCCTCATCAGTTTCCTGGAATCACGTTTTGTTTCAGGTTGGCTCATTTGCACCATCTTCAGGTACAAAGTGGTATTTTAAAGTTACCTCATTTTTTTTCTTTTTTTCTTTTTTTTTTTTTTACAAAAAAAATGTCACCGAGGGCACTTTTAAGACTTCATGAAAGCTTTGAAAAGAGCCGAGGTTGGACAGATACAGGATATCAATACTAAAAAGAAAAAAAAAAAAAATTGGTAACATGAGCTTCACCTTTCATTCATGGCGTGGACCAGCGGCCATGTTTCTCATCTCTCCAAGCCTGTTGAAGCTAATTGAGGAAACAGAAACAAAGGTTGGGAAATTGTTTATACATATGTTGTTTCTTTTCTTTTTTTTTTTGTCCATCTCGTTTTGTTTATTAGCTTGTTGCCAGAATGCTCGTTGTGTAAGTGGCCATTCCAGACTGCGGCGGCGTCGCCGCGATAAGCATTTAATGGGTTTAAAAACCCTTCACTCTAAGAAAACTGCTTCTCCGCCTCAAGGTATGACGTGAGGTCTCAAATGGAAATCGACATGACAGCAGCACTCACCGAAAGCTTTCTCCTCTCTCTCTCTTCAGTCGTCACAATTTTCCGTCCTCATGCGGGGTGTCAGCGTATCGCCATTACGGAGACGTGTTTGTGTTTCCCTTTGGAGGATATAATTGCCTCCGAGCGCCGGGGCCGCACTCCGCTAAGATAACAGGAAACGTTACTCATCCGCCATGTTGGGTTTTTCCCTTTTTTTTTTTTTTTTTTTTTTTTTTTTTTTTAAAGCTGAGGCTAGATGGAGCGACACCGCCGTCCCCCCGTTTTCCTCCAGATACAATAGATCTGTGGTTGTTGATGTGTAGACGCGGCCGGCCCCCGGCCCGCCCTCCACCGCGCTATATTCTGTTGGTGACAATGTGGTTGAGCAGTCGAGTTTTCAATGTCAGTGTAGAAACAGTCGGAGAGGTTGTGGTAGTGAGTTAAAGGGGCCCCGACGTCACCGGCCGTCCATCGATCTGCTTTGTAAACCGTGATATTTTGTACTGAATATTTATATGACACAATTAAATATCTTTAAAAATCTGATTGGTTTTTCATTTCTTCTTGTTAGTTTTACATTTTACCTTCTTACATTTCAGAAAAATTGCAAAAAATGGCTGCAGCTCGCTGGATTTACATGCCAATTGAATTTACATTGCATATTTACGATTTATTTATCAGTATTTATAATATAGCCCACAGCTACAATAAATGGTACAATATGTTGAATGCTTTCTTGAAATTTAGATTACATTTCATAATGTAAAAATGTTTTTTACTAACTTAATTTTTTTTAAAATGCAGATCGAATAAAAAATTGTAAATATTTCAAATTGTGGATGACATGATTATCATAATTTTTTGTACTATCTTTACTCATTCCTTCATGCATTTCGTGGCAACGTAAAACTATATTGTCTTCATTGATTAAAAAAAAAAAAAAAGTGTATTTTTGCCATCATAAATTCAACAACCTCATTTCTTTCCTCCAAAGTTATGGCGGTGAATGTAAACTTTTACCAGAAAAATGTGACAGAAGCCTGAAGATAAGTGCTGAGCCTCCTTCCTCTGGCTCACAGGTACGCTGGCACCATCTCCCTCCAATCTCTGAATAACTCCACCTGTCAGATAGTCAATAATACCTCCAATCCAGAGGCAACGCAGCCTAGGAAATTGTTAATTAGACAATCTATAATTAAGATCTGCTCCACAGCCAATCGGATTCGGAGGTAAAAAAAGAAAAAAAAATCACATTTTGATTATTAGAGGATGAGTGGCAGATGTGAGATGAACGCTGACACTGAAGAGTGGCTGAAAATAATTGACTCAACCCTTTTAATTAGTGTTCAAGGCCTTTCTGGAGAAAATGAGAGGATTTTTAAGGATTACAATAAGAGAAAACACATTTTTGAGTGACTGGATCACAATCTGGAGCTTTATTTACACGCCTGACGGTTTCATAAAAATATCTCATTAAAAATGTGGCTTTCTTTTCTCCAGTTTGAGCTTTTTGGACACACTGCAGTTTGACCAACAGACACTGGAAGATGCACTCAAAAACATGATGAAGTTTATAGATTATTTTATTGAAAAAACAAAAATCGTGAAAAAAAAAAATCCAAACAAAAATATACCCTGCTAATCTCCCAACATGCAGAGAAGACATATTTTCCTCTTTATACAAGTGAAAAAAAGTGGTTTTCTACACTGAATGCAGGTAAAGTTATGCTTCAACTGCCTCACCACGCCGTCTGGTGGTACAAAGTGGAATTACAATTCTACAATTTCATTTAGCAGAAGCTTTTGTCCAATGCGACATACGACTACAGGCTCGATTGGGTCGGTGACCTAAAATATTTCAACCTGCACGTTTAAAAAGTGACTCTATGTTCAGTTCTTAGTTCACAAATACAAAAATTTTTCATTAAACAACCAAATGAACGCTAAATATTTAAAATGTAATCTTCAAAAGCAGACATCTGACACCATTAATATCTGGTTTCACTGTCAGACAGGACTCGCATCCTGCTGGACTCTTCTGGATTTTGGGCTCGTCCATCACTCTGTGAGGTCCTGCTGCGGTCTTACACTTGAAAGTGAGTCTGTATTGAATTATCATCCGGAAAACACAAATAAACAACTACATGAGTCCAACTCTGTTGGGTCAAACGGCATAAAACATGGTGGCAGGCAGCGATAGGTTTCATTTTCTCTCCAGAAAAACATGACTTCACTTCCTGAAAGAAAACCTGTGGAATCTACAGGCAAATGAACAAAAATGTTTTGTTTTTATCTGTTTTTTTTTTAAATCTCTGAATCTTGTTCATCACATTGCGGATACAAACTTCCATATTGAACAATCAGTTTTAAATGTGACACAATTTAATGAATTTAATAAATTCCACTTTTTTTCGATGGTAAGGCAAGGGTAAGACCATCGGTGAGTGTTTTTTTTTCATACATTTTACTTAATTATGGCAGTAAGACCGTCAGTGAGTGAATTTTTTTTTTTTTTAGAATTTCAACCTTATTATGGAGGTAAGGCTATAGTAAGAGCATCGGTGAGTGAAAAATGAAAACATTTTTTGATAATTTTGACTTTATAGAAGAGGTAAGGCCATCGGTGGATGAAAAAATGTTTTTTTCATAATTTTCACTTTATTCATGAGGTAAGGCTATAGTAAGATGGATGAAAAGTGAAATGAAAAAAAAATTCAGAGTTCTCACTTCAGTAAAGAGGTTAGTAAGACCATCGGTAGGTGAACATTAATTTTTTTTTTTTTAATTTTCACTTTATTCATGAGGTAAAGCCATCGGTGAGTGAGAAATGCAAACTTTTTTATGATAATTTTCACTTTATTAAGGCTCTAAGACTATAGTAAGACCATCGGTGGATAAAAAATGAAAAAAATATTTCTTTTTTTCATAATTTTCACTTCATTGAGGAGGTAATGCTATAGTAAGATCATTGGGTGGTAAAAATGAAAAAAAAATTTTTTTTTTCATAATTTTCAATTTATTGAGGATTTAAGCCTACGGTGAGACCATTGATGAGTGAAAAATGAAAAAAAAATGTTTTTGATAATTTTCACTTTATTCAGTTAGACCATCGGTGAATGAAAAATGAAAATACACTTTTTTTCATAGTTTTCACTTTATTCATGAGATAAGGTTATAGTAAGACCATCGGTGGATGAAAAATGAAAAAAAATTCAGAATTTTCACTTTTCTAAAGAGGTAAGGCTATAGTAAGACCATCGGTGGATAAAAAATGAGAATAATATTTTTTTTTTCATAATTTTCACTTCATTAAGGAGGTAAGGCTATAGTAAGACCATCGGTGATTGAAAAATGAAAAAAAAAATCAGAATTTTCACTTTGTTAAAGAGGTAAGGCTATAGTCAGACCATCAGTGGATAAAAAAATGAAAAAATTTTTTTTTTTCTTTCATAATTCTCACTTCATTAAGGAGGTAATGCTATAGTAAGCTCATCGGTGGATGAAAAATGAAAAAAAAAATTTCAGAGTTTTCACTTTATTCAGGAGGTAAGGCTATAGTAAGACCATTGGTGAGTGAAAACTGAAAACTTTTTTTTCGATCATTTTCACTTTATTAAGGATCTAAGACTATAGTAAGACCATCGGTGGATAAAAAATGAAAAAAAAAATGTAAAAAAATTTTTTCTCATAATTTTCACTGTATTAAGGAGGTAAGGCTATAGTAAGACCATTGGAGAGTGAAAAATTAAAAAAAAAAAATATATATATATATATATTTTAATAATTTTCACTTTATTGAGGAGGTAAGGCTATAGTAAGACCATCAGTGAGTGAAAAATGAAAAAAAAATTTTTTTTTCATAATTTTCACTTCATTGAGGAGGTAATGCTATAGTAAGATCATTGGTTGGTAAAAATGAAAAAAAAAATTTTTTTTGATAATTTTCACTTTATTAAGGAGGTTAGGCTATAGTAAGACCATCGGTGATTGAAAAATGAAAAAAAAAAGTTTTCATGGTTTTCACTTTATTCATGAGATAAGGCTATAGTAAGACCATCGGCGGATCAAAAATGAAAAAAAAATTTCAGAATTTTCACTTTGTTAAAGAGGTAAGACTATAGTCAGACCATCAGTGGATAAAAAATGAAAAAAAATTTTTTTTTCTTTCATAATTCTCACTTCATTAAGGAGGTAATGCTATAGTAAGACCATCGGTGGATAAAAAATGAAAAAAAAAATGTAAAAAAAAATTTTCTCATAATTTTCACTGTATTAAGGAGGTAAGACCATTGGAGAGTGAAAAATTAAAAAAAAAAAAAAATATCTATATCTATATATATATATATATATATATATATATATATATATATATATATATATATATATATATTAATAATTTTCACTTTATTGAGGAGGTAAGGCTATAGTAAGACCATCAGTGAGTGAAAAATGAAAAAAAAAAATTTTTTCATAATTTTCAATTTATTGAGGATTTAAGCCTACAGTGAGACCACCGATGAGTGAAAAATGAAAAAAAAAAAATGTTTTTGATAATTTTCACTTTATTCAGTAAGACCATCGGTGAGTAAAAAACGAAAACTTTTTTTGATAATTTTGAAAAATGAAAAAAAAAAAAGAGATAATTTTCACTTTATTTGGGATCTAATATTATATTAAGACCATCGGTGAGTTAAAAATGAAATTTTTTTTTGGGATAATTTTCACTTTATTCAGGAGGTAAGGCTATAGTAACAGCATCGGTGGATGAAAAATGAAAAAAAAAATTTTTTTCATAGTTTTGACTTTATTCATGAGATAAGGCTATAGTAACACCATCGGTGGATCAAAAATGAAAAAAAAATTCAGAATTTTCACTTTGCTAAAGAGGTAAGGCTATAGTAAGACCATCGGTGGATAAAAAATGAAAAAAATATTTCTTTTTTTCATAATTTTCACTTCATTGAGGAGGTAATGCTATAGTAAGATCATTGGGTGGTAAAAATGAAAAAAAAAATTTTTTTTTCATAATTTTCAATTTATTGAGGATTTAAGCCTACAGTGAGACCACCGATGAGTGAAAAATGAAAAAAAAAATGTTTTTGATAATTTTCACTTTATTCAGTTAGACCATCGGTGAGTGAAAAATGAAAACTTGATAATTTTGAAAAATGAAAAAGAAAAGAGATAATTTTCACTTTATTTGGGATCTAAGATTATATTAAGACCATCGGTGAGTTAAAAATGAAAAACATTTTTTTTTTGATCATTTTCACTTTATTCAGGTGGTAAGACCATCGGTGGATGAAAAACGAAAAAAATATATTTTTCATAGTTTCGACTTTATTCATGAGATAAGGCTATTGTAAGACCACCAGTGAGTGAAAAATGAAATTTTTTTTTTTGGATAATTTTCACCTTATTCAGGATGTAACAACATAGTAAGACCATCGGTTGGGAAAAATGAAAAAAAAAATTCAGAATTTTTGATAATACCACTTTATTAAGAAGGTAAGACAATAGTAAAACCATCGGTGAGGAAAAATGAAAAAACTTTTTTTGATGATTTTCACTTTATTCAGGAGGCAAGACCATCTGTGTGTTAAAAATGAAAAAAAAATTCAATTAATGTTCACTGTATTAATGAGGTAAGGCTATGGTAAGGCCATCGTTGAGTGGAAAAAAAAAGGTGGACAACTCATGGACAAGTTGCACACAAAAAATGAAACATGAATTTTTCTGCTTTATTTTGGGTGTGTTGGTGATGCTTTCAGGTCATGCTGTGGTTCTATACATAAAAGTGAGTGAACAAATTATTTTCATTTTTTTATTCGTCAACAAACGCATATCTGACAGCATGGATCCGGCTGTGATGGATCGTGACTGAATTGGGATCTGTTGGCGATAAGTTCCATTTTCACTAAAAAACATCATTTTAAAAAGATAGTTATAGTGAAACGTTTGAGTTAACAGTCAGATCTGCCTTCTAATCTCCTGAAAAGTTCATGCTGGCTCCTCAGTGATCACTTCCTGTAGCTGTGTGAAAACAAACTAATGGAAACAGTTTGGTTTGCTTGTTGTCGGTTACTTTACATGAATCCAAACTGTAACCTTGGACAGATGTAACTGGAATTGGTTAATGACATGTAAAATTTTCACCTTCTTCAGAAATCTTGTGAGAAAGGCTAATTCCACCCTCAAATGAGGGGAGTTCAGGAATCAAATCTACCTTCCAATCTCCTGAAAAAGTTCACTGATCACTTCCTGTCTGGACAGCTGCCATCATCTGCAGACGAGGCTCCTTGAACGAGGACCCCTCGGCCCTGATTGAGCCCCCCTGCCGTCCAACAACGAGGGGGGGGGAAAGAAAAAAAAAAAAAAAGAAGAGAAGGGAGGGCGCTGTCACTTCCTGCAGTCGTCCGACTCGTCGGTCTCCTTCTCCTGCCGCTCCCGCTCTCGTCTCATCTCCTTCAGCTCCTGCCTGTATTTCCGCTCGATGAAGCGCTTCTGATGAGCCATCTGTGGGAAGTTATCTGGTAAAGGGGGGGGGGGGGGGGGGGGGGGGGGGGGGGGGGGGGGGGGGGTAGAGCAGGAGAGGCAGAGCAGAAGGGGGGGGTGGGGGACGACGACAGGGGAGTCGACCAAGGAGAACAGATAAAGAGAGAGACACAGAGTCAGGGGTGTGAAGAGACAAGGTCAGTTTCCAACCGGGCGAGGACGGACGGCAATTTAGGGCTCCGATTGCAGCGACTGGAGCAAAATGTCATGCTGTCACTTTGGCGAAATGAGCGAAAAAAAAAAAAAAATGTTGCAGGCGGCGGCGCCGGCACTGCGATTAAATTGCCCCGGTGTTGTTATTTCATTAATAATGATGAAGTAACAAGAAATTAGACAGGCCTTGTTTGGTTTCAGCACAATGGCGATGAGATCTGATAACATAATTACAAGTGAACATTTCTAAATGAGATCTGCAATAAGATGGCGGAGTGTGACGGCGGGGAGGAAAACAAGCTTGTGGGATTTTCATGCAAAAAAAAAAAAAAAAATTAAGGTTTTTCTGTAGATTTTAAAAACCCTCTCAGATAAAACTGCTCATTTCCCGACTGCTGCTACCTGGCACCCGATCAGCAAAATTGCAGAAGAAAAAAAAAAAAAAAAACCCAAAACAGAAACTTGAATGCAGCTTTGGCTCCGGCAGCCATTAGTTTCTAAAGAGAAGTTCTGAAGCAGCCTCCATTCGAGTTTTGCTGCTCGCTGCCAACTTGGCTGCGGCCACTTCCAAATCTGATGTCGGAAAACTGGTGGGGAGTCTGGGTAGAGAGCGCTGCGAGGCCTGAGAGGAGTGGGAGAGAACCTGCTAGGGCTCGCGTCCATCGGGGGGGAAAAAGAAAACTCTAGAAAGTCTCCAACATCATGCCGATCCAGCCTTTTTCATACATGCCTTGGCCCAGAGACACGTGGACAGAGGGAAAAGGGGATCGAACCGGCCATGACGGACCGAGCTCCATCATAACCGGATGTTGGCGGTTAAATCGGACCTGATCCACAAACTTCATTTAAATTGGGTATTCCTAAACGGGAATATTTATCCAACAACTCAATGAAGAGACAGAAAAATCACATTTGGACAACTGGAAAAAAGCTTCTTCTTAAAGAAAATGACAAATGAGAAAGAAAGAAAAAAAAAAAACTTCATTAATCCAAATTGCTGCTGATTAAATGGTGTTAATCAGTTGATTAAATTACAACGTAGGCTGCTCGCAACAATTACTTTCAATTTCAAGATGTTTTTTCCTTTTTTAATTCCGTCTTATATGTTAATCATTTATTCCGTGTGGAATCAAAACAGCAGCGTGGAAAAATGCCAAACGCAATCAAGTCCAAGGACACATCAGCGTCCTCTCATTAAACTTATGAGGCCAAATCTTTTTTATCTATTAATTCCCTAAAACGTGGCTCCGAATTTAATCCAGTTGTAGAAATCATCCAATGTTGGTGTTTTTTTTTTTTTGTTTTTTTTTTTTTTAACTGTATTTTTGGCAGCCAGAGGCTCCGCTGGTGATCCTGATATTTATAAGCTCAGGTAATTTTCCATTAAGTGTTTACATGGCTGTGTCTGCCCGGAGCGCTCTTCAATTTAAAGCGGCACGCATGGCGGCTGCCCAGTGGCTTGTGTCTCCTCGCTGAGACGCACATTTGACTGTGCAGTTTTTCCACTCGCTGACCGTGACCATGCAAACTCAGACAAATTAGACTTTCGATACCTTTTTTTCTCCCCCCTCCTCCTCCTTCCTACACACACGGCTGTTAAAGGCACAGTGAAGAGAGAACCGACATGAACCGATAAACAGGGATGGTTTTCTGTAAATAATTCAGAAATATGCACATTGGGCCAAAAATATGCTCAAGTTTTGTGATTTAGATAAAAAAAAAACAAAAAAACATTTTTTTTGAGATTTAAAGAAATAATTTGAACAAATAAGAGCCATTTTCAAGATTTTCTAATAAAAACAGCTACATTAGCATCGTCCATGAGCTGTCCCTCTCGTTCTTCTTCATTCATGTCAACACTTTGTTCCTGAGCCATAAACTGTTTGTCCAGAATGAAAGCAAACATTCTGAAACAACAGCAAAGCTCCGCCGCCCCTTTCCGCGCCTCACACCGCGGTTTTCACTCCGTGGCCAAAACAACAGAAAAACGTGACACAGTCTAAATACTGGATCACCGGCAGATAACGGACCTTATCCTCCGATAAGCGGGGAAATTTAATTAGAACTATTGTCCGGGCCGTGCGGACTCCCGGCTGATAAGGAGGCACCTCGGGGTTCGAGCCGGCTCTGTGGATGCCGTGTCCGCCGTGTCCGTGGTTAGAAATGCACGCCGCGGGAGCGGAGGCAGGAAAACACGCTTCTCACATGTTGGAGCGACACACTATCTGCATGGATTGGGTTCCACCTCCTCTGGGCCGCTGGTGAGAAGTTATTTAGCAAATCACTTAGAAGCACATCAGTGGAGATGTTGGTTTTAGAGAAAGTTTCAGGACAAAAATCTGATCAGAGATATTTTCAGGTTTCCTGCTGGGAGGACATGGATATTCATATAAAGCAGTTGGATTGCTCTCGACTCGGGAGAACATGGACTGGGAGCCGCAGCGTTTTCACCATCGACATGGAGATGGAGCCCGAGCATTTCCAAAAAGTTGTCTGGTCCCAGTGTGAGTTTAGAGCTAAAACCAAACTAACCACTGGCTCCAGACTCGCAAAGGATGATTAGAAGGTGCCAGATTGGAACCAACTAAACAGCACCGTGTTCTTCCTGGTAGAAAAAGACACACGAAACTTGAAGAAGCAGTGTAAACTCGGCCTTTGAGTTTGACGATTTAAGACAGGAAGACGTCGGCCACGTAGGGACTTTGGCCTGAGACTTCAGATGGTTCCATATTCTGAGTCCTTTGTTAGGTTTTAGATCAATGCCATACTTAGAAACAAATGAACTTGATTGAAGTTTCTAAAATCTAATTCCCAAAAGAATCAAAAACAAAGATCAAACTCAATGTGTCTGGATAAAGCTTTTTGTTTTTATACTGTTTATGAAGCCTGGTTTGAAGATCAACCTATTTCTCTTTCTGATTGTCAAGAAAATAGGCCATGAGAGGCTAAAGGGCCACGTAGCGCTTCAGTTCTTGTAATCAAAATTCAAGGAGCTCCTATGTTAAATGAAACGCTGCTAAAAAAAAAAAAAAAAAAAAAAACCCTGGAATTTACATGTGGTGTGTGTGAGACTGGTGAATGGAGAAAGGATAATGTATTCTTCCTCTCGCAACTCTCTAATTTGTCATTATGGCAACAGAGAGGGAAAGTGCACGATAACGGCAATATCCCATTAAAAAAGGAGAAGGATCAAATGAGCGAGAAAAAAAAAATAAAAAAGGAAACACACACACACACACACACACACACACGGACACACACGGAACACACACAGTGTGTTTCAATATGCTTTCGGTGAGTAAGCAACACTTGGAGGGCCTCGGAGAGAAAACTACATATTGCAGTTAAAATATGGAAATCACCGGCATTTTCCCCTCCGAGATGACTTGAGAATAACCCACTTGAGAGGAGGGAGGGAGGCAGAAGAGAAAAGAAGGGAAAAAAAAATAAAAAAATAAAGCATCGGCCATTTACATTGTTTAACATGCAGCACAAGAGCAATCGAGGAAGAATGGGGCTGCTGGAGAACACACGGGGCTTTTCATTTTCGGTTCCTGTTGTCGGGCATCACAAAGGTGTTTTGAGAATCCTCGGCCGTTAGGCGTTCGGCTGAAAAGCACCTCTGAGAGGCGGCGCCCTTTCGCATTCTGATTAGCTTTGGTGGAGGTGTTAACTGAACCGAGATCGGCAGGGTTTCGACTGTTTATCCACAACGCCGCAACTCCGCTCAAGGACAATGCTGGAGGTCCTGATGCTGCGCAGGTTAGTGAAGGTAAACCGGTTAGTGGGAGGAAGATGCTCTACAATCTGGATTTTAGCAGTTACATCAACGAGTTTCAGGAAAATCACAACTTTACTTGCTAACTTGTTATTGGAAACCCTGTCTTTTCGCCCAGGAAACCGAGCTGTGAGACGACTTCAGAGCGGGCGGCGGCGGCCGAGTCCATCGGCTGTAGCTCTGGAACGCCGCATCAGTCAACAGGCCTGTACAGCGGTACTGATGTGGGGATTTCCTCGCCGTGCCAAAGGGCAAACAAAAGACTCCAGCCAGTGAATAAAGATCCTGCATACTGTACTCTGCTTTGCCTCCATCCATCCAATGCTTTTATCCAGAGATTACGGGGGGTTTAGGGAGAGCGGAGGAAAAAAAAAATGTAGTTTCCTTCCAGCGACGAGCCAGATCCCTCCCTCTTTCAACAGATATTGCATTGTTTGAGGAACGCCGCTGTGAGGAGGCTGGAAATGTTGAAGGAAGAGAGAGAAGGGGGGAGTCTTAGAGAGATTGGAGACTTTAAACAGACGGCGCCATATCTGTGAGGATGAATGATAAATGCTTAAGCCGTTTCCATGTATATTTGATGTCGCCTTGGAGTGCACGGCGCCCCCGGGGCCGGCGAAAGCGCACGCTCCTGCTCCCGCCGTCGACTCCTTCCAGGTCGGCCTACCTGGCTGCTCTCAGCTCGATTTGTTTGCGCTCGTGTTTCTGCCGGCCGGGGCCTTGTTTAACATTTAATCTTGCCTTGACAGACACAGGCAGGAGACTGTCAGAGCGCCGGCCATCAAATAATGAAATGTGAATCAGCCGAGCCACCAGCGGATCGGCTTCAGACACGCACGCCAAATACTGGGAGGGTGTTGGTTGTGCCGGTGCCGGTGGAGGAGGGGGGGGGGGGCACCCGGTCGCTTTAATGAGCTCTGAGCTGTCTGACTGAACACGGCCGTGTCTCTCACCTCTCCGACTCTGTCAGCCAGGAAAAGCTCTGCCGCAGAAACAAAAAGTTCAATCCGGCTCAAAGTGCTGCTGATACTGGAGGAGGCTTTAAATAAAACATGGAAATGAATCCCGGCACGTTGCGCCGAGATGTTTTCGATCCGCCGGCAAAACAAGGCAGGGCTGTTGTACAAGTGGAGGGACGGTGTAAAGCTGGAGCCGCACCGAGGGCCAATAAGACAATCAATGATGAATTACATGACACCGGGGCTAATGTCCTTGATTAGTCTTGCTATGCGAACAAATGAAGCGAGGCCCTTGACAATCACACGCCAGACATTGTGGCTCCGGCAGGAGTTGATGCGTCAGCCGCTCCTGCAAGTCTCATTATATGAAGCTCATGGTCAGGAGGAGCGCGCCTTCATCAAAGGCGTGTTCCAACCCCGCTGACTGACCTTGCATATTTATCTCCGCGAGAGGAGGCTTCCACCACCAAAGAGAACGCAAACTTTAGTTGGGTTCCCCCCCCCCCCCCCCCCCCCCCCCCCCCCCCTTTACCACAAAGCATTACGTTTAAGCTCCAAACGGTGAATTATGAATAATAAAAAAAGATCAGCCGACGGTGTTTCATTAAAAGTGTGACCTCTAAATAATGAGCCCCATCTGTAAAAGCCGGGACGGGGTCGGGTCAGCCCGCAAAGTGCCGGTGGAGGTTGTTCAGACATGTGCAGCCACATTAGGGATGCAAATAAAGAGGGATTTTCATTATTCATTAGTCTTTTTGATCAAATTATTAAAGGCTTGGTTGTGATTATGGAACATAAAAGTACTGATTCAATAAGGGCTTTGTGGTTTTTTTTTTTCTTCGTTAACATTAGCAGCGGTTCTTTTTCACTTCTGCAGACAGTCTGACTTCTTCAAGCAGATTTATTTAGAGATCACTCGAAACAGACACACGTGTCTGCACCATAGTTTGGAATGATTTTTGCACTTCATATTCAGTTCTCTTCATCATTTTACATTTATTTTGATTTAAATTTGGACCCTACAATTAAACTGTGGCGGTACTAAATTAGAGCTACAGTACAGTATTTGGCATGTCTATGGTAAAAAGCTGGAACATTCCCGCTTCCAAGTTACTCGTCAAAGCACCACAAAGCATTGACCATAATACTAGCATGTTTACGGAGCTGGGAAAAAATCAGCCACCAGTTGGAAAAGAGCTCAGTCTCTTTCTTGGAAACGTTTCCTTTCATGTTGACAAGTCTCGCAGATAAATAACAAGCATTGTGGTCAACACTGTTGACTGACGATGCATTAAAGTTTTCTAAAGCTTCGCTCTTTCGTTGCGCTCGTCTCAGCAACACGTACTTCACACATAGAGAAGATGGAACATTCCCACTTCTCATTATTCCCAGATGCACCATTAAGCTCCACGTGTGTAACAGTACTGCTGCATGTCGATGCTCCAGACTGCACGGGTTTTATTACAGACATGTAACAGTAGAGAAGATGAACAGATGGAGAGAAAAAAACTGAATAAATTGTTAAAATCCTGTATTTAACCTTACTGCAGCAAGGAAACAGTCCTAACTTCAACAATAATTCAGTCATTCCAAAATTAGTGCATTGTGAAGATGGAAACACCAAATATACAAGTTGGGAAAATTTAATTTCCCCGTTGAAAGCGTCTGATTTCCCAATGAGCTTGAATTAAAAAAAATAAATAAATAAAAAAATCCTTTCTATACACGTTGCTTCCACGCATATGGAAATATGACTATTTTTAGTAACCAGCAAGCCGTGCTGTGCTGAAGGAGTCATTTAGCTGTGATGAGGCTCATTAAGAAACACTATTTCACATGTTTGTGCTCAGAGGTCTTTGAGTGACGCTACATTAGTTTCTTGAAGTCACTTGAAATTTTCCACATCGCCACCTGGGAATTCCCACTTTGACAGCCACGAGATGTATTTTTCTCCATTTCCAACTTCCCGCAATAAAGTCTTGTTAAACTCCTGAGTGATTATCAACCTTAAGGTTTTTCTGTTTCCCAATCACAAGTCGTCTCGTTGCGCTTCCCCCCCTTTTCCACGAGGAAGTTCCCGCTCCAACGGCGTTCAGACGTACATTCCTGCACTTTGAAGTTTTTCCCCCCACACAGAAGTCGCCCCTGAACGCACCGTCTGAACTCTCCATGCACCCTCACTTGTGTTAATCCAGGCTTTAAACTGCGGCTTGTATCCATCAGATAAACAGGCCTTTTCTTTGCAGCCCGGTCGGCTCCTCGCGGCGGAACCGCTGCTCGGGAGCGTCGGGTGAGACTAAAGAGTACATCAAGCTGACGGGCGACTTGTAAATTGGCGGGCTTAAATGAAGTGACAACACAAAGTCAAACAAAGCCCTCGAACTGGAAGCGTTTCGCTCCGGAGGACGGCAGACTTGAAGGGACGGTTTTAAATTAACTGACCTTTTTAAAAGGCATTGCTAATCTAGTCACATGAAACAGCAATTTATGAGGGGGGAAATGTTCATTTACCAGCAATGAGCATCTATCAATCATGGTGACAGAGGTGTACACTGGGGAGAGGAAATGGGAGGAATTAAGGGAGGGAGGAAGACACGGGAGAGAGAGTGTGTGCACTGAACTACGCCCTCGATAAGAGGAGGAGGAGGAAGGAAGGGACGGGAGTGAAGAGCGGCTTTGAATAATGGCACCCCGACACTGATGTTTCCCAAAAAAAAAAAAAAAAAAAAAAAAAAAGCAGAAAGTGGCTGAGTGCACAAACAGTATCAATCACAAGTGGCTGGAGGACTCATTTACGAGATGAAATGAAATCAAAGTTCAACCTTCCTGCCCTCCGCGAGTCCTACAGTCCTCGTCCGGCAAAAAGCCGTCTGCGTTCACCTCCGGCTAATTACTTGAGTAAAGAAGAAATTGTACATTTGATTAATGTGTCAGGCGAACGGATAGCACGAGAATCCGGGAAAAAAAACTCCTTCACACTCTTGGTGTAATGGTTGGTTATTATGCAGCCACATACATATGCATGGAGCGTGAGGCGACCGGGAGATGATGGAAATGGCTGGTGGACGCCTTTCTGAGAGCCCTGTAATTGTATTTTTACTTGGCGGGGTATTAGACACCGTAAATGGCGGAAAAACAAAAAAAAAAACAAACAAAAAACAAAAAGGACTACCGCCATTTATTTTCCTTAAGTGGCGGTTGATGAACAGAGAGTGACAAGATGGAAAAACAGCTGAGGAGCGAGTCGGGGACGAGTCGTGCGACGCTCCCTCTCCGGATGTGAAGAGGGAGACGGAGCGAGCGAGAACTTCCCGGTGCTCGGCTCGTTCTTCCCGACCCTTCGCCTCCACCGTGGTCGCAGTTCCCCGCCACACTGTACGGCCGGAGCCAACGTTCAGCACTGAGGCGAGGAGCTGAAACGTGGGGAGGATTAATACATTAATAATAATAAAAAAAAAACTCACATTTTTCCAATGCATCCATCGCAGCTCCCATTTCCGCCTGCTGGATGCTAGATTAGAGAGACAGAGAAAGAGAGAGAAAAGGTCTTTAGCATATTCAAAATGTCGCTTTTTGAGATTCTGTCAAAAAAAAAAGAAGCAGCGAACACGGAGAGGATTATGAAAAGTGCTTTATATTTGTTTTGAAAGAGGCTCTCTTTCTCAGAACAATCGCAGGTGACGCAGTGCATTTCCAAAAGGTAAGCCTATTGACGGCTGGGCGCTGGGCAATGTTTACGACTGTGATTCGTGTGTGTGTGTCTGTGTGTGTGTGTGTGTGTGTGTGTGGAGGTGGCTGAAAGCTTAAGTCATGTAAATACAAAAAACAGTAAGCTGTCAAAGATCTCATGGAGGGACAAACTTATCGCCAGCTTAGAGCATGAGAAGCGCTTTCAAGAGTGTGTGTGTGTGTGTGTGTGTGTGTGTGTGTGTGTGTGTGTGTGTGTGTGTGTGTGTAGGGGGGGGGGGTTCTACATGTGAGGACGGGGTTGGGGGGGGGGTGTAGATGGCGGGAGATGTTTGATGGATTTAGGTTTCATTTCTGGCGGGCTCAGCTGCGGCTTTATCGACAACCGCTCCGACCCTGGATACAGGATCTCTATTTTAACTTGCACGTCCACGGACACACACACACACACGCACGCGCTTACGTATCACGTGACCGTGAACAAGTTTCATAAAAAATTCCTGAATTTATGGATTTTAGTTTTGTGCATTTGTCTGCTAACAATTACACCCTACCACTTCTTTTTCTTTTTTCATATACAGTGACAGGAAATTTATTTTTATATTGCGGAATATTATATTTGGTATTTTGCTTAATTTGAGCCCATAAACCTGAAGAGTAGTGGTTTTCATTCCTCATTTTCTTCTAATCTCATTGAGTTCATCAGTCAGATTTAGTTCAGACTGCTTTATAAAGTTTTATAAAGCTCTTAAAAGAGCAAAAGCCACCAGGAGTGTTTCCAACACACATCTAATAATGCACTTACCTGATTTATACAAATATTCCGTCTTTTTATGACTGTCTCGTCCAGATTCACAAAGTTCTCATTAAGAGAAGATTTCTCAAGGTTTTTCGAATGTCTTGCTGAAAAACATCATCAAGATTGTCTTTTTCTCCCTTTTATCAGAGAAGATAATGGCTGCACTAAAAGAGGACATGGAGATCTGGTGAGACGGAGGCAGATGATCTGATGGGAGCAGCCATAAGGCGAAGACATTAAGTTTTAGCGCGAATTGGGCTTAAATGCATTGTGCTAAATAGTAAACGTTCACACCAGGTTTCCTGTGGAGCTTCCAGTTAAGCACAATCAATAGGATTGGTTTCTTCTTCTTTTGTTTTTTTTTTTAAATTTAGTTCTCTTCCTATTCATGCTAATAAACATTTGTGATATGTTGCTTTCAATGACTACCGTATTTTCCAGACTAAAAAAAAAAAAAAAAAAAGAATTATGATGAAAATGAATAATGCCAGCTAGCTGACCAGCTACTGGTCTATTTATTAAGCAGGACAGATCGACATCAGCAGACTAACAGCTTATTATAAATGACAGCAGTGTTGTAAATGCTACTGCTGTCAGAGAAGACGGCGGTCGTCATCAAAACTTTGCTAAGCTTTGTCTGAAATGAAAAAGCTAAAAATGTATTTTCAGTCAAAGGTGAATGTGTAAACAGGGTCTTGAAAGATGATTATTCTTTTTAAATTTCCATTTTTGTACTTTTGGACTCCAGCTGTTCATTTAGTTTCATCACACAACTCTTGAGAAACAATCATGATTCGGCAATCATGTTATTTTGAATTTTTCGTACACGGAAACATTCAAAACAGTTCAGTCAATCCCCATCTTTAATAAAAACCCCCTGCTTCTAAACGTCACGGCTCGCCGTGGAGGTGAGGAATGAATCATGCCCATTCGGCGCTGACTGTCGGGTTCCAACACAGCCGGTCACAGATGCTGCGTCGCCTCGTCGCTCGCTCTTCTTCAACACACTGTGATATTTCCATAACGCAATTTACGTCAAATCAATAATGAATCGATTCATTTTCATTCTGCATAATGTCTCTCCCGATAGAATAGGCCAACAAGAGCTTAATTGCTATAATAAACACCATCAATAAAGCGCAGCCATTATTCTCGAGCCCATTAGCGGTGCACTGAGAAGGAGAGCGCCTTGTCTTGTTGTGTCTTGTTATATTGCGCTTGTCTTACTCACCTTGGGCCTTTGCCACAGCCGATTCGCTCCCCTTTGAAATACACGGCCACGGTGTAGGTGCGGGCGTGCGAGGGCCCGACTGTCTGCAGGGTCCTGCGAATTCAAGAGGAGGAGAGTTGAGGAATAATCGCAACGCCCGAGAGAAAAGCAGCAAGGACGCCGAGGGACGTTGTCCTTCAGAGAAATGAACAAAAAAAAAAAAAAAAGGAGGTAAAGAAACAAGCTTTCAACTGGGGGTAAAAAAAAAAAAAAAACATAATTCATCTTGAGAGAAGGGGTTGAGAAGGGGAAGAACGGGGCTTTGATTCACTGGCGGCGCTTTGAGAGTGTTGCAGAAGCTATCTGAGGGACTTATAAACAACTTTTAAAGCCTCCCCAAAACTCCCCACGCTCATCTTCACACACCCAGATCTGTGCCTGCTGAAATAAATAAAAAAAAGAAACCTCATCCAAAAAGACTGACAATAGTCTTTGAGCTCGTCCCCTTTTTTGTGCTGAGGCGGGTAAACAGTGAGAAAGCTAAAGAGGGAACAAGAAGTCTGACAAGAGAGTATCACTCAACTCATTTACAGATGTTCCTCATTTATAAGGAGGAGAAAGACAAACGCACGTTCACACACAAGCTGTCAACTTTGTTATATTTCTGCAGGGACACATGTACAAGACAGTTGTTTGAAATGTTAACATTAGCATAAACATCCCCAACCCAAGCTGTGAGTCACCTAAATTATTCACGCACAATTTACTTATTTCAGGAGAGCCGATCCATTTTTAATGCAATGTGGTCACTTATGACACTTTATCAATAATTCAGCCCCTCCTCCCTCCTGCACCCCTGGTTTTTTTTTTTTTTTCCTCACTTACAAACGAGGCAAGCGTGAGCAAACAAGACTTGTCGCGCCACGTTGTTTTTTTTAGCCAAATCTCCACAGGAAGGAAAAGAGCCGTGTCACTCGGAATTACGGCGGCGCTAAAATAACACGGTGAGCGAAAAATGGAGGAGCAAGGAACGCTGGGAAGTCGTCTGCTTCCGGGGTTTTGCCACTGGAGGAAGAATGTAAACGCACCGCAGGGCAGTGGTTTCTAAGTATATATGACAATGGCATTGAGATTCACCAAAAATGGCATTTTTGGGAAAAAGGTTTCCAGAGAGAAAAGTTTTCTAAATGTACTTAACTTTTCCCAAAACGTTATTTTTTTCTAGAAAATCGTCAATAACGATAAAGGTCCAAACTGTTTGTACTGTTTTATCTTTTGGGTTGAACTGTGCATCTTCAACAAAGAAATGAAATATTTACTACACCATCATCTGCGTAAGTGGAGACTCAAATCAGTCTAAAATTAGAGCAGCATAACCAAGAAACTGGTCAGAAGTGACCTAAATTATACACTTTTCAAATAATAAGACTCGATGTTTGATCGTTGCTGTGTTCCAGTCTCTTTATAGCTTTAGAGCTGCATAAACTGCATCTGAATGGAACTGCAGCTGAAAGATTCAGACCTTTACAGATACAGGTCACTCGAGTGTCTTTCTAGGTAAGGCTGCTGCTGCCGCTGCTGCTGCTTCAAATGGACAAAAACTGCAAAACTGAAACTATGTGCTGGTTCCACAAGAGAGGAGTCCGATAGCTGAGAGCTCTACTGTTGGAAACTCAACCAAGTAAAGCAAAAAGCAGTGATTAATAGTGACTAATTGTGGTTTCACAGGTTTTTGTGACTACTTTGCTGTTAAAATCTGTTGGACTCCTGTATTAATTGGCAAATAGACCCTAAAATGCTGGATTCTGTTGAAGCTCCAGCCTCGCCTGATCCTAAAAGCTGCTATGAATGGTGCCTAATTCTGACCTGACTGTTGACGCACTCGGAAAGTACTGGAGTTGAGCTGATATTGGTACAGACTGTAAAACGCAGAATTTTATTCCGCTGTTGGAGCTCTGGGTAAGAGGAAGGTTGCGTACTCGCTCCGTCTCATGCTAAAAGCAGCTACTTACTGACTCCGGGTCGGTCTCGGCACATCGTGAGAGCGTGTCTGCTCCCCGGTGTGCGCTGTTCAGACCAGATGTACAGTAAAGTGATGGTGCCGGGGCTGCGGTGTGGATCTATCATCAGCCAGACGTATTCACCAGGGAAGCTTTAGCAAAGAGGAGGAGGAGAGGAGGAGAAGGGGGCGCTCGGTACATTAACTCCTTTTCCTTGGCCTGGTTTTTGTGTCCTCTCGCACTCTCCTCTCACCCTGCCCTCCACACTTGTAAACAAATTCGGAGAGGGGCCCCCAAAGACAAGCCGGGCACATTTACCGCCGACGGGAACGCAATGAAACTTGCATGATTCTGGCTTATCGACCGACAGCGAGGTCAGGTCATCACTTGAGGAGGTTAAAGAAGTGCCCGAACTCGCCGGCCGCTGCCGTCGATGTATCGAACAGGAGCACGAAATCAAATATAGGCAGACGGGGATTACACCGCAGGGCGTGGCGGAGACCGCCGGGATCCGAGCCTGTTGGAATTCAGCTCGTCTGGGACCTCCATTTGGTTTCTCCTTCACGTCCAGATCTGTGTTGATATTGCGGCTTCAGAGCCGAGCTCTTTCAAAAAAAACAAAAAAACAAAAAAAACCGCATCCTTGGGGAGACGGAGTAACAAACAGACGGGAGCCGCGAGGACATTCAAATAAACACTAGTGAGGAAAGAAAAGGGGGACGAGGGAGCCGATTAAATGCTTGACCTGCGGAGTTCATCGAGCACAGCTTGGACCCTGAGTTGACCCCACGCGCTTGTTTTTCCTTTTTCCTGAGAGAAAACACTATTTGTCAGTTTCCTGTGCGACTAACAAGCGGCTCATGAGAGGGTCCCATCAAATGACAGTTGCTCCTTCACTTTTTTCCTCAGAGCCCTCAGCGGGCATGTTTATCGATCAGCACAAAAAGAGGCCTTAACACAATCACTCCCAACGTTCACGTTGGCCTTGGTGGTGAAATGAGCAGCTTTTCCTTCAATGCTGTTTGTGTCATTTTTTTCCTTTTTTTTTTTTTTTTTTAATTTTTCAATCTTGAATGAAAACTGGGGACAAACAAATGACAGTTTGCAGAGGATATTCACACATTTCTTTAGCAGAATCAGGTGGGATGGTGGTGAAGTGGTGAGCGCCATCTTCAAGTCCTGGTTTGAATTAGGATTTTCTCTCCGATGTAACTTTCTTCCACAATCTGGTGACGTTTCTGTTTGGTTATTTAGGACCTTGAATAGAGGAATATGTAATGTTTTTACTCTGGCAATATTGTGCAGGGCACAATACTTACTGTGGCACCATTGTGCAGGGCATAGAGGAGAGGCGGTCCCAGTCTTTATGTATGTGTTCATATTTTGCTTTTATAGTCGTAGCCATGCCAGAACCATGAGTGGTTCGTACTGTTGTTCCCAGCTCAACTTCCGGATTTTAATCCACAAAATCTATCTCTCTTTCACAACTGGAGCCTCTAAACTGGCTGTAAGTGTATTAGAAGATGACTTCAAATGTCGGCCATGTTAGTCTCCAATCCAAGATGTTTCCAGTCTCTAATTCAACTCAGATTATAGCATTAAAATACATACAAGGCTAAAAAATAGAAATATTTGGTCGTGTGCGTTAGTTTATCACTTCTGGCAGTCGCACAAGTATAAAAGTCCTTTTGCGTAAGAGTGGATGTTAGCTTGTGGAGCCATTCATCATTTACTTTCGTCATACTTCATCCAGTAAAACATTTAGTCAGCGAGACCTGAGTGAGAAAAGTGACTTTTCAGCAGTCGAAGTGATTTTACTTGCGATGGCCGTGTTCTTTGGGGTCTTACTTGTACAGCGGGATGTCGGGCTCCTTGCCCTCTGTCCTCAGGGTCAAACAGCACTGCTGCAGCTGAGACTTGGGGTCGTTCCAGTCCTGGTTCAGAATGAACTCCTACAACACACACAAGAATAAAAACCCAACAGTGGGCGCGTGCAATCAAAATCCTTCCAACTTCTTTCAAAGAGTCAGGAAGAGGAAATAAAATAAAGGAGGAAGGGGGGAAAAAAAGAGAGAGCGCGAGCGAGCGAGCGAGCCGCAGTTTCAGCCTCTCTTCTATGGTCGCTCATGCTTTTATTTCATTCCTGCCATCTCCAATGCTTTTTACCTCTCGCTTTTGGACTCACTTATTTGCTGCCGCTCTCTGACTGGTTCTCCATCTGTGTCTTCGCGGTGAGTACAAATCACAGGCTACTTAAGACAAAAGCCAATCCCCGGCCAGAAATAAAGAGCGCCTGGGAGTCTCCCAGGTGTGCAGCCCTGATACATTTCTCTTATCCATGGGGGACTTCTAAAAGCCCTTCCATTAACAGGGAAGCAGCCTTGTCATAAAAAGGCAGACTTTGAATCCAGAACTGTCTGCTCCTATTAATTTTCTACAAAGAGTGCTTCTGCCTGTGTTGCTGGCGCTACCCTCGCTCCATCTCGTTCCACTCGCCATCTCTCCACTGTTCCCGCTTCCGAGCTTCACTTCCTCTTTTCCCACTTTTCCCCCGTCTCTGGGGGGGGGGAGGCGTTGCATGCGCGCATTCTTTAGGCGACAGAAATTTGGCTGTTTTTGAAAAAGAGCGCAGCATATAGCCCACCTGTAGTTGGAGCCAGGCAAAAACCTGTATCTGAATCATCTCACGGTGGAGTGAGGTGGGGCTGGGGGTGGAGGAGGGGGAGAAACGAAGGCGCCGACATAAGGGAAGAAGCGTTTACGTCCCTGGCTTTTCGCTTCTCTATTTCCATCCAAATTGGATGAAGCGGCGCAGTGTGCGACGCCGTGGTTCCTCCAGAAGGCTATGCAAGGAGACGTGCTGGCTGTTTCACAACTTTTTCTCTTGGAAGTGGAAATGAGGTGCTCTCTCTTGCAGCGACCATGACGCAAAGCCCGGCTCCGGAGGAGCCGGGGATTTTCCCTGGAGAGGCGCACCAAGACAGCAATTAGCATGGCATATCAGACCACTGCAGCAGCTTCACAAGGAGAGGTCCGCGCTGCGCTGCGCTGCTACACCGGCCCGTGGATGTGTGTGCACTGGTAGGAATGAGAGTGCATTTGATTTTTTTTTTTTTTTTTTCAACTACAGAAGCTGTATTAATGGGAAAATAGCAGCCTTGGGGCTCTCCTGTCTAAATTTGGGCTGTGTTACTTGAGGCTTAAACATCCTCTCCGGCTCGCACGTGTCCGGCGGAGTTCTGAGTGAGGCCCACTCGACCCGCCCGCTCCAGAAGTGGATGCCATCAACAGTCCAAGCACTTCTGCGATCGATTGGAAAGCACTGACGACTAACATTAACAACCCGATACGCGCGATTCCCATTAAAGACGACTAAAATAGCAGCCCGAGCCGCCATTGTGAGAGGCATTCAAGAGCGAAGTACCACTTCACGCCTTGCATCGATGCCGGCGCCATTAGGGCCCCGGCTATTAGCTCCCCCTCCCCGGCTCTGTTCCCGCTCTCTTTTAGGTCCCCGACTCGGCAGCCCATTGATCAGGTGCGAGCCGGTGAATGGCTATCAATATGGGCTCACCTTCAGCCGAGGGAAGAAGCACACGTTCATGAAGGTGTGCACGTACTCCAGGTCTTTATCAATGTAGAGAGCGGCGATGAAGGCTGCAAAAAGACAGAGAAAAGAAGCACTTGAGCGAGAAGTAAAGAGGCGGCTGGTTTACGGTGCGGCGGTAGAGGAGGGGGACGGCTTCGGATCATGATCCGCTCTCAGCTCGACTCACAGCTGTTCTTACTACGCACCACGGACGTCCTGGGAAAGACTCGGTCGGCTTCAGGGAGGAAAAACTCATTTGGAAGGAAGAGTATATTTTCGTAGTTAAAACTTTTTTTGTGTCTCTGGAGCAAGTACATTTTTCAATTAAAGTTTTAAAGGCAAAGTTTTGTACGTAGTTTTTAAAATGATCCTGACAACACTTATCACTGATTTACTGAACATGCGATTCAAGAGCAGACACATGTAACTCATGTGTATCTTATTTTGAAGGCATGTGCTTCAAAAAAAAGTGAGAGAAAATGACAGAATTGTCCCAACTGCTCCGATTCTCCTCGGTGCCTCACATATGAAAGACGAACAGGAGTCCGGGGGGGATGATGGAGCTCAGCTGCGGGGGCCCCGATGTTAATGTAAACAATTGGAAAAAGATGGTCGCGTGGTCGCCTGCCTTCCTCCATCACACAGGAAATTGGTGTACAGAGGGCCAGGCAGAGTTCACACAAACATCTATGTCATATATAAGATAAAAGTGGATGTCAAGCTGAACTGACGGTAGAACTGAACCGAGAACGAAAACGTGAGTGTCATCTCCATCTTTGTTTTTTTTTTCTCTCTCCCCGTTTTCCATTAGCCGCCGCCACATTCGCTCATCTGTGTGACTAAGACAGAGGGACACGGGGAGGAAATAATAGGTAATATTTCAGCGGGGCCAGCGGGGGCCCCGCTGTAGCTGCGGGGCACGACCGCTCATATACAGAAGCGCTGCACTCATTTCCAGCGTCCTTTTCCTGTGTCATCAACTCTGCTCCGGCCTAAACTTTGAGTCGTCATTTGAAAGGCAAATGATATGAAGCTCTGCTGCTTTGTGATTCACGCATTAAGACCCATCTCTGAATGCTGACCTCAAAAACATTAGTGCGCTTTTTTTTTTTTTGCTCAGGATTATTTCTTTGTTTTTTTTCCCCCCACTTATGCTACAAATGTTTCTGGGGTTTCTTCCTGCAGCGAGCCTCCTCTAAAGCACACGAGCTCCGATGCAATAACACTCATTAGCTGCACTTCGCCTTTTAATATTACAGGCACACGCCGTAACCTCTCTGATATTGACTTTAAAGTGTGGTTGTAAAATTAGAGCAGTGACATTTTGAATAAAGGAACCTGTGTCACCTTGAGCCTGGCAGGTACAGTATATATTTAATTTGTGTGAGTTTCATACAGTTTTAGTTCAGTTTTAGTTTAAAATGAAGGAAAAAAACTTGAAAAATTGAAAAATTTAGTGTTAATTGTCTTCAACCATCATTTCAAAGTATTTTGTTGACAACACGAAAACGAAAACTATATTTGAGGGAGCCGTGTGAGAGTTATCAAGTATTACAACTTTTGTAGGTGGCAGTAGTGAGTTCCTCAACGTTTCAGTGTTTTGTTGCTTCATCTCTGAATTTGTCTTTTCGACCAAAATCTGTTGCTTCTTCTGCTTGGTACAAAGATTAACAAAGCGTCCCACAGGTGGCACCACAAGGTATTACAAGACTGTCCAGGCCGGCAAGGCGCTAACTTTATATCATTCTGATAGGTTGATTTCACAGAAATATTTTTTTTTTCTTTAAAATTTAATTCCATTTTGACTGTAAAAATGCAATACTGCTGCATAAATTCTCACTTTGTATTTTTGTTTTAAGCTTTCTAAACATAATTTCAAAACTTTTTGATGTATTACGCCTCAATTTTGACCTTTTAGATTATGTTAAATATGACAAATTTTGACTAATTTCAAGGCAAAAAGTAATAGAAATAACTAAAAAGATGTCAGAAAGTTTGACACCTTTAGAATTTGCGACTTTTAGGATTAATGGCGTAAAATATCTGACAGTTTCAGGATTTTTCCATTGGGTTGGCAAGATATTGACATTTTCCTAAAACTGTATGTTGAAAAATAAATATAGTTTACATATATATAGCTTTTCATGTTAAAATACTAGTTTTAAGAATTGCTGTGTTTCCCCATTTCTTGTTGGTTTCAAAAAGTAATATTTTCATTGACTCTGAACACCCATAATGCAATTTTGTTCCTCTTCCATTTCACTTCACAACGCTCTCGAATGAACAGGCTTCGAGGAATACTGAATTCTGACTCTAAAACTGAGCTCTCCTAATATTAACTCAGCCATGTGGTATACAGCTCGGGTGGATAAAGTTTACAAGCTGATGGCTTTATAACATGAAAAAACCCAGTCTGAATTTAAAGAAGCTGCAGCTCGGTCTTGCAAGTTTTGAAGGAATAAGTTTTGTACATGAGAAAAGAAAAAAACTAATTGGTTTAAACGACTAATATGTCTGGAGCCGACTAGCCAGCAGGCACAAGTTTAATCATTTAATCGACTCATTACAGAACGTTTCTGTCTTTGTGCGTTTCCCATTAAATACTACAGGTTAGCGAACTGAGTTTGTTACATTTGAGAGTCTGAGCTTCCGCTTTGGGTTTAAGTGTTTGTGGCAGACAGACCGCCACCGTCTTAAAGTCAGACAGGAACGCTGAATTATTCACGACATTGAGAGCTAATTTCTTTTTATACTTGCGGATTTATTTAATCATTCAAATTTAAGTGCTAAGAGTCTAATGACCAAATTTTCTGTAATTTAATTAATGCGGAACGCAGATTTATTAGAGCTTTATTGCGGCTTAAATGCTACGCGACTCTAAAAATACATGAAATAAATGAGTACTTCTTTTTTGTACCTTGAGGATAGCGATGGTGGGATCGGGGCTGTTACGGCGGCGTGCGCCGAGATTGACATTTTACAGCTGAAATATAAATCTGTCAGTGTTGAGAAATACTGCACACAATGCAGACACAATTTATGAATGGACCTGAATGTACTACAACTATTTTCTGCTGTAATTACTCGCTCCGTGGCGGCGTGTTTTTTGCACCGAGCGAACGCTCTCTCGTATTTTTAGCGGCGCTGACCGGCTGTCAAAGAAGAGAAAAAAACCCTTTTCGAATCGATTCCAAGTCATGTTACGTGTGGTTTCTGACAGGAATGAAGTCGGTAGAAATCAGTCTGCTGGATTTTCGCTTTTTTTTTTTTTTTTTTCTCCCCCCCCACATGTCAGGAGGAGCGGGCCCGACAGGACCCACCGGCAAAGAGGTAAGTACCACGAGATGATCCCTGACAGGCGTCTCACCCACGGGTGCTGCCGAGGGTATCTGACAGAGCGCGGAGAGAAGCCGAGGCACTAAAACCTGCCTCGGTGTGATGATAGCGCAGATGTTTACACCTCAAATCGCTGGTAAAACTTCGGTCCTCGGCGCCGCCGCCGCCGCCGCAGCCCCCACACGGTTCACAGTTTGAAGTCAAATGTGACTAAATTACCGGGAACAGGTGGTCCGACGCTATTCCTGATTTTATTGTTTCGAGCGAGCTAATCATCATGAGCAAACAAAGCGCTCAGGGTGTAAACAGAGGTGAGATCGGTGCTAATCTACCGGGGAGTCGGCTATATATAAAGACGGATGACGAGTGGGGGCGGGCGGGTGGTCCCGCACCGCATTACCCTGCCATTGTAATCAACACGGACGCACAGCCAGAACATTATGACCGCCCGCAGAGCGTCGAGTAGATTCTGGTTTTGCTGCAAAAACAAGAGGTGACTCCGGGCCCGGAGCTTTCTGTGAGGGGTTTGCATGTTCTCCCTGAGCCTGTGTGCTTTGAAATAATAATAATAATAATACTCTGGCTTTGCAGGAAGAAAAAGCTGCTCTGATTCCAGTGTCAGGCCTTCCTGTAGGAGACCTGTATGTTTGAGTACTTCAGCTTCTTCCAACGTTGCAAAGATATGTGCTGAATCAATCCAGCCTCTCTACTCAGTATATAGATAGACTCAAGACCACATTTTCAAGGTTTTGGTCTTGAGTTAGGTGGCTTGACACCACTATACAGTAGATATAGAAGAAGGACAGATGAACTAACGTCCATCTTGATGATTCTTTTGGGAGAAACTGTGAAAAAAGGTTAAATGTCAAATTTTTGAATGACCCTAACTGTTTATTATCGTTTTGTTTTGGGGGAAAAAAAAGCATTAAAAAATTCTCAAATCTGAGCACAACTCTTCAAAGCAGACTCAGAGTTTAAACCTGACCAGGACTCTTTAAAACTTCACAAAGATCAAAGATCTTTCAGAGAAACTTTGCTTCAATTCAAGTCTTATTTAGACTTTAAGATAGGATAAAGACGCTTTGCTGGTTTGAAATCATGTTCAGAATTGAAGTTAATCCAATTTGTTTGATGTTAGAAATAATTCCCTTTTCAAATGACTCACAACCCTCATGAAAAAAAACTTTAAACTTCAAGGAGACGACCAGCGATGGACAGAACTTCAAGCTGGGGATACTGATGCTTTCATTCATTTGTTTGATTTGTACTTGTTGGAAGACAATAAAACAAGTCTTCATTGTGGTGAAGAGAGTGAAAACTTGCCTTTTGTTAAAGTCTAAACTGAAGAACTGGGTGATATAAACGACACTCAAACTTTCTCTACTTGACTGTAACTCCTTGAAATACCCTTGGAATTTTACAGGGCATTTTAAAACAGAACTGGGTTCTTTATAAAAGAAGACAAATGATTTTACACGAGAAGCAGCCTCTTCGGCAAGACTGAACTCAACAAATCAACTTTCTTTGCGCCACCTGACCTCTTTAGAACAACCTCCGACTCTTCAGAGTCCAGAAATCTTCTGAAACGGCCGTACAAAGACGTAAGGATAGAAAGGTGTGACCGTACACTCCAGCAGGTCGGCCAGAGTCTTGGTCCTCAGCGCGACCGGCCGCTTGGTCTTGTCGTTGGTGATGGCGAAGTCCTGCATGCCCAGCTCCTCCGCCACCTTGGCCTGCGTGCGGTTGTTCACCAGCGAACTGCGCAGAAGCTGTGAACGGAGAGAGACGGAGCAAGGTCTGAGTGTTTCCAGCGGTTTGGTTAGTAAAAGCTGGTAACCTGCTCAACCGACCAACTAAATCAGACTCAAGGTGCGAATAAGCCATCGCATAAACCCTCGACAAGGACGCAGAGTTACACGGGAGTTGGGGGGGGGGGGGGGGGGGGGGGGGGGGGGGGGGGGGGGGGGGGGGGTGACGGGACGGCTGTTGGAATAATTCATCAAGGACAGAAATGTTTCAGGGAGATTGCGCGTTGCGTCTGTTAAATATTACATTGTGAATTGGAGCCGAGCGGATGACAACATGTTAGACCGGTTTGAAGTACATTTAAGTCTCTAAAAGGAAAAACACAAACACGTTAAATTTAGCTACGAGAGAGAGAGGGGAGGGAAAGGAAAAAAAAGAGAGCAAATGGAATGAAAAATGACGGTGTGGATGTGTCTTGCTGTGATATGCCCTCCTTTAACAGTCGTACTACACATGCAATCACAATTGGAGCTGCACAAACGCACACACTAGTTGAATAGGCACTTTTTTCTGTTTTTTCCTCATATGGCTACCAACCCCTCCCCACCGTAGATTTGAAATCCATTTCAGATGTGCCCCCATCTCGACTCCTGGGCATTGCTGGGAGCTTTCACAGTCTCCCATCGAAAAAAGAAAATTAAATAAATAAAAGTTGACTGGAAGCTTTTAAACAACTGACGTCACGGCTCGGCATCTCACTCCAAATATCCATAAATAAATGTCTAACTGCAGAGGTTCTTATTCAGCTTCAGACCGGTTCAATCCCTCCAGCCTGGAGCAGTCAAGTCTTCTGAGGAGAAGTGCTGACGCCCGGGATGAAAAGAGCCGAGTCGTAATGCCGTTTGACGCTGTCAGAAAATGGACTTTCAAAGTGCGATCATTTGCTTTGTACCTGCGTTACAAGCCATGCAAGTTCTCTCTCTCACACACACACACACACACACACACACGCACGCACACACACTTCATTTTCTAGACACCTGACAGCTTGTGCTGCTGCAGAAAAAAAAAAAAAAGAAGAAGACGAAGAAGAAGAAAAAGCGCAGACAAGGATGTGTTATTGAAAACCACTGAACAATTTTGTCTCATGACAATACTCATCAGGAGGAGTACAGTAAACATACAGACGGCGGGCGAGGCGAGGCGAGGTGAGGGGAGGGAGAGGTGAAAACCTGGCTGGCTCTGCCAGATTCACACACTGATGCGAAAGAAAAAAGAAAAAGATAAACAAAACAAACAAACAAAAAAAAAACCCTCACCCTGACACAGCTGTAAGTTCTCTTCAGGTGAAGAAAAGAACGAAGGCGGACGGTGGAGCGGAAATCGCAGGCGCGGCCTCGGCGCAGGTGCCAGAACGAGACGCCCGTGGGTGGAAAACAAGCTCGCCGGCGATGCCGTGTGATTGGCGTCGGTTGCTCTTACCGTGAGGTGTCCTTCGTGGTGGTCAGGGAAGTGGATGAAGAGATACTCGGTGGCTACGAGCTGCATGATGGAGTCTCCCAGGAACTCCATTCTCTGGTTGTGGCCTCTGGATAAGGAGCGGAGAGAGAGGGAAACACACAAGGTTACAAAAGGACGTAAAACTGAACGATGGATAGCTGTCGGCCAATTCTGCAGCGCAAGAAATGCTAGAAATGAGAAACTAAATGGAAAAAGAAAAAAAAAAAATAGGGGCCGGGTGCACAAGATTGTTCTTTATGTTTTTCTTTCAGTAGTTTCAGACCGGAGGAGAAGCTGTGGTGGTAGAGTGGTCCTCTCGAAGGTTGCAGGTTCAAATCCGCCTCCTTTGCTGTGTGAGTGTGTGTGTGTGTGTGTGTGTGTGTGTGTGTGTGTGTGTGTGTGTGTGTGTGTGTGTGTGTGAATTTGAGCAATGTAACGCACTGCTTAAGTAGTAGAAAAGCAGGAAGTAAAAATCCATTTACTGGTTTCATGCCTGAATTTGCCGTTATTTTTAAGCTGGATTGAAACATTAGAAACAAAATCTCAGAATTAATCATTGTTTTGTTGGACAAATGCTGATGCATCGTTCACTCATTTTGAATTGAAATGTCAGATAATATGATGTGATTAATGAACGAAATAATACTATTGCCTACAGCAGTTCTTCATCAGGGTCGTTTTGTCTACATTGGCTCTTGAGATTTGAGGTTTGTTTTTTTTTAAAGGTTTCAAAACTGCTTTTGGACCGATTCAGGATGGTTCTCGGCTTTTCATTTCGGTTTTAGATTTTTAACTTCAAGCTCATCAACTGAATTCCTCACCTCTTCCAGTTTATTCCATAAAAGGGCATCGCCAATCCCTGAATATCAATTCTACATTAAAGATGTCTTAGCACTTTTTAGAAAGTGCAGAATCCCTGGAAGGCCCAACGGTGGGGGGGGCGTGAAATAACCAGATAATGAGTCAGCTCCTCATTTTTAGACCTCCGGGTCTTAAAATGAAGGATCTGCAGGGATCTTGAAGGATACGGGGGAAAGGAAATGGAGGAGTAACGCGACATAGAAGAGCAGGGAGAAATGGGATGATGAAGAAGAAGAAGAAGAAAAAAAAAACTTGGAATAGAGGAGGTTTCAAGCGAGGTCACTCGTGTTACACATCAGAGAGAGCATGAAAAGCATCATGCTCTCTCCGCTAATCTGCCAAGCTTTTAGTCTCCTCCGACAGGAACGGCGGAGTCGGCTGATGTACATTTCTCACGTGGCCTCTGGGAGCAGCTGCGCTGACAGGCTGTGTGACAACCCGCAGGCTGCCTGGAGTAGCAGTCCTTAGGAAGGAAACGCTGGGCTTTGATTGCTATTCAAATGTTAAAATAGAAAGAAAACATGCTTAAAAAAGGCTTGAGCACACCTCGAGGAGAAGCTGTCAAAATCTGTGCACACAAGTTTATCTTTTGACTCTCTAACAATTCCTGGAAAAAAAAAAAAAAAAGAAAAGAAAAGAAAAAGAGAAGGTAATGACAGCATTGTGGCACTGTAAATCAGCTTCCTGCTGCCTTTCTCCCCATCAGAGGCAGCGAGCATAATGTAACTCCCACTCAGCGCGAGACGGGGCTGAAGCAGGAGGAAGAGGAGGAGGGGGGGGTAACGCAACGGCTGCCGCTGCTGTAATGGTCATTAATTAAACAGAATTATAGATTAGGATTGCAGATGTGGGCTGGTGCTGTGCCAGGCGGGGGGGGGGGGGGGGGGGGGGGGGGGGGGGGGGGGGGGGGGGAGGGGGACGAACGTGGAGGCAGGGGGAGTCGACGAACGCCAGCGTCATGAAAGCGGAGCTGTACGCCGAGCCCGCATCCATCCATCCAGATAGCTACGAGCTCCTGGCAGGAGGGGAAGGCTGAAGATGAGAGGCACGCAGAGGTGGGAGACGAGGAGGAGGCGGACATCAAAGCCAGAGAAAGGTCAAAGTTTATTGTCCGATTTTTTTTGGGTGGGGGGGGGAACGCTCTGCCTTTCATGAGCGGCGGTGCATCCATGAGCCAAGCAGCAGTTGGAGCGCGCTCAACCCACAATTATTCACATTGTTGACTCATCTCTTAATTATTACATCTTCTTTTTTTTTTTTTTCTCCTGCATAATTGTTTAGGATGTAAAATATTTAAAAGAATCCAGCAGAATTATCAGTTGGTTTGTCCTCCTGTCCAAAATACCCCAAATATTCATTATTAATCAGGACGTAAAAGCAAGAAAATCAGCAGATTCTCACATCTGAAAGGACCATTTGCCACGAATAAGGTTTTGATTTAACAAAAACTCCCAGACTCAACTGATTATCCCTTTTGATAGCACTTAGTTTGGTATTTCAACACTAATTTAACTCCACTTGCTTTCCTCCCTAATCACTTCTTTCAGCCGTGTTGCTGCCGACTAACATCACCACTTCAACGAGCGCCGCTGCACCGACCAGCGAGACGAACTCCACTTCAGCGCATGTCCACGTCCAGGAAATGTGGAGCCTGGACTGAGCTGCGCGACTTCAGGTAAACATGACATGAGATAATGTTGCTGAGTAATACAACTGGGATATGGGAATTGGAAAATAGAAGTTTGGTGAACGGTTACTGTAAGCTACTGGTACATTTATCTTTTCATTTCCAGATGTAACTGCACCGTGAGAAATCATCGTCCAGCTGCTGCTGTTCCAGAACCGTCTGTGAATTTATTTCTCAGAGAAATGTTTCTGTTGTGTAATAAATATATTATGATTTGAACTTTAAATTCTTCCATATTCCAGTAGCAATGGAGGTTTCTTTTTGGCACTTTAGCTGAATTCTGTATGGTGTGAAATGATCCTAGATACATAGAGTACATTTCTCTCAAAGCTAATTTACACCATGTACGACTGTGTGGTGTTTTCTGAGTGTGTGTGTGTGTGTGTGTGTGTGTGTTGTGAGCATCCGTAGTTCTCACCGCTCATTCTTTTAATCACCGTCCTCTCCAATTCAAATGCATTGTTAGAAACGTGAAATGCGAGAGTTTCGAGCAGGATAAACAGGATTAAGCGCTCAACAGTCATTAATTACAAAAAAACTTAACATTTTTAAGCAAAACTAGACACATGTAAGTGAATTGTTTTCAGATTATGCATTAATGCTGTGATACACTGGTAGATATAGATAAATGAACAGAAAAAAACATTCAGAAAGGGGAAAAAGACTTTAAATGACGTACGTTAATTCAGAAGAAGAGTCTGGAGAGTAAGAAGTTGGAAAAGCTATTTGTTTGATTGTGCAGAGTCTGAAGAGAACTGAAGGGACACTTCATCCGATGCACTTTATTATGAAAAATAATCAGAGTGTTTTAATGAAAAGCTTCTGGCACAGCCTATAAGAGCCAAAGGAGCCAAAGGATGGCGACAGAGGAGGTGTTCGGAGGCTTGACGAGAACCGTCTTCAAAGCCGCCGTCACGTTTGCGAGCTCATTTCCAACAGGAAGGACAAAGGGAACGGCGCTGGGACGCGGCGATCAGACGAAAATAGAGGAAAAGATGCAAGGAAGGAGGAGATAGAGCGGGCCAAAGAGGAATATGTTGCTGTGTGAAGCGACACAAAGAGCCATCCCTGATTCACTTCAACAGCGGAATCACAATGCTCCGCTAAGGCGGGGGGAAATTGAAGCAAAGTGTGGAGCCAAGGTCTTTATTCGCCTTTGACTTTGATCGAAAACACCTTTAACAGCCCCTATGAAGAGGTGGTCCGCTGCAAAACAGGAAGGGGAAGGCTCAGGTCTTGATTTTTTTTTTTTTTTTTTTTTTCCGTTTTCTTGGATCTAAGGAAAATAATGTCCTTGTTTCATATGTGCAAACCCGTGTCGTCTCGCTTCGGCCCACAACATGCAGCCACGGTGTAATTTCAGGTAAACGTGTAAAACAAGAAATCACACGAACATAATGAAATCTCGGTGGCTCTTCAAGAGAAACGGCCCTGAGCAGGAAATGAATGGTGTTTTCAGAATTACTGCTTTCACGTTCCAGTGTGAATGATATAAAAATCCATGCAGATAAGCTACTTAATGAATTACGTAATGGTCGAGGTTGTATATTTTCTACAAAAAGGGAACTGTGGAGAAATATTTCCAAGACTATAAAAGAGGAGAGTGAACATTATGACCATTCATTCTATGGCTGTTAAGCCCACAATGATCTGTATATCCCAGCCGATTATACATGTATTGATCCTTGTACCTCTCTGTCAGGCATTCAGTTGCTGAATTAACTACATTTCTTGATATATATTACTGCCATTCAGAGATATTTCACACGCTAATTTACTGTCAGTTTCAATAAGGCTTTATACCAGCAAGAGTAAGTAGTTAGAAAAATGAACCATACTATGAATATAAATAAGATTTAACCAAGCTTATATTTACCAAAGGGAGAAAAGCAACAGGGCTCTTAATTGGAGAAAATTGCTTTTAATTAAAAACGGCAGCAGCTTTACTGATGTTGTAGCTTCCCGTGTCTTGTTCCATCTCACTTTCACTCAAATATGATGACAATTATTGAGTCTGAAGCTCGCAGGTGTAAAGTTTAACGCAGTACGAGAAACTGATGTGAAAAACAAGTGTTTGTCAAGGTGTGGCGCAGGAGTCGCGACACTCTGGAGGCCGCCGTTGTTGTTCTTGTCTGTCTACTTACAGATGCAGGACTATTCACCAGCGCAGGACCATCGTTTCAGAAAAGTTTGTTTTTGTTTTTTCTTCGGAGAAAGAGTTCATGACAATTTTGAAAAGTTACAATTTCACAGGCTCTAAAGCACAATGGTTGCTGGGAAACAATCATTAAAACTTATTATCATTAAATCAATTAAAAAAAAACCAAATGTACATACATATTGACTAAATCCCAAAAGCAGCAGAAGTTCAGCACCATGAAAACACACTTACTGGTCAAAAAATTTTTCACTCAGTTTGAGAATGAGGCTTAAAAGCATCATGTCTGAACCCAAACAACACCGCTTTGCTAGTTTTACTTCAACTTGAACCTAAGTGCGATCTGGATCTATTTGATAGAACACTAAAGTGTGAATAAATGTTTCAGATAACCTCCTTTTGGAGCCACAGAGTCGGATGTACTTTCACTGAACAAACGGGAACGAGCGTGAAGGGAGACTCGTCCATTTTTCACAAACAGTGAAATTCTTGCAACACCCGGCTCTTCCGCTGAAACAGGAGATGGGAAGCCCGGAGCCTCGGGGAGGCGGCGGGGGGGGCACAGCTCTCCATTCTCGCCTTCTGACGGAACCCTGCGGTCTCATCCCTCCCTCGCCTCGCCGTCCTGCGCTCGTCTCCTCCGAGGTCAGTCTGTCCTCTGCTTCTGAATGAAGTGACGGGCCGGAGGCCGGCCGGGGTCGCGTCTCCTCATCTGTGGTCTACCTTATTGTTTGACCTTCCTTTTCGCCGCCTGACCCCGTTCTTCTCTCCACCGTGACAGCGCGACCTACTTCGGTTTGACCCCTGGTCCTCGTGGGCGGCCATTGCTCGGCTCTGGCTTTCAAGTCAGGCGACTCTATTTGGGTCAGCGTGCCTTTGGCTACTAATGAGCTAATGAACATAAATTATCGCTGAAAAATATATGAACTCCTGCAGGAAAAAAAAAAAAAAAAGTAACAATGAAAGTCGCCGTATTAAAAAATGCATGGGCTGACACGCCCCGCCTCACATGCGGCGAGTTATACAACCGAACGTGACGACGCCCGGGTGGAACGCAGCGCCGAAGTCAACCTTGAGTTGGAAAGTCCTCAAAGTAAAGACAAATCTGTGGACCTCTAATCAACTCCCGCAGCCCTGAGTGAGGTGAGATCTGACAGTTCAGGTGATGGATTGGGACGTACACAACAGTGTACTGTACGTGTGAACGTGCACATGCAACACACACACACAGACAGCAGTGTCCTTGTCGCAAACCTAAGCAAGCAATTACCCAGTGCAGCCTGCCAATAAGATATCAAAGGTGTGCTGCCAAGGCTAATTTGCTTTAGCTGTCAAACTCACTATTGTGTTGAGTTGTAAAGCTCAGACGTGAGTTAAGCTTCAATTGCGAAATAACTCTCTGAAAGTCGGAATCAGAAACACCTCAAATTGGAGCCAGCAGCCTCATTAGCAGATATGAAAATGGCTGCTTTTCCTCAACCTTCAGTAAACGAGCGCGGTAACGGCTCCCGCACGAAAAAAAAAAAAAAAAAAAACGCCCGGCGCTTTTACCTCCGATCAATTTTGAGTCATTCCCTGGAAAGTTTGTAACTGCATGGACTATCGAGCAAATGTCATAACAGAGGCTGGAAGGGGGAGCGAAGTCAACACGGCGCTGCTGCGGAACGCTGCAATTAAAGGAGGAGAGCCGGGAAGTGGTGAAGGTGCGGCGCTTCTAACAACATCTCACTGTTTGGACCACTTTCATGGATCATCAAGGGGAAAATAAATAAATAAAAAACAAAAACCTGGATGCCCTTTCAGGTAAACACTTTAAATTTTTCTTTAATATGTTTGAAGATACAATTCAGGAGAATATGTCAAAATAATTGGGAGAATTACTTAATGAGCAATGACTTGTTTAATGTCTCACTTGTGTCTTCTAATATTTTCATTGTTTATTATTAATTATGCTGGTGGGGAGGTTTGCGTACTGCTGAAATAAAGAAACTTCCTATAAAGGATCAATAAAAAGCTATTCTAATTCATATCTAGAACTAATATAAAGTACTATTTCAAATTGTCATTGTGACAATTAGGGTCCTCTCTAAGGTCATTTACACTTCTAATAATGAAACAAAAAAACGGGGGCACAATATTATAATTAAATAATTAAAGAAATAAATCATGATATGTTTGACCCGGTATTTTTTGTAAATGACTCACAAGCCTACAAAAGTGTACAAAAAAAGAAACAAACTAAAATATGTCACATTGTTGAGATTTTCGGTGTAATTTATTTATTCAATATTTAGTGCATATTTACTGCAGCAGCAACACCAATATTGAAATATGAGGTGTGCTGCACAACGATGCCCCCTCAGGTCACCAGCAGTAGTACGAGCAAACTACACACAAACGATAAAGCCTGGAATCGTAACGTGGCATTCCCGCTGTCAGGCCACAGGATGAAGTACTATTTCACCGCGCCTCCATGATTACATCAGTAATGTGTGGTGATTGTCATTCTGATTGAAAAATAATGATCGTTTCATTAAGAAGCTATAAATCAGACTCAAGCATGACGAGAAAAAGGGGGAAATTCTGCAGCATAAAAAGCGATGGCAGCACTGAATTAAAAAAAAAAAAAAAGATTTGAAACCTCCTGCCCTGGACAGCCTGGCGAATTAAAACCCTATTTCCCACTGGACAGCGGGGTTATGGCCTTACAGGTGCAGGCAGACTACAGATATGGGGACTTTTGGAGTCCCTTGGGCTTTTCTCTCTTTCTCATGGCCTTGAAACCCCGGGATTAGGCATTGGGCCAAAGGAGCGGGGAAAGGGGCTATCTTTCACTATAAGGTGCTTTGAACATGACATTCAAGGCATCATTTGTTATCCAAGTCAGCCTCGGTGTCTGCAACAACATGAAGAGCTGCAGGGGGTACACATAATGATGATGTGGGAGGAGGGGGAGATGGGAGGGGTGGGGTGCTGCTGCCACATTTACAATAAAAACGATTTAAAATGCTCCACATACAAAACTCCCGGCGTCTCCGATCATATTATACATTATAATGCATCATGCCTCATCAACTCTGAAGGGAACAACAGATAAAAGTCGAGGCTACTTCTATAAACGGCATCCTTGCAAATTGCATCTGGTCAGCCAGCGTCTCGCTTTGCATCTTAATTGGCGCAAAGTTGATTATAAATAATAATGGGGGGGAGAAAAAAAAAAAGCAACACGCCAGCACTTACAGCGTGAGGTGGTTGAAGCCGACGGTTCTCAAGGTGAACGCTCTGGCCAGCAGACGCACGTGCGTGAACAAAACGCCGATGGAGTCCTCGAAGGTGGTGAGCTTCTGGAGGACGGGGGACGTCTCGATCAGCTGCCGGTCCGTCTGAGGCTCCTGGACCTGCGCAGAACAGTGGATTAAAAAAAAAAAAAAAAAAAGGTTCAGGTTTTCATTTTTTCCAAAGGAAAACAGAAAACAATGCTGCTTAGAGGCATGAAAACCACAGCTTTTCAAAAATTCTGAGTACGTTATGCTACATATTATTAGTTATTGCAGCTTTAAAATGTTTCTGTGGAAACATTGTGACGTAACTAAAAAGGTTAAAAAAAACATGCATTTCCACTTGAAATGTTGTGAAAACGGCTTTTGTGATAACAAAACGCTCTGAAAGTGAGTCATACAGCTTGATGGTTTCCAACATGTCGTTCTGAGATCAGAGGAAGCACTGAGGCAGAACACCGCAGAAGACTTGCTGGACTCGAGACGAGACCTTGCAAACTGCCCACTGCCTTCACTTCGAAGGCCTCTGCTTTTCTATGGTGTTGAGAGAGTGTGTGGGAGTGCTTTGTGCTTAAGCTGCAATCCAGAACAAACTGTATTTCTTCCCCTGCTGGGTGCGGAAGAAGCTGACTGGCCTGCGCGGAGCCGTGACCTCGACCCCTTTTCCCAGCACCTCTGGAACGGAGCGGAACTCTGACTGCGAGTGTTTGTGGCCCGCATGACGGCGCCGGGCCTCGCTAATGCTCTTACGGGGCGCCGCCAGCGCAAATCCCTGCAGCTGAGTTTCACAAAAATCTGGTGGACAGCTTGAAGCCGGAGGAGAGGGGAGTTGTTGCGGCAGCAGAAATGTTCATGCATCATCATGTATGGGAGTCATGATGAGCGGTTTTTCTGTGAAAATCAGTATATTCACACCATAATAACATTTGATTGTCTTCATAACACTTACTATCAATAAAACCGTTATTTCTGAACAGATTACCCATAAACGACATAAAAGCCTTTAGCTGTTGCTTGTAAGTAGTTGACATCAATGTGCTTTTGGTGTAATTTCCTCTTGAACCATCTTTCGCCACACAATTTTTGTTTTTGTTATTTTCTACTAATCAGTCTTTTCTTTCATATTTAAACCTCCGTTGTTTTGGGTTTGTGAAGCATGACTGCACAATGCATTGAAACGGCATACTTCACTCAGTCTTTTGCATTATATATACATTGTGCATGCCGATATCTCATAAAGACAACCAGTGGTTGACAGTTATCCTCCCCTCTCGGTGAATGTCATGACCTGAGCTTGTTCAATCATTTGTATCTGGTTGTACAGCAGTTTTCACTGAGTATTACTGCCATTGCTAAGCTAAACCAAGCTCACTCGATTATTTGTTGTCAAAGTAGCGTCGTGGAAATCATGGCAACTTGCATGAATTAGTTACATTACCAAGTTTGCACGTTTGAGAAAATGTGTATTTAATGTATTTGCAGTAGGAATTTTCGCTACCAGAGAAAGTGGCCTTGCTGCAGAAGCAGCCTTTAAAAAAAATAATTATATTTTCCCTCACTTGCACAGAGATGGAGTTTGAGTAGTTTCAAAAAAAGTTGTGTTTTCAGTGGCTTTGAGAACACGGTCATGTAAACTGATCCCAAACTGACAAATTATTTTCTTTTTTTGACTGAAAACCATCACACAAACGCACTGTGAGTTGGATAAAGTGGTTTATATTACAGACGGGTGGACAGATGAAGGACAAAGCGTCCTGTACCAACCACAGTGATCATGTTTCCTTGAATCTACTTCCAAACACGACTCCGAATGAAGCGACTGCATTTGAGTCAGATAGATTCCTCAACAGGAGCGAACCTCTGCAGTGGGAGCCGCTTCAGGGCCTGTTTAGCTGCTGTGTGTTTTTCACTCCGCCTCAAAACAAACTCGGATGATCTGCAGCAGATGGAACCTCTTAGTCATTAAGTTTTAAGTCAAACAGCTCCCTGCGAGGTTTTGTTTTTTTTTTTTTTTTTCCTCCTTCGATTTGCTCGAAATCTGGTGATTCTTACGGTCAATTAATATCTCGGGTGACTCAGTCTTACTGTAAGTTCTTGCTTCGGAGCCGGCTGTGTCATCACACACTCATAACCTTGATGAATCTTCTTCTGTTGGTGGCTGTGAAAATTGCTTGCTAATTATGCTTTGTGCCATCAGCGTCGGGGTGGACTCAAAAGGTAGACGAGTTCGGCGGATCTTTAACTGGAGCATTTGCTCGCGACTGTGCTCATTAGAAAAAAAAAAAAAAACAGAAAGCGATACGCAGGTGAAAATATGTGAATGCATGTTTGTGGAGTCGAGAGATTCATCCGTTAACGGGGGCATTAATTAGGCTGCTGGATTCGTCTAATTGGCCTCTGCGTGGTGCAACGGTTTGTGTGACGAAGACTTCTTTCTTTTTTCTTTTTTTTTTTTTCCGCCCAAACCAGAGAGAACACCAAATGGAATTTCATGTGGACATTTCAAAAGCAACCAAAGCACACTCAATTGACCTTGTTGGCCCGTATGAAGGACCCTGTAAACAGGATTAAAGGTTCTGTGTGGGGAAGGATGGCCTCTTTCTTCATCTTGCTTCCGAGAGTTTTTCGCTTTGTCTGTTTTCGCGACACAGTGACAAGTAAACAGCTCTCTCAAGTCTCCCATGTCAACCCGGTGCATAGAGCAGAGATGTATTTTTAAAACTGGGTATTTTAATTGGAGCGCTGCCGGTAATGTCACGATTCCATCTTCCAATATGTCCAAAGAAAACACTTCATTCCCGCCTCTTCTTTCCCCCCCTCCGTCTGTTAATTAAGGAAAGGCGTTTAAATGTCATGCATCACAACTAACGACGTCTGACGAGTTCGGCGTTCACTGGAGCCAGCGATCCTTTGGCGGGGGGGGGGGGGGTGGCCGGCAGGAAGGCTTCAAACGAATTGAAAAGGAGGATGAAAAATGAAAATGAATTAAATAATAAGATTTTAAAAAAACACGGCTTCAAAGCTCCACTTTCAGCCGAGTCCAGGCGGAAAGGAGAATCAGAGGCGAGGTCTGCCGAGGCCCGACGCTCGTGTATCTCCCTGATAAACTAAAGGAGGAATTTAGCAATTTGGCCTCGACGTAAGTGACACTCTGGCAAATTATCCTGGAGGGCTGAGGGTGCGAATCAAGTGAAAGACGCGGCGGCGCTCGGTTAATGTATGCACGCACGCCAAAAGATTTGCGTACGCGTAATTACACACGCCGTGGCGGGCTGCCACCGCCATCCCCACTCCGAGCTCATTAAGCTAGCTCGTCTTTCACCTCTGGTTTGTCGGGTTCGTTTCGGCGGGCAGATTACTCCGACGCCGGGCGAGTCAGACCCTCCGAAAAGCCCTCATCAATTATAGAATAAATAATCGAGTGAATAAATGATGAAGAGAAAGCTGTTGTGCGAGCCGTCTTCAGATCGTGTCATCTCCAGCCAATAGGTCAGGAACCTAGCAAGAGGTTGGCACGATTTAACAGGCGTTGCCCCGCTGGCAGGGGGGACCACCCGGAGGAACCCTCGGCGAGGCGCGCTGTGTGGTAATGAGGCCGCGGCTCAGAGGCGGTTTAATGACTACTCATGCGGCACGCGGGGAAAGTTTCCCCTCCATCGCTGGCTGGGATGACCTCCGGGGCTCCACCCTGACCGGGGCGCCCGCCGCTGGGGCCGCCCCCACCCCCCCACCCCCCCACCACCTCCCCGCACCAGGAAAAACAAACTGCATGTGGGCATATTCCGACGAGCTCCACGGAAAACATCCTCGGTATTTGGTGAAGGGAAGGGCGAAGAAGCGGCGGCGCGCAGGGGGGAAAAAACAGAAACAAATATATACACGCGCATAAGCCTCATGCCTATGCAGCGAGTTGGAGAGAATAAAGCACTTAAAGACGAGCCTCGGCATACACACAAAGAAACACTTTCTCCTCGCAGAACACATCAGAGGGAAGAAGGATGCCTGGCGGTCCCTGGAGGCCCCATGTGATTCGGGACTGTAATCCTGTTATGGCATCTTTGATCTCTTCTTCCAAATCCTAATTTCAAACAAACACTGTTGACATGTTCAATGTTTCTGGGCAGATCATGCAGAGCTGGGAGAGAGAGAGGGGCGAGTGACTGAGTGATTGAAAGAGGAGCGGGGGAAAAGGAGCGACGGCGAGGAGGACGGCGCGAATGAAAAGGCGGATTAGGGTCTTGACCGAAATGGACAGCGGCGGCACGAGAGCAGAACAAAAGGGGACGACTGGAAGGCGACTGGGGGGCCAAGTGTGACAGCGATAAAGGAATCAGTCAGCCTCGGGCTAAATAACTAACAGCTTACCCACCTGTGTTACAGACACACACACACACACACACATTTGGGCTGCCCAACTTCAAAGATGGCAGGCTGCTTTTGTGTCTTTTGGGGCTGAGGTGATGCTTTAATGAGAGGCAACCGCACAGAATAAACATCAATAATGCGAAAACGTGGCTGGACCAACCTGCAGGGGGTGCGGTGGGTAGTTGAGCCAGACCTCCCGCAGGTCCTGTGAAGACAGAAACAGAGGGAGAGCAGAGATGAAGAGTCGGAGGGAGGGAAGCGCGGCGTTTCCCCCTCGGCGCCGAGGTCACACGAGTTAATGAATACAGCTCAGACGACACAAACAGACAGCAAAGCGCATGAATAAACCACTACATTTAAACATTGCATGAAAAATACCATTTCCTTAATAAGAAGCCATCTTCACATTTGACAGAGTTTGACTGTGAAACGTTAAATTAAGGACCTGCTGCTAATTTAACCCGATGAGCTAAATGCTCCTCTTGTCGTTTCACAATTATGCCAATTACTTTAACACTCTATTACTTTTGCCTCAACTTTTGAGATTTTTTTTTTTTTTTTACTACCATTGAATTCAAAATGACCCAATATATCCCATAAAATGTAAAAATATTTACGTTTCAATGCACTTCTGAGCACCACTGTTGTGTAAATGGCAGCTCAAAAAGTTTTCTTGTTTTCAGCTGAAAACTTTGTCATGTAAAAGACGCCTAAGAGTCCTTCGCTTTTTGGTCTTGGATTGATGAATAAAAGCATTGAAGGAACAATGAATTCCAAATGTTTGAGTCCAGTTTCACATTAGACTTTTAAAAGTGATGCTCGACACTCGATATCTGAACAAAATCGAATGTGGGACGTCTTTCGCTATTCTTAAAAACTACACACTTTTCCATGACCTAAGGTGTTGAGGCAATGAGGACGGGCTTAAATTAAAACACAGGGCACTGACCTGTAAACTCTACGCCTAAGTCACAACAGAACAGACATTTGATTTAACATATTTCTTTCATTTGCTTTGAAGAACATATATTTTAAGTCTGTGCCATATTTCGGAAATTTTTAATTGCTCTTTTTTATTTAGGTGTGCACCTAAAACACCTGCAAATTGGTTGAGAAATGCTCATATAGCTGTTCTTTACTAATATAATTTACTTTTCCAGATTGCGTAAAAGTAACACCATAAATGCGACCACAGAAGTTAAAGCAGTTAAAAATCCAATAACATAATCTAAACCCAACCTAAGATGTTGTATAAACAGTAAAATTACAAATGTAGCTTCATGAGCTGTGTTAATCATGCTTTGCGGCATGAAATTGATTAACATAAAGGTTGCAGACCCTTGCTTTAGTTTGTAAGTCAAAGTGTCCATAGGGCAAGACACATAATCCCAAGTTGCTACAGAAATAATGACAGTAGTTTTCTGTATGTGGAGTTATATACGCACCAGAAGTTGGCTTCAGTCACCCAAAAAAAAAGGTCAAAGGACTTTTTTTTTCTTTTTTTTTCCTAATGATAAAAACGGCTGTGTGTTAATATGAAGTAATGATGCCAGAAAACAAAGTTAGAGTGAAATAACTCAAAGTGAAGTGAAGCTCATTTCCAAAGCCAAAAGTCTGCATATCGACCACCCACAGAGGAGTTCGGTAGCAGCTGCACGGGGAAGGCTGTGATGTGGATTTGAGCGGAAAACGAGGGCTGTTGCGGTCAGAGGGGTTGGTGGGATTTAGCTCGGAGAGGTGTGTTGTCTCGGGAGACAACGTGCATTGACAGTGCTGGACTTCTGCCCGCCCCGTCTGCGCCGAGAAATATGTGCAAGATCAACAAGCTTACTCGGCCCTGCTCTGAGGTAACCACACAAGATCGAATGGTCGAGAGACCCAGGCTGAAAAATATACATCAGAGAGAGAGAGGGGGGGAAGGCGTTAAAGCTGTGGCTCTCAAGTCGTTGCCAAGGACAACGCCAGCCAGAGGCAGTTCTGGGCCTGGGGTCTAATGTTAGGTGAGTCATGGTGGTGATAGAGATGTGGAGGGGGGCCTCTAAAGCACAATATCACTCAGGTGTTTAAAAGGTTCACGGAGATAAACCTTTAAAATGCAGCGTTAGCCCACAGGGACGAGCGGGGGTGGGGGGGGGCTGGGGTTGTGTGTGGTCAGCGGCATCGGATGGGCGCCTCATCTTCTTAACCCACCCAGCTGGCAACCCATCGCCTTGAGCAGGCCATGAAAAATTCATGAAAGTGGTCAATACGTTTGAGTAAACGCTTCCTTTTGGTTGCTTGTCTCCGAAAAAAAAAAAAAAAAAAAAAGTGGCGAGCGCATAGCAGCAGGTACTGAGCTCACACTGTTAGCTGGCATGGCTAAAACAAAACAATCAAGAGGAGCGGCTAATGTATCACTTGTGTTTCGCTGTGATTTTTGCAAGCGGGCAATTTGCAGTAAAATACTCCTCGAAACGATGCGCCTGAATGTGGGTTTGCAGAGAAATGAGAGGGAGCGGATGGAGGAGCAAGCACGAGGGAGAAGTGAAGTGCATACAAGTTGCTTCGGCTTGTGATCAAGGCTTGTGATTAAAATCCAACCACAGGGCGCATGCGATCCGCCCACATGCTGTATATAGACCCCAACAGCTAATGTTTCAATTACAGCCATTGCAAAGACAAGGCAGACAATGATTAAGCCAGCATCGAGTGGGGATTTAAGAATAACAACAGGTTTTTTTTTCTTGTTATTTTCTCTCTCTCTCTCTTTTCGAGCACAAGGAAGGTATAATTACTGGGGGCACAAATCATCATGTGCAGCAGCTGAATCACAGCCATTTGGAGGGTATAACTCCAGTGCAGCAAACAGGGGGGGTGGGGGGAGAAAACCTATAGCAAACATGTTTATTCGGATGCCAACAGCATCATGATAATGACACTTGAAATTAAAGGCAAAATGAAAAGGCAGCTTGCAGAAATCGCCTGTGATCTGTGCTCTCAGGTGGGTTTCCATCAGCTCCGCTCCAACCCACTGGGGGGATCGGAGGCACGGGTTCGCTCCTGCACACACTCGGAGGGCCTCGCAAGCCATCCGTGAATAGTCAACACCGCCATACCCCCTCTACCCACACACATGCACACGCTCTTCCCCCACCACCCCTGGGATTGCTGGCCAGCCATGATTGGGACATAATGGTGCTCCTCTCCGACAAGCTCCAGTGCGCCCTGACAAATTGGTCTCTAGCTAGGGCCTGCCAATCAATCCATCAAACGTAGTAGTGGTAGCGGAGGGATCGATAGGAGAAAGCGTGGCTGATCAATACCAACATAAAAGCAGCCTCTGAGTCCAAAACGGTGACTTCTATCGGCGAACGGTCAAGGTGATCTTCCAAATATGCGGGGAAGCCAATGCCGGCGCTTCGGAGGAGTGTAGCGCACGATTTATGGCCGAGGTGAAGAGCGCAGCTTTTACAGTTCCCCGTGAGTGTGGGCAGAGCGGCGTGCGTGAATGGAGAATGGCCTCTGAATGGGCGAAAGCGTGCAGGCTATTAGCAAACCAAGGACACGCGGTGGAGAAGGCATGCACACGCTCACGCTCACACTCACACACTGGAAATAGCAGCCAGAGCTGTTACAGGACAAAAGCCCACAAATTGTGCAGAGAATGGAAGCGGGTCGTGGAGGCGGCCGAGGTGGAGAGGGTTACAGAGCGGCCGAGTGAAAAGACCGATGAACTGTTTGTTTGGACCGTGCAATGTTTACATTTGTTCTTTTTCAAGGCGCAAAAACAAATCATGTGTTTGAGTGTGGAAAGAAGTAAGCCTGATGGAGGAGCTTTGACTGCTGCGAGCCACTGCAGTGCCGTGAAAATGAAAGGAGTCATGTAAGATTAGCACGCTCGACTGGTTTAACAAGGCCCAAAAAACTACATCAGTACATATTTCCAATACCCTGATCAATCTGTTGTCTCTGGAACGGGCTCAGACATTTTAGTAATAAAATTTCTACTATTTGCTTGGCGGTTTAGTGAACTGGCCACCCCCTTTGACATCTCCTGAGTTATATTTTATACTAACCTGGTTTGCTTCACGCTTACAGCGGCATTTTTGAAATAGGATGGTAAGATGTAAACAAAAGGGATTGTCCTCAGACAGCTGTTGTGATGGATATTATACACTAGAACTTTTCTACCTTCCACTGCAATAATGTTTGCTGGGCTAAGTGCACTCGTGGGATAATTATGTTGTTATTTCGAGCCAAGTGAGAAGTCACTAAGAGCTCATAAAAATGTATAGAGGAGTCAGACCTGCTATAGGAAATTATTTTGTTGCAAACAACAATACCAAAGTACTGTGACCAGACAGCAATTCAGACGGTTATAATTTCCTGTATTTGATCCATTAAGATGTCCTTGACTCACGTTGCATTTAAAGTCCCATTAGAGTTCTGCTGATCCACTTTTCAAATGGTCTCAATCCAACGTCTGGTGTGAGACGGGGGTTTGAGGGTAACTTTAAACCTCAAAAATGAGTTGCAACATACATCTATCCATCTTTTATAGCCATGTCACTCTATGTAGGATCAAATCTCAATCGGTTACCAGTCCATCACAAAGCTAAGACGGAGAGACATGTTTTTATCCCCATATCTTCTGGTAAACCACCTGCCTGAGTCAAAAGTTCCAAACAATGTGGAAACAGACTTTACTCATTTAGCTCAATTCAGTGCTTGAGCATTTTCACATTCCCTCATTCATATACACATGATCACACGCCAATGGAAATCGCTGCCATGCTCACACACCACTGGGAGTACTTTGAGATTCAGTGTCTTGTCCAAGGACACTTTGACGCATGAAAAGGGTAAGATCGATCCACCAACCCTGGGATTGGTGGCCTAGCCCTGCAACCAACTGAGCCAACATTTGATGTATAATCCCTCCACTTAAGACTGCTGCCCAGAGATCTCTGTTCTCACTGTTTTAGTGTGTTCGAGGTGTCAGAAAGATCTTCCATATTATGTTGAAGAAAGTAGTCTTATTTTTAAAATGTCTTGACTATACTGATCCCCAGCTTCATTTAGTAAACCAACGTTTATATCAACATGAGCTATAATCTCCTGCTCGGCTTTGAAGGTCATGCGGTTAATTTCTTGCTCTTAATGCCAAGCATCTTCAGGGTGGAAGAGGAAGAAGGGTCGAACTGTGCATGCTGAGATTTTGGCTTGCGAGCCAGTTGGGTTGATGATCAACGCGCCGCAATCAGGACACTGTCCTTCTTTATGTACTTGTGAGGCTTAACAGCTGCTAATCAGCAGCAGCTAATCTCTTGACCAGGTCTTCAAAGAAGCCCTCCTCATCTCTTCTCTCACCAACAAGTTCACAGTATTCACTCTTCCAGCACTGCCTGGATTAAAGCTACGTAGCTTTTTCCGAGTTTGCTTTCAACGAATCGAACCTGACAAGTGTGAACACAGTCTAGAAATTTGGATAAAGGGGCTGAAAGATTTAAACTGTTTGGCGTCGCTGCTCAAGTCGGCGGCTCTAAAACCCTTTTTGGCTCGGCACCCAGAAGCCAGAGAGGCAAGACAAATTGCCAGAAGTTATTATCTCGGCGCCATGGAGGCCATCTTTGTTGTCACAGCAACCTTTGTCGAGTTTTCTTGTTTGAGTATGTGCGCGCTAGTGTGGCACTGTTAATAAAAATCCAACAGATTAGCCCATGGGCCACCGGTGAGATCATTATGGTGATTGCTCCTCAAAAAGAGACACTTCCCACAGGACGGCACGGTGGCGTCAACATCTTTACCCGGCGATATTGCACTGCTGTTGAGTCCAGGTTGGGAGCAATCGAGCAGCTCCCCCTGAAGAAGACGCTTCCTGCCTCTCTGCTGATGCTTTAATAACCTCCACAGTAATGTCATTAGCAAATTAGCATCTATTGTTTCCTCCAGGCTTCTGTGTGCAATGAAGCTAGATTCCATCCTCGGTGAGCGCCCGGTTGTTTGGGAACCGGTGCCAGCAAAGGTGATGTGTTGAGAGAAAAACAAGGGGACGGAAATAACTGTTGTGCTCCAGCCATGAATGCCATACCAATTAGGGAATAACAGAGAGATGGAGAAGAGGGGGGGTGAACGGGGACACTGTTCGTCTGACGGGGTCTTGAGGTGGAAATTACATGCGTGCTTTGTTTTATGTAGTGAGTTTCAAGTTTTACCTCCGCAGTTGCGGGGCTTTTGTTTTGACTTTGTCATAAGAGGACTGCAGTGAAACATCTGTGGGGGTAATGACATCCCGGAGAGAGGGAGAGAGGAGAGAATAGAAAGGAAAAGACATTGAAAAACAAGGAGGGGAGCGAGGAGAAAGTCACCAGACTGCATCCTTTTTTGTTACCGAGGGAGGGAGGATATGGGACTGATCAGTCATGTGTGAATGGAGCATCGTCCCTACAAATAGGAGTGGCGGAATCCTCCGGTGTGTGATGGAGAAAAATGTGGAGTCCTTCAGTTTCACACAGCATCTCATTAGCTCAGTAATGTCCTGTGTGATGACCACCCACTTTTTTTTTCTTCTTTGTCTTTGTCAGTTTTTATGATCATATTTTAACAGCAAATAAAATAACAGAAACTCGACATCAGCTCGAGAAGGGATTTTTTTAAAAGATCAAATACAGTGAAAACATTTAGAAAACAAATAATTAAGAATAATAAAAACAAATCTACTTAAAAAAATACAATAATATAACATTGAAAAAATTAAAGTATGAATGATGACGTAAAAATCATGTTCACAAATTACATTAACGAAGAGATCACTTTGAGTTAAAATTAAGAGCAAAAGATAAAAATAAAAATAATTTGAAATATAACTTTAATGTAGTAAGAGTGATGTAGATAAAATATATCATATATAATAATAAAAATTATTAAAAATAAGAGATATAATCACTAATGATTGATTTGGCATATGTCTGTATTCTTATTCCAGCTTCAACATATATTAGCAGTTTACCTTTTTATTATTATGTAGATGATTGATGATTTAATTTATGATAAACGGAAAGATAATGAACAGAAAATTAATAAAAAAAAAATTATATCACATGAAAAACAATATAATAAAAATCACTCTGTGAAGAAAGTATGATCTAAATAAATTTTGGTGAAGCAAAACCATTGTGTTTTCAACATGAAAGTTTTCCTTGCTTTGTTGCTGGTATTTATTGAATCATTAATTTTTGAAAAGTTTCCTCATGTCGCACTAAAGACCTCTTTTGACCCGTGTTGTGGAAATACGAGAGAAGCCGAGCGGTTTCCTCAGATCACAGAGTTTCTCCTCGTTCTGTTTCTGTCCGTGTCTCTGGCCTGATCTGGTCTGCCCCACGACTCACCACCCCCACAGCCACTGTACCACCCGGCCGGTGTTTGGCTTTCTGGTCCGCGTCCATCTGTCTCCTCTCAGCTCTGTATGACAGAGCAGCCATCAGGAGGATTCAGCAGGGGGGGGAGGTTGGGAGGGGAGTGACAAGCCATACTATTTCCATCCTCAGTCTGCACGTCTGAGAAACTTTCAAACTGAAGTTGGAACAAAGGCTCGACTTCTCTTGGAGATTTCAGTCCTCCCTCGGTGCTCAACCACTTAAGGACACATGAAACTTTGGTTTCACCTTGCAGCAGAAAATGAACTTACTGGCTCCGTTTAATGGCTGTGATTCCATTATTGACTAGAATTAACTCCGAAGGGTTCTCATGTGGAACTTTCTCTGTGTTCGTTTAGAGCTGGACAGAATGATTTTATGAAGGATGAGAAAACAGGTGTACAATCCATGGAGAGGGAAGGTCCTGATACAGACAAAGCCTTCTGTGCTCACTGAGTGCACAACTTGGTCCATTTCCCGTGAGCTTGTGGATGCGTGGCAAATGGAGTCATACCCGACCTGTGGGGGCAGCGTTGTGCTGTGCAGGTCATGTGCGAAGAGCGAAATGAGCAAAGAAGACAACATTACGAGGAAGACAGCGATGGCAATCTCTCCAGGGAAATGCTGTGTGAATGAGTGCAAGGAGGAAAAACACATCAACAACATTTCCTCGGCTCGGCACCGAGACAAAAAGGCTTCAGGTGACTTATGTGAACGGTTTATAAACATCTTCACTGGAAGACAACGGATTATCCCACCACACAACAACTACTACTAGCAACACAAAAGCTTAGTTCAGCAGTTTTTAACCTGTCTCATTGATATTTAAATAAGAAATATCCAAAATGAAACAGTGTGCTCTGTACTATAAAGGATGTGTTGATGAACAACAGCACTGGCATTGACTGCACTGATATTTCAGTAAAAGCCACGTGGGTTAGTCCAGAAAAAATCCATAATGCAACAGCTACAGGACACATTTCGGGGATATGTCCCTGCATTTTTTGCCAGAAGGAATCATTACAATTGGTTTCATGTTGCGATTCCATCATTTTCTTGGTTTTCAGAAAAAAAAAAAAAAAAAAAATAGACATTTTCTTCAGATATGCTCTGCGCCACATCAAGGAAATACTTTACAATACCACGGTTATACCAGTCGAGCCCACTCAAGATGAGATTGGGCTGGATGTGGCTCCTGAAGTGTTCAACACTCCTGTGTTAACACTGCCATTTCTGGTGTTCCTCAGGGTTCTGTTCAGGACCCTTTAATTTTGGTGTAAAAACTCTTGTTCTAATGTTATGAAGATGATAAACTAAACCGCAAACAATTTCAGTGTGAGTAACTACTGAAGTCCTCTCAGAAAAACCTGGTTACAACTTAATTATTTTGAAAACTCTATTGGGGAAAAGCACAGACTTTGATTTGAATTAAACTTTGAAAGTCTCACTCAATGGGTCATTATGTTAGTTTTTTTTTTTTTTTAATTTAAAAAGTGAATGAAAGTTCATCTGTGTTGTATCGACCATTTTAATTTCTTGCTTTCTTGAATAAGCTGCAAAGCTCACAAACACTCGTCTGCAGCCGAATCAAAAGTGTCCAAAGAGACGCTTAAGAAGAACAAAGATTATGGATCATGCTCCCATTTGGCCATCATTACAGGGTCGGAATTGATTTTCCTTTAAGATCTTGCTGATTATGGGACCGTTGAATGGTTTAGCCCCTGTTCACTTCTTGTCTTGTCATCACCTCTCATCATACGAGAAAAAACAACAACAACAAAAAAAAAAGACCTCCGCTTCACGACAGCTCAATAGCTCGACAACTCCTGTCGACTTTCATGGCCAGAGGACGGCAATAAAACAGAACCAAGGACGTCGGAGGCTCCCGCACAGAAACAAATACTCTTGGCTTTACACTTCAGCACAATGGCTGACCTCACAGTACTTATATTAGATTCGGCGGAGAATGAAAACAAATCAAGGTTCTGTCAAACGTGCAAAAACACGATGAAATGTGAAGCACAGAATCCGATTATTTCCCTAAGCAGATGAATAAAAGTTCCAGTGCAACAGAGCTACGATTTAAATGTGTATTTTATGTGTGAGGCTTTGAAAGATTCAGTTTGAAAGCTGCGGATCTGCTTCCTCAAAGACGTGTGATTGCGATCAAACATGTTTGATAGATTTGTGTGTGTCTTGTAGTGTGTGGGAGTCGCCAACTGAATCTCAGGCAAACAACCTCGATGGCCAATTAGAGCCGGGCCTGCTGCTAACATACTACACAAGCTGCAAGTCACTTAATTGATTCACAACGTTTCTCGCCAAGATGAATGCAAATACTGATGCAGTCATCAATTATTCATGCCTCTCATCTCTCACACATGCTTCGCAAACAATAGCAGGTGTCCTGCTGGAGACGGGCAAACCACGGCGCCCCGCACCTCCGGTTCATTTTTCAGTACAGGGAGAAAAAAAAAAAAAAAAAAAATGCCATGCTGCGTTTTGCCTTTATCAAGATCTTCTTTTTCTTTTTTTTTGTTCCTCCACAGTCTTATTGTTTCTGTTCTTGGACAGATTGGCTTACGAGCAATAAGCAGCTAGTCAAAGTACAGCTGAAAAAAAAAAAGGACGACTGGGATAGATCTCAGGTTCTTGGAGCCGGCGAAGCCTCAAGAAGGCGAAAAATAAACAGGTCAAGTTTTCTACACGGCTGATTGGGTACGACTCAACATGTCAGTACAACATAAAGACACAAACATACGTACTTTACAGGTGACTAAAGAGCGGTTTGAGGTCAGAAACCGAATGAATTTGTAGTTACCTCACTGTTGAACAGCAGTCTACCAAACAGCTGGCGGGCCTCGTCCAAGCCTCCTTCCAAATACACAGCGCCTGCATCAGGAGAGAGAGGAGGAAATGAACCGATATCAACTGTGGTAATCCTGCAAGCACAAGAAGTAGCAGGAGCTGTAGCTGTAGTAGTAGAAGCAGCAGTAGTAAAAGTAGTACCAATAGTAATAGCAGCATAAAAGCAACACCAGTGGTGAAAAGTGTAGGCTTGAGGTGTGTGGACAGGGTACCCGAGCTGGTAAACATGTAACTAGTTCTGCCTGAAGACAAAATCAACAGCATTCCGCCCATTTCCAAGAGTCTCTGTTCAAACACAGACACATTCCTCAGACTGAGGGTTACTGTGAAAAAAAAAGCATGACGTTCCACCAGCGCATAACTGGTGTAAAAATAAATTTCTACCAATTCCGAGGCAATTTCAGACTTCTCTCCTAATGGAAAACTTAAAATTAATTGAACTCTGCAATGAGTGATAATTGCTTTATTAAAAGTAGGAGTGCATTTTTATTGCTTTTTGACGGAGAAATGACCTCGGGCTTCCTGTGCAGACCCCCCTCCCTCTTGCAGGAGAGCAGGAAGAGAGGACTGCACTGGCACACAGAGACGGAAGAGGCGAAGGTCACGTAAACTACAGACCTGAACTGCGAGTCCGTGCCACACGCTCAGCTGTGAATAAGCCTGACGGGCGCATGTGAGCCCACTCGTACCGAGTTATGCGCTTCACGGTCAAACCCATTCGGCGATGTAATGGACAAACGTGTAATGTCTTCTCTGTCCGTGGCCTACACAGCACAAGACTTGACTTTTCTGCACAGATGTCCGTTCAATCCGACGGGAGGAAAGCACACGTGTGTGTGTGTGTGTGTGTGTGTGTGTGTGCACCAATATGCGCGTACAAAAGACACAGGACAAAGGAGAACATTTGAAACAAGATTGGTCCCAAAATGAAACGAGCTGCCATCACAACAAGATGAGGACAAGACAAGTTTCTTTTTGGATCCTAGAGCCAGCTCCTTTCACAAGTCCCCTTTTTTGCTTTTGTTGTTTTGCTCCTCCACTGTTTCTGCTAGAATCAGTGGAACTATCACGGTGCCTTTAAGCTGCATACAACTTCCAACCATCACACTTAGGGTGGCTCATTCAATTTAGAAAGCAATAACCACCTGGCAAATTGGGTATACAATCGTGCAGCGGTTTTTATTATGTGCATAAATGAGCCGGTGGAAATGGGGCGCGGTGCGGTCGCCGGTCTAAACGCGCAAACTGCTTTTCATGGGCGACATGGAAAACATATGAGGGATTCATCACCTGGGGAGGGGAAACTGCTTTCAGATGGCTAACAGGCCATTTGCACACGCGCGTGTGCGGACGGCCAAGATGCGGCCGCACATAACCGAGACCATAAAGAAACACAAACAAAGGGTCCTCGTACAGAGGCGAACACAAACACTCGATCTGCCTTTCATAGCCTTCACTCCTAAGCAGAACGGGGAAAATTACTCCCAGGCATTGCTCAAATGTTCGTAAAATTTGATTAAGCTTGACAACTGTCTCACACAGCAGCCACTTGGGCGAGGAACAGGCTCTCTTTCATTTAGAGGCCCTTTAATAATCTCAAAGTCAGAATGTGTGGTGGAATAACACGTAGTTTGTGAGTTTATGAACAGCTTTAACCCTTTTTCAAACATGTGACTGTGCTTGTGAGCTTCCGCTGTTCTTCCTTCTGGGTAACTTTTACAAAGAAAAGCTGCAGACTTAACCGCTTCACCGTGAGAGGCCATTCTTCCAGTTTCTTTAGGTGCTCTATCCATCCTACCCTTGCTGAATCTTGGCTGAAAAGCACGACAGACTATGGATAAGTTGCAAGTCCATTAAGAAAGTTGTTACTACATGTTTCCCTTTTCAGACTTTACAGTTTCCCTCTGTTAAAGACTACAGACTCCCTCTCCAATCTCTGATTTACAAATATACGACAGTGAAGTCAAACGCAAGCATCAGTTTTCTGCCCTACATACTAGAAACGGACTTAATCTAGTTTGCTCTGACGTGTGCAAATCTATTTTTGAAAAATCTCATCGCAGGCAAAGCTTAAGGCCCCCCATGATCCTTGGCAACCCCTCATGAGGGGGTTCCAGATCCCAGGAAACCACTGGAGGATTGGAAGAGACAACAGGATTGTATAAGCAAATAAACAGGAAAGTGGTGGGCCATTCACTGAATTTAGAGATAATTTAGAGGTTGAAATAATGAGGCATGAAAGATTTTGGCCAATTTTACCACTTTCCTATAAATACATCCTCTATAAGTCTATGACGTATCGAGAGAATGTATAAACTTGACTCAAAGAGATTAAAGAGAACATGGGATGTGACAATAACAGTAAGAGTGCTACCCACTGCATTACCACATAACACATTGTTCCATTGTACATCTTGAAAAAAACCTACAGCAATACATAAGGATTAAAAACATAATGTAGTTTTAGAATCCCTTAAAGTCTTAAAATTGGATGCTAGGTTATGTCTGACTGATTTGTCTACACATGACAAAACCTGCTGTCACGCTGTGATTAGGCACCACCATCTCGCACAAATCAGTGTGCCACCTCAGTCCAAAAAAATCTAAACGTTAACTTGAGAAGTTTTCGGCACACGTCTATCGACTGCAGATTTCAGACTGAGTCTGAACAGAACAGATAGTGAAAATGGATGAAATCTGCTACCAACGTGACTGAAGACAGCTAGCCAGATAATTAAAATGGGGTTAGTGTTGCTCAGTTTGAAAAGTAGGCTCCTTCCAGTTCCAACGTTGGCAGTTCGATGCCCCAACAATCTGCTCATGAGTCAAAGTGTCCTTGGGCAAAACACTGAAAAGTTGCTCCCAATGGTGTATGAGCAGTTTGCATGACAGCCTTCACTATTTCAGTGTAAAAGATTGTGAGTGCATACTGATGGATGCTGGTGAGTATGCGAGTTGCACTGAAATTTCTGAAGTAGAAGAGCTGCAGTATAAAAAAAGTTTATTTTTGCTGATGCTATACTGGCCCTGAAATTCTCTGCTGCCCCCTAGGGGATGCACACCCCAATCTCTGATCAGAAGACCCTTTTATGACATGAAAATCCAGCTGTGTGGTAAAATAATAGAAGCAGTTTGTATATTTTGGGAGCCAGCAGCCACCTGCAGAGCTTATGACCATTTCAACTCTAACGGTTTTCAGTTATGACCCCTTAAATCAAGAGCCTTCGTCGAGTCTCCAAACACAGCAAGCCACTAAAGCCCTTGCAGATGTGCGTCAGTATAAAAGCTCTCTGTAATCTTGGTGTGACGGGGCGAGCTCCTCGTTGAGGCTGACCACACCGGGCTCGAGGGGGGGACGGGAGCAGCTCCTCGCAGGATGTTTTCCACTAAGCATCAGCACAGATCTGTGGTTGTATAATGGAGACCCTCACTTCTTCAGCGTTGCTACACAGCAGATGTTCCCCCTGGAGACCAGCTGTGGGAGGGTAAGAACTCCCTCTATAGACCCCAAGTTTTGAATGTCTTTCAACTATTGCTCATAACACATTCATGTGTGTGAGCGGTGAGCGGTGAGGCTGAGGGGGGGGGGGGGGGGGGGGGGGGGGTGGGTGGGTGGGGGCCGCGAGGCAGTTTTCTTCATGTTCTGATGACACAGCAAGATCTGCAAAGTCCCACTAAACGGAGGCTTTCAAAGTGCGTGAAATTCAAAGTTTGCGCTTCGAAAACTTCCACCAAGAGTGTGGCGGTAAGCAGGGGGAAACCAGGGAAGCCACAAGGGCTTTAAAAAGGTATTAAAAATCTCAAAGCAACACCTTTTGGTGTCAATCAAAGAGCCCGTGGATGAAGAAACCAAGATATGCAGTTAAATCTGGAGAGAACGCTCTTCACAAGCAGGCTGCCCATGCAGAAAGCGTGCCCCAAAGCAATCCAATCAAATGCACAACTCGCCGCGATCATTAAACGGAGATCTGTGCTTCGCGGTTCGGCCCATCAGCCTGCAAAGTTGCAGCTGACGCCCTGAATATACACGCCCAGCCGCAGCCAACTCAACTGGCAATTACATGCTAGCATCTCTCTGCAGCTCATCTTGCAGTAACATCATGCCCGAGCCAAATCACTCTGCGGTCTCGGAGCTCCGGCACATTCAACCCACTGAGCTGTCGACCCTGCCAAGGAAGCAGAATGCAGGAGGCCGACAACCGAGATAAACCTGCTGAGAATACATGTGGGAAATTACACAAAGGACACAGCGATGCACGGGCGCCGCTGAAACCTCAAAACAGCAGAGTAATTCTGACCCTCAACATTTTATTGAATTTTAGTTTTAATGAATACCTGATCAAATGTACTGGGTTGAAGAGGTGACACTCAATTCTAACTAGCATTTAAAATTTCATAATGTGGTGCAATGGGGCTATTTTAGAATTCAGTATACAGAACCAGCAGTTCACAAAGAAAGAAAATGAAGCAGCTGGGTGGGCAGGTAGGTAGGAACTATTGGTGGAATGATACTCATGGTAACTATCTGGTACTGGAGGTTCTCTGTGGGAAGTTACTGTAAGGAATTAATTTGATATGTGGGATGGTAGGTACAGCAGGTTGATAGGTACCGTAGGTAGAAAGACATATTTAGAAATATAAATTAGTCTTTTTGAGTTGTGACAAATAAAAGTTGATTCAGGTTGAAAACTGGTGCACCAGAGCCATAAACCCAGTCTATTAGATAAATAACACCAAATTCATGCTGCGGTGGTGACCTGATGAAAAAACATGAAGTTGATAATATTTATATTAAATGTTAAGGTAATGTAGTATCATTGCCTGTGTTTAGGTGAACTGGGGCTGGATGTTGACCCGAAACAAAGATAAGTTGGATACAGCTGCTCTGGAGGCCTTTCTGGTTAAATGAGCTCATGTATAACATGATTTATTGTTCTTCTCTTCCTCGTTGGTTAAACAATCTAGCTTTATTAAATTATTTTGTTTTCTTCTAATACATCCTATTAGATTTGTCTTTCCTTCCTTCTGCCTGACCGGCTGGGTTGTATCATCAATAAAACACAAGTTACAAATAACAAGTCTGATAACATCTGATAATGTCATCTTTTAGTCGGGGCTAAAGGTCCTGCAAATGAGTTTTTGGACTGTATTTGCCATTTTGATGAATGATTACCCCAAATGTTTTATTCATTGCACCTTGAAATCTTTGCCTTGAGGATTTGTTCCAGCAGCTAAATGAAGCTGGGGCAGTTTTTCGAACTTTGCAATGAACCCAGAAGCAGGAACTCTCCGAGCGCCAACCCCGACCTGACGAATTAGACAATTCACCATGGAAATTTGATGCAGGTCAAACAGAACGCGGCGTACCGACTCCGAGCCCACTTCCTCCCCGACTACTGTGCGGGCAGAGTATCAGTCATGGCCAGAGAGGGCCGGCCGGCCCCCTAATGAATCTCCACATCTGTCACAGGTTTAATTCAGACAGCCATGCCGAATGTACAGTGTTATGTTTGGGAATAGAATTCCAATGTCTGTGAGCTTTCAGTGGCCAATAAAAAGCCAGAGTCAGGGGCATATGAAACACCAGCGGCTGACAGTCACATTAATAACCTGGAATGAATTATTCAAAAACGCTCAGGCTCTAATCCATCAAATAATATATTAAGCCGCTCCCTCTCCACTCAATGGGGACTGAGGCGGGAGACGGACACAGAAAAGCAACGCGAGAAAATAATCAAATAAAACAAAACAAAAACATGAAAATAGAATTTCTGCGGCGACGGAAAGCTCGAGTAAAACATCTTAATTTTTTCAGAAAATGAGCGAGAGAAGAAGAAAAAACACACACACACACACACACACACACACAAGAGAAAAGAAAAAAGTAGAAGAAGGGAGGGAGGGTAGGTGGTGTGAGAGACCAACTCCACTCCTGCTACCATTCGCAGCAGTTAACAAAGGCAGCGGTACTCACTGATGAATACACCGTGCGCATTGTGTATGAATCTGATATTCAGCAAGTGAGAGATAATCCTTTCTCTCCGTTCTTTTAATAGGAAGAGCTTAGAGAGGGAGGCCTCACAAAGGTTCACCATCTGTATCCCCCATGGCTGCTGGCAGCGTATAATCCACAGATCAACTGTACAAGGAAATTAGGGCCATAAAAACAGAGTGGAGGCCTCTTTTCTTCTCCTCTCCATTCTTTTCAAACGGTTCGGTAGGAAGGAAGCGACGTGGCTTATCGGTGGAGAGGACCTGAGAGGGAAACGGGAGGGCAACAGGCGGCTGCCGAGTTTTTCTATGAATAAGCGGAGGGAGAAATGTGGTTTTCTAAAGACAGGCGGGAAGAGGGGAAAAAAGTGGGCGAGGAGGGGGCGAGAGAGGAAGGAGGACGTGGCGGAGAATAGGAGGTGCGCAGGCCAAAAGAGCCCAAATGAGAATGGCCCACTCCGGCAGAAGTTAATGACAGGGGATCAGAAAAGCAAGATTTCCATTCAACACTTTGAATTATTCAAGGTTGCGGGGCACCCATTTGCATTGCAGATGCCTTCGCTTTCCCTCTCCCTCTCTCTCTCTCCCTCCATCCTCCCTCTCTTTCTGGAGCGGGAGAGAATGGCCCTGCCTCGGGGTTAGGAGATAGACACATTCTCCAGCTCGGCGCAGGGAAAAGCTCTCGCCCATGCAAAGCAGGAGATTATCTGCCATTTTCAACACAGAGCAGGTTCAACGGTCAGTGTGGCAGAGAAACAAATAAAACAAAGGTCAGAAAACATGCACGGTGAGCCGGGAGAAGCTATCTGCCAGGGCCTTGGAAATATTACAAGGATGTCATATTCCATCATAGCCGCTCAAAAAGAGAAAGAGTGGGGGGTGGGGGGGGGTGGGTGGGTGGGTGGAAGAGGGTCCATTTGAATTCGATGCATGTTGCGCGCTGGAGGCAGGAGAAGTGGAGAGAACGATGGCGACTTCAGACAACACGTCCGTTGTTGCCTGATGCTTTTGGGAAACGGTTCTGGCATCTTTTTCCACACAAAAGCGGCGTGCGCGGAGGATTAAGTGACAGCACGTGCCAGCGAGAGAGAGTCGGAGGGCTGGAGGGTGAAGATGAGGAGGAGGAGGAGGAGGAGGAGGAGGAAGATGACAGTGACAGCGTGACTCATCATCTGCATGGCACATCTTTCACCTAATAGCACCCAAACTCGAGATCACACAGAGGGGGGAGACGGAGGAGCGAGAGGAGGAGACAGATAGACTGCTCCACAACAAGGTCTTAAAGGAGGCGTTTGAGCTAAAAAAGAAGGAGAAGAATAAAAAAAAACACACACACACCCTGAAATGAAGATGACAAAAGACTGGGTGAAAGAAGAGAGGGAAACATCAGACGGCGTTCTACCACACCAGTGACTCTGTGTGTCTCAGATCGGTGTGTATGTGCACGTATATGTATTAATTCCTGTGTGTGTGTGTGTGTGTACTACATATATTCACGTGCATGTGTGTGTGTGTGTGTGTGTATGAGGAAAAAATGTTTTTTTTTTGAGAGTTAGTGATCTGAACCCCATCACGATGGCGTGCTCTTTGACAGCAAGTTTCCTCACAGGTTCCTCTGTTTATCCATCACTTTTATTAAGTCGAATTTTCACACAGGATAAAAGCGAGTGAGTGTGTGTGTGTGTGTGTGTGTGTGTGTGTGTGTGTGTGTGTGTGTGTGTGTGTGTGTGTGTGTGTGTGTTCCAGGGTCGTGGCCCCGGATGTGCGCGGCAATGAGGCGGCGACAGCCACGGGACAGAATAGATTACGACTTTGTCTCTGCCGATAATGAACCCGCTACAAGTATGAGGGGCCCCGGAGCCAACGAGGTGGGGGGTGGTGGTGGTGGTGGTGGTGGGGGGCGGAGGGAAGTTGCCAGTCAGCACTTTCGTGCTTCTTCTTTGGCTGCGTTATTTTTCTAGATTGGGGGGGGGGTTTAAAGCCACCCACTTTCTGTATCTATCATCAGAGGAGTGTGGAGATGGGCCCAACTGGTTCAATCAAGATGGCGATAAGATGAAGAAAGCTGCCGACTCGGCAGCTCTCCGGGAGCAAGGCTCGGCTTAGCGCTGCCTGCAGGGCCGGATGACGAGGGGGAGGGGGGAGGGGGGGAGGGGGTGGGCCCCCGGCAGACGCTCCTGTGCGCGGGGACCTCGCCACCGCACAGAGTCTATCAGGAGGCTGAGTGGGAAGGGAAAAAAGCAGGTGTCCAGCCAAGAGGTCAAATCACATCTCTGGGGATCAATAAAGCTGCGTAATGTTTCCAGGACTTAACGGAGAAGACTTATACACACACACACACACACACACACACACACACAGACACACACAGACACACACAGACACACACAGACACACACAGACACACACACACACACACACACACACACACACACACACACACTGCATCACAGCAGGAACACACTCGAAGCATGTGAAGGACTTTACACATAAAAGTACCTTCTCTTCACGAACATTCAACTCTTTCAAACCGGTCGAAAATAAAGAAAGATTTATCACATTGTAAATAAAACCATTTATCTTATTTGAACAGGCATAAAAACTTGGCGAGTAACGTTAAGGTTGAAGTCATGACGTGTTGCAAACAGCTGAAAGTGACAAAACTAACATTTCAGCTAAAAATGCTGAAAAGATTGCTGTTTTTTTTAGATTCTTCAGTGTTGAAACGCTTTCCTTAGTGCCTGTTTCAACGTGAAAATAAATATGGGTGTATGTATACATGTTTTAATATGGATTTGAGATTATAGGTGAGTGTGTGTGCACATATTTGTGTCACACACACACAGATACATAAGCATGCATTCATAGGTGAATTAGAAAATATTTGTGGATGTCTGAGTGTGAGTCCTTTTACATGCATGAATATATTTGTGTGTATCACCATGTCTGCATACTATATATCTATTTTTACTCTATTTCCTCGTGTACATTTAGTTTTTTGGTCCCTTCACTCACATCATTGCGTCTAATCAATGTGTCTTCTCGTCGGTCATCTTGCTACTTGTTTTGATCTCTACGGTGTTCGTGCTATCCGCCCCCCCCCTTCCTCCGTCTTGTGACAGTGAACCACGAAACCTTGAGCAATTTCTTTTGTTTGGATGTGCAAAACTAATAAATAAATTAAAATAAATAAATCCGTGAGCTGATACAAAGTCCAGCAAAGCAGTCAAAATACATTATTAAACCCCCTATTAATTTTTGTGTTCTGTTTTTCCAAGAGCGGAGAGAGAGAGGGAGAAAGAGAGATGGTATTTGTTTTCAGAATATGTAAATCCCCCTTTTTTAGAGAATAGATTTACATATTTAGTTCAATCCAAATGTATTCCCCCCTTTTTCTTTCCTGCTCTCCTGCATAACCATCATCTCCGCCTCCATCTCGGTCCCCGGGGAGCCTCACCGATAAGAGCCTCAAAGCAGTTGGCCATGGCGTGTCGCAAGTCCGACTCCCGGCACAGATCGGGCCCGTGAGCGTAGAGCATGAAGCGATCCAGCTCCAGCTTCTGTTAAGAGAAACAAAAAAGACAAACACATTCATATCAGCACACGGCCGCTGACACCTCAGTAATAGCCACTTGAAAAAGTAATAGGATTTTTTTCTTCTTCTTCTCTTTTTTGGGAGGGTATTACACTTTTTTTTTTATCCTCTCTGTGGAAAAAACTGAATTAACCCTTCATGGAGCACTCGCTGGATTATGTGTAAATCTGAAATTTAACCTAGTTGAAGACTGTGCTGACTTCAAAACTGAATCAGAAGCAAAGGCAAACACTGTGACGTCTGCTATTAAGACAAATCACACAGTTCCCTTTCCTTTCTTGTGCCAGTGTCATTTCAGAAGAGCCAAATATGATCATTTGAATGATAAAAGCGTGAAAAGAAAGATAAAAGGAGCCCAAAAAAACCAAGTCAGAGGGAGATGAAAAGGACTGCATGTCCTTGCTGGAAAAGGTTTCCCATCATGGCATCGACAGATGTGCTCATGTGTCGTCCAGCTGTGGCATGGTGCACTACGCCAGAACAGGAAGGGGCTGTACACACACACACACACACACGAACACACACACACCAGATAATCCAAAGATAAAATATGGGATCGCAGTGTTGTGACCTTCATTCTCTCTGAAAAGTGGCTTTTACAATCGCGTACGTCAAAGCCGCAAACGAGTGGCGTCGCATCATCTGCTAATATTTTCGCTTCAGAGTGAAACCGAGCTGAGAAAAGCGACTCGCTGGGCCTCATAAAGCCACAGTCCTCCCCCGATCTACGGGCCAGCGGGCTGAATGTGGTGATTTTCTTGTCATCCGTGTGGGAGACGCCCCTGAAACGCGCCGCAGGTGCAGGTGTGGTGTCGTCTGGCTCACACACACACACACACACACACACATACACATACACACACACACACCTGAGCAGGAGGCGGAAACGGGACTCTAAAAAAAGCTCCAAAGAAGAGAGAGAGAGAGAGAGAGAGAGAGAGAGACAAACCAGCAAAGCTGCAGCCAAAAAAGCACCAGCTTCAGAAGAACGACTTTCATCTTTTGTAGATTTTATGAAACAAGTTTATTATTTGTGTCTCTGCATTTGAAGACGCTTTGAGAAAAGAACAAGACGGGGAAACAAAGAATAGGAGGAAGACGAAATCCAAGAGGAGGCAGAAAAAAGGGATGAAGACGTAGAAAATGGTGATAAGGAGGCAAGAAAAAGGAGGAATATATAAGATATAAGAAGGGAAGAAATCACAGGAGGGAGAGGATGAGGAGGTAGAAAAAGAAGAAAGGATGAAGAGGAAAAAACGGAAGGAACAAGATGAAGATGAAAAACAGAAAACAAAAAGACGACAAAGAAGAAGAAGAAAAATGAGAAGAAAGACGAGGTTAAAGCTTTTTTTTTTTCTTTTAATTTTTGGGTCCCTCCTGAGTATTAATACGTGTAAAATATTTTTTTTTTTTCAAAAGTGTCACTCTCTCAATTGTTTGAGTTCCTCCACAGTGTGACCCATGAGGTTCGAGCCATGTTGTTCTCTTGGTTTCAGTTTCATCTATAAAAGTCTCTTTTATTCATATGTTCTCTCTCTTTTTTTTTTTTTTACTTTGTGATTTTTCTTTTTTTAATTGAATCCCTCCTCAATCACCCTTACGTCATCGTGTGACTTATGTAACTTGGCCATTGTCGCGGCGTAATTACCCGCTGGGATTCTTTAAGTGCTCCATTCGCCCATCTTTTGGCCGTTTTTCTTTCAGATGCCGAGCTTCCTGTGTGTTTTTATGTGCTTTTAACTGCGCAAATGTTTGAACTCGGGTTAAATCTTTGAACTGTGGGTGAGCGTGGAACAATGGCTGATGAGGGCCCGTGGAACCGCCCGGTGCGGGCTTGTAAAGATTTTTGAATAAACTTGGAAGATGAAGGGAATAGATGAAAACACATGCGCTTTGAAATGAGACAGTGGAGCTGGAAAAGCTAACTACCTTTCAACAATCCGGTTATCTTCGATATACATTTTCTCCAGCTTAAGGTTGCAGGGAGCTTGAAAAGATGCCAATTTAAAGGCTAGCTAGTGAATAGCGATCGTGTCGGGGGGGGGGGACGTACTTTTCAAAACGTTGCCCTGTAAATGGAGAAAGTGTTGCTGGAGAATTCCATCCATGAACAAATGCCATGATATGGAGGGTGGTATTGACGCTCATAATGCTATGGCTAATTGGTGTGTAAGAACAACAGGAGCGAGAGAGAGGAGATTAAAAAAAAATTTAAAAAAAAGACTGACAATCTGCATGGATTGCATTTAATGTAAATAAGTTGTTGTGATGCACGCTTCACTCAAACTTTCTGCAACTATTTCTCAGAGCCGAGCCAAAAGTAGCTGGAGTTGACTTCACTGGCGGCGCACTACAGACGAATACCCCACGAATAACAGTGAGGGTGCTATTTAATTATGGCTGATAACTGTTGGTGGTATCCCTCCCTCCGTGATTGCACACACAAATTAAATCACAATTCATAAATACTCCAAACTCAGAGGGAACCCGTTCTGACTTTTAAGCCTCGCGAGTGAAGTGGCGGATTGTGCCGTCGCTCGCTGAAGATATTTTTTGAAAGATAATTGCGAGTGTTCTTGAGCAGACGGCTTTAGAGGAGCCTGGTAAACAACTTGGCAAACGTGGAACGCTGTATCACACTCACTTTACCGCGAGCGGCAAATTGAAACAAGCCAAACTGCCACACAGCACTAATGCAGATTCGGGCGGCTGCATCTTTGTATTCAGCGGGGAGCAACATGAAAGATTGAAGTTTTTAATTGCTTTCTCCACATCACGGGACGATTATTGTTGTGTTCTTTACAATCGTGCCAATGAGTGTGGCTCGGCTCTCCAACGCTGCCAGCCGGAGAGGGGGGAGAGGGAGGCGAGAGAGAGGGGGGAGGTGGGGGGGGGGGGGGGCAGGCCCTGCGATAACAGGAACTGGAGAGTGTTTGAGGAAGACCTCTGGGGGGCCCCACTGGGACCCCAGCCCCACTTGTGTACTCCTCCAAAACAACAACCTTTTAACTCCAATTACAAACCTGAGGGGGCAAAGGAAAGGGTACGGATGGCAGCGAGACAGAATTACTCTGCTCCCCGGTGCCTGCTTACAAAGCAGCACAGTCATACCGGCAAGACAGGAAACAATGAGAGCCTCTCCAACACGTCTGCCCGCCACTTCGCAGACCCAACACCACCTTCACCTGAGCAGGAAAGGCTCGCTAATGAGCCGGAGGGTTGGGAGGGGGGGGGGTTACCTTGGCCAGCATGGCGAGGTGCTGGTTCTGCACGATGGCGGTCCTGTAGGTGGCCAGGCCGCCCTCCTCCAGACTGGGGAACAGGTAGTACAGGTGGACGCTGTGGACGGACAGAAAGAGGAAGGAATAGAAGACAAGTTACAGGATAGTTTATTAAACTTCCCTTGGAGTTCAACTAAAAAAGGTTTAAAAAGGGGAGGATCAAAAATTAAAACACTATATTGAGAAAAAGCAATCGGATTAATCGTTGATCTGATCAAATTTGGGCTGTGGGAGAACTTTCTTTGAGATCAAACCAATCGGAGCGGAGGAGGAGGGGTAGCCCTGTTTATGATCAGATTTTGAGGAGATGGTAAACTGGGTTGCTTCCATATGCTGGAGCTCTGTGCTAATGTCTGCTACGCCATGTCGCCACGTGATATTTCAAGCAAGAATGCTTTTTCTCAAAAGTTGACAATGACAAAACATGACATCTATTTGGCCAAAAGTGAAGTATTCTCATAAACCAACAAAACAAACAACGTACAGTATGTGTCAGAAAAATGGAAGTAGATCCACTGAAATGTCAAAATACATGCTTTACAAACAGCCTCGTTTTGACTCTTTTCGTCCAGCTAATTAATTTTTCAGGGAGTTCCAGTCCTTCCAGATCCACTCTGGAACCGCTGAGATGACCGCGGACGCTTCAGTGGTTCCACAGCTGGGTTCCAGTGGAGCGGGTTCCATTTTCATTACGGTCCGTCGCCGGCCAAACCGCGGCGTGTCATTTGATTTCATTTGGGTTAAAACAGGCCATTTAATTCAGTCGTTTCTAATCAATGCAAAAGAGAGGAAAGCAGGTGGCGTTCTGTTTTCCAAAATTCACCAGAGGGTCCGTTTGTCAGGCCATTGTGATCTTAGTGTGGAAACAAAACACTTGGAATTAATAAAAAACCACTTAGTGTAATGGAAAATAATTAGACTGCTGACACTCGGGTTAGCTAGCAGAACTGTCAGTCACACGCAAACTGCCTGACGGGGCTGTGAGGCATTTTCAATGCGCAGAGAACAAAGTGTGAATCGGATCAGCTGGCGAACATGCGTTTTTATACTGCAGCTCAGCGCGCGATGCATCAAAAGGTCATTAAGGAGCCATAAAAACTGCAACTGCGGCGCTCAAGATCCGACCTCTCTGTGTCTTTAAACGCACCTCCATCCTCCAGTACTGCTTCAGCCTCCTCTGCCATTCATCTTTCATAATTATTACTAATTTAAAGACTTACCTGAGCTCGAATAACCCTGATGAAATATTTACTTTTTGCAGGAGGAGGATCACAACTCTTGCACATGCTCTAAGTTTTTTACATCATCTGCTGACCCTTGTGAAAGAGAAGAAGAAGAAGAAAAAAAAAAAAACTGTTCAACACTAATACACCCCCCTCCCCGTTCCCGTGTTTCAGGGTTATTCAAATGTGCAAAATATTCCGTTGGCTGGACAGGAGAGGCGCCGATCGCCTCGGAAGGGCAGCGCGGCGCTGGAGGTGCACGAGGCAACTTGGCCGGATCTGCTGTAGCCATTTAACTGGACAAGAGGCTGATAAATAATTCAGAGGGCCAGAGAGCGCAGGCCAAGCATGTCTCATCAGACACTAACAATCAAAGCAGGAAGAGAGGGAGGAAAAGAGGGGAAAGTGGCAAAAACATGCCCAGAGATGTCGGGAGAAACGGAGGCTAACCGCCGTCCGCTGCGCCGCTGCTCTTTGCTGCATTAAGGAGCCGAAGCGGTGTCCTGTGTATCCCGGCGTCGGCTCCTATTAAGCTTTAATCCCCTTTCCTGAGCGTCCGCTGCGGTGGAAGTGCTAGCATCGAAGGGGACAAATTAAATTTCGTCGGCAGAAGTTGTGTCGCGGTACGAATAGAAGTCAGATGGAAATCTACTCCTTCGCTTTCCTGCATGTAAAGTCAAGTGTAAAGGTAAGTACATCTCGGGGATAAAGTGCCGGTTGTGTCCCATTTTCTGGGCCACTGAACATGAAACTAACCCTGTTAGCAGGGTTGACATTTTCCAACCAAAACTCCTTTCTGGGGCTGGGCCGTTGACGTGTTTGTTCAAATTAATCAATTACAGGAAGTGAACCTCAAATAACTGCTTTTAAGGTCTTGTTTACACGACAATCTTCCCAGCATCGTCCTCCTCCTAACTCACTCAACTAACCCTGACTCTAGCTATAACTAACCAAAACTCTTGCTATATGAATGCTATATATTTTCTTTTTAATATAGATACATAACTCTATATTAACTATAATTATGTTCAGGCTCAACAGATTTCCTTAGATTTTTTGACCTAGATATGTCAAAAATTGGGGCAGAGGTAGTCACTGGTCTAGTTTTAGGACAGGGAGCTGAGCTCAGTTGGTAAAGCGGGTCTATTCATGATGCCAAGGTTGGTGATTTGATCCCTCATCTTCCCTGTCCACGTGTTGAAGTGTCCTCAGGAAATACACAGAACCAAACATGACGAGCCCGTTGCCATCAGTGTGTGGGTGAAGTAACAACGTAAAGAGCTTTGGGGGCTGCTGAAGTAATGAAAATGCATTCTATAAGTGAAGTACATTTACCAATTACCATTAATTTCCAATCTCTCCACTGGCAAATGATGCTGGTGGGGAAAGTCGAAGCCATCATTTGTCCTCACAATAACAACCACCGCTGTGGATCCTTGACCGAGTCCCGCTAATCCACCGGATGCTCCCCGGGGGTCGCACAGCGGCTACCCGCGGCCCAATCAGCACGGGTAAAAAGCAGGGGACAAATCCTACTGCGGTACATGTGACAGATCAGAGAATTCCTCCTAAAAGAAAAGGTACAATGTGAGAAAGTGTTTCTGCCTCATCTCCGCGACTACTTGAACTTTCAATACCTGGCAGATAGTCAATAACGCCGTTCCCCCTGGTGGCACATTGGATTAACTCATGACCTTGAATGTGGGGGAACTGGGTTGAATCCCGGACGCATCCGGTGTAAAAATCAGAAAAGACTACAGTTAAAATTGTCATGACTCGCTGTGATAGAGAGCAACCAAGTAAACAATCTGTTTCTGATGGCAGGGACAGTAACTCGAGCCCATTTTCTCTTTTCTTTTCCCTCATTTCTGGCAGCTTCTTCGTTTTCTCGCTGAATGATCAAGGAGTTAAGGCTAAAATCTAAAGAGACAGAATTAGAATGTAGGTATGAAGAAACAACAACAGGTGCATGGGAAAAAGTAAAGGTCTGTCACACCTCAACAGAGGTGAAAATGAGGTGAGAATAATTTGCAGCGGCACAGGGAGCGACAGGTGGAACTCTTATTTAAACCTTTGGCATTTAGGCTCTGCTGTTCTCATCGCAACCCGAGTGTGTGTTGCCATCACGCCGAGATCTAAAGAGCTCTCTGAGGCATTCACAAGAAAGGTTGCAGGTGCCTTTGAGCCTGGCGAGGAATTTAAGGAGATCCCCGAGTGATTTGACATGAATTATTCCACTGTGAGGGAAATTATCTGAAAACGGCGGCGGTTTCGAGCAGCCGCTGATTTGCTCGGGAGTGAAAGTCTCTGCACATTCGGCTCGGATCAGGATTCACGGGAGGACCGCAGCCCATTCCTACTGACGCCGGGAGGAAATCTATCGCAACCTGGACACGTCAGTCGACGGCACGTCTTTGGACTGACGAAAGAAGCCAGAGTAAAACCTGTACATCCACGGGACGAGGGTGCAAATTCCACACAGGGAGGACGTGTTGACGAGCAAGAACGTGAAACACCCCTACTACGAGTCCAGTCTACGAGTCTACTAATGAGTCCAGAAAAAAACAATATAAAGGAGGACAACAAAAAAACACGAGGAAGAGGCGAGTGAAGCAGGAGATGGAGATGAATGAATCACAAGAAGAAACCAGAGATGAAGGACAAATGAGGAAGAGTATAAAGAAGAAGACAAAGATGATGGAGATAATAGAGGGCAAAAAGATATGGCAGACCAAGAAGAAGATGGTAAAGAAGTAAGGAAAGCCAGGGCACACCAAGAAAATAATGAAAAAGACGATGAAGAGGAAAATGATAAAAAAAAGATGAAGAAGTAGACAAAGAAGAACATTACAAAGAAAGACACGAAGACGATGATGAGGAACATTGAGAAGGAAAAGGAGAAAATGAAGATAACAGATTAGATTAAAAAGAATGAACTTCATCTTGAAACAAAGAGCATCGCATTAAAACAAAAACTAAAAAATCTTTGATGGCAGTAAAATCAGAACGCAGCTCCAACTGTCATTTTTCTCCTCCACATATTTTTGCCGTATCAATTTACACCGAGAAAGAGGAAGCGGCGTCTCAGCGAGCAGGTAGGTGGGCAGCCACCTTGCTCGAGTGTGTGTGCGAGTGAGGGAGAGGGTAATAATAGCTCCGTATAATTAGCGCTGTGCTTAGGTAAGTGCTGGGCAGCGGCGTCCGCACTCACCTGGGAGTCAATAACACAGTCAGCATTCCAGACGGCGATTCCAGACAGCTAATTGCAAGTTGTCATGGAGAATTTCAGGCTGTTAAAATATGGCGGCGGTGGGGTTTTTTTGGGCGGTGGGGTCGAGAGCAAGAGAGGGAGGAGGGAACGGGAGGTCCCATCTCCTAGTTTCAATTACCAGGAAATCACCGTCTTGAACGAAGGGGAGAGTATGCAGAGGAGAGAGTGGTCGTGACAGACGGGGAGAGACAATGAGAGGAGAGAGGGGAGAGGTGGAGGAGGGAGACGGGAGGAGAAAGAGGCCGACGGTGTTGTAGTCGGCTTCAATTAGCGCTCGCGTCTATCAAGAGGGGCGCGCGGCGCTTGGTTCTCACCTGGTGAGGAACTCGACGACGGCATCGCCCAGGAACTCCAGTCTCTCGTTGTGATTGATCCTGCGGGTGGAGGAGGAGGAGGAGGGAGGAGGGAGGAGGGCGAGATAAGCACACTGTGTATAAGCCACGCGTGTATATTTGCACCAAGTTGCTCACCTGAGAGCAACCGGCATTCAATAAAAGGCAGTCGGTCTTCAAAAAAAAAAAATCAGCTCATTCCTTTTTCCCCCCTGAGATATCACTTCTTCTCTCACAGTTAAAGTTAATTTTCTTGTCAGCAGGCCTGCTGGGTGTATTAATCACGGGAATCGGCCCTTTGATTGCCCCTGTGGTCAGTGATAGCAGGGGCAGATATGCGGCCGCGGGCTGCCTACCTGGAGGGGGACGGGTCGTCTTGGCCCAGGCGAGACATGATGTTAATCAATGTGTTGATTCCTGGAAGAGAAATGAAAAGATCCCCAGAGCGGGCAGGTTAGGAGGCTCGGTCCAGGAACACGGCTCCACAAAGGTGACGAGCTTCCTTTGAATAGGGCTCAAAAATTGAGAATTTTCCTTCTGACAAGAAGATCAGTGAAAAAAAGTGAAAACCAAATTTACCCAAATATATCCATTTTACAAGCCAATACATTAAATCTTTACGAACAGGTTAAACATGTAAGAAAATACAAGAATTTTAATGAAAAAGAGCGATCTCAACAACTTCTCAAGTGACTTTGAGGAGATGTAACGAAGGATATTGAAGCCCATGAGTTAAAAACAAAAGCGACCGACCTTTCTTCCTCATGTACATGTGGTGGACCTTCCTGTCTCCGTACTTGGGCTGGCGGATGCCACAGTTGGACAGCGAGTTCCGTGCGTGATCGGGATTCATACCGAAGTTGAGGTGATGGCTGGGGTGGGTCATGGCCAGCTGGAAACCGGGGAATAAACACAGTAAAAACTCTGCAAAAAGCGGCAAGTTTGGACTTTTAAAGCTTTCTCTCTTTTTTTTTTTTTATTGTCTCGAGAAACCCAGGTGTCTCTGCAGAGTTAGGAGGAAAGTCAGTTGACGGACGTGAAGGAACCAGAGTGTAAATTCACTCCTGTCCCTGGTGCGGCGTTCTCTGCCCCCCTGGGGGGGATGATTTCTGAAAGTACCTGGCAGAGTTTGCAGCAGCGACTCAAAGACAAGTTCTGCTGCTCCTACAAATGTTGTACAACAATCCCTCACAACACTTCCAAAAACTATATTAAAGAAAAAACAGGCTAGTTTTAAAGGTCAATGTCTTATTTAAAAAAAAAAAACAAAAACACACACACACACATTTTCAAGACAAATTTGCCTTGAACCACTACTCTGATGCACTTCTACTGATCCACAGGCAGAAAAATGGACCAAGCCAGCCATCCATCATCTATACCGCTTTATCCAGTCCAGGGTCGCGGGGCGCTGGAGTCAATGCCGGCTCACTATGTCCAAGGACCCGATTCATTGTGATGCATTGTGATGTGCCGCAAAGCATTGATTTCCACCTATGACTCCTGCAGAGTACATTAAGCTTCAAGCAAACTTGTGCAAAAAAAGAAGTGGGAGTTTTTGCCTCTGCTTCACAGACGGCAACGCAGGAGCCACAGTTGAGGCTGTTTATCAGTTCTGTAAACAGCAAACGTGGTATTAGCATTTCTAAGAAAGCAGGAATCGAGCTCACCTTTCAGTTAATGAATGAATTAGAAAGATTAGGATGGAGTAATTTGAGCAAATTACATGTTACTCCCTCCCCATTTATGCAAACTTGTTTATTTATACACGTAAAAAAAGAAAAATGCCATCACAACATCGAGGCGTCTTGTGTTCGTGACATTTTTTTTTTCCTTCCACCTCTTGACATCTGCTTTGCGACATCCATTCAAACGCTGAAATAAAAGCCACTAAATTCCACCGGGGGTCTGAACAAACAAAATCTCACAGCTCTCAAGATTTAGTCAAAAAGAAAAGTAACAAAGATGCTTTTAGCTGCTCGTGAAAATCGACTAGCCATAACATTAGAACTACTGCTGGATAAAGTAAACATCAGTTCTCTCTCTCTCTAAGATGACACACCTGTTAGCGGCCCGGATACGAGGCAGCGAGTGAACGGTTTTGTTGTCAAAGTCGATGCGGAGAAATGGATAAAGTGGGAGAACCAGAGGGGGTTTGACAACAAGTGGGTCAGGGCATGTCAAAATGCACACATTTCACAGGGCGTTCCCGGACGGCGGTGGTCAGTATCGATCAAAAGTGAAGCCAAATAAAATTGAGGCCCCTTAAAAAAAAAAAACCAAAAAAAAGGGAGTACCACTCAGGTTTGAGCAATACAAAAAGTTGTTGTTCCCTTAAACTTTCAAACCTGAGAGAAAAACTAGAAAAATTGGAGAAGAAAAAAAAAAAAAAATCAGCCCTAAAGGAAACGCATTAGTCGACACTCAGCTCTGTTTGAAAAAGAGGACAAAAACTGCTGTGCCTAGAAAGACTGTCGCGGCAGAACATCTCCAGCTCGCTGAGGGAGGAAAAAGGGAAAAGATAGGGCTCAGTAGGATATGTCAAGCCTTTATCAATCTTACATTAGGAGAATGTTAATCTCAGCTCAAAAAAAAAAAAAAAAAAAAAAAAAAAAAAAATAGAAAGAAATACTCCAACTACTCTCCCCCCAGGGCTTGCTTTTCAAAATGCTTGTCTCCTTTCCGCCAACTTCAAATCAATTTCAGGCTCCAATGAGATATATATGTAAAACGTTAACAGAGAGGTTTCAATATTTATAGTTGCTCAAGAGGCCGTCAGCTTTGTAGCCTTGAACACAGAAGTGACAAATTCAACACCGATCGTGTCTTTTTTTTTCCCCTTTTTTTCGTCTCCCTGTGGTTAAGAGTAACAGCGATTTGAGCGGCGGAAAAAGAAAAAACGAGAGTTATTTGACGTGACACAAGCAGAAATCTTGCGATTCTCAGCGCCGCGCTGACAGTTTGATAAAAAAATATAAATAAAAACAACGACGGCAAACAAGCGCGCCTCGGTGCAGTCTCCACCCTCCCCCATCGCGAGGTGTCAGATACAAGTCGGCGGCTGCCGACTGCGCGGCCCAAAACTGCGGAGTTGGGAACGCCGAAGGAAGTGTATCACGCCAAAACACATCGGCTCCACTGTAAACACCGCGGGTCTCTCGCAGCTAACGTCCTGCAGCGGTATCGGCTTTCCGCAGCCGAATCTGTGGAGAGGATTGACATCTGCAACTGTTCCTGTCAACATAATGGCTGCGTAACATATCGGAGTGATTTGGATTTAGTGATCACTGCCTCGGCTGCCGCTCCACCGCCTTTGGCGAAATAAAAATAAACATCATCGTTCAGCGGAGAGCGGCAGACCTGACTGGAATCGGGCTGCTTTTTTGCTCACGCAACCACATGCAGGGAGACTGATGGGCCAACTATCTGCTCGGCTAACAGACCTCAACAATGTAGTTTTGCATTATTTATTACAGTGCAAAGGTAAACCAGCGGCGGTAGATAAGAAAAACAAACTCGGGCTGTCTTCATCTGGACAATATCAAAACAGCTTTCAACAAGCTATAACATTATGACAACTGGCTTAAATTGAATAGCTTTCCATTACTTATCCAATGAGATAGAGACTCCACGAGACCTCTGAAGGGAAGCGTGCTGTTGAATATAGAGTGTTTGTCAGGTAAGTGACACACACACACACACACGCCCAGTGATCCACATGACGTAAAACAAAACCTCTTCCGTCAGATCAAACCAGTTTCTTACGACGATCAATGCTCCACTTTGGGTGTATGCTTCACTGATGCCACTTTGGGGAGTAGAAAAGTGTCGGGATGGGTGTCCTGAACACTCCGCGGCTTCATGCATAACAAACGTACATCCACGTCCGAGCTACAGAAGCTCGTCTGCGGGACTGGACCAAATGGTGCCCATTATCCAGCTACCTGCCTCTCCTGCTCACTTTTGATCTGAACAGGCTGGAAACACCCCACAAGGGCTGCAGTTTGGACCCATTTGAAGATGTTCTGGTTTCTACCTCACTCAATGTTCACACTCGGTCATTTTCTTGCTTTCTAACATGTCAACATTGAGAAAAAAGAAAAGAACAAAAGAAAAATCCACTCAAGCTTAATATCGCCCACCCACTAAACACACACACACACACAGTTTGGAAAATATACACCTGCAGAAATTTGATTTCTTGCACAGATTTCATACAAAAACGTAGAATTGTTGTTGTGGACTGTGAGGAAGAGCAACACCATTATCCATCTCCGGACACAGTCAACAAACTCAGGAAGTGTGACAGTACGACATGTTTTGGTTCGATGCATCTGATTGGAAATAACGGAGAGATTTTCTGAGGCTGCACTCTGAGAAAGCTTCAACAACATTTACTTTGACACTTTTTGCAATATGTAACATTAAAATATATATTTTTGAACATTAAATAAAGAAATGAGAAAAACAAACAGGCAGGCAGCATTCAGGACGGCCCTCGAACACGTGGGTGGGCTGCCTCTGCCCTGAACAGGAAAACAATCAAATTACACTACTTCAGGGAGGCACAGCCGCATTCATGCGGGCGCACAAACAAAAGCGTGCGATATCAGAGCCGAGGACTTGTACCGCTAAATTATTGAGATCCTCTGTGATGCCTCTCATTCTGTCAGCATGGGTCAAAAGTGAGGAATCAGGATGCAGCAACAGGGGGGTGGATGATGGGTGGGGTGGGGTGAGGGAGTGTGCTGAGCGAGGGAGAGCGCGCAGCGACCGTGAACACATGTCTCTGTAACAGCCCCCGCCCCGCCTAACTTTTAAATGTTAAATGTTTAACAGGGAGACTCTCAGAAGAGGAGCTTCAAAGGGCTGTAGCCGGGCGGGGGAAGGGGGGGGGGGGGGGGGGGGGGGAGGTGCTGACGCAGAGTGCAGAGGGGCTCTCAGGCTGGGTTGTTGTCAGTTGCCTCATGCCAGGATCACATTGTCATTCCCTACAGCAGCAGCAGCAGCAGCGGCGGCGGCGGCGGGCACACTGCGCCCTCCATAGCGTGCAGCAGAAGCGCGGTGATTACACATTTACAACATACGGTATGTTCTCCCCGATGTTCTCACCCTTTTCATTAAACATTACAGAGAATGAGCTGGAAACAAGCATCGATTCTTGCGCAGACCCGCTCCAAGCCCGCGGTTCCCCAGATGATCAGCTGTTTCTTCTCGCAAGAAAAAAAAAAAAGGAGGGGGGGGATAAATTCTCATTACTTTAATGGGTCGGACGCCTCATTACCCTGCGCAGCCACAACTATCAGCTGTCTCTGAGCCACCATGGCCTACAAAGTCCGGCCCCTCTCGGCAGAAACACTCACCCGAGACTTTACCAGGACAGCGTGACGTTAGCACTGAAGGTACTAGAAGGAGAATTTATGTAAAGCCACGAGCGTTTCGACTGTTTACTGTTGGCTGTGAAGAACTGGAGTCATCATTTCAATGCCAAACATCATTATTGAAGAAGAAAAAAAAAAAAGTCAGCTTTACGTGTTTATGCAGTTGTTCTTTGATGAAAGAACAAAGGTAAGACAGCTTGACTAAGGCCCCATTAACACCAAAAATGGTTTTTAAGTGTGTGTTGTGTCTGTTTACATGACAACGATGTTCGGAGATCCCGAAAATGGGTAAAACACAACGCTGCTAATGCGCATCCAACAGTGCCAGCTTGTGGCCCGGCATGAGCACTACATCATTTTCAACACATGGCCATGGAAATGCTAAAATTTTGTGAAATCAACGCACAAAAATGATGTGTTCTCACTTGAAACATGCTCATCCAAACTCACTGCCTCATCAGGAGGTAAAATAATAATGCGAGGCGAGTTGGCCTCAAACTACTTAGATTGCAAACTTTATTAGATCATGCAAAATCAAGAAATATCTGATGTAGTTTTTTTCCTTACACCTTGGTATTATATTTGTGTTATGAATAAACAAAAAACGACCTAACAATCTTGTCATATTTAATAAAATGTACTTTTCTAACTATAATCTCTAAATGGACAACCTGCCTTATTATCTGTTTAGCTGCTACTATGAAAGCTTAAATCGAATCAACTTTTTAATATGTTTTTTTCAAGTCCACCTCGGCGTACTGTATATTTTATAACACGTCAAACTGACTTTTTTTTTTAAAAAAAGCACTCAGGTTTAGATTGGGATTTTAACTGTCACATGGAATAAATATTTATGATGATATTCAGGAATTTCTGCTGCGCAGAGAGTTTCGCCATGCCGCTGCCTGTCGGGTCGCTATCGCTCCACTTTCAGGATAAACTCCGGAGCCGTGAAAAGTGGTAAAGTATGTAACTTGCCACTTTACAAAAGACAGCGACTCGAACTCACGAGAGTTACATCGGGATGTCATGCTGTAGCAATAAAAACAAAAAAAACAGAACAACACAAAAATCATATTAAAAAAAACAAAACAAACAAACTCACAAACAACCCTAAAGCAAAACACTCTTTGCGTTTCTCCAGCTAAGCATTCTGCTTTTGTGCCATGCTATCACTGTCTCCCACCCCAGCTAGGAACTGCTAACAGAAGCACCCTATTTAGTGATTTATTGGCAATAGAAGCACCTTTCCAGCCTCGGGCATCTGATATACACACTCCAAAGACAGATTTTAAGTGGAGCATTCCCCTCGAAGAACCTCAATCTGTTGTCTGAAAAAGTTTGTTCACCCCTACATCACACGCAACTAAGGGCGAATTAATTCGGCGCACACAAAGCGCCTATCAAAGTGCAGCTCATCTGTAATGCTATCAAAGAGTTTTTAGCAGATTTTCGCTCATGTTAAATGAGTCGACTGTCACAGGAAAACATTTATCTCATTAAATGTGATCATCCTAACGGATAGGAGGCAAATGAGAAGTGATGGCGGATCAGAGATTCAGACTGACTGGGAGCACGGCTGTTTGAGGAGGCACCGGCGCACTCCTCGCTGTCTGAACCTATCTGTGTGTGTGTGTGTGTGTGTGTGTGTGTGTGTGTGTGTGTGTGTGTGCAATAGATGAGGAAGGTGTTCCAAGTCCAACAATGATGGCTTCCTACTTGGGTCATTTCAGCTGTAGTTGTAGTGACAACCTGTCTGTGACACACACACACAGACACACACACACACACACAGACACACGCGCTACATCGACTTGCTCTACACTGCCAAAATTCCTATTTGTCTCACCTCGATACTAAAGCATGTTTAAATACCAAACTTTAATGACAATTAAATGAATTTGTCCAAAAAAAACACGCAACATACACACAAAAAAACACATTCTGTAATTCACTTGTGACTTTACATTTAAATTGTGATAGCTCAGGTGGCAGGTGGTGTTTTTATTTGTAACGTAGTGTCAAAGAAACATGTGCTCATCAAAAAAGCTTCATGTCCTCATAGTGACGGTTAGTTAATACATGTATGTCCTCACAATGTACATAAAACGTCTAACGGGGGTGTTTGAAGTTAAAGATTATAGCATAATGATTTTAACCAAAATTCAGCTCAATTCAATAAAAATTAAACATAAAGATTGAGAAATTACTTCCATCAAAAGGTCCTCAGAGGGTGAAACTGGCCCCACAACGTAGGTTAAACATGAACGTATAAACACACGCAGGTTAAAAAAAACAAAAGAGACAATGTCATGGTATTAAGATGTCACTGAATAGGATTGCGATGCAGCTACGATCCAGATGCGCGACCACCCACACGTGCACACACGCACGCGGCGTGTGCGCGAGCTGTTATGACAAAATGATTGTTTTTCTTTTGTCCGTTTGTCTCTGCAAGACGAAGGAATTGAATGAGAGCGGCTGAGGGACAGATCCATTAACTTCTCCCCGAGAGGCCGAGACTCTGAGCTTGGATGGGCGGACTGTGCCATGAAAAGTGGGGTGAGTGTGTGTGTGTGTGTGTGTGTGTGTGTGTGTGTGTGTGTGTGTGTGTGTGTGTGGGGGGTTTAGGGGGCACGGCTTGTCAGCGCCGCCGGTCGGCCTCGCAGCCAGTGAGTGTTTCCCTTTTAGTGCCCCGTAATGACAGGATGTCAGTATGCAAACGACAGAAAAGCCCGATCGCCGATCGATACACGTAAACACGCTCGCAGCGCGGCACGGCCACCGACCAACACACACGCACGCACGCACGCACTTTCAAGCCTTGAGCGAATCTTAATGCATCCTTCCCTCTTTTTAACTATGTATAGGCTGCAACGCATTGATTTCTAATGTATCAGGTTATGACAGCTCTTCAATACTGCTGGAGGCGGCCGCGGGGCTCGCTGGGAGAGCACACACAGCTCCGGGCTGCGGACCTGACGGGCAGCGCTGGCATCGCTGTGGAGGAGGCTGCTGTTGTCCTGACTACTGTCACTGCGGCTCACAGCAGAGCCGGGCGGCTCGCTGCAGAGATATGACTCAGGCCACTGTGTGCATTACCTTAACTGACTCTTCAGCCCTCCTTCTTCCCCCCCCCCACCCCGCCGGAGTTTCCACCTGAACTATCCCTGCAGAGGTGCATCGGGCACGGTAATGAGGGAATCTCTGCCTCCCTGGATCTCAGCGAATAATAGGCTCCTGCGCTGGATGTTTACTTTTTGTTTTTTTTTCCCTCCCCTCATCGAGCCATCTAAAACCTGCCGACGACAAACCGCCGAAAAGAACTGCGAGGATTTACCCAGTGTTATCAGTCTTGTTAGTTATCTACCATGCCGCCTATAGGCGCCAAGTCTAATGGGAGTAAGGGGGAGGTCATGCGGTTTTATGTAGCTCCCAAGTTGGAGTTGAGGTGCAAAAACCTCCCAGTAATGAAACACCTGAAAACAATACAACAAAGCCTTTTTCCAGAGACAATTAGTCCGTTACCCCATTTCAACACCACAGACATAAGATAGGAAGGTCTAGGTAGGTAAAATATTAGATCAAATAAGTGAACGAAGCAGGTCCCATTAACAAATAAGTCAGTAAATGGGTAGCATTAGTTTAATGTAGCCATACACAGCATGCTAGCATTAATATAAGCAAGTTCACTGGGTGGAATCAGCTCCGTTTTAACATATACATTATACTGATGGAAAAAAAAACTTAATGAGGTAAGTAGTGTGAACATTAAACACACATCAAGAACGCTATTAATAATTAAATGAGCAAAACAGGGTGTATTAGCACAGTATAGCCGGACACAGCATGCTGCCAGTAATATAAGTGAGTAAAATAGGTCGTATTAGCATAGTTTCATCAAATACCAGCAACTGGAAGTAATTAAGCTATTGAGATAGGTAGAATAAGGATAATGATTGAGTGAAACTGATGGCACTGGGATAATTCGGCCGAAAACAGCATGATACAAGTAATTGAGTAATTTACACTTGTCGCAATCGCATAATCTAACAAGAAACACCCAGGTAGCATTAGACAGACATGTAAACAATATTCAGAGGAGATCAAAGGTAATGTTAGCACAGGTGAGCTAATGATTTTCATGACTAAACCGGGCAGCATTAGCGCAACAGTCATCTTCAGCATGTCACCGGTGACTACATTAATTTCACAGCAGCATCAGTGAGGTAGACTTAGCATTGTTTAGCCAGACAAGCAAACAGCATTAAACAGGTAGCATTAGCGGAATTCAGTCAAACACCTTTATTCACCTTGGGCCTATTGATTTATTTTAATTTTAGGGAGGCTACACTTGAGAAATATTCCAAAAATGTACATGAACACCAAGAACGGCCTTCCTAAGGTGTCTTACCTCGCTGGACGGATTCAGGAACAGCTTCTCGACCTTTGAAATTCTAGTTAACCTTCATACGCTGTCTGCAACTACTCCAGCATTACACTTGTGATTTTGCACTTAAGTGTGTTTGTAATTTTATGATTTATTCATAAAATTCAAAACGCACATGGAAGCATATATGCTGGGGAAAAACTGACTTCCCGTTTCAACGCCGGCTGCTATGGCGGTGGCTCACCTGCAGGAGGCAGCGCTCCTTGAAGACGTAGCCGATGAGCTTGTCCAGGTGCATGAGACACTGGTGGTACCGGATGTGATGGGTGAGAACAGGCAGCATCATGGCGTGCTGTATAGGGAGGACAGCGAGAAATGAAAGAAAAATGAGACGGAAAATGGGGATCATGCCTCGCATCAGAGAGAAGCGTGTTTTGGAGAGAACTCGTGATGAAGAGATTGTGGAGGGAGAATGAAAGAGGGAGAAATCAATCAGCCCGTCATTATTTATTAAGTGGAGCTCGGCAACAGAGAGATGAAATAATCAAAAATTCGATGTCTGCAGCACGAGGGGCGGGCGACTGAGGGGGGGTTAGCGCGTTGGACGGGCCGGACGGATCGAAGATCATTCTGACATGTTGACACTGTCACATCAGAGCACACGGACGCACATTAAAGACGGGGAAAAGTTGGATGAGAACGAGGTGAAGGAGCAGAGAAGGGAGCAGCCGTCCTCAGCCCGTGGTGCTGGAACCCTTGAAGGGATATAACAGATCAGAGTGGAGGCCCCGCGACTTCAAGGATCACCAGACAGAGGATCCATTTACACAATGAGTCAAGGCAGAAAGCAACGTTTTTATACTTTCATTTTAGAAAAATGCGAAAAATAATGTTTCTTTTTGCACCTGCCTCTTTCTTCAACATAAACACACAGATGGTCTGTCAGCCAATTAAAATATATGTAATAAATCCACACACGCATTCAGAGAACTATACTGGGAGCAATGCCACACTGGCGGCCGCCATTCTTGTCTTTGTCCAAGTGCAGGACTACGAGGCTCTGGTGTGCATGTGCAGTGTCTATACTTCAGAAAGGTTCTGCTTTTCCCTGGTTACATGGAGAAGAAGTTGGAATGTCTTCAAAAAGTTGCATTACCACAGAGTGTTTCAGTAGCGTTCCACCTGGGTGCTGTTTTTCAAAAAGTGGCTCCGAGCGCAACGGTCATGTGAACGGACACCAAAAACACAAAGAAAATCTTCCTTCTTCTCTTGAAAACGTTGTGTAGACCAGGTCTTCAACACCTCAATGGAATCTAGAGCATTTAATTGGAAGGTTTGTGATTTTGGATGTTTGTCCTGGTGGATGTTAGGGGTCACTGAAAATGTCCATTCTTGTGCGGCGGTTTTAGTGCAAATCCTGCAGGATGCAGAAATCACGGGATGTTACTGTTTATTCCTCCAAGTAAATTCTCAACCACAAACTTTTGGAAAACGTCCCTATCAAATGTATTGAGAACACCAGAAGCACCAAATGCCTGTGATTTTTCACGTGTCATTTCCCGTTCACTTCCTGTTATGACTTTGAGCTGGAGCTTTTTGCACGAGATTAACGCTTATGGACGATCCACATAAGTTCATTATTTCACACTTTTTAGGACGTCATTGCGCTTCCAGGTCTTGTAACATCACTTTCATGACAGTAGAGAGTCATTTCGATTTTTGATTTAGCTGTTTCAATGAGTGCCAACACTTTCCTGTTCGTTCTAATGGCACTGGCAGAACGATACAGCAACTCGCCGCACCACCAAGTGGAGCAACATGGTTTAACAAGACAAATCAACTGGTCAACTTTTCTCCAACAATCTCTACTGATCGTTTCACAGGCTCTAACATTAAGAGGTAGAAAGTTTGAGGACAACAAAGTCAGAGAATATTGAGGGAGGGTGGCGGCGGCAGCACTGCTGCAGGCGGCGAGGATTTGACACCAACAGAGAGACGAAAACAGTCAGCGGTCAGCAAATGAGTCTGACAGCCTGTGCAGCCAATCTCAAGAATCATTAGCGGAGGCCTATCAGGCCGACCCCGTTCGGAGTGGCTGAGAAAGTGTAGCGGAGGCTGGTGTACAGACATTAACCCCGTGCCACCACACCAGAGAGGAGGGAGCCGTGCATGTTTTAATTAGTGCTGCCGGGGAGGGTGAGCCCCGAGGCCCGGCGGCTACAAGCGGCGCTGCCACGTAGCCCCGGGGCCATCACGGGGCCCGTGGTGACACTGTCCCCAGGCCTTGTTAAGCAGCCAATTAAACAAAGCCGGGCCCCCCCACCCTCGGCCCGTGTCTGCAGCTCCTGACCTGTTCTGATGGCTGCAGGGAGGCGGGGGTTCCAGCCACTCCGACTTGATACTCGAGTAATTAAAAGGTGGGAACTTTCTGATTTACTGTCACAGACGACGGCGTTCCGTCCGTTTTGGACACGGGCCAACCGAGAAAAGTCGGCCCGAGTGTTCGTCCCCCGCGGCAGAAACGTTCCTGGCGTTAATTTTAAACTGCTCTTTAATGGCCTGTATTGGCGGTTTATTAGCTAAAATGTGATATCAGAGAAACACACACCTGTTGTTCAGGTTTAATCCCATCGAAGCGTTTCTCCGAGAGGAGGCTGTATCGTCATTTTTTAGTGTTTCAATCATCTATTGGCGGTTTATGCTGCCCTTCAGTTCACCAGCTGTCTGAAATGAGCTGTTTAAGCCAGATATTGCCTCTTTTTAGTAGAATAGGCCAGGATTTCATGTAAAATTTTCCCATTTAAAAAAAAAAAAAGATGAGCATTTGGCACCTATTAAGACATAAAATAAAAAATAGTGCACACACAAAAAGCTATAGTATGTTTATTTTTCATTTGTTAAAGCAGCTACTGACAGTTAAAATAACATAATATCAGCATAAAACATAATACACTACACCACCATGTGGTCAAAATGGGTATTACAGGAGAAGATTAGCCTTTAAACTTTAGCTCAAAAGCACTGCAAGAGAGACATATATATTAATGAGAATATGATACGGAATTGCGCATCTCTAAAGACATTTTTCATGGAAACACTAGAACCTAAATAAAATCCATATAATTACACTGTATATTAAATAGAATCCTAAAAAAGCTATTTTTCTGCCTGCAAATCCAGAGAGACCTCTTTTTACTATTTATCAGGCATTGAAAATTAAATTGTTGTAATACAATTTATTTATTATTTTACTAGCTGAAAGTTCTTTATTCAAGTGTCAGCATTTATTTCATGTAATAACTAAGCTGTCCTTCCAGAATAGTTTGTGTATGCTATTTTTTCTCCCCCTTTTTAACGTAGTCAAATGTTTTCCCCACTGTGGCTCCGATTACACCTTCTAAATCTTCTTTGTTTTCTCACCATCACCTTGTTAATAATCTGCAGCACCACAAATAAAGTTGGCGTTTAGGTGATTACTGGGCCGAGCTGCTCTCGCTGAAGAACTCCATTCTGCACTGCTGTGTTTTATTTGTGGCAGAAAAGCGGCGGAGCAGCTTAATAAGTCCCCTCTGAAGAATAAACTGACCGCCCTCATTTATCCCGACGCGTCTTGTGCCACGGAGAAGCCGTCGTGGCGCTCCAGGCTTTACGGCTCTTCACTTTTAAATTGCTTTCTCCGCAAGACGACGTACTTCCTGCGACGTTGAGTGTTGAAGCAATTTAGCATCTGCGCTCGTTCCTTCTCTCACCTACCCGCCACCAAAGAGCCGAAACCCTCCGTGTTGCCACACGGCTATGTGACGAGCACTAAGCGATAATCAGTAAATAAATGCAGCGAATAGAAGAAACGCAATTTTTTTTTTTTTTTTTAAATCTGTTGGTGGAGAAAAACAAGCCGGTCGGGCTTTGAAAACTTTGTGCCTGCCGGATGGGCCCAGAAGTGGTGTGAATCCTGCAGGACGTCTGCAAAATGAATGAACGAGCTTGATTTCTGCGTGTAATATGCAGCGTGACACAACATCAGATTTCTACTTTTCAAAAAAAAATTAAAAAATGGAGACACAGTCTTTCCTCTCTGAAATTATTCATGAAGCAATTAGTCGCAGCCGTACAGCTCCAAGCAAATATAATTGGACGGCAATTATGGATGGGATCTTTCTCCGCAGTGCGAGGGGGGTCTGGCTCACCGGGATCCAACTCACCCGTCATTGTTTTTCCGAAACTTGCGAAGGGGCCGCCCGGGGGCCGAGCACCACGCCGCTGCCAATTACCCTCCGAGCAAGGGGCGGAAAACACCCGAATAGAAAATGAGGTTGTCTCCATCAGACTTAATGGGAAAGTGTTTTGGGTCCGCGTGATTCAGAACCTCACGGTTCTTTGACGGGCTTCAGGGCCGGGACATGTTTCTGGGATGCGTCGAGTGAAAATGCAATTTCTGTTTAAAATAAGTTACTTCTTGATCATGAAACCTACTTGAACAGATCTTTTTTTTTTTTTTTTTTTTTTTTTAAATATAATGGAATTTTGTCTAAATTAATCTTCTAATTAGAAAGTTTATTTTCAAGTAATATTTTTCTACTCTTAGAAGTTCCAAGGTTTCCGTACATCTTGTACATCTTTTGAAGACTCTGTACTGGATGTCTCACTGCTGTGTGTGTGTGTGTGCGCGTCTGTTCATGCAGGGGATCCACGTTGTGCTACCTGACAGACGTCGGAGCGGATGCCGGTCTTCCAGAAGCCCTGGCTGCTGAGCTCCACCGTCACCTCACGGCGCATCGTGTTCTTCTGACGGATCTTCTGAAGAGCTTCCTGCCAAAACAAGCAGCCCGTCAATTATTGATCGGCTGGAGCGGAGCCTGCGGGGACGGCTCCCATCTTCCCCATCCCCCCCCCCTTCCCTCCGCAGAGGAGCTGGCACACGCAGTAAACTGCGCGGCGGACGGCCGGGGAAGCGACAGCCCGGCTGGTTCTGGCTAATTGAGGCGCTACGTCGGGTCAGCAGAGAGGCTGAGGACTCACACACCTGTCTCCCCATTAGGACCACCACACCAGATCCCCGCCAGGAGCCCCCTCCCAGCAGATATACCATTGCAAATACACACAAACAACAACACAAAAGTCCTTCCTACAATGAGTGACAGCGGTGGAAAAGGATTTTTGGTGGACCAGGTCATTTAGGAAGCTTTTACATGACCTTTCAAGTAAAAATGCATAATTTCTTTAAGAAAAGAAATTCATAGAAACTGCATTTTCAAAAAGTTAAACCTTAGGAGTCATTTTCAAAAAGTTGCATTTCCAGTCAACTTGAGACTTCAGAGTCGTGGGACCCGGACGATTTGATGATTTCTCGTGGTTCTTGATATTGGAGAAACGGGGGAAGGATTTGGGAGTTCCGTCGGACGTGGGGGGGCCTGCAGATCGAGGAGGCATCGACGGAGCAACTCCCGTCTGACTTCTCCGTGATCCGCCTAAAATGGAACGCCGGGAATTTTTTTTTTTCGACTCGCGGAGGAAATAAGAACAACAAAGGCATGAATAAATAATGCCGTCCCACTTTGAACTGCGCATCAAAGTGAACACGCTCACCCACACACACACACACACACACACACACACAAGAAATCCTTCAGTCACTGTATGAGCGAGTAATCACAGGGAAGTGAGAATGATATGTAAATACTTTATTATGCAGCGCGTTCTACAGGGTCAGGCGATGGACGGGAGCACAGAAAGTCAATAACTGAGCTGCGAGCGGGGGACGCGGTGAGAGCAACTTTCAGCCAGGCGGGGCATATTTGGACTTTTATGGCGGGGATCGCATTCAGCTGAGAGGAGCGTTTGTGTTTCGGATCAGGCCGAGGTCAAACTCCAAAGACGCCATCTGAAACTCAATCGCTGCGGGAGGCAAGTGCACATCTGTGGCGAGCGTGTGCCGGTGCATTTGCAGGTTCATCCAGGGGCAAGTTCCTTACTTATGGCCGCGCTCGGTCATCCGGCGGAGGATTTCTCACAACAGATGGGCACATTTAGAGAAAAGCTGCAGGAGATATTCATGATTCAAGAGGAAAAACTCGAAAACTCGAGATTCAGTCTGCAGTGAAGGACAGGAGGAAATTTCTCAGTCCGGTCATTTGAAGAAGAGACGAGCTTTCAAAGAGGGTGGTGGTCTGGAAGAGGCACAAGTTGGAAGAATTTGCTGATAGTGGCCAAAAAGGAATAATTTCCATTTGAGGCTGATGTCAAATTACAAATTTAGCGCGGTATATTGTCAGAACTACAGTGCTGTTATGTCCATTTCCTGGAATATTGCTATAAGGACAGAGTGGCCATTTTGGAAGGCTGGTTGTAGCAGGAGCTATGAGAGGGCGGTGTTTGTGACTGACAACAAATTTGCATATGAGGTGGTTTCAAATTACAAGCTCAAAGATGCATGGTGGCATTTTCTGCACTGCTAATAAATAGGCACCATTTATGTATGCTAATATGCACAAAGTTGAAGTTCACTAGACTGTTGAAGCTAAAAATGGTTATCAGTGGTCTGAATATGGAAAACATGCATTTGAAGCTGGCATCAAATTACAAATTAGCTTGCGCATGTTGACACGATCAAAGAATTCTTTTCCTGATTAGCAGGTGAAATTGGACTGAAGAGCAACAGGACTGAACTGAAGAAGATCGTCACTCTCTATAAAGCTGAGGTGTGAGAGCGCCCTACAGTAAATAAAGTCATACTAAAAGCTTTTGTTTTTGCGGTTTCTGAGGATATACACAGGTGCTCTTCAAAACTTACAGACCAAAACATGAAAAGTTCTTCTGCAAAGGCATGCTTCACTCCCCCAAATCTGGAGATTGCATGGCCGCTGATCCTTATGCACACTCATCTCTGGAAAATACTACGAAAATAAGTGTGTGAGGGAAGTTGTGCGGCCCAGATGAAGCCGCGGACTTGCAACCGAAGGAGGGAAGAGGGGGGAAAAAAAAAAAAAAAAAAAATCTGCGGAGCAAGTTGGAGATAGCTTTTCAAAGATGCTCCTCATACGGCTCGACTGAGCTTGGCCAAATCTGCTGCGAAGAATCAGAGCAAATCCCCAAATCCACATATGCTGAGCTGATAGAGAGGACTCCGGGCTGAATTCACCGCGCAAATACTGACTCAGGGCTCAATACTTATTCAAATTACAGATACCAGATAATAAAGCAACACGCTCCCGCGCTCCGTTCTGAACATGGAGGAAAGTGCCGGCACCTTGCCGCCGGAGGGTCACGTTGTACAAGAGGGGGTTTCTTCTTTTTTCCACCTTCATCAGGGAAACATAACGAAATTCATGGATGTTCCGGCGTCTCCACCCACCCGCACACACACACTCGTGCACCTCCTCTGTACTCTTGCAACAGTGCCCACCTCCGGTCTCGGTGGGTTTCAGAGCGAGAGCAGGAGGGGGGATCAAAGAGGAAGAGGAAGACGCTGCACACACCTCAGACAAGGTGGAAGAAAATTTAAAAAAGCATCCAGAGTCCTCTGAAACACAAGCCGGGGGCGTTCGGTGAGCAGCGATGCCTCCTGGTGGAGCCGGGCGCGAGCGTGCACGTGTTTGGGGCCAATAATTGCTCCGGTGCAGGCTGACAGCAGGACTGTCAGGCTCTGTTAGTCGGAGAGCTTCGTTCAGCTACCTGGGAAACAAGCTAATTGAGCTCCGAGTTCTGGCTCATTATTGGTTCGGAGTGTATCAAAGAGTCTGAGCGAACAGATTAGATCTGCTCACACACTTCCAAAAAGGAAAAGCCCCACTTGCTTAAGAAAAGTCGAAGCTCTTACCGCAGGAAGACGAGCCACGACACTGGGCAGTAGGAATCTCGATGAAGACGTTGGAATGATGGAATCCTTGTAATTCTTTTTCCCAGTACATTCAGAACTTCCTTAAGACAACGCCTCGTGGCTGAGATCCACTACACTTTTACTTGCTCAACAGAAAGTTAAAGCGAGCAGCAGAGGTCTCAGCTCCTCGGCCACACGCCGCACCGCTAACCCCGTGATTCCCCGTGGCGACGCGGCCATTATTCCACCAAATCCAAACCTTTCGCTTCCTCGCTCCCCGTTGGTGGCTTGACCTTCACACTCAGCTCGGGAGAGCACTTACTGCCATTTTAACCGCGAGCTGTGAATTCATTCCAATCATGCATTAAAGGCGAGCTTCGCGGTTTTTTCCAGGGTGTCGTCAAAACAGCAGAATATACTTCCTATCACCTGCACGACACTGTGAAACTGGTCAGTGCAGAACTAAGCCATGAGGCTGGGATTCAGCGGTGACTGGTGAAAAGGTCACAGTTCCAGTAGCAAAAACAACAATCTAGATACCTGAAAGCTCGCAAAGCAGCATTATCATCAGGGTCAGTGTGTGAAAAGATATAAAGGAGGAAAACTTTAATGTGAAGAGAAACACTGGGAAGATTTTGATTTGTTTCCAGTAGCCTAGTTGTTTCTGTCGGGTGACTTCCAGCTTGTGAAAGCAGGAACATCAGCTGCTGCTGCACAGCAGTTTGAACCCACCTCTCTCTGTGTCAGCTTCTGTTTGTCCAGCTGCTTGACCTTGGGGCTGTTGGCCAGCAGGTGGCGTAGTTTCACATAGCTCTTCCACAGTTTCTGGTACCTGCAAGGCAGTAAATAAGACATCTTTTACTCTTTGCTCACTTTTCCCAACAATCGTTTGCCGTTTCATGGTCTGTCATCCAGCATGCACGGAGTCCTGAAGCGGCTCAGAATCTGCACTTCGCCTTATTTTGCACAAAATCTGAAAGTGGTGAAACATGAGCAGCCCTGACACATGACTCCGGAGCGATCACACAAACCGCTCCGTTCTCATTTTCTGTGGGAAAAAAAAAAAAAACCTTTGTCTTTGCTCTCATTTGCATCTGAAAAGAGCCACCGAGTTATCGGCAAGGTGACATGTAGCCACCATATGAGCCGCCTCCCCCCTTTTCACCCGTTCCCTCTCTCTCTCTTTTCAATCAGACCTCCTGATTGATGCACTGAAGGCCGAGTGTGACCGTTCTGCTCCCATTCAGGAGACTTTCTCCTCATTTACCCAGAGTTATTCAATTATGATTGGTGGGATGGAGTAGCGGGGGTGTGCAGAGGGGGTAAGGTGGCGGCGCTCGGAGGATACGATGGTGCACTGACGGAGAGAGAGAGAGGACAGAAGGAGGGGAGGAAGAGGAGGAGGAGGAGAAGGGGGAGGAGGGATGTGCTGAGGAATAGAAGAATTATAGAGCTTTAATAGCGGGGACTTCATTAGAGACTGAGACGGGGGAATGAGACGGCTTTACCGCCCCGATTATCAGCCTGCCGCCACCTCCGCACTGAAGCAGCCCGGGTGGACGAGAGACGGAGAGACAGACAGAGAGGGAGAGGGAGAGAGAGAGAGTAGCCAGCCTGGGAGGCCCCCTCGTCCCCAATCCGCTCCAATGACCTTTCCACAGATCCGCTGTGTGCTCTGAGGGTAGCGTCGCCGCCGCCGCCGCGCCGCAGCTCTCGCCCATCTCCGCTCAGGCTTTCATTAACATATGCTGCCTGCTCTTCCTCCACTGTTTACCATCTCCGGCCCCGTTTCAGAACAATGCTGGCTTCACTGGATCTCTTAAACCTGATTTGAACTTCTTCTTCTTTTTTATTTTTTTTTTTTTTGGCTTCCGAACACGAGTGTCCATTAGTTTAAAGTGATGAGACCATTAAAGGGAGATGGGGTCAATGCCAGGCGAAATGTAGCGCCGAAGAGCCACGATGAGAGGGGGGGAAATGTCTCGGAACCAAGGGTGGGTTTCTGGACATTCCGTAAGAGCGAGCCATCAGCGTTTTTCAGTTCTGCTCGATATGAAAGTCACGTGGTTTTGATGAGCTGCGACTCTCCGCCTGATAATGAGCAGTGAAGATGGGTAAAAGTAACCTCCCAACAAGCTGACGAGGAATTTATTAGGAATGAAGTGAGAGGATGTTGGAATTTCCCCTGTAATTTGACACCAACCTCACTCGTTTGATCAGTTATATAAGGAAATCTGCTCGGAGCAAATGTAATTTTAGTCACAGTTTTTTCCAATTAAATGAACCAACTGAACGATTCCATCCTCTCTTTGGTTGTAATAACTGTGAAATAAAGTCTTATTTGCGTTGGATCTGCCATTATTTGGTGTTGCGACCGTTTGTGTGAATTCTAATCCCGGACATGTTGTAAAGCGATTCTCACTGGTGAATGGAAACTCATTTTAATGAGCTAGTTTGGGTTTGAATTACAACTTCATTAAAGATTATCATAAAAATGACATATCTACTGCATAAGATATGTAGTTAATATCTTCCGCTGGCTCTTAATCTCTGTCTTGCCTTAACCTTTACATCGTGCCTTTTCAATTATAGAGGAGGGAGCAGTAAAGATGTGACAGGAGGGCAGACAGAATTTAACCTTAAAGATACAGAGCATGTTCCGATAGCGGCCATTCAGTTTATTTTCTCATCAAATATAAGTATTGTATTGATCAAAATGTTCACGTTTCAGTTTAATTCTTTATCTTTTGGAGAAATATTTGCTATCTTCCTTCTGTAATGGACACATTTTATTACTGCCACTGCTCCCGTCTCTGACTCTATTTCACCGAGTCGCATGGAAGTCAGCCTGAACCCAGACTTCTTGAAGATTTGTTCTTTTACTTGGAGTTTTGTCTGAGGTCTTCAAGTGGCGGCAGAGTGCTCATTGAACCTGGGTTCAGTTTGTACCTCTCCGAGACGCAGCCGCACGCTTTTAATTCCACACAGCGCTTCAGAGTCTGAAGTATATCCAAGCACGACTGGTGGCGGAGCCGCTGTTTACATGACGGATGTCAGGACGCCGCATTGTTTTTGTGTCCGGAGCAGTTTCTCCTTCAGCGGATTCAGAGAAGTTGCATGTTTCTTGACTCCCGATGCTTAATAAACTGTTTCCATCTTTCTCTCTCACACGCACATTCCTTCATCCTCCAATATGAACGGATCACCAGCAAACTTCCGAACTTCCCCTCTGGAGTCCACTTCTCGAGGGTCGCTGCCCAACAATCGTGTCACATTTCATCCGATTTTTACGTCACCGAAGTCAAAAAGGCGTCATGATTCTGTGCCGGAGGCCAAGGACAAAGATGAGAAGACGCCTCATTGACTGCCGCCGCCTATTAGAGCTAAAGTATTTTTGGATACGTCTTCTCCACTGTGTTATTTTTCTATTGAGAAAGGGAATGAAGCAAAGCACTGCAGCAGCACTGAGGGTTCTCCTTATACAGGATATAATTCTATGGCTGGGGGAGGCGAGGCACAGCAGGACTATATTTAATAAGTAAAAGAACCTCTTCAGGTGCTCCTTCTCAACTTTTCCTCTGCTTCTTTTTTCCTTTAAAAGACCCATATTATGCAAAACTCACTTTAAAATGGTTTTCTAACAGTAATGTGGCCTCGTACCCTGAGAATGAGGCCACAGAAAGAACAATGAAACAGTTACATTTGTTTTGGTTTTTTTCCCCAGACAAAATCTTTTTTTTTTTTTTTTGTTTTATAAAGACATGAATTTAATTGTCTTTTCATTTTACTCTTGGATCTGTTTACATGACGCTTTCAAGCAAAAAAGCAAAGCTTTTCTTGCATTTTGGGTGTTTGTTTCCACCAAAGAAAGACTTTAAAGTTGAAGTTTTAAGGTGATTTTGGCAGTATTTCACCAGTCCAGCCCACTCGAGATGAAACTGGGCCGTATGGTCTCAGACGTGTTTGACTCCCCTGCTGTATGCCGTCTGTCTTTACCACTGCTTTCAAGAGTGCATTGAAAAAAAAAAAAACAACCTCCAGTGTGAGCGCGATGAGCGACCAGGGTTGGTGTAAGAGAGCGATGCACTGGAGCAGTGTGAGGGTACAGCGACAGAGCCGGGAAAGGGAAAAGAGAATCGGCCAATCAGAGCGCAGTATGTAAATGATGCGCTAAGCTTCAAGCTCGTGAGTGACAAGAGACTTTGCCACTGCGAATCCACATGTCGTCAGTGAGGCATGAATGCGACAGCATTGAGAGCGAGATGCAAAAGTGCGGCCACTTTAAAAAAAGCACATCTAAAAAAAAAAAAAAAAAAAAAAAGGGAGACGTTTCTTCTGCATTTGCACTTTTTTGCATACCTTCTCCTCCTCTCATTTCTCATTCCTTCATGTGTTTCCTGAGCTGGTCCGTCCCGCCCAGTCCCCCCCGCTGCCTCTTCTTTACATTCCCTGACCTCTGACATGTCATCATTCTTGCCTCAGTGGTTGTGATGGAGCCGCAGGAGCTCGAGTGGCGGCCCTGAACGCGAGCGTGTCCGGTGGGCAGTGTGACGGGAGGAAGACAACACAGCTTCTTCAGTCTTCCTGGGCTAATATATGCTGCTGCTGCTGCCGCTGCGTTCGAGGCTCCCTCTCTGTGGCATTGCTGCCGCCGCAATCAACACCGACTCCTGCCCTCGCTACACGCATCATTAGCGGTGGTAGGAAATCCTTTCCGCCGGTCTCTTACTCCTCGTTTCTGCATCGGCTAATGATGTCCCAGTCCATCCATAAATTTGTCGTTGTCTGCTGCTTTGAGAAGTTTGACATGGCAGCAGGGTGCAGCGGGGATGAAAGAGCTCGGTGGACAGACGGCTAAAACGTAGCGCCGGGGGAGAGGAGGCATTAGGCGGAAGGGAGGGAGCGAACTAGTTCTGCCTAAAAGGATTTCCTAATGATCGTTCTCTTGTTTGCGTCTTCATCGCTTCCCTTTTTTTTCCTCCTGACAGTTGTGATTTCGACCGAGTGGCGCCCACAGGTTCCAATTCAGAGCCTCGAAACCAAGTCGGCGTCAGATTGGTGCTCGTCGCTGCGACTCTTTGATCGTCGGGGGAAAAAAAAAAAGGCCGCGGCTCTCGTGATCCGGTGCGCCGCCGCGGTCAATTATGCGGCGGCACAGTACAGTATTCCCCCGCGGCGCGTGCACGAGACGGCGGGAACCTGGGACCCGTGACGACGCATGAGAAAATGTCACGCCACTCCCGATCTCCCATCATCCTACTCATCTTCACCTCTTTTTTTCCCTCTTTTACCTTCAATAAGCGGTTTGTTCGATCGGCGTGTCTGCGTGAAGTCTTACTGCGGGTCGCCGGCGTAGCTGAGCTGGGCCGGCCGAATCCCGAAGTGGACGATGATGGGGAAGGTGATGACCTCCGGGTTGAACTGCTCCCTGTCCAGCTGGTCGATTCGCACCGAGCTCGGTTTCTGTCGGGGGTCACAGAGACGAAGAAGAAAAGAAATCGGGTTACAGTGTAGACATCGCTACGAGGCAGCCATCGCTCAATCAGCTGCTGTCGCTGTGCGAGATAAAAAAAATAATAATCCACGCCACGAGGGTCGCCTGTCACAGGGCGTAATAAGGTGAGGCCTCTGGGTGTTTTTTTGGATTTTTTTTGTGACTTGTAGGACGAGCACAACAATGGCGAAGTGATGTCGGACGGGTAGCGAGCGAACTTCTGACGCTCTTATCGGGGAGGAGATTGACAAGCAACACGTCCTCGGCTGCCTCCCAAACCGCAGCTAGCCTGTCAGGCGTTTTGCGAGATCAGAGGACGGGGGCTGCGACATAAGGCGCGCTGATCTGCGCGGCAGATGGCCCGAGGCTCGGGCTCACCTTGACATTAGCCACGCACGCCTGCATACAAACTCCGATTTGGGAGCCAGGGGTCGACCTCCCCGCTCCACTTTGATTCTGCCTCTTTGGAGGAACATGATTGGCTTGGTGGTCGCCCTGTTTACAGTCCCGACAGGTCCGGCGCTGAATAATGCTAATTCGGGCTGTTTAGCCTCCGCTGCTGATGTATCTGTGCCACGACAGATTGGAGGTCGGTGACACCGGCGGCCGCAGTGAGGAATAACGGCGGAGCGTGCTGGGTCTTGATCGGACCGTTCGGTGTGAAGTTGCAGGCGACCTTGGCACAACACGAAGGGTGGGACTCCCACAGAATGAGGGCATGTACAGATTAAGGTGCCCACCGGCCTCGAAAAGCACATTTTATTGATCCGTGAGCAACAGCAGTATGACACCCCGCATCACAACAAACCCAAACTGTAAAGTTTACATTTAAATGTTATCATGGCACTATTTTACCAGCCAGTTTAGCTCACTCAAGATCAAGCTGGGCTGCATGTCGCCCCTCAACTAAAACCTGCTTTACTCCCCGGATTTAAAGCACCTTTGTATTTAAACTCGTTGGGATGAAAATCAGCAAATGTGTCCAGAAATCGTGATGTGATCATCACCTCCTGATGCAGCGAATGATAATCCTGGTGTGTAATTACACGCTTTGGGATGCTGCATCAGGGGTTTTGCTGGAAGTGTGTTTTTCAGGAGAGCAGGAATTAAAGAACTGATCAGCTGCAGTGACTCAACGATATATTGATTAAAGGACTTATTGCTTCAGTGTACAGTGTAGTACCAGACACAGAGGCTCCTATGAAGCCACATACAGTTCATATTAACCATTTTATCCTGCCTTAAGTGATATTCTGCTCTGTTTATTGTGTGTTATGAAAAACGCAGGTCCGTAAGAGGGAGGTAAATATCTGAAAACATCCGTCATCAATATAGAATCAAAATATAATGTGACGGGCATCTATATAAATATATGAGGCAAAAGAAAAGCTACAAAATCGGGCTTAAAGTGTTTTGAATACATTCCACTTTTTCCATACTGAATGAAAAGTGAAACTCCATAGAATGAAAGAAACATTCAGTGGAAACTGCTGGGATTTCTTTTTTGACACCCAAAAAAAACAAAAAAAAAAAACATATAAATATATAAAACAAGGTAAAGCTCAATATATGACCTTTTTTAATGGACTTTGTCTGACTGGCAGTGTAATCTTTAACTGGAGTCGAGGGATGGGAGACTATTATACACCCACTCTGCAAACCCTGACAGCAACAATTCAGCGCTGCCAGGAGCAGCAGTTGACTCAATAACTCACCCACACCAAAGGTTACGCAAGCATATTCACCGTTCATATGCAACCTTTTAGCTGGCGATGACATCTTCACCTTTAGCGAGACACAATTACCGCACATCCTTTAAAAAAAAAAAAAAAAAAAAATGGAGGGCCAGACGGGAAGGTTAACCAACTTCATCGAGACGTAAATACAGAGGCTTCTGGGAGGGCAGACGGCCTCCGGGGGGAGGATAGGTGAGGATGCTGAAGTCACATGTTAAATGGGAGCGGGTGGAGGTGAAGGGCTCCCGGGGGCGGACGGGACGCCCTTGAACAGCGGAGGCGGGGGTGGAGGCAGGGGTTGGGGGGCTGAGAGGAGGCCTCACCATGCCCGGGTTGGTGACGATCATGCCCTTGCACTCCTCGGCGTACTTCTGCCACTCCAGCTCCTCCCACTGCAGCATGTCTGCGATCTCCTCCTCGGGGACCAGCGGCTTGCTGCTGCGGAGCAGGTAGAGCAGCACCTGGTGCATGGACAGCACCTCCTTCCCTCCGTCTGAACACACACACACACACACACAAACACACACACATAAAACACGCCGCTCAAACATCCTTGATCTTCCAGGAGAAAATTGTTTGTTCCTTTACAACATTGAACCCGCCTTCACCTCTGTCGACTCGCGGTTTTCCGTTTCAATTTTTTTTTTTTTTTTCTAATACATAGTGTGGAAAACGTCTCCGTGCATCGCGATCGCATTGTCGAGGAGACGCACAGGTGAGCGCGGGCATTGCTGCGAGGTTCAGATGCCACAGCGATACGTGAAGGCACATAATGACACGCCTGTAATAGCATTTCAATCTGTGTTGCAGAATCGCAAACACACACACACACACACACACATATACACATATATACACAGAAATACACAAAGTAACACAATCAGTCAGGTCAAACCGAGTCAGTTTAATACACACTCATGCAAAATTGATTGACCTCCATTTACGAGTGCTCGGCTGTACACACACACACACACACACGAATCCACTGGCCTCTCAGTGCTGCACGCATTTAGAAAAACACACACACACACACACACACACACACACACACACACACACACACTGTAACTTTCAAGCAGTCATCATCATCACGCCCACCCCCTCCCCTTCCATGTAACTCGCTCCTGCCCTTCGCAGATCGCGCCACAAAGCGCGGCTTCTTTTGCAAAAAGAGGCGTTTAGGCGCCGGCGGCCGCCTAAATTGGGAGAGCTGGGAGAGAAATTGTTTTCTGATGGAACGGAGGTAGGTGGCAGGGCTGCCATGACTGAATAAATAAATAAATAAGGGGATAAGATCTGCCACGGCGAGACGATGGTGCACCAGCGCCATCATGTGCGGCAAAGAGGAACAACATGAGAAACGTCCCACAATGCAACAGTTTGCAGGAAATGAGGCTCCTTTACACTGAGAACGACACACACGAGCAGTGACGATTGCAGAAATTCACATGAGCCACGTTTTAATCACTTTTCTACTGGATTACTCCTTAAATATTGAGAAACTACATTAAAAAAAACTCATGTGTTTTAGTTCAATATGCTTCATTTAAGGCCATTCTTTTAGCCCTCTGGATTCAATGAGTTCTTCTAAATTGTGAGAACTTTGGAAAATTTGAGAAAAAAACTTAAAGAAAGAGGACAAATACAGAGTTAAAAGTAATGTTTGGAAACAGTCTATCGCCCAATGTTTTCATGTGGAAAGTAGAAAACCTTTGATGTGTTTTTGGGTGTCTGTTACCTCGACAACGGTGCTCGGAGCCACTGAAAATGCAACTGTGCACATAGTGTGTTGTTCAACAGCACCCACTGGTGGCACGACATGAAAACGCATGGAACTGGACAGTGTGCAAAACGTGGACGTGTAAATGCGAAACTTTTCTGAAACGTAAACATAAAAACTGTGATTTTTCGTTTCAAACAATGCGTGAACAGGACCTCAGAGGCTTTACTCCATACTATAAGCCCAGATTTTGTCATTACAATCTTCAATCATAGTCAGCAGATTAGATACGAACATCATGCTGCATTCATAATAAATAAGCAGCATGAAAATGAAACCTACAAATGTTGATGTGTATACAGATATCAGGAATCCAAGCAGAATCGCATTACGCATGTAAAAACTGACGGATTCATGAGTTACTGCGCTGCAGCGCGGCCCCTCAGTGGAGCGCCACAGGGGCGCGAGGGGCGTGTGGAGTCTCACCAGGTAAGAAGCGAACAAAGCGGGGCATGAAGTGAAAGCGCTGGCATCCAGAGGACTCGTCATCGGGATCAGGACCTGCAACACACAACACATCACAGGTTTTCATTTTTTAAACCTTAACTGTAAGTGTACGGTTGGAATAATAAGCGCAAATTGCTGGACTGCAGTGATTAATTAAAATTCAATCCTTCAATTATTGAGAGCTGAGGAGAGGAGGGAAGAAAAATGAATACACATTTTTTAATGAAATTAGATGTTTAATATTTAAAATATTCTATATATGTGATGACTGTGGGGCTGCATTCACATTAATATGATATTGGGGCAGGCCTGCTTCTGTGCTCATTATTAGTCCAACAGATGTCCTGTACACTGGATTCTGACCTTGTGCTTTTACACTGCTTATTAAAAATGCAACAACGTTCTGTGATAAAAATGAAAATGACAAGATGTCTTAATAAATTTACACGAGAAAAGGAAAACTTATGGGCAGTAAACTTTCCACAGACGTGAAAGGTATTGGGAAAACGGATCATTATCAATCGGAGCAGTAATGTGAGGTTCTAGGACATCCTTTTCAAAATGTCGCCATGTAAACGTGAAACTTTTCCAAAACACTGAACCGTATCAAGGTAAAGCTCTCAAAAAAGCTAAAAATCTACCTGTCAGGTTCCAGTCGTACAGCTCCAGAATGTCCTGGAACAGATAGGAGCCGAAGAGCTCCAGGCCCTGGACGCAGTAGTTCTGGAGAGAGAAACAACCGCTCAAAAATTTACAGTAGGAGGCGTTCTGGACAGTAACTCTCCCAGAGAGCGCCTTAATGTACTGTAGATGCGACGGATAAGTAAATCCAGCTCTGTAACTGTATCACCTAAGCCTCCGTATTGATACGATCGACTCCAGCAGGTCAAAAGGAACGGCTTCTCCCTCTTCTGAAAGGATTAACGGAGGTGCGCTCCGGCGTCGGGAGATAAAAACAAAACGAGGTGAGAGGGAGCTGCCGGATAAAGCCGGCTTTCACTGACCTCCGGTGTCATCTCCTCTATGAAGTGAATGGTGTAATCTATGTTGAAGCGGATCACACGGCACAATGGGATCTGTGATGAGGAGAGGACGGGGAGAAGAAAGGACAGGGCCCACTCATTAGGCAGAGGTTACAGCTTTTCAAGGAAAACTCTGTAAAAGCGCTGAAAATCCTCCTAAAATATCCCCTTCTGTGCTGCGGACGAGGCACAAAAACACTTTTCATGCAGGTTAGAACAAGTTGAAATGCCGTAGAGAGGCCATCCTGACATGAAAATGCCAAAAAACCTGTAAATGAAAGAGAAAAAGGATTACAAAAAACATTAAAAAGTGTTTTAAAGGCAATATATTGCAATTTTGCGATTCACAAAAATTTAACTTTAAATATGAAATATAAAGATAAAATTTAACCAAAAACACAAATCAAAAAATTCACAAAATGACAAACATTTATCAAACAAATGAATTGCAAAATTTAATAAGTTACGTATGATCAATAAAATAGTAAATGAAAAAAATGTTTAAAAATAAAGATGCACCTAAAAAATAAAATAAACATGAGATACCGTTTTTCCTCAAAATACCTCAAATATCTCAAAATACTAGAAAACTTATAATCTTCTTATTTTCATAACAACTGCAAATATCCAAATCCAAATTGAGAATTGTGTATTTTAAAAGTGCAGAAGGAACATTTTTCTTCTTTCAGGTGGACCTGCAGGAGCAGAACTATATTTCAGGTTTCCGTGTCTCAAACATTCTTTGGAACATTCCATCGATCCATCTTCCCTCCGTTTTCATCCAACTCCAGCTGGAGTTTAAGGAGAGCGCGAACCGCTGCACTGTTCTGCAGCGTGCTTTAAAAACCAAAGAAACGATCTGACATGATGTCTTGAAACACACACACACACCTAACACTTGAAAATGAATCTGGTGAAATCTTTGTAAACAGATAAGCCGGCTCCTCTGTGTTTAATCTGCCAGTTACACGCTCTTTGTTGAGGGAGCGCGGGGGTCCGTTTTCGGAGATTAACCTGGGAGCCTCGCTCATTCCTGCCCATCTCAGCGGCTAACTAGCGGGGGGCTAATGTGAGCGCGCTCCCAGCTTCCTAATCCCCCTTCCGCGTGCCGCCACCGAGCGTTTACCCCCGGCTTTTAACAAGGCCCGCTGAAATTATCCAGTTCAAATCGTGGCTAATCCTCGGGGCTCTTTTCAAGCTCGACGGATATTGACCGAGTGCTCTATTATTCAAACATGTGGGTGGGGAAATACGCACGCACCCGCGTACAAGGACTGAGAAATAATCACACTTTGAAGAGATTTTTCTAGAAACGGGGTTCGGCGATCCCCCGTCGAGTCCTTGCTCTCTTTAAACTTGCTCCTCGGTTGCGGTTCAAACAGCTGCAGAGAATGAGGGGCCGTTCTTTCTTTCTGTCTTTTTGTTTTCAAACTGGAATTCAAAATTGAAGCGAGGAGAAGTCTGGGACAAGGTCGAAAGATGGTGGTTGAATGATGGGTAAGCGGGTTGGCGTGCAGGACAATAGAAAGTTGGATGAATTTACAGTGAGGTTGATTAAATTCGCACAACCCCACTTTCTGTTCTGGGGTTCATTGAAGACTCGTACAGTACGAAACCCACTTTGCGTCTAAAGACACGTGCAGTCAAGCACGGAAACAGCTACTTGGAGATTAAAATGTTGGCGGAAAACATCAAAGATCCTCCTGTTTGACCTCCGCGAGGATCAACGCGACAGCAGATGAAGCAGCTCAACGTGACGCGGCGCCGGAGACACTACAAGCGCAGAGCGAGTAAACAGACAACTGGAGCAGCAGTGAGGGAAAGGAGGCGGCGGCGACACGGTGATCCGCGACTGACGGGACGAGACGAGGCTTACGTTAGTGAGCGGCGTGTGGGAGAAGAGGGAGAAGCCTTCAAACAGGTATTCATGATCGTCGTACTCGATCACCGTCGGTCTGTCGGTCTGGAACAGAAACAAAGGACCGTCAAACAGATCGGTTTGGGTTAAATTCTTCTGCTCACAGTTTGATGACTCACGGATTCCTACCAGGAAGTTTGTCGGCGGCGAGACAGTGATCCTGTAGTGGAAGAGCTTCCCTGCGTTGTTGTTCATGGGACGGCACTGTTTCACCGGCTGGAAAACAGGCGCAAACTCAGCAGGAGACGCACAAAACACACAAAGAAATCTGATAGTGTATCAGAGCAAACTGCTAAGTTTCAGTCGTAGTTATAACTTCAGGATTAGGCTGGTTGTGATGTCGAGATAATGGGCGACAAGTTTTAATACATTCTGTTTCATATGGAAACTTAAGATTCACTAAAAGAAGTTTTCGTTTAGTTTATTGAGTCACCGCTAATCCCATTGCTAGCCACTGAACAATTACTGCTTGTATGAATAAGTGACTAAAAATACTCAGTTCAAAATGGTGTAAAAAGCAGGCATCTCTCCCTTTTGTGACTGGAGTGTTAAAAACCATCTAAACTGTGAGCTTTTCCCTCACTGTATCCGTACAGGATTGTTACCAATCACTAGTTGTTGGCTTTAATTGGAAATCACTTTGTTTCCGCTCTACAGATTCCCTACGGACTTTTCTTTAAGTACAGCGGCTATTGAACTCCCGCCACGGCTGATTAGCAAAAACTGAACCGACGGTCTTTAATGACTGCGACGTTCGCTCGCAAACATACAATGCAAACTTATGAAAACAGATTCCAGGTCAGCGGAGGAGAAACGGGCAATTAGCGGACTAATGGACGGGCGAGGGGCGCGAGGCGCATTTGTTGTTCCTCGGCGGGGCGAACGGACCTCAGACGAACAGTCGGGGTGAAGGAAGGCGCGAGAAACGTCCCGACGATTATGTGCAATTACGAAGCGATCCCCGGCTCCCATTGATCCTCATTCAAAGTAACGCGCTTGATGAAACCAGGTGGGAGTTATTGCTCCATAACAGAGAAAGTGAGTCATAAAAAAAAAAAAAAAAAAAGAGGTGAGATGTGGGAGAGTAATCGATGAGTCACAGGGAGACATGGAGCTCTGTGTCACATCCCTACAGGTGTAATGTCATCAATCGCTTCTTTAAGTTGATACAATCCGACTTGTTGTGCCTTTAAATGTAATAAAAAAAAAACAGGTTCCTGTGTGGAGAATGCATTCCCGCTGGCCGGGACGACGCCCTCCCCCTCCCTCCCCCCATCCTCCGCTGTGGAGTGGCACAGCGTCAAGGTTATGAAAAGGGTGATTTATTCACGGCGTGTCGTACCTCCTCCCCTGGGTAGATGCTGTGGCGGATCCCTGTACGTCTGGCCTTGGCACTGCACTTACACAGGGGACCATCATTCATCTGGACAGAGAGAAAATGCGGGAATCAAGACGGGAGCGGCGTCCACGCACAGACGCCGCTCCCGCGTCACATATCTCCAAACTGACCTTTCTTTCTGCAAGTTTCCAGCTGTAACGCGTCCTTTGTGCTACAGTCTGGCCGGTATGTATTTATTATCGCCCCTGCGAAAGATCTGTCCTCTGATTTCACAGTCAAGGTGCTTTTCCTGAACTCTACTGATGAAATGCTTTTGAAGGCATAAATAGGAAGATTTAAGTAAAATAAGACTTCCGATAATCAGTAACTTTATGCTTAGAAGAGCTAAAATGACATAAAATACTGAGATTAACTAAACTGAGATCAGCTAAACTAGGATCACACACAGAGAACAACATAGTATAAGCAGTGGCGAGTGCACAGACATTCGTATGGACAGACAATGAAGTTTGATTGCTGTATTAAAAAAAAAAAAACCACCAACTCCCAGGAGAACACGGGCCGGGCCGGGAGCCACGCCGCTCTGGAGGCTGTTACCGTGTGATCGGGCCGGGAGAATTCATTGCTATCTCACACCGGGGTAAATCACAGCTGCTTTAATTAACGTGACAGATTATTACCACTGCGGACACTATTCTATATTAAGTCATGCTTAAATTGTTATTAGCGGTGTGACAGCTGATGGGACGCAGGGCCTTGCCGCTGAACAATCGGCTCGGCCGGCCTCGTAAATGTTTGCACTAAAATTGTCATAAATTGCCGGGATAAGCCCAGAGCTCGTCTTTATGTCAGTTGTGGATGCTATCTGTTCTTTGGCTCCTGCTGACCGTGTTGGGAGATTCTCCCAGGGTGGGATTCTGCTCCTGAACACACACACACAAACACACTAACACATTCTCTGAAGTCTACATCTGCAGCCAGCCCGCCGTCGGGCTAATTAAAGGAGCTATTAGCCGAACGGGCTGCTGAACTCCATCTGATCTGATGAGTCCTGCTCCGTCACTTTAAAAAAGAGAAGACGGCGGACTCAGCACTTCTCGGCAGCTCCTTTTTCTCTCCGTGGAACCAGAGGAAGCTTTGCGATACCTCTGTGCAACATTCATCTTCATCTGTGTAGGTTTTGAGCTAAAATTCAGCCTCGTGGTTCCTTATCTACCTCTCAGAGGTAGGACTGCAGGAGAACAATTGTTTCCCTCTTTAATCACAAACACAAAATGTTTCAATCCCACTATTGATTTAAATTTGCTCTGTTGCACAAAGTAACTTAATTTCCCACCATAAGTGCATTTTTGTCATTAATCAAAACAAATGAATAAAATGCCACAATTTAAAAATGCTAATTACACACTCAATGGGGGGAGAAAAAAAAAAAAAAGGTTTGAATGTGGGAGTGTGCCGAGTAAATCAAGGTACTATTATTACATGAGATTATAGACGGTCTTAAAGAGGTGCCAATTTCTTTTAATTGAAGTACGGCGTTTATTTGGGTTATCAGGTAAATGTGCTAGACTTAATTGTAGCACTGTTTTAAGTAGGCTGGCACAGACAGAAGTGGTCTGTCTGGTTTCCTTTCACATGTAGGGCATTTTCCTGTTTCTATATGATTCATTTCTGAGACTGTTGGATCGTCCACAAGCGGCCGTCTCTGGAATTATTTCACTCAGGTCACATGGAAGAAAAATCTGAACCAGTTCTCCAGGGTTTGTTTCTTCACACGCAGAGAAAAATGTTCTATCAACATTAACAACACTGTCGGGGGGGGGGGGGGCAGTTTTATATTGGATGAGAAATTATTTCAGCAACAGACAACAGTTTGTGAAAATGGAAGATTCTCGGTGTTCATGCTTGGAGAATGTTTGTGGTGTCCCCCAGGGGACAGTACTGGGACCACGACTCTTTATTCTATAGACTGAGATATGTAAAATCTCAAAAATATTTTCTGTACAGGGGAGAACATTGAACATTGAACAGTTCACAGACGAACTGGCCTCAGAATTGAACACATTTAAAATGTTTCGTAATGGTAAGGCGATGTAGAAAAGTTAAAGAAATTGAGTATCTAAGTGTGACTGTGAAGTGACCGTCACATCTACTGGAAACCTCACTTTAAATGCATTCAAATCAAAATATCCAGAAGAATTTCAGTCGAGGGTTTTCACTCAAAACTGTTGCTAACTAAACTGGCGCTTAGCAAGAGAACTACATCACTGGATGACGATCCCAGGAGAGACGCCATTAGACCAACGGGCCCGAAGGTCACCAACCTGCCCGGGGTCGTTGTACCACAGCTCCTCGTGCAGCCGGTCGGGGTGAGCCTTCTTCCTCTTGATCTCGGCGATGACGTCGAAAACCTCGGAGTCGGAGCTGCTGGAGCAGGTGCTCCCCTCTCCCTCCGACTCGCACTCTGAGTCACTGCTGCTGTCGCCTGAAACCAGAGGGGCAAGCGGGGCCTTTAATCACGGACCTTACGATGGAGCTGACGACTGAGGGAAAAATAAATAAATAAAACCCTCAGTCGGAGAGCTGGTCGAGCATTTCAGCCCCCCCCAACCCCTCGATCTCTGCTCAGCTGAGCCCTCGCAAAGTAATACCCAACACAAAGTCTCGCTAAGGCGGTCTGTCAAGACGCTTTCAGACCGTGCGCTCGGGCTGCGCCAGAGGAATAATCGCCCGGCTGTGCTGATGATGCAGCAAACTTTCAGATCCGTTACATAATTTGCATTTACTTAAATGTTTCTTGAGGCAAACAAACAGTTTAGTCTGACGTACCGCTGCTGAAATTCATTGTTTAAACATCCGCCTTTTCATTGGGATTCCTCCGTTTCATGCCAAGCTCAGCTTTAAAGAGATTATAAGAGCCAATGTTGACATCTGGCACTCGTATTTTCTTTCACTCTCACTTTTTTTTTTTTTTTCCCCTCACCGAGAAGTAACCTCACACCAAACTGGAGATGATAATTACCAACTCAGCTGAACGGTTTGTGGCTCTTGGCTAAGGAAAGCCTTCAGTTCTTATCAGCACTTTTCTTTAACTGGAGTACTGGATTGTGAGTTCAGTGCCCAGAGTCCCATATTTAGCAAATTAGATCTCCCTGAGTGAGATTTATATTATTGCAGCGCGGAAACACGCGATCCAGCAGACAGGCCCGCAGATAAGATCGTAAGCATTTTACTTAATCTCTTCCTCGCTCCGCTGCACCGCTGAGAAGACACCGAGTTTTCATGCATGTCAATAACAGAGGCTTATCAACAGATGAATGCGCTGTTGATTGCTTTGTGCTGTTTGCGTTTGTCCGGAATGAGCGACGTGCTCGAAACGGCGACGGCTTCTGACCTGGAAAGACTCGCGTTTCAATCAAGGATTCAAGTGATTGATTTAAATATCCCCTTCACTGGTTCATAAAGCTTTGAACTGGCTCAGTGTTGGTTCTTTATCTGATTGGCTCTCCTCCTCCTGGTCCTGATGGGTAAATTGTTGTGGCCTTTTAATTAGTCGGAGCTCTTCATCACCACAGTTACATGTGTCAGAGTAAAGGGACGTACTGAGTATTGACCGTTTTTCAAAGCAAACTCAGGATATACTTTTTAATACCTTGTGCTTTATCTTCCCATCAGTGTAAATATTGCAGTTTGTTGCTTCATCGTATCGATCATTTTCTACTTTTTCTTCACCATCGTTGACTTTGTCTTCTTGAGGCCCAAACATATTTAACGGGACTTTCCTTCCGTCATGTGTGTTTATTACTTTCCTAATTTGGCACGTTTTCGGGCAGCTCAGCCACACTCAGTGAGAAGTAATACCACTGGTGGCCTGAGGGGGGCGGTGTTGTGTAGCATAGCTCATGTACGACCGGCTAAAGGAACAAAGAAGATAACGTCAACGAAGGGAGACTGTGTTAATGGAATGGTTGCGATAGAAATAACTCCTGGACGTTACCTCGTCTGGGCGAAGAGCATCGGTCATTCCATGCTTCTTAATTCTTCTTCATCAACTTATTCTTTTCTCCATTATTTTTTTGAAAGTTTGACTTGTCTTCATTTTTTGGCTTTTACCGTCTTCCTCTTTACCTTCATCATGTTTGTGTTCGTCTTAATCTTCTCATTATGTTTTCTTTTTGTACTCAGCCATCTGTTCTCTTCTTCATCTTCTTGTCATGTTCTTTTTTTCCTCATCTGTCTTGATCTTTCTGTTTATCGTCGTCTCCACCTTCTATTTGGAGCCATTTTCATCATGGTTCTTGTCACTCCTCTTCTTTGTCAGAATCCTTTTCTTTGTTTATGAAACCATCTTCTTGTCATCGTCTTCATTTCTTTTCCTTCTTCCTCTCCATGAAGGACATCACAGTCGTCATCTCTGTCAGAGCTCCTTCCTTCTCCGTCTTCATCTGCTTCTTATTCACCGCTGTTCAGTCTTCATTATTGCTTTTGCCTTATTGTTAGTCGTCATATTCTTGTTTTTCTTTGTCATCATGCTCCTCTTTATTGCTTCCATCACAGGCTTTTTTACTTCTTTGTTCTCAATATATTCTCTTCTCATCTTTTGTTTTTTGTCACTTGCAAACGTATCACTCTTCTACATAATATCTTCAAGATGAACTTTCTCCGACCTTTGGTGTTGGATCCAGTTCTTTACTACTTCCTCTTTTTATTATTGCAGAAATATTCAACAACGTGTGATAAATGATAAAATACAAAATCAAGCTCATGCTCTCCAATATGAAAACACTGTGTGTTCACGTTTAACCTATCGAAAGGTTTCCGACTCGTTGCACGGTTTAATCACCTGGATCCTCGTCCAGTTTGGTCTTGGGGGGTTCCCATTTGGGCCGGGCCTCCTTGGCTCGCTCCTGCCGTTTCCCCAGCTCTTCTTCGAAGCGCTCGTACAGGTCTCTCAGTTTACTGGTCCCCACGACTGTGGAGTCCCCCTGAAACACACAGCGGTGGAGAACAGCGTGAACGTGGAGTAGAAATTCAAACGTTCTGAAAATGATGCGGTTCGCACGACAGGCCACTAGTGGGTGCTGTTTGCTTTTTGAACCTAGCGACACACACGTGCATCTTACGGACAAATGACCAGTGGCTCAGGGTACTGTCATGCAAAAGCGCTTCCAAAACACAACAGAAGTTTTCCATTTTCACTTGAGAACCTCACTGATGAGACACCCGGTGGAAACCTTTCCAAATCCCCGCCGAGCCCCCTTCACGCGCCGATCCGGACGTCTTTGGATCTCCCCGACAGCACCGTCCCGACCTTTCCCCATCGTCTTTCTTCCTGCACCCTCTGCCAGACGGCTGACCCGTCCCTCAGTAAAACTGAAGCGATTGTAAAGGTTGAGACGGGGCCGATTTAGCTCCTCCGAGTCTTTTCACAGCGGTGACAGGCAGGGTGTTAGCGTCAGCCGCTCAGAGACAGAGGGGGGGGGAGGTCCCAGAATTGCATTTGCACTCGGATCGCTGCAATTTCTGTGAGGGCTGATAGCCTAATAATAAATAATTGTCTCTTTTAATGACCTAATTCTGCCTTCATATCTCTTCAGTCGATTTGTGACTTTGTTACGACGCCCGTGGTCTCGCTCCGACATTAAGAGCCCCGCTAATAGACTGGCTGCTGTGAGCTGAATAAAAGAAGCTCCACTACTTTTTGTGCTTCACTCTGTGGAAAAGTCACGTGGCGTTCAGCTCGGAGACGCCGAGCGTGTAATCCCACAGTCCCTCCGCTCAGCACGGGTCCAACACCAGGTCCGTGTTGCATATCATCCTCAATGTCTCGACAAACATTCACAGGAGTCCATTTAAATGGAGGCATATTGTAGGATGCACGTTTCCTGTTTTGGATTGTAAAGATGGGTTTTTTTTTTGGTAAATCTCTGGAGAAATACTCCCACACCAGCTCATACTGAGTAACAGAACCCTTACAGGTGCAGAGTGTCCGATTTATGTAACGCCTCTGTCGTCCATCAGGTGGCAAAAGCGAGTAGCAAGCTTGTCCAGGCTGTCTGACTTGTGTTTCTCTGTTTGCACTGAGGACAGACTGGATCACTGGATCACAATGAACCATTTTCCAGGAATACTAAATGATTCGTTTCACAAGTAAATGAAGAATAATGCTCATTCCAAGCACAACTGAACAAGAAAGTATTTTAAACTATGTCCAAATCAGTGTGTTTGCTTGGAACTGGAAGTGGTTTCTGCTTTCTGCTTCACGCTTTATCACTTTCTCTTTAAATTCTGGTACAATAGTAACGTTCTGTTGACACACAGTGACATCTAGTGGTCCAACATGGTATGTGGGGTTTTTTCCTCTCTATTTTTTTGGGCTCAGAAACTAATCCACACATTTTTACAATTGATTTGTGTCTGTTGAGGACATTTTAACAGCCATAATGGACTATTTTTGCTTTTTCTTTCTTTCTTTTTTTTTTTTTTTTTTTTAAGATAGTACATGAATAAAAAACAAAAGCCAAACAGGAATTAACTAAAACTAAGAAGAAGCGAAAGTTAGTCAACATTTCCCAACATTTTGTTCAAGTTTAAAGGTTAAAATCTGAAATATTTCACTGTTTTAGCTGATCTGGTTCTTTTCAATTTGAAAAGTTCTTTCCTAAGATTATTGATTTTAAGATGAGATAATTCTGTATTTGTCCCACAACGGGGAAATTGGCATTGTTTCAACGGCAAGTGGACAGTTATTAGAGTACCAAAATGTGTGTGCGTGCGTGTGTGTGCATAAAGCACGGAGGAGGAGCGTTACCACTTGGTCCATGGGGTCGTTGGAGTAGAAGTTCTCGGCGTGCGTGCAGCGGATCCAGGCGGGCTTCAGCAGCTCCTCCTCCTCCTTGTCCTCCTCCCCTCGCTCCTTCTCTCGCTCCTTCTCCCGCTCGTCGGCGGCCTCGTCGGGCTCCCGGCTCCGGGCCGACGACGAGTAGCTGCGCTCGCGGCTCGGCCCCGACGAGCTCTCGGACCGCCGGTCCTTCTCGTCCTCCCAGCGGCTGCGTTTCCGCTCCCTGCTGGAGGATCGGCTGCCGCACAAAGTCGAAGAGCGAATCTCAGACAGTCGTTCAATTCTCTTCTTTTTTCTGCACAAAAAGCACTTTTTCCCCTCATTTCTTTTCAATCCCATTAACTTGCTCTTTGTGACTGACGTTCCACCTTTTAACTTCTTATTCTCTTTCATTTCATTGTCCCTCGCAATCGTGTCGAGTTTTTCGGATGTTTTCAGCACATTTTCAGTTTCCAATAAAGATTCTAACTTTTTCAATTGAATAATCGTCCAAATGATGAATGCCAATGGGAGGCTGTTCTTTTTTTTGCTGACCGAGTCTGATCAGAGATGGGAAACCTGCGGCCCGTGGACCACATGTGGCATTTATCTCCGTACTCTGCGGCCTTTAAGTCAATTTCCACAAATGAATAAACTGCTACCAATCAGAATTCCCCCAAAATGCTGCATTAATGAGGTTATTTCAAGATAAAAAAAGATCAAATACTTGATATTGTTTAAAATCAGAGATAGACAATAACTCCTTTTCATTAAATTATTAAATTACCCCTCCCCAGTACTGAAAATGACATTATTGCCCACTGCTGGACGAGATGTAGCTCAACAATGCCCTCTGCTGGACGAATGGAAAAAAAAATAAGTACACTGAATCTTCAAACGAGGGCAGTTATCTCAGTTTTAGAGGTAAAGCAGATGAGTGACAGTTAGTTTTAGAATCATTATTTGTGAAAATCAAAACCTTGGCTGCGGTTAAAAAGAACGTGTGCATAAATAACACAGGTCATTTAAAAACAAAAAGTATTCAGAATCATGAGCATAGAAGGATTCTTCACATGTTGGTATGTATTATAATGATAACATGCACTGTGCACGTATAAATAAACATCCAGTAAATGAAGAAAGCCAGATTTAAGCTCTTTTCCTTGCATTAAACACATTATATTATAACGTAGGATAAGAGTGGCGTGAACAATACGAATAAAAACAAATTCATTTACTTAAACAATTTTTCACCAACTAGGCTTTTTAATATGAACTATGTGACATTTTCTCGTCTTTTTAATACAATACAGTGGGAGTTACATTTTTAAGACTTTGAAGAGCCAGAAAACCTTGAAAAAACTGTTCAAAATATAAATCTTAAGATTAAAAACAAAATATGATTAACAACAACCATAAATATATTATAGTCTGTTATTAACAACTAAATATAACTCTGTTTCATTATTCATATATTTAGGAAATTTAAAATAAAATAACTATGATTTATTCATTAATTTCATAATTACAAATTAACATAAAATAATCTTTTTTTCTATAATCTGTTATTAATAACAGCTATTTGAATAATAAAGAAACTTTGGCTCAACGTTGCACCAACTGGAAAGAGTCTACATCTCTCTTTAAACTACTTAAATTATAAATTGTTGTGGCTGCTGGGGTGTAGTGGTTTACACTCTTGTTTCACAGTGAGAAATCCTAATGTTCGAATCTGGACCTTTCTGTGTGGAGAGGAGGTGATGATGACCCCGGACGAATGTGACCTGTTTCTGTCTCTCTGTGTTTGATCGCGGCTGCTTTTTCCCTCAATCAGCTGAGATCTCATAGAGTGAGATAGATGGATGGATGGACTCTTCACGTACCTTCGAGGTCTCTTTCTGTGCTTGTCAGGTGTCGGGGACCTCCGAGTGTCTCTGTGTCGATGTCTCTCTCTGTGGACAAACACAAAAGTGTCAGAAGAAGAAGCCTCCCGGTTCTGCTTCATCCTGAGGGAGCGGGACGTACCTGCTTCGGTCTCTGCTCCGGTGTCTGGGGGGGCTCCTCCCTCGGTCGTACTCGGACCGGTAGCGCCCCCCCTCCGGCCGACCCCGCCTGTCCACGCTCCGCCCTCGGTCCTTCCTCTCTCCTGGAAACTCCATCTTGTGCCGGTCGCCGTGGGAACCGTAGCCGTAGCACTTCTGCCTGTGGTCGTCGTGGCGATAGCCTCTCTCCGGAGACCTCCTGCTGTCCGGGGGCTTCTCATACTTGTACTGCCCTCCGTGGCGGACGCCGTGGTCCGGAGGGAAGGGGCCGGGGCTCTGGGTATAGCCGGGGTTGAAGGGGGGAGGGGGGAAGGGCGGGTGTGGGGGGTAATTCATGGAGTACGCAGGATGGTAGCTCATGGACTGGGAGGACATGGGGGGAGGGATGGGCGGGTGGGGGATCGGAGGCGGGGGCACAGGAGGCATCATGTAGGGATTGTAAGCGTTCTGAGCAGGCATTTGCGCCCCTGGGGCGGGGCCACCTGTGGGGCTGGGCAGAGGCGGGGGCGGGAAGTTGGGAGGGGGCTCAGGGAAGCCTTGGCGGGCGGGGGGCTTGAGGAAAGGAGGGCGCAGCGGGCACTGGGTCAGGGAGCCGGGCGTCTGCGAGGGGGCTGGAGGGGGGTACTGCATGAAGTCGCAGTGTGGGGGCAGGTAGCCGCCGTGCCCGTGGTACCCTGAGCCGCTGGGGGGGGCCTGTGGGTCGTAGTGGTACGGGGGCATGGGGGGCTGAGGAGGGGGCGGCTTCTGGCTGCTGCTGCGGTAGTTCTGAGGGGGATTGTGCTGGCCCGGAGGCAGACCCCCCCTCACACGATCCTGATGGAAAGACATGGCTGCAGACAGAAAAGTGAAACAAAGTCACAAAGATAAGTTTTTCCTTTTGGGGGGTGGGGGATACTAAAGACTGGGAGTCCTTTTGCTCTGGAGGAAAGCCAATTTTGTTATTGTCCATTAATGACACTTGCAGATGTATTTATTACAGCCATGGTGATCATGTGTCGTACCAACGTCTCAGAAAAGTTGCATTTTTACCCATTTCCACCAAATGAATTGCACCAAAAACCCAAAATGCTTCAAGTTTTGCGTTTTCACATAACAATGACGCCAAAACTGCATGAAGAGTGAACGACGACTAAAAAAGCACAACAGAAGATACGATAACTGTCTGCAATGATGATCAAATGAAAAAATCTGAACAGATTGAAAGGATTCTGTGTACAGACATGCTTCCTCCTACACTAGATATTAACTGAATTACGCATGATTATGACTGGAACATACTTCCCAACCCTGCTTACAACCTAATACGTTTATTTCAGACTAGTATGGAGCATTAATTCATTAATTCATTCATTTAGCGATTCATCATTTAATTGACCCGTCAAGAGGGATACAATTCTTACAGACGTCCCACTTTATAGTGTATTTAGTGTGTGTGTGTATTCATATATATATATATATATATGTGACCGAATAGATCATTTCTTCCTCAAATTAAACTTGTATTCAAGACAAACATTAAAAGACAGATTAAATAACAAAAGCAGTGACACTTTGGCCGCATGCATAAACAAACACGGGCTGGCGATAACAACGATGACGATGAAAACAAGCAGATAAACACTGTAACGTCAATTCATTTCATTCGTGGCTTAAAAGCAGCTTTATCCACGAACTCCATCAATGTGCACTTTCTCAGGAACTACAGCGGACATAGTTTATAGAGATAGTAAACAACTACTGTGTATAAGATGCTCTGATGGGAGAAAAGAGAGCGTTTGTGTGGCGAAGATCTACAGCTAACAGCTAGCTCCACCAGCTAGCATGTCAGCCGCATCAAACAAGGATGGGGATGAAAACAAATCCTTAACTGTACCTTTAGGAACTAGTAGAGCTTCTAACTGCAGCGTTTCAGTCCGTCATCATCCTTCGAGTCAAACTTCTGCCGGAAAAACAGCCTGAACTGGAATAAAAATCCAAAAGCGCCCGGCGCGACAAGCGTGAAGCGGCAGCTTGTTTGTTTCTGGTCGGAAGGGTTTAGGAGAGGGACACGGATGGACCAATCGGAACTCGCAGATACTATCAGGCTGACCAATCACAGCACGCAGAGAGCCGAAAAATTGACCAATCAGAGAGCAGTGCGAGGCTGAAGCGTTTTCGTCTGTAGCAATGCTGGAGTAGCGTTACCGTAACATTATCACAGCAGTAAGAAAAATACAAAAGAAACAAAATTTTAACAATATTGCTGAAGAAAAATAACATTTTAAATAAAATATACAAATAAAAATAAATGTATTGATAAAAATAAAAGCTAAATTAAATAAAAAATGAAGAAATTACAAAAAAGAAACATTAAAAGAAATAAAAAAAAATTGAAATGTAAACATCAAGCAAAATAAAAATGGAAAAAAATTATACAAATAAAAAATAAATTGAAATAGGTACAAAAATAAAAAAATTTAATAAAATAAAATCATTGAAACAAAAATACTACATGTCACACATTTAAAAATAAGAACATAACACATAATAATAAGTACAGCATTTAATAATAAAAAAAACACAGGATATATTTCAATATTGAAAAAACAAGTTATAACCTTTTGTGATTAAAAAAAAACCTTTCAAAGGACTGTTCAAATAAAACAAATAACACATTTATCAAACCCTGAACTGAATCTGTGAAGAGGGAATTAAATTGGCAGGGATCAAAACCCATTACCCTGCTTTCCTCCTCTTCAACTTCAATTTTACCATAATAATTTCCATGTGTATATGTTGCATGAATTTCAAAGGAAACGAAACAAAACAAAAAAATATCATAGAAATATGTTTTTTATCCTCTGTTAAAGGTTGCCATGATGATCTTCCTCAAAATTTGCAATATTATTACTGTTCACCAACATAATAAATATTAAATGAACAAACATTAATATGTGGCCTATGTAACTCTCAAAAACAACAAAATATCATCAAGAGTGCATGAACAGTGAATAACGTTTGTTCGTATTGCTTTCAGACATTAAAATTGCTATGAATATCCAATCTAAATATTCTGTATTATGTGAATGAACTCCTCCCTGTACTTGCACTATAGCACCCCTAGAGGACAGCAGATAGTTGTTTTTTTTGTAATATTATGAATGCAGAGAAGCTGGTTATCATCACTATGGAAACACAAACACATGAATGAAAAGCCACAGGTGTTGCATGGTACCTTCACTTCTTCAGGCTGCAAGTGTTTTTATTTTTCATGAACAGGAGGAACGTGTTGAATTTCTCTGAGGGAAAACTCCTCAGCATCCACTCGTGTTGGCCTGTAGATTCTGGATTGTGTATCTCGGTGTGTGTGTGTGTGTGTGTGTGTGTGTGTGTGTGTGTGTGTGTGTGTGTGTGTGTGTGTGTTCACAGGAACAGGCTACACTGATGAGATGTTACATGCTGCCAAGTCTCCTAGGATGAAGAGAAGTGTCAAAGGTCAACATCCTACACAGTCAGCTTGAAGCCATCACCCACACTCTCTTCCTTCTTTTTTTTTTTTTCTGGTCTTTTCATATGGAGATGCATGTTGAACCTGCAGGATATCATGAATGAACTTCCATGGATCTGTTGTTGATGCTTTTATGAGAAGTTAGTAGCAGCAATAAGGAACAGCAGATATTTCATTGGTGTTCTTAACTTCAGCTCTTCCGTTTTAACCAGTATGTCTTGGTGAATGGATAATTTGATTGTTTGTTTTTAACAAACAATCCGGCCCCGGATAAGCGGCTGAAGATGGATGGTTTTTAATTAACATTCAAGGAAAAATAAATTATGCTAATTTAAAAAGGGTCAAAGGTCAATGCTTATTATGCTTGCCCCTCTGACAGAAAAGCACAAAGAAATAAAAAGCAAACAACCCAAGCGACCTCAGCAAGGCAACTCATTGATTTAGAAGCCTGAATTTTTCACAGTTCAAAACCTCATTTAAATCGAACACAAATTGAAAATACGCAAGTTCCATCAAAGGTCAGTGCAATCAAACGTTGCAGTATTTGAAATGCTCATCCTTTGTCTGGATTTTCATATTTTGTTACTGCTATTGTTGTAAACATTTCTGTAAACGTGAAAAGTGAACAACACGTTTTTAATGGTTCTTCACGGCTGATCTACAGGTTGACACCTCTGACAGTTACAGTTGTTCTCACCTTGGCTTGTTTAAACATTCCGGTTTCCCTCAGATTATCACAACTCACAAAATAAATTATTTTGGATCTTTTATGTCATTTGTGCTATTTTGAATTCAACTAAAATCATAAAATTTAAAAGGTTTTTAATTCAATAAACAATTTGTTTGTTGGTTCAAAGTTGTCAGATCAGGCTATTTTTCTTATAGGTGAGTGTTTGTTTTGTCAGCGTTTCTCCAGATCTCCACACAATAAATCATGATTGGAAGAAACAAGGAACTGTGAAGTGTGTATTAAGATACTTTGTTTAGGTGTTTTGGCTTTCTTGTTTCACTTTACCCATTTTTGCATTTTCTTCTCTTTCTTTTTCTTTCTTTTCAGTTTTTTTCTGTACCCCATTTTCCTACTTTAGCCTATTCTTATGGTTTTCTTTTTTAAGTTTTGCCACATTAGCTACTACTTGACATTTAAACGTTTCATATGGTTAACCTGCTGAAGCCATTCTAGTTTTTTTAAGCCTTTCAGCAACTTCAAATCAGCTCATATAGCTACTTTTTTTTCTTATTTATTTTTTTCTAGTTTGTCCTCTTTTTCTACTTTTTCGATGCGTTTCTTTTTTTTCTGGCTTTATCTTTTTTTTCTTCAGTCCATTTTGATACTTTTTTTGTTTACCTTCTCCAAAAAACAAAGAAATTATTTCTGTTTTCATTCACTTTTTAATTTTATCTTTATTATTTTGTTTCTTTTCGTTCCTTTTCAAATATTTCCACAACGATCTGAGTGCATATTTTCATCTCCCAAGGCAAGACGACCAGTTTTTCACAGTCTGGTGTAGCTAATTCCACAAATACAGTGGGATTGTTCCTTTCTTAAAAATCATAATAAAAGCTGAACGCCCTTCTAATCCCTTGTTGGAGGTCTGTTTGAAATGAGAATTGCACGTCATTGGTCTGTTTTCCACCAGTTCACTTCAGTGAACAGAAAACACAGTGAAGCGGCAACAGATAGAAAAAGTAATGCTTGTAATTTGAGACAGCTCACGAAGCTCCCTGGTGTTTTATTTTGAAATGCGTGTGATGGCAGGCACAGCTGATTCAGGTCAGGCTGAGAAGCATTAACATCCCCAGACAAAAGATGTCTTTGATCGCAGGTTGGTCATACAGTGTGAGGGATTCGAGGATTTTCATGTATAGAACTGTACGACTGACGGCAAACGCCCCCTTTTGATGCAACAGTTCCATAGTCTGTTCGTTTCGGAGTTCACGCTTTATTGATCATTAAATAATAAATCCTGGAGTGGGTGTCAGTTGGAGGAAATAAAGCTGAGACATTCACACAAACATTAATTAAATTTCTCTTCGCAAGCTTAATTACCATCAGATCACGGTGTAATGATGACGACACGTAATCATGCTAATTTACAGTCACACAGTTGCTGTTTCTGCCATCTGTCCTCTCTGTTTGGCAGCTGTGCTCATAAATCTGTGTTTGACTTGTTATTTCTTAAAGACTGCTCTAATAAATCACTGTTTTCTGGAGATTTGACATATTCATGACTGGTCAGATTTGCCAAGCTAAAGGAGAGTTTATCAAGCCGAGCAAGGTTGGACAAGAAAAACAATTTTTCTTTCATTTATTCAAAGAAATCGTGATTTTTTTATTTATTTTTTTGCTCGGTAAAAACACTGAAATACTTCACATTTCATTCAAGGACATGTCAGTTAACTACCTGCTGATAATGGGAGACGGTCTTTGGAATGCTGTGAATGAAGTGCACAGTCATCAACCGGCGTTCGTCCTCGAAGCTGAAGTGTTCAGAAGCAGAAACATGAAAAGAAGTGAGCGTCGAGCCGGTTTGGGGGCTCATGGACGGTGGGGAGTGATAGTGCTTCAGAAGTCCACCTGGTCCTGACAGAACGCTGCAAGAATACTCAGCGTAGGTCCATAGGTAGTGAGTGAGTTTGTGTTTTGACAGTTTCTGTTCAGAATTGAACACTGGTGGTCGATCAACACTCAAAATGTCCCAAGTTTGTTTAATTTCCACTTCATTGAACTGTTGTTTCCCTCCATCATTGACTCTGTCAGTTGTCATGGAAACGTGCAGGCTCATGATTGGTTTTTTTGTTTTTTTTTTAAAGATATTTTCCTGAAATTTGTCTCCAGTCCAAATGAAGTCAGTTGTTCCCAAGCTGGAGGTTCAAGAGCAGAAGCCAAACTCATGACTATGCAGCAGACTAACAGTCCTCAAAGAGATTTTAATCTGCAAGCATGTGGTGGAGCAGCGGATGCCAAAGGCTGCATGAAAACATTAGCAAAAGGGAAAGACTGAGGTGAGGTGTGACATATTAAACAGGATCAAAATGTTAAAGAAGAATTGGTCGACTGCTGGAACACACAGGAAAACACTGATTGTGTCAATCAAATGACGTATTAAACACTTATGTAACTTGACTATTAGTTTGGTGCTCTGAGCCAGCAAAAGTAGAGAAAGACTCTTTCTATCCATAATTACGTATTTTCTTGTATGTTTTTAGGTTTCAGGCACAACGCAGTTCACTTTGGAGGGACACAAGTGTGTTTTGGAATTCTTTTGTGATACTTCTTATCTCTTTTCACTGGGTATTTCTAAGAATACCGTGACATACGACACTATGAAAGCTTCATTTTTAGTGCTTTTGTGTTGTGAATTCAAAATACTATATATGAAATTAACTGCTGCTGATTTCCAACAGGCTCGCTGTGATATATAACAATATGAACACACACACTTTGTCAATACACTATGGTACAACCAAATGCTAAAGGTCAAGTCCATCGTTCCCATGTTTTTCCTTCCCTCAGGTTGCAAATCCTGCTGTCATCTTAACACAAACTTGCACCACACAGAGTTTGAATGCAGACCTTGAGAAAAAACTGTTTAATAAGAAGTCCATTCATGTCAGGCCCGACAAGAACATTCTGAGTGAGGGAAAATAATCAGTCAGTAATACTGGAGATTTCCAAACTTGTTTATAACAGAGTGGCAGAAACAGTCAATACTGTATTCTACACTTGATTTAAACTCTTAATGAAAGCAGGCTCTGAAATAAGCCACCAGTCTGTTCCAGTGGCTTGTGGTTAGTGTCTATTGGATCAATAGAAGTTGTTGTATTGATCATTTTACTCTGACAGTCGTTTTTTGATGCAGAAAGCAGATAATCTTGGTTTGACAATAAAATCTGACACTGATGAATGTGGTAAATTTTACATTATATCACATGTTAAGCCTTGTTCTAAGAACAATTTGTGCAGAAAAAACATGACGTAGATGACTTCCCACCTTCGTCTAGTCTGTCACCTCTCTGGGGACATGGAGGATTCAAACAATGGTCACAAAAAGGGATTAAAAGAATTAAAGAACTTTACAGTGGTGATACACTGATGTCCTTCAATGGAATCAAAGATGAAGAGAGAAAACTACATCCTGACTCACATATCCATTCAAGTGGAGTTCAGCATACTGCTAAAGCTGTGATAAACACACACAAGTGTAGGATACTGATATTAGGTAATTGCAATACTTGTATGCATAATGTCATACTTGTATGCCATGCTCTACATCAGCTTCACATTCCTTTAAGCAGTGTCTCTAATCTGCCTATACACATCTATATGCATTTAATTCTAGAATCTTGTGTATCTTTACATCTTCTTTATTAACATTTATTTAGGCATTTACTTTTTCCTCATTGTAATCCTTGATTGGTGAGAAACTGGGTTGGTGTGTTAGAACTGGGGTCACGATACTTAATATTTCATGTCTATGCTCACTTTGTATATTTGTACTCCGATGCAAAAATTTCCATAAATATCTGATTGTGCTGCCATATATGCCGGTGGAGACCTCTTTAACCCTGGAGAATACACAGGGTCAAATTTGGCCTCTGTTAATTACTACCCAAAATGAGCAAACTTTTTTTTTTGTTAATCTGCTTAGTATTAGCTTGTAGAATAAACTAACAAACGTATACACATTTATACGTGCATTTATTAACGTTCATGCCTGGCGTCCACATTCAGATCCAGTCACCACTCAATCATGGGCCTTTTCATTGACAAACATCTCCTGAAGCTGAAGGGGGTTATAAGGTTTTTGTCTTTTGACGTGTTTCCATAGACTGAGTCTTGCTCGTGCTTTTTTTGAGGTGAAGTGATACCAGATTGCAATCTAAGGTGTGATGTCGGCTGGTGTGTGAAATGTACTGGTCTCAGTGTTTTTCTAATGGTCTTAGCATTTCATGTGCAACATATCAGTAGGTTAAGTACTTCTGGAAAAGCAAGAAAAAAGTAAAACTCATTCCCTTATCCATTCACCTCATTTTTGGAAAATAGATTCTTATCAATATTAATAATGTCTGGATGTTGGATTATTGGATTCTGGAATAGTATGTGATCTATTGCCATTATCTAACAAGGACTTTGTTTTATTGTTTATTATTGTTCCAGTGATTTAAATGTCTTTAGAGAAAATAATGGAAGACACTTCATCCATTATTATTATGCTTCATCCCACACACTTTAATATCTTAAGAAGTGTGTGATACGAAGCATCCTGATCCAAGTTTTCACCTGAGAAGAAGGTAGAAGAAGGTAGATTTGAAGTTTAAGAATCTTCGTTCTGAATAGAAGTCAGTAAATATTTACTGTCTGATATATATATATTTTTTTTAATATTGCAGCAGCGGCATGAGCTGAGTCTGTGAAGGGCATTATGGGACATTGCTCGGTTCTGGGTTTTGGCGTGATTGTGTTACTGTTCTGCAGCTGTGATTGTTCTGTCATTATCAGTTTCTGTTAAGTGGTGGACCGGGTTTTGTGGATTATGTGAGAGGGGAGCTGCTGCTCACGGAGCCGCTGTGTTCAAAAATGAATTAGGGTTCCTAATCAAAGTCACGTTTTGGCTGAACTCTGTATCCATCATTCAGGTCTGCGCAGTCAGCACTACAATATTTACAAGCTGAATCAAAACTGCAAGATGCAGTTGCACAAAGAGTCAGCTTGATCCGTCTTGCAGATCACAACATTCACATAAAACTGCAGAACAAACAAGACACTGCTTCGCTCACTCTCTGGCGGTTCCTCCAGTGGAGCCCTGCACCTTTTAAAAAAGTTTATTTATAGGTGTTACTTAAGCAGAGGGTTTTTGAATCTGCTTTTCTTTAATCAGGGTGTCCTGAAGCCACATGAGGACTTCAGGTGCTTTATAGAGTTTATAGTTTTACACAACACTAAAATACAGTTTTAGGAACTATCCCTTCAAATCACTACTGTTTCAAAATAAGAAACCAATGCGAGTTCAGAGGTTCGCCTTTTTTGTTTACTGTTTGATTGCTGCTGTTTGAGTGTTTTTCCTGGAGACATATATGTATGGCACAACAATGGTGTAATAACTGGATCACTCAAGCTTGTAGACTCTTTCTCAAGCAGGTCACAAACTCAATTCCATGATTTCCATCATCAGCGGAGGAGTTTGCACTGCTGACACATGATAAAGCGGCCTCTGATGCTGAGGAAGCTGGAACACATTGTCCACAGTTGCAGAGGAGACTGATCTGTTCCACTGGTTCTCAAACTCTTCCTGGTTATTGATAAACATGGTGAAGGTGGTCAGATGGCTGAAAGTACAGAAATGTCCATAAAGAGAAAAATGTCTTTAAAGTATCCTGATGTAACCAGGTTTACTTCTGGGTTATATTTCCAAGTAACAACTTGCTTCTTTTGTTAGAATTATAAAGAATAACCAAAAAAAGATTGATTTCCTTTCATAGTTTATAAAACAGTCATTTCTATGTGATGTACAACACTGTTTCGATGAACTTTCAAGCCTTATTTCAATTTACAGGCTAAATTTACTTCATTTGCTGCAAAGGTCTGTTTGCTCCGTCTTTCCAGCGAAGCTTAACATTGAGATTTATGAGTCGTTAGGATCCCACCAGATTTCACTAAGTACCAGCGTCACAGAGGATCCATGCAATTAAACAGAGACTGCTGACCTTGCCTCAGAATCCGGCATTGAAGCGACGACGACTCTGCAGTGTGAGGTAACCCGCGAGCGCTCGGGGCGAACACGCCGCGTACATCAGGCGTGGAAATACACTTGACTTACGTCTAATAATGATTCATATTAGCTTGCAGAGGCCAAGGAGGAAGTTGTTCCGTTCGGAGGGTAATGTCGCTGCTCGTAGGAGGGCTGAGCCAGAGATGTTTAAAGAGGGTTTAAATGTCAAGAGCTTCACTGATTAATTCAAGTCACCTCCAGTGTACAGAGACAGTAACAAGATAAATTAGACAATAATAAGACACAAGGCTCCGTGTTAATTCGAGCGGTGTCTGAAAACCGAATTTAAAGCTTGTATTTTCATGCAGATGGCTGTATTTGCAGTAACTGAGGAAAGTACACGTTCACAGAGAATCTCTGAGAAGTAAAATGTCATATCGGTGTATCTACAGCTCAGCGTGGTGACGGTGAAGTGATAGAAGTATCACTCCTGTCTCGGAAATGAAAACCTCACAAAGGTCAGCGTGAGAGCTGAACAAAGGACATTTTGAAGAACTTCAAGAGCTGCAGCACGGATTCTACACACACTAACGTCCTCCAGTGAGAGAACATTTGAAAGCATTACCTCGGTTGACACAAACTGTCAAAGGATCATTCCCAGCCCTTTATTTCGAAACGATCCCTGTCAGAATAATGTTGCTGAACGATTATTGTGATTGGTGCTGCTGTTTGATTTTCTAAAGTGACCACACACACGTGTACAAAGAACAATACATGAATACTCAGAAAAGTTGTTTTCAACCGTTTGACATCGAGATGAAGAGCCAAAATGTTTCGTTGGCAAAAGAAGCGACTTAACCAGTGAGCTCGATTACTCATAATTCCCATTCATCTTCTGTCTTTTCAACTCATGATGCATGAGTCAACACAACCTCATTTAGTTCTTTTTCTTTATTGATTCAAATTGTTCCTTCCATTCATTTTACTCAATACAAAGGTTCTGCATATAAAATAGAAACTATAAATTATAAAAAGAAAATCAACCAGAACCAGCTGCCCTGATTAAATAGTTCATTTCAACATTGTGAAATGAAAGGAAAGGCAAGTCTATTTGTTAAGCGCCATTCGTGCACAAGGGAACCAAATCATACAGGAGAAAACTAAATGCATTTAAAGCAGGAGAATAACTAGTAAAGTATGGAGCGTTTCTGTGATGTTTTAAGAGCATATAGTCATTTTGAAATGAGCGGAGTGAATGAAGAGCCGAGGTTGTGCCAAAACAAACGAAGGCATCTCTCCTCTCCTCTCCTCTCCGTTCAGCCATCCTGCATGCTGCCATGCTTTCAACCTGACGGTCACAGTAATCAGTATCCTCGTTGGCTTGCTGCTAATGTACTCACAGCAGCATTATTCCCAGCGCTATATTTCTACCGTAACAAATGCATGTTGGAAAATAAAATGCTTAATGTGTTTTCCAGTCCTTCATATGGAGGCTTTCTACACAATTATGCAAATAACTTATTTATTATGTAAGAATACATAACACTGAGCATGTGTTCAGAGTTAAAGAAGCTTTTTTTTCTTTGTCCTTTTTTTTTTTTCTGTCTGCCAAGAGTCATATGAGGAACGTTGTTGAGACTTTTACTTTTAGAGAATTTTACAGCTTGGGCCGTCTGAGATCTGAGTCCAGATCACATCAACATGCTTCTTTTTCAACAAACTCATACATAGTGTTGCAGCGTCGTATTTGATTTTTTCTCCAGCATCTTTTCACATGACTGCATCTCGCGGAGAGAACGTCTCGCATAATTCCTCATCTGAGTTTCATATTTACACGTCTACTTTGTTTATATATCCTTCATAGAAAACGCTGCTGCGAGCTCCCGTGGTGAATGAACCCTAACTGAATACAAATTGATATTGTTGAGGCAGATAGCTGTAGACTGAGTTAGGTGCAGTTATATCTCCGTTTAACTGTTTATCTTCATGATGCACTTAATGATGAATTTTTCCTATGTATGTATTACAGTATTTGCATCTATTGCAAGCTACAAATGAAGAATTTCCTTTGGAAAGGGAAATATATTACAGTCTGCGTCCAGAGTAATGACTTCCAGTCCATATTCTCCTGGGTAGTTTCAGAATTTAGAGTTGCCCGTTTCAGCAATCCAGCATCGCCTGTCCACACGAATGTCTGTATACTCGCCATTGTTCATGTTAATAGCGTATCAGTCTCCATAAGTTTTACCCTGCAGTTATTTCGCAATATTATGGCTTCTTCTTTAAAAAACTTCAAGGGAATATCTTAAATAAATGCATCACCCAGACCCTTGGACTTCTGACTATTGAATAACATCACTCCATTACAAGTCTTTCACAGCTTGACTGTATAGAAGTATAGTTTGATAAAACACAGTAAAAGCAACAAGGCCAGGCGACACAATGACGCACTTATATTTGGACCTGAGCTGTCTGTGTCTGTGATGCTTTGTATCGCTCTGCAGCCTGCAGGCTCACGACAACAAAACAAAACAAAACAAAACGGAAAAAAAAAAGAAAAAAAGGTGAATGTGGTGTGGAAAAGCACTGAATGATATGGTCTCTGAATGCGGAGCAGGAGCTCCTCACAATGACTGCTGCTCTGCTAAGAGGCAGGTAAAGTGTTTTCCTGTCACAAAACAGCAAAACAAGACCCAGGCACAGAAAAATAAAGTAACATTCTGCTCATCTCATCGTGTCGGTTTGCTGCATTTGATGTTTTCTTTTCTCTGGGACATGGTGTAATTTCAGTTACAAAATAAGGATGATTCTTTTGCTCCTTTAGTTCCATTTGCAACAGTTTGCCCTTTTCTGACCACTGTAGCCAAACGCTGTTGAGTGACCACAGTTTTTTACACCGATGCTGCAACATGCCCATAGTAATAATGGGTGGAGGTGAGGGAAAATGACAAACTGGAAACTGTCAAAAAATATTTTACAATGCAGGATTGAGGGACTAATGTTGATGACGAAGTTAAAGGGATACTTCAACATTTTGGCAAATTGGCCCATTTAGCGCAATTCCTTAGTCATTTCGAACAGGATACTTACTTTTTTTGTGAGGGCGAGCTGTTGTTTATACAGAGGCGAGTCAGGGAAGGTTTTCGGGATGGACACAATGGAAGTGAATGGTATTTTTGTTCCCCCTCGTCAAACTCATCAAATACACAATCCAACAACCCCAAAACACTTTGGTGGACACGTTATAATCCGCACATTCACTACGCTGTGAAATATTAATGCAAAATTACGAGATTGAGTTGTTTATGTGAAGATTGCTAAGACGGAACTACTTACTAAACATGGCATCTGGGTGTAGTGATTTCAAAAGAAAAAGTAGTTCCCAGTATTTGCTTCAGTGTCGTAACGCTACAATATTTTTTGTTGGTGTTCCACAGCGTAGTGAATGTGCGGATTATAACGTGTCCACCAAAGTGTTTTGGGGTTGTTGGATTGTGTATTTGATGAGTTTGAAGAGGTCGAACAAAAATACCATCCACTTCCATTGTGTTCGTCCCGGAAACCTTCCTCGACTCGCCTCTGAATAAACAACAGCTCGCCCCCACAAAAAAAGTAAGTATGCTGTTCGAAATGACTAAAGAATTGCGCTAAATAGGCCAGTTTGCCAAAATGTTGAAGTATCCCTTTAAACACTGGGATTTCAGCTCAGAAAATTTTCACATTTACTCTGCAAAGTTTTGGAAACTGTGTCATTTTACACAGAGAAGACAGAAATGAGCTTTACTGATGTTGATGCTCATCAGCACTGAAGTTGAAGGTAAATTTAACCTTCTATGATATTTCCAATTATTATTATTATTCTACTATTTTGTTGAACATAAAATACAATTAGAATTCAGCTCCTCTTGAAACTGAAAAATAAAGATGCTGTTTCTTCGTTATGGACGACGGTGTCCATCTTTTCATGAAGCATGACCCACATAAGTCCACATCCATCGTCTCGCTGGCGGTACAGCACAGTGGCGGAGCAAAAAGGGGGATGTATTCACTAAAGGTAACATACAGCGATCGCAGCACATTTCACATTTGGATGGAGGCTGATGCCTCTCGCCGGAGTGCTGGGAAGAGCAAACACATTTCACAGAAAACGAAGGGTAGGGGGTATTTTCATGTACTGGGCTTAAGTACTGAAGCGTCTCTTGTGATTATGTGTGATTATATAAAGCATGCAGATAAATACAGCCGGCGCTGAGTGAAGACTGAGACCACCGGGTTTGATTTGCACCTGATGATCTTCTCCATGAAAGTCAAAGTTTCATACTGTTCTCTACGTTTTTAACACAAATAAGTACATTTAAAAAAAAAAAAGACAAAAGCACAAGTTTTACAGCAAAAAAAAAAATAGAACTGCAATTTCAAGTGGTCACCATACCTGTATTTAAAAACTGGTATGTTAGCGAAAGTTAACAGTGTTATTTAATCAATATCTTGCTTGTATTTTTTTTTTCACTTTTGTCATATAACTTTTCTTTCTATGTGAATTGCCCTTCCAGTCTGACCTACTTTCATTGTGCTGTTGGCTGCATCCGACAGTGTTGAATAATTGACAGTTATGTAAAAATGAATCCCAGCGAGAATATAATCGACTCACGTCGGGCAATGAATGAAAAAATCAGATGGAAAAGGGTGGCCGAGCAAGGCAATGCATAAATGTTTTTATGTGAACAAGTTCATGATAATTAGATCAAAAGAAGTCCTAGTTATGTATAAAAAGAGGCGGTAAGTACCCCCAAAAAAAAAAAAAAAGAAAAAAAAAAAAACACAAATAGTGACTCATGTGACAAACTTTAGATGTTTGCTTTTGGGTCATTCTGGGATGCCTTTTTGTATTTTTAATCCAATGCTATCATACACAAATCATCATCTGAAGCAATGTTTCTATACCAGTAGCATGCCTCTTCAGTCAACAGTCTGTCAAATTTGAGTAGTTCAAGCCAATCGTCTGCTTAGTTTAGTTGTGTTGTACCACAGGGTTCACCCCTTGGACCCTTTAGTTTTATCTTTTGCTGAAATACTACAGGTAAAAAAAAATCTTTATATACTTTTCTTTAATCAAACAATAAGAAACCAAATATTCAAGTTGCTTGGAATGCAGGTTTTTCTACAAATGAAGCTGTAATACAAAAAAGTCCAAGCCTTGAGTGCACTGAAGCTGTGACCGGAGATGATACGTTTCCAAACAAAAAGCCTTTTTTCTGACTGAACTGACGGTCCTTTAATGGGTTCCATCGAGCACCCGATGGCTGAAATGCTGCACTGTCATTGCAGGCGGCCACAGACTGATCAACCCAACCGCCACAGAGTGTGGGCAACGACAGCAGATCAGTCATTAGCGTTTTGTCTTTGAATTTTGCAACACGGCCTGGTCGCAGCTCTCTGAACGATGAGTCAGGAGGGTGACGCCTCCTCCAGCTGACAGATTGATGGACACATGGCGGACATGTTCTGCTTCGATCTGAGCACTCGGAGTGGACATACAGTATTCTCTCACGTTTCAAGTGCATTACTGAGTCACGAGGAGTAATGATACATATGACTGCTGCTGTTGCACCAGTCATGCAACAACGAGGTGTGAAGTCAAAGTATTTGTTCATCGTCCTTGAGTCATTTTTTTCATGTGTCGGTTTACTTTGCAATTGTAATCCGATTGATCATCCTTTCCTCCTTCATATTGGCTCCTTCCTTATTCTAAATTCTATGACGATCAGCAGTGACAGAATCAAAGCAGATGATGGAAGCATTTCTAATAGGTAAAGGTCTTCTGGCTGTTTCTATTTTACTTTTACCAGTAATCATAAACTGGAATAACTATCCTTTTATTCATGTATTCTTTTTTTTAAAGTACTCTCCCCACTAGTGCTGGTAAAACAATTCAAATCACTGAAATAAGAAACAGAATCTCAGGAAACACTCTATTGCTGTTAAAACCTGAGATTCTCAACCTGTTTGGATAAAAACATGCAAGTAAACTTTCATGCATTGGTATATTTTGAAGAAATGTTGCTACTAGCTGCTAATTTGTATAAGACCAGATCGCTTCCTTTCAGTTATGTTTGTCCCTTTAGGGTTCACTTTTAGCCATCTGGCATTATAACACTTGCGGGAACATATCCGACACATTAATTTGCGCAATAGGGGAGTCCAGCTTGTATCTGATTCCTAATTACTCCTGAAAATAGCAGAGAACACTCAACCTTTAACCTTAACACGCTGACGATGCCAAGTTACATTTTTAGCTCTCCTCAGTTTGTCAAGTTTCATCGTTTGAGTGGGATTTAAATTAGTGTTAGACGGAGTTTTATGACAAGTTTACTGCATATAAGGGTCAAAGTTAATGATAATGGTAACAGATGGACATTCTGAATTAGCGTCGCAGCTACTGTGTGAATATGCTAATGCTATAATGAGGCGCTCTTCCTCCAGTAAACTGGAGTTTAGTGATATCGTAACAGACAACCTCGTGAGATCCTAATGCTACAGTGAGTAACCGGCCTCGTAAGACTTGAGCTCTGCGGCTTTGTTTTCATCCGCGAACGTGATGAGTCAAGTGAAACAAACACTTCTGCTAATTACTCTCTGCTTACGGTTGTTTACTGGAATGAGGAAAATTGCCTGTCATAATTGTGGAATTGCTCGTACGATACAAACACTGTTCTTAAAGAAAGCAGCGCCGTCGTCGGCTGAGTAGGCGGTTAATAAAGGGGAGAAAGGAACGGGTCGCTGGGTGGCCTTGTGATTTCATTGTGAGTCTGACAATGTGCCAGAGAGGAAATGACGGGTCACTGGAGTTGGCCTTGATTTGATAACCTGTGTTGTTTTTTACTCGGCTATTTGTTTGTTCACCCAAAAGACCGAACACACTACATGTTCCTGATGGGTGCTGAAGTGCTTCCATTGCACCATTTAGCCCATTTGTGGCTCATTCATCATCAAACACAGAGATTCGAACTCTTCCGCTGAGGTCCTCTGCTGTTTTTCACATGATCCAAGTGGAAAGAGGATGAGTTTGTTTCAGGTTACTTTCTTTCCCTCCACCCTTTTTGTTGATGCTATGGGAAGAAACAAAGGTAGAGGGGAAATGAACTAAATCTTCAGATTCTGAACTCTATTCTTAAGCAGAGTCAGTCATCAAAATTCCACAGAAGATGAAAATGAATGTATCATAGACCTATTTTTATTAAATGATGAACACATATTCATATGTCTCCCAGAAAAGTATTATTGGTTTGATAAAAGCAACCGAAAAACTCAAAGGTTACTTTATTTCTTGAAAAAAATAAAAGAATAAAATCCAACTGTGTGTGTAATGGAAATTTGGAGGGAATGCTGAAGTTATCTTGTTATGAAGTGGAGTTGCTGCAATACCTCCATTTAAAGAATAGAATCGCAAAGAAATACTTTATAACTCCCGGGGGGGATTGTTAGCAGCAATGCTCCACACGCTAATAAACTATTATAGAAGCAAACAACTGATGGAGACGTGTGGAGTTCAAGTACATAAAGTTAACAAACCCGTGCTGATAGGAAGGCCTCACCAGCAACATTTATTATCAATGGAAATGTATTTTCACTCAAATATAGAAGCATAAATGAACCGTTAAAAAAATCCCAAACAAGAGAAACACACCTGTAAACTCTCAAAACACATAAGAACACACATGAATGTAAACTTGATAAACAAATATTTAAACAATATGAATAAATAAATGTGTAAACACATATAAACTGTAAACATATCTTTATAAAATATATGATCACACATAAATACATTATGTAAACACATGTATTAACCACATAAACATATTTATAAACCATATTAAAACATGTATAAACTTTACAAACAAACATGAAAAAATATCTGAACATGAACTCCACAAGCATAAACTTTCTTTTCACTGTCTAGTTAAAAACCTACATATATGAGGGGAATATACAAATTCAGAAAGGGCAGTGAGACCTCTTCACTAATCAAAACTAAACTGATTTGTTGAATTGAACATGCAGATATATGAGTAGATACAACAAAACAAACACTTTCCAGGACTGAAAACAGAGCATAACGAAGGAAAATACTAAACAAAACAACGCCTCACTGAACTCAGGTCTTTGGATCACACAATTTCACCTGTCAGTTAATGAGGCTTCATTTTCTTCCAATCAAACATGAGGCAACAAGTATGTAAAAGAACATTAAACATTTTACATAATAGGCTTGTATAGACAGAGTCCACAGTTCTGTAGGTTAACAAAGACGAGTGCGTCTTTAGTGGAGAGAACAGCAGTGTGGGAGTGAGCGTTAAACCTAAACAGATCAATTTCAGGCGGAATAGAAGACTACTGTCATCTTTCAGAAGTCTGTTACATAATGTCTATTTAAAGCCCGTTTTCAATTAGCCAAGATGAGATTCGGATCGTAGATGAGAGAGGTCGTGCCTGCTGCACATGTTCTCTCAAATTAATGTCTGGATCGCACGCTAATTGAAGCGTGTGTGGATTTTGTAAGCGGCAATTTAGAGAGGGCTGAACCGCGAGGTTATGGGGGGGGGGGGGGTGGAAGGGATGTTTGGTTTAAGCTGCAACAAACCAATTGAAATCAACTTCCAGCATGCGGACAGATTCTCAGAAACAACAGCGAACCCTTACCTATGACATCTAATGCGTCACAAACTCTGGAGATACAAGCCGACGGTAATGGTTCATGAAAACTCATGTTGCTGTGCAGCGTTAAATCTGAAATAACGAGGAACTGACTCTAAAGGAAACAGGAGGTGAGTGAAACAGTAACCTTGGAGGGCTTCAGAAAGCTAATGCGAAAATTAACTGATAGGATAGCTACAGCTCTCACGCACAAAGTAGAAAAAGTTATGTTCTTTCTTTGTGAGTATTTTGTTAATGTCTGGCAGAGAGACAGGAAACAGTTATACAACTGTTTTTATGTTCAGTATGACAACAGTTATGGAGTCAGTTACGAGTTTGTTATAAAAATAGCAGAGTGTGCTACTCCCAACGCTGGCTATACAGCAGGAGATTATTCTTGTTCTCGCCTTTCTGCAGACCCCCGTCGTTTATACCTCACAGGGTTCACACTCCCACAGCTCGGACTCACGCCCTACTCCTCATGACTGACTCACACAACGGTTGATACACACAGAAATGTCTCTCCTGCTTCTCAGCAGATCGATGCGATCAAGTACGTTCAGTTGTGTGGAAAGCCTGAGGTGCTGCGTGCTGGGACCAGCGCTTTCACTCTGTGGCCGTGAGGAGAGAAAAAAAACGGCAGGGTGGTAACAGCCTTCAGAGAGAATCAGTAGAGCAGTAAAAAAAAAAAAAAAAAAATTAACAAGGGATGAACTTACGAAGGACAACAAATATTTAAATGGATGACTGAATCATAGCAGGGCAGCACCTCCTCCACCCAGAGTGAATGACACATCAGATTGCCTCCTACTGTTGGACCTCGAACAGGTCTGTTAAGTCTGCTCGCACCGCATGACACTGCACACAGGCTGCTTGGAGAAAATGTGGCAGCACACAATTTGGTGATGCACTGGACATCAACAGATGAAACAGCTTCAAGTGTTTACTGGCCGAGCGGCCATCTAGTAACGCGCAACATTTCTAAAGGGGACGGGTTAAACGTTGAGATGGGAACATCGGGAATTTGACCACTTGAAAATGTCAGAGAGGATTCTGGAGTGTGTGAAAAATGCTCAAACCTGACATGCCTAGGATGGATGAAAAATTCTCAAACATGCTTACATTGGCTGGAAAATTCTAGAATGTGTGAGATTTCTGAAATGACTGCAAATTTATATGAACATGTCTGAAACTTTAAAAATGTGTCTGAGCATGGAAAAAAAGTGTAAAAATCCCCAACAAAATCTTATGAAGGGAATGTAATTCATTTCAAAGTACGCAAATTATGCAAATGATGTAAACATGAACCGTGACCATATTGAATGAAGATAATTTGAATCAAACAGTGTGGCACCAAAACATTCAGCCACAACACTGGTATGGCGCCGCATAACTTTATGTCACAACCAACTAAGAATGGGATGGTTTTCTAATGATAATCTTAGTGTATATAAATCTGCACATCGGTGTGATCAAACGGACACACGCACATCTGTGCACGCACACAAAGGGGTAACCATGTAAACACGGCTCATGACGTTCATCATGAAAACCAAATTTCAGATGACAAAAGAGAACACGGAGCTGGAAGAGACTCTCATCCAGATAGAAAATGTTTCTCTGAGATCAAACTAAATTGTCTGGATAATAAGTAACATCCACTCCAATGGAAAATCCTAATGATGGATGGGTAAAGAATTAGAGTCTAACATGCCACGCGGCTAAAAGGGAAGATAACAATCTAGGCTCAAAGTGCAAATTCATTCTGAATGGATGGCATAAACAAATTAAACCAATTTAAAATCACTTTGAGTAAATACAGAAATGAAATGAGGGCAAGTCTGAGCATTTGTTTTTCATTTTCCACAAACCATGAAGTCTAAATGCTCTTCTGTGTCACATTTACCCTTAAATACAATCAAGCAAATGCAAACAGCATAGAGGAGATTTTGAAGTATTGTAAAAAAAAAAAAAAAAAAATCCTCTGCTTGTTTGTGCAAAGTTTAATACCAAGCACACTGCAGGAGGTACAGAGGGGATGATATATGATTCTCGTGTTATCGGTACTGAAATTAAAGCACTTATAACTGTGTGGAGAAATAACCCACGGTGAAAAGCAATGGTCCTGCTTTGCATTGCCTCCCAGTTCCACCCACACTGGAGTTGTTTTAATGAGACAACTCAGCTAATTCAGTTTTTTAGTCTTTTTTGTTTTTTGCCAGAGGGTTTTTTTTTTTTTTATCAACAATTCTCAAAACTTTTAGTAGATATATGAAACACATATCACAATGAATTTATCCGAATTCATACTTCATAGATTTAACCCCCTCCCTGGTGACTGAGCTCCTCACCCTATCTCTAAGGGAGCGCCCAGCCACCCTACGGAGGAAGCTCATTTCGGCCGCTTGTATCCAGGATCTTGTCCTTTCGGTCATGACCCAAAGTTCATGACCATAGTCATACCATAATTTACTCTTGGTGTTCAAACAGTATGTGAAGGCTGTGTAGTGCTGCTATTTGCAGCACAGAATGCAGAGGGAAGAACGCAGGGCTGTGATTGGTCCACTCTACATGTCATGTGACAGGTTAAACTCCACATGTGATCCAGAAGATGGTGTAGTAAACATACCGTAAGCAGTGCACGCCGCCCGAAGGCAAGGGAAGAAATTCTGCTTCGCACGTCTCTAATAACATGGATGAAACTGTGTAGAAAGCATTTAGCTCGCTGCTACAGCCTCCTGGCTAAACACCATCCAGCCTGTGGCTCTTTTTAAGTGAAAATCGAACTCTCAGTTCATGTTTTAACCACGAATCTCTGAAAATGTTGCTTTTTGAAGAAGGCTTCTAGACAGGAACTTTCCCAGACACCCCAGTCACTGTCTCTGTCTGAACAGGAAAACCATGATACGCACAAGCACATATGCTGCTCACCCTCTGAATTTACCTGCAACAAGTTGTACGCTTACTACACCATCATCTACATAAGTGCAGACACTTTTCTTGCATTAGATACTGAGTGGGTCTATATAAGCAATACTTTTCACATTCCCGTCGGTTCAGCGGTGTTCATCCAGATGTTGCTGTCTGCACATGTAATTTTTCTGGTAGATTGTTCTCATGTAGACAGAAACTGAGGTGACCTGGTGACCTGGTGAATGGGTCTGATTGGCTTTCTGTTTGTCCTCTGATGGATTGGTGGCTTGTTCATCTGAATGTAAACAGCTGGGACCAACGGCAGTAGTCCGAGGACTTAACGTGGATGAAGCAGTGTATGCACTGAAAAAAAAAAGTCTGGGAGAGATAGTAACTGATTAAGTGCAAATGATCATGACAAGATGGAAAGAAAACTCAGATTGAAATATGTGACTGTGAGCTGCCAGACTGCTGATTGTTCACAGGAGACTCGCAGCTGAGAGGCTGCAGTCGAGGCTGACTGAACCGAACAGAACAAGTCGATCATTGGTAAACCGAAAGAGGAACATTAATGGAGGACAAGAATAAAGGAGATGTTGGAGAAACAGCCTTGATCCACAAGGACATAATTCAAGCTGTGCATTTAGGACTCAGGAAGATCATGTATTAAGGTTAAATTAGTTCCCCATTAGACTGTTTTACTGTGGCTGCTCTTCCTGGAGTCTTTGCTTTTAAGTTTGACTAAAATTGGAGGACAATGATGGAACAGTTGTGGCACCTCTTGATTTTAATTTCACACAATTATTTTTGGTTTTCTAACCTCAGGACAACACAAGTGTGATTTCAACATGAAATGTGTCATCCTGTATTTAGCTTCATAGTCATGAATTTGCTCCATGATGCTTCTAGAACATTATGAGAGGTGTGTGAGTCAAACATGCTCACTTCACTTCGTCTACACACCGTGCACAAATGAACACTGCTGCAAAACCTCCTCACTGGACCATCAGGTGTTAAAGTCAGTCCTCCCTCAGGTCCTCAGTTTGTAGACTATCTGTGTTAACGCTGAAACACAGGATGGTCTGGACCTCAAAGCAGTGAATGAGGAACGCTACATGATCATGTGACCGACTGAAGGAAATCTGAATAATTATTTTTGTTTCATTAATCATTTTGGAGCAAACAGACTCTTTCACACATCTGAAAATTAAAATAAAAAAACCCCCAAAAAAACAGACGAAAGGGCACTTTGGTCATCAATAGTAGGTGGTGCTCCAGCACACACACAGACACAGACACACAGACACACAGACACACAGACACACACACACACACACACACACACAGACACACACACACACACACACACACACACACACACACACACACACACACACACACACACACACACGTGAATGCCTACAATCCATTCAGTGGGCTTCAGTACTGTCAGATCTAAACTGAAAAATGCTTGAAATACTGAAGCTCATGAGCAACAAATGGAAAATATATTAGACTTTCACAAATCGAAATGAAATATGTCAAAAATGAACTTTTTTTTAATTACATTTCAATTTTTGACCAGCACATGGGTCCAGCTGTAACCAATCTTTGCCAAAACACAAGCAATTTACTTCGAATCAGTGAGGAATAACATTGTCTGTGTTTGGAATAGGCGAAGAATTGTTACATCAGAGATTTCAGCTCTCAACTTTAATTTATTCAGGAACTGAGTGAAATTATCAGCCAAGGTCATCAAGATGATTCAGGATGTTAAGCTTCATCTGGGAATGAATTCATGACAAAAATATTAAAATATACAAGAAAAAGCCAACGAGGGTTTCTGCAACCCAACAAATGTCTCTGAGCGTCCTTGACTGAGAGACCTTGATAAAAGTGCTGCAACACAAAGGCCAGTGGAGTTCAACAAGTTAGCAGCCGTACTGCCTTTGATTTATTTTTTCCATTAAGACCTTGACTCGATGTTTTATTGAACAAGTCACATGGCAATTCCCACATGTCCTCTTGCCTTTCTAAACTCACATTTTTGAGTTAATAACAGCGTCAGAATACAGAAAGTCCATGGTTTGGAATGAGAACAAGAGGGGTTTTTTTTACACTTTTAGAATGTCTGAGACTTCTCGAATGAGTAGAGAAAGTGCAATAATGCAGTAGAGCTTAATAATGCGTCATGGTTCTGGAACATGTGAGCATGCATGGAGTGAAACTTATGTGAAGAACACCCACGATGGGAATGTAATAAATTTCCAACAATTTAAATGAGTCCTCCATGAAGGATCCAGCTTGTTCTCCCTCAGCAGTTGTCCCTGAGAGACCTGGCAGTTCAAAGCGATGAGCATGTAGTCGATTTCAATCTCATTTATCCAGCAGCTGCCTTTCATCTCGTGTTATTTACCCCATTTACCTTGATTCTTTCACCAACTCCTCAATCAATCACCTGAAGCAGGTCAGAAAAGTTAATGCTGGGAGTGTAAACAAACCCACAGCGGAGGCAAAGCTGGGGAGAAACCTTCAGAGACAAACGGAGCTCTGAGCAACGGTCCACGCACCTGACAGATTATGCAGAACCTCTTCAGAAAACACCGATAGTGCTGTTTGAATCTGAATCTCTGCCAGCTGTGTCATTAGCGAGTAAACGCCGAGCAGGCTGAAATTTGAAATTCAGCCCACATTCCCATTTGAAAAGATCCAGCGCGGTGCTTTCATGCTGCGGATGTGCGGCAGCGGCGACTACAATTGGAACTGATCAACGGGTGTCTATTATCGTGTTTCTGTGGAAACACGTCTCGTATTTTATGCAATGTCGGAAAATACAAGATAGCGTGTTGTTAGGAGAGGAGAAGAAATCCCGACAGCAACTTTATAATTAACTATTTTAACACTATTTCTTTAGTTTTTATTAAACTAAAGAAAAGTCTTTTTAAACTACTCAAACATTCCCATTTTTCATTTTGTGAAACGTTGTTCAGACTCAACCCTTCTTTCAATTACATGGAAACAGACCTCTCAGAGCCCATTTAAATCGGCATACACTAAACTCAGCGTTGTGACCAGACTGCGACCTTTTTAGCAAACATATACACAAGTGTTGCTACTCCAATGCAGCAGGGCCACAGGGACAAGTAGCGCCTATTAGGTATGAACGCCCTGACCCTCACTAATGGAAAACACAAAGCATTAAATACAGCAGATTTGAGCCCTTTTTTTTTTTTTTTTTTTAAATTGTTCAGACAACATTAAAACAGGAAATGTGTGACCTGCCGTCGTTTCCCAGGTCCTCAATTTTCCACTCAGACAAACACTTTATGAAATTAGTGTAATGAGCAGCGGGTGCAGATAATGGATCAGAAGGAGGAGAGGAAGGTGGAGAAAGACCAGCTGGCAATTACCTTTTTTTCAAAATGGAGAGTAAACAGCACAGTTTTACAAACACAAGTGGAGCAGCTTGACAAAAAGGGGGAGATTTTTTTAATCCGTGGGCCCATTAGACCTCCTAAAAAGCTTCTTTAACTTTCCAATTATGCAGGTGGTTCATCCTATGAGGCACAGACAGGTTTTCACTGACATTTTCAACTTTACTTAACAGTTGACTTTTCCAGTGTGCACGAAGTTACATGACTGGCGAACTCAAACAGTTCACATGAAGGAAGTGAGGAAGATTCTCTAAAGTATAGCATTGTTGAAATACAATCATGAACTTATGAAATTGAAAATGAAAAGAAGCAGCACCTCCTGAGGCGCCTGACAGTTTGCCAGAATTTCTTTGAGCTGCTGACCTCAACTGGGGATATTATTGGATGGTGGAAGGAATACTTCGAGGACCTCTTCAACCCCGTCGCCACGTCTTCCGTGGAGGAAGCAGAGGCTGAGGCCTCAGAGGTGGACTCGTCCATCACCCAAGCTGAAGTTACCGAGGTGGTTGGTATGCTCCTCGGTGGCAAGGCGAGATTCGCCCTGAGTATCTTAAGTCTCTGCATGTGCAGGGACTGTCTTGGTTGACACGTCTCTGCAACATCGCATGGCGGTCGGGGACAGTGCCCCTGGATAAAGCTGAATTGAATTGAATTGGCAGACCGGGGTGGTGGTCCCCCTGTTTAAAAAGGGGGACCGGAGGGTGTGCTCCAACTATAAGGGGATCACACTCCTCAGCCTCCCCGGGAAAGTCTATACCAGGGTACTGGAGAGGAGGATTCGACCGATAGCTGAACCTCGGATTCAGGAGGAGCAATGCAGTTTTCGTCCTGGTTGTGGAACACTGGACCAGCTCTATACCCTCCGTAGGGTGCTCGAGGGTTCGTGGGAGTTTGCCCAACCAGTCAACGTGTGTTTTGTGGATTTGGAGAAGGCGTTCGACGGCATCCCTCGTGGTGTCTTATGGGGGGTGCTCCAGGAATACGGAGTCCGGGGCCCCTTGTTAAGGGCCGTCCGGTCTCTGTATGACCGGAGTAAGAGTCTGGTCCGCATTGCCGGCAGTAAGTCGGACCTGTTCCCGTTGCATGTTGGACGCCGGCAGGGCTGCCCTTTGTCACCGGTTCTGTTCATAATCTTCATGGACAGCATATCTAGGTGCAGCCAGGGGCCGGAGGAGGTTCGGTTCGGGAACCACAGGATTTCATCTCTGCTTTTTGCAGATGATGTTGTCCTGTTGGCTTCATCGAACGCAGACCTACAGCATGCACAATCGTATCAGACATTTGAGTTGATGAGCTGTAGGAATCCTGCTACACTGCTGAGATATTTCCTCTTCTACCATCATGCTTGTAATCAGACCGAAGGAAAATCGTTGAAATCAAAGCAAACACCAAACAGAGACGGATCGAACCTTTTCTCCTGGCTGTCACGATACTGTGCCACCCGCAACAGCGAGATAACAAGCATGTCTGACTTTGCTTTGTTCACTTGCTTCAAAGACAAAGTAGTTTTTTTTGGTGGTGAAGCTTAGTCAAACAACCACTGAGTGCTTAAACAAAGTGCTCAGCTTGTTTGGAAAGAACTGCTCATTGTGATGGTGTATCAGGGCCACATGAAGGGAGACAAATGGGAGAAAAAAAAAATCATGCGAATTTTGAGAAAACATATCAGTAAAGAACAGAGAATGCAATTGGAATCTTAAAAATAACTCCACTGTTCACAATAAATCCTCCTCTTTACCTCCGTGTAGCTGTAAGACACTACTGTACCCAAGAATCATTGAAGTCTCAGTGTTTTCTCACTGAGCAGCTCTGCGTGACTCAGACACTATAACCTTCACTTCTGCAGGCAGGTTAATGAAACCAGTGTGGACACATGACGGAACACGACAGGTTGAAGCCTCCGAGGACGAGTCGTCTGTCACTTCTGAGCTCAGACACAGACCTAAGTAAAGCAAAGAAGTCATGGCAACGTCCATACGTGGCCTTGTACAACTTGTTTATTTCTCGAAGAAACACAGCATGGATTAAGTTTATCTTCAAGGCATTAGTACAAACTCCTCAGTTCATTTGGGAACACATGTGAGATCAAACTTTCAAGCTGGAATCAAGAAGGCTGTGCACCTTTCTTCTCTGATCCATCAATCTTTCTGATCAGAGATCTGAGGATTGGTTCTGTCAGAGGTGTAAAACAACACAAACTATCTGTTCAGTGCATTTGTTTTCATGAATTTGGAATATCAGACACGTCTTGCACATCTATCGATTCAATATTGGGTCATAAATATTTTGCATCTGCAAATGATTGTTTGCACATAAAAATGAATGTTTGCATAGTATCAGAGTTTGCATTTGTAGATCAAAGTTTTGCCATCCTTTAAAAAAAAAAAAAAAAAAAAAAAAAAAAAAAAAAAACACCCTGTTTAGAGTTGTGAAGCATAAAATCTGGTTGGTTGCTGAAGCTGGTTGCGAATTTTTGCACTATCCTGACAGCTCGATCTGATTGGATAGTGGCAAATGTGACTTTCTAGCTTCCTGCCCCACTGCAGACTCTTAAGGTGGAGTAGAGTTTCAACATGGATGGAGACAGGAGTTTGTCTGCAACTCGGGCAGATTATAATTTATGATATCGTGGGAATTAAAGTTCACATTTAATATCACGAGTTTATTGAATGGCGAAGCTGTCTTACTGTCCAACTGCTTTGGTCCAAGTTGAAACTGTACTCCGCCTTCAAAGTCTGCAGCGGGGTAGGAGGGCAGGAAGCCATCTGATTATGTCCAAATACTGTATTTGTAAAACATTTATGATCCCATACTGAACCCATACAGACCTTGTTACGTCCACAGCTCTTAAAGGAGGAAAAGGAGGCAAAATGAAACCCAGATGGCAAAGGTAAGAGAGGTGTTGAATGAATGAAAAGGGTTACAGAAACTAAGGGACACCGTCAGTCAAAAACAACACAAAATGAAGAAAAGACTATTCCGAAGGTGATCCCTAACTAATAATCAAACAACACAAAACAAAAGAACACAAAGCTATTCTCGAGGCGATCTCCAACTAGCAACCAAAACAGCACGGAGCCAACGGCGGCTTTTACACCAATCAATCAAGTTCAAGCACGCAGGTCAAATGACCGCAAGAACTGAGCCAGACGAGTGAGGAGCGACAGGCCACCACACAGACGCAGCCGCTCAAGAGTGATCCTCCCGCCTGGCTTTTGAAGAGGAGGCTCCTCCCATGGCCACCCGTGATTGGAGGGTGGCATGCTCTCCCAGATGGTCTGGTGCCCCAGTCAATAATTCAATTATCACCTCCATTGACGTCCTGAAGGAGAAGCAGCGGGAGAAACCATCCCACACATGCACGCGCTCACACACGCATGCACACTCAACACACACACACACACACACACACTACAAATAAGGCAGCAGCCATAACAACCTCACACACAAACTTATTAATGCACAATGTAATTTTAATTTGTCTGAATTTATTTGTGTTGTTTTTGCCTGCATTTGTTTTTAAAAGGGATGTGTAAGTTAGCTCAGCCGTTTGCAGAGATGTTGTTATCACTGAAGTGGCTTCAACTGGCCTCCCATGACTTTTGTTTGCACACTTTAAATTTCTGTGATGTACCTCAAATTTTGAATTCTAGCCAAACTTCTTCATCATCATTTTATTTATTTTTTTTAATGGCAGTCAATCAAGATTCATTGGCTTCTTCCTAATCGTTGAAATTTCTTGTGTCCCACTGCGTCTTGTTCTTCACTGTGAAATTCAGTGGCGAGCCAAGTTGAGGTGGCGTGTCAGTCACGCCCCATAACCCTTGTTCTTCACTGTTAATACAGCCACCCGCTGCGGGTAAAGTCAGGCAGGTCCTGTGGTGTCTGAATTTTGTGGGGAAAGTACCTCCACCAAGGAAAGCAGGGCGTCAAAGTCAATTTATTGTCAATGGAGTCTGGGATGTCCTCAAATTGTTGGAGGGATGCAAACCAGTAGGCTTCTCCTGGAGGGGAATCAAGCATGCTTCAATATCTCTGATTAAACTGTGTTCTACTGGTAAGTCAGCTGAGATAAATTTGCTTTTTTGAAGGCAACCTGTTCAAGAGGCGCACCAGCAAAAACATGAAAATTGAAGACAAAGCTGAAATACAATTGAAACAACAAGAAAAAAATATCCAGGTCCAGTTTTAGCAGTTACACTTTTCTCCTGTTAAATAAAATAATGCTGAAATTGCACTGAATTTTGATTGTTCCAGAACAACAAAGAAAAAGCACATTTGAGGGATTCTGAGGAGGATTAGATATGATGAGTAGTATTGCACCAGCTCCAGGCTGCAGACCTGAAGCAGCACAGATAAGGGAGGAATTTAACCAACCCTGTCAATGAATGCAGGCCGGTGCTGCTGTCTCATTACCCTGAGTGAAGGCTTTGAGTGTGGAGCATGAAGTTCACAGGGGTTGGTCCTGATCAGTGTGATCCTGCAGGTCCTGGAGTGTGTCCTCACCAAGGGTTTGTGGGAATATCTTGCCTTTGTACAAACAAAGAAAGTTTTTTTTCTCAATCATATAGCTCCTCAGAGAAGCATAAGGAATGCAGAAAAATACACTTCACCATGCCTAAATCATCATTTAGTATAATCTAAAGTAGTCTTTATGTATTTCAATGTTCATTTGTTCACTGAGGAGCCAGAAAGGCGGCAAACAGGAGCACAGTGAGGCAGCACCACGGCGCTTACACTACCAACAGATCTTCCAGTAATATCGCCCAGCAGGTTTGTGTGATGATTTAATAGAGTGTGATAAGCAGTGGCCCCCCTGCTCCACATTTTATAGTTTACGGGTCAGTGGAGGTTAAACTCAACGGTTGCACCCTGCAGGGAAAAGGTCTCCGCAAATGTATTAGAGGAGATTCTCTCTGCAGAAAGACACTCTCGTCCTCAACACGCTGCTTTAAACAGCTGAAAGGTTAAAGCCGTGCTGCTGGCAGTGGCAGTAATGCGTTTCTCGTTGGAGAGTATATGCACAAAGCTTTTTTCCTAAAAGGATGTAACGGTGTGTATAAAGCAGGATGCAATGACTTTACAATCCCACGAGAGAATGCTTTCAGAGGAGTGAAACATTAGATGAAAAAAAAAAATTGAACATTATTTTTAATGTGATGTTAGTGACAAATTCGCAAAAAGTTAGGCTGGGGCCTTGTGTACCGTTGAGAAACAGACTAATCTTGCCTCATTCATTTCGGATGCAGAGTTCAAGCCGCTTCTGGGTCTTTTCCTTCACGATGCACCACATGTTTTGCTGCTGTTTTGATAGATACAGTCCTTGTTTTACCATTAACCCTGAAAGAGACAATGTCTCCTTCAGGGCAGGAGATGTTGATGGAATACAACAAAACAGCATGAACAGCAACAAACTCAACACAAATTTGTGAAACAAATTTCAGCATTGATAGAGCATTTCCAGATGTGGAAGCTTCCCATGCCATGGGCACTGATGCATCCTCGTACCATTCGAGATTCAGACTTTTGGACCGTCTTCAGATAAGAAGTTGGACGATCTGTTTCTCGTTTAGTCTGCAGGATTTAAATGAAATCATTCATCTGACCATAGAACAGTTTTATGTTTAGCCTCAGTTCCTTCTTTTCAATAAAGTCTGGTGCGGAGAAAGCGTCCGGTGTGGATTCTTCTAAGCATGAAACAGCTTTCACATGAAAGTGCATGAGCCATATTCACACAGTGAATTCTGAAAGCTTTTCTGAGTGACAACCGGTACAGAAACATGTTGATTTTCTCCAGCCTTTTTAATATGTCTTGCGCCATCAAATTTAAACTACTTGCACGAAAGTTTTTAATGTAGCATTCATGGTGATTGCAGTAGAAAATGTGTACACACGTATAACATTATCATTTATATCCTGAGCAATACATTACTGTTCAGGAATGAAAGTGTGTGTGAGAACCTCTGCAGTATCTGCACGTGACTGACTGGACACACGTTATACACGTGCTCATTGTCGCATTTTGTCTGACGGCTCACGGTGTTAACCGTCTGCATTAGAGAGGCAGGCAGTGTTCCTGAATGAAGTCGTCTGTTGATTAATGGACAATGACTCAGTTCACAAGAAACCTTTTCTCAAATCAGATCCGTGTTCATTATCCTTCAGTGAATATGAGCAAAAAATCTGAAAAAAAAAAAAAAATCTTACTCTTACCACTATATATTTGGTTTGAAAATTGCCTCCTTCTTAGAGTTTAATTTGCAGAGCTTTTGTCGATCTGTGCAGGTGTCAGCCTGCATTCATCGTCACGCCAGTCAGAGAAACCATCCTGATGTGATTCATTTTCTTTCTTGTGTAGACTTCTTTCAACTTTGAGCTGATATTAAAGATTTAGCGTGAAAGCTCTGAAGCTCCGAATCATCTGTGATTGACAAATCACTGCTCCAGGTGTTACTGGGAGATTTAGATGTTTGCTGAAAGTGGTGAGGCAGAGGATTTGAAAGGATCAATACAAGACTTTATAAAGTGCTACTTAATATACTGGTACTTGAAAATGTCTTTCTTTGGGCTACTGCAAGTCTAAGATAGGATAATATTAACAATTATCAAGTCTTGATTTTTAAAGCATCTTTATACACAGAATTCCAAAAGTGCTTAAATCAGGAGTGTTAAACACATTTTAGTTTGACAAAATTACTACAATTTCAACATGAGGCTTTTTTAATGATACATATGAAATCTCCCAAAACTTCCCCTTTAACAGTTGTATTTTGAAAAACGATAAGATTTTCCTTGTGAATGTTTACCATTTGCTCGGTAGCTTGGCCAGTTTAAAACCTATCACTGGCGAACACTTATAAAACGATAAAACCAAGTTGCCTGTAAGTTTAGCCCAAGAAGTAACAAATAAATTGTGCATGGGAGCAGATGGGATTCTTCTTTGCGATATTACAAAATCACGTTATGCAAGTCAAATAAGACTGCGCTGTGAGAAAACACAGCACCTGGAGAAAAGCCCCTGATGCTCTGATAAAACAAGCACAGAGAAGAATTTTCTCACTAACACAGTGCTCACCACGACTGCATCATGCCTCTAAACTTTATTTCTATATTCTTCATAGTGTTTTGCGGGTGGAAGCGAAGGCTGTTTGGTCATCAGCAGATGACAACTTATTCCTATTTGCAAGGCAGAGGCACCAAAGCCACTTCTAAATACAGGATAAGTTTGTAGTTTGGGGGGTTGAAATAAGAGTTTTCAAGCAGATAAATGTTCTTCCGAAGTTTCCAGAGGTAACAAGGCCAAGGAACTTATCTGATTGCCAGAAAAGATTTAGCTGAACTCCAAACTAAACTTTATTTAGTCTATTGCCTGTAAACTCACAAAACTTTAAATTGAATGTGTTTTGTCTCTTGAAATTCCCCCAAAAGTGCATAATACTGTGATTTTATTGCATTTTGTTCCAAAATTTACAGGATCTGTTCATGTGACGTTCACTTCTGCTATATCATCAGGAGGGACTCCACTTTCTACACATTGTGAGAGTATCTGACTCCTTCAGGTAAAATAGCAGACTTTAGAATTATCTGAAACATTTCTGAAACTGCAAAAAGAAAGCATTTTTGCTTGAGACATCATGCAGATTGGGCCTTAGTCTTCATTTCACCAAGTTCTCTTGACATTTAAAGGCATGTCATAAGTAGAGAAGAACAGAAATAACAAGCAATGAGAAGCCAAAGCTGCTCTCGCTTTATTTTAATTTTAAAAAATAGACCTGCGTCATTGGAGCAGTAATAAGCCTCTGCTTATACTAATTTCTGAATTCCTGCCTCAGTGGAAATTGAGTTGGCGATGGTTAGATGTTGGAGCGGCTAGACGGGATTATTTTTCCATCCCTTCAAACACATCAAAAAAAAAAAAAAATTAAATCAGATGTAATCATCAAATGCTTTTTCAGGACACACTTGCATTACAAATGTGCAATTTCTTACATAACCGGAAACGTCTGAAGTGTATATTATTACCATAATTGCATTTGAAGGACAGTGAGAACAGGGGATTGGATTTTGTGCATGATTTGTCATTTTATCAAACAGAATTATAAAGGACACATATTAGTCCCCTGGAAATGTACCCATGTTGCCCATGATTCCTAATTAATTGTGTCTCAATCATTTTGAGAACCCGAGAAAAGAAGTGACAGAAAGCAGACGAAACATCCTTCCAAATGAGGGTTTCGCTGAGGCAAATCCAGAAGATATTTTATTGTGATTTTCATATAATATTAACTATGAAGACCAACATTATGAATACATGTTTGAAAACGTGGTACGCCAGAATGTGTACAGTACCACAAAACACCATCCACAAGAACACATCACCGGGCTTCACTCACACCACTAAGCATATGCGATACCAGCTAGAAGAATGAAACAGCAGGAGCTTCCCAGCAAGCCGGTACGGTGAGAGCCAGCGTGTGGTCACGGTTCCCGAAAGCCTCCTACAGCAGTATATGTCGAGGAAAGCCGGGGCTCTGGAAACCACTTCCACGCAAGGTACAAGGACAAAGGGTTTCGCTGGCTTGCTGCGACACATTCATATCCCAGGCTTTAATTACCCTTCGGTGTAGCCGAACAGGCTTCCTCTTGTTAGGCTGTGCGCCTTTCTCTCTGATGTACGGCTTGTTAATGTGAGATCAACCGAAGCCTTTAAGTTTCCCGTGGGTGTGAATGCGATTGACTTTCCACTACCTCTGGATATCCTGTGAGTAACGACCTGCCAGTGTTGTACAATGTCTGTTACACACAGTTCCAGCCCCCCGTGACCCTCATTACTTCAGAGCCAGATGGACACATGAGGGCTACATGTGCGATATTCGCCATTAAATTTTACAATGATGCAATTGCTCCCACCCGATGGGTCACAGGATCAATCTGAGGGGACAATACATAATTAACTTCAGATCAACCAAGAAACGCTGTATCATTCATTATTCCTATTTTGACATTTTTGACCCACAATTAGTTATTTCAGTTTATTCAAATTAATCCATTTGAGATGTTTGGAGAGCCATTGTCTCTTTAATGACCCTGCCAACAATTTAAAAACGTTAGCGATGTGGCACGAAACCCAAGTGGAGCCTGTTATTCAGTGGAGTTTATGGACTGGAAATATTGAATATCAACATCTAAGCCACCTAAAGACAGTGTATTGCTGTGTAGTGATGAGCATAGCTTCACATCTGCTAATTATACTCACCACCTGCCTCATTTAGAGAAAAAAAGAGCTCCAATTTTCCCAAATAGAGGTGTTCAAATGCAAAAGGGACCTGTGGAAATTATTCCTGCCATTTTACTGCTGTCAGATCCCGAGACTTCATTATGCCTAAGTTTCCTACCAGTGTAGTAAGATATTATCTGTAAGCTCAGACTCAGGCACTGAGTGTACTCCACCTCTACAGGAGTGCTGGAATATTAGATAAATTGCTCAACCATGTAATGAGAGTAGAAAAGATGTCTTCACTGTTCCTATATGATACTTTGTGGAGACTCTTTCCTCTGTAAAAATGTTTCCGAATGAAGATTCAATCGTGTATTTGAAGTTGCTCTCAATAATCACATTTTCAGAACATGTAGTGAACAGAAACTGCTGAAAATTATACCCTAAATTATGACCTTTTCCCACAAACTTTTGACAGATGTGTGGAACTGCTGCATTTGAGGCCTTTCCCAAGCCTCCCTGCTCTCACACTCCAACGTCTAATAAATGAGCCATCATCAGGCTCTGCTGGCAGCCTGATAATGACCGTCTGATTACAATCAGTGGAAGACTCTGACTCTCCAGGACCAGGATTCCACACCCCTGCCTGAGGACACAAGTATTGGATGTTAATGTTGTGCATCGTGATAGTTTTTCTTGCTTGAAAGAAACACTGTTCAGCCCCCGTTTTAGAGTCATAACGTAGCAGCTGTGGATAGACGTGGCAGTGAAAGTACTAACTTTAAATTGAAGCCAATCAGGCCTCCATTGCCCCGACCGCCTCCCCATTTGCCCTTCCTCCAGAGCACATTAACATGCACAGATCCATTCATTGTGTAATTTCTGGCATTATCACAGAGTCCTCAAGTTATCATGTCATCAGCATATTGTGATATGCTTCATCAGTCTAATCAGTATACTGCCAGTGAAGTAATTCTAAGAAACCTGATTAATGCACAAAGATTTCTTCCAAATACTCTGACATGTTCCCACATGTGTAATTATTCAGATTTATCTGTTGTTCTTTCCACAGCTGCTTAAAGAAAAAATATAGAAAAATACTGACAGAGTGACCAGACAACAGAACAATGGAAAATGAATGACAAGATAACTTTCAACATAACTAATTTTAACTCCATCAGCATTTATACAAAACAAGACAAGTTTTGGAGATAGGAAAACAGGAAGTTTTACAAAACTCAAGCCATATAAGTACTCCAAAAAACAAATTCACTGACAACCCTGGTCACTGTCAACCCTGGTTTTCCATAATAGCTAAAAGAATATTGAAGTACAATTGAAAACTATGAAATAATAATAATAATAAAAAAAAAACCTTAAATATAGTTGAGCAACTATCTCTGTTGAAATAAAGAATTTTATTTTGAATTTAGAAAATGTGATTTGTAGTTTTTGCATGTTACTTTGAACTTATTGGGACAAAAAGTTCTTAATTTAAAGTGCGTCAGACTTTTTCATCAACTTTGAATATGAATCCATTTATTTCCCATCATTCTTGCCACTGATTCACAATCTAAGTGCAGCATTTGAAAGTTACAAGACACAGACAGCTTCTTTATTGAAAAAAAATAAAAGTGGTCTGGGTTGACAAATTCACTGGATGAATCCTTTGTACTCACATTGTCCTGAATATTTGGATTTCTACCTCGCTGAACTGAAGTTTTCCTCTTTTTCTGATTGTGTGAGTTGTCATGGAAACCTGCGGACTCATGGTTGGGGTCTCAAACTCCAGGCTAGAGAGCCAAAGGTTGATGTGGACGTGCCCAAGCAGGAGGTCGGACGAACGAAGCCAAACTCACGACGATGCAGCAGAGAGAACAGTTATCGAACACAGCTCAGAAAATTCTGTATAACTTTTTTTATACATAAGGAAAAAAAAATGAAATTGTGAGAAAAGCCTAAATAAATCCAATGGTTTTAATCTCTTTCAAAGTTATAATTGCCTTGGTAAGAATTCTTTTCCCACTGAGTTTGGCTCTTCTGCTGTCCTGTGGTTGAAGTATCGCACTCGAATCTTCTTTACACAACAGTGTTTCAAGTGAAAATAAAAAAATTCGCTGTGCTTTGGGGGTCTGTTTTCACAACAACTCCACAGCACCCACTACTCACCATACATGAAATGTATAGGTCACTTTCTGTGTTTCTGCAATCTCCATGGAAATCGACACCGTTTTCAAAATGTTGTCGTGTAAATGCCTAAACATTTCTGAAACAAAGACATAAAAATGATGTGTTTTGTCTTGTGGGGCTTCATTCAGAAATCTGTGAGTCAGTTCTCTTTTTAGTGCAGTCCATCGATCTGGTAGAAGACTTAAAGACTCAAACAATGAACATTTAAAAAAGCTTTATGTGGCAGAATGAATGGGGGGGGATAACCAAAACTCAACCAAATCAAAGACAACGCCACCTGGGGGCTTGCACCCCAGGATCTCAAATGCTAAACCAAATCAAACCAAAAAAAACAAGGGCCCGCAGGTTCAAAGGATTCACTGGGACGGGAGACGTGAGTTCAAATTAAAACAAACTTTATTAAATTCCTAATGTTAAAATCAACAGACTAACTCAAAATAAATGGGGTTTGAGGCCTGCCAAACAAAACCAAACTGGACAGGGCTGGGGCTTACCACGACAGCGGTAACAGAAAGGGGGGAGGATCCAAAAACACACAGCACCCGTGACACAGCAAACCAAAAAGTGAAAACGGAACCACCACCAGGGAACCGCTGCCGCTCTGGGGCCCCCAGCACCTGTCAAAAGAAAAGAAAATCACAATTAAACTCACAAAATGATGGCAGCCCTCATACCCTGAAAACAAAAACCCAATACCTAAATATTCAAACGAAAAGAGGAACAAAGTAATTTATACGAAATGAAAAAAACAAATCATTACAAAATAACAAGAACCAAAGGGATAGAACAGAAAACAATAAAGCAACATAATCACTATTAAACGCAATCGAACAGAAGAAGGAAAAAAAGAAGAAAATCAGAAGGAAAAGTGTGTCTGCATTTCTAAAAATGCCCGAGCACGGCGCATGCCCAAGCTCCTAGGCTCGATGCAGGAGAGCCACACTTCTCAAGGAGCCTGGGTGGTCCATCAGGCCCTAGGGCAGCAGGGTGTACTGAGGAGGCCGTGGTGCGACGAGCAGGTGTCAAGCACATCCAAAGAAGGAGAGCCAAAACAGCAGTAAAGCCCGGGGTCAACTGCAGCTGATGACTGCACCACTGGCAGCATGAAGGAGAGCATACACAGCCCGATACAGCAGCGGCGGCGGCTGCAGGAAACACCCTGCTCCCACACAGACTCCAGGGCAGTCCAGCTCCCAGTCAATTCACAGCTTTGGGGGAGGCCAAACACTATCCTGCACAGACACGCTGTCAGGACAGCAGCCACATGTCTGTCAGTCCCATGAAGGAGGAAGAGGAAGAGGAAGAGGAAGGGCGGAGCAGGGATATTTATAGACGCCCAGTAATTAGAAGCCACATTGCCTCAAGTGGAGGGGAGTGCAACTCCCCACCATGCCACATCTACCCCCGGAGTTTGTGTCGTCGTCCCGACGACTGACCAAGGGAAAGGGGCTAACAGCAGGGTCTGAACACAGCTGTCTGTGCGTTGGACGCAGATGGCTGAGGGCCATCTGGTACACGATCTGCCTGCCCTACAGACCGGGAAAGATGGTGCACATTGGGATGTCGACCAGCAGTAGAGCGACCAGTCCGGCGCAAGGTCTGCCGACTGGGCCCAGGTTGAGCATCCAGCAGAGGAGGCTGAGCCCACTGGGCTGTGTCTGCCTGTGCGCCAGATGCACAGTCCACAGCCTGAGGCTCCAAGGCGACAACAGGTGACGTGGCAGAAGCGGGCGCAACACTAGGAGCTGCTCTGGTAGGTGACAGGGGGTTTTCTCGCACCAGGAGCCATAGATCTTCCTCAGCGGACTCACTGTCCGACTGGACTGGTGCAGGTGGAGGCAGGACCCGGGAAGGGTCAGCCGGGGGTCCTGACCTGACCTGGGGCTTGATCATGTCTCGGTGGACCTGGCGCACTCTCTGGAGGTCATCCACTGGGGAAACAGAATAAACAGGCCCTTCCACAGGTGCCCGCACAATTTGGTAGACCGCAGAGTTCCAGACATCCTGGATCTTATGACGACCTCTGACACCATGATCCCGCAGGTAGACCAGCTGGCCAACACTCAGTGGGGCATCACGAACGCGTTGGTCGTGCCGCTCCTTCCGGCGACTAGCAGCAGCAGACAAGCGTTCGCGAGCACCCTCAAAGGCTAACCTTAACCTGGCCTGATGCTCAGCCACCCAGTCTTGGACCTCTCCTGGAACTGGATCACGAACGCGACCTAGGAGAAAGTCTACAGGGAGCCGCGGCTCACGTCCAAACATCAGGAAAAAGGGGGACTCCCCAGTGCCCTGATGCGGGGTGGAGTTGTAACAGAACAGAACCTGTGGAAGACAAGAAGCCCAGTCACGCTTCCGTGAAGTCGGGAGTGTGTGCAGGAGGTTGTGGAGCGTTCTGTTAAACCTTTCACATTGCCCATTGCCTGCAGGATGATAGGGTGTGGTGCGGGATTTTGAAACCTCGTACAGGCTACAGAGATGCTGAATAATGGAATTCTCAAAGCTCTTCCCCTGGTCTGAGTGAATACGACTAGGAACCCCCAGTCTAAAGAACCACTCCTTGACCAATACCTGGGCTACAGTGGAAGCCCGTTGGTCTCGAGTGGGGACGGCCACAGTGTACTTGCTGAAGACGTCGGTCAACACCAGGACGTTTTCCAAGCCATTTCGAGATGGTTCCAAGACTGTAAAGTCCATGGCCACAATTTCATTGGGCCTGGACGCCAGTAAATGACCCATAAGGCTGTGAGGCACCAGGTCCGAGTCTTTTGCAACTTGGCAACGCTCACACCCCTGGACCCACTGTTTTATATCAGTGGTCATGTTGGGCCAGTAGCAGCGTTCCCGAACCAACTCAGAGGTCCTCTCGATGCCTTGATGGCCATGTTCATCATGGAGCTGCCTCAGGGTTTCCTCCTTAAGGACAGCAGGTAGGAGCAGCTGAAGACCTTCTTCACCCCCATCTGGGTGGAAGAATCGACGGTAGAGAACCCCCTCCTTCTCCACCAAGCGGTCCCACTGACGCAACAGTGCTACCGCTGGTCTTGAAAGCTGCTGGCGTTCAGCTCGGGAGAGCTGGGCACGTCTCCTCCAAAACACCAGGACCGCCGCCAGAAGGGGGTCAGTTTCCTGCAAAGAGCAAAGGTCAGAGGGAGAATGCCCTGGGAGGACGGATACCAGGGACTGGGTTACCCCAGTGGGAGGGGCAAGTTGCAAAGTCTGTTGGAGGGCCATAGGGACAGATGTTCCAGGCACAGCGTGTTCAACTGAAGTCGCACCAGAGGTGTACTGCCGGGAAAGGGCATCAGCATTCCTGTTACTTCGGCCTGACCGGTACTTGACTTCAAAATCAAATGCTGCAAGCTGAGCAGCCCACCGATGTTCTGTGGCCCCGAGCTTAGCGGTGTGGAGGTAGCTCAACGGGTTATTATCTGTAAAGACAATGCACTTGTGTCCCAGTAAATACTCCCTGAACTTCTCCGTCATGGCCCACTTAAGAGCCAGGAATTCAAGTTTCATGGAGCTGTAATTCTCCATGTTGCGCTCGGTGGGTCGGAGGCCCCGGCTAGCATATGCCACCGGGCGTACCCCATCCTCCAAGTCCTGGGAAAGGACTGCTCCAAGGCCGCTGTAGCTAGCATCAACCTCCAATATAAAGGGACGGGAGAAGTTGGCATAGGCTAAAACCGGGGCTGAGACCAGTCGCGCCTTAATGGCCTCAAAACTCTCCTCACACTGAGAGGTCCAGGAGGCACCCAGGTGCTTCCCTGAGCCCTTTTTGGATTTCGTACCCACCAGCTCAGCAACCAGCTTATGGAGGGGGCCAGCCAGGTGGGCAAATCCCTCCACAAAACGCCGATAGTAGCTGGCAAAGCCCAGAAAGGAGCGTAGCTCTGAAATATTCTGGGGGCGCTGCCACTGGGCCACAGCCTTGATCTTGTCCGGATCGGTGGACACTCCCTGGCTAGAGATCACATGGCCCAAGTATTTCACTTCTTTCTGAAAGAAAGAGCACTTCTCAAGCTTTGCCTTCAGTCCCTCTTTCTGAAGACGACCCAGAACAACTTCGAGCCTCTGCAGATGCTGTGAGACAGAGGAAGAAAACACAACAATGTCATCCAGATACAAAAGGAGGGACTGGCATTGTTGATCCCCAAACATCCTCTGCATCAGGCGCTGGAAGGTGCTTGGTGCATTGCATAACCCAAATGGCATCCTGTTCCACTCGAACAAGCCGAAGGGTGTGCAGAATGCAGTCTTGGGCTTGTCCTGTTCGGTGACTGGGACCTGGTTGTACCCACTAGCCAAATCGATCGTAGAAAACCAGCGGGCCCCGGAGAGTGCATCTAAACTCTCCTCAATACGGGGAAGGGGAAATGCATCCTTCCTGGTCTTCTGATTGAGGAGCCTGTAGTCAACACACAACCGCAGGGTTCCATCTTTCTTTCGAACCAGGACAATAGGGGAGGCATATGGACTGCTGCTTTCCCTGATCACCTGGGACTCAAGGAGCTGACTGATATGGGCCCTCACTTCCTCATACTCGGATGGAGGAATTCTTCGGTATCGCTGTCTGAGGGGGATATCATCAAGAAGAGGGATGTCGTGAGAGATGAGGTTAGTACAGCCTAAATCGCCCTCATGAGCAGAGAAGACTGAACTATATTTTTGAAAAAGGGTTCTCACCTCAGACTGCTGTCCCTCACTTAATGCCGACAAATCCAATGCCTCCACCATGTCCAGGACAGGATCAGACACCACCTGGGAGGATACCATGGCAGTGGACGACGTCAACTCAGTGACCCCCGCCGGGAGACTAATGACCTGTGCACTACTTAAAGTGCCGAGACTGGTGCGTGGGTAGAGAAGGACCTCCGTAGTTCCCACATTGACCACAGGGACATAAGCGGTACCCCTGACCACCTGAATCAGGCTCGGAGATGCCAATAACCCTGCTGGTAGGCCTGACTCAGCGGGTTCAAACAGGGCATCCCGACCAGCAAACTGCTCCGGGCACGTACAAGTCACCAGTCTCATGAACCCACCAGGTATGCGCACCACACGTCTTCCCTGGACCTTGACGGTACCACTAAGGGTTATCTGAGCCTGGCCTGCAACCTCGTGACACTGTTGGAGGGCCTCACGGACTGGGCGGGGGACATCTAATAACAGTGGGGCATCAAACAGAGAATCACCATACTCGCCAAAGAGCTCTTTGTAACAACGGCGGATGATATTCATCCCAAGGATCCCTGGGGATGAAGACACTGGGGCTGGGGGGTCCCTAACCACCAAAATACCACAACGGGGGATAACCTTGCCACACAGTTCCACATCTAGCTCCAGGTAACCCATGTAGGGTATAGCGAGCCCATTAGCCGCTCGCAGCTGCAGCCAGTGACAACACTGGAGGCGGTCATGGCCCCAAGGGGCAAACTGCTCCATAAAGAACTGCTCAGTTATGGTGGAAACCATGGACCCAGTGTCCACCAGACAAGAAACGGAAACTCCCCCTACCGAGACATCAATCTTTGGACAGGAAGACATCAGATCAACAGCCTTACCATCTATGGAGCCTGCAAATTCCCCCACTGGGCCATGGCTCAGTGACTCAGCGGGTTTCAGTTTTCCGGCTGCTGAGTGGACGAGGCAGGTCTGGAGGGGCTGGAGACTAGTCCTGTAACAGAGTGGGAACGAGCGTGGGAAGAGACGCGTTCACCATCACACTCACGAGCAAAATGTCCCGGTTGCTGACACCGGCGACAAATCACAGGGTTATTACGCGTCATCCGACCTTGGGGTCGAGGGGCCTGCAAGGCATCTACTGTGCGGGTAAGGGTGTTAAGCTGCTCTTGTTGTTTCTTCAGAAGGTCCATCAGCTCAGTTAAGCTAGGACCCTGGGAAGCAGCTACAGGAGGTGAAACGGAACCACCCTGAACTCTGAACTGAAGACCATGTGTAGATGGTAGAGAGTAACTCCGGCCACGCGAACCGCCAGGAAGACCCTCTCGCTCCCATCTAATAGCCTCCCTACGCACCTCCAGCAACGAAGCGGTGGGCTGATGCCGGACCATCTGCTTCAGTTCCCGGCGCAAGGAACTGTCGAAGACATGTTCCACAAACTGGTCTCGAAGTAAAACTTCGGAGTTTGGCATCCCATCAGGTGCACACTGCTTAATGTTCTGCATTAAGGCCAGCAAGGCTAATGAAAACTCCTGCAAGGTCTCACCTTCCTGTTGTTGCCTTGCAAAGAAAGCCTGCTGTAGAGTGACATAAGAGTGCGTGTGGCCGTACAACTCCCGCAAGATGGAAAAAATGCGGGCCGGGTCATCACGCTCCACCCTCGGTCGAAACCTTATCTCCTCCCGTGCCTCCCCCTCCAAATGGTCAACAATGAAAAGGGCCTGATCAGCAACAGAAAGGTGGCGAGTTCGCACGCATGCCTGTATCTCTTCAATCCACTCAGCTACACCCATACCTGATCTACCGTTAAACATGGGACACCTGCGATCCCTTGGTATAACCACCAGCCGCTCCGCCACAACAGCAGGTGAACTACCAGCTGGATTTGCGGAGGCTGACGCTGCCCCATTGGGGTCCGAGTGAGACGCAGCACGCTCCCCACGCAGACGCTCGTTGTCTGCCTTAAGCTGCTGCACAAGCTCTCGGAGCTGCTGCACTTCCTCCTCCATACCGACAGACAACCCCACCTCAATTAGGTGCCTCTAACAGAACAATAACCAAAAAAATGACAATGGTTAAATGAATGGGTGATCCTCCAAGGCAGTGCTGCTGTTTTGGCTCCAACACAAATCAGACAATGATTAAAACACAATTAAGACTTTTAAATATAAACACATATATTTTAAAGTTGAAATCACGTCTCCGTCCTTTAATTGTGAATCCTGCCGACAACGCCAGAATGTGGCAGAATGAATGGGGGGGGATAACCAAAACTCAACCAAATCAAAGACAACGCCACCTGGGGGCTTGCACCCCAGGATCTCAAATGCTAAACCAAATCAAACCAAAAAAAACAAGGGCCCGCAGGTTCAAAGGATACACTGGGACGGGAGACGTGAGTTCAAATTAAAACAGACTTTATTAAATTCCTAATGTAAAAATCAACAGACTAACTCAAAATAAATGGGGTTTGAGGCCTGCCAAACAAAACCAAACTGGACAGGGCTGGGGCTTACCACGACAGCGGTAACAGAAAGGGGGGAGGATCCAAAAACACACAGCACCCGTGACACAGCAAACCAAAAAGTGAAAACGGAACCACCACCAGGGAACCGCTGCCGCTCTGGGGCCCCCAGCACCTGTCAAAAGAAAAGAAAATCACAATTAAACTCACAAAATGATGGCAGCCCTCATACCCTGAAAACAAAAACCCAATACCTAAATATTCAAACGAAAAGAGGAACAAAGTAATTTATACGAAATGAAAAAAACAAATCATTACAAAATAACAAGAACCAAAGGGATAGAACAGAAAACAATAAAGCAACGTAATCACTATTAAACGCAATCGAACAGAAGAAGGAAAAAAAGAAGAAAATCAGAAGGAAAAGTGTGTCTGCATTTCTAAAAATGCCCGAGCACGGCGCATGCCCAAGCTCCTAGGCTCGATGCAGGAGAGCCACACTTCTCAAGGAGCCTGGGTGGTCCATCAGGCCCTAGGGCAGCAGGGTGTACTGAGGAGGCCGTGGTGCGACGAGCAGGTGTCAAGCACATCCAAAGAAGGAGAGCCAAAACAGCAGTAAAGCCCGGGGTCAACTGCAGCTGATGACTGCACCACTGGCAGCATGAAGGAGAGCATACACAGCCCGATACAGCAGCGGCGGCGGCTGCAGGAAACACCCCGCTCCCACACAGACTCCAGGGCAGTCCAGCTCCCAGTCAATTCACAGCTTTGGGGGAGGCCAAACACTATCCTGCACAGACACGCTGTCAGGACAGCAGCCACATGTCTGTCAGTCCCATGAAGGAGGAAGAGGAAGAGGAAGAGGAAGGGCGGAGCAGGGATATTTATAGACGCCCAGTAATTAGAAGCCACACTGCCTCAAGTGGAGGGGAGTGCAACTCCCCACCATGCCACATTTAAATATTGTGGCGTTCGAGCGACAACTTGCAGGCAAGAAGACGAGGCGAGGTCTGCTCTATAGCTCAACCAAAGCTTTATTGTTAAAACAACCAAGCAAGGTAACATGACACACCAACACCGAGACAAATTATGGCGGCCGTAGGCCCCAGGTCACCCCCCAAGCAACCCCTCTGGCCCACGGTCCGACACATAATAAACATAAAGGTAACACAAATTAACTCACAAGACAGTAACACAAAGGTGGAACATAACCATAATAAAAGCAAACCCCAGGAACACAGTGAAACCCCGCAAATGGCCCCAAAAATCCTGAACGGGGAGCTCCCATAATGCCCCGCGGCTCCCTGGAACACTCAGTTCTGGGGCAGTGGCTCTCTAGCGCCCCTAGCGACCCCCGCGGTTGCTACAATATGTTTTATCACAATCAGAAAACAGTCTGTGTGAGTTCAAACAACCAATAGCCATTCTGAAGAGTAAGGTAAATCACACAAACAGAACATTTTCTAAGGTGCACAGATAATTCAGAAGTTGTATTTTTAATCCTAAAATTGATTTCCTGTCAAATTTTTTGGGGGAAAACAACTGAAAAATAAAAACTGGCTTATACACAGGCTGATAGAGATAGTGCATAATAAAAAAAGGCCTTAATTTGAAAAGGTGATTTTTTTTCTTCTCATATCTACTCCCACTGAAGTAAGATTGTGTTATTTTAAAGGCAGTATGAGTGTGGAAACCCCAAACAGGAGGAGTTAGCATCGAATCAGTGACACTGAAGTCACAGAAATGAGGTTTGGTCTGTGTGCAGCCAATCGTTTGGCGTTGAGCTGAGGGGGACAGAGTGGATGTATCCTCCGTCTGGTTCAATCATCCCTACTGCTTTATGACTTTCACCACAGGATAGGAAATTAAAATGTCTCTGCCTTGCATCGCGATCAGATCTGCTTCCCTCACGGGCTGAATGAGACACAGCAAGTTGATGTTTTCAAGTTTAAGCAAAGCAGAGCTGTCTTAGCTCTCACACAGTGAGAAGGAAATGAACTCACATCCACTGCTTCACACCAAGTCAAACATATTGCTAACTTATTGATTTAATTCATGGAATGCTGAAGGGATAATATTACCAAATATTTTTAAAGCATTAAGTGGCAAAGATCTGTTTTGATATCTATAATATGATACATATAATGTTTGATGTTTACATCCCTTTCCTCTCTTGGTCATTCCTCCTATTAGCTTCACTAATAATTACTGGAAAAATGCAAGTGAATTTTAAGATAATGGACCTAAAATAATGAAATTTCCATTTATTTGAAACTATTTTATCATTTAAATGTGGTGAAAATGTTTTTTTTTTAACTGCACTTTATGTAATTACCTACCAGAGCTAATATGTGAATGTTCGTCTTTCAGTTGCTCCCTTCAGAAATCACCAGAACAGATAACGTACACTCATCTCACACTATCTCCAGCTCCTCTACAGCAACATCGACCGTCTCCAGGAATCCTCTTTGAGCTCATCCTCTTCCTCGACTAGAAAAGGGAAGCACTCAGAGACCAGTGAAGATCTGGCACAATATAAAATCAAGTCCTTTAAACACTGTCTCTGACATACGTTGTGTGTATTCAGAGCTATTTTCAAGCCTTTAATCACATCCTTCAGCAGAATTATAGCAAACTCTATATGCTGCTGAAGAGCGAGGTATTTCACTTGGGGCAGTACTCTGAAGGTGAGCACTAAGCGACCCTGCACGATGTGTTCAAGCTCAACCTTTACGTCTTAACTTTCTGAAGGCTTTTAATCTTCAGCTGACTGGGAGCAGATCTTTAGAGGTCAGTGTCGTGATGGGCTGCATTATCCTCGCAGAGTGGAGGGGGGAAGAAGTTCAAGGCGTTTGCAGTTCCTATGGGGCAGCTGGAAGCTGTATGTTCAGGCTGTGTGCGCGGTCATGAAACGGCCCGACGCCTGTTGGAGGTGTGCGTAGCGTGGTGCGGAGGTGGTTCACGGGAACACACACCCCTCATGCACTGTTTGCGCATAGAGCAAAAGTTAAGGATCAGCTGTGTGAAATGATCCCATTGTTCACCTACTACTACAGGTATTTCTGAATTCGACTTCTTCCAGCAGCTGAGTGTATCTGAGAACTGCTACGAATTTAAATTAATTAGCTCTTTTGTTTGTAGCCTTTTGTGACCACCTTTCTCTCTCTCTCTCTCTCTTTTTTCCCCGTTTTGCAGCTGGTTCCGGTCCACTACTTAACAGTGTGGCCTGAGTAACCTTGTAAATTGTAATCTTGTTTGGAGTGGCCTTCTAGAGTAGAAGTAGCCCTTCTGTTTGATTAAATCCTTCTGTTATGTTCCGTTAGTCATTGAGTGCTGCCCTGATGGTTTTTTTTTTTTTTTTTTTTTTTCGGAAGTTGTTCCTTTTAGTTGAGTTCTCTTCTGGCTTCTCCACATACGCTGGTTAGCTTTTCCCTCGTTTGCTGTCAGTACCTTCTCGTTGTGTTTTGGCCTGCAGATTTACTCACACTGAGAGCTGCAATGAAATTGCACTTGGCACAAGCCGCTGATTCCACCTGGTGTTTGTTACTTCCTCCACTCGTCGTTTCCCCGAGCAGAGCTGGGTTGTAACCATTTGATATTCTTTCCACGTGCATTTATACCTTTTGATCAAGATCTGAAGACATATTTCTTTGGTTTAGGTTTTGCAGAAAGCAAAGGGAAAATCTCCAGACAGAAACATTCAATCCCCAAGCCTCCTCCTCATATGAATATCCTCTCTTTATTCTTGTCAACCTTCTCCTCAGTTCCTGTCATAACTGTGCCCAATGTGAACATTTCCTGTAGTCAGTCTGCATAAATGAACTCTGCTACGGTGGAACGAGTTCCCATGGCTGATTTACTCCCACGTCACATTCATTAGTGCCCGGAAAGCAGCCGAAGCTAACGTTAGTGGAAAACCTCTTCTACGGCCAGAATAATAACCACAATGCGAATTAGAGTGTCTCTCATGCAAATTATGTTTTTTCAGCTGAAGTTACTCAATGTTAAAAAAAAAAAAAAAAAGATGGCAGAGAGATATTGTGTTCTGATGTGTCCCTCTGCGTTTGAACCTGCAGTCATTTTGTCACTGGGTTAGAAAAACAAATGGAATATTGGTGATACATTATTGAGACAAAACGCTCTATCAAATTCTGTCAAATCTAAAGCATACTTAACTTTCTCCTTTAGAGAAAATGATGTACAAACACGAAGTCAAAGAAAGAAGAGGTATAGAATATATACAGAAAAGAGGAACCGGACGTATACTTTAATAGTATGAGGTTGGGTAAATCAACATGACAAAAGTGCAGAAAAAACAAAACACACTTTAGAAAGAGAGGATGAGAAGCTGCGGATGGTTCGGCTTGCCAAAACAGAGAAGATAAATAAGGACTCAGGGGTTCAGGGTATAACTGGGTAAATATTAATAAAGAGAGAAATGCACACACAAACACACACCAGGCGATGAGAGCAAACAGAGTAAGAAGGGGCGGGGCTAAGTGAGGCTGGGATACCAGCAGGAGGGAGTACAACATGATATATACACAAGAGACAGCGGGAAGGAAAAAGCTGGGCTAATCAGGAATGGGTTGAATAAATTCAACCCGCGTGGGATTAATGGAAGCACTGGGTGTGGGGGGTAGAAACCATCAGAGGTGAGTCTGGTCATCGTAATCCAAGAAGAGCGACGAACACAGCCAGTCGTGTCAGTACGAGACATTTGGAGCATCTGTTGTGTCTCCACTAGGTAGCATGGTTGGAATGTCCCGACGCGGGGATGTGACGGTAAACACGGGGCTCGACTCCGGCTATTGTTCCTCAGCGGCACTTCTCAGCCCTCAAGTGAAGCCGTGAGACTTCACTCCATGTGATACAAACGACTTAAAACAACCAGTGTGTGTAAAGCGGCACATCCATACAACAGGGTTTATTCAGTCGATGAGCAGTTTAAAGATGGCGGGTTTGTAGAGAGTGATGGCCTTTACTACCAAACAGCTGACGGCAGTGTGAGGCCCCTCCCTATCATATCAGGGACATGGTACCAGCCTACCAGGTGCCACATACTGAAGGGTTGAGAGGAATGGTCATAGTTGAAAACAGCTCCTAATGGTTGGTCACGTTGTTTTCAGTACCATGGACAGCGGATGCATGTCGTTCTATTAAAATCCCTTCAAATTCAATTGATTTCAGTACGGTGGATAAACAACATTGCAGAAGAAGCAGTGAAAAGTGAGGATCTACATGATAAAATTCTGCGCAGGGCAGTAAAGGGATGGAGGAGACAATTCCGCCTGCTGCTGTCAGGAGCTGGAGAAAAGTCCCTGCTCCTGTTGACCTCAGGGACGAAGGTCAGTCCTCTGGACTGCTCGGAATTCTGTGCAGAGTAACCAGGCAGCCGCTGTCAGGCTCGGCAGAGCTCCATCCGCTGGAGGGTGGATTAAATTACCCGCTCTCTATTCCTTCTATGACAGTAGAAGGAAAAGAAATAAACAGTGTGGAGTAAATACTGAGGAAACCAGCACTTACTGGCAGATGAAACTGAAGTGCAGCCAAAATAGGGTCATTATATCTTCCCCACATGGGCCTTCACTTATTTGAGAGAATTTCAGGGAAAATTTGTTGCCTCCAGACTTCTGCATATCACCTTAAATCCCACTGCTGTAGTAACTTGTTGATATTCAAATTGCTCATCAGACGACTTTCACCTGCCTCGGTTCAATTCTTCGTGAATTTAATATCTATAATTAGTGATAAATTAATGCTAAATAGGCTTAACTGTATAATTTCATTACTTTTATTGTTGCACTGTTGCAAATGATGGGCCAGCTCATCTCCTGTGGAACACACTTATTTTTGCAGAATGGCAAAAACAGAAAAACACCCGTTAACAGAAGTGCACGTCCTCGTCACGTTCTGGCTGGACCTCATCTGCACAAAATTACAAAAATCAGAACACAAAACCACAGTCGTACTGAAATAGCTTCTACCATAACCAGTGACATGACTGTATTTATCCACATAGATCGCCGTCCTGAAGAGACAAAATCACAATAAACATTTACGCTCTTCACCTCAGCCTTCTTATCTCAATACTTCAAGCAATTTATTTCTTCTGTTTAACATTGCTCCTGGCCATAAACTCTTGTTTTTCCTGAGGTCATCTCTAAGGAATTGACTTATAAACATTGAACTATTTTTCTATGTCAGTGCCCTAGTATCAATAGAAAGATTCATCAACCATCTGAACATTCCAATTCTGTTTCCGTATCTTATTTAACACAGATTTTCTGATTTCAACCTCTTACGGCTTATAATCACATTAGAGTCCTGTTAACACAACATTTTCAAGGGAATCAGGAAAGCTTCTGTTGCATTTTTGAAGTCCCGTCTACCTGACAACAGTTCCTACAGCAGGGCTTTTCAAAAATGCTCCCAACTCCATGCAAATGGAGCAAAATGCAACTTTTCTGAAATACTCCTTCATATCATTTTCAGCATTTCTGCGGTTTCCATGTGAACAGACACCATTTTCAAAATGTCCCTGTACAAATACAAACGTTTTCTAAAATACAAAAAACTGTGCATTTTCAACACCAAATATCATGTAGCTAAACATTGACTTAAAAACAACAACTTTCTTTCAGGTTCAAGTGAAGAGCAACAAACTGGCACGAAGCATCTTAAAATGACTGATACAAACTTTCTGACACTGGTGACACAATCCTGTAAGAGGTTTTTCTTACAGAAATGCCAAAATTAACTCAAATTTGATTTTTCTTTTTTTTATTTCAGAGCCTGAACTGGGTATAATGCATACATTTAAATGTGTCAAGTTGACATTGGAAGAGAAAACAAACTCATTCTGTGTCTATGTCTACACCTCCACTCGAGCACAGACGAGAGCGGCTTTGTCGGTAATTCACACAACAGATCATTAGCAGTTCATTGGCTGAGTGCTGCTGCGACACGCCAACAAGAGGAGCCCTGGATCTATTAATTAGCTGACCTCTCGCTCTGCTTGCAGAGGCCCGATGCTCTCTGGAGACTCCGCGGTCGTAGAGGAGACGATAACGAATCGAAGCCTCCAGAAAAAAAAGCTTGCGACGCTACGAACTGAAATCCGTCTGACTCACATTTTCGTCGACGTGTTTTACTGTAATTTGAACCAAACACAAGCAGAGGCGACTGACTGACAGGTCATGGCCAGGAATCCGCTGGGACAAACTTTTAAACTGATGAATAAGAAAAAAAAAAAAAAACCCTCCATCCTCTGTTAAAGGGCAGTTTGGACCCGAGTACGTGCGGTCGAGCTCGCGAAGCGGTGCATTTTGATTTAGTCTCCAACTCTGTTACATATTCAACATGCACCTTTATTAACCTTCGTCCATCCCCTGTCAGACTGGATAAGTGCCTCCAGCTTTTCTATGTCGCATTATCGAACAAATATTCCTTGTTAGAGGGCAAGCAGGCAGCCCTGCAGTCATCTAAGAGGAACGAATCCTGCTTTATTACTTTTTAAAATGTAAATTAATTTATTCTGCCATATACAACAGATTATCTCTGATATCTGAGTGTATGCACTAAAGCCAGGACAACAACAACTCAGGATATTGTTGTTGTTTTCTGTAATACACACACACACACACACAAATACAAACTGACTGCAGTATGAACACATTCATTAATTTTACCAGTGATGTTTGAAAAACACAGCTGTGTTTTTCATGCGGTGGATAATAAACCACAGGAGCTGGATGGAAAAGTTCACTCTTCCTGCTGTATTGTCATGTCAGTGAAGCCACACTGTGCAGACGGCGTCGGACGTGCGACTCGCAGCTGTTTGTGACCTTTGTACTCCAGTTTCCGGAGCCCGTGAGGCTTTCAGGAGCTTCTGGAAGTTTCTGGGGGAGGATCAATACCAGGGAGGGGACTTTTCTGGCGTTTTATCAAATCAGGCAAACAATCGTTCCCATGCTGTGCTTGCAAGGCGTTCACACACCACTGGCATCCAACACGGCAGCGTCATGGAGTTCAATCCAGTCACATTGAGCCACAGCTGCCTAGAAAGACCTTGAGGTGCCACACAGATGCTTTTTCAACAGTTCCGTCTTTTTATTTCCCCTTTGTTTTGGATTTTCTTGTTGTGTAAATGCTTCTGTGGAATGAAGCTTCCGTAGAACGTTAGAAAAATGAATTGCTCTCTGGAGTTCCGATCACGTTACGATGCAGCTCTCTCTGTGGACATCCTTGATAAGAATGAATGCCGTGTGTGTCAGACGTAAGAACACAACACCCGTCCTCTGTGATTTCCTCCAGCTGATGAAAACTTGACTGTCACAGAGGAGAAGAAATAAATACTTCATTAAAGCGATTGATACTGGTTCAAGATTTAGAATCAAATGACCAGCAGGGCTTCAATAAAGACATAAGACAGTGTTTTCTTTTGGTTTGAGTGGTGGCTTTGATGAATATTTAGGTGAATAGCTACATATTAGTAACAATTCCTGAAGAAACTAATGAACTAATCTCAAATTCCATTTTCAAGCCCACAGGTCGCCAGTGCAGAGACTTAAGAAATACTGAAAAATGGACTGATTCAAGACAGTTTTTTTTTTTTCTTCAGTGAATACTGATATTCCATTTAAGGAGTTACAACACCTGGTTCACAGCTCCTCACCAGTTCAACGTGGTACTTGAGTTCATTTCCAGTAGAATGGAGATCAGTCACTACAGAGAAGATGATAGATACATGTCTGAGTTTTCTAAGTTTTTTTTTTTTTTTCTTTGCCTTTTCGCTCGAGCTCGACAGGATGTACGGAATCTACATCTTTTCCACATCTGACCAGGTGAGAGAAAAACATGAGACATGAATACAAAACATGATGTTACACAGATCCTTCGACAGGATGTGTGTGTGTGTGTGTGTATGTAAGGGAGGGAGAGAGAGAGAGAGAGAGAGAGACTGATTGTCATGAATTTGCTGACTCCATCATCATTAATTTATCTGATGTTTAGCATCATCGAACTTCCATTCATTTGTATATGATGGTGGTGCGTACTAAAACTGTGGCAATTCAATCATTTCACAATTTGGAAAATTACATCTCTCTCTCTCACACACACACACACACACACACACACACACACACACACACACACACACACACACACACACACCTGCGTTGGAGATGAGACGAATGCTCTGCTTGCCCATCGCGATCCGTCTGATGTGATTAACAGATGAGGAGTGAGATAGTAAAACAGAACATTAAGTCATTCAGAGGAAGCTGGTTTCCTCTGTCATTCCAGAAGATCCAAGACGATCTTTCCCACTTCTGACACAAGAGGCATCGCTCTCGATTGTCCTGATCTACAAAGGCTGGTGAGAAAAAATAAAAGCTTCTGAAGCAGGATGTGAGAAGAATGAACTGTCTGGTGGAGTCTTCTGATGGACAGAGGACAGTGGGAGCTTTTCACGTGATCGAGTGGAAACCAGCCGACAGGGGACGGCACTGTATCATGTTGTTCATGTCAATATTTCTTTTGAATCCAGACAAAAAAATTACTTCCTGTCTCTGGTGATTGTATTTGTTTGCCACATGTCTCATAAAGACTTTCGCACATGAAACTTTTTTTTTTTTTTTTTTCCATCAGGACTGAACAACGTACAGTACTGGGTCTCGTGCTTTTTCTTGAGGCAGAATAAACACTGTTTCCTCACTGAAGACGTCTGATCAAAGAGTCCGGTGTTTGGAGAAAAGGAAGAAAAAAGAAAGGCACTTTGGAGAGAATGGGAGCAAATTCTAGTGATGAAGAGAGGAAAGAAATAGAAAAACAGATAAATATTGATTTAAAAAAAAACACGGAAGCTGTTGATTTGATGCCTAAATCCCTCCACAGTGACTGAACAGAAGTGACTGAGTCAGGAAAATAATCTGCCTTAGATTTTAATGAGACTGCCTAACACTTTCATTGTGGCTTTAAACAGGCTCATTTCAACGTGAGAGCCTGAAGTGGTGATTACTGAAGCCGCCAGTCATGAATAGAAAATCTTTTACTGAGTCTGAATGGGCCCCCCTCACTGAAAGTCACAAAACACTGATTCTCATGGCAGTATTTAACCAGAAGGACTTGAACTGATGTGAAACAGAGGCAGACAGAGCACCTTCAGTCACAACTCAACTGTTAACGTTCTTTTCTCAGAACAAAGGAGTCGGCGGGACTTCAGAAGCTCTTCAGGTTGTGGCTCCACTTCTCAGAAGCTGACATTTTAAAAGCCTGTATGCAGTTTTTAAAACAGGTTTTTCCATTAAATTCAAGCTTTTTGCCGGCAGGGTCGCTCGACTCTGGAACAACCTGCAAAAAAAAAAAAAAAAAAAACCTTTTCAGAATCTGTGACATAAAACCCATCCAGGTCACCTCATCAGTTTCTTTCTATTTCTCTTCATTTATATCAAATCAGTTCAACTGTTAGTTTTGCGTTTTTTAAAAACAGATTTCAATAATCCTTCGTTAATATATGCATGAGTAATATTTAATTTAATTGTAGTTTTTGAAACAAAATCATTTGGTTATTTTAATTTAGATTATTTGTCTTTATGCTATTTTTATGAAATACTTTGCACTTTGGGCATTTGTATTGGTTTTGCATAATCAGTCCTAAATTTGACAAAGTCATTTTTTGGCCTTGTAAAATAATTCCCTTTTCTTTTCTTCCTCTCTCATAACAAGGACTCTGAATATGTGTTGACTCCAAATGTCTGTGCGGGAAGTGTTTATGAAATGCGACGTCTTCTTTCATTTTTCATCAAGTCTGTTTGAGTCAAGGAACATAAAAGGTGCTTAAAAAGCCCAGGAAGCGTCCGCTTCATATCGGTAGTGACTGATTACAAAATCAAGCTTTCCACTGAGAGTGTGAGATTACTTTATTTGAATTCTCTCTGAAGCTGCTAACATGTATCCTGAAAGATGACAGATTGTCTAAGGGGCTGAGATACTAAGCAACGAGAAGTAGGATCTGATCTGAAGACCAAGAAGGGAAGCTCGACTATTCTTATTATCACAATGACACATGAGCGAGATAATTACCATCATCAGGAGATCAGTGCACATTTTTAATGAGGTACGATGTTGTGAAACACAACTGGCTGTTCTCATCACTCCACTGATAATTGCTGCACTTTGCCTCATGAGCTTAATAGAGGCTAAAAGAAGAATCGTTTCCATGTAAAATCGTCTTGAACTCATTAAATTTGCAGACCGGAGGACATGTTCGGACTAAAAGTAAATTATGGTGCTTAAAAAAAATCTTTGCTTTAGAATTGTGAAAAATATAAAATGAGTGAGCTTTTATATATTTTCTTTAAATACAATAGCTTCAATAACTTCATCTTCACTCTGTATGTGTTCTCCAGTATTTCTTGTTTCAGTGATGAGAGTTACATGAAACCCAGGGGACTAAAATAATGTTGAAGTATAAAGATGGCTCCTCTTTAAGCTCTGTTTTGCTGCTTTCTGCTAGTTTAGAAATAAAGTGAGCATTATGTATATTTTAACCCTTTAATGAAAAATCATTTGGGACATTTCTTGAAAAACTATTTGAAAAACATTTGACCTTTGTTTTTTTTTTTTTAAATATATTCCTTTTTTGAATTTTTACTTAATAAAAAAATTGAAGATCACACATACTTAAGATTGTTAATTTAAAAAGCCTCTAAGCTGTATGTACACATGAAAGGAAGAAAAGTATTGGAAACCTACTTAAAGACTTATTCCCAGGTGACACTCATCAACAGTCACAATGTTGTTCCATGTCAAACTAACTGACCAATCAGATGAAGCCTTCTGGGCTTTAGATGCCCCGCCCACTGGCTACAGAAGTGCATCAGGTAAAGTGCGTTGTGAAAGTTTAGCCATCAAAATGACTGAAGATGCAGAGACCAGCAAGGCGCAGATTATGGACAAGATGAGGAGCACTGTTCGGATATCTGGAAGAAGAAATCTGAAATCTGAAAGCACAACGACATCGTCACACAATGAACTGAAGTTTATTTCTTTATTGCTATAGTCTACAGTATTATTGTGAATTTAACTTCACCCTCCGAGAGCATAAACGACTCTTTACTCATTCTATCTATCCACGAGATTTTCTCAGACCACCGTCCACAAACGAACCCTGTGTTTTTGTGGAGTGGGCAGGTGGAGGAGGTCACATGGGTGCTTCTGAAAAATGTGCTCGTACATCTCTGGAAGGAGAAAAACAAGAACTTGTTGTTTTGGCAACTGGCACCCATTAGCTCTCCCCTGTCAGAGCCTGAACACATGCAGTTATGCAACGTGCAATCATGGAGATAATACTGAAAGAAGACAGTGAAAGCCACAACGACACCCATCGTATTGAAATGAGTGAAATAATTACCGGAGGATGTTTTCCATTAGCTTGGATGTGAATGTTTTTCGCCATCTCGTATCTTACCCTGTATTTCAGGTAAACCTCATCATCTTTGGGTTTTTCTATGATTCAATGATTCATTCCAGGAAATACGATTTATTTGTTCAGGCTTTGGTTGAATGTTTTGGTTGAAATTCATCCGTTTTATAGCACTCGTCCAAGAGATTGGATTCTATAGATTGCATTTTGCTCAGGAGAGGAATCAGGATAAAACAAATGTCCAAAATAACTCGGTCCTCGAGATTATAGGAGATAATTAGTGACGCACTGGAAGGCAGGACACTGGAACAAAGACTGAGACGTCACAAAAGACAACAGAAGATGAACAATATATACAACAGTTGCCAGGAGGCACAATCAGGCACAAGTGAAACACATCAGGCGAGGAAACAGCAATCAGACACGAGCTCCTCGTGTCTGATTGCTGTTTCCTCGCCTGATGTGTTTCAGACAGAGAGCCTGACAGAGTCATAATCTCACAAAGAAGACATCACACCATCACAGTATACTTGGCTTTTAATGATAAATCATCAAACTGACTTCATCATAATATACTGAAATACTGTTCATTAATATCTGAGTCCTAATATTTTTAATTCAACAAATTACAGTTGAGTGGCCTATAAAGGTTTAAAGTCACATTGATAAAAAAAGAATAAGGTAATACCAGTTTCACTTAATCCTCCTTTGTTGGATCAATAATAAGAGGTAAGTATTTTCCACTCATGTCCATTTTTAACAACCCAATTCATAGCGGTAATTGGACCGAACAATGAAAATCTGACTCGGTTATAAATTCCAGCGTTATTTGCCGTGGCTGGGGGGGAAACCAGAGCAGAGTCAACAACAGGCTAATTTGATGGAAGCGGCTCTGTGCACAAATCACCAGAAGGCGCCGGCGATAAGGACAAACGGAGCCAGAGAGAGTCCCGGGCGCAGGAGCGCCGGGAGCCGCCGGCAAGGAGACAGTAGCAGATTAAAGAAGAATAATGGCGAGGAGCATTTCCTGCCTGTAAATCAAGCAGGAAGAGTGATTCAGGCCAGCAAAGACAGTCCGTGTTGGTAATTTAAAGGAGCAACTGCTGACTCACCAAGTGTGTGTGCGATACGTGGGGGCAGTCAGGCGAGGCCGCCTCGCAGATCGAGGGACCGCCGCAGCTTTTCCCCTGAAAGCCGGAGCGCGGCTTAAAAATGACACTCGATACACTTCAGTCTGATGAGCCGACGGAGCAAGCGGGAAATCTCTATCACGCCGCCGTGAGGCGGATTTGGTGAAATTTGACGATCTTTAGAGAAAGGAGAAAATTCTGTTTGAGGTTTTACTGAATGGATAAAGAAGACAAAAGACGTTTTAAGGATTAAAGAAGTGAGCGGTGCCAAAAGTGACAAAGAGACAATCTGGTAGACATTCTGCTGCTTTAATGAAGAACAAATGATTTTTTTTTTCTTTGCTCAGGATTTCTGTTCTTCATTTTAAACACATTCAAATCAGGATTCTTCTTTTTTTACTTTCACATGTACAAAAAAAAAAAAAATCAATTGCCTGTTTAACACAGTTATTGTGAAGATTGATTCCTAACCTCCAAATGCAGTAATTCCTGTGTGAAACATGGTTTTCAATGGCTTCAAGCACTGCAGTTGTGTAAATAGACACCTGAAACACAATGAAAGTTTTTCGATCTCACTTGGGTACATTGTCAGGTAAACAAGAGTTTTTCTTATCGTGTCTTCTGTGAGCAGATTTCAAATCTGAAATGTAAAAACAAGATTTCTGAAATCTAGAGAAAACTTGTGAAACACGCTGTGAAACAAGTATGTTGGTGAGAGTGGGCTCGTCCACAGAGGGTCTGAGGATTTACCTGGTTGGAGATAGTGAAAAGTTGATTTGCAGTCTAATATCATTGACTAAATATGTGATGCAAGATAATTTTGTTGAGTTTTGCAATTGCAACAAACATTTCACTATAAATTGTATTTGTCCTTTTGGTTTAAGTTCTTTAGAACAGTGTTCCATCATTTAATGAGTTTTTTTTAATTAGTTCATGAATTTTTTCTTGACTTCTGGCCTTTTGCCACCAGTTACGAATAAATATTTAATTAGAAATATGTAAATACATTATTAATAGATATATTGAACAATCTCAGTCTATTTGGTCAAACATGTTGACATGTCAAGTATTTTTACAAACTTTTGCCCAAAAAGAAAACTTTGCCAATATTTTGTGAATCAATTCGTAGACATTGGAAAGTGATCTCTCCATTTATTTTAAAGGGTTGTTTTGTTATGAAGAGCACATATGTCATTGAGAATTTGGCTTTCCTGTAATTTTTGGGGAAGTTGGAAATGGGATGTTCATCACCAAGTCTTTCTTCCAGGAAACTACGAGCTGACAATAGATTTCAAGCTGTCATTTTTGCTGAGAACCAGTGGTTGGCGAGTTTACAATACTGCTCTGAAGAGGAGCATCGGTTAGCCACAAAAGCACGCCACTCCGAATGACTACGAGCTAACCCGACCCCATTTGATGCAGTTCCTGTCGAAAAACTGATGGCTTTAAATCAAACCGTAGATGTTTATGTGACTTAGGAATCGACGTGTGAACCTCATTTTCTCTGGTCTCTTTTCCTTCACTGAAGAGCAGATTTCAACACCTTCCATTACAGGATGAAACTTCTCAAGAGAGGCGATAAGATTCACCGATACTTCCTCCGAACGTCTTATAAGTCCGGCTCTGTGAAAAGAAGAACACCCTGTTCTGTCGTGTCTGGACCGACCGCGGACGCCACCTTGTTCCCCGTCAACTTATCGCTCAAACGATAAACATCCAAGGATCTGCTCCACAGCACAGAGGCTGAACAGCAGCGCTCAGTGACTCCAGACAGGCAGTCAGGAATGTTTCAAAAGCCTGCAAAGGTCGTTACGCAACAGTGTTTACTTCAGCACATTAAGGAACAATAAGAATTGAAGTTTGTCAAACACAAAAAAATAATGGGATATGACTGAATGTGGCGCTGGATGTGACATTTTGGACTCAGTGTTGCAATGTTATATTCAAATTATTAGCCTCGGCCAGCGTGGAAAAGCTCATTATATAAGTTTGCGACATTCTGCTGATATTTGCTCAGTGAGAATAACAAGTCTGCTTGACTTCATTTCACCGAGCTGTTTACCTTTCTCCTGTGTCACAAGCGTCTCGACCTCTCAGGGTCACTTCCACATCCTGAAACTCCTGCACTGTTACGTAAGAGAGAACAACGCGAGCGCACACATGTGCTTTGACAAATCCTGTGGCTTTACAAGGAATCAAGTGTGACGTATGTGGTTTTAAAGCATGAAAGCAAACAAATTAAATATATCCTTTAATGTCTGTTTCACTGTTGTCATGATCCTGACCGTTGCTGGACTTTCTACATATCAATTGTTTTTTCAGAAAGACCACTTCTGATACACTACATGTTTGCTATTAAAAAAGCACGAAAAAAATGAACAAGAAACAAATTATAAAGTGAGAAAACAACAAAACAAACTGAGAGGTTTCTCAATTAGTAAGACACATTTTTACAAATGGATTTTACTTTTAATATTTTAATTATAATTCAATAATGCTACAGTAAGATTATTTCTACTCAGTTCTGACTACTAACTTGAGGCCAATGATATAATCCTTTTGTTTTTGTTTTTTTTTTTAATTACTTTCTCAGTATATTTTCACTGATGAATGGACTGAGCCTTTGCTTAGCAGATTGAGGGATGGGGATGTATTCTGCAGGATTTCAAACTTAGAAATCATTTTAGGTGGATCATTGTGATAATTTCTTACAATTTGTGTCACTAAGTAGATGAAATTGGTGTAATTTCATGATTTGTTTACATGGAAATGCTCTATTATAGAACAAAAGCAGGAGTTTGAATCCTTTACATCCCCCACAAACTTATTTTTACTCACGAAGTGAAAATGATCTTTTGTGATAGAATTAAAAACAAACAAAGAACCAAAACAAAACAACAACAACAATAACACAGTGCCACGGACATTTTCATCTTTTATGCTACAAACATACCTTATCCCGGAAAAATAAATAAATAAATAAATTGTGTGATTTGATTTCAACCTGGGGCTGATCCTTCTTTGTACTTCCACAGATCTCATATTTCCTTCCTCAGCCTGTTTTCTCAAAGTTTACAATAAGTATTACCATTCCTGTTAGTTTCCAAGCGTCCCCCGTCCACTCTCTTTTGGAACTTGCTGATAGCAAATGATGTTTTCTGCATCGGGAGAGCAGAAAGATGAAAACAGCCTGAATACAGGCTGGAAACTCATTTTCTCGCCGTGTATACCAGGATCTGTCTGTCTCTTTAGTTGTCGTTAAACGGAATGAATCTCATTCGTCACACTGATACCGCTGCAGAAATATTGAATACATGTTAAAAGCTGCAAAAGCCCTAAAGATAGGTTTAATAATTCAGCATCATCGGGGAAAAAAGTCCCTTTTTTACCAGGACAAAGGAGCTGTCATGTTTTTACTTTGAATACAAGTAAATGTGGGCTTTTCATATTCATGAAATAAAGTATTTATATGCTCTTGAACCGCTAAATGTTAATAATAATAGTCTGCTAGCACAAGCTACCATGCACTCGTTTTACCAACCGAACTACTGAAAGTATACTATATCTGGGTAAATTTAATTAAGTTTATTTCAAGATATTTATTAGTCACAGGCTATATCTGGTTTAATCATGTTTATAAATATGATTTAGCAACCTTCTTACTTTAGTCTGGCTCAAGCATTTAAATATTGGAAACGTATCAAGCTAAATTCAACGAATTCTCTGCTTTCGCTTGTTTGGTTAAGAAGGTGTAATCTGAATTTTTCCACTAATAATCAGAAAATTTTATCTGTCCAAAGTGAACTCCACTCATCCAAATGCAAAAGCTTGCAAGTTTTCTTTTTACTTTTAATTTTGAAGCAAAAATAAGGCAATGCCTTGACCTAAAACCACATTAAAGAGAATAATTTATTTTCTAGTTAAAAAAAAAAAAAAAAATCAATGACACAGTTACAAAAATACATACAAAACCCCCAAAATATTAACCGAGGTGAAACGAGAATTATGGGACATTCATGATGTCATTCAAAATGGCCGCCCCGTTCAACAAATTTAGACACTACTCATCCAGATAAGTTATTTTCAGCGAGTAATGGCTGCTTTTAGCTCATCTTTTTTCCTAATAAACTGAAGCGGATGAGGGTGAATTTCAGGGTCTGTTTATGTTTCAATAGTATAATTTCTGTTAGCATCTAATATCTATCTCTATCATGCTAATGATGCCTCTTTCGCTTATCTAATTTGACACTAAAAGTACGCTTGGAAAAAAATACGTTGGCATACCTTACAACTAACCCAAACCCCCACATGTACATCCTGGCTTCTCTTCTATCAGTTACTTTCTGCTCTGTTTTTCGAACTCAAAAGTCAACAAAGCGAGCAAGAAAAGGCTAAAGTCCATCTTGTGGAGTAACCGGAGCAAACAGAGGGTCGCTGTGTTGGCACGACCGTTTATTGGAGTACGTTTGCAGCAGCGATTCACAGAGGTCAAGCAAACATCTTCAAGTGGGTACAAGTCGATCGAAAAAGCTTCTGAACAGCAAATGAAAGAATCCCGCAGCTGTTTGCATGTTCTTCTTTGTGCATTTTGTGAGCAATTCAAGTTTGAGAAAAGGCATAAATAAATAAGGCCAAGTGGAAAATAAAAAAAAAATAAAGAGAGACTGTCACAGAGGATACGGTTGCTCTTTACATCACAGTACAGCATATTTAAGGCAAAGAGTTAAAAAACAACAGCACAACATTTACATAAAAATACATTCAGTGAAAGTCCGTCGAGTTACACAAACATGCAGCTCACAGAAACAACAGCGTCGGCGAGAACATTAAGAGATGCTTGGATCGTCCCCTTGATTTGGCTTTTTTTTCTCTTCATCACAATACTGCTGCAAAAATAACTAAAACCTAAAATCTTATTAAAAATGCTCATTTCGATGCCTGAGAAATCCATTTTCCTCACATTTCCACGCTCTGAGTTTCATTTTTTATGTACATATTTCACAGTTTTGATGCTTTTATGCGTTTTCTGACCCATTTTACAATGTACATATACAGTGTGGGGAAAACTAAACAAAACAATACTGGGTACAAAAAGCAGCAATCCAGCAGGAAAAAAATCTTTTTTTTTTTTTTTGCAGCTTGTGCTTTTGATTTTGACATTTCTGGAGGAATCCACCACCAATCCTCCTAAATTCAATTCAACATTAATTGTTTCTTTGCTTTTTATCCAGCAAAAAAGATGTTCATTGTTCCATTTGGTAATTCATTTAACATTTTTCATCATTCTCCCTTGTTTTATTTGACTGCTTTTAAAACAAAGGATGGAACATGATCTTGTTTTCAACACATTAACAGGTGTTTGAGACCTATCTACAATTGTTTTTAATGGAAAAAAAAAGCTGGAACTGAGAGTTGTTGTGATGTATTGATAAACATGTCAACATTTAATCATGAAAGTTGAAACTTTCACTCAGACACTGCAACTGTAAATAAAATGCATACAATGAGAAATGTGCAGCCATATGCCCTTTCCAGGATATTATATGGAAGAAAGATAAATGACATGTAAACTTTGGAGAGGGTTAATAAATGAGCAGCAGTGCTGAATAAGCTGGATCAGAGGATTTTTGTTTATGGCTTTTATCTAATGAAGAATCTTTTTACATTCAGTGTGAATCGGTGGAGTATAATCCAGGGAGCTGCTTGTTATCCAATATCAGAGGGATTCAGAGGGAGGTAGTCTGTCACGCACAGTGAGCCACAATCTCGGTTGATGCCCGGAGTAAAACACCTAAATGGCATTTTCCATTTCTCGTAAAGAGTTCCGAGGTGAGAAATGAAGCAGGTGACTTCAAATTGCACTTAAAAACAGCAAAAGTGTCAAACAACAGGTGCTTTTATATTACAGAGTGTTTGTGGACCTACCTCTGACGCTGCTTGATGCAGCAGAGGAGAATGTTCGACTGATCGATCAGACAATATAAGCTCAGTGTTCAGCAGTTTGAACTGAATTGAATCCATTTTAGGTGATCCAGTTTGATTGGTCCAATGCAATTCCACCAGTCTGATTCAATTAGTTTGATTCGAATGAAATTGGTGAGTCTGGTTTGGAACAAATTGATGAGGTCAAATCAGACTGATTGGTTTGTTTGGATCATCGTCATCGAATGGTCGAATCCAATTCAGTCAGTTTGAATCAGATCGGTCAGTTCAGTTTAATCGATTCATTTTAAATAAAATTCTTCAGTCCTGTTTGATTGATGTGCTCCGAATCAAATCGATCGGTCAAATTTGAATCAATTCAACTGGTTTGATTTCACTGATCTGATTTGATCATTTTGAATCAATTCAAGTTAACCAGTTTGATTAGATTGGTCGGATTCTATTAGTCCAGCTTGTTTGTTCCGATCAGTCCGATTCGATCAGCCTGATTTGATCGGTCAGAGTTGATCGGTTTTAAACAATTGGTCCAACTCGAGCAGTATGACCTCCATCGGTTCTCCTTGGCTCACACGCAAAGGAACGCATTCGAGCAGCAGAAAATCTCCTTGAAGGTCTTCCTCATCTCCTGGCTGCGAAAGGCATAGATGATGGGGTCGATGACAGAGTTGCACATGATGAGGATGAGGTACATGTTGAAGTGCGACATGAAGCAGGTACAGTAGGGGTTCCTGGGGCAGCTGATCATGAGGATGAGGTGGAGGAAGAACGGCGCCCAGCACACCACGAACACGCCCAGCAGGATGGTGAGTGTGACGGCGCCCTTCATGTTGGCGCGCTGCTGGATGGGTGCGTTGCCCGGCAGCGCCGCGATCCGCTTCATGTGCAGGCGCGCCAGCAGGAACATGTGCACGTAGAGCGACGCCATGAGCACCAGCATGGTGAAGAAGAGCGTGATGAGGCACACCAGCACCATGGGGCTCTCCGAGTAGATGATGAAGAGGATGCCGGACACCGTGCAGCACGCCCAGATGATGCCGATCACCAGCATAGCCCGCCGCACCGTCACGATGTTGTGGTACCGCAGCGCGTAGAAGATGGTGATGTAGCGGTCGATGGCGATGGCCAGCAGGCTGCAGATGGATGCCAGCAGCGAGCTGCAGATCATGGAGTCAAACACATTGTCCATGCTCCTGATGACCTCGACGTGGAGCGTCAGGATCCCTCCGTTGATCAGCGCGATGACGATGGTCTCGCAGGCGTTGGACGCGCTGACGAGCATGTCGGCAACCGCGAGGCTGCAGATGAAGAAGTACATCGGCGAGTGGAGGTTCTTGTTCTTGGCGATGGCCGCGACCACCAGGATGTTCTCCAGCAGGCTGATGATGCCCAGCGTGAGGAAGACCTCGGTGGAGATCAGCAGCTGCTCGTAGCACCCAGTCGACGAGTCCTTCTCCTCCTCCGGGAGGTTGTCACTGGTGGGCATGACAGTGGAGGTCTGGCTCCTGTTGTACAGCAGCCCATGGTGCTGCGTAGAGTTCATAACGCCGTCTCTTTAAACTCCCCTCTCCTCTGCTCTCGTCTTGTTCTCCCCGTTACTTATCCATCTAATTTGCATTTCTCAGATGGAGAACCCCCAATCCCTAGAAGAATTCTCCGCCAGCGTCGCTTTATCAGACTGTCTGTTTCTCTGCAATCCGGCGTCTCATCTCCACTCTGCAAGTTCAGGGAAAAGGGGGTTAAAGAAAAAAATCCACTTCAGAAGAGAAACGAAGCGGAGTGGCTGAGAGAGAGTGGGAAAGTGAGAGGCAGAGCGAGACTGAGGGAGGATCGGCGCTTCCAGAGCAACTGTGATCTCCCCGCCCTCGCCTCTATTTTTCTATCCCTCACACACAAAAACAGACACACACATACACACACACACACACTCCTGGCAGTCCTATCCGCTGTCTGATAGCACGAGGAGAGGAGGAGCAAAGACCGCAGCCACGCATGAATGGAGATTTTCACATGAATCAGACTTTTTTTGCCACAGATAATGCTCTTTCAGCGTCTTTAGGTGATGTTGATGAGACAGAAAACACTTCAACTGATCTACTGAAGGTCTGAGTGCATGAAAACTGTGCGGAGGCTGAATTCTGTGACACATAATTAGCAAAAACATATGTTTAAAAAAAAGTTCATATGAAAAGCTGACAGAGAAACTTCATAATATTAAAAATAAGATTAAACAGACTGCAGTGATGCTGGAAAAAACAAATAAAGAATAAAGAATACTGTCCATTGAAACAAATACGACAATGTGAAGAAAGAAAAACGACTTTTCTGAAACCCTGCACTGCATATGCATGCCACGGCTGTAGTGAAAAGAAAAGTTTCTTTAAAAGAAAACTGTACCTACGTGAGTGCATGGACAATGACAACAATGACTCCAGAGAGACATGGCTCCCAGTCCATATTCTCCTGGGAAGTGGTAGTTTTATAGCTGAGAGTTATCCACAATAGCAACCCCACTTCACTGTCTGTCTATATAAATGTCTGTATTCACCATTGTTAATGTTTATAGTGTGTTGTTGTCTGTGTGGCCTCACTACAAAAGCAACCGATAGCGCTGACTGCTAGTCTGGCATGCACACTACATTATCTTCAGCATTTCTGACATTTACGACAGATGTCACGGCTGTTGTGTAAACAGGACGTTTGTGTAATCAATGTGTTCCACCCCAACTTCATTTCCTTCATCAGCAAAAATTTAGAAATGAGTGGGATGACAGAAAAGTCCACCAGAAAAACCAAACAGGAAATGCTGTAACATTGCATGAGCGTTGAGACTGATTACAGGCGGTTTATATTGAAACCTACTGCACTACAACTCAAGCTCCGAGGATACTTAACAGGTGTTCAAGGTCTGACGTGACTGCGTTTCTCCATGAGACTCAACTCGTGTCACGGTTTTCCTTCAAAGCAAGGCTTAGTCAGTGCTGAATCATTTTATGTCAACAGTCGGCAGCAGCCCTGGACACAGTCACGGAGACAGTCAGGATGAGGAGGATTTTCAACTCAGCTTTGTTGTAGATGAATTTGACAGCGAAGTATTGAATGAAATGCTGTCTGGTGAGGCTAAACCCGACGACATCGAGTGAAAAATGAAGAAATTATGGGGGAAAAAGTCGATAATTTCTGTTGTGGTAGTTATTTGCATTCAGGAGATGTCACTCATGTCACCTAAAAGCAAAAACTCAACCACACATTCTGAGGAGCGCCACCGAAGGCAAAAAAATTGATCATCAATAATGAGGGTGTCAAAGTTTTTTTTTACCTCAGCAAAGTTAGCTGCAGTGCAAAGCAATCTGAATCAAAACGCTTTAATATTCATGAAATACAAGATTATTTGAAAAATGTTCACATTTTATGCACTTCCTGCAAAACACATTGTCATAAAACATTATTTCAGCAGATTTTAATACGCTTGCTTTACTCAAACTCATCCTCATTGGTTTCTTATGGCTAACGCTGTTAGCTAGCTTTCATAGCTACTGTCGCAGTGCGACCTCTACTGGACAAATCTAAAAACAGCAGCTCCATTTTATAAATACTTGCAGTGATACATGTTTGGTAATTTGGCCTAGCTGAGGTGATTGTCTTAAAATTGAGCAGAATGACTCCATTCAGTGTGCATTAAAAACATTATGCGTAAACTTTTAAACAGCTGTGAATTTTTCTGCAGAAATGAGAGTGATACCCCTTGAACTGTGTGATCTTGTGTTTGAGGCGTTCCCACAAAACATGATTATATCTGGCGGAATGAGATGTCAGCAGCTGGAGCTGGACGTCATTTATTTCAGACATCCACGGATTGGCCCCTCTAATGATCACACACTTACTGTACACCAACTGCCAAGAATTCAAAGCCATCAGTGCATCTGCTCGGGAAATTGACGGGATGCCGTTTCCCAAGAAATCGTTTGAGGATTTTAAAAAAATGCTTCATGTCAAACTCGTTGGGTGACAGTGAAGATGACACGCTGCGGGAGGAGCAGGCGGAGCCGGAGGACAGGCGAGACATCCAGGCAGGAGATCTGGGCTGAAGACATCATGGCTCTGCTGCAGTGAATCCTCCATTACTGCTGAATTTGACTGACAGAGCAGGAAAAAAGGAACCCAGTAGAATTTAAAATGAAAATGATCAAAGAGTTCAGAGTGTGAGAAACTTGGGATTTACATGAGAAAAGCAAGGAAATTATTATCAGCAACCTATGTTTTGTTTATTTTTTTGTTTTATTATATCCTATGAAATATTAGGAACTTAAAAAAAAATAGAGGCAGTGATTGGCGATATCCTCTGGAATTATTATGAAAATCACCATGATCATCATATCTGCAGAGGGTCAGAGTTTCTATTTAGTTTTTTAATGAGCTGCCTCAAACAAAAAACAAACAAGCACAGACAAAACAATCCAGCACACACACACACACACACACACACACACACACACACACACACACACACACCTTAAATACCTTACAATAACCTTCCACGGCTGAAACAAATTCATATAAAACAGCAGTTGAGTGAGCAAAATGTTTTAACAAACATCATATGAAATCTGGGATTAAATCTGCGTGAGCGATGGAAAGTGTCAAGTCAATAAATAAACACCGCAGGAATTCATCGTCAAGGTCATTTGTTCTCTTAATGAAGCACACTTTAGAGCAGTTTCCATGGTGAGTGTGTAGTGCAGTCACTTGATTTGTCCTCGTACCTCACACATGCACACACACACACACACACAAATGTCCCTGAAACATCAACCTTTTGAATTTATTTTTGAAATACCATCCATTACAGTAAAGAAGGAGGCGTCTGAGTTGAAAATGAATTTAGATCAAAGATACAGCTTGATGTGATGCATCCATTAGTGGTAATAACGAAAAGGGGAAAAAAGCCTCCCTGTGATCAGCATTAGCTTCTGATTCAATGTTGTCAAACATGTGATCCCCAACCTTTCGTGGAGGTTTGTACCAGTGAAAGTGCCTCTCGGATGGTGACAGAGAGATTGAAAATAAAGCTTTAGTCCATTTTTTTTTTCCAAACATGTTGTGTGTCTGAGCTGAGTGAAAATAGCATTGTTAAGTGCTGGTGTTTAAGAGGCAGAACAGAGCGAAGGGCGGCCTTTGGCAGGCTGACGTGTGCTTGATTCACAAGGTTTGAGCTTCTGCACACTGATTGTTATCAGTCGCTTAGCGATGCTTCGGCTCGGATAAGACTGATTGTCATCCTGAAAGCTACGTGTCGGAACTAGAAATTTTGTTCAGCTGCACGCCCCGTCACTATGAAGTTGAAATAACTTCCCGGAGAAGAAAACAACTCAGCAGAATTGATTGTAATCAACCACCAGTGTGAGATGGAGTCGTGACAGTCGCCCCTGGTCAGCTCGGACTTGCAGAATCCAAAGCTTTGCTTTGCTGTTGGAGCTGCGGCGTTCCAGCTGAAGGCTGCAGCTCGGCTGCACAGCAGCGATTACCCAGCAGCCTGCACCCGAGTGGACTCGGACTTAAGCATATTATTGAAAGCTCTGCAAACGGTTGGTTGGTCGGTTTGCTCAAAGCACTGTGGATTGAATCCGATTTAAAAAATAAAAAACAAAATAAAATTAGCAGAATAACAAACAATGGGACAAGTTTAGAGTCAAATAATTTTATGATAACAATACAACAGTCTTTGAAATGAAAACACAACTCTAAAACTACCAAGTCCTAGGAAAATATTGACTGGCAGTCGTGTCACTCAGGAGGCTGCCATTGTTCTTGCACAGAAAACTGTTAACAACAGCCGCATGGACAGTAGCAGTGTTTCAGAAAAATCACATTTTCCCCCTTTCCCTACAGAGAAGGTGTCGAAGTGTTTTTTTTTTTTTTTCAAAGTTTGACTTAACCGAAGATCAAAGTTTCTCTGATTGAATCTGACAGAAGTACTGTATGTCTGTATTTTTCACTGATTTCTCAGAGACAGAGAAACAAGAATTACTGTAGGTTTTTTTTAACTCCAATAATGTTGGCTCTGACTGCTGCACTCATTTCTGTCCGCTCCGTGCAGAGTTTTTTAAGTGAGTGGATTTGTGTCTGCTGGATGGATGGAGGAGAATTCATCGCTGCTCATGGAGGTCTCTGCTTGCTGCGGCTGATATTGACTGAAAACTCTGTAAAAGACAGAAAATCAGGCGTATATAACATACTCTGATGATGTAGAGCCCACGCTGCTTTTCTACAGGAAATTGTATTGAAGAGCAAAATAATAGCATCACTTATTTTAGTAACATATGGGCTCTGAAAAAATAAAAAAAATAAACTGAAGTGCATCCAGTCCCGACAAATACATTAAATTTGCACTTATCCCAGACGAAATACCGAGATGCAGTTCTCCTGAAACAGCACTTTGGATCTTGTCCAAGAACTTGAAGAGATTTCAAACGAGAAATTATTTGAATAAAGTGGAAGTGTGTTTGGAATATCAGTGTGTGTTTGCAATGCTCCGTCTGTTAAGAAACCAAATAATGTGCCGGCCTTTCAATTTGAAGTGTGTGTTGAATCTTGATTGCAATCTGTAGCTGAACAAGAAAGCACAATTCAGTTTATCTATCTATCCAGCCCTCTAGTGCAACTGGACAGCCAGATCTTTGTTGACATTGCTCAGCCTATCACATGAAAATTGGTGCACATTGATGTCATGAATAAATACAAATAACAAATAAATATGTGAATGAAATACAAAGAATGAACTTCCTATAATGGCGAATCAAAAACAAGAGCAGAGCATCCCAAGACCAAGACTTTAAGGGCCAGAGACTGAATCAAGACCACGATCTTGGGTACGACAATGTTTCTGTGGCCTAATATCAAAGTACTGGTCTTATAGCTGCCTCAAAATCTAGATGACTGCTCAGCCAGCCCAACAGTGCAGTTCGGATGATACATTACACTGTTTCTCCTCTTCTACAACCCATGAATGAGCGCCAGGCAGATTAACTTTGGTTCGAAAGGTGAAAGCGGGGGTCGTTTGATCGACAAAGTCTCACCGTGCCCACGAGCGTCTACCTCTTCTTGTCGATTGATCTAGTTATTTCATTCAATTTCTAGTTGTGCTTTTTTTTTAATCCTTTGTTTTTTTTATTTCTTGTGTTTTTCGATTTTATGTGGTGTTTAGTGACTTGTGGTTCGCAGTTAAGGGCCACCAAACTTTACTGTTGTCAACAAAAAGAGTGAGGAAGAGTGAAAATTTCTCCCTGAAGTCGTATTTTCTAAGATTGACTGAATTATGCACTGAGACTTTTGCATTCCTGCATTTGATGGATTGGTTGATGGTAAATTTGAGCCTTGATTGCATCAGTATGTAAAGTTCTGTGGTGTCAGGCCATTAAAAAAACAACTTTTTTTTACATATCCTCTTCTCATTAATGATATCTGTATTGATAAATTTGTCACTTCATTATTTTTTTTCATTGTTTTTGATAAAGAAGTTCAATAAAATACCAAACAAATCTCCCTCTCATAGTGGCCAAACTGTGGAGGGATTTGACCTGAGAACGACAGCAGAATAGTAACAAAATAAGAACCTAGCCGCAGCGTACCATCACAGCATGAAAATTGGTGGGATGTCTTGTTTTCCTGCAGGAAGGTAAATGGCAGATTTCTCACTTGAGTGCTCATGCCCGTCCGCCGGCCCACAGTCCGCGAGGGTCACTCCACTTCGCAGACCCTGCTTTCCTTCAGTCTTTTTTTTTTTTTCTTCTAAGAACAAAAACTGCTTTCTACCAGCCAGAAAAGTTGCAACACCTTTTTCTGAAGTCTGCTTGCAAGAAGAATAGCACGAAGAAAGAACTTTCAGAAACTTCTCCGGGGAGTTTTCCGTGCCGCTGCTGAGAGGATAATAACAGAGACCATTACTCTGAACAACACCCAGGAGTTTCACCAGAGGATCACACAAGATTTGGGGTTTTTCACTCGCTGTCAGGGAGCTTATTTGCTTTCCATTTGTCCTCAGGCTTTCTGCACAGCGTCAGGGCTTCACTTCTCTATTTGAATCTGTTCGAGCGCTGCAGTGTGAATTCCCATGTCACAGAATTTAAGTATTTTTGGGCTGTTATGCAATGAAGCCTCCATTTACACGACAATGTTTTCAAGTGAAAACGGAAACATTTTGTGTCTGCTTGCATTATATGTAAATTTGCGGCGATATTCCCCACTTAATTCTGACGGCCTTTTCAGTTCCAAAAAAAGGAAGGACAAAATTCACTTCCTAATGTCAGCTAGCAGCAGAAAAATATAATTTCAGTCGAGACATTTCATACACCTCGAGTTCACGGACCGCACAGCAGAAGAAACTTCGCCCCTCAAGAGGGTGCCACATAAACCAAAGTTTTTCTGATCCAAAGAAAAAAAAAAATTACATCACTTGTTTGTTGACGTCCATGATTTTCTCATTCAGTATGTACAGGCCTTTATTCTACCATTAAAAACAATAAAGCTGCTTTTTGACATCATGAAATTGTAAACAGTTGTGATGGTTGTATTGTGTAAACTTCTTTGTCTTCTTTTTAATGAACTGCCTGCTTTCCCCCTCGTTGACGTCAAAGGCGCTGAGAAACTCGACAGTAAATCACAGCTGTGTCCATAAAGCCATTACTATTATTCTTTTTGAAACACTCAAGGACATCAGAATCAGAGGCCCACACAGTTAGAAAGGTGCCTCTTGTCATCTATGAAGTTTTTTCACTTTAGTTTGGGAAGAATTTCTCATTTTGTGTGTTTTATTTTTCTAAACACATCCACATTACAGGCCCAACTTTAGTCTGTTTATTACTGTGCACTTTGATGGAACATTAGTCACTGACGCCAGTAGCTTTTTACATATTAAAAAATACACTCTGTCATTACAGCAATTCAAAATTAATCAGTTATTGGAGCAAGTCATTGTTTTTAGGAATGCATGAATATGAAGCACTGGAGTTACATGGTTAGTGGGAGGAAGATGCTCTATAATTTGGATGAGATGTGCACTCCTGCAGTAAACAGGAGGTTATCGAAATGGTAACCAAGCTGCTAATACAATGAATAAGAAGCTCAATGACTCTCTTTAGTGGATGCTACAGAGTTACTAACAGCCCTTAGAAAGGAAAACTATTCTTAATTTAGTCCTGCTAATGCTAGTGTTACAATATTTACACTTTATGTTTTTGTCAGCAGTTGATTCAGGTTTAAAGAGGTATTCTTACAACAAAACTAGCATGTAAGTTGTAAGTCATTCAATGAGAGTAATTAGTTACTTATGGGAGATTGCTGTAAAGTGGCTAAAATTTTTACTCCGTAAAGTCTCTTAAAAAAAAAAAAAAGAAAAGAAAAAGCATAATTTTTTTTTTTTAATCAACTTGGTTAAAAACTATTCATAGTGTCTTTATTTGTCAAACTTTGCATTTTTTCCACAATCTAATGCATACACTACATCACAATAATTCATATGCAGCACAGACACTGAATTAAAGTTCCTATTGCCAGTAGATATGGTAAAAAAGGTTGAAACGTCAAGCCCCAAAGTGGAAAGTAAGAATGATGCAGGAAAAAAAAAACAAAAAAACAAAAAGCAAAAACAAACAGGAACCAAACAGAGGTCTGACACTGCTAAGGCAGGAGGACATTCTCTCTGGAAGCAGTGGCCTGAATATTAAATGCTGAGAAACATCCAGTCCTTCAAAAGACTTAGTGAAGTAATGGATGGTCGGCCTGTGTTTAGATTGTTCCAATTGGACTTGGAATTTAAAGGCTCGTCTGCCAGTGACTTCATTTTGCCTGCTGCAGAGTGAGAAGATGTGTGAGGCATGAGAGGCAGTTAAAATATTCATTTAAAAAAGAATTATGATGTCTTTGAAGATTGAGTCATGACTGCTTCCCACTTTCATACAGGAAACAATGGTGACATTGATATTGCATTATAAAATAACTCTACAGGCACTGTTTGAAATAAGTGGGTGTGTATCAGAAGGGATTTAATGTATAACATCAGCATAGTCAAGCAAAGGTAATCATTGTTGTGTTGTACATCATTTTGTTGTCTGGAGATTCAAGAAGGTTACAGAATGATAAAGTACGTCAAGGTTGCAACTTAAATTGTTCATGAAAAACTGTGAAAGTTTGGGATCAAATACAAGGATGAAGTGTCCAATCCATCAATGAATCAGTGTGTGCAGGCAGAAGAGTTTCTCATCATCTTTTTATTCATTAATCTGCATTAGATGTGTAAATTACAGTATCATCGGCGTATAAATAAACTTGGAGGTCAAAATTTCCATCCATTCATTTTCTGTACTACTTATATCCTGTTCAAGGTTGTGGGACACATCTGCACATGTCACCAGTCCATCAACAACATCAATGTAATTCAATTTTTATACCTTTAACTAGTATTTCTATATATATTTTGAGCACCAAGGGAGGGTTTTGTGTGACATGCTGGTTTCAGAAATGTGCTCTCGATATGACGCTTTTACCCTGCGCTCAGACTCAGCGGCAGATCGATTCACTCTGCAGCAACAACACAGCGGATACACTTAAGAGAAACCGGTCAGGTTGACCTAAAGGATGCACACAGTCATCCTCAAGCACATGAATACACTCTGAGGGGGGAAAAAAAAAAACAAGCTTTTGTACACAGACACACAGAATACACTGCTTTAAAGATGAATGTTAAAGTGGCTGGTAAACATCGCTTCTAAATCACATTGTATTATATCACAATTATGAAGCAGTTACATATTAGATAATCATCACCTGCTCCTATGCTGTGTTTTTGTGTGCATTTTATATCAAGTGCATAATTAAATGTGACGTAAATGGGGCATGAAATAAAGATAGAGCATCCTTGGAACCTCTGCCACCCAAAGAGTCCACAATTTAATTTGAAAGTAATTAATTTAGAATCGTCGTCATGTTGATCCCTCCGAACAGACAGTGGCACTTCGCCGAGAGGAGGAACCAATTACAGAGAGCGAATGGTTGAACGCCTCTGTCGGCCTGCACGCTGGAATTAATCTTATCTCATTCTGCACCACCAGGGGAAAACAACACGTTGAGAGCTGTTTGTCAGCAAAAACTCCTTTGGGCTTCATCAACATCTACTGGAGAAAGCATTTCAACAGGTTGGATCCCCACAAAAAATGACAAGGATTTACATTTTTCTGTAAAATACGCTGAAAAATCCAGTGAAGTTTAAAATAAAATTGAATTTGAAAATGGAGCATTTATTTCAACTCTGCAATTTGAATAATAAAGCACCCTTTGGTTCCTGAAGCCTGACGTCATTATCAATTCATAGGATGGTTTTCAAACACTCTAATAAGGACACAGTGTGCTGAGAGGGAACCACCACCACCACCCTCCTCCATCCAATCCCCTGGCTTCATTATGACCCATTCATTACAAGGAATCAAAAGCAACACGCAGAAAAATAAACTATATTTAGATTTCATTTTCATTCATGTCATATTTGGTGTGTGAAGATGGAAATGTCATGATGCTGATGTCCAGAAAAACAGATGGACACATTTGAAATGGCATCTTTGAGCATTTTTGAGCATGTGCACCTCAAACTCCTAATTCATGTTTTCCCCTCAATAGATCGGTGCGCAGGTGGCTGTGGTTCAGTGTCAGTCGTCTGACAATCGTCTGTCTGTCTGCATGTCAAAGTGTCCTCGGGCAAGACACTGAACCCTGAATTGCCCCCGGTGGATGGATTGAGCGCCTTGCATGGCAGCCGCCCTGCCGGTGTGTGAAAGTGTGTGTGAATGGGTGAATGTGATAATGCAGTGTAAAGCGCTTTGGTCTCTGCTAATGCAGATGAAAAAGTGTTATATAAGTGTAGTCCATTTCCCATTTTACCAGATGATATAAGAACAGTCAGTGGAGAGAAGCTGCAAGTTCCAGCTGTTCAAATGTTCCAGTTATTGCTTAATTGGACACATTCATACATTTGATCACCGCATTCGACACTTTGCTTTCTCTGTTTTTTTTTTTTTTCTATATTTTTTGTGTGTTTGCTTGTTTCGTAAATGGTACAATGTGAAAATCGTACAAAAAAACCGCTGCACGTTGACTTTTCTTCACTTCTTCAAAATTACTAACAGCAACATTTTTTGATTGTTTTTACTTTTCTTTGCATGAACTTCTCCTAGGAACCATCATAACAACTTGGCACAGTTGTTTTTGTTGTTGCAGCATTTTACAATTTTTTCTTCATTTATCTCCATGGTACTTTGGTCATATGGACGATTTCATGTTTTCTGACATATTGAATCCATCTCGCCATGAGGGCTTGTCTCCTTTTCATCATTGTGTCCATTTTACATTGAAATCAAGCTCCATCAAAGCAGCTGAAGTTGAACTGATCCCTCTTGAAAGCAGATAATGATCTGATTTTCAGTGTTCATGTAAACAGGCTCTCTGTTTCTCCTCACGGAGGCTGCAGGGAAGTCAGCCTGGAAGTGAGATCCAGCTGTGTGTTGCCAGTGGTCGGTGTGGAGCCGTCGTGCAGGAAATCCGAATCAGCGGCGTGGCGGACGTTCATTTCTCGAGCTGCTGAGTGTGGCGCTGTGACCGCGGGGTAATTGCTTTGTTTGGCGTTCGGGGGATTGATGCTCGGAACAATGACCCACTGCGAGCGGTGTGAGCGAACCAGAAGAGAAGAGGCACAGGCTGGACGGCTGAACAATGAACTGAAACAATGAAATAGAACGAGCTGCACAACCCGGTGATAATTCAAATACAACACCAGTTTCACAATGTCACAAGGTTTCTGTCGCTTCACCGAGGCATTTACAATCTGAGGAACTGTTTTTAAGTCCTTTATCAGTTATATATGTTGTTGCGTAACTCTTCTCATATAATTCCTCCTCCCCTAAACTCACTCATCCTCCCCTCTGCCCCCTCTGGTTCTCTTCATCTCCCTTCTTCTATCTCTAAGTTCTCATTTTTCTTCGACCTCCTGCTCTATGAGCCGAAAATTCATCCTTCTCCCTTCTGCATCTGAATTGTCCTCCATGCTCCTCGATTTCATCTCAATCCTCCCATCTTCCTAATTTTTCAACTCATCTTTTTGCCTGTCCCACATATCTTCTAAATCATCCTTCCTCCTGTTCCTTCTCATCCTTCTTTCTCTACCTTTTTAGCTTCTTTATTTAAGTTTATTTTTCTTCACTCCTACCTCTTTTTCTCCTTAATCTTTCTCTTCCTCCTTTTCCTCTTCTGATATTCATTTATTTACGTTAATTAATGCCGATAGTCCAATCTTCAAGAGAAACTTATTTTTGGCAGACCCAACATGAAGCAATGTAAAATAGTGCAGAGCTGGTTGAATACTTGAGACTTTTTTTTTAAATGTTTTTCAACAAGTAACTTGAACTTAACTATACACATTTACAGAATATTTCCATCTATATGTATTGTATGGATGTTGCTATTTACATAATTCTTCATGTATAAATTACATTTTAAATGGTTTAATTCACCATGAGCTGTGGCCCACTGGGAGAAAGTGTCTTCACCCTCAGGTAAAGATATGAAATCTGCATGATTAATTTATGAATAAGCTTTGTAACATTTTGATTTTCTCAGCAGCGCTGTGAGCATTTATTTTCATTTGTCTGACCTGCTGTTGTCTGGTCACAGCTGCACCTTCAAGCCGCTGCCTGAAGTCCACACCTGAGTCCGGTGCGTGATGCATTCACTGACCCTTCCCTACGCAATCACTGCTCTTTTACACATCCTCATTCCCCCGGCTTGCAATAAAAAAACAAAAATAATAATCCTAAAAAAAAAAAAAAAAAAAAAAAAAAGACCTCCAGCACATTTAATATGATGCATTAAAATTCTAAAGCCCACGCTAAATCATTCAGGCAATTACACTTTTCCGCACGGCCATCGGAGCAACGTCTGCTGCAGAAGAAAATCGCCCCAATGGAGCAATGACATGTGCTGGCCGAGCCACGCTGCGGATAATTACCAGAGATTTTCTGGTAGGTTTGGTCCACCTGAAGATGACCAATTTACTGTAGGTTTTTTGGGTTGAATGACGCACTTCAGCTGCACTTTAGCTCATTTTAAAACCCAAAATGAACGGAACCCCAGCTGAAAGATAAAGCTTATAGAATTACAGCTTGTTGCAAGGGAACTGACTCGGGTACCTTTGCAAAGGTTTGCTCTGGTTACTAATTTTGTGTGCACGCCACCTTTATGGGTAAAATCTGAAGTGCTTGTGTGTGTGTTTTGGTGTGTCATTATATAATCCACAGAATTCACAATGCAATGGAATGATGCCCCGCCGACTCCTCCGTAATGAACAATTCAGATGAGATGAACAATTCTTTTGCAATTAAGACCTGACTTGTGCTGACCACTGCACACCTGGTCTGAGCGTGCGAAATGAGCGAGTTAATGGACGCGATGAGTCGTGAGTCACCGCTCAGTGACGTGACTCACGGGTGTTGAACGGTCCGCTTGTACTCGTAGTGGTTAGCGCTCAGCCTGGTGTGAACCTGCCCGCTGGCAGGGTGTGATGGGAAAACACTACAGTGAAACTCTTTTCTCTTGAGAGTTTTGTCCCTTTCTCCAGTAATTGACCATCATCTCTCTTACGATGAAAATATGTGGTACTGCGCTGATGACGGGTTTTGGAACTCACCGCCTCAGAATGTTCTCAGGAACACATAACCTCATATGAACGCAAGTAAGAAAAACACTCCATTGTAATGTTTCTTCAGTTCTGTCTGTGCTGTACACGTGCTGCACGTAACACTGAAACTAGACCTCAGTATTCTGTTGTTGGTGTTTCTCTTTTTTAAGAGAAAATTCATGGAACAGGTGTTACAAGTTTTCTCCTGGTACTGTGGCTTTCCTTCATGGTTCAAATACACATTTGTTAATATCAGCCAGAGAACTTCCATTGCCTGTATGTGGTAAAACCTATTAACCTTGCATAGCAGATGGGCCTGCCTGATTCAGTTCCTAAATCCTGCAGATCCCATCTTGTAGCGCTCCATAGACCAATGATTTCACTCTGTTACAATTTTGCCGGCCCAATCAGGGGAAAGAGGCGGGAGCTGCGGGAGGAGCGGAAGTGACGAGAAGACGTGACGACAGCGGGAAGCGCACAAAAGTTTGAAAACAATGGCGGCATGCGAAGCGATCTCCGTGGACACGGCAATATCTGCAGTTTTATAAGAAAGCGACTCAATTTCTTCTTTGAAAGAGGGGCACAGAACATCACTTCAAGTCTTTTTGTCAGGAAACCATGTCTACTGCTTCTCAGCAGCAGCGCACGTAAGCTACGTCACACCGTGGCTTGATGCGGATTGGTCTGTGGTGAGTGTGTCGCGTGTCAATCAGAACGGTCGTCCAATCTTCTTCTTCTTTGGTTCGAACGGTCGCCCAATCGCCAGCTACGGATTGTTTTGAAGGTCCCGCTTCTGAAATCAAATCGGAAGAGCGGCTACCCAGATGGACTTGTGTAATATTTCCGTGGCGGACATATGAAACTGTCCATCTGGCGTGTCAGGTTAAAAACCCATTGCATCCTGGTAAAAATGGTATGGAAGATGCCTGAAGGGACTGATGATGAAAAAGTACAATCATGCTTTCAAAGCTCACATGGTCTATCAAGTGATTTCTTGTTATTGTTTTAGTAAAATAGATGACCTTTTCCGGAGCATTATTTTTTAAAAACAATTACCAGCTCAGAGGAAAATCATATCTGGACAAGAACAGGTTCCTTTGCTTGATGACGTATTTAAGATCACTAGGCTGTGGAAAGGACCAGATTTCCTCCACAATATTACACCACTGAGACGAGCTCCTCCCTCTAAAAGGCTATCATCTCCTCTATTACTTCTTGTATTTGATTCATCCTTCCAGAGCTTATTAGTGTGAAAAGCCTGGCCATTGCCTGTTTGCTAACTGCAGACTTTGAAGAAAAAAACCTTTTCCAGGCACATTTCCCATGTGAAATTTTAGTAATCTCTCATCGATTGTGGAGGCACATTCGGAACAGCACTTAAATCTGCACATCCAAAGAAGACTTTTCAAGCACTTTGAGGCTTCATTTTACCTTGAAAGCTCTACTCTTGGCCTCAATGTACCGTCCTTGATTAAAACGACACAATCATTTCTCAGGTAATTTGGTTTCAACTCTCTTGCCTTCCGATCTTGGCACAATGACCAGTGCTTGGACATGAGAGGTTCCAATCATTTAGGCTCAACTCAAAATAAGTTGCCAATATCCACGACATAGCTGGAAAATGAATCCATCCTCTACACACACTTCATCCAAGCCAAAAATCATGAGGTTATGGTGAGGTGGAGCCTATTCTGGCTAAAGTTTAGCAAGACAACACAGCGTACCACACACTCAGCCATTTAGAGTCATCAATAAACCCAACAGTCATGTCATTCAGCCATTTTTTACATTCTAAGCAGCTTAAAAGCAAGATTTTTTTTTTGTGTTCAGGCATCATATCCCATTGGGAGTCATCTGGGGGCCAATAAATTACCCACAGATCCCTGGGAAAGACCCAACAGCTGTGATCAATACAAACACAATTGCTGCTAAAGTGCAATTGGGAACTGAAGCAAAGATGAGACTGTCATGGCGAGATGAAGAGTAGAGTATGAGTAAATTTAACTCATAATGTAAAGCCCTCTGGGTAATGAAGAATGTGAAAAAGAGCCACATGACTGAGATCCAGTTAATGCGAAATCTATTGTCAATTAATTTGTTTGATTAATTGGCTGAAACTGAACTTTTAGGGTGAAAACTGCAGTATAGCTTGAGCTTGTCTAAGCTACCATACCTATTTGTGCAATTTAAAGAGCTGATGATCAAAAACCTGTCATTTGAACTGTGAGGACTGGTTGGAAAAACCTCATATAGAAACTCCAGGTAAGATTCATTCCCCCTTCAAAAAGTTTTACCATCATAAGATGAGACCACTTCACCAATCCATCCTCATCTATACCACAAGCTGATTTCAAAGATTTCAGTGTGATAAATACAGACTTTTATACTCGCTCTTGTCATAATGTAACCTTTATTCAAAGACTAACGGATCCACGTCATCCATCTGTATGTGGGCTCTCTGCACAAATACTGATTTAGCTCCAACTAAGGAGTCTTTCTTTGTGGAGACCATGACTTTAGGTATGACAATTCATACAGAAGTCAAGTTTATGAGTCATTCTTTAAAGGATAAAGCTCAAGGTTCAAGTATGTGGAAAAAGTCGAACACTTTGAGGAGAGACTTTTTCCTGTGACTGTATGGATTGTGAGCGAATGCTCCGCTCGCCACACAGCCACGGAAAAGTTAATGGCATCTGATGAAGCCGTTTGTAAAAGCAGCAAATGGCACAGACAGTCCGGCCCTGCCGCAGCTCTGTAATTAGGTTTGATAGAGCCCCACACTGACCCCCATTTCTTTCATTCTCCGAGGGGTTGCTGTGTGCCATCATTTCCCTCTCGACCACCATTAAAAATAATAAGTCCACAGATAAATCACAAGGCATGCCCACAAGACAAACAACACAGCTTCCTCTGTCACAACAAATTCAACAAGTGTTAATTCATCCCACGTACCTGGGGTGATTTTTAATTCTACCACTTCAAGCGGTCATTTGATTTTCTGTTTTCTTTAGCGATAGCGTGTCTCTGTGTGTTCTGTTTCACTTTATTCACACTTGGCAATCGGCAGCATTTTGCCTCCTACTTGATATCCAGCAGCTCCATTAGGGACTGTAAGAGAAAACACAGATGCCCAGAATGATCACATAAAGCACCAAGTCAGAGACGTGCTTATTCACAAAGTGAGTTTTCGATGCTTGTTAGAAAGTCACATAACTTTATGAAATTGGTAACTCGGTTCCAGTTATTCTACGTTTTGTCGTTAGTGGAAACAGCTGAGAAGCGGCAGGGTTAGCTGTGAACTTTAATTGACACTCGAAAGCTATTTTCTACAAGAGCAGCTTGTTGCCATTTCACTAAACTCCTGTTTACTTTGGGAGTAGCGCCTCATCATTCCTGAACTAACTCAGTAGCTGATAATGCTGTCCTGCATGGAAATTATTAAGAGAACTGTTTACTGTTGTCATGGCGCAGGATTTTCAAAAGTTCCACCTCGGGAGTAGTTTTCTGAAGGTCTGCAGGTTTTCTGAAGGTCTGTCAGAGGCTCCAAACCCCATTGTCATGTAAACGGACACCCAAAACACAACAACAAAAAATTCCGTATTAATTTCAAAATGTTGATGTCTGAGTCTTTGCTCCTCAGCAGCTCAGCATTGGTTAAATTGAGAAGATGCACCAGCAGTCATACACACATATTTATACATGATTTGTTAACTTATCGGCTGCCGTTGGGGGACAGTGCGGCAGACCTGGTGCATAAATTTCACACTTGTAAACAGGGGCCAATTCAAAATATTTAATCTGGCTCAAAATGATCAAAATCTGATTTTTTTGTTATCCAGGTATCAGGTAATTGATCTGTAAAAAGCCAAAAAAAAAAAAAAATTCAGAAAAGTCACTGTTGCACTTCAAATGTGGGGTTTTTTTCCCCACAAAATGCTCATTTTCTCTGTTTTCTGATCAGGGAGAGGTGTTTTTAGCAAAATCAACATATGTTCTACTGCCGATTACCACACGTAAAATGACAGAAACAAACTTTTTTCCTGATGAAAGAAGAGAGTCTGCTTTTGCTAGATTCACCGTCTAAATACTCACAGAACACAATATTCTTTAGGTAATTAAAAATCAGTGTAAATCCTTGAAAACGCTGGCTGTATGGAGCTCTCTGCTCTGAAAATGTCTGGCAGTTAACAGAATGAGCTCAGCACATACATCATATAACTTCACTTTTTCTTCGGCTCAGCACTGCAGCCTGCTCCGTATCAAAAGTCTGCTCAGACGCCGAGCTTGTGCAGTGGGCCTGAACATTCAAACGTCACATCTGCATTTGGACGCTGCTTAGAAACCACAGTCGTTCAAGGACACTCGCTCACGGAGCGGGTCATAGCGGTCTCCATGACACAACCAAGACAACTCATTTAGATCATTTCAGGCATTTAACAGTGACCTAAGCTGATGCCGTGCAAGCGACGGCACAATTAGGATGATCCTAGCTTTCAGTTGAAAATCCAAAGCGTGTTTTGAATCTTGTTGTTCCTCTAAATTGCGCGCCGCTCTCTGTGTGCATGCCCGGTTCATTACTCGCCATCGCTGTGGCAGAAAATTGGATTTATAAAGAAAAAGCAAAAATATAGATAAATGCAGCTGAGAATGGTATTGTTAAAGTTTGAGATTATGTAAGACAAAAGTAGGACTTAGTTTAGAGAAGTTACACATAAATGCGGGGGCTTTGAGATTTGTCAGGCCTCTTATATGTGGTAGTTTGCATTTTTTCCCCCCACTTTATCCAGGTATTCCACTTCCAAAAAGATCATTTAATGGTACCTGAAACACTGCTTTAATATCCAATAACCTGATCTATCAAATAAATAAATAAATAAATAAAACATTGTCAAGCAATATCTGGGAAGCTGATCAACTAACATAACGAACTAAAGATTGACTTTGATAGAGGCACAAAATAACAGCCACTACAAATAAGATTATCTAAACTATTGTAAGGATTTTAGGCTGAGCTGAGTAGAACTTCAGACGTGATTTAAAGGCTCCCATCTGTTGCTGATTTCGCTCATGTTGTTATTTCTAAATCACACAAACGTATCGTTGGTGTCAAACACTGAAATTCACACCCATGGGCACTCTAGAGTCATTATTCAACTTCACAAACAGGTAGAACATGCAAACTCCACTGAGTCTTGAAGCCAGAACCTTCACATTATGAAACAAGAGTTTTAACTACAGCATCATTATATGGGCTAGCAGATCTGTGTCAGTGAATCAGAAAGTCCATTTCACTACCAGAGCTTGAAAATAGTTCATTTAATCGCTATTTCATTAGAAGGATTCAAAAATCAAGGTGTTCTTATGTCTATGATTATAAAGAGGTAATTATGATTATCATAATTTCTTTCTGTGTGTCCAGAGGCGGAATCGGCTCCTGATAGGATCCTGATTTGTTTGCTGATGTTTTTGACTTGAGCCTACCTTGCAAACTTCGGAAACTTAAACAAGAGCCAAATTTCAATTGATTTTCAGAACAAAACTCAGTGGTATACATTTGAAGTTGGTAAAAAGAAAACAAGACAAACCGATACAGGATATGATTGGCCACAAACAAAGTATTGTATGAAAGTCTGCAAACAGTAGTCGCAGTGGACCAGCTGTGGAAATTCCCTATGAGGCAATAACTTCTCCTGGTGTTCTCTACCACCTCGAAAACACCCTGACAATCCATAATCATGAAAGTCAACACAATACCACAGTTTTCATACGTGCAAAGTTTGATGAGATCAGGCCCACTAAATCCCAAAAGTCCAAATCAAGAAACCAAAAGACACCAGTGACTTCATTTTCCCTTTGTTTTTCTCAAGTCACACCCATGATGATCTCCTCTTTAGATGATTTGATTTGCCACAAGCTACCGTGTTCCTAATTTTAATTCACCTTCCTTGAATTTCAATCTCAAGCCAACATTCAATTTGGAAAAAAGACACAGAAATAAAGGGAAGCACGCATGCATTATTAGCTTGGATTTGGATACACCTGCAGTGAGCTGGCTCGGCCTTCCATGTCCATGCAGTCCTCTCATTAGCACTTTCTCTTGTATATACCTCGGTAATTTGCTGAATGAGCGAGGCGTGCGCTCCCTAGTAATCTGCCCATTCAGGCCCCCGGAGTTGGAGGTATTACCGAATATCAGTGAAATACAGCTGACCTCATTGAGCACACAGAAGGAGACAAAGTGTCGGAAACAAAGACGTAATGAGAGGAGGACATTGGGTGAATCAGCATTTCCCATCATGTGTCTCATTCAGCCGTCAGGCAAATGCCTCCAAGTGAACGATGTTCAGACTGCATTGATCAAATATGTTGTTAATGCTAAAGGACCGCCCTGACACTGCGCTGTGATGAATGGCCTGTGTGTGTATATCACCCCGCTCGACTCGCCCTCCCTCTCCAGGCCCGGTCTTTGTTGCTAGGCTGCTTCTCTTCAGCTCCCAGGAGCTTTTGGAAAGCCAGAAAGATGAAGATTGATCACTGGGAGTACTAAGAACCAATTTCCACCACAGTGGCTGTTCGGTGAGCTAATAACCACACAGAGAGGAGTTCAAATTACATGACAAAAAGGTGGAGAGGATACTTCAAAATGCCAGCTGAAAATTAGATCACTAATTATTCTTGTCTTCAGTTGAGAGGTAACAGCGCTGCCGACGAAAAAGGCCCAATTAGACGGCACTTTTTCAAGTGAGAACGACAAATTTCAGTCGTGTTTTACATGTTCATTCACACATGAGAGTCAGCCTATACAGTGCGACATTTTCCAAACTCACTTTTCGGACTACTTGTGTCTGAGCTTTACAGTTGCAATCAATAGTTTCTGCACATGCACAAAGTAAATGGAAAACAATGTTTTCTGGAGAGGATTCCAGACTAATGCATGTGTTGTTCACTCTTTTAAATGGAAAAGTGCTTCTTAAACTAAGTGTAGATTTATTAATGTTTACAGCAACATCATCTGCATAAGTGGAGACTGTGGATCTGTATGATTTTCCAAGTTATTCTATTTTATCGAAGCGTTTTATATTTGTCTTCACTTATCAGATGCAGTTATCAAAAATTAAGATCAAGAAATGCTTGAAAAACTTCAGTTTCAATCACATATTTAATATAACAAGAAAGACTTAATCGAACATGCGTTGTACCTCAACGATTTAATGGCTTGCAGGAAGGCATCTTTCTAAGATCACATATTGTACTGAGACTCTCAGCGCTTAATGAGCAGAAAAAGATCACATTTGTTGATCCAGGCAGCTTATACACAGAAGAAATGTAGTATTGATCATTGATAGTAATCCACCATGCTTTAATGCTTCGCTCTGTGTTGCGCAGGCTGGTATCTAACAGGTCACTGTGCTTCTCTGCACCCTAATGCATCTATATTCATCCCGACACCAGGAGTCTGTCTTGAATTCATTCTGGAGGAATGGAAACATCTGAAGTGTCAGATATGCTGCATGTTTTTCAGAATTTGCCCCCGAGAGAGCCAGTAAAGTTTGTGGTAAGACACTGCATGAACAATCACATGTCGGTTCCTATTAACCCAATGTTTCCAACTGAAAACGTCACAAAAAACTTCACAACTATCAGCAGACCGAGGTGCAGTTTTGCTCCTGAAGGACATGGTTTGGAGATTTTATTTCCCAATATTTTACAGCAGGACACATCTGGTGTCAAGTTGAAATTGCAGTTACTTTTTTTATTTAAAGGTTAATATGCCAATACTTTTTTGGTCCACCCTGCTGGAGGTCAGATCTGTGGCTCCTGAACAAAAATGAATCTGATCTGATCTGTGGAGTGTGGAGAAAAGAGTTTTCAATAAATTATCCCAAAGGTTGCTGAAATTTTTGTCAAGAAACTACAAAAATCAACAAACTCTACATGGCAGGGAATAATGATGCCTTTTTTTAGGTCTGCCTCCACATAATGAGTTTGATTTTGTTGAAATGATAGTAATTAGTGTTAATTTGATCGGAAGAGAGCTTATTAATCAACAATAATTAAACCAAATTGGAAAATCGGTTCGTTTTCATGGATGATCCTTTGCCAGTTTCTGAAATTCGGTTACAATGCCAGTAAAAATAAGAACAAAGCAGAAATGGCGCAATTATTCCAAGGTGAAGCTGCATATGGCCTGTAACAAAGAAAAAACTTCACATTTTCTGTCTTGTAGGAGTTTAGAAATATGCGAAGGATTCACGGTAATTGCAACATTTCACCCATTTGATGGTAAAGTCTGACTAAAGAAATAAAAAAACCACCCATCCAAACATTAACAGAAACATATTCGGTTGTAGCAAAGTGTTCAAGATCACTTCATTTCATTTGGAATTGAAAGGAAAGTGCTTAAAAGCAGCCGTGAGGAGGTGGAAAACAATATTAGTAATAAAGGTTTCTTTTTTTTTTTTTATTCACTTGGCATTCAGGTTTGATTAAGTCCAACAGTATTTGGTGGGAGGCTTTTATACGAAGCATCTTGAAGTATTACGAATACATGTTTCTTCATATGAAGATACTCAGCCTCCTGCCTCAGTCTGGTGGTTTGTTAAAATTTTGCACAGTCGCGGCGCAGAATACCAAAAATGCATCCATCAGCCATAACATTATGACCACCTAATTTTTTTTTTTTTTTTTTGATCCGTCTCGGCTGAGACCACTTCTTACTAACATCATTGTCAGATTTGCTGAGATATCTACTTATCCATTTCAGTTTCTAATACGTTGGTTTTGATTGTTCACTAGGATTCTAGGATATAGCATTTTATTTTGAGCAATCTAGAACACACACCCGATATTAATATGCATGAAGGCAATCGAGTGGTTCATTTTGCAGAAACTCCTCCCAATACAGGACAACAAAAATTTCACCTCCCAGTAGTCATAATGTTATGGCTGATCCAGTTCTGCAGTGTAAGGCAGGGGCTGGTAACAGTGGGGGTCTTTTGTACTTTTGGTCACTGAGGAGACAAATAAGGTTGCTCAACAGGAAGAAGAAGCTGCAGCATCCGTTCAGCAGCATCTTCTATTTCCACTGAGTGAGTATCATCCGTCCCTCGTGGAGGATGTTTTATTTCCATTCATCATAGAAAGCAATCATGTCGTTGAGGATCATTTCAAAGAAAAATTCAGGTAATTTCCTGTTTTGATCGCTGTCTGAATAGAAACCCAAGCATGATCTTCAGAAATAAACTGTTAATTAAAATTGACCATGTCTGGTACCGAAACCCAACATGTCAATCATGCTTTTGCAGTATATTGAGGTTAATTTGGATGCAATGAAAAAAAAACAACAACATTAGATCATAAAAACGTGTGAAAAAGATTGTCTGTAAAGCAGTTTGTTCTCTGTCTAAAGCATGCAAATCCCTCAATTAAATACATCAGTTTGCACCTGATGTCAGTCATGCTGTTCCTAGAAAGTGCACATTATCTGAAATCTATATGCATGGACATGCAACTTGGATGAGAGAGTAAATATGTGTTTTTACACGGAGGGAGGAAATGTGAGGAGACAGATACATAAAAAAATATCTCTCTCTCTCTCTCTCTCTCTCTCTCTCTACATGTATATATATATATATATATATATATATATATATATATATATATATATATACACTCAAAGTGCAGATCCTCTGATGGACTTCTGCCTCTTTTCATACACAAACCTTTTCACCGGTTCAGCTGATCTCGATGCAAACGAGACCCACTATGAACCAAAAGAAGCGGAAATACATCTGGATCTGTCAGTCATTCAGTTAATAAATGCATATTTATGAAGTAAGTTTTCAAATACGCATATTTCTTTTCTGCTGTTCTTTTCTTTTCAGCCCAGAAAGAACATCTGCTTTTCACTTCAAAGTGTGTTTACAGATCTTCATGGGAAAGTTGCATAAAGTTTGTCCATCTCACGCTCTCAGCGTGGGTCGGACCAATCTGAGAATGTGAAGTAAGCCTGAACTGAGCAGAGCGGAGCGGAGGGGTGGGCTGACACCTGCTCGTCTCAGCTGGAAGATCTGTGGAGTGACACCCAGAAATTCTCAGCTCGCTTCCACGAAGACGACAGAGATAACGGTGCACTCCGAGTTTTCACAAAGATTTGATGAAAAATATGACATCACTGCACATGCACAAAAAAGCAGCTCATTCTTCAAAGTCTCTTGATTCGTGATGTACACAAATCTAACTTTGCGAAAATGGTTCGACTGCATTGTAATAGTGAAACTTCTGAATTTTCACTTGGAATGTTTTTGTGTAAACTGGGCCTGAATAAAGGCTCCTGGATAAAGGCTGATGCTCACAGTTTTCACAGTCTCATCTTTCATGTTGCTTTTAGGAAGACTGGGTTTCTTTATGAGACTTCCTCTATTAAACAGAAGTTTAGTGAAATAGTAACAAGGCTGCTCTTCACTATTGACAACAGATTGAGAGGACCGAGGGACGGCAGCTCCATACAGCAACTAACAAACTGAAATACGGTACACTGTAATGACTCCGTGCATTCAAAAGCTTCTCATTCACCGAACAACTCGATAAACACTGACTCCGTGTACACCAGGCCTCCTCTCCATCAACCTCTTCAAGCTGAGTTGTCATGGAAACCCGACGTGGGAACCTTCAGCCCTTCAGGTACGGGATAATATTTTTCCACGCTCCACAACACGTCCGTTGCTGCTTCAAGCAGAGACAGTGATGAGTTTCTCACAGAAAAATGTCACACAACTGTGAGCTGAAGCTGCATTTAATGTTTATTCATCTTCAACAAAACATTCGTTCAATTGTTGGCATTGCGGACTTTACAAACTTCTTCACACTATAAAAATACTATTATTAACAAATGTTGGAAACATTGTGAAATGTTTTATGAACATGTGTGTCTGTATTGCGACTACTTTTGCAATAAAGCTCATTTTACAGTAATTAATACTCGTCAATAATCCAAAAATGTGTGTCTCACAATTAAATTTCATATTTTTTTAATCCTATTTATATCTACTGCAATTTAAAAAGACTATTTAAAAGAAATCATGACTAATTAAAAAAGTCTTCAGTCTCACAGATACTCCTGGTCAGTGATTAAAGTGAAGTCTCCTCGTTCATTCATGCATGTTTTCAGTTTGAAATGTGTTCTTTGATGAAGTGAAGAAGCTAAACGCCAGTGGTACCTTGTGTAAAACATGAAAAATTACAAGGACAGTCTCTACATATTTACAGCAGTTATTAAAAAAAATCTCAGTTTCCCAGTTTAAAATAAATTAATTTTAATTTAAAAATTGAGTACTTTTTTTTTATTTAAAGCCTCATATCATATATTTAGACAAATCATCTCTTCAGTGTGTTTGGAGATAGATGGAAAACTCTGCACAGAGGATCTTAAATCTTGTCTGAGAGCAGCATCTGCTGGTTAACAGGAGGACTGCAGTGTATGTTAAATAGATCTGTCGTCTTCAGTACAGGTCAGTGAACGCAGCACGGATCCTGCAGTAGTGTAACAAATCTACCACGTGATCTTCATTAATCAAACTGACCTTCAGTCAGTGAAATCCTCTTAATCTGTATTTTTTTGTACGAAAAATCTGATTGCACAGAGTTAGTACAGTGGAAAATACGACGTGTGTGTGTGTATGTGTGTGTGTGTGTGTGTGTGTGTGTGTGTGTGTGTGTGTGTGTGTGTGTTTGGCTTGATTAATGAACTGAATCTCAGGCTTTGTTTTCTGCTTTGAGCTGTTTGTGCATCCAGTACGTCCTCCTATTAGCAGGTGTTTCAACACTGATTATCAGCGGTGTGTTATCAGGACACTTTTTGCTGCTGGTTTCATCTAAAACAGGAAATTAAAAAAATGAAAATTGTGAAGAGGGAGGGGGTGTAAAAACAGGGTAAAAGTCATTTTCAAATACAAACACAGCAGACCTAAAATATCTGCTAAAACAACCAATGTATGTAATGCTAACGTGAGGCATTAAAATTATTTTGTAAAATTGGCAAAAATACTGAGTAAAAAAGCAGATTAATATGTGAGATTGTTGGATATATATATTTTAATTACCACTACTGACATGAAACAGTTATATTAACTGCACCTCAGGTCAGTGTAACACTTGTTCTGCTAAAGTGTAAACATACCCACATGTTCCGGAGATGCCAACACTCACACACTAGTTTCCTAAACATACTCGAAAATGATGTCAGCACTTGGTTGGCAGCTGACCACAATGCTAAATTGCCAAATTGTGAATGAAGTCCAACCTATCTGTCGGGGCAGAAGAATATGGAATAAAAGGTCAGTTTCATGAATGATCAGGATCTTTTCAGGGCGAGACACTGTGTGTTTCTCCCAAGGTAAACTGTGAGGTCCAGCGCTGAACATTAAATCTGGCTATACTTAAATGGTAATTTGAAGTCAGTCATTTTGACTTTTTTTCATACCAGGTATAGAATCAAACAACTGGGTGGAGATGGATGCAGCTAATGTTACAGTGCAGGGTGGAAGGACCCAAGCACAGGCAGCACAGGTTGTCCTGAAACTCCTTTATTTCCAAAAACATAAAGAACACAAGGAAGTGCCGGGCTGATGCAGGCATGGAAACAAGGGACAGAATATGTGGACAGACTCACAAGGAGCTGACAATACAAGCAAGGGGAGCAGGGCTTAAACAGGGGAGACACAGGTGCAGCACATTAGGGCGGTAACGACCAAGGTGACCAGGCAGGAGAACATGAGAAGCAGACAGAAACAGGTGAGACAAGGCATAAACAAAGGACAAAACCGGCCCAGAGTGCCCCCATCTGGCCGCAGAGGTACAGGGTATGACAAATGTAATATAATGAAGGGAAATCAGCTACATCATATAAGATCGGGTGTCAAACTCCATTCCTGGAGGGCCGCAGTCCTGCATGTTTTCCATGTCTCCCTGCTTCAACACACCTGAATTCCATGAAGATTCCTGGCCAAGTCCAGCAGAAAGCCAGATAACGAGCCTCATTGCAATCAGCTGAGTTGAAGCAGGGAGACATGGAAAACATGCAGGGCTACGGCCCTGGAGGACTGGAGTTCGACACATAAGAGCAAAGTCAGTAAAAAAACAACTTCAGAAAAAAGGTACTTTTTTTTTAAGTAATCAGCCTGAGTCAACACTGCATGTTAATCCCACCATTTACTGCTATTTTCAAAATAAACATCTGACATTCAACGAAAAATTACAAATTCTTGAGAGAAATATGACAAATTTAAATGGTCTATTCTCACTGAAGGAATCAACCAATGAATGAACACCAGGAATTATGTAGCAGCCTAAACAAAAAGTGTAACATAGTAACATAATAAAACAGGTTCTATAAATAATATTCATTAAAGGGATACTTCAACATTTTGGCAAATTGGCCCATTTAGCGCAATTCCTTAGTCATTTCGAACAGCATACTTACTTTTTTTGTGAGGGCGAGCTGTTGTTTATTCAGAGGTGAGTCGAGGAGGGCTTCGCAGTGGACACAATGGAAGTGGGTGGTAATTTTGCCTCCCCTCGTCAAACTCATCAAATACACGATCCAACAACGTCAAAACACTTTGGTGGACACGTTATAATCCACACATTCACTACGCTGTGAAATATTAATGCAAAATTACCAGATTGAGTTGTTTATGCGAAGATTGCTAAGACGGAACTACTTACTACATGGCGTCTGGGCGTAGTGATTTCAAAAGAAAAAGTAGTTCCCAGTATTTGCTTCAATGTCGTAACGCTACAATATTATTTGTTGGTGTTCCACAGCGTAGTGAATGTGCGGATTATAATGTGTCCACCAAAGTGTTTTGGGGTTGTTTGATTGTGTATTTGATGAGTTTGACTAGGGGAAGCAAAAATACCACCCGCTTCTATTATGTCCGCTGCGAAGCCCTCCTCGACTCACCTCTGAATAAACAACAGCTCGCCCTCACAAAAAACAGTAAGTATGCTGTTCGAAATGACTAAGGAATTGCGCTAAATGGGCCAATTTGCCAAAATGTTGAAGGTTTATTTATCCTTTAAGGTTAATTTTAAAAAAATGGGATACTTCACTGTTTTATTTACTGTTACTTGAGAGTGAGTTTGTCAATTGGAGGTATTTTGCAACATACACAGTAATATTCTCACTACTTCCTAATTATATATATAGTCTCCAGTCACAAGAGGGAGCCTTCGCTTCGACTTTCTTATAACCAAGCATCAAACACTCATGGAAACGGCCATCTATCAAATGTGAACTGACAGGATCTTTCATTTAAAGATCTAAAGACAGGATCTTTAATTTAAAGGCAAATAGAAAAACAAGTGACAAAAACAGCTTCAACTACAGTTATTTTCTTGCCTTTTCCACCTTAAGCAGGTTTATTTTCATTTATGGCAGTAGAGTTGTGAAAAAAATGCCCAAAGAGTGACAGTGTCTTGCTTTTCCCCTCTAACAACTATAACTGGATACAAAACTCTGCTTCTCTGCTGGTTGAAAAAATTTCCAGGTATTTAAATAACTATGAGACGTGCAGCAGTGACCGGATCAGAACAGGAGGACTGAAAGATCGATGCCACGTCAGCCACTTTTATCAGCTTTCACATTAAGTGCTGGTGTTATTAGAACCAATCAAACATGTTCAATCATTAAGATGTATCTATAGTCTTTGTCATAAATCCAAAAAAATCGCAAACTCATATTTAATTTTTAGTCGTACTGTTTTCCTTTTTAAATGTGAAACTAACGTTTATTAAAACAGAACATACTGGTTGTTAAAATATAGAGTAGTATAAAATATTTATCTAACTGAAATTGAACTTTTTTTTAAACAATGGGGTATTTTCACAGCTTCACTACTTCCTGAAAATAGCTGTGCACATTCATTTCCTGTCTTACATTATTGGCCAAACTGATTAATCCAGGTGTGTCTGGTTTAGACTGCTGCAACAAGACACACCTGGATTAATCATTTTGGCCAATAATGCAAGACAGGAAATGAATGTGCACAGTTAATTTCAGGAAGTAGTGGAGCTGTGAAAATGGCCCATTATATTTTACAGAGTTCACATGTTTTTTCTCTGAGTCTTTTTACATACATGAATTTCTGGTTGATGGATGTGTGTGAATGCTCCAGAGGTTTGGATGTGAGTGTTACGCTAAAACTCATTTTCTATTTAATGATGTGCAGGAAGCAACTGCAGAGCGATTGTAGGGCGAACTGTAGAGCTTCAAGTTGTAGGATTCCTGCTCAGTGCTGACTGAACGTTGACACTGATGTGAGGCAATTGACTGAATGATGAAGAAAAGACGGTTCTGCAGCATTGGAGCAGTGTCTACAGACAGAGGCAATAAAACTACTTCTTTCAACACAACCTTGAGGAAGGGACACTGAGCTGGCTGCAGAGATCCTCCTTTAAAAGCACTGAGAGCTGACGAGGAAATGAGAAGCAGCTGCACAAACCATGTCGCCCGAGCAAGATAATCTGTCACTGCTCTCACCCATGGACCAGTTTCTGTTTAGGAGGAACCCAGAAAATGACAAAGCAATTCCAATAATAATAAGAATATATTCTGATTCAGATATCTTAAAACTGGCGTGAATCAATAAATGACAAACGGAAACACCGGTTTCTGTTTCTGTTCTGTATAGCTCCGTTTCCAGTCGTGACTTCTTGAGTCTGGAGAGGTTTCACGCCTGGGATTGCTCCTAATGCAGTGGAACTGAGCCTTTAATGTGCAGGACAAGTGCAGCGCACACAGAATGCCTTATGAAACACTGAAAGAAAAAAAAAAAAGACTATTTTGGCTTTGTCTCGGGAAGCTTTGGTCTTGGTTTTCACTTGGTCTTGGCTGGTTTTGGTCTAGAAGAGGTCCTGGATTATCTGGTCTGCTACTAAACACCTCGAAGCGATCCATATGTAGGAATTTCATTTTAATTAGGACATTCAATGGCATACTGTTAGCATCATCATTCAATTCGTACATTATTAATTATGCTCAGAAGCACAGGAGATGATTGTAATGATGTTTGGCTTCTGATGTATATTTTTTGCTAGATTATAATTCCTGATGTTAAAAGTGGCTCAAATCAGGACAAGAAGTCACTGCAATGAAAGTATGTTAGAAGGGGGGAAAAAAGTTGACGGTTTATTTATTTATTGCCCCTCCAGACTGTGTTTACTTTGGTATTTCAGCCCACTTGTGATCATTGAACTACAGAGTGCCAATCAGCGTTTTGAACTGTCTAATAGTGGTTTCCATGGGGATCTTTTCTATTGCTGCCATCCATCCCACATGACGGGAACACAGCATAATAACCAGTATAATTTGCATACTGAGTGACTGCTTCTGCAGCAGATGTGAGATAGGCAAGAGCAAAGAGAACTGGGGGAAAAAAAAAATGCTTTGCTTGATTAAAATAGCCTGGAAATTTGAGTCCCTTTCGCTTGAATGATGGACTGGAGGTTGTTTGTTTAGCATAAACATCAGAGGTTCAAGATCGTAGAGTAATTGCCACTTAGTGTCGATGTCGGCAGTTTAAACATGTCAGACAAAGGTAACGATGGTTAACACGTGTCGGCGAATGTGGCAGAAGCGAGGGGAAAGGCGGTGAAACGATGGAAATGTTAGCAAGGAAAAACATACAGGAACAAATCTTCTGACAAAAAAAAAAGTTTCCCGTATTCTCTTGAGCTCATCTGACCCAAAGATTTGTGGGAGAACAACAAGAATTGAGGAGAGTTTTGAACATAGGAGGCAATCTGCACATGCTCCAAAGGTTTTAATGAAAATTGCAACAGCTTTGGGCTTTGCTCCCCCCCCCCCCCCCCCCCCCCCCCCCCACCACCACCACACACACACACACACACAATTCTTTCTTTAATATAACAAGAGCTACAGGCCGAGGGCCTTATTAGACGCCCATACAAGTCAAGATGGAGGCAGAGGCACAGAACTTGTTCTGGACCAGGTTTTTACTCCAGTTAATCCAGTTTTCCCCTCATTCAGGTCTATAAACACTATATTGTAAATCCTGTTGTTTTTACTGTCAAATTCTGTTCCGTGTGTATTGCTATCTATTTATTCTTTTTTTTTTCTTGGAGGCAAATTTTTTATGCTTTTTTTTTTTAATTTGAGAACGCAAGAAATGTGGGATTCATGTTGAATCGTCCAGTTTAGAGTTAATGGAGCGACTTTCGGCTGTTATTTCAAAGCATTGATTAAATGTGTTCTGTTTTTAGCAGTGTGCAGGGGAGATGAATATTACCCCCTGCGGTTTAATAATGAAACAGGTGCAGTGATACGTCGACCAGAGGAGCGGGATACACGCTGAATCCCACCCAGCAGTCAACATACTGCCTCTAACACACACACACATACACACATACACACACATATCCAGTCAGCGTTGTGAGCTGATCCGTCTGAAGCTTGCAGGTAAACACTGCAGGATCTCTCTTCATGCTTCCTTCCCGCTCTGCTTCAGATTGATGCAAACAAATACAGACTGAGGCTTCATTTCCATCGCCGAAGTGTGTCTCGAGCCGGAACGGCTGCCGGGGAAGTCCGTTCGGTTGAGTTTGACAGCTTCTCCTTCATGTGAGGAACGAGGCGAAGGGCCGGTATCAGCATTTCTATGGCTCGTGCTTAAACGGAGACAAATCTCTCCATCACCGCGCACGACAGCCGCCACTCCCGGCAGCTGTGCACTCAGAAAGACTGAACGCGGGAAAGTGTGCAGCAGCTTTTCATGATGTGGGGTTATTTATTTTTCAGCCCTGTCTCTTCTCTTTCAGCAGGTATGAAAAGACACGGTAAAAATTCTGATTATTGTTAATGGAGTGATGCAACGCTACTGCAACCCTGAGAGCTAGGAAAGGAATAACCTTCACCAGGTCCTCCATTACTCTCTCCCTGGCTTAATGATACTTTACACTGAGGAAGGAGAGTGAAAAGTTTGAGGATCTGATCACCAGTCAAAGTGGAAAGTAGCTGGTGAGCTGTGCAGTGTTCGACGTTTTCTTTTTTTTCTCGATTTCTCCGTCCACTTAAAAACAAAATGAAAATGTAAAAACGTGTTAAAGACTGTTTGAACATACTGTGGAATAAAAGAAGAAAATCAAAAGTTTGCAGAAGTGAGCCGACGCCTACATGTGGCTGTTCCATTAACGTCTGCGGCTCTGTGATTGCACGCTCACCAGCCTCCTCCCTCCTGGCTGAAGGCTTTCCGTGATATTTTGGAACCTGACTGCGGAGATTTGCTGCCACTTAGACAACAGGAGCATTAGCAAGGTCCTGGGAGTGTGACACTTCAAGTACAAATCAACACATTCAAGAGACCTTGGTATGCAGGTAATCAAGCTCGCTCAAAAAACTGCAATGCACATGTTCCAACCCAATCAAGAAAACTTTTTAACCTCCTGTCTATATAACGTCTGAACTTTAAAGAAAATCAATACCAGAATAAATAACTTGTCACCATCATAGAGCACTAGAGAAGAGGCACTTTTGAAAGTGATTTTCAAATCACTTTAAAGGGAGCGAAGAAAAAGCAGGAGCAGGAAGCAGGAAGCAGGAACAGAGCTGGTGAGACTCTCATTTGGAATAGTGCTGCTGCATCCATGTTAACATATTAGAATGGTTCTTCTGAGGAAACAAGATTATTAACACGACTCCCTCATTAACTAGAAGGAAAAAAAACCTCCAGAACATTTGACATTTGATTTACTTGTCTGAAATTTGCATTATGTGTTATTTTGGATCTATGTATCTGGCATCTGGAGGTGAATCCTCGCTCTCCTTCTAGTCAAGATGTGCACGCCGTCACTCTGTCTCAGTCTCCCAAACCAAACTTCCATCCTGCACATTTGAACTGCTGCTCAGCACTTGCCTTCTACTCATGAATGACATTTAGTTTTCCTTACTGGAATTAATATAAAAAACATGAGTAATTTCAATTACAGATTAATCAGTTCCGAGTTGATTGCATGAATGTTTACATTTGCTGCTTTAGCCTGTAGGCCGAGTGCGTTCCATAATCATGTTATGTATCATATTTTAAAATTAAATTATGAATTCAGCGCAAATTTGTGACGAAATAAAAACATCTAATCACATAACTCTTCATTGTGCTCGATCAAGCTACAATTCTGACAGTTTACTTTGGGCACCAGGTGGCGCTGGTGGTGATTTTTGTAATACTTCTTACTTTTTAGTTTCTCGTTATCTGAGGTCAATTTTTCTTGAAATTTCATTAGATGTATCAAGATTACGGTACACAACATATCAATGTATCCAAACTTTTACAGAAATGGCAACAGAGGTCCAAATATAACCGAATTCGGCTGTGAACGGGGATGCAACCTTTGTGGGAGATGATGAAAGAAAACTTCATTAAAAATTACTGAGAAGACTGAGAGATTATTAAAGCTTTACCGTGGTCAAGATGTTTCCACCTTCTCTGTTATCCTGGAATCAGATTCACACACTCTATTCCAGATACTTCCAGTCTTCATATAAACCACTGATATGTCCAATAGCAGCTCAACAGACTCAGATTTTACTCAAACATTTCCAAAAAACACTTGCAAGAGAATTCAAGCTGATGACAATAACAAGGAAACTTTCTCCTTTTGAGCTGAGGTGGTTTAAAGTTTGTGAACAGAGGCATTGTCGACGGTTTTCACTGCAGCGGCTTCTTTGCAGAGCGAAGAGAGCACTTCAGTGGCCTCACATATTCAGGTGGAGAGAGGCTGTTACACTCTATTTGCCTCTTCATTCCTTCTTCAGCTGGATCTCAACAAAGCGTTCAGGGTTTTTTTTTTTTTTTTGCCGCACCTCGACACGCCGCTTTTTCCCCACTGAGGGTGGGAAAAGGGGAAATACCACAGGTGAAGGAGAGGTCCACGTTTGCAAAAAAAAAAAAAAAAAAAAAAAAAAAAAGTCACAGGAGCCTCTTCAGTCGCTCAGCCGGACCACATCTGTCAGCTGCTGTATCTACACCAGTCAGATGAACCCCCGCCGAGATCAAACCGTGCATCTGTGATCTTCCCCTGCAATATCAGAGGCTGGAAGTCGCAGAGGATCCCCCCGGCCCGCTGTGAACCCCACATCAGATCGTCCCGAGTCCGCCTTTATTCAGTGTTCAGAGCTGCTGCAGTTCAAACCCTTCTGAAGTGGAGCGTCACAGTCTCACTGCATGGCGACCTTGTTGCTAAAAGTATGCGCTGCACATTCTTCAGCAGGCCGGAGCAACCTCGTGTAGGATTTATGCCTCATGCAAAACACGAGAAACGAATTGTCTTGACATTTATTTTTCATGCCGATGCGCTGACAATATGCACAAGCATCAGTCAGACGTCGGCGGCGAGCCGGGCGCCAGAGAAGTCATCCGGGCTGAAATGGATGGCAGCACAGCTCCAGAATGAAACATTCAGGGTTTATTTACCTCACAGGATCACTAGAGGGCAGAGCAGAATGCCTTTTCAAGTCAGCTCAGGCAGCAGGACTGGAGTTAGAAGAACCAGGATTAAAAGCGAAGTCAGTCGTTCTAAAAAACAGCAATCAGCTCATATTATTAGTGAGAATTTTTTTTTTTTTTTTTGAGAGTTTTCAATCTGTTTTGTTGGATTATTGAGCTTATCTCAGTTTTTCTTTACTCCACCAACAAATTAAAGGTGATTTCTCTCTTTAAACTGAACTGAAAATTGAATTATAAGCTCAAAATCTGTGATATCAGTGTCTCACGACGGCTCCATCTATGTATCGGTTCAGGCTAAGAGCGCTTCCTGTCAACAGCTCTCTGTGGTTACCCCCCTCCGACTCACACGGACTGCTCTGAGGTTTCTCTCACTCACATGCAACTAATCTGCGTCGGCCATTTTTCATTTATCACATGCCCGCTTTTTGTGATTTAACCCGATAAGCCTTTTCTTTTTTTTTTTTTTTGACCACCTTCGAAGGAACGGCTTTCCGGATAAGCCAACCCCGGGTGTCCGGAGCGGGAAGGAAAGAGATGAGGGATTTCGGAAGAGAATAACGGAAAGCAAAACAGATCAAAGGACAAGAGAGAAGTTGAGTTGGGATGCAGAGGAAGAGGCGGTGGATTTCTGCGGCCTACGGCGGCCGACGCCGTGTGAAGGTGACCTGGGATTACCGAGGTCCTATTCCACAATCTCATCCTGGTATCTGAAACTCATCGCCCAGCGGAATGAGCTAAGCTGCCCACATCCCTAAGTAAGTCTTCTGCTGAAACCCCAATCTGCCCGGAGCGCCGGCGGAAAGCTGGGGCAGAACTTATTCTCATTTCCTTCCAAACAGACAATGCAACTGAACGCCGGTCCACGCTACATCTGGACGATGACTGCTGGTAGAAGGAAGCAGGGGAAGCTTTCTCTTCTCATAATCATGGCTTTTTCTATTTTGGGAGCAGAAACAGCTCTTCTCCTCTAAATATTTCAATGGACATATTCCCTCATGAACCTGTTGATGGCAGTGACTCATGGCTTTTATGCGTGTGTGTTTGTGGTCAAATGAATGAGTGAAACAATGAGTCAGTCTTTCAAACAAATACAAATCTTTTTTTTTTTTTTAACCGTTTCAAAACTCATTGGCAAAAAAGAAAACAACCTTGGTAAACTATTGATCACAAACAGAAAACGTAATCATAAATTCAGGTTAGCACTGGTAAGTAGACCATCAGGGAGAAAATAATTAATTTTAAATGACATCTTCTATAAATGAAATCCTCAAAGATTTATCTCCTGACTCTGAATTCAAAGCTTTTGCTCATTTTTTTGGCCTTTACTCTTCATCTGAGTGTTAACACTATTGTTACAAATGAGAAAATAAAGTATTCAAAAGTTGTAAATTCACGTTTTTGATTGGATTACTGTTGGTGGAGTCTAAACCACGACCTGGATTTCATATCAATGATGAAATAATGCCATGTCTGGAAGGAAAAATACATCACTAACCTTACGGATCTGCTCAATACACGGGGATTCAAGTGTTTTATGTAAATACTGGTTGCTTTCTTGTTGATTAATCTTGTTATTTCATTAAACAGTGTAATATTAGATGATAAAAATGCACCAGTCACCTGAATAATGAAGTTACTTTGGCTAGTCTAGTTGTGAAGTGCATCGTTGCACATCTTGCTCAGAATGTTGCAGGACCGGCAGAGTTGCACCATGCTGTGTTGCTTTCTGAAAAAGCTGCACCGTTGGTGGAATCTTGCAGGATAGAGAGCGTTCTACGACTGACTCATCAAAAGCCGTGTTGGTGTTTGATGAAGTTGAAACATTTTTTTTTTGTTTGTTTTTTTTTGTCACTTCTTGACTGATTGGGGAAGCTTCAGGTGATGCAAAGTGATGCAGACGCGCCAAGTTTTGACCTCCTCTTCTATTTGTGTTTTATTAATATCGAACGACAGCGTCACTGTGTCCAACGTCTGTTTTTACTTGAGATGAAGTCTGGCAAAAAAAACCTGCATGTCACTACATGTTGTCATCAAAACTGAATTTTCAAAGAGGCGAAACGTCCCAAAATAAGTCGGCGATGCTGTCGTGAAATTTATCACAGCTCTATGAATACCGCCGTGATCACAAGGAGAGGAAGTCGTACTTCTTCGGCTCCGTGACAGGTCCGGACGACGAGAATTTCAGAGAAAATAGAAGTTACATTCAACTCTCCGACCAAATTCTTTAAATTAATGACACATCTAATCTGTTTTAATGAAACGTGACGAGCAGTTAGAGGTTGCAGTTCTGACTTTTTGTGCTCATTAACTCTTGTGGAAGTTGCCAAACTTCAACTTGCTGACTCATCATAAGTCACACAAAATAAAACTGCCCTTAGAATGAGCCTTGTGGACGAACCCAGCCGTCCAAAGACAAGAGCAGCCAACGAATCCTGATTTAATCCGTTGACAATGCGGCCTTTTCTGTTTAAAAACAGCTGTTCTGGTCAGCCGCTCCAGAATGAGCCACTAATTTAAACCATAAGCAGATGCAGCAGAAAGATATGTTTGCTTGCTTAAAATTGTCTATATTTGGTTTTCTGCTCTCCAAAAAAAAAAAAAAAAAAAAAAAAAAAACTACATATAAAATTCATCTTAAAAAACATGATTATGACATTGTTAATTATTGATGCACACACACACACACACACACACACACACACACACACACACAGCCCAGTGCAATTAAGTTCAGTGAAAACTAATGAGCTTCTGCCTACAGTCACTCCATAAAAGATATAGAAGTAAGTGGTGGAATGATAGGTGCTTTAAGAAAATGATTTGTTGGGCTTGGAGTGATAAAACCTTCCTGCCTTCAGCCTGTGTCCCATCAGCAGAGGAGGGACGAGTCTGAAAACATCATTTGGCAAAAGGAAACAGAAAAGACAACAATACAGAGAGATGGCACAATTGCAACCTTCTGGTTGAAGGCGGACCGATCATTTCGTTCAGTAAGTCAGTGTGACGTAAAAAAGCAGTTGAAATAAAGTGTTTGTAAAACCTGAATATTGAAACAATTTGACTTATTATTCTGATAATGCATGTGGTTTCATTACAACAACAACCAACAGTCCCAGAATGCCGAGTACGTCATAATCAGCGTTTCTTCTGCCGTCTTGTAAATGGCTGCTAAAGTCAGTCCACAAGATAAAATATCATTTTAAAGGGGCTGTTATCATGCTTTTTCAGCTAGTCCAAACCCTAGAAATGGCATTAACATGATAATAGTTTATTTTTGGCGCTAAGGAAAAGTCATTTTGTGTGAAATTAAAGATTTTCTGGGGTTAATTCTGAAACCCGGAAGAGAAAACGCTCTGGTTCACTGAAAATCCTGCCTTTCCCCCTGTGGACTTTGACTGACAGCGTACTTCAACCAATCAGTGCTTCAAAACAAATAGGCTGGCTAGCTTTAGCTCTTTAGCTCTAGCTTCTCTACAGGCAAAGACACACGAAAACATCTTTTCCTGTGAGAAACTCACCAAGCGCAGACCCTTCAGACTCTTGCTCTTGCTTGATTGTTGCTTTCAGACGATGGTTAAAGTTTATTTCCGTAATCGGAGATACAAAAAGCAGCAACGCTGATTGCCGAGGGCCTGCAGGAGGGGGGCTCAGGGGAGCCATCTTCTCCGTGTGACGTGAACGTGGGAAACAGAGCGTTTTCACGGGTGCGGGAGGGGCTGCCTCTCTGAGCAGCACAACAACGAGCAAAGCTCAAACACACAGGCACGGAGGAAAAAAATGCTTTGGGGGTGTTTTAGGTGAGTACATAACTATATAACAAGGTTAAAACATACAAAAAGTGAATTTTGCATGATACAGCCCCTTTAAGAAACTATGAAGGTTGAAATATTTTGGTGAAAGCCGGCGTTAACGTCCACGGCATCGAATGTAGCTGCTCTGTAGTTTGAAATCTGGAAAGCAGAGCGGTCCCCTAAAACCGTCACTCTAAACTCAAAAACAAAGACAATTCAGGATTTCCTGTATCAAATGAATAAGATCCATTGCCAGTCATTGACAGGTAGATCTAAAATAAATCTGAAACCTTGATTACGGTTGTCCTTTTCTTAACCTTCTCTCGTTTGACGCTGTAAAGCTTTGTTTTCACTCTATTTAAATGATGTTCTTTCTTCTCTTTTAAACACTGTCAATCCCCCAAAACACTCCTCGCTTCTGCTTGTTTCACAATGAGTGCTAGAAAGGAGTGCGACAGGAGAGAAACGTGGATTAGATGACGAGGCAGAGTCAAAGAGGTATTGACATGTTGGGAACCGGGTAGAGCGAGGATTTACATTTCATTTGAATGGGATGATGAGCGTTGCGTGGAGGCGGATGGCGGGGTGGGGGGGTGGGCGTGGGGGGTTCCAGTTGAGGTGCGGGGACCCTCCGATGAGCTGCGCTCCACATAAACAGGCTTCAGCCCGTCAGTCGGAGGGGACGCGCTCGTTTCTCGCTCCGTCCTGTTGCTCTCTCGACGCTTTTAATTGCTTTGCTCAGGCGCCGGCTCATGGGTGATATATGAAGTCCGCCTGCACGCTGGCAGCGACGCTCCGGTTCACACTCTCATGTGCGTGTTTGTGTGCGTGTTCAGGCTTTGGGGCGTCTTTAATTAAAAAACAACTTCTGATTGTAGTGGCGTTCCTGCTGGAAGCTGCGAGCCTTCTCCTGGTTGAGTCTTGATTAATGAGATTATCGTACGGTCCCAAAGCCTCGCTGGGATCGCTCCCAACGTAACATCACGGAAGAGGACAACAAAGGAATGATACGGGGACTTTAGATCAAACACAGCTGTGTATCTGGACCAGAGCTTTTCAAAGTGTTGGAGGTTCTTTCTTTATTGGCTCTAAGTACGGTGTAAAAACAAGATGCAGTTGTTTTGACTTCCTGCAACAACCTGAGACATGAGAAGACACCGTTTCTCAACTTGATTCCAAAATAGCTTGGTTTTCTATACATGCACGTGTGTGTAAGCTGATGAGGATTGCATGAGTGAAGTAACACACACTGCCAATTTAACATATTTGTCTTATTGCACAAAATCACACAAAATAGTTGCAGGACTTTATGGTTGTGTCTGTTTTTAATGCTTTTGAAGTTGAAAGTAAATCAGCTCAGTGGAGATCAACTGGCTCTCCACGACTTTTCTTTGTGGACTTTATCATAAGAGTTTTCCCTGTATTGTACCAGAACCAATTATTTCCAACATTGCCTTTTCCTCTTTCTTGAATTGAAAGAATAGTGTTGTTGACTTCAATATATATTTCATATCTTCTTCTTCCACCAACACAAATTAGCATTTCTGGTGGCTCAACGCTCCATTCAGTCCAGACATGGTGAATACAAGCAGATAAATACAGAAGCAAGTTTCCATGCAATTTTTCTTGTGTAACAAACCCTCATTTAATTTCTCGTGAAATTAAATGAGGTGAAATAGTTCACGAAATAGCTCATGAAATAGTTTGAGGTGTGTGCCGGACAATGCAGAGGTGGTTCGTGAAATTACACAAGGTTTGCTTTTCACAGTCACAATGAGAAAAAATAGAAAGTACGTTTACAGCTACTAAGGTGACCACAAATTTTTTGTGGATACAGTCCAGACAGACATTAAAGATAATATCACTATGACAACACTTCAATAATCTGGACTTTTAGAACCTTAAATTTTTAAATTAAGTTTTTCTTGATGTTTCTGATAAGCAAGTTCATATTGAATAAACAAATAAGTTTTTTTTTTTTTTGCATTTCACAGCATTAAAGGAACTCATAGTCATGGACTTAATATCTGACTGAGGAAATTAAAAGCTGTCAACTGGAAGGATTGGTGTCTTTGAAAAGAGAGCACCTTGCAATTGAAGGCAGCAGTAATCCTCGCGCCGAGCCACATAAATTAATGAGATCAATCGCTGGTCACAAGGTTCAAACGGAAAATGTCTGAGTACAAATGGGTTTATTGAAATGGAAACGGCTGGAACACCTCCATCCCTCATCCTGCCCACGTGGCTGAGAGGAAGGTGCAGAGTCATTCTGCTGCTTCTCCTCCTCTTTTTCTTCTGATATTTGTGTCTTAGTATTTATTTTACACCAGTATTAGCTTTGTCAAGTCATTTTAACTTGGAGTCTATTTATTGTCGTACTCAAAAGTTATGTTTACTTCATTAAACTCTAATAACTCTACTTGAGTTTCATGCCTGCTGACGATGCCACTGTTCCAGCTCACATTGGCTTCATGTGAGTTTTGTTGTTTTGCTGCTAAGCAAAATGGAAGAAACTACAAATTAACTCCATGTTTAAGCATCTTTTACCAGATTAGTACGGCTTGCTTGTTTAGATTTGTGCTTGTTGAATTGCGTAGTGAAACTTAGAGATTATAGTTTAAATGATTCTCAAATTTGAATAGCACTGTCTCTAAATATATGAAATTAACTAAGACTTTCTGACTTCCTTTTTATGTATATCTGTTGGTGTACATTTCCATTTGTAATGCATGTATGTTATCTTTATACAAAAAAATGTATGTGATAAAGTTAGACTAAAGACTTCTATAATATCTCAAGGCCCAATAGTTGGTCCCTTTGAAACAGAGTAATAGAATTCATTGCTATTCTACAGTTTTCATTTATCCTTCTGCACTAAATTAGCACGGACCCAAACTGACAAAACAGAATAAAATGTTATCAGACAAGACAAAATATAACAATAACAGCTTGTTAGGTTTTCGTCCCGCTCCCTGCCACCAACCACTTGACAAAATAAATTAGTTTCCAACTTTTTTCGCTTCATATAGTTTCAGAAACTGTTGCGATACCCTTTGAAATGTAAATAAAGACAGAATGCAATGATGCCCAAATCATATGAACTCTACGACTGTAGAAAGTTCACTATTTCAGTGTTTTTTCTGTGGTTTCTTTGTTTTCCACCCTAGACTTTACCTTTCTTCATCTCCATAGAAACAGGAGAACAGAAGTTTCCTGTAACGCTGATACTGCGCACCGTGGTAAATAGTTCTTCACATATAAGATAGTATGTTTCTCTCCACAGTGCCATGACTCCCAGTTTTCTTGGATTTGGTAGTTTTATAGTTTACAGTCACCTGGAATAGTGATTAATTTGTCGTCTGTTCTTACAAATGTCCGTGGTCTCGCCATCGTTGGTGTTTACAGTGCATTGATCTCTGAGCGAATGCAGTTTCCCACTAGTGGCCCAACATGAAAAATTCACATTGTTTCCAGCACTTTTCCCTTTTTTAAACATCGTTTTAAAATGTAGGTATGTAACCATGAAACTTTTCTGAAATAAAAATTCTAAATCGATGCATTTTCACCTGAAATGCTGTCGCCTTACACACACAAACGCTTCCTCTGTAATGATTTCATCCTTATTTCTTTCGGCCTCTGTCAAGTTGTGAACGTGAACAAAACATTGCAGTACCATCGGCGGCCTTTTGGGGGCGGTGTTGCTATTAGAGCCAAATAACGCACGCTTTTTTCTAACCTTTACTTTAACAAGGGTGAGTGTAACTAGCAGTGTTTAGCACTCATCTTCTAGGAAAGTAAAGTACCATCAGAGTTTTTGATCCGCTGCTTCCTCCTATTCCCCCCCCCCCCCCCGGCGGCATTAAAACCTCCACTTCTTCCAAGGTCACTTTCACTTTCACTCTGTTTGGAATTCCTTTTTCTTCTTGCATCTTTCTGTCAAATTTGGAGTCAAAGCTAAGAGAAAAAAAAAAAAAAAAGAAGAAGAGAAGAAGAAGAAAATGTCAGGAGGTGAGAGGCTCAACCTTTCCACATTTGCAGAGGTAATCAATCAGGTTGACAGTTGTGCCGGGAAACGCCGCTCGGGCCGAGCTGTGCTGGTAAGAGACGGCGGCGCCGCGGCACGTACGGAGGCCGGACGCTCATAAAAATAATTAATTTCAAAACACCGGAGAAGAAAAAGACCAATTAAGAGAAAAGGGTCACAACGGGAGGTCAGCGTGCGGCCCGCTGCTCGATTACGGGCCGGGAGAGCAGAAGTGCAGCTTCGATCCTGTGTTCACCACAGTGGGTCATTATCAAAGTGTCATAAATCAGCGAGGGTTACGTACAGACTCAGGGACAATTAAAATAACAAATGCATCATTATGGACGTTATTAAAATGCTATCTGGAGTAGCCAGCTGACAGCGGAGGGGGAGAGCTGGAGGGCGGAGCCACACCAGCCGCTCTCATTAAAAAGAAAAACTCGGACTCAGACTTCCTCAAACCTGTCGTCCACTAAGACATGCTTCCTCTTATTTCTCAACTACAGAGTGGAAGGAAAGCTGACGGGCAGTCAGACTCTGACACAGACTGAAAGAGGTGTTTTTTTTTGTTTTTTGACTGGGTGAATGTAGTGAAAAAACAAAAAGAAAAAAAATCCAAATCTGACATATTTTCAAAATAACTTCCATAAATGAATATTGTTCAACATAAATACATCCCTAAATGTGTTTAAATCCCTAACAGATCCTAATTGCATATAGTATGATATAAAAATGTAAATTTTATGCCTAAAAGACAAATTTAAAGCCCCACTTCAGTCATTAGCAACTTGCCTCTGGGTTGTGGGCGGAGTCAGCGAATTCTGCTTCACAGTGATGATCGAAGGATGAAAAATCGACGTGGCGATGAACGCTTGGCCGCCACAAGCCAGTTGGTCCCTGTGGGAACTTTTTCTGACACCTTCTGCTTAAAACCCAAACCGTCAGAAGTCCTGGCTTCCCAGAAATATGTGTAAATGCAATTAAGTGGAAGGTCAAATAAGAAAGACGAATAATACTGAAACAGATCAAAAGTCCCACAGTCACTGATATCACAGATTTCAAAGAACAATAAACTTCACACATTTCTTGTGTGAGACGTATAAATTCAGCAAGTCGCAGATTTAAGACCAATGCTCAGATATGATAATAAGAGCCCCGATACAAAGGAAAGCTATATTTTCAAACCTCAGAGTTCAGATGAAGGTTCTCTAACTTCCTGATTAGCCATAATGAACTCATTTCTTGTGTCGCTGTCGACCCGAGACTCTCAAGACCCCGACGAGAGCTACAATGTCATCTCCTCTCCTCGACAAATAACAACGGCCGCTTTGACGCGCACGCGTCCGTGAAAGATAGATGATACGAGGTTAATCCCCCCCCCCCCCCCAAGTGGAAATGCACAGCAAGCCATGCAGCTTTGTTGTTTTCCAGCAGTACATCTCCTGTACGTCTAACCAGGAACTCTTCATTTGTTGCTTGAGCGGAGAAGCCATCAAATCATCCTCGGAGAGCGTCTCCCTGCTTCCACCGCTTTGATTATTCTATTTTCTCGTGGGCTGAGCGCGGGAGAAACTTGGCAGGCCGGAAATGCGAGCGGCAGCTCCAGCGTCGGAGGTCGTGAAGGACATCTGTCGGTGACCTCGGACCCCGGCAGCTGCAGCCCCCCCCCCCCAGCCCTCGGCCCTGGCGCCGCACGGCCGGCCGTCTGCAGCTCTGCCAGCTCCACACTCTGCTTTTAAAGAGGATGCTTCAGTCCAGGATCTCGTTCGAAATCCATCCATCTCCGGAGCCACTTCATCCAGCGGGGGTCGCGAGGGGCCTGGAGATGATCCCATCCGACTATTATTCCGTGGGCCGCAGCCCAAACTTTTGTTTTGGTGCTACTCAACGCAGCAGAAGTGTGTTTGGAGATGATACTGGTTTACCTCATAATATCATGTCGCTGTCTTTTTAAACGGGACCTTCTTTGCCGTTCATTTCAGTTACTGGCATAACTTCAGATCTTCTTCCTTTTTACCACAATTTTCACCTAAAATATATTTCTATTTCTCTCAGCCAAGAATCAAGGACACAGAACTCTGAAACTGAAATACTCACAAGACTGATGATTCAGAAAATGTACCAGGATCCACTGCGATGTGATGTTGTGAAGAAAGACAGAGGAATGAAAATATTTCTGTCCCTTGAATATGTGACACAGCTGGTGAGTATTGTCATTGCCGTAGCACTTGTGAAAGTGGAGCACTTGAATATATCATGTCCAGGTGTTTGTCCCTGAAAGTCCTCTTTCTCTTCTTGGACCCAGTTTTAACCAAACATAACTGCATGAATCACGATGCAGTGAATGGAAACCGTAACATAACGCAGTTCAGGTTTTTGCAATATTTATTTTGTGAATGTTGAGGATGAATTTGAGACGTCATTCAGCCAAACTTTTCACCGTGAGTTGAAACCAGGATTTGCAGCGAATATAATTCTGCACATGGGCGAAGGCAGGATGCAGAGTGAACAGCTTCACTGGACCATCAGGGAGAACATGCAAATCCCCAACCAGTGGTTTACCTTTAAACATCCAGGTTGTTGAAACTTTTGGTTGAGGTTTGACATTTTTAGATGTTTCTGCACAGAAGACCAACCTGGACTCAAACCCAGAACCTCACTGCTTCGAGGCATAAGAGCTCAAGACAAGTCTGCTTTTTTTTTTTTTTTTTTTGGTGTTGTTGTCTTCCAGGCTTCAAAAAAGATTCAAAAGGTTGTTTGATGTTTTCAAAAAATATTGTTTTGTTACTTCTTTGCAGTTTCACTCTTTCCACTTCGCTCACTGAAACAAAATTATCACCATTTTGATCATCCGTTTAGGCGATTTGGTTTGATCTCTTTCAAAAAATGGGGCATATTACCCACTAATTGCCTCTCGATTAAAGATTTAACTTCAAAACAATGTGACAGTTGTGTAACATGCGGTTTGACTTTGACCTGTTTTTCCTTCCTCAAATCACACGTCTGTCATCTGCTGCCGTCTGGGTCAACAAATAGCAGAAATAATAACACGTTTTCTCGGCGGTGACAGCTAATCCTGTAAGACGACTTGTATTTGCGAGGAAATTTCCCAGCAGACACTTTGTCTCACTTCCTGTGGGGCGTCAGGTGATTGACAGTCGACAGGAACGCCGTTATATGAAAACACTCAACTGGGGCACAATGAAATAATAATCAAATGGAAACTTCTCCAAACAAATTAGTATTCACAGTTATGGATTATCTTGATCTATTGAAGTGGGTTCTACGTGTTGCTGGAGAGTGAATGGCGGCAAATGGGATTTTCTGAAGAGACGGAAATGAGGCTCGGTATCAGCAGGCGGGTGGCGAATGTAAAGACGGCGAGCAATCTCCTCCATTCATGACCTCCTGGATTGGACTGATGTCAAGAGATGCTAACTAACTTTATATAAACTCTGGGAATACACAACTGCTTTCTCATTGGAAATAAAAATGTTACGGATTATATAAATCACCGTGTCTTTGATCTGGGGAAAAAAAAACAAAAAACAAAACTCCAGGATTGCATGAAACTGGGTGTAATTGCGGAGTGATGATAATCTGCCTCCTTGACCTGAAATTCAAAGGTTTATTTTAGCTTTTGTAGTAAATTGGTCTTTCATCTTTTAGGGGAGAGAAAAAAAAAAACGTGTTTTTTGTTGCTTTGTGTTGCATCTGCAGCGATCAAATGGGTTGAAATAACAAATACTCCCCTTTGAAGGTGAGACAAAAACAGATCATTTTCATACGCTCGCAGTGCTGAGTCTGGTTTGAAACACATCCGTCTGTCAGCGTACGACTCGAGGAGGGTTGAAGGCTTTGTCACTGACCTTGTAAGGGCTTGAAATCGGTGAAGCGAAAAACAACCACAGGCAAACTTCGACAACCTGGCTTCATCGTTGCGTTTGGGGGCTTTTGTTTCTACGACAACGGAGACAGAAGATGCAACTTTCTGCAAATGGTTCTCCAGGTTGAACTTTCTCAAAACACTGCAATTTTTTTTGAAAGTTAACGGCGAGTATGTATGCAAAAAAGTTGCTCATTGCGATCTGTGTTGCATCTATGTATAAATACTGCAGTGTTTCCATCGTTTTTGCTGGTTTTTTAGTCAACAGTCACCTTTTTCTGTTGTATGGGAATCGTTCTCTGAACGTTGTCGTCTCCGTGTTGACGTGGTTTTAAACACCTTCCAGAACGCAGAGCGGACCTGGAAGACTGCCTAATGCTTTCGGTTTGAAGATTACTGCCTTCCTGTGCAGGTAGGAATGGGTGAGTCGACCACTGTTTGGCTCCACTGTCGTGTTTTAACCAATCGGAGATCAGAGAGGGGCGCTGGCAGCTTCGAGCCGAGGTAATCTGGGGCCGCTCTAAGGAATAATGATCAGGGACAGCTGGCTGAGGAGACATATACAGTTTCATTCCCTCCATTTTTTTGGACCTTGAAAGCAGCACAGAGCTTAGAATAGTCATTTCAAATTGATCGGTGGCGCTCAAAGCGATTTTAACAGCACTGTTATGAGGCTGTATGCTCAAAACACAACCGTCGATAAGGGATTAAGCGAAACAAAGAAGAACGGGTGAAGTTTTTATCCTCTAACTTGAAGTTAAATGAGCGATTGTTATGAGTCTCATTCAGGCTGCTCACATGATCACTGACACAATGAACTCCATGAGCCTTCTGCTCGGAAATCATCAGCGGCGGAGGGTGAAGAGCGTCAGCCACGCATGTCACAAGGTCTCCCTTCTGATATCAAAAGGACGTAACGAAACAAAGACTGAGCTGTTCTACTTTTAACATCCTGAGCTTCTTTTTTTTTCCTCCCCCTGCAGCTTTATGTATTTTTTCCAGTGCAATAATATGACAGCCTAAGAATAAACAAGACTGAAGCAGCCATGCAATAAATACATAAGGGGGTGAAAAAAAAAATAGAGAGGGAGAGAAAGAGACTGGAAAGACAAGTGAGAATATTTCAGAAGTGTAAAAGAAGTCCAGAAGTTGTTTTCTGTGTGCAGGATTGAGATCACAAAAAAGAAGCAACACACACAAACACGACTTCTGTGCCCTTTTTTGATGTTTTGATGTTTTCTCCCGGCATCAGTGTCTCTCTGCTGCTGAAAATAAACAGCTACAGGCTAATGGGATCTGGTCAAGAGAATGTGTGTGTGTGTGTGTGTGTGTGTGTGTGTGTGTGTGTGTGTGTAGCCTGAAGCACACACGCAGTCACACACAAGCACGCAAGAAACGCATCTGTCTTTCTACCTGCCGGAGTACAAATCAAATTCCAATGAAGCAGCAGAAAAAGCAGTAAATGCAAATCCTTGAAAGGATGAAAAGCTGACATCTAATCGCACACATTGAGCCATTAGGGTGAATTATTGATGCGTGCTCATATTTATGCAGGTAATAATAGAAAAAGTGTTAATCTTTTCACCCAACCTGCAGCGTAAAGTGCCTCCATCACTGTTCTCCGCTCAGTGGCTTTATTTTAATCAGGAAACAGACAGCGAGGCAGCGTTCGCCGTGTATCGAATTAACAGCTCTGGCAGGTTCCCAGGAAGTGCATTATGGGAAGACGTCTTCGGCGCTCTCCCTCACTGCTTCACCTTTCATCCCTCTGACAGCGTCTTTAATACGAGTGGATATCCTAACTTTAGTTACTGACGGTTCGAGGTGGATGATTATTTATTTAATACGGCCTATCGATTGTGTGGAAAGTTTGTATACAAGAAACCAACAGCATTATGTTTGTTTTTTTCTTTAATAATTTGTGCAGCTGTCAGTTGTGGCATTTGACATCTATTGTAAGTTTTAGTTTCTGGCTTAAAAAAGCTTGAAGATAAACTGCCGCTGTTCTGTTTGGACACGTTTATGCATTTATTGTTTGTTTTTTGTTTTTCTTCAGTGTTCAAGCCAAAAAAACTATAGAAAAGTTTTACATTCTCACAGTTTGATTTGATCAGAGGTTTTTTTTTTTTTTTTTTAACAGTGGCTGGAGGTTGACCCCACAAAGCAAATGTCACGGAATGGACAACCTGAAGAAAAAAACCGCAACGTGAATAAACAAAGCAAAACAACACTAAAACAAAAGTTAGAATTGAAATACGAACATTATCATCACAAATACAGGAGACAAAAGCAGTACAAGCAATAAAAACCCGATGAAGAACCCGGAATTTAACCACTAAATCTGCCAAATTCACAAAATAAAAAGGACAATGACTGCATCCTGAAGTTCTATTGAAAACCTACACATTTATAACTTCAAGTGCAATGCTCCTTTTAAAGGTTACAAGAAATAGGAAAAAAAGTTATAGAATTGTGGAGTCAATTATAAGCTGTGAAGATCTATGTCTCTTGAAAATTCCCCGTAGCTTGATTGTGATCGCTGCGCCCCGGGAAGGGAAAGACCGTCTGTTCCCTCCATTATGAAGGAGGTCATTGAAAAGCGCAGCTCAGATGAGAGCCCACATCAGAACCAGGAGGTTGTAAATCAGCCCTTTGTGGTGGAGCTGCTGCAGGAAAAACCACAACTCCAGAAAGAAATGACCAGGAAAAATCCGGGAGAGGAGCCAGAGCTCTGTCTGCTGGGTCGAAAAGTGCAATTCAGGAAAACACTTAACCAGCATGGAGTTTACCACATCGCCCTGCGGGGTCGCGCCGCCCCATCTGGCTTCGGCTCAGTGGGACCGTCATCACTTCTCCAGCGTGACGACGGAAAAATAAAAACCTCCAGCCTCAGTGTGAGCCGCTTTCGAGAAGCGAAGTGATGGAGTGCCGCGGCAGATTACACGGCCTCCGCGACGACCCATCCAGACCCGACGGAGCGGATCTCAGGATGAACTGGAGTGCACAGTGGAGGAAAATGAACCAACAAGTGTTCAGCCTCGACTCCCTGTTCAGAAAACTCTGTCAAAACCGCTGGAGGAGCTCCAGGCGACGACCTCCTGAAGCTGAGAGAGCTGCACCGAGAAATCTACAGATTAGAAACCTCTTACTTACTGTTCTGACAGTGGCATCAAACACATGGCCGATTGGTCTAAACCTGCCGCCACTGTTGCTATTGTCCATCGACTATGGTATACAAATTGTTCACGGTTATTGATTGTTACGCTGTCATTTTAATTTCCCCCACAAATAACATCAAACCACAACGCATGTGTTTTCTTTAGACTGAGATCCTTCATAATAAAGACTCTGTCATTGTCTCAAAAGTACTGGTGTCCTTCAGCGTAGAAGCACCTTCAAGTCTGTTATAGTAGACAGATTTGTCCACCAGAGGTCAGGAAATATTCATAAAGACCTGAGTGAAACTTTCTTACCTTCAGGTAAGGAGCCTCCATTTTTCTCGTCTCGCTATCAATCTGACACCAGTCCTCAGCCGGTAAATAACCTCTTATCTGATCCGTGGTCCCCGTTCAGTTCAGCTTTTACCTTTTACCGCAGCTTTTCTGATGGATTAGGGTACAACTGATATTTATTGTTGCACAAGAACACAGAGGTACCCGATTAGATTCACGTGCACTTCAAGCGACGAGTGAAAAAAGAACTTTTGATGCTAAAGACAAACACAGATTTTCAAAGTATTGTGGGTAATTGTCTATAAAAGCCTTAAAAGTGGAAATGCTTCAGTCCATCTTGGCTGTTAAGTAGAACAGAATATTTTAGAATATTAGAATATTTACATCAAAATGCATGGAAAATATGACCTAACAAGTGTTGGTCAAGCAGCGGAGCTCACTTATACTGCATGTCAATACATTTACCACAGCGAGCGTACAGGTGGAGGCCTTTGTGGGATTTTTATTTTTCTGTTTTCACTCAATTGCAGCTCTGAACAAAGTAACAGACCTACAGCTGTAATTTTTGGGAAAATGGGGGGGATACTGCCGGCTCACATGTGGTCTCCCAGATAAAAGGCGTGGGGGGGCTGGGTGGAAGAGGAGAAGAGGGGTGGCGTTTATTTTTAAATCTTCAGAGAGGAAAATTCTCCTCCTCTTCCTCCACTCCCACCTCGCTCCAGTTCAAATAATCCTCTGTTTCCCCCCACCGCAACTTGAGCGTTTCCAGAAGGCTGTGGATGATACTTGACCACATGACGCACCCGGCCGCCTTCGCCCTCTGAGACACAGCTGCTTCAAGGCGCATCACAGTGCGTCTGAAAGGAGGGGGCCAATCAGAGCGTCGGCATCGCTGCTTTCACCTCTAACCAGAAACACATTTCTTTTTCTTTTTTTTTCACTCTCCACTGATTACATTCTAAATTGATCCCATGAAGCAAGAAAAATGAGAAAGATTCACATTTGTGGGGTTTTTTTTGTTTGTTTTTTTAAAGCAGATTTTATGACAAAATGCAGGATTCTCAATTTTAACGCACACACACACCGACTATATTGAGCACGTGTCTGATTTTATGACAACTTCTGCCTTTAACACCCGCCATTCCCCTGCAAACATTATTGCATCGGGGTTTATGGGCTTTCTCAGGCAAACAGCGCTGTCATTCCTGATCATATTCTCTGATTTATAACATTTTCACCTCCGCTGTAATGCCGAGCTGATGGCTGCCTCTCACTGAAGACCTCATCTGTCTCAAGGTTCCTCAATGACACCTTAAACCTTGGACACAAGTGGAATAAAGGAGGAGGAGTGATTGAAAGACAGCGAGTTACAAAAAAACATAATAAAGAACATTGAAGCGGAGAGACAGAGCGCGTAATGGAAGTTATGGAAGGTAAGTAGAGAGAGGCCGACACGCAGAGGGATGAGATTGAGAAGCAAGAAGGCACGGCGAAGCTCACTTCATCATTTTCAGTGCGCGAGTAACCTTCATTTTTTTTCACACTATTGTTACCACTACCACTGGCAGGAAGCCTAGTTAGTCATATTTAGTGCACTTCATTATAAAGCCACACTGCAATGTAGGATGGTAGAATGGAATAAATGTATGCGACCTTTAACACTCATGGAAAAGGAGTGTTGTATTACTGGGAAACCGTCACGATCGGGAGACCCTTTAAAGCAACGCGACAGAAACTGAAAATCTCTCAAGTGTTTTTTTCATGATATTTCCATACGTCAAGACTGTGAAGTAAGAAAAACTATCACATGCAATCGTACAATCGTGCAACACTGACAAGGGTCACGCAATTTTCACTGTTTCTACTGACAAAGCTTTACAGTTCAAGAATGTGTTAAAACTGCACCAGTTTTTTTTTCCCCCAGATTTAGCAGAAAATAATGAATGGACTTCATTAATGAGCAACAAACATTACACCACTTCACGAGTCTAAAACACTTCATACCATCAGCTGGTCAGTCAGAACCGACACAAAGGGGCTCTCTAAATGTAGACGGTGTTCCCTTTAGGATATTACTCCCTTTGATTTAGCACTGAGATACAGAAGACACCGGATATGGTCTGCAGCTTGATATTGGGCAGAAGGAGTGGAGTTGTTGTGGAGAAGTGATCCCACACCATGCATGCTGTCAGACTCATGATCACTGAGGTCAAGCTGAGACACCTTCATACTGTGCTTATATTAGTTAAAAAAAAAAAAAGAAAAAATAAACATCCAAAAAACTCATCTGTCTGTACATGGAGAAAAAAAAAAACTTCTTTGGCAGGTTTGAATATGGAAGCAACTGGAGATGTGCACAGAGCTCCAGAAGACATTAAGACTTGAGATCTGACACGGACTTGACTTCTGAGACTTCCTCGTGAGCCGAATGCTAAAGCATACATCAGCATTGGGCGTTTGCATTTTAATGACCCGATCCGTGTTGTGAAATGAAACAGTACTAATATAGACTTGGAAAGAGCAGTGTGGTTACCTAACAGTGAGGTCCTGGCATTGAATCTGAGCCAGGGCGTCTATTTGAATTATCTATTATGAACAGAAACATACTGAAAAAATACAAGTGCAGACTGGAGAAGACTATGGGAAAATATCAAGCCACTTCAATGAAGAGTCAATATATCATAACATACTGTAACATATTGTGTTATGTATGATATAGTATTGTGATATCATAAGAGCTCATTATGCAGCATACAGTTCCTCGTGGAACATATTCAGACATTTTGTACTATAACGTATAGTAACTAATATCAAAACATGTTGCATTTTAGCACATTTAGAATTTTGCAACATATTGTGTCAGAATAAAATATTCTACCATGATGACGTCTTACCGTAATGTGTCATAATGTAACATTTTGTATCAAGTTGCAACTCATTGAAGCATTGTATTGTAACATTAAAACAAAGGATATGGTTTGATTATATTTTCCATTTTAAACTGTACGTTGTATTGAAACATCATGCGGTAATTATTCATCTCGTTTTATACTGTAAGTCATCACATATTGTGTCACACTGAATCACAACATAGCAGGAGTTCACATTGTTTAAATGCATCATTACACACTGTTTATTGCTTTGTAACTGCATATTGCAACCAAACATCATATCATTTGATAACATATTCAAATGTATAATTGGCAAATCATAAAATTACAATTTATATAAAATTTTGGAACCTATTATTGATATATCATAATGTAATGTGTCACATTGTACCATGGTATTGTAGCGTGTTATGTCACATCATAACATACTGTAAAATAATATCTCATTTCATAACCTGGTATGTATTGTGACATATTGTAGCCTAATGTCTTGCATCATAACATAACATAACATAACATAACATAACATAACATAACATATTAATTTTTATTTTAACATATCACATGTTAGTGTTGGGGAAGTTACTTTGAAAAATAATTAGTGTTACTTACTTCAAAAAAGTAACAGAGTTAATAACTGAGTTACAATGTTTTTAAAGTAACTAAATCAGCAAAGTAACTATCACATTACTTGACAGAATGAATTATAAACAGGAAGTACTACATTAATCTAAATTGTTCAAATGTTGCTGAGCGATGATATGAGACAAGACACCAATCGATTGATTTGTAACTGTAGACATCATTTCTATGTTTGTAAAGGAATAATAAAACACAGTAGATGTATGTCAATAGACAAATGTACTTCTATTTAAAATGATCAGGGCTCACAGCACATTCTACTGAACGGTAAAACACTGACTTGTTTAGTAACATTTTGTTGTAATATGTATCCTAACCTAATATAATTGTTTGTGGTGTAAAGTAATTGTGTCTAAGCATACTGTGTTATATCAAGACACAGTGTATTGTAACATATTGCATTGATTCAATGTCAATTTTAACTCTATTCCTGTGATACATGTCCATGTGAGTCAAAGCAGCATCAGGCTGCTAGCAGCCGACACAGGTTCACTGAAAGTACATGACTCAAACAGTTTCCCCGTCCCGTCCCGTCTCAAGGACACCCGGCTTCTAAAACACAGCGACCTGGAGACCACCCAGCAGATGTTATTCCAGCGCAGGGCCTCGCCGACACGCCACACACACGCTGCTGACTCCTCACACCAGAGCAGGCCGCCGTAACCTAAACGTCTGCTCTCTTTGATGTAAAGCAGGGCTCACTGGGCAAAACACAGCCAGTGTGTAGTTGACGTTGCCCCTGATGGATGTGTAATGTAGTGGCAGAAACTTGGACCGCACACTGTTAATACATGACGGATGTTTGGGAGAGAGTGTAGGACACACTGCCCACTGGATAGGGTGTATATACGACCTTGATGGAAACTCAGACAATGGAAAACATTACAATGTAATCAGGACTGTTGCTTTTATACTCCAACACAAATGTAACTCTTTTAAGCATTTTATTTACAGTAAAACAAAAGCTTTTTTTCCAATTTTTAACATTAATTTGAATGAATTTTAATAATGGAATCTAGCATTCAGTGAATGTTTTAGTTAAACAATGGATCATATTGTGATGCAGTTGCTTATTTAACCCATCCTGGTTTTATTAACCATTTCTTTTGGGTACCTAATACTTTCTGTTCAGCATAACTGCATCTGTAATCTGCCAAACTCTGTCAAAAACTCACACAAAGACTAACTTGATCAGCCCCTCCTACTGGGCGTGGCACACAAAGATAATACATTCAAAAAATACAAATGTGTGGCCAGTAGATAAGCAGAAACTCATATTAAACACCAGTGGAATAGAAATAAAAATGAACTCATTAATATAATACATCCGCCAGTTCAAAATACACTGTTAAAAGACAACATTGCACATAATTGCTCATTAATTCAGTGCTGCTGGTGGGGTTTCCATTTTCCAACCTGATGCCCCAATAAGGCTGAGTCTGTAGGAGCGCCTCTGCTCGGCCTCTGTCTGAGGTCAGCAGTATGGTGAGTTTGTGTCGTCTGTAATGTAAATCTATGAAAGCTGATGTCTCGAAGTAGGACTGTCGAAATACACAGATAAGCAAAAAAGTCAGGATTTTTTTCTTTTGTTCTTTTTTGTATATAATACATTTTAAAACAATAGTAACAATTGCACTAACGGAAATTTTAAAAACTTTTAGGTTTCAGCTCTTGCTGCTGTCTGTCACTTCCTCCTCACCTCATATTATCTGATCATCCGGGCCAATCCGACGCCAGCGTGAGCCGAAGCAAGTCAGGAAATACACACAAACTCCATGTGGCACATACAGGTCTGACACATGTTGACACACAGTCGGGTGGAGAGTATTTTTAGAGACGGGGAAACAAAAAGGATTCGTAAAAATCTCTTTTCAGTCACATTTCACATCCCACTGTTTTGTTTTTTAAGCTATTATTCTGGAATGATTGAACAGCCCTGCAGGAATACTGTTTTCACATTTTAGTCCTCCCAAAAAAAATCAGCTAATTTTATTCCATTCCGCTCATTTCCCCTCAAAGTTTTGAAATGCCAAACACATTTAACCCCCTTCCTTTCACCGTGACAGGACGTGTAAATAAGAGGCTACAATTAACTTTGTCATTTCTGACACTGATAATTGTTCTACCTGCGTGTAGGTGTGAGTCAGGAGGGAGACTCGCCGGGCTCTGCACGCTCCGGCAACACACTCCTAATACAAAGTGACACCTTAAATACTTCCCTTTCTTTGCGGCTCCATTAATGCACCGAGCCCCCAAGATGCTGCACGCATGGGGAGACTTTCCAAAAATACAGATCAACTGCCGCTTTTTCCACCTTTCTCTCCTTCGAGGTTTGCGGTGTTTTGAAGCGTTGTCGCTGTCACCGGGTGTTTTAAATGTCACCCGGTGTCACTACTCAGGCAGCGGAGAGGAGGGACGGGCATTAAGAGCGGAGCAACCTGCCAGCTCTCCACATCTTCTCCATATATCCCGAAATAAACCCATTAATCTCTGCCTCACCTCTCTCCGGGGACGCATTGTTTTCAAATGCCTCGTCTTTTAGTTCCTGAGCGCGTCAAGCGAAGAGCAGCCTGTTTGTTTGTGGGACGAAGCTGCGTCTCATAAAGGTTTGTAGGATGAGTTTAAGACGATGAGGAATTACTGAATGAGACTGGAGCCGCTGTGAGCTAATATCTCTGAATGCAGCGTCAATTCAAAAACTGAAAAAACAAACTAAGTGAGATGAGACACTGGAAGAAAATGAGGGAAACCCACATAGCAATAAATGAGCATACCTCTATAAAGTTTAAACAGAAGGTTGCAAACCTTCCTAATTTAAAAATAAAAAGAAAAAAGAAAAGAATAATGAACATAACTAAATAGAAGTCAAAAGAAGTTTGAAAATGGTCCTAAAACATGGAATCACACCTCCAAGGAAGCGTCAGAGCAGACTCTGGAGTCGGGCTCTGCTGTAGACCTGTTCTGAGTGTGTGGTGGCATCAGCCGATTTCTGTGACGTGAAGAGGAACAAAATTATTAAGAAAAGCCCTGGACAGGGTGGAGGTGGTGGTGGTGGGGGGGGATGGAGAGTGATGGCCCAGCTGTCTTCTCTCATGGAGAATGATTCACAAAGCCCTTAAGGACACCCCAAGAGCGCTGGAGAGCTCCTTCAGCGACCCACTCCTTCACCCCGAGTGTGTGAAGGAGAAAATATCGTTGGTCCTTCCTCCCTGCAGCCCCGAGTGTGTACTGCCAGAACTGTTCCCAGTCAACCACCACCATCATCACACACACACATACATTGCACTTTTCATTTTTGAATGTACATAATGTCTGATTTTATAGTTTAGCTGTTATTGTTTTACATTGCTCATATTCTTTTCTCTTACTAATCTTCTATTAGCTGCTATAACGATGCAAATTTCCCCATTGAGGGACCATAAAGGCATAACGATCTAAAAATCCCCCTCGAAAAACACCCAAAATGACGATGAGAAAATTTCAAATCGCCACAAAGGGATGCAAAAAAAAACCTTCAAAACACCCAACCACTTTTACATGGAAAGTTCCCCCAAAATGTCTAGAAACAGTAGATAAATGAAAAATGCTGTGGAAAAATAAAGTTGAAATACCTTGGAAGTGACTCAAAGATCTACAAAAAAAATGTCAAACTTTAGTAAAATTGTTATAAATTAGTTATGAAGTAACCACAAAAGTGCAGAAGTTGATGAAATAAAATCCCAGAAACGACAAATAAAAGTTCAGATGGAGGAAATCTTAAACTGAAACAAGTTATTATTGAAATAAATAATAAATGAGTTTTAAAATGGCCTCAAAAGTCTCATGAAAAGTTTTAAATATAAAGCAGGAATGAAAGGAGTGACTGGTTATAAAAATGTCAACAAACGAAAGTGCTGGAATCACACAGGACCAGGAAATGACTCTTTCCTGAACACCGAGCGCCTCCTCCTCCCCCGCCTCCTGTGAGGGGCTCTGGGGGTTCCTGGAGGGTGTGAGTGTCTGCGTCTGGGGGCCGATCATGAAACGGCGAGCAGACACTCGTTCAGAGCAGCGAGCGCTCCTGAGGACGCCTCCTCCCTCCTCCCCCCTCCTTTTGGTCCAGGTGGAACCTACAAAGGTCCCACTTGTTCTCCCCGCCGCCGCCGCCTCCCCTCTCCCTCTCCCACGGCGGCGCAGCCACCGCCGGCGTGCCAGCCGGGGTGAACAATGCGGGAGCGGGACGGGGAGGCGGCTGCGATTCATCACCGGGCTCCTTTTCATTTCGCGGGAGTGCGCCTGGCACAGCTGTTTGAAATGGCACCCCTCGCCTGCAGACTTTGGGGAAGGGCGCTTTATGAAGATGCATGAGTCGGAAAACAGACTATTAAACTTAGTGAGAGTTCATTAACCTTGTAAAAGTAGGCTTCGGCTGCCATAAAGCGCCATATTTCAGGATTTTGCCCGTCATTTTTTATCATAAGTGCTCTTGGTGGCCCGATAGTCTATTTCACACGTGACAAGCATTAAATGAGACAAAGACAATAGGAGCTGGAGCCGGAGCATGCGGCGGCTAATGACCGAGTTTGTGGTCTGTTTCTGAAAGAATTAAAGCCGTCTGCGCCGGCACCAGCCCCTCAAATCACATGTTTTCCCTCAAACGAAGCAGCACCACAAGCTGGGTCCAAATTAGAGAACGCAGAAGGTGATCGCAATCAGGCTAGTTGTTGCAGGGCTAACATGTCTAATCATGAGAAGCTCGGGGGAGGGAGGGGGGGGTCGTTGTTCAAAGAGGGAGTACGATTGGTCCAACGGGGGGACGGTGATGTAGAGGAAATGGAAGCAATGAGCAAACCAATGGCAACTTTGACTCCGAGACAGAGCGATTACGGTTCGTCTGCCATCTGGGTGAGTCATCTGCTCGCTCCTCATCACTGTATATACCAGGTTCTCATAACCATCATCATTACCATTCACACTGCTGGAAGTTCCCCCTCCGGGCCAGCTCCACTTCAGATTTTCATCTTGCAAACATCACTGTCACTGCTGCTGCAAAATTACGAATTAACAAAAAAAGAAAAAGAAGAAGCATGTTGGGAAAATAAACCACGGCGCTTCCGGAGCTGAGATCATGGGCACGCTCTGGTTTAAACCAGCTGAAATCAATCAGTGGGGAAAACAAAGCCTCGCACACACGTAGGATGTAAACACCAGTATATGAAATTGCTCCGCAATCAGATTTGTGGGAAAAAAAATTTAACCACAGTTCATTTTAGTGTTGCTGCCATTCCCGTGTAAATCTTTATCTGTAAAAAAAAAAAAGTTGCAATTGGACAAAAAAAATTAAGTAAACTTGGCCTTAAGTTTTTCTGTTTTCATTCCCATGCAGAGTTACAAAGGCCTCTGCAGCCCACCTGGTTCCGTGTCCCACAGGCAAACCTTCCCTGAGATGCAGGATATGCACGTTTGGTATCGGTGCACTGCAGAGCAAGATGTTCTACTTTCACAGCAAGCAATGGAATGATCAAACACTTGTTAACAGTAATATTCAATAATCTGCCGGCTGAGTTAAAAGATCAGCCTCCAAATGTGTGTGCAAGGAAAATGAAGTTTGCGCCTGTTTTTTATACAAGCAAGCCTTCAATAGCTCAGGTCAAAAGTTGTTCCTAAATGTTCCCATTACTCAGTGTTACTATCCAACAGTAACAGCATCATCAGTTTAACAAAAATACCCTAATATGACTTAATGGGCCAATCATGGATATTTGGCATGATTAAGCTTCATGTTTCCATGACAACTGAGAATGACGACATGAGGGACATCATGTTTAAGATGAGAAAATGAAGCTGAAATCACCTGAGCAGGATGACAACAGTAGAGAAAGAAGAACATGGGCTTTTAGTGACGCCGATTCTTCTGTTTGATAGTTTTTGTGTGGTTAAATTTCATAATGAAGTGCGCCGACAGTTTAAAGCCACACATGCTGATGCACTACGGTCACCAATTCAGGAGGAAGCAGAGAGAAATCCTCCTGAACCACAAGGTCTCAATCAGATACCGAGAAGACGTCACCCTCAGTGAGCTGCCTCAGTGGATATTAGCCAGTTTTTGCAACACGTTGAAGTGAGCCCACTGCCAAATTATGAGAAGGAAACAGCAATTAATTCTGAGCAGATGTACAAGCATGCTTAGCACCAAAAAAAGAGTCAATATATGCAAATTACTGCTGTTACTTGGACGTGAGTGGAGGGCGGTGATGGACACAAGCTTCCTTTGGATTGTTTTTTAATGCTTTATGCCTACTGAGCGATAGAGCACAATCATCTCCTCTACAGGCCCACATGTATAAAATCCACAACCCAACCCAGCAGAGAAACAAGGTTGTATTTTTACAGCAGGGCTGTTGGAGGAGGCTTCCTCTGTCGCCCTGTACCAACAACCAAATAACAGCCGGGATACGGAAAAGGCTTGCTGGATTTGCTCACGCTAATTGCTCGGCAGCATCCCGGCTCCCCGCCGCGCTGCTTCCTGGAGAAACTCCCACTGTGGCGATGACAAAGCTGCAGCTGCAGGGAGAGATGGAGGATGGCTGTCCGGTGCCGAGTGTAAGTCAGCGTCAGTGTTTCATAAATTTGACCTAGGTGTGAATCAGCTGAGTTTACACAATATTTTCAAGTGAAAACAGCAAACTTTTTGCTGCATTTTGGTTGTCGCGGTAAAGGCATGTTGAGTAAATGGAACCTTTTGACATCAGCTTTGAGATCTTCGATACAGTTGGCGCTCCGTCGTGGAGTAAACAGGAAAATTGCAGCTTCTCTCACAGTCTGGGTATTGCACATGTGCAAAAAGATCAACAGAGTGTTTGAAGCTCATTCTTTTCAATATAAAAGCACTTCTCCAACAACGTGTACGCTTACTAATATTTACAACACCATCATCTGCATAAGTGGAGACATTCCGATACAGCGGATGAGTGGAAGAAAGACAATGTGAAGGAGCTTAAATGTTTACATCGTCCTGTTTTCTGCATGCATGAGTGACTTTATCACGGAAGCAGAGCACCTTCTGACAGCATGACCATTTTCAAAATGTTACCGTGTGAAAATGAACATTTTCCTATGCTGTATTCACATTCATGTGTAAATATGTGCTTAAACATGTGGATATTAACATTTCAAAGACATGTGATTCACGTTAGGTTGCAGTTCCGAACTGCTTCTTACAGTGGATCCTTTACCTCCATCTATACGAGTTCTGGCTCTGCTGCGATGTGTGAGTGCACATTCTGAGGACCTTAGTAAAAATTAAAGCTGAGAATGATAAACCATCCACGGAAGAGTTGGAGGAGTCAAAACCTTGCAATAAAACAGAAAACAATGCTGGCCTGTTATTCAATTGACTTGCATCCCGACAGTTCCTTGTCTTCCTCAATTCTTTATTGTTGAAGCTAAAAAATTCATAGTTTTTATCGGCGCTTTTAATGAGGAGAAGCTTTAAGTGAGTCAGAAATCAATCCAAGGACAAGATGATTTTTTGATGGTGGTCATAAAGTCTCACAGCGATCCCAAATTAATCACGATCGAATCTGCGAAAATGTGAAAGTATTTTAAAAAGAGCTTATGAAGCTGCCAGATTTAAATGCTGAGTTGACTCTTCAGTAAATAGTGGTTGATTTTGGATAAAAGTGCATCCAAATAGTCCATAAACCTCAGATCTCGGCTGTTTTGCAGATTTGCTTACTCTTGTCTTTTCTCGTTTTCTTTAAATGTTCAAAACGCTTCTCATTATCCAGCACATGAATGCAACGTTATTATAAACTGTTGGTCCACCTTGCTGAATGTTTTCGGTACAGACAAACTACATCAGGACTGTTTACGGCACACCGAAGTCCACTCTATTCCCTCAATTCATTTAAAGTTCCTCGCCGTTAATTTGCAGCTTTCGCCGGAGAGGAGGGGATGTTTGTCTCGCTCTTCTGTGCACGCCTCGGCGGCGCTCACGTCTCCTCGCACCTCGCCGAAGCGAGATGCCAGCTCGTTATGCGCATCCCTCGCACTCATTTGCGTGAAATCAGAAGATGAGAGGAATTAGTTCCTGTCTCTTTTACCCCCCCCATCCTTTACCCTCCTACTCCTTCATCCTCCTCTTCATCTTCCTGCAGGAGTGCAGATGTGTTGGGTCCTTTGAGGCCCCATCTGTCGTGCTGTCGCAGCCTTGGCCCAGCCGTCGCCTGACTGGGGGCCAGATGATTAGGCCGCCGTCCAAGGCAATCCACCCAGGTAAGCCCCGGCTCCATCGCCCGTCGAGGAAAGGCGGCGGACGGGGTGTTAGGACCAAACGCATCCAGTGAAACCCCGAGTCGAGTTAAATCCGACCGAGGTTTCACGGGGATATGTACAAGTAGATGACGTGAAAAAAAAAAAAAAAGAAAAAAAAAAAAAACTCAATCCACTTCAGGTTCGAACAGTGAGTTTTCCTGCATTTCACAACAAAGTGGAGGTTTCAACATGTGTGATAAGTGAGAACGAAGAGGAAACAACAGCCCAGAGGGACGCGGACGTCACTTTTTGATCTATAGCAGCAATCTGGGAGCCGCTTCCTGAAAGTCTTATATCTCTTCAGCCAGATAAGTGAATGAAATGAGAGCTTGAAATAATATTAATGTCCTTTTTTATTGCGTTTCACTATTTTATTTGTTTCTTTCCAGCTGTGACCAGCAGAAACATTACCAACAACAAAAAAAAACATTACTCATCATCATAAGTGTTAAACAGCCAAATGACAGCTGGTTTAGAATAACAAATGAAGGTTCTGCATGGAGGATTACCAAGCTCGAGCGACCCTGTTGTAGTCTCAGGAGATGATTCTCTTCAATTACTATTAGATCTTTTTGTTCTTGTTTTCCAATCTGGGGTTTAGGACCTCCTGGGCGGGCTTGAGGGGACACTGATGTAATTTGGAATCGCTCCAAGGAAAAAGGTTGGGAATAACTGTTTCACAATTAGATTACATCAAATCAGAACAGATTAGATTACAGGCTGCTTTATTAATCCCAGTATGAAATTTCTACAATAAGAAAAAGATGTCCAACACAAACCACACATTTTTGTTCTACATGAACTCGCTAAATACTGAGCACCTCTGAAAATAAAAAAAAAATCACAAAAAACTAAATAAAACCTCAGAAAAGTGTGAGAGCTCCAACAACTGCTGCCATTCATGTGTATTTTCCAACTATCTGTAGCTACTCCTGTTGAAAACACCTAACAAACCAAATCCGAACCAAAATGAAGAAAAGATGTTATTACAACTTTTTTTCTCCACTTTTCATTCGTTTGTGTTTAAAGCTTGAAATATTTTTTATTTTTTATATTGAGCTTTCAAAGTGAAGTGAACACTTTCTGCTTTTGTATGTTGGTGAGAGTTTTCATTACTGTAATGTTCAGAAAAAGGTCCCCAGTTTCTCTTTGGGGAAACCTCGGGGTGCGTGTGGTGACCTGTGCTGTCGATCAGATTTAGTCCCGTCAGTGAGTTTGACTTTATGATGTTGGGTTGAAAGAAAAAAAAACAAAAACATCTGCTTCTCCAACCTCTGCAGCGTTCTTTAGTTCGGCATTGACTTTTTATGACTGAGACTAACTGTAGGTTTTGGTATGGGTGCTGGTCAGTCACTCGCTAAGTTGGTGTGAAATTCATGAGATGTAAAGATCAAAACGTCGGGCTTCAGGAATTTCATTCAAAATCTCTAACATTTTAAGAATCTAAAAATCCTGCCTTTGACCTCACATAAATCTAGTTTATATGTCTAATTTCAGATGATATTTCAAAATTAATAATTCAATCCTATTGCGTTTGTGCAACATAAATATGTTTTTTGACATATAAAACTACTGAATGGAGGCCAGTCAGTGAACAAGACACTTACCACACAAATGTAACACTGGGATACTTCAGTTTCAATTCTCACATAGTTTTCTATCAAGCCCAAGGTTGTGGAGCTTTTACAGGCTAAATTTGTGTCTCCTTTCAGGCACAAACTGAAAACATATTACAGTTCGCTCGGGTATAAGTTTCTGCATTTAAAGGTCTTTCGCAAACAGTGCTTCTCACAAGTGCTGGACCTTCGCGGGCTGATTGACTGTCGAGAGGTTTGTGGTTAATTCTGAAGGGTTTGGCGATAACGGCAGGCAGAGTATGATTCTCCGCTGGCAGGACTGAAGTCATAAGTCTGACCAGTGCTAAAAACAACGACAGGAATCAACAACCAACCGAGGGATGAACTGTGGAAACCATCAAATCCGAGGAGAAAATGAACTGGGAGTCATGACACACTGGAGGACGGGATTATTTGACACAGTGCAAACATAAAAACACAGAGGGGCCTTAATTTGTGCAATACTTAGCTCTCCTACCTGAACTGGAAAGAATTCAACAGAAGAAAAGAATGGCACACCAAATACACAGAAATGAAGTGGAGGTGGATCGGACACACGCTCCGTAAACCCCAGGACTGGATAACAAGACGGGCGCTATCTCGGAACCCGCAGGGCGAGAGAAAAGTGAGTTAGAAACGATCAGCGGAACAGAAACTGTGTCACACTGGCAGAAGATCGCCAGATTAGCCCCAGATCCTTCGGATCGGCGTATTTTTGTGAATGCCCCCTGCTCCTCTTAGGACTGATGAAGTGAAGCCAGACTCTTGCCTCGCAGAGAGAATGCCTGCGGTTATAATCCAGACTCAGGGGCCTGTTTTTTTTTTTTTTTGCAGCTTACATGTTCTTCCTGTGCACGCATAGATTTGGACGGATGGATGAATCGCAAAAACAGACGGTACAAAACGATAATCTCCACCAGAGAAGCAATGTTACTGTGTTTTTTAATACCTGCAGACACACCGATACTCTCATTATCCACCACTGTGCAGCAAATGAATGACATGTTCACCATCTGAGCAAAGCAAAACCGGCCGTCCTCGCGACCGAGCAGGCTTTCAGATGTTTTCCCTGAACAGTTGAATGAAAAAGGAAAAAAAGAAAAGGAACAATGAAACGCAGTGTTTCATCTTTTCCTTGCCAGGCATCCCTGACCTGGAAGCAGCCACTGGGCGTGATCTGACATTAGTATACCAACAGTGTGTTTGGCGAAGCCTATAAATAAACCCATCGATCAACGTCCCCCACTGTGTGTCTTCAAATCCTCTGGGGGGGGATCCCTATCTCTTGTCAAGCCAGCTGGGATATATGTCAGTCTGCACAGATGGAAGACACCCAAATTCAATCCCCACTGGCAGCCGGATCCGCCTCAGCGTGCTAGAAATCGACATAGAGCCACAGCAGACCCTGCGGTCTGAGGTCCGTCCAGATCACTGAACTCCGGCAGGAGTCCTGGAGAGAGAGGCCAGGCGCCCTGCTGAGAAACCTCATTTCAGCCAATTTTGTCCCGGATCTTATTCCGTCATTCAACAGCCGGGGCTGGGGACCGTCAGCGAGGGTCAATGCGACAGACGACCACAGAAAACTGAGATCAGGAAGGCAACGACAAGTACAGCAGACCAGAAAATGAACCCACATTACTGAGAGTTTGTGACAATTACAGTAAAATCCATTAAAACTTGTTAAACTCTCCTTTTTACAGAGATACTCCAACTAGAACGGACCAATTCCCTCCAGCCATTACAGAACTACTTACAGTGTCTAATGAGAACAGGTGACAAAAGCACACATTGGAATTAAGAGCCTTTTTTATTTGTGTTGAAGGATTTCGTAAAAAAGTGGGTTTTTGTGTTTACTTATTGTGCCTGTAGATGGATTTTCTGTGCCTATTTAATCATGTTGTGGACTGCTGTATGAATGTTATGAGCTTTTTTGTGCATTTTTTTGCATGTATACTCATGTTCAGACTCAGAAAACTTTATTTATCCCACAAGAGGCCATTCATGCGCAGCCTTCCAGCGAAACCCTCACATTCATGCACGCACTCACTGCACTGCTCAATAAATAATAAATAACTGAATCAATCATCGAAGGAAAACAAGTACATGTTACATGTTGGGCAGAGGTAGATTTCTGAACCGCAGGATGAAGCCAGACGATACGGTTGAGGCTCATGCAGTTTATATATATATATTTTTAATTGTTTATACAAAAGCATGAGTGTGTTTTCGGCTCATGGATTGCTGCACTGCAGCCCGTCTGTCTGACACCCTCCAAATATGATGATCGCTTCATTATTTTTATCTTATGAAGAACTCCTTTCACACACATGATTATCTACCTCTGCCTCACAAAAAAACATGCTTCCCTCTGCGGTTTCCAGTTTATACTTTCCTGTCCTTTATCCATATCTTCATTTTATCAAAGTGTCCCGCCGACACATGACTGAATTGATGTGCTTTTGATAAAGTCACCTCCATGCTCCCAGATTCAGCCGGGAAGCCCAATGCTGTCTCGTATTTCTGTGACTGAGGGGAGTTCTTCTCCGCAAAACCTCTGAATTCAGTTCATCTGAAACACTGCAGCCTCTGTCGGCAGAGAGGCGCCGCTGTTTCATATGGATCAATTTCTGGGGAAATTTCAGAGGGCCCACTCCTGACAGGTCAGATATAAAGACAGAGGTTACCTTTCACAGAATTTTTTTTTTTTTATCATTCTCAATCGAGTCTAGACTCCTGGATTGAAGCCAAGCGAGCGGCGATTGGATTTGCTGCAACATTTTTCCCTTTTTATTCTCAGCAAGCGCCGGTGAACCATTCACCATGCGAGGAGGACTGCTGGAAAAAAAAAAAAAAAAAAAAAGGGCAAGAAGTGTTAAAACGAGTGAACTCTGGCCTTAACGAAATGATGCTTGTGTCTCACGAGACGCTGCTGACCTGAGAAACTGCAGACTGCTGCTGATTCGCAGCCAGTCGATGGTTCAATGTACAAATACGAGTGGTGTCAGGAGCATGGGAATAATGTGGCTGGACTCCTCATCAACACTGGTTTTTAGGTGGACTTCATCACAATCATATTAAATAAAGATTATTGATACGGCAGTGAAAGTCAGCATCAAAGTCACATTAAGAGTCCATCTTATATTAAGATCCCGTAGAAAACTAATTCGATTCATTTTCACCTGAAATGTCACAAACGGGGCCTAAACACGGTATCTTTCTTCAGATGGGGGGAAATTAATGAAGCACAACATTTAATCACATTTGTTTATGAAATCAAAATTGCCATCAGCATTATTTCTACCAGCATGATATTTAAATTGCAGTTATTTCTCTTTAGAAAACAATCAGCTTGTCCAGGTTTTGTGAAAATATATGAAAATAAATTTGAGGGTTTTTTTTACCAAAACAAGAGCATACGCATTCTGTTTAAGTTTATAAAGCTATCGTTTCACTAATCCGACCCACGTGAGATCAAGCTGATGTGGCTCCTGAACTATAATGAGTCTGATTCCAATGCATTAAAGGCGGATATTATCTCACTTTTCTAATATTCTTAAGCAGATGTATTTCAGTAAACACATGTTTTGATTTTAAATCTTCAAGAAAGTGTCGCAGGTTTTATTAAACATTATTCAAATTGCATGTTTGTCGGAGACGTTTGTCAGCTGTGGATTTACTCCTCCTGAAAAATAACCAGAAGTGCATGATTGTGGTAAAGCTGCCCAGAGTGTCTCATTTACACCTCTTCCCTTCACACATCCCAGCTAGTGTTGTAAATTTAATATTAAAGGTTTAAAATTAGGATTTCTTTTCCCTCATTAGTCTACACTTAATGACCCATACTGATCAAATTAAAGAGACATCTGCAGACTTAAACCTCTAATCCACAGAAGCGTCAGTGCAGCTCTGTGCACGAAGCCCTCTGACAGCCATTCCAGTCTTTTTGGGAGAGTTTCTGCAAGTTTGGACCACCTGGACCCCTTTGGACAGTTTCCTTTATTCCTTCTTGGCAGATTTCAAGCTCTATTAGCTGTGATGCGAAGCGTCTGTGAGCTGCCATCCTGCAGCCTCTCCACAGATGTTAAAGTCTTGGTTTTGTGTGAGTTGTGCGAAGACAGTCCACACTTTAGTGAGGCGGCTCCAATTTTCTCCCAGCCGCTTGATTAGGGCTGAGTTGAAGCAGAAAGGTTGAGATTTAAATCAGCATTGAGTCTCAGCACTTTGAGGATTTTAAAAAAATAAATCTCATCTATATCAAGCTGACAACCGTTATCCATGATGCTGCCACCACCATGCTTGATACATCCATTCACCTTTAATACTAATTCATCCAGATTCATCTCATCACCACGAGAACTCATCGCCTGGATTATAGCTTGATAAAAACGCCACATCAGATTGAGGAGTTCTGAATTATGCAGAACACCTGGAGGACCAGGGTCGAGAAGCTCTGACATATAACAATATTGAACTGGAGAGTAATTATAGCAAATAAAGTTGCTACTTGAACAAGGGGTCAAATCAATATCAAGAAAATAGAAAACAAAAAGTCAAAGTGAAATAAATATTGTGATTAGGATACTGAAAACAACTAAAGAGAAATTTTGATGAATACAATACAGTGGTAATCAAATAAATACATTTAAAATAGTAAAGAAAATGTAAAAAAAATCAAAATATGAAAATTAATTAAAAAACTGTAAATAAAATTTTAATGAAGTGCCATTGTATAACCTGATGAATTTGACAGTTTAGCAGTCATCAGGCCCGTTGACCTGCCTCTCAGACATTATCAGATCCAGTCTGTGTAGAATGGGGTACAGACTCACTCTCAGATTAGCCTCCAGCGCTTCAGTCCTGGCCACAGCGTCAGCTCACACTCAACACACCGGGCTCTCAGCTCTGCATCACTACATCCATTCACAAAGAACTTCCCCAGCTGGCTCTCCATGTTTTTTGACCATGAACTTTATGTTAAGATATTTTTCATGTTTTGCCAATTTTGGCAACAGAATTTCTACCAGTTTCTATTTGAAGTTTTCCAATTTTAGATTGCATTACATGCTCCCATATGTTAAATAACTTCCTGAACCAATTATTCTTACTCCACATTATGTGCCCAATGGGGTGTGGCACTCCATTATGAGCAAATGAACCAAATAATTATCAAGACGATCTGTTTTAAGCCGATCATCCTGCAGTTAACTGGGTCTTAGGTGTGCAAAACCTCTATTGAAATGCTCCTGTTTGCATGGATGTTACTAATCCTGTAAATTCTTATCAAATTGCCTCTAATGTAAACTTAAAAGTACAATCACTTCTGTGAATGTTGTTCAATTTTGCACCACTTGTGCAGGATTGAAAGCTCCATTTACGCGACGTTCTTACATGTTACATGAACACAGGAAACCTTTGTTGCATTTTGGGGAGTTACGACTGAAAATCCAACCTGCTGAAAATAGATCCCAAAGTTGAAACACAATCACACACATGAAGAACATGCAAATTCTGTGCAAAACAGCCCGGAAGCAGGGATACTTTTCCACTGAGGATGAAGTGCAAACCACTACATCACCTTGTGCCTTTGTGCATGTTTTTTTTTTCACACCGTTATACAAATACAGTCAAAACTCTGCACTTCATGTCTTCAAGGAACTGAGGTGAAGCAGTCTGTTAGCTGACTGCTCGCCGTGTGCTCCTCGTTTGATTTGAATGCTACATAATTTGTCATTTAATGCAGGACTATACTATAAAACTTGAGTGCAAATCCATCTGGTGCGTAAAAGCGCATCCACACGGCTAGCAAATAACTCACACAGGTAATTAAGAATCTGAAATGTGCACATCATGATTCATTTTATTTGCCACGGATCATGAAAATAAAGTCCACCGTATAAACATATTTACTCTGATCTGCCAAAACTTTACGGCCACTGACAGGTGAAGTGAGTAACACTGATCGTCTCCTTTTATGCCTCCTGTTTTCAGTGATGCATCAAGCAACGAGTGGACAATTTGTTCTCAATGTTGATGTCGGTGTGAGGAATTCAGCGAGGCTTGCAGTGTCCGGCTTGGAGCATTTCAAAGCTGCATATCTGTAGTCAGTGTCTGTCAAAATGAGTTCGATGAGAGAAAAGGCATATTATTTGAACAACCTAAAGGGTGAAATTAACATTTCTCTCAGTGGTCTAATCCAAACACATGTTCTCTATTAGCAGGTGAGTAATTTAACAGTTGGTCAACAGATTTATTCCCCAAACGTGCCCTCGCCTGGCAGGACAACTTGTCTGGGGGAATCGGTTGCTCCCCTTGCTGCCACTGCAAATAACTGGATGGAAAATCATGGCTTTGGTCACGTGAAGGCTCCACATAACGACTTCCCACACTCAAAGACTTCACAAAGGAGTTTACAAAATTTCAGAACATCCAAGGGAGGCTGCAAATGTTCCACTTAATCTGTTGTCGTAAAACGCTGTGGTGTACGGGGGCCAAGAGGTCAGAGGGGGTGACGCTGTTGGAAGTTTAATGACCTCCACATACTGTGAGTCCCGATGCTGTCCGTGACGCTGAAACACACCAGCGGGGCAGCGTACCTTCCAGCAGGCAGAGCCTGCCTTTCATGAGAATTCTTTTTTTTTTTTTTCTAAACCAGCATAAATACATTGTGATAATAGCCTGAAACATTATATTCTCCATGCTCCTCTGTAGAGGAGGGCGCATACGATGCGCAGAGAGGCACAGATTATGCATGAATCAGAGATTGCCCTCTTACTCGTCTTTTCTCAGCTCCGGCATATATTTACTGTCAGATAATGCGAGCAATAATTCATGGGTAAACATCTTGGTTTACATTGATTTCTAGAGCATTTTATTCTCTCTTTTTCTCCCGAACGCAGAGGGGGTGGAATATTTTTTCCGCCTTCTGATGGCGGTTGCCGTGTGCGTCGAAAGTGCGATGGCTCCCATTGTTCCGGGTGAATGCGCCATCTCCTCTCTGTGACCCGATTTGGCACCACCCCTGTCGAATGGCGCCCGCAACACAAAGGTGGCGGTGCGCGTGCTTCGGAGGTTGCCTTTGTTAAGCTGGTGGGAGTTTGATTTGCTACGGGGAATTTAAAAAAAAAAATAAAAAAAGAAGAATTGCACAGGGAGGGAGGCCCTGTTCGGATTGGCCTTATTGCGAAGCGTAAGCCGCAAACACAGCCGGGTGGAGCCGAGGAGGTTGGCCAAGCCTGATCAATACAATACGCACACTGAATGTTTAATATGTATGGGAGTGTTCTTCCCTGCAGCTTCATTTAGTTGCTGAATGCCACGTTTGATGGCGTGCCCTGGCGGCCGTCCAAAAACATCCTTCATAAACGGCTTGATTTGTAAGTGCAATATGAGCGCTACTATAGAAAACAGCCAATTTACACTTAATCTCTTTACAGTAGCTGAAGTGTATCATAATCATTGGGATTGTGGCAGAGACTATAAGAAATCAGAGTAAAACACATCCTGTCATTCATGAAGTGTGATAATGAAAGCCTCCATCCAGGGGATTCACATGTCACTGCATGTGTTTTTCATTAGTTATGAGGTTAATAAGGGACACCTGCACTAACAGATCAATAATGGATCTATGTGTTAATTTGAGGGGTGATTAAAGAGGATGGGACAAAGAGAAAGTCAGCCGCATTGATGTTTTCCAATAGATATGGGAATATGTAAAAGTCAATGTAAAAAAAAAAGAAAAGTTTATTCAGGGTTTGGTTTCAAGATTGGACCAAGACGAGGACGATCGACCACAAGACGGTAGACTAAACCCAACATAATCCATCTTCAATGAGACAGATTATCCCTCTTTGCTTTGTTGGAAGCTGTTGAGGACTGCAGGGCTCGATGTGGACAGTTCAAATGAAGAGCTCCACCACTGCTGAATCCGCTTCCAGGAAAGTGATCGAGGCAGAAAACGGAGAGAGGAGAGGAGATACCGAGTCCCACTGATGGCATGGGAACATGAAACACTCCTCACTCTTCCATCAAGGTCTGGACAAGTGGTTTAATGTCGTATGTCCATTGTGTCTGTACAATAAGTATGATACTGACCTGAATGAAGCTCAAACATCAGATTACTGAAACCTCTGGAGGTTGTAATAATTAGACAGGGTGACGCCTCCAGTATCAGTTGTTTCATTCTGGATACAGATTTATGCCCAGATACAGGACAAAAGGATTCCAATAAATGCAATTGGACTTGTGATCATCTTTTAAATGGCTTGTCGTGATTTATTTTGAACCAAGTCTCTTCCCTCCTTCACTGGGGATCATTAAAACCTCAGACCTCTGCAACCTGAGTGGTCATTTTCATGACTTATGAGCTAAAATTACAGAGAACAGGAAAGGTTTGAAATGTAATTATTAGATACAAGTTTCACAGTTTGAATTCAATTATGATAAAAATGTAATTTCCCGTCTAGTTCAACTTTTCTGACACGCAGCAGCTGGCTTCACGTCGATTCTCAGTATGAACACAGACGATGAAAGTGGACCCTTATGATCCTTCTGACATCTTGGGTTTTCAGCAGGAGGTGAAAAGTTTCCACACGGAGAACTGGCTTGTGGCGGCTCAGTCTTCATAGCAACGTCGCTTTTTGATCATTAGATTTCAACTCTTCCTCTAATCGAGAAGCAGGATTCATCAAATGTTGGATTGTTGTCCCAACAAAACAGATCTCTTGAAGTGAGGAAAAAAATCTGAGACTTCCAAGTCAGAAAAAGAGAGACCTTAAGACCAATGTATTGCAGAACTGTAGAATTTCCCATTTCACATTGAACAGAGTCGTATACAAATGGGATAGACCACCAGAATAAAAGCCCTCACTATTCCTGGTAAAAAAAAATGTATGAAAAATGCCAATATGAACATTTAATCGATTCTGCTGCCGCAAATATTGGCACGTCTTCAAAACAGTGCAGACTCGACTAATTAAGAATTCTAAATGAAACCCGCTGCTCCTCGGCTGCCTGGTCCCCTGGGATGACTTTCTCCCTTGGCATTTAAGAAACAATCAACTCGTGGGAAACTTTCAAAATATCAGTGGATTTAAAAAGGAAAACACCCCTGAGCTGTTCTTGCAGCTCCCGCACGCCCCTCACTCTGCCAGTCTTTGTCATTTTCATATCCTTCCGACGGCGCCTTGGGCTTTTTAATAATTGAATTAATTATATTGACATTGTTGAGTATCCTCCTCTAATTGTAATAGTCTTGCTGAGATGATAAGAGTGTCTGTCAGCCGGTGAGTCAGAGCTGCTCACCTAGAACCCATCTGGTGTCTCGCTGACGTGCGCGAAGAAGACAGATGACTCCTCCAATATCATACATAACCAAATTGTGCATGCGGGTATACACCGTGTGTGCATCTAATGGGCCCGGCTTCTTTTCCCACTGTATGAACTCGCTGTGACCTGCGTGTTCATAAACAATGCCCTGCTTATCATTCCTATATTCATTCCCAATGCAGAGATCCACCATCTGCTTGTGTGACCCCCGTAACCCCCCCAGCCCAAGGAAGAAAAACAAACCAACCACCGGTCAGACATCTGTAATCTGCAAATGACCTGCAAACCCTCTCCCCAGTCTTCATGAGGCGTTTTAAAGGTGCACTCCAATAAAAATTAGAACAAAAAAATCCATTTGTGAGGAGATTTCAGTTGAGAGATTCTCATCTTTGCGTTCATCGCTGCTGAACTTTTTTTTCACTCCGGTTCTTTTTTTCTTCTAATTGTATTGAGTAAAGCTCGATACATGAGTCAGAGTCTGTTTAAACGGAGACCTTTTTCTGCTACTTTCTAATTTGCTGAAGACATCAGGAAGTCACAGACGAGCTGTGGATAACAAAAGCGGAGATGAAACAATTAAAAACTACAATACAAAAGTATTTCCAATCAATTATTCACAGAGAAAAACGCCTTGTTTTCACACACCAGCATTAAATGTTTCTCATTGCACCTGACAGAAGTTCCATTCAGTTCCGGACATATTGATCATACTGATACAGCAAACTACTGAACTATTCCAATTTCAAATAATTGTACAGAAAGCCTCAAATAAATTAGATGTATTCTTCAATCTACTGCCTCCACTGATTTTCACAGGAAAGTGTGATCATGACAAGATGACCAGAAGAACAATACGGGACGGACAGACGGATGGATGGAACCAAGAACAGTTGATTCCAAACTAAACCCTGGTCCAGATGCCATCAAATGAACAACAAATGACAATAATCAAGAGCCACAGTGATTCTATGATAATAAACTCCTTTAATTTTCTCCATGATGGTGAGTGCACTGCTGTAGTGCTTTATCCTCACTCGTGTTGCCAAACGGCTCCAGTCGACTGTGAGGCTGGTTGGTTTTAGACAGACTTATCTTTTAAAAATGAATACTGTGTGTTTGTTGTGTGTTTAATCAGTCGCCGTCGTCTCATATTCACATTTTGGTGTTTATTTTATACAGTCCCATAATGACAATCTGCCCTACAGTGGCTAAAACACACAAGGTCACATTTGCTCCAGTGTGTGAAAATGAGGACAAACTGTCAAGTTGAGATGTCCATCTGATCAGAGGGTGCTCACTGACCATCCAGCAACAGGCCATGGATGGGTGTGTTGAACAGGCGGCACAAAGTACTGAGAGGAGCACGGTGAAAAAATGATCATGATTCTGGTTACAGTCAACATGTCTGAGAAAATCAGCTCAACCTTCACCAGAGACAGATAGACATGAATTATTGATTGTGTGTGGGGGAATTGTTATGTTGTAGCACCACACACACACACACACACACACACACACACACACACACTTTCCTTCTATTCATTCTTTTCTTTTTTCCTTTTTGCCACAGCTTTACCTTTGTCTCGAATAGTTTTTTTTTTTTTTTTTTTTTGCTTTTTCCAATATCTTTTAGTTTCCTCATGTGTGCGATACGAGTTTTATTAGCAGAGATTTTCCTCGACAGTATTTTCTCATCCTCCAGGACAGGCCATATTTTGTTCGATTTTCATGTCGCTCTTGTCTTTGTCTTGACTTTGTGAGAAATCATCTTCCTTATAGCTTTGTGAATTTGTTCCTCTCACCAAATCCTAATCTAAATGAATTTGACACTATATTTGTTAACTTCTTAAACCAACACTTCCGCACCAACACTTGATCTCCACGACAACAACTTCCACAGAATGCACTGTTTGGGATCGTTAGAAATCTGGCTCATAGGGAAGCTGTGTGCCGTCTTTACAGGTGTCCACAGACTTCTGAAGAAAAAGTTTGGGAAAAAGAGACTGGAATGAGACGGAGGTTTGATCACTGTCAGCCCTGCCAGATTGGAGATTCTGTCAGCAGGGGGTCGCCAACAGGAATCCGATTAATTCCACTGCCTGTAACTTCAGTTAAGCATGACAGACTTGTCTAATGCTCTTTGCCATGAGTCCCAAACTTTGTCGGTTATCTTCTATTCTGGCATTTTCCAAAATATCCAAATCAACCATCAGAAGTTCTAATGTGAAGTTATCATGTTAATTTAGAAGCTCTGGATACCAGAAAAGGGGAGAAGTGAAAGAAGGAAAATCTCAGCAATGTCTTAGATCAGAGATTTAGGTTATACCGGATGCTCCAAAGCTTTGACAGAAAAAAAGGTCTTAACTAGTTTATGTTGAGTTTTCTCTGCAGAGAGAATATTTAGAATACATATAAATACTGGGCTATATTCAACCTTTATAGATGAGTAAATAACAAAATCAAAGCCAAGAAAAACGGAAACTCTGGGAGCACTGAATGAGGCACAATGAAACAAAATTACTGGTGTAATTTCAAAATGCAGGAACTCATTTTGATCAAAGATCCAAAGAGACTTTCTATATCCCTCTTCTTTAACCATTCATTCCCATTCATTCAGGCAGCCACTTGTTAGAGCTGATGTGGTTCAATGGGCCTGTTCAGGGCCTCCCCAGTTCTCTGGGTAATGTGTTGCCATCACAGCGCCCGGGGGGCAGCGTCACTCAGGGAGCCACAGTGATAACCTGTCAGATGTGGGAATCGAACCAGCATCAGATCCCAATTCTGCTTCTTCAACCTCTACAACACAGACCCGCAGGAAGTGGAGGGGGCTGGCAACTGAAAGAATGAAGGAGCGACGTCATTGCATGTTATTCCCTGCTGTATAGCGCATCGCCACTCAGGCTTCCGGCTGGAAGCCATATGATACACACAAATAAACATTAAGGGCCAATCCCAATTCTACCCCTTACCCCTACCCCTTACCCCTACCCCTATGATATGTGCGTTCACGAGGCTTAAGGGCTATCCCAATTCTCCTTTTTGAATAGGGGTAGGGGTAAGGGGAAGGGCTATTTCACCCCTTTCAGCGAAGTCTGCATCGATGCTCCCTATTCTCTATAGGGGTAGGCGGAGTTTCACATTGGCCAGAAAAAAACAACATGGCGCCCACCACGGAGTCGCACAAATGTAAGCTTGCTTTCTGTATACTATTTAAAAAGCTATAAAAAGTGTATTTGCTTCACTGAATTTATAGATAAACTAGCGTGACAGTGTCCCAGTCATGGATTAACGTTTTAGCGCTGCGCAGCACCGTTTCCAATCGTGAATTTGTAACTTATGAAGAGCACTAATCACTGAATTAACGTCATCCTTTATCATGTTTTTAACGTAATATGTTAGACACAGGGACCCCGATGAAACCCGACTGCTGATTCAGTTTAGAGCCGGGTTCCTCAATTAGCGGACCGCGGTCCACGACCGGACCGCGGCACACCTCGCTGCTGCCCCAGGGCAAATGTATGGAAAAAAAAAAAAGAAAAAAAATCTTTCTTTAAACGCTCCATGTTCCGTGTGAGCACCGTTCTGCACCGCGCCGCTCTATGGGTGGCCGTTTGTGCCATACACCGCCTGGTACAAAACGCCGTTCAGAACGGCGCTTTTAACGCCGAGCGCCGCCAGGCGCTTTTATTTTGAAACGCCTTCCGGCGTCTCAAACGCCGAGCGCCGCCAGGCGCTTTTAAAGCGCCACTAGGCGCTTGAAAACTGAGTGAGGAACTTTTTTCCATATATGTTTTCTTGTCCACATGACGTTTGATATATTAAATGTATTAAAATATATTTTTTCCTTTCTAATAAATTTTTCAAAACTGAAATGTTTAAAAACAAAAAAAAAATAAATACTTTTGATCAGGGGTGAGCTTAATGAGGAAACTTACAGGGTTATAGGGTGGAAAATGTTCAAAAAATTACTTATCTGACATGTTTTCAGAGCAGCTAAAGTCTGCCAATAGTCAGAACAGGACAAAAGGATTGTAAATGTTCCCACAGGGAATTTTTTACCTTTGAAAAAGTTAGATCACATTTTCAAAATGTATGTAGAATCAAATTCCTTCACCGAAAATGTTTTAACTCTCATAAATACAATAAATAAATCCCACCTTGTGATAGAACCCCCCCCCCCCCCCCACAAAGGAGTCTTGTGTAAACAAAGAAATCTTGAATAGTTGAGCCTATATTTCTTTCCTTCTCTCCTTCTATTTTGTAATAACAGATTGTAATAATACCTACACATTGTGCAATAAATTATCTTTTTGACCCCAGGCTTGTGACTTAGGAATTGAGAGGAATACATGAAGCCCACTGGTGTGACGATCCAGGAAAAGCAGTGTTCCTCTCTGACAGCAACCTGCTTGGTGGCTCCCCAGATGTCATGGTGTCCAATGACTGCATCGTTGAGATAAAATGTCCCTATGCAGCCAGAAATACCATGTTTATAAGTGAAATAATTATCTGTGCCTTCGTACCAGTTAAACTGTTGTTTTATGTTGTGTGATTTATTATTAAAAATATAAGCAGTAACAAAATAAAACAAATGATGTCATAATAAATTAGCCAGTGTGAAGATTTGTGTTTAAGTAGTTCAGCATCCCTGACACTTACTACCAAACGAATATTCAAATACTTCTTCTAATCATGCATTCAGATATTATTTGAAAAAACTGAATTGTACTGAGAATGTAATGTTGTAACAGACAAACATAGACCCTAAAGAGAGAATCTCAGATTTATTTTTAAACATTTCAGTTTTGAAAAATTGATTAGAAAGGAAAAAATATATTTTAATACATTTAATATATCAAACGTCATGTGGACAATAAAACATATATGGAAAAAAGTTCCTCTAAAAAGAAGACCGATACCTTTTACTGGCTGGTGAAACTTCAGGGGAGGAGAATATTAGCATGTTATGGAGCGCGTGGCGGCGCTAGGCGTCCAAAAGCGCCTGGCGGCCCCCATCCCCCCCCCCCCCCTCCCCCCTCCCCTCTCTCCCACAGGGCGCTGAAGTCCAGACCCATGCTTGTATATAAAAAGCAAATGTGGACCTTCAAGATTTGTATTTCAGGACCCCTGGTTTAGAGGTTAAAAAGGAAGAAAAGTTTTTGAAATCAAAATACAGCGCCAAAACACATTGGGAGTAAATTATATTATTCGTCTAAGCTATAATATGTCAGTAATAAAACGTGTTTATATAAATATATCTGTATTACTTTAGGAAATTCATAAAAGAAAATGGCTTGGAAGGGGAAGTTACAGCCCAGCAAGCTTCAAAAAAGTGGGAGAACCTCAAAAAGAAATATAAGGTAAATAATAATACCATTTTTAAAAAAATAAAAGTAATTTCTAATGTAATTTCTATCATTTCTAATATCCATAATTTTTTGTTGTTATAGGAGTGCGGCGGGGCTTAAAGGGCCAAGGGGTATCCCAATTCATAGTGCTGCAAAGATAGCCCTAGCCCTCAGCCCTATTCTAAAAGGGGTAGGAGAGTGATAGGGGTAGGGCTAAGGGCTAAGGGGTAGGGGTAAGGGGTAGAATTGGGATTGGCCCTAAAGTTAGGGTTGGCGATCTTGGAAAACTAGCATTAGCACGAATGTAGCATCTCCCCAAGGCTCCGCCCAGCTCCCACCCCATTGGAGGAGCTCCCGTCGGGAGCTCGGACGCACCCGCTTACATGCACGAGCACCGCTGTCCTCAGCGCTTCGTTTCTTCATTTTTCTTTATTTGCACTACACCAAGTTATGGCGCACTCAACGGTAAGTAAACCCCCAAACATTCTTCTCCGCCATTCTGCAACGACGCTCCGTCCTTCCACGCGCGCACTGAACCAGGGTCAGTGCACGCCATTGACATGTACGCGCAGGGGGCAGGTCGAACGGCGAAGGGATTTGATTGGTTTAAAAAAAGGTGTCCCGGCAAGACTATTGGTTGCTGTTTTTCCCGTTTTACTCCTGCTGTAGATAGAGGATATTTTCCGCTCTACTTTAAAAACACGCCATGAATTCCTTCCCATCGGGTCATAAAGATCATTTTAACCAGTATTTAAAAAAATGTATCTCATTCAAATCACCAACCCTAGCTTTAAGAAGTTCTAACAAATTCACATTTTATGACATTTTTTCTCCATAAGGAGGTTGGCAGCAATTCACCAAATGACAAGAACAGATGAGAACAAAAACACTCCCACAGCAGTAAATGACTGGCATTTTAAGCACTGTCCTTGGTGCTGAAGATGAAAAAAAACAGTCAGGTGCTGACCTCTGAGGAGACGTGACCTCTGAGGAGACGGGTTGCGCTAAGCGGCTAGCTGACGTGACTTCAGTTTCAGCTGCCACAATGTTGTTGTTGTTTTTACCTTTGTCATCCTCGGAAACATTCTATTTTAATTTTTTGGAAATATTGCCTGTGAAAAAAATCCAATATTCTCTTCTGCTTGCTGTTTGCCATCGTTGTTTGATTGCGAAGAAGCTGCTTCCGGGTGAGGGAGAAGTCTCCTCCACAAACAATTGAAATTTAATTTCTTTAAAAATTGATTTTCCCACATATCCCTACAGCCCTGTGTAAATCCATTCCACACATACTTCTTATATTTTCGTATTTTTTTTTTTTTTTTACTAAGTTTAGCGTTTTCAACGCTAATGTAAGGTGCTACAGCTTGCAGCCACCACCAGGGGGGGCTGCAGCCCTGGCAGCCCCCCTCTTCCCATGCTAGTGCTAGAACAAAGTAATCTCACTTGATTCTAATCTAACGTGATTCTAAGAAAGTCATACGTGATTTGCTCCTAGAACACTGACTCCTCATTGTTAATGGTAACCTATTGTTCTCTGTGTACGTGTGTGTATGTGGTTTCATTACAAAAACAAACAGCGCCAACTAGAGGCCTGGCATGAAAATTACGCCATTTTTGATGTGTAGATGGACATCATTTTAAGAACACTGCTGTGTGTTACGAAAAAAAACAAAAAACAATTCGTTTTCACTTGAAACGTTTTGTAAAAGAGTCCTAAGATCATAAAAGAAGGCAATTTGAGACTCAGTGAGACCAACCTAACTACCTGGTTTCTATGTGGCTGTTCAAGAGTGTTATTGGTGGATCCTTGGTCCCAAAAACTCAGCTGAGTTGACCAAAAACAACAGCAGGTCTGAAATCCCCCATTTTTCCTGCATTTCCATAGAAACTAAAACATTTCCACTGCAGGTTCGGTCTGCAGAAAGGTGTTTTTCTTGCAATTCATATCACCCACTATCTTCTACTCATTCATTTCTGAACTATGCAAAAATAAACTCCGAGAAGAGGCTGTTATATGCGACCTTCGACTGAGCATAACAACAAGATGCTGATCACATTAGACACCTGCACATGCATCATTGCATCATTATGCTGCGCGCAAGTTTTTGTGCCCATGCATACTTTGGCTGTGTTGCACAACAACAGCACTGCAGCAGGAAGGAGAGGGAGAAGACCCGATGTTGACGAATCCGCCGGGAGATTTTCATGAGTGGAAACCAAACGAGTCTGAGGCATTTGGAAAAATACCTCCCTGCAGCCTCCAAGATAGAGGTAATTGTCAGGAATAGACTTTGAAAGTGGTGATTTAAGATTGCTTTTACCACACACACACACACACACACACACACACACTGAATGCAGGTTGGAGGAGGAACCTCGTTAATGAGGAAATGACCTGATAACTATGAATCATTGATGAGCGGCTCCCGAATAACTACACCGCAGATAATGACGGATTACGGGAGAACAGACGGGGAAGTACTGTATTAATGACTCATCGGGTTCATAAATATCTGCCACGAGCTTAATGAGTCGCAGCTAATTAACCGATTCACAACCGAGTCGAACAAACTAGCGACCGGCCTGCTCCTACAGTATTAGTTGAAATCGCTTCACCTGGAGGTTCGGGCGCTCCGGACACACGAAAAAAAAGGCATTTCAAAATAAATGGTGTCGATTCAAAAGAAAAAAAACAAAAAAAAAGAGAGAAGAACCGTCTCTGATGCGAGCGCACGCTGAGGTTCGTTTGACTGAAAACAGACCTCGGCGAGAGGTTAACGCCTCCGCCGTTCGGCCTCGGGGCGGCGGCTTGTTTGTGGGAGACAGAGTGTCAGAGAGCGTCGTGTCCAAGGTCCCGGGCAGAGGAGATACATCAGACCCCCGCCTGGAAGGGCCTGTAATTAGAAAGCTGATTAGCAGAATTAATGACCCAAGAAATGATCCTTCTCTCATATCTCAATGTCTTTGGAGCAACGAAGGAACGAGAGGTAGGGGACGAACGGCGGCGCCGGACAGCGGCGAGAGCGCGGCCTCGCGCTCGTTAGCCTAATTAACACACACACACACAGGTGAGGGAGCGACGACGGGAGGTGACGGCGGAGTCCGTCCTCACTGGCTCTGAGTGGCAGCTGGAGGGAGGGGAGGTCATGTACACACACGCACACACACACACACACACAGACAAACTCACATATTAACATAATACACAGAAAATTAATACATGTAAATGCAGATAATTATGCACACACACACACACACATACACTCATACACAAAATACACATAAATCCATGCGCATTCACAACAACAACAAACACACAATCACACCACATAGGCAAATAAAGTAAAAAAGAAAAACATAACTGCACACAAACTGATAAATACAGACACATAAAGTCACACACACAACATGCAAAAACTCACGTGGCTTTTTTTTTTTTAACGAAGAGACTTTCCACCTCCACAGATAGTGTGTCCTCTCTCTCTCTCGACCCCCCTCCCTTTGTATTCAGCAGAGTGCTGCCTGCAGGCCACAGGGTAATAGGTGGCTTGGGGCTCATCAGATGGGGAATAACAGTGGTGATTATCTTCTCTACCTCCTTGAAGTAATAGATGAAAGCCTCGCCATCATGTAATAGGCTACTTAAGTCTGTCACGGCGGGAGAAATTTTTACCCTGTCCTTATTTGCCTGGCTTCTCTCTTTCCTCTTTTGTGGTTAAATACGCTTTGTCTGAATGCCCCCTGATGAATAGCACAGGGCCCGTCTTTCTCCCTCTTCCCTGACATGATGATAAAAAACCACACAGGCGATGTGCTTTTAGCTCCCTTCAGGCTAAATCCCCGCAATCAAGAGTCATTTAAGATATGACACATCCAGGCGCTAAAGAGCAGTCTGGCCAGGCAGGAATAATCACACTGTTATCCATACTTTGACATCATTAATGAGGCAGAAGAGAGGCGCAAGCCCCGAGGTGAGGGGGAGTACAACCAGCCAGATAAATGGGCTTGTTTTGCAGGGGGGACCATATAGCTGATGTCTTCTGGCGTGATCATATCACTTAGTCCGCCGCGGCCGCCTCAGCGGGAGCCGTTTCGGCAGCGTTTCGCAGCGGACGAGGCTAGTTGTTAGCGGCGAGCAATGACACCTCCAGTATCTCTGCGGCATTGATCCGCAGAGAGCGCGCTATCTTGTTAAAAGCTCACCTCTAATGGCTGCTGATGGCTCCGAGCCGGCTTTCCTTTTTTTAATTTGCATCGAGCGCCACGCACCCATATGGTAATCCTTACAGCACCTGCTGTATCTTTGCATAATTCTGCATAAAATCCTTATCGAGCTCCTCGGCGAGATGTGGAAACGTCCTTTAATGTTCTCATTGGAAAGACAAGCCGAACGTGTCGGAATCAACTTTGCAGAGCAGATAAAACTATCTAAATGCAAATAAACAGCATAATCGTGTCACAATCGATTCCAAGTTTATCGTCCCTGCGCCGCCGCGGGGCACGCTGATCTGAATCAGATATCCTTCTTCACTCGTACGATCACATCCTTTGTTTTCGTTAAAGTAAAGGCATCGGCCAGACATAACTTGTTATCTCTTTATTGACCGGGACACTTCTGCAGCTGCGCTAAGATACGTCCACAGCGATAGTTTGGATCGATTCCCACTCACTGATTCAGTCAAAAATGAGCTAATAGTGCAGTAAAATGTGATTATAGATCAAGTTCAACAGTCAATGTCGTTTAATTGTAATGTCTTTTGGAACATAATCCAAATCAAACGCCGCTCCGAGGCACTTAGATCATTACTCGGGCTGTCTCCTGAACTGAAGCACATCTGATCAACCAGCAGACGTATAGAAGTAAAGGCAGAACGAGCAATTATTGCTACAGATTTGATGAGTTTCCCCCTGAAGATTATCCCACTGACTGATCTCAAGACTACATTTCAAAGGACTTAAAGGTCTTCGCCCCTTAAAGTCTGGGTCTTGTTGTGGTTTTGGGTCTAATTTGTTTAGGGTTTTGCTCACAATTGCTCATAAAAGTGTCACTAAAAGATTCAAAGTGATGCAGAGGTTCTGACACTGGACGTGTGTTTGGGAAGCGTCAATCGGGGGTATTTACCAGGCTGTCCAGGGGCGCCCGGTAGCCTGGAGCAACTCTGTGAAGCCCACGGGGGATGTTCAACAAACACTCTCGAAGAAGAAACTGTTTGCTGTGTTTCTCCAACTAACTTGAGAATTCAGTCAAAGAAACAATGACAAGATTGAACATAAGTATTTTGAATTAAGAATCCATTCTTCTATATGGCTCCATCTTCAGGTTTTGGAGGGATGTGAGTGAATTAAGTCATGTTGCATCCTGGACGGCGTCGTCCGTCCATCACACACACAGAAAAGCAGATTCACAGCTACGACTGCTTCATCTCAAATGCAGATCTTTGGACAAATACTTAAACTTTTATACGAAAACGAACTGAGACCTTCAATCATTCATGAAGTTAGTTAAAAAAAAAAGTAGCTTTTCAAGTCGTCACTCCTCGCCTCAGAAAAAGCTCGTGCTTTCAATTAGTTTGTGACCGTGAGCTTGGAAACCGAACTGAAGAAGAATTGTGTTTGACAAAGTTCACATGGTCGTAGGAACTACTGAAGAGCTACAAAAGCTCTTGAGACAAACTTGAGAGAGAGCCCAGACATGTAGGAGGACCGTACAACTACTACAAACCGTATTTTTGTGCTTGCATGATGAATGAATATTTGTCAAGAGCATTTCTGGAAATCTTGGGTATTTCTGACCCAAGTCCACATACATGGCGAAACTGGAACGTGATGTGCACGTACTGCGAGAGCATCCACATTTTTGCATGAAAAGGCCCCAAGTATTTATTCTTATGTACATCAGATAAGAAGAGGATTTCGAAGCGCAGGGCGTGCGGGCTGCAGTGAGAGAGACTGATGAAACTGGCAGCGGGTTTTGTTTTTTTTGTGCAAAGAGTCTCGCTCACAATGGCCTCCCGCGTGTGACCGAGAGAGCTCATCAGCTAGGGAAGGGGGGGGGGGGGAAAAAGAAAAAGCGAAAGCAATAATTACCTGAATAAAGGAAGCTGGCATGGCACTTTTTTGAAAATTCGCACTCTTTCAACCTGCGTGCTCGAGAAGAGAATTGATTCCCGAGTTGTCGGGGAGGGAGCAATTTTACGTAGCCTATAAAAACCATTATTCTCTACATAGTTGACAGAATAGCGAGATGATGTGATTGAAAGGAGGTAATGGTGCCTCTTTCAACAATAACTGTTCCCAGTTTATTTCACCTAAATTAGCTATGCAACAAAGAAAACTTCCCTTGCTGCGCTGCAGAGGGGCAATTTCCAGTTGTTGCAGATTATATTTATGCCTTTTGACTTTATCTCCTCTTCATAAGAGTTTATGATTGCTACTTCGCGCTTCCTCCAGCCCATTATGAGTACTTAAATTGGGTTTTTGCAGTGTTGCATCCACAAACGACCCTCTTTGATAAATTCATCAGCGAAAAGTTGTTTGCCAGAGATCTAAAAAGCCGAGGAATATCGGCGAATGTGCAGGAGGAGACGGCTCAGACAGCAGAGGAAGGACAATAAGCATCAGCCTCCCGCCGCAGCTCCCAAGCCGTGCGGCGCGTTGCTGTGTGCAATAAAGCGTGCATCTCATACGGCCGCGCTGCTCCCACCCCACGGCGTTGTGTAACCATTCATTACGTGGCCTGGGTTTCAACAGGCACCTGTAGACACATCACGCTGCTGCAGGTATACGGCCGCTGTGGGGCGAGCGTCGGGGGCTTGTAATGGTGACTAACCTCTGAGAAGCCTCAAACCGCCGCTCCTGAAAAGAAAACATTTGAAGATAAATACGCGATCGAACTGCAGCCTCGCCCTCATTACCGCAGCTTTCTGCCTATTATTAGGCTGAGCTCTGCAGGCTGAGGTCGTCCACGTCTCTGCCGCTCATACGTTTTATATTCAGAGGTTTAAAAGAAAAATAAAATCATGAGCAGTGGTCCTTGAGAAACCTCAGAAGGTCCTTAGACCACATTTACCATCGGTCTGGAATGCTTCCTCAATACTGACCATCAAGATGGAAATGTGATTCATGAAATATATTTTAAGCTCATGATTTTATTTCCTCTGTCATCTTGTATGGTAAAAAAAAACAAAAAAAACATTCTCCTTACCCTCTTAAAGCTAGGGTCGATGATCTTGGAAAACTAGCATGTAGCACGAATGTAGCATCTCCCCAAGGCTCCGCCCAGCTCACATCCCAATGGAGGAGCTCCCGTTGGCAGCGAACGCACTGGATGCGGAAGCGCCGCGGACACGCACGCGGGAGCGCCACTCGCACAGAGTTTGTGATTGCCTCCAATGTTATTAACCTTTCTGACTGCCCGCACACAACGCGCATAGGAGCGCAGCGCGCCCGCTCCGCTTCGTTCTGTTTTTCACGTGAGCCGCGAGCGGCGAGAGCGCCTTGGCAACGCGCGCGCGCACTGAACCAGGGCCAGTGCACGCCATTGAAATGTACGCGCAGGGGGCTGGTAGAACGGCGAAGGGATTTGATTGGTTCCTGAAGAGCGGTCCGCGCCTTTCGATTGGTCGGAGTTTTTACTGTCCTTTGGCCACTACTGTTGTCAGATTTTTTTCCGCACCCTTTTCCGTCCACATAAAGTATTGACTTCTCCCAGAGGGCAAGGAGCATTTCACTCAGTATGACTAAAAGTGCTTTTGGACAACATCGTCTACCCGAGCTTTAAAGGGGCTGTATCATGCTTTTTTAGCTAGTCCAAACCCTAGAAATGGCATTAACATGGTAATAGTTTATTTTTGGCGCTAAGGAAAAGTCATTTTGTGTGAAATGAAAGATTTTCTGGGGCTAATTCTGAAACCCGGAAGAGAAAATGCTCCGTTTCACTGAAAATCCCGCCTCTCCCCCTGCGTACTTCAACCAATCAGCACTTCAAAACAAATATGCTAGCTAGCTTTAGCTCTTTAGCTGTAGCTTCTCCACACGCAAAAACGTCTTTTCCTGTGAGAAACTCACCAAGCGCAGACCCTTCAGACTCTTGCTCTTGCTTTACTGTTGCTTTCAGACAATGGTCAAAGTTTATCCTCGTAATCGGAGTTACAAAAGGCAGCAACACTGATTGCCGAGGGCCTGCGGGGGGGGGGGGGGCTCAGGGGAGCCATCTTCTCCGTGTGACGTGAACGTGGGAAAACGGAGCGTTTTCACGGGTGCGGGAGGGGCTGCCTCTCTGAGCAGCACAAACACTGGGAAAGGCACAAAGGAAAAAAATGCTTTGGGGGTGTTTTAGGTGAGTACATAACTATATAACAAGGTTAAAACATACAAAAAGTGAATTTTGCATGATACAGCCCATTTAAAGTCTTTGAATGGCACAATGGTCATAACATTTCAAAAACTGATATACTTGAAAAGTTTGGTGGGTATTTACTTTAATTTCCGTTTATGATCCTGACATGCATTAAAAATGATGGAAAAAGCATTTAGTACTCATCTCTTTGCAAAACAAAACAAAACGTCACTACGTAAAATAAATAAAACCGTGTCTCCGACTCATGCAAGACACAAAATATGCCTGCTGAAAAGGGATTTAACTTTTTGAAGACCGACAGACAGACAGACAGACAGACAGACAGACAGACAGACTTTTATCTTGGCGTACTGTTGAATTGGATTTAAAGACTAATTCATGGGGCCACGTTTCCCGGGGCAACAACAATCAACCCTATTAAGCATCTTCTTTGAAGCTGATTCATTATGCAGACCAAGAAGAAATGCACAAGCACCGGCATCATAACGTATTGTTTATCATTTTCTGTTTTCATATGCAACATAATCAAGGGGCACTAAAGAAGGAAAAAAAAACCCCAATCCAACTCAACGTTGCAACCTCTTCAGCACCCACCGTATGTCAGGGTCTATTGTGGTGAATTAGTGCATGTGTACAATCAGGAGTGTTAAATTCAATTAGCAGGGTGGTTGTTTTATCTGACTGCAGCAAGAGGGTAAAAAGTGATGGAAAAAAATGACAAAAAGACGCTGCAGAGGCTTTAAGAAGCAGGTTCCACTAAGGGAGCGGCGCCTCCGCCCTGCGCTGGGCGTCTTGAGGTAGATCCTATCAGTGTGGACATGTTGCAGTGGGCAGCTGGGCGCTGACAGCAGGTAATGAAACAGGCAGGGCAGCGGAGCGCGCTCCTGACAAGAGGGGTGACGGTGAGGACAGGTGACTAAAAAATGGATGAATCCAGGACTGCCGAGACTCCACACACTGGCGAGATGCGAGAGATCACAAGCGAGGACGGCACAAAGACAACGGACATGAAATATAAACGCTGTCGTGTTAAAATTTTTAGGGAAAGTCCATATTTAAATCTTAGGTGATTGACAGAGTTGATGCTTTACTACCTGTCACAAAATGTACTGAACATTGTCTTTAAAGAACAAAAGTGTGTATCGTACTCACAGAGTTTGGTGTATCGAAGAGGGAGAGATGTGTTGCACTTAAATAAATATAAAAATAAACCCACATGAACTTATTTTAGCTGCAAATTTCATGAATAAATGTGAAGTGTAACCTTTCAAACCACAATTTTCCTTTGAAAAGCTGCAACTTCGCCAAAGGTTAGCCGCTAATTAGACAGAAAAGTTGTCTTTTTAAAAAATGGGTGCAAGCGCACTGGCTGATTTGTAAGATCTTTGGTTGGTGAAATCAAACACTGATTGCATCAAAATTCAATGAGATGATCTGAACTTCAAGTACAATGACAGGAAGTCACTACATTGTCAGCTATCGACTCAAAAACCGAAAACATGTTTCCTGTAGAACATTTACAAAACAATGGCTTGGTGGTTTTTAATCATTAAGCAGTAAGACTTTCACATATGAAAAACAAACGATTTGCATATGTTGCTAGCTTAGATTTTGTTAGATTTTATTCGTCAAACGGCTGCCATGAAAGGTGCTCATTCCATCCATTCTGAGCATTTTGGGGTTCGGTGTCTTGCTCAAGGACATTTCAACATGAGGAATCGAATCAGCAACCTTCCAATGGATGTGAAATACTGACAAAAATACCAACTCTTGCAGGTCTTTCCTACAAAGAAAGAAAAACATCCAGGCTCTTCTGTCAGAGTGCTACAATGCAACAGTAACATGAATAGAAACCGGCAGTGTGACTAAATTTAAAGAACAAATTAGCACTAATTAAGTTCCTCAGTGAGAGCGGAGACTCCCTGATGAGCCAGTCACCTCCAGCTCAGGCTCGGAAAAAAAAAAAAAAAAATCCCAAGGAAGCCACAGAGTATTCAGTGCAGGTGAAAGAGGGACCAGGTCTGGACTGATTTTAAGGCAGGAATCAGCCTTTAGTGGCAGCCTGTATCCTCTCAATTCCAGTAATCAAAGCTCTGTAAATTACAGTGGCTCGGGAGATAAGCTGTTTTGAAACCTCGCCATGGATCAAATGGGCAATCTCGATTCTAGCCAACTACGAAATTAGCCGAGCGATTTCAGTTGTTGTTTCTTTCTCTCTCTCTCTCTCACTCTCTCCTTGCAGAGAAGAGGCCCCCAATTTAATTTCACCCCCACATGTGCGGAGAGGTTTTGCTCAGACTGTGTGATCAATTGATAATAAGAATATGGGCCAAGCGGGGCAGAAGTTTCATTATTTTAATTCCTTTATAGCTTCCCTCAGGCTGAATGTCACTGAAATTTATTTGTGGTGAGATGAGAGGATTAGTGTATTGATTACACACATGATTGAATGTAACAACCCTTATAACGAAGGCTTCTGGGAATCCGAAGATGAATTGAAAATATCCTGGGTGACGTCACCGCGGCGTTGTCGGCCGGATCGATACAAACACATCAACATACTGTAAAGCGCCGCTTTCGAACTGCATAACGCCGCGCTCGGTGTTAATGATAACAAAGCAGTAAACATTTAATCCTCCAGCTTCCGCTGGAGCTCCGAGGACGAATCGAAAACTTTGTTTTAATGTTTACTGTAACTACAGTGGCTCCCAGCAGGCCAATCAGGCTAATTTCCCTAAATGCACAAACGTACTGGTGAGCTGCATTATTCCCCCTTTTGTTTCCACAAAAATCTCATCAGCGGCGTGATGAACGGTAAAGAGATAAACAATCCAGCCGGCCGAGACCAGTTTCCCTCCCCGCATCTACGCATGGAATGAAAAGTTAACGGTGGCAAAACGTTGCATCAGTGAAAATCCAGTTCTGCTCCACTTATTGTGTCTCGTTTGGCGGTTTGGTCGAGTTTAAATGTCAAAGGAGACACACAGCGGAGCTGTTGCAGCTCTTTCATTTAAAAGCCTGCCGCATTAAAATAACATTTTCAGATATTCGGGGCCTTTTTTTTTTTTTCCACAATGTTTCCGAAACATCATTCATTCATGAAAGTTGCTCTAAAGCCAAGTTCTTCTCAAACCAAATCAAACGCTCCCAAAAGAAGCAATATAAAATGCATTAACCCATTCATGACTTTCTGAATAGTACTTTTTAGCTGTTTTTATACATAATATATAGCATGAGTGTGTGTGGCTGTCCGTCTCTGTGTTTCCCTGTAATGGACTGGTCATTTGTCCAGGTGTATCCTGGTTCCGCTCATAGTAACCCTGTACATGATAAAGCAGCGCTGAAGATGGATGGATGGAGAAAAATCCAATAAAGACTCACATGAGTTGTTCCTAAAAGCTTATAATCAATCTATTACACAAATCACATTTACATGAACATTCCCTGTGCGTTTCACGTCCATAAAGGACTTTAGTTATGCGTTCCGTGCATTTTGATGGGATTTCTAAACCGAAGCATGCACTTGGCTGCATTTATGTTTAGTTAATATTCAGCTGCCCGAGATGAATCCTCCAAGCCCGTATCAGTGTGATGGCTGTTAATTAGCCCGACGCACCGCATGTCCAAAAGCATGCAGAACCCCAAACAAAACATTTCAGTCATGCCCTCTCGAGTCACCCATTCCATTTCATACTCATAAAACAAAAACACTCCTGCATGCTAATCAGCTCAGCCCCTGTGTCTGCAACATCTTATTTCGGTTTAACATCCTCCCACTCATCCTTTGTCAAGTTTTGCACAAGATTTTCTGAAGCCGTTTTCTGCAGCGGAGGCTGCAGCTCAGGTGGTGGAGAGTGTCAGCCATTAATCACCGGGTTAAAGTATCATTGAGCATAAAGATAGACGCTCCTACTGCTCCCCGTATGCACGAATCAGAGGGGAATAAAGGCAGACAGGACAGGAGTCATGGGCGTGAAAAGCAATGGAAGGAAATGGATTTTCCCCCATTTTCTAAGAGAAGTAGTAATGACGCTGATGTAGAGTGATAAATCCTGTCTCATAGGCGGTTTGAGTTCAGCTATCTGTGCGGAGAAATAGCATTCTGTACCGAGCAAATGGAAGAGCGGCTCATGTTTTCTGCCAACTTAAGCAATAAAAGCAGAAAATGTGAAGAACTTTTTTTCTTTAAAACATTATGTTTCTGCAGGTCTGAGACGCATTGCTTTCTACATCTCAGCTGAAGGTGCGATCGAACTTCCACCATTATAAACCAGTTTTCCTGCTTGGCTCAGTAGTGCTATGATGCACGTGCGCGGCCGAGTAAGTCTTCCATCATTGCTCAGACTAAATATTTATTTAGATAAAAGATAAGCATATAGTCTCAAGCTGCAAGCACAAAGCCAGTCTCCTCAGCTGGTGTAACTTCACTGGGACGGTTTCCTCCTCCCTGCAGAACGTCTATGAAGCCTTTGAGTTGCAGCGGTCCGTCTCTAACAGACACACAGCGAGAGTTGGGAATACGGTCAGGTTACATCATGTAATATTTTCGGCGCTCTCCAGTATTGTTGGGAGTTTTGGGACCGAGATGAAAACACATCACACTCGTTGTTGCGTACAGCTCAAGCTACCTGAGTAGTCTCGAATACGTCTCGGACTCTCAGGGTTTTCAAGTAAAAAAACAACAAAACCTTTTGGTAGACCTGGGAACATAATTCTCCCAGTTGTTCAAAAACTTAATTATACTTCAAGTATTTTTATTTTCTCTTTTCTTATGACAAGTAGGTTTTCAACATGTCATCCACCAGTACAGCATGACATCCTCTGATGAAGGCGAGTGGACACCTCTGCCCAGATCAATGGAAGTGGCCGTCATGGGCACTCAATTACAATCAGTGGGAATCAGTGACTTGTTCAAGACATGTGGACAACGGGAGATGAGGAACCCTCTGATTGACAGATAACCACCCTACCACCCCAGTCACAACCGCCTCTAGTGGAGCCACGGAGCACCTGCAGAGTTTTACCTCCGCCAAGGAGGTTATGTAATCATGTCGGTTTGTTGGTTGGTTAGTTTGTTGGATTTTTAGCAACATCACGGAAAAAGTAATGGACGGATTGCAATGAAACTTTGTGGAAAGGAGGGTCTTGGGCCAACTTAGAATCCATTCAATTTTGGTGATGATCCGGATCACTGTCTGGATCCAGGAATTTTTTAAAGGATTCTTTATCATTCAGAGATAGGGCAGTCTTTGACATAGTTGGGCAGGCCCGCCGACGGGGGGGGACAAACGTTTCTGTTGTCCCGGGCCCAGGGGAGAACACACTGGACGCAGAAGCGCCGCGCACGGAGTTTCAGATCGCCTCCCATGTTAACCTATCTGACTGGCCGCACACAACACGCAGGGGGGCGCTGTCTGTGCTGCGGCTCGCGCTCTGCAGCGCGCCCGCTCCGATTTGTTCTATTTTTCACACGAGCCGCGAGCATCGACAGCGCCATTTGTCAAGCTGGATCAAGCAGATCGGACCAGACAGGAAGTCGGAAACAGAAAAGGCAAGAGAATCACGTCAATTTTCAAAATAAAATAAATTAAATGACGATTAGTTACGGACGGTGTTGCTCGTCCGTCTATAATTTGTCATTTAGGTCTAATCACAAGAGAGATGGACACACACACAGACATACGCACGTACGCACCCAATCAAACAAACAAAAACACAAATACACACACACACACTCAGCGACAGAGATTCGCATGATGCAGAAATAAAGCGGACAGGAGGAGAAAAAGTCTCTCCACAGGTCACCAGAACACACACATCCATACTGGCAGAGGTGGAGTATTTTTGGTGACTGATGTGAGCTGTGGAGGAGGTCTGCGCTCTCTGAGTGCCAAATTCTAGTTTAGTGATCATTTCGGTCAACCCTCGCAGCCAAGACGCCATCAATCAATGATTGATAATCAAACGTCTTCTTTGATTGTTTGATTCTCTTGTCTTGTTTGATTCTCGATCACCTTGTCTTGTTGTGCGCTCATTTCCTTTGACTTACGCTGTATCTCTTTCAAGTCTTTCTTTCTTTCATTCAAAGTTTGCCTCCAGGCTCTCACATTTTAGCCGACATTTAAGTTCATCAGCCATTCCACTGCGCAGTTTCATTACGTTCAGCACAACAGTAAGTTTGATGGTACATTGTTGCTCTCTGTCCAGTTTTCTATCCACCAATCCTTTTCACTGCAGGATCTGAGCTTAGATATTGCTTACAGATATGTTTTAATACACAGCCAGACCTGTACTGAATCCTGCCTCAACGGTTTTCCTCTAATAAATACTTCTTGAGTCAAGTCTGCCTGTCGAGTCCAAGCTGCTCTCACATCAAGCAGTGGCTGTCTGTCACACACTTCCACCTGTCAAACGTTATGTCAGCTCAACTCAACATCCCAGATGAGCAACATTTGATTCTTCGCCTCTCTCAGATCACACCGCAATGTGTCAAAGATCGACATCAGGAAAAAGGGGGGAAAAATACAGGATCTAAAAAGGGTAACTTAAAAGAAATCTATCAAAGGCTGACAGGCAACTTTTCACTGTTTACCGAACGCATACAGATTAAGTGAAATATGGCTTTTGAAGTCAGTTTAAGAAGTCTCGGTTTCAGGTATGACAAAGATTGATGTTTGCTGTTTGCCTCTTCATCTCTTTAACAGGTCCGACTGGGAGTCTGAAGATTCACGCATGAACCTCTGCAGAGGTTCTGCACGTTAAAACAGGAATACTGTCACCGATTTTACCAGTAATGTAATGTTTGCTCATGATAACAAGTGCATTGAGTATGCAAGATACAGACTGGACTGGACTTTGGCAAAAAGAAATGAAACTGAAATGTTGCAGAAGAATGGAAAGCCAAAAAAAAAAAAAAAAAAAAAAAAAAAAAATAGAAAAAATGATGGAGCGAGCCAGATAATCTGAAGCAGACCAGCTCAGGAGGTCATGTCATGACCTGGGCACGCACGGCTCATCTTTATTGATGACGCAGTAGCTGATGGCAGCAGCAGCAGGAATTCGGAAGTGCACAGATTCAGATGGGGAAAAAGCAAAGATAGAAGACCCAGGATGCATCGTCTGTGCAGCGAAAGCTTTTACCAGTGACAGAAAGGGAAAGGTTCGATTTCAGGCACAGGTCTGTCGGGCATTTTACCTGCTGAAAGCAAGACGGAGGAAAGACAACCCGGAAGGTGTAGAGAGACATTTCCAAACATGATACCTTGGTTTAAAATGGAGGCTTATTTGCCCTGCAGTGGACTTCATACCCCGTTCAGGGTGTAACCTCCCTTTGCCCACAGTCAGCCTGGATCAGCTGAAGCCCCTCCTCACCCTGAATTTGCTCAATCAGTATAGAAAATGGATGGATATCTCTAAAACCTATCCATTACATAACATGCTGCTGCGAGGACGATAAATGAACCGCACACAAACTGTCAAAAATTCCCATTTTGTCCTGATATAAGTTATTGTTTGAATAAGACGCTCACACCTCACTGCTCTCTCTTTGATAACAAAAGACGAGATGGATGTGGAACAATCTTAAGATGGCACATCATTTCTTTAGCTCGCTGAAATTACTCTCACTTAGCAAAATGACTTTGACACCCTATTTCACCCCGATGGAAAACAGCCAGAAGAAACACACGCAAGTTGGTAGATGAAAATGTATTAATGAAAAGCACTTGTCACTTTGTGACAAATGTCACAACGAATACCTTTTCAGGAGATAACGGTGACGGAGAGGAGAATGAGAATTTTTTGTCGACAAAATCAGAAATGTACGGACATGAATACATTGCGGTCGGTTTCTTTCAGAAAAGTGAAGTCGGCAGCCTTCAAGCACTACGTTCAAATTATCCTGTCAAACGCCAGGTTATTCTACCTTTTATGAAATTGCATTAAAATGGTCCCAAAATGACAGCCCTTCTGATATCAAGTGCACTTCCTCTTCCAGGAAAATGAGACTCAATTTCGGAGTCGAAAGCTTTTGGAGTTGCTGCAACCAGCTGGGCGTTTATTTCCGGCTTGGCACCGCACTCCCATACATCATGCATTTGCTTTTAGGATGACGTGTGGTCATGCGAAGTTGGTGTAGCCGCGCTCTATTGGGTTAAAGTTCGGACTCGGAGCCCGGTGGCCCCGGGCTGCGCCGCGATGACTTCATTCATTAGTCAACGTTTGAGTGTTTACTGTGGAGACTGTGTCTCATCACCGAGACGCTCTGAAACTTTCCAGAGCTCAATTAGCTCCATCGTCCTCAGGCGCTTCCAACACAGTTCAATGATTTCATACATGCTTCATCGCACTTTAACTACACATACAACACATGCACATACTCTAGTGTCTGAATAAAATTTTAAGCTAAGAGTAATTATCGAGGCTCTGGTTATATGTGAAGTAGTGGAAACAGCATCATTTTTGGGTTTTCCATTCAGTAAATTTTAATGTGCTTTAATTTTGTGTCTGTCTGTCTCAGCTTATGCAGACGATGATGTATTAAATATACACTTTGCTGGAGAAGTACTGTTACACTGAAAAGAGTAAGCAGCATAGACATTTTGGAGATCTCCATTGTTATTGTTGTCAATCTGCTTTCACATTTGCATAAGAACTATTGACTTGATTCTAATGTAAATGTAAATTGCTGTATGGTGATGGAAATGTGTTTGAAGAACGCTGAAAACGGGCCTAAGTAACATGCTTCTATGATGCCTTATTACACCTGATAACAACACAATAATCCTTTTTCCATAAATGGAAAAAAATGTTTTCACACCAAATCTTGTGTTTCCATAAAGACGTGAATTTTATGGGAATGAAAATGATAACATATGTATATATATATATATATATATATATATATATATATATATATATATATATATATACATATACATATATATATATATATATATGTGTGATTAAACAACACTGATAATTTATAAAGTTCTGTCTCCTCCTTACGATGATCAAGATCTCCTGGTTATTTCATTTGTATATGTAGTGTATTAAAGATGTAGAGTTACAGAGCTGCTGTCTCTGTCTTGCTCATTGAACAACTCAACATCAGCATCAGCTGCTGTCTCTATAATTCTGTGAATATTTGAAGCTTTGGAAAATCTTTCCACTCTCTGCATCTTATTGATAGAAAGATTTCACTTGAAGTGTAAATAATGCGTTAATACTCAGCCACAAGATACAAAAACAAGACCGATTTTCAAGCAACCTGAACCATTTAGAGCGTTTTCATGCAATAAATCATGGAAATTGTGATTTTCGTTCAATTTGACACTTGCCAGCAACTTGCTTCACATATAAATAGCATGCAAATGTGTTTATATTTAATGAATTTATAGTGTCCCTGAGTAATAAAAAAGAAGATGTTGAAATATCCTTCAACAGTGCTCTTTCATGGAAATGTCCGATTCAAGTGTTGCACTGAGAGCCCTGTGAGGGGTGACATGATTGGAGGAAAATGTGTTTGAGTCGAAAACTACTGCATCTCTTCAAAAAGTCTAATGCAGCCTTGGCTGGATGGGAAGACCCTCAATCATACTAGAAACTCTAGAGATTAATTAGCGTACCTGGAACAGTGGAAAACACTCCTGCAAAACACGATGCGCCTCACGCAAGGCAACATCACAAAGGTGCCTTTTGTTATGCAACACGGTGCATTCGCACAATTTCCAGTCAAAAATCACTGCGGCGGAATGTCTATTTCAAGCCACGGATGAAAAGAAACAGCACTCAGACAAACACCAAAACACAGTTTCTCAGGAGAAAAAGTCCTCCAGATCTTGAGGAGTACTTTCCATCACACCGGTGGCACATTGTGACCCTCTCGACTCCAATTACACACAGCGGCCTCCTCTTCGAGAATCAGGTACGGCTCACCTAAGACGCGCGGCTCGGCGCTCATTGGCTATGCGAGCGGCGTTCGTCCCCGGAGGGCTCCCACCATCTTTGCTAATTACCCCCTTGTCTTAATTTTACATTCAAGATGCCCCCCCCCCCCCCCCCCCCCCCCCCCCCCCCCTCCAATCCCCTCCATCTCCTCAAGTGAAGAAGAAGGTGGGGGGTGGGGGGTCTGCAACTTGAAGTGGGCAATTATTCCTCACATTGTTCAATTGCAGTCAGAGAGGGAAAAACAGGCTGGGAACTTGGAGGATGTTTGTTTGAACTACATTGGTTTTACCCTCAGTTAAGACCCCTGAAGCCTTCAGGGCGGAGCTTAAAGACCCCTCGACTTCATTTTTTTCCCAGGCAGGACATTCAAAACAAGTTCAAGTTGCCACCACCAGTGAACTCCAGGGACTTCAGGAATATAGCCCTTTTTACTGCTTGAGCAACCCCCAGAGCACGATGCATTGCTAACCACATTTACACACACACACACACACACACACACACACACAGATACGGTGCATCATTTCAGTATCTTCCTCCAGGAAACTTTGACATACAGACAGATAGAACCAATGAGCGACAGCTGCCCCAGATATGTCAAAAGTCTGACCTAAGGGCCAATATCAGATTTTAAACAGCCTTAAATAGGATTATACACAAAGTCAACAAATGCAACATACAATTCCTACGTTAACCTCATGCTGCTCCATCGATGTGCTGCACAGAGAGCAGCAGGTTGAAAAAGTTGTTTGCCTAGTTCGTCCTGAAGATTTGATTAATGATCATCGAGTCGAGAAGCATCACAAAACAAAACATGCAGGTTAATGCAACATGCAGACATTAGCAGAAACAGCAAACCTAGATACATAGAAGTTGCATGAGTTACATGAAGATATGTGTGTTAAATGCTAATGATGGCTGTCGCGCGCCAACATCAGGACTCAAACCACCGTGGATTTATCATTTCAACACTAAACATTGACCAGTGCATTATTTCCATTAAATATTAAAGCTAGCAGCTGTTCTCCGTGGGCTCGAATTAACACATCATGAAAAGGTGCGAAAACTGGAGTGAATAATTAATTTTTAAGTGACAAAGTTTCTGAATGGAAATGAATGCCACTCAGATCTGCCCCAGGGCCGTTATTATTACTCTGCCACATTTTCCATCATTTCCCTTTTAATGACCTTCAAAAGTCAACTGACAGTTAGTGTTATAGTCTGTATTTTTCATGGGAGTTTATCATTTCCACATTAAAAAATATATGCATTTAACAATCAATATTCTGATTGATGTTTTACACACACACATATATACAAATTATTGCTCTGACTTCACGAGACCTCATTCAGAGTTTATTGAGAATTTTGCTTCGCTGATGTGGGAAAAGCTCATCACTGTGAATAATGAGAGAAAAATTCATTATTGTTGTGGCTTTAAGGGAACTGTTTGACATTTCACTGTCATTTGTTTTCATAAAGCGAAGCATTACCTCCCACGTCTTTATATTTGCTTTCTTTAGTTATTTAGAAGAATCTAGATGAAAATGATATGATGTGTTACTTTAAAGAGCTCGAAAGACATGGACGGAGTTGGGATATTTACCAAAATAATTAGATGAAATTAGAATGATTGGCATCACAATATATTTTGACATCCTGCCATTCTGGTTTTTAAAGGCTTTCAATGTCAGTTTTTTAAAATTTCCATCTTTATGTGTGTTACCTGCTGTGTCTCTGGCTATGAGCAGGAAACACAGCAGAATAACTCACTGTACCATCTTGTGGCACAAAGTGGTATTACAACAAAAATCAGACTGGTTAATTTGATCACATCTGTGGGTTTTATGAATTTAATGTATTTGCTTTATTATGTTTATTATTTTTAGGTTGTTTTGAACTTTAAATCTCACAATATTCTTTAATGACTTTGTTGCTTTTATTTTTAAGAAATAAATAAATGACTCCAATGTTATCCAACACAAATTCCTGAGATCCTGTTTGAGTTTTACATTTAATGCATTGGTCTTGAGCTCATTTGGGAACACAGACGACCACAAAGTACAGTATTTCAAAGGATTACAGAAAGAAAAAAAAGGATTAGAGTAAAGTCACTGCAGTCTCAAAGTGAGAGAATTACCATGAATGTAGGAAAAATGTGGACAAACTGTCAGCAAACTTTCACCAAATACACCCTGTGTACTGGAAAGTTTAGTAATAATTTAGTGAAGAAAGATCTAGAAACAATGGGGCTCTTGGTACTACTCTTTGACAGTTACAGAAGTATCTTTCTGCTTCTTTAGCTTTGGACTTTGTCTTTATCTCAGTGCCTTTAAAATCGTCTAATTAACCCTCCTAAATAAAAGATCTGGCAGGTTTGAATGCAAACACTGAAACATGTTCCAGGTGGAAACACAGGAGAAGAAACAATCATTGCCTTGAAAAAAAAAATCTTTAAAACAGATATAATCAAAACTAAAACCTGTAAGCATCTTTTTTTTTGTTGTTCATTGTGGTTCAGAGTCTTAAATGCACAAAGTGCAATTAAACTAATAGGTCTTTACATACAACCTACAACTGTCACACCCTTGTAAGCATTTCTCCTTTTTGTACATATATATATTTTATGTGTTAGTATATTGGTGTATAACTGCAGTGTGCCTGTGGTTTGTTTTGGTTTCATTAGAGTGAAATACACGCGTTAATGTAATAAAAAAAAAAAGATTAGATTAGATTTTTATCCAAAAACAGAAGCATTTAAATATACAGAACTGTATCAGTTTTGATAGTTAGTTCAGTAAGAAGCCTGCGGTTAACCTGAAGTTGATGCCAGTTTCAGAAAAGAGAAACTTTTGCTGGCTGAGACGCCGTAGAGACAGAGTGCTGGAGCCTCCCTGAGGTGAGAGAATTCAGATTTCACAGTGAAAACATTAATTGACGGCATGTTTCTTGGCCCCACGGTGTCTTTGAGCTTTTCAAAAGGCTCCTCGTGTTCACAAACTCCCTCTCCCTTTGAACTCCATCTTGATTCTCCGTGCACGCGCGCGCGTGTGTGTGTGCAAACTCAGTATTTGGTGCATGCTTTCGCCCTCACTGAGCTCATCATGGGTCGGATGCGCTCCGCTAACCTCGGCGGGTGGAGCGCGACGTTTGAAACATGATGGTTTTATTATGAAAATGTCCTTTCATCTTTGTTAAGAGAAGTAATTTTACTAATGAGCCTCTGGCTGAATTCTAATTGACAGCCGCCAAAGACCAGGTGTTTCCCCGCATTTGAATTTCAAAAACTGCGCTTGGATACATGTTTGCCTAAAGCGCGTATTCAAATGCTGAGTGCGTGGAGATGAAGGACCAGCTTTGGCACCAGCTGCCTGGCACTACAGAGACCCTGATTACAGCACCGGGGGCGACATGTCAGCTTGAAATACTACGCCCTGGGTTAGCATGTTTTCAGGCCAGCAGCGCCAGTAAAAACCCCAGCTGGATCATGACTCCGGCTCGGTGATGGAGAGTAGACCGCAAAAGAAGCAATCCCCGGCAAGGGCATCTGCAAGGCCGATAAATAATGGGGCGTGTAAGGAGCCGGGGCGATGGCGAGCTGTATTTACTCCCCGCTCTTCTTGACAGCTCTGTGAATGTGCTGTTTTTCTTCTTTTTAAACTCTCTCGCCTGCAGAGGGACAATTAAAGAAGCCCACGCTCGCTCCTAGACTCGGAGAATGATTATGGAATACTGATGAGAGGTGATGCTCAGCCAATCCTGACAGAGTTTCACTGCTGGGTCCTGCATTGATTTGTTTCTCTTCTACTTTTTTTTTTTTTTTGTATTTTCTACAGCAAACTGTGGAAAAAGAAAGGCTTGACCACCTGAGAGACTGATAGGGGGAATAATAAATTCCAGTCTGACGAGGGAGGCGGGGAACAGAAATATGCATATGTTTTTTCAGGAAATGAGACATTAAAGGATTTCAGACTGGAGGTTTTGGTTCTGATAGTGCTCCTATCGGTTCGCTCCAGCTGGGAACACGCATAAAGGAGAGGCTCGGTGACTCAGCCCAAAATAATTCAATTATCAAATGGAAAGCGAGGACATGCCAGGACATCGTCAGCAGTACCTCCTTACATATGAACACTGGCTAAATAAACAAGGAGAAGACGCCCAAAACATGTCAGAGGAATGGGAGGAATCCAGTTTAATTCGTTGTGGGAGGTGATGAACAGGAACAGATCTTTGGGCGAGTCCAGCGCGGCTGCCAGGTCTGAGCATTTCCTGGAGAACTGGGCGACTTTTGAAGCACTGCCTTAACTTTTCTATTCTCATCTGCAGGTGCATCGTTACTGTAAATTGCGTTTGATTATTGTATTCTCTTCGTCTGTCTGTTTTGTGAGTTTTACACTTTTCCTTCAGATCCCACTAAACAAAAATAGAATTTGCAAAAACTGTATAATCTTAGTGGGTTTTACATGTTACAAAAGATCTTTATTTATACATCTAACATTATGGCATTTATTTAGAAAAAGAAAATCAAAGTTTTGACAAAGCCTTCAACAGCGCAATTACAATCATTTCTTTTAAAACTATCAGTTTCCGGAGTAACGGGATTTAGATGATCCTGTTTCCAAGATAAAAGCTTAAAGACCACCTTGTATTTCTGCAGTGTTGTTATCACTGATGACTGTCATTTGGAAATGCACATGTAAAGGAACATTCTGTATATTTTTAGCAGACACGGAGGAAGAGGAACGTTAGATCAAACAACATCTGATCAAGTAATTTGCACGAGCTCCCTGGAGCTTTTCTCAAAAAAATATTCATCTATTCTCACATGAATCAGTTGGAAAAGTTTGTTTTGGAATCTTTCTGTGCAACAATTTGCCCTCACAGTGTGCACGCACTCACATCTTTTCACATGCTCACAATAGACAGCCTTGTAAATTTTGATCACATTTAATTTTGATACATTTCAATTGACTTGAATGACCCGAACCCTCATCGCTGAAGTGAAGAAAGTTGCAGACTTTTCTTGATTCCTCTCCAAAACAAATACAAAGAAACTAAAAAAGATCCAGATAAGTAAGTATATTAGGTATGTCCTATTGAACTATAAATCTACATCCAAAACATATCTTAAAAATGTACTTTCCTGTCATGCACAACACAAGCTGACAGAGCAAGCAGTCACTGATTTAAAACACACTGCATTGAGACAGAAAGAAAACAGGATCAACAGGGCATGACATATCAAAACAGCCACATTTGAAACTACAACAAGGTTATTTTCTATTATTGACAACAATATTTTATTAACAAGTAAAAGGAAGTCAGTACTTTTTTTTAAGTGTGTGTAATTTAATAAAAATTTGCATTTTGGTTTGATGTTTGAAAAATGTTTACTGAATCATATTCATTACAAATGGTCACTGTTGATGTATCACGATGAAGCGCTGCAGAAAGACTGAAAATGAGCCAATTATTATTTCATTAATTCATGCAGGAATAGAATAGAAATGCTTTATGACCCAGAGGGAGAATCTGTACAAACATTTTGATAAGAAGAATTCGCAGTTTTCTAATCTTACAGTAACAGTAATAGGCAAACCAATGAAGAAAAACTCAGAAGTTAGTCTTGAAAAGGAAAAAAAAAAAATAAAAAAAAAAGAGACTTGGAACTTTTTTCTAATAGAAGCTTTCTACCAACTGGACCAAAGCTGCCTCCAAGATGGAACTAACCCAACCATATCATCATGCCGCACAAATGCTTCCCACCAGTACACACAGCCCTCCACTCCAAAATGCATTCAACAAGGCGAGCGAAGGCAACAGGTAAACAACCTTCCAAATCCCCGTGAGCACTACCTGTTGAATTTAAACTAAAACATATTTTTGTTGTTTTGAGTAATCTTACCACGGATTGTTAGAACTACTGTATCTTTACAGAGTTTGAATGGGTGGAATTCCCATCATGACCTGGTTCACTTTCTCTCGCGAGGATCTTCTGTTCAGTCGTCAGTTGTATTGAAAGGCCATTACTTGTTTTTATAGTCTCATAAATTTGGGGTATTGAGGTCCAACTGCAGGTGGAAGGTGAAGTTCACTGGGAGGTCCGTGCTCTCTGGGAATGGTGACAGCACTGAGGCAGAGCAGGCAGAAAGGAAAGCCATCTATTGGGGTGAAGTCCAGGATTTGCTCCTTCAAGTCCAACATGCTACCAATAGTGAGCTTGGTTGAAGTTGGAAGTATTCATCAGTCTTTAAGGATGCTGGGCTCTCAGGAAGGAGCAAATTAAGACTATACAACATTTACTGAGGTTCTTTTCTTTTATCGTGGTGTACAAATTACACTATCTATATACTATTATTACCTATACTGAAATGCTCCCTTTTAAATTGTTACTTCGATCATTTACATGTAAACAGGATTCCATACTACAATTGAATGTACTTTTCTTTCATGCCATAGGAGCCTGTATAGGAGATGTGCAGCAAACAGCACAAGCAATATTGGGGTCTTTGTTTTCCACATATCTTTTTTTTTTTTTCTTGCCGTTCTCCAGCTGTTTCCAGTGGTCGCCTGTGTAAACACACACTGATCGGCAAAAGTTCACCTCTGAATAAACAGCAGCTCGCCCTCACAAAAAAAGTAAGTATGCTGTTCCAAATGACTAAGGAATTGCGCTAAATGGGCCAATTTGCCAAAATGTTGAAGTATCGCTTTAAGCAATATGAGCAACATATTTATCAGATTTACACTGGTCTTCAATGAACCACGTCGCAACAGTCCTTCCGTTAAAAACAAGGTTCTGTCTAGAAGTTCCATGTTTAGTAGTTAAATTAATGATTGACGGTAATATTGCTTCATGCATTTCCCAACATGATATATGCTTAATTCAGACTGACTCAGGAAATGTGTCCAACTACTCCAGATTGACAGGACTAGTCAAACTAGACACACATGATCAACAAGACTAAGATCATGCACAACTTTCTCTCTAACGAGGGGTAAGGGGCAGGTTCTACAATCACACATGTTCACTGCTGTGGGAAACCTTCGGTAATCAAGAGCATGCAAACTCCTCGCTGAATGGTGTGGTCTCAACTCGAACCAACAACACTCCCTTTGAGGGATGAGCGCGAACCACTGCACCATTTTACAGTCCATGTAAGATGGCGTGTGCAACATAATGTATATGCCATATAGCATAAACACATTATTGATTACTTTAAGGCCCATGGGCTGAAGTCGGCCCGCAAGAGGCTCCAAATTGGCTTGTCCAAACACCAAGCAAATTGTCGAAACTGCAAAGAAAACATTGATTTCTTCAACACATTTCTTAAGAGTGGTGGACACAACACACTGAAGCCCCGAGCTGAGCTATCGACAATGATGATGAGGATGATGATGATGAAAGATAGCTACAAAGTAGCACTCGCCCCAAAGCCGTGCTGTCGGGGTGAGTTTATAAAAACATGCACAGAACAACAGCTTTCAGAGAAGTTTTTCTTTTTTTTTTTTTAACCTTTCCCTGCTTCTTTCACCAGAGGGTACCGATGAAACTGGCTTCATGCTGAGATTGTCATAATTGTGTACAGAAAAAAACTGTCTGGTTTTGTGAAAAATCTAAACATTTTCATCACGTATGCTCTGAGCCACAACAGAGAAAACCTTTAAAGTTTATATTTAAAGGTTGTTATGGCTCTATTTTTACCAGTCTAGCCCACTCAAGGTGACATTAGGGTTTATGTGCCCCCTGAAATAAAAAATGTTTGACACCCCTGGTACAGTTGTATAGAAAATTATAATATGTACACAATATGGGACAATAGAGAAAAAATATATGTACTCATAAAACGTTACATAAGAAAATGAAAAAATTAAGCAAAAAGTGTGTGGCAGTGGGAGCTATTTATTTGTGTAGATTTTCCTGCCGTAATTGAGCGATCACTTTTTTTTAAATTGGATCCATAATGGAGTCAAAAAACTTTTCTCACAGAGATACTGGGAGTCTTGTAGAATCTATCAACGGTGTGACATGTTGAGTGGTCCGAATAATTAATCCTACAATCTGCTCAATAGAAAAAAGACAAAAAAAAAAAGAAAAAAAAAAAAAACCTTATTTGCATTAAATTAAGGAGGAACTACTTGAAAAAGGAGACGTGAGACGTTTGCAGAGGTGAAAGAATCTTACCAACCTGAGATAAACTCCCTCTGTCTCTCTGCTCAGAAGCCTGAGCAAACTGCATCTGTATTAAAGTAATACTTTGCTCCATGTGGCAAAGTGCAACGTGCTTCTGTCTTCAAACAGGCTTCGTTTTGTCCAGTGTGATGACAAATGATGCAATTTCACCCACAAAAAGGTACATTTTTTTACTGTGTTGAATACACGTAGAGGTATCTAAATCTTTAAACGCCCAAAGACTTGATGTGGTCCTTCAACATCGGCCTGGACTCAGGTTCACTGGCTTTCAAAGTCCGACCTTCCAGATTTTGGAACTTCACTTTTTCCATTGAATTCCTTGAAAAGTGGAGTCTTTTGAGGCTGTTTCGCGAGACTCCTTTGTCTCCTCGGCTGTGGAAAAGGGACTCAGAGATGCCGACTGAACCAGGGATCAAACAGCGGGAGTCCACAAATCTTTCCCGCAAAGGGCGGCGCCGGCTGTGAACCGCACCGCTCGCAGTGGGCGATAGGGCAGCGCTGGTTGTCACACACATGAAGGTAAAGGCGCGGCGGAGGGACGTCTGGGAGGGTGTTGAAAAAGTCTTACTTTCACCGTCAACCAGGCAACGAAGAAAGGCGAAAAACTGTTTTATTTATAGACCATCAAACCTGTGGAGCGAAAGATGCAACCCAATGAAAGTTGTGTTTCAAAAATACAACACAACACACTTTTAAATGGACTCGTCCATGATGAGGTGTAAAAACTGATTTTTTTGGTAAAAACTGGGAGTTTACTGTTCTTGTGGTGGCGGGGCGTGGTTTAGCTCGGGTGCGGGGCACAGAAAGAGATCCGGATGATTATGTTCACCTGTGCATGATTATTGATCGCCCCTCCCTCTCCCCCGTCTCTGGGCCGACGGAGGCACAAAGGCAGCCGCTCCGGCGGACAGAGGGATGGTGGGCTGCAGCGACGGCGTGCAGCGAACAGCAGGTGTCAGGACAGTTTTTTGGTGTCACCTGGGGCTCAGTCTGAAAACACTCCCCAGGTGGCGAGTTTTTGTGTTTTTGGTAAATAAAAACTCAGACTCAATAAAGACTCAAACCCGCCATGAGCTGCCTCCAGTCTATGCCGCCACACCCACAGACGGCCCAGTGAGCCCTCACAGTCTTAAATTACTTGATTTCGCTCATCCAAAAACCAAAAACTCAAAATACAATGACTTTATTTACATGACGATGTGAAAATGGAAAACTTTTGTTGCATTTTGGGGGTCTGTTTACACAACAACAGTGATCAGAGACACTGAAAACAACTTTTCAAAGAGCTCCACCTGACAAGCTGTTTTAGAAAAACTTAGGACACTAAGAACAATTTATGCAACATAGCCCTTCACTTCCATGTGTAAGATTCATATATTTTTCTCTGTTTTAGTGTTTTTCTGTGGCAGAGTTACAACACAGAGCTCTTAGTCTTTCAAACATTGATGCAGTTGCTTCTGAGATCCAGACGATTAAAATTACACGAGAACTCATCAAATTTCTGACATAATTTATAAAATGGACACAGATTCTGTACTAAGTATCTTTAATTTCACTAGGACTCTTTAATCCAGACAAAGACTCGTTAAGATGAACCTGATGTTCAAAATAATCACAGATTCTGGACTCTTTAAACAACATAGTTCTTTCAACCAGATGTTTTAGAACAGAGACTTTCTCAAAATTTTCGATAAGATAATCAACACATCTCTTTACAAAATGGTTAAAATGCAAGTTATAGGGTTTTAATAAGGAATTACAGGGCAAACAGTGAAGAATCATTCCTCTCATTCACTCCCTACAGGAACAAACAAAGGTTCAAATTTTCACCTCAGCGTTTGACAACCATTGCAGGCGTGAACAAGGGTAAACTGTACTGATAGTGACTTTCTTTCGGTTCATTTTCTCAGTTTTTCTGCTAATCCTCCATCCGCATTTGCCAGGAAACTCTCAAAACTTCTTGAGCCTTGGAGAGCTTCGCTCCGCGTGAGCCCGGACAGACTGGGCTCGTCAAAATCAAACAAAATCATGGTGGATTTCAGCTGGTCTGGATTTATAATAAACCAATCTCCAGTTATGCAGCCCCGGGTGCCCACAAACAAACCCTCCACACCAGATCCGGTGAAGTCGGGGTGAGCCCGGCAAACTTTGTGCACGAACTTGACTTTGAGTTTATTAAAAATCAAACTCTCCAGGAGTCGTCGTTCCCGCTCGGTCATTCAGCCAACGCTCGCCTTTGTTGTATTTAATAATATGGCCCTCATCTAATCTACGCAATAGCACAAGAGTGTTGTTCTGATTATGGCTGACCCTAAAAGTAATTGGCAGGCGGCGTGCCAAAGGAGGGAATTAATCTAATGTTTTGGAGCGACGATGAATCAGAAGCATTCAGAGGAGATAAATCACAAGAGGACCAACAAACAAATGACAGTGACTGTGATTATCAAGAGGACTTTGTTTTGCTGCTTCACCTAAGGACTCGGTGTACCGAGAGAAAGACAATAAACCTCCTCGAGACTGAGCCGGCAGCCGCGGCACGCCGCTGAGCCATTGTGTGAGTCCGTGCCCCGCAATTACCTCGGAGCGCCCGCCGTAATCGACACAGCACTCCAGGCGAGGCCGCAGATTACAGGCGTCTGCTGAGAGGTGCGAACCAGAGGTTGGCGGTTCGGCCGAGACGCTTAACACCAAATGATTTCACTATCTCCGGAGGCCTGTAATCAGCGGCTCCTTGAGCAAGGCACTAAACACAGAGGCTCAGTGGCTGAATGCAAACGCACACGCTGAAGGAGGCGGCTGCCATGCAAGGCGCTCATTAAATCAGTTTGGTAGTTCAGCGTCTTGCTCAAGGACACGTTGATATGTGGACAGGGGGAGATGAGGAATCAAACCAGCAACCGAATCAGAGTCAGCCACCCTACCAACTGAGCCACAGCCAGTTTCACAGAAGATCTTCAAGAGAAAATCATTTTTCTGAAAGACACAAAATAAAACTTTGGGGATTAAATTGCAGGTGTAAAAAGATTGACGCCTGAACTCCAAAATATTTTCTCCCTTTGGGGAAAAGATTGTCGAAAGCCACAATTCTGTACTGAATATACGACCACCAATTCTGAAAGATTGCTGGTGCATCAAGAAAAACAATTTTGTTTGTGCCTCTGAGTGAGTTTTCCTCAGTAAAGACTCTTGGAGAACAGTGTGTTTCTCCCCAAGCTTTATTACCACAATGAAAATGAATTAGTAACTATTGCTTCACTTTATTGCAGGATTCCACCACGTTTCACGATAAGTCTTCCAAAAAACTGTCCAGCAAACATCCTAATGCTTATTTTATGCATCCAGAATCTCCTGCATTGTTGTGTTCTAAGATTTCAACCAGTAAACTATCTGACAGCAGAATGAACAAAATAAGCAATGGAGCTTCACCAAATCTCTATCAAACCTCATCAGAACTTCTCATTTCATGCATTCATACTACCTTGCAATGTCATATTTTCAGATTTCAACAGCAGCCTTTGTTTGAATAATCAGCCTCAATTTTTTTGCATTGCAGTTTTCTGCCCACTGAATGCGATCAATCCATCAACCGCACCGCGTCGCTTTGCTTCCTCACTGTTTCCTGCTATTTATATGAAAACAACAGCAAGAAAATAGCCACAGAAATGAATGATACCAGAATAGTTGGACCACGGTTAGGAAGCTTACAAATGACCTGTGAATACAAATGTTTCTCCTGAAAATGTTCATTTGTTCTTCGGAGCTGTTTGCAACAGAGAGATCAAATTATCAAGGCTAAATATCTGATTTAATCAATCTTATTATGAACCAAACTTCAAAGTGAAGGTAATGAGAAATAAAACAAAAAAACTAATAAATCATATCTTAGCAATGGCTAAATGCAAGGATAGTTTCTAACAAAGTTATTTGAGGTTAATTTGTTTCTTTAAGGGTTTCACAAACGGAGATGTGAGAATGGAAACACGACAGCCAGTAACACTCACCCAAAAGTTCCAACACAAATACAGAAGCTACGACACAGCAAGCCAAACACACAAACCAGCAACACAAAAGACCAGAACGCCGAGAGAAAAACCACTGAAACGAACACTGAAAAGGTTTTTAGACAAATCGAAAACACACATATTCAAAATCCAACACTACAAAAGCCAACAAGACAAACAGCTACAGCATTAAACTTTTTCTTTTTAAAATCCTATTTTTGTTGCTTTCCACCTTTTGAACCACTGTAGAAATCTGGCAACAACAAACACGACTTCTGAGAAGAAAACTCATTTAAGAAAACATTTACTTATAAAGAAGATGGAAAAAGTACCTTCAGCAACATTATCATTGAATTCTCCAATGAATAAACGTTAACAGTGCCTGTGTTTTTGTCATGTCCTTTTCTCACAATCACCTTCTTTTCTTTTCTTTTCTTTTCGTGTTGTTTGATCAGTGCATGTCATCGTCCGGGGGAATGCTAATCACATCTGAATGGGTGGCTGTAAAAATCAAACACTGATTTGTTTCCAAATGTAACAATAATATTCTCCCTGAATCCAATTACTAATCACGAAGGATGAATAAGAAATAAATATGTCAGCACGCTGTGATGGTTTTCTTGATGTGGCGCCGGTCGCCAGCGAGGAGCCTCCTCTCCGATGACGTGCAGAAGGTGATGCCTGCTTTTTTTTTTCCATGGCGCTGGTATTCACGGGAATCAGTCAGTCCCTCATCACTCCTGAGATGTTCTCCAAACACCTCAAATTAAAGGATGTTGGGCAAACACTTGAGTGGGAGGAGACGAGGATGAATCAGGGGAAAAAGAAGAAGAAGAAGGAGAGAGAGAGAGAGGGGCGAGCGAGGAAGCAAGCCAGTGCTTTCATGTCCTTCCAGTCCTCTCTTTCTCCCTTCTCGCGCTCACAAGGGGTTTACTCGGAGAAATCTGCTGCCCGTGGTTCTTCATACATCTCTGAATTGGCCCTATCGGTGGGATTTGTTTGCACAAAAGGGAGACATTTGGACCGGGATTATCTCAGGGCCAGACCTCCGTGTCTCAGCTCTGTGCAGCAGCCTGCCAGAGATGCTGCTCGCGCCAAAACTGCTGCAGTTCCCAACCAAACCCGTGGTGTCCGCGGGGCTCGAGCAAGAGTTTTTAAGGAGTTTGAAGGATATTACAGTTGTTTGTAGCCTCAACGACTGGAAAGAACTCTATTGATTCAGCTTTTCCAATAATTTTCCAACTTTGTGTCTTAATCTTTATTTCTTATTATCGTTGTTGACCAGGGCTACCAAACACATGTCACTGCATGCAATACTACCTATAAAAATAACTTTGTGACAAATAACAGTCTTGACTTGACTTAGATCATGGGGATCAATCAATCAGGCAGGTTAAACCCTGGAAACACTCTTCTTAAAACCAACAGGTAATTTAGAGTCATCACTTCACCTTAGAGCTCATGTTTCCACTGTGGAAACAACCAGATCACTCACAGAACTCCCAAACTAAGATGAAATTAATTGAAAAATCATTTTTTTAATATCAAATCACAGACCAGAAATCGAAAGGATGTGGCCCTCGTCTGGCTCGGAGCTTGAGAAAACTGGCTTTCTTTAGAGAAAGAACTGCAAAGTCTGAAGATTCACTCACTACTTTTTGAATGAATCCTTGCATTGAAAAGGCGCCCCCCAGACCCCCCCGACTGCACTTCTCCTGCTGCAGCTCTGGCGCCCTCTCGGGAAACATTCATCTCAAAGTTTGAGAACCACAAAACAAATGCAATCGAGGATATTCCAAAGTCAATATCAGCTCCGCTGCGATTGTAGTTTTTATTTTTGTAACGACGAAACCGGCTGTAGCTGCTGCTCAGGGACCGTACATGGAAATCTGCAATCTGCTACACATCATTAATGGTTTTGTGTCCCTGCAGAGAGAACAAACAGATAAAACTATGAGGATGTGCCCACGAGTGCGTCTCAGCGTCCGCCCCTACTCGTTAATTTTTTCACCCACTCCTAATTTCATTCGCTGCGTCGCTCCGTCTCTTTAAAGCCAACCGGAGAAAAGAAGAGGAAAAGAGAAGCGGGAAAAAAAAAAAAAAAACAAAATCCATGTTTTCTTTCGATAACTGGTGCCATTACTCGCAGGATTACAGTGTGTCAACATCTCCTTTTGCAGTTGTGTCTCAGCCATCTGCTGAGTACAGGGAAGTACAAGAAAACCAGCACTGATTAAAGGAAAAGTGCTTAAAAACAAAAAAAGAAGGAGCACTCGTTTTGAAGCACAGAGCTTTAAACAGCCGCTTATCAAGCACAGATTCATTTTTTAAAAAGTAAAATTAAATAAAGGTAAAAGAAAAATGTAAGAATGCAGGTCAAAAACTCAGAAATCTGATTAAATTAATTTACAATAAACTGAAAGCATTGCTGGAATAAATGAAAACTGAACGTATATTCAATTAAATACGTCAGAACTACCTTATTCCATTCATTGTTATGATTTCACTCCAGCATTTTATAAATGTTTACATGGTGCACCACAAACATGTACGCAACCACGCATTTTTCAAACAGATGACTGAAGCACACACATGCATTGCAGTGCCACAGTAAGTGTAGCAGGTGCAACAGTTTTATGCTATCTATAAAGATTTATCACATGTTTTCAAACCAAAACCTCCCAGTTTACTGACAACAAGAAAATATCCTAATTTGAACTATAATACAAAATGCAAAGACCGTTTCTTAATGTGGCGGGAGTTCAAGTGTAACTGCACGAGTGTTACTTTGCTCTATGTATGGACTTAATAAGCATAAAAATGAGTAAATAAGATTTAACGCCGGGATTTATTTTGAAAGAGCGTTGCTTCGTATCTCCTTTCCAAGCATGAAAATGTTTGTTCTCGCTCTGTTTGCTGGGCCAAACTTGGAAACACGGACGCCTCTCGGAGCGGAGGCCTCTTACGCTGAGAGCCACAACAACAAACACACAAACAGATCAAATGCAGCGATGCTCGCGGGGAGAAGACGGGGGAGACAAAAAATAACACTACAGCTGGTTTCTGGGCACAGCTGCATCTCGTCTGTGAAGCTTCAAGCCCCCCCCCCCAACTTCCAAATCTCTTCAACCGGCCTCTTCCATGGTCGTACCGCTGCCCCTTGGAGCTACTCCTCTTCCTCCTCCTCCTCCTCCTCCTGTTCCACTTCAGAGCCCTTCCATTGTGAGCATAATGGCCTCAGATGCAGAAAAACAGATTTAAAAACACATAAGAGGGCAGAGCGGGGAGACGTCGGCGGCGGCGGCGGTGGCATATTTTCCTCTAAGCTCCTTTCCCTGCGTGCCCCTCAGACGTACACGAGCAGCTACCACGGAGCCGCCGGAAGAACGGAGAATATCATGTTTGCCTCATTAAAAGCGACACACTGGGAGAGGTGAGCGCCGACAAACAGACAATGGCGGATAATAAGACGCCCTGCAGCCCCACTGCCGCGTATTCAAATTAGCGCCATGCATGCAGATTTGCACTTCATTATTTAAAAAATGCTGGCCCACGCTTGCCTAATACAGCCCGCCGTCACAATGGAACGACAAGAACCGAAACCGGTTGCGGCAGTGAAATGGATTCGTTGCTTCATGTAGAACGTCAAGCAGGATGGAGGTGAATTAGACCCGTTCACACGCCGTGGTTTAACAACCGGATATGAAAATGGCGTACGTAAAGTAAAAGAGAAACCTTCAGTCCCTTGATATCATTGGATATGCATGTTCATCTAAATAAGGAGGGTGCAACACTTTCAAAGTTTATAAAGACGCTGCTTGAAATTCAGCCTTATTACAGGTTGGTGCATTTTTCATAGCACCCATCAAATCTGATGAGTCTTGCCTTCGAGTTCATTTATTATGGAAAATGAAAGTGTGTAATCAAAGCTGGCTCACTGTGTCTTTTTTGTTTTCATAAAAGTCCTGATTTAAAACACATTTTTTGAAAGTTCACTGTTTAAAAGATGTGGGATTGGCGCACTCATCCGGAATTAATGTGGAAAAATCACTGATGAAGACAAAAAAGTGCAAACCGACAGGCACCGTGTGATAAAATATACAAGATGATATACTGAGGTTTATTCACACATGGGGAACCCTGCACGGATATAAAGGAAACCATGCATAACACAGCTGATAATTAGATATCAATTGAATCCATTTGATTTAAATTTCAATGCGTCTGAATACGTTTAAGCGTATTCCTCGCTCGTAGCACGGCAGAGCAGTAAATGTAGATTTATATAGTTCCCAGTGTGGATTTATGAGTTGAGCAGACTTGATCAAGACAGGCAGGAAATAATTAAAAGTCCTCGGGTTCATTTATTCCAGGGGAAAAATCGTGACGAGAGACGGATGGATTTCACGTCCCGTCACCGGGACACATGGCACGCGGTAATGACGGCGTCTGTCTGAGCGCACGGTTTTTTTTGTAAAACCTGTAACTTAGTAACCACGCATAAAGCCCACAGTCACAAAGGCTTTTTGTTTTTTTTCACATGCACCTAGACTCCTGTTCCTTTCAGTCTACAACCCCTCATTTTCCCCTCATTTCTGACTGGTGGATGGAGGTGACACAACATTTGAGGTGGCTTGATCCGTGCAGTTCAGATTTTATGAATAACTTACTTTTTTGTATGTACGACTCACTCTGTATTCCAAAGATAAAAACAAAATCTGATGTAAATCGTATAAAACAGACTCGATAACCTCAGAGATTTTTACAGGAACCCTGACTGATTTTCTCTTCAATTCACTTTTCATTTTTCTTGCAGCTACCATTGTTGTGCTTTATAACTGCAAATAGGTGAATCAGTGCATGCACTGTATGGATGTTATTTGCTATTATATATGTCTTATCGCACGATAAGTTGCTCTTTGGGGAAAATAAAGTCGACCTTGACCTTGATCACCAGAGCAACAGAGAAGTCTACCCTTTGAGCGGCACTGGATTCTGATTTTCGCCCATCTACAGCGGCCTCCACCTCCTTTCTCCCCTGCTTTGTAATAAAGAGGGCTATTCCCTCGTTACCTGTTGTGTCGTGCATTTCGAGGCCACCCCTCACTTGTGACAGCTCCATGCAGGATTCTTAATAAATCACGTCCATCTGATGAGCTCCTGTACAGTTTACCTGGATGCAGCCAACACCTTCAAACCCAAGGTGTGTCCTTTTGACACCGGTGAACCAGTCACTCCTCCTCGCATTGCAACTGGCATCGTGCAACAGCTCGAACCGAACTCGAAAGGAAAGTGACTTCAATGTTCTCAGAGGCTGCGGGCCAACGTTCAGAAGTATTCTCTTTGTTTGGATTCAGGTTCAGAAAAAAAAAAAAAAAAAAAGTGTTGTGTAAAGTCTTTTGTACTTGATGTGCTGCTTTTGTTACATTTCTGTTTATTTCTGCCATTCAAAAGCATCAATGGGGCCTTTTCGCAAGAAAGAACTGAGGGGAAGAAAAAGTCGAATGTATGTTTGAATTATGCATATGTGAGGGAAGTGCTGCGAGTACAAAGCATTAGAAACATGCTGGAGTTTATAATGGAATTCCACTCAATATGCAAATTTCCTCCATGTTTTCGAGGCAATCACAGGTAGGCACTTGCTCTCGTGCTTTCCCCAACAAGCGCTATTTTGGCTGAAAATGTGTTTATTTTCTCAATCATTATTTTCTGTTTCCGCCGCTCACTTGAGTTTACAGTTTTGATGCACGCACCAAAACACACTAATAGGGATTTAAGGAAATAAAAGTGGCCACATCATGAATTGATTATGTCTGTGCAAGATTTTTCTCCTTGGATGTGTCGGGCAGCTGCAGAAGGAGAGAAAAAAAAAAAGTTTTAGATGAGCAACATCTACATTTGTCAATTTGACATGTAATCAGGCACCTTTTCTGAACTGGTGACAGTCCTCTGAACACCCCGGCGGGAGAGAAGAAGTCTCACCAAAGGGTGTCATTAGACTGACGAGAGAAATGAATGGTCAGATTTGAAGCTTCCCTTGTGTGTAATTAAAGGAAATTATCCTTCACAGTTTTTGGCAGGGCAGCAGGCTGAAGAAAATTCGCCTCCGCCGCGGTCAAACTGACTGCAAAGAGGACGGTAAATAGCCGCGCCATTGAAAGATGTGTCAGAATGGCTCCTCGGACCACCTAATGTATTAAATTGATGCTGTTTTTACAGTGACATTGAATCATGTGGCACAAATGGACTTCCTGTGCCAGCATTGACTCTGAAACTTTCCACCAAGAGCAGCTGTTTACTTGTGTAACTTATTTTCAAGGTACTTATTGATGGGAAATATATGAGAACAGCTTGTTTGCTTTGGCAAAAGAGGAAATTAATGAAATATTGTTGTCAGACATAAGCCTAATTTAATGAATTGTTAAGCTGGATGTTTTCAACAGTGTTGCCAGTAACCATCTGTCCAATCTAATGCTGGATAAATCAATTTAAGGCTTTCAGTATAGAAAACCAGGCGCACTGGCAGATGTGAGAACTCAATATCACATACCGACTTGGTGTGTTTGGAAGGAGCCTGAAGAAAGAGATCAGACGTGTTGTGCTGCACGTATACTGTACATGTGTACATCTCTTTGCTTCTAAGGTGTGTAAGCATCTAATATGACCAGTGTGTAGTTTTTGATCGTTCTGCAAATGTAAAAGTAGAACAACAATAATAAAGGAATCCAGGAGTTGTTTGTGCTTTACTCTTGAGTTTAACAGTTTCTCTAACAGTGTACTCTTACTAACAATTATCACAACATCGTCTGCATAAGTGGGATCATGTTTCTTACATACAGCAGATAGTGGTCTATACCACAAAAAACACTGAAGGACCTTAGAGTGTGTATGTGTGGGTGGTTATATTACAAAAACACAGCACAGGCTTGACAGGCAAATCATCGTTTTCAGCAATTCAGTCTTTTCTTATCTGCAATTCTTATCAGTGAAGACGAGCTCTGTGAGCTTGAAGGAACGCTACGGCACGGTGCTAGCTCGGCATGTTCTCCCTGTGCCTTTTAACAATCAGAATCGAAGAATTTAAAGATGTTTGCTTTCCTCTCCACGTATCAACACCAACGTGTCCACGGATTGGTAGATGAAAGAAAGTTATGCGTGTTCACATGAAGACGGCATGTTCAACACTCTAGCGCAGCAGCTGCTTTTAGAGGAGGAGCAGAGGAACTTGGGAAAAAAAAAAAAACTTCATTCCCTGTGAAATAGAGTGACGACAGAAGAAGGTTTATGAATAAAACCATAATGATCTGTAGGCATTGTGGCACGAGAAAGCCGTACAGCATGGTCACCTATTGAAAGCCACATTGCTGTTCAACAGCCACTTATTACTGCGGCATTTAAGCAGCTCTTTACTGTAAAATGCGACCGGGATAAAACTGTTACAAAGGCCATCGGGGTGTTTATTGCTGCAGGCATGGTGCAAAACACAAGGTTCGAACACATGCTGAACATGATTGAGCCTCGCTATGAAGTCCTGTTGAGCACCGACTTTAATGACATGATCGAGCAGGAAAAGGTTAAAAACGTGGGTGAATTTTCCCAGGTATCCTGTGTAGGTCTCCTCAACACAGACAGGTGAACTTACAGTGAAAGCTGTGGAACTGTAACAGCTCAGTACATCACAGCAGACTGGAGATGAGAAGCTCTGTGCTGCAGACACGCCCCCTCTCCCAGAGTCACTCAGCCACTCACCTTTTTTCAGGAAGGCTATGCACAAGCCCCGTTTACTTTGGTCCAAAAATCCTGCTTATATTCTGACTGTGAGGCCAAACGGATTGTAAATGTGTCACATAATCCGCTTGATGCCTCATATAACAGCTGAAGACAGCAGATCGCGTCATACGAGCGGATTATTCATTCTAAGCGTGCGCTCTCTCATACGTAGAGTCACGTGATGATGTGCGCAGAAAACAGGAAGCAGGAATTAGGAAAGTGTGAACAGCAATTTGAGCCGATGGCCAGCAGATAAAAACACACTGCTGGGTGCTAAAGATCAGAACCTGAAATGTGGAAAGAGAGACTGTTGTCACAAATGGTGTATAATCGGTTTCAGCTCACTTCATTGACAGATCTTTTTCATACGATTGTTCTCAATCAGATTGAAAAAAAAAAAATACCCATGAAAACAGGGCCATAGAGAGAGACAGCTTCACACACCAGGTCCTAATGTGGTCTGTAAATATTAATAACAGAGTTTTGAAGAACCAAAAAAAAAAAAAAAAGGCTGTATATTCTTAAAGTAGAATCAGTGTGTAAAAAGCAATGAACCTCACGTTTGTCCTTGGCTGCAAAGTTCTCCATTAAATCCTGATAATCAAACAGTTTTTTTTTTTTTTTGTTTCCCTGCATGTTGAGTAATATCACTGGGAGAGGCTTTTCCCTCCTCCTGTACTCTCACTGGAAATCAAGCTGCCTGTGAAAATAAGCAACCGCTATTGTGGTGTCACGTTCAATTTCCAAGTCCCGCTTCCTTTATTTTCTCATTCTAAGAACTACAAAGGTGTTTTCTCTTCAACTTCCTTTTTTTTCCCTTCTATTTTTCATTTTTATGAAAACACAAGTGTGTTGTATCTCCCACAACACCTCCACCTCCGTCGCTGCCGCACTTCCCGATTCCTTTTGTCTCCCCAACAATGCCGCCTCAGGCATTTTGATCACAGCTTCAAGGTCCCCGATGTCTGAGTTTAAGCTAAAAGCAGCAGGAGAAAGGAGGCCCAATTAGCTTTCCTTTTTTTTTTTGTCTTCTCTTATAATTCATTTTCAATCAAACAAAGGCGTAGCAGGAGGAAGGGGGTAGCGTGAGCTGGAGTAAGTGATTTGACATGTTCCTGATAGTTTCCTCCCGCTCTGAAGGGATTATAATGATAAATATTAGCAGAGCACTGCAAAACCTCTGGTGTGTGTTGTGATTCATCAGTTCAGCGCCTGGGATGACTGGAAAAGCCTTTTGAATTGTGCATGGATTTGAGCAAAAACATCATTTTAGACATGCAATGGCTCCTCGGTTTGGGTTTAAATGCTGATCTGACTCTTCTTGTGGTATTTTTGTCCACCTTCAGCCCTCCGTCCAGATTCCAGAGCTGGATCGGTGATGGACGCAGCGAGGCGGCCAGTATTGTCTCACTGAAATATTATGAGGCGTTGGATGGGAGCAGATGTTCTTGGATCTACTGCTCAGCACCGACAGATGCTGAGCTCAATTTTCGTGTCTTCAAGAAGATTCAAGCGCGTCTTCATCTCCACGAACGTCAACGTTTCATCGCATTCGCTTTCATTTTTCTCTCCAATAATCATAATCCTCTCCCATGTCTCCTGTGTCGTCCTCACAGCTCCAGTCCGAGTGTGTTTTCTTTGAACGCTCGCAGGCGGGGAGAAAGGTAGCAGGCTGAAGAGTCCGGGCCAATCAGCGTTAGGCTGCTCCCCGCGGGGTGCCCTCAACGCAAAAGGTAGCCCCGGAAAGCTGCCAGAGCCAATCATGGCCAGAAGACCACGCACGCCGCCAGGAACGCCCTCCCCCCCAACCTCGTCGTCTCGCATTAACCCTCCCTCCGAGGTGTGAAGACGTGCCTTCATCTCGCCAACCCGGAGTCATCAGGAGTCAGAATTGATCTGCGGAGCGCTTTCATGGGCGGAATCAACACGCCGCACCTCCTCAGGCCCTCCAGGCAAACCCTCTCCCACCTCTGAACTGCTTCTGTTACCGAATAACCACCGCTTCGAAACCAGCGGCGTCAGTCCGAAGACTCTCCTGCTCGCACTTTCTTTGATGTTTACACGTGAATTAATCGAGCCCAACAGAGTTTTGTTTTGTTTTGCTTGTTCAACCATAAATTTAAGGATAATTCCTGCACGGATTAAGATCTGGAACATCACCAGAGGAACAGGAGTGGATTTCTTTGTTATTCAGAACACTTTTCCTGCTTGGTTTAAAGGTTATCAACTCAAATTGATTTTTACTTCATGTTTACCTTGATTTGCTTCATATTTGACTGTAAAAAGAAAAAAAAAACCTGGACGTCAGAACTATTTACTACGGCCGTGGTTTGCACGCACAGCGCTAGAGTTTCAGAACAATTGCGTCTTATAATAATGGTGCTCGATAGCATGGAGACAAAAATCTACATTACAATTATCCGCCCACTTAAGTGGTAACCACTGACTAATCAGGTAGCAGTTTTCAGTCACTTGCACAACACGAGCTGAAGCGCTGGAGGTTTCTGGAGGAGGATTTCATTTGCGGGGGGGGGGGGGGGGGGGAGGTCCTCCTGTTACTGTGTTTCTCCAAACGTGAGGAGGCAACGCTCCGAACGGAGGTGATTCGTCAGCTCTGCAAGCAGCTGAAACAAATACATGTTTGTTGTTTTTCTGCCTCATTTTCCACTTTCTGGGGAGACTTGGAGTGTGCATTAATAAGTAAGACAAGCGACTGGGTAACGGAGCCCGCCTCTGTTTCTGCCTTTGTTTGTTTTAGGGAAGCGTTGTTATTATGATGTCTCTTCAGCGAACTGCAGGAGTATGAAGAAGACAGGTCACAGTTCTGCTTGTATTTGCACATTAAAAAGCCTTTTGCGGTTTTCTGTCCTTATTATGATTCTTTTTTTCTTTTTCTTTTTTTTTTTTTTACAACCGTGCAAAAAAAAAAAAAGAAAAAATAAGAAAAAGAAAAAAGGTCCCTGCAGATGTTCCCTTGGCTTTTATGTCAAAAGCTATCTGACTGATATGAGGAAATGTCAGGCGAATCCACAAGTAAAGAACAACCTGATTATTCGTTTCCGTGAAAGGTCACCTGCGACACAGTGTCTGAAGAATGGTAGATAAACTTGTACAAAATTAGGTGTGCCCAGCCGGAGCCAAGCCGGCGTCTATCTTTGCTCACCATAAAAGAAAAAAAAAAAAGAAACAATTGGCACAGAGCCCCGCTGAAGCTGCCAATTCCCGCGTGTTTTCTTTCTTTTTCACCTATTTATTTATAAAAGTCTCTGGGCTTCCGATAAACTTGGTGTGGTTACTGCAAGCCTGCTCGTGCACAGTTCGCGGCCGCTGACACAATCTGACGTCTCCATCGGGCCGATTGTGTGCATACAAGTCATTCTGTTTTCTTCCACAGGTGACCGCTCCGCTCGCTCCTACAAGGCAATGAAAGCTGCAAGCAGATTGCTTTTTATGGATTCTAAGCAGCCGGCGCGCGATAGGCTTTTTTTTTTTTTTTTCTTTTGTCTTATTCTGTGCAAAGGTGCATCGGTGCAGCAAACTCTTAGAAAAGATTCTCCTCCGATGGCCACAAGCATTTCAAGTGGATGTCTTTGAACAAAGATCCAGACGAGGATCGTGTGATCAACAGCATGTTGGGAAGGGAGAGCGACACACAAGAGAAGATGACTAATATAGAAGGCATCTTCTGGAACGGAACACAAAAATGTTGTTTTTCGTGCTTTCCTAAACTTCCATATCAAATTCCTTGATGATGAACATACCTGGTAATAAACATCTTTTTCTCATTTGTGAAGAGGGACTTGACAGGATTCTTGATAAGATAAGAAACTGGAAGTCGAGCCGTCATCCCAAACCATTTCTAAAGCGTTTCCAGTTTGTCTCACGAAGCAGTAGCCAGTTGAAAGCTGCTGTCAAAGACATGAAATTATCTCTTTATCAAGAGTTTCAAATTCATTTTAGTTCAGGAGCCAAATACTGTCCAATTTCAGTAAAATAGTGTCATGTCTAAGTTTTGTCAATCTCAACACGAAGGCCGCTTTAATGATACTTTCTGGTGCAAAATACTGCGAAATGTCCAAAAAAAAAAAACATCTCTTACGGTTGCTAGCGTTGAGCTGTGTCCAGGAGGAGATTGAACACAGCATCAAACTGCATCTGCCCTCCTGGTGCCGAGTGTTCCTCCAGATGAGCCACGCTTTGACCACAGTTCATGCTTTGAGTGGCGGACCGAAATCTGCCTGGACTCCCTGACTGCTCCACAACAACAAACCGCACTGCCCCGGGTTTTCGTCATGCTTTTTATTCCAACGTGCATGAACCTCAGCAGCAATTTGAGCTCCAGTAGCTCATCTGTTGGATGGGACCAGATGGGTAATAATGGGTAATAAACCTTGTCTATCCATCACTGATTCCCCACTGTACCTCCCTTAATCCACTTTTGAGAGATACTGACCCCTTTCAGGACACGCTCTGACTCAGTCGTACCATTTTCCTGCTTCTAAAATCAACTTCAAGGAGGAAACATCGCATGGCGTTCAACTCACTAACAGGTGCCACCTTAAATGGACAATTAACGTTATACATTTCGCCCATCAGTGGTCATAACGTTCTGACATGAGGCAGTGAATTTGATTTCAACGGTATTTTTCATTTCCTGTATTTTTCGGGGAGTTGCTGTGCTGTGTGAAAGTGGCTCAATCGATGAACCAGCTCTGCCGTGTACGGCGAGCTGCGGGGGGTCTGAGGCCCGTCGTAGGACCAGATCCGTGGGGGAGGCTGTACACCGGCGGCGAGTCACGCTGGGCGCCCCCACCCCCCCGCTGAGGAGCGCACGACTCTCCACTGGAGCCCCGACGGTGAACGCAGCACACAGCACGGCTTCCCACCCGCCTAATGATGCAAATTATTAAAATGTTTTCTCCCCACAACCTGTTTCATGTATTTCCTTCCAGAAATAATTGAGGGATCTTTTTATGTTTTCAATTAGCTGTTTTTTCTCCCCCTCCCTCCTCCCCCTCCTCCTCCTCCTCCTCCTCCTCCTCGGCTGACATTCGCTCTAATTGCTAAAGATTCAGGTTTTGCACGAAAATGTTGCCGGGCATTGCCTTATTTTATTTATTTATTTATCTTCCCTTGTCAATCTTTCACAATGGAGAGAAGAATTGAGAGGGAGTTTACATGTAATTACAGGAGGAATAACATTAATTTCTTCCTCTTTCTGCTTCGGGAAAAAAAAAAAAAAAAAAGAAGAAATTCAGACCCATATTCCTCTCTGGGAGTAATTACAGTGAATACTGACTCGGTGCGGTGGTGTAATTTCTTGTTTTGTTTTCTGGAAATTTGCTGCTCTCGCACACCTGACACACAAAGATTTCCAATCCTGTCAAGACTCTTCTGAAATCATCTTCAGCTCTCATTGCTTGACAAGGAGTTTCATTCCTTTGTTCCAAATATAAATCAAAACAAAAGTGGCTACACATCACTTTTGTCTTAGAGTTGGTCAGCAGTGTTTGATGACAGGAAAAAATGCTTGAAATCGTATGGAACGATCGAAAGTGACCCAAAAAAAAGCCCAAAGACAAATTACTGGTTTGAAATTCCAAAATAAATGCATTTAAATAGTATAAGGACAACATATTCAGCTGTGTATTCACTTCTGACTCCACTCATAATCTCTATTTGGTTAAAAAAAAAAAAAGCATCTTTTTATGATGTGAAAATCACTATGAAGGCTGTTGGAAGATGGTCCAAACACTTTACATCCATTTTTTTTTTTTTTTGTTACTTTGATGAGATAAACTCTTAGGAGCTGCAATCTCTGTATATTTCCCCATATTGGTGAGTAATTTAATATTCTAAAGCAACTTCTATGTTGCAATAATCCAGATAAATGTTTGTGAATATTTGTACAAATGAGTTCATTGAAGAAAATCAAATGAAAAGAAAGTGCTCTCATTGGCTAATATTGCTTGCAGCAGTAAAAACTCGAGTTGAAATAAAATGTCATTTTTCAGCAGTAATTACACTTCTAAAAGTAATTATATATTATCAAACCAACGACTATTATTTTTAGAGGCTCAACATTTGCTGAAACATTATGCTATCTTTGCTGTTCTCTTCTCCTGTACAGACACAAACTGAAACCTCCACTCGTCCTTCTGATGTAGACTTATTGGATAATTAAATGTTCCCACATCCTGCACTGCCGCTGATAACAAAATTAACCACTCTGGGTGGACAGTGGGCTCGCATCACAGGAAAATACAGGTTTTTTGGTTTTTTTTTTCATACGGGCTTTCTATAATGACAGGGAAATCTTTGCATTGTAATTATTTGAAATATCGAATTAGACTGTCTTTGTAGAAAAATAAGACGATCCCGGAGAAGACAGGTGCTTTATGTGTGGATTCCCACTGAAGTAGATTATCTTGAAAGTAAGAAGCCGTCCAATTAAAATGTAAAGTATGCAAAAAAATATTGACTTTTAAGTTACAGGAATGGATTTTCTGTCCACTTGACTGATGTCGATGCAACATTCAGGTTTCTGGAGCTCAGAAAGGAACAAGTTAGTAAGTGATGACATGAAATTAGGCCTCGTTCTCGTGCTCTACCGCATGGCAAAGCGGTGCACGGAAACAACTGAGGGTTTAGAGGCTGAGTGGCTGTGGAAACATGGCAGGTTGGTCAAGAGTGACGATCATCACTGTGCTGCTGGGACGTCAGCGGAGGGGTTCCAAAAAGTGGAAACAGCAGGGTACGGTGCTTTTGGTACAACTTTAGTCAGTGGGAAAAAAAAAAAAAGATTAAAGAGCATCTTCTTTCCACAATTTCTACTCAGCTGTGACCTGTGGTCCAAACAATACAGTTATTGCAGTAATCTAAGTGTCACTGGGATCAACAAGGAGTTTTAATTAATAAAAGTAGAAGGACGGACAAATCACAGATAAAGAGCCCTGATGGGAGTGAAAAGCACTGAGCAACACATTTAATATTAAAAGGATTTTCCCCAGGAGGCGAACATAACATCCGAACGGGGCCAGCTGACTGTAAACGCTCTGCGGTTCTCAGAGGTTGTGAATAAACTCTCCCTCCTGCCTCCTGTGGCGTCCTGATGGAGGTGAAAAGTAGGCTAACCTTCCCGGCCCTCTCCCCTGGGAGACAGTGGCAGATGTACAGAACCGCAACTTGCCCTCCCCGGCACGTATACAACACACACACACACACACACACACACGCACACACACACACGCACACACAACCCAAAAGCTCTCCAGGGTTCTGTCTCAAGCCGAGCCAAAAAGACCAAGCTGGGGTAATCCCGGGGGAGCTCAGCTCCACCACCGGCTCTCCCCCTCAAATCCTGTTGGTCAGAAAATCCACAGAGCAACTGCTGAACCTCTGCAGCAGCAGGAGGAGGAGGCTGTGCATGTTTGGTACAGTGCAGTCGTCCCCCCCCTCCCCCCGTGGGGAGAGCGGGGATGGAAGATGGGAGCAGCGGCTCGGACAGTGGGGGCATTTTTGTGACTTTTATGCGGCCCCAGCTGCACACTGTACGCTGGAAAAAAAAAAAAACAACTCTGCGTGGGTATAGACGCAGCTTTCATGTGTCTCCCGGGGGCTTGGCGGCACGGCGCGCACGTTAAACAGCCGAGATCTGACGGCCGCGATTATGTCACGAGGCAGAGAACAACAAAAGGAACACTCAAAGCTTCCTGGAAGTAAAACAGTCAATCACAGACTAATCCCACAAAGCGGCACAGTCCACTAATCAGGAGCGAGACTGCGAGGTTCGCCTGAGAACCTGGCTTGCTGGCTCCGCGCTGGCGCACCAGGCGCAGGGGGATCGGGAAGCACACCAACAAGCCCGAGGAGAGGATGTTAAACAAGCAGAGATGCTAGAGAGCGAGCCGGGGGGGGCTGAACGCTGACCGGCGGAAGGTACCCAGTGTCAGGGCCGGGAGACGGGTATCGACTGGGAGTCACAGGCTGTGGAGACCTGGAACCGATGGGTTCTGGGAAATCCTGACATTTTCCACACATGTAGAGCAAGGGTGCCAAACATAAGGCCCATGGGCCAAAAGCGGCCTACATGAAGCTCCAATCTGGAACCGAAAACAACGATCATCCAAACAAATTTCCTGAGAGCAGTGAACGCAAACTGTACATTTTCTTTTCTACCGGAAAAAAAAATAGAGTTTAAATGGTTGGTTCATTCATGGACCGCTAAAGGATTAAAATTTATCGATCTGTGATACTCAGAGAGAAACTTCTCGCATAAATCACCTCGCTGCGTCCAGATACGCACGACTTGACGAGGACTGGGTTTTAGATTCAGCCGACTGTGCGGGGGGAGATTTACCACGGTGAAATATTTACATCTAATATTCACACCCAATCTGTGAACTGATGGAGCGGCCTAATGGCGGCTCATTTCCCCTCCCCGCGGTGAGAGCAGGCAAAGGCCAACATCTGCTCCAGCCGGGCTGGAAAACACCGGGAGGTACTGTGTCTGAGTGTGTGTGTGTGTGTGTGTGTGTGTGTCTGTGTGTGTGTGTGTGTGTGTGTCATTAATTGCCGATCACAATCGTAATAGCTTTATTTACTGTTTGCGAGTTGAGTAGATTTTAGAGGGTGGCTTTGTGATGTGAGCGATGTGGGAAATATGTAGAACATGTGAAAACGGAGGGACGACCAGCAGAGGCCAATATTTAATTATTGCAGGGGAGACCTTTTTAATTTCTTTCCAAGTATGGCTTGCTATTTAGAAGTTAAAAAAAAAGGAAAAACATGGCATTCATTCCAATAAAACACACGGTTTAAAACTCAAAGTGGCAAAATAATGAAGAAGAATTTTGATAGCAGGTCTAACACGTGAAGGTTTTTTTTATAAAAACCTTTCACTTCTTTTACAGTCTTTTCTATTCTCTAAAGATCCTAAAACCCTTTGGTATGAATTGTCCTGCACATGGAATGAAAATTATTTATTTATTGTGTGAAAGTGGGTGAGACTCAGGTTCAAACTTCTTTGTTTCTATTAAAAATGAGTCCAAATGTTCAAAAGCAGTCTAAAGCAACTCTTTTCAAATAAAACACCTTGCTGAATTCAAAACGTCTCAGAGAATCATCAATACCCAATAAAGAGATAATCTAGTACAGCTTTCAAACTGAGTTCAAAAAGGTCAAAGATCAGCTGAATATTAGTCAAGAACTATGTTCACGAGAATAAAACACAAGTATGAGACTTACGTCTGCAACCACAACAAAAAATGTTAAGTTCAACAAAGCCTAGCAGTAATCAAGACCAAATAATCCAAGACTGAGACCAAGAAGAAGATTTAGTCAAGATCAAGAACAAATCCACAACGAGCTTACCCATCGGTCAAAATCAGTGAAATTAATTTATGTGATAAACTATTAAAAAGTGGTTAAACTGTCTAACACATTAAAAATATATATATCACTGAAAAAATCTGAAATATGATTAACATTGTTCAAAACTTCAATACATGAATGTTGGTCATTGATCTTGAATCAGGACTTTTGTGGTCACAGTCGACAGAAATCAGTGCAGCTCTGTTCAGTAGCTGTTCCTCAGCGAACGTTTCATTCGACGTACATGCTAAACCTTGTCAGTGATATTTATAACAAAAGAAACAGCGAGAATGAGTCCTGCATCCAGCATGGTGTGGATCAAACTGATAAGATAAAAGGAAAAATCTCCCATCTGCCGGGGCTGGCTGTGATATTCAGTGTGTCTGTTCCTCCGTGCAACATTTGTTCCAATCGAGTTTCAGATATTGGATTTGATTTGCATCCCTCATGCGCGCAGCATGTATGGATCGCTCTGCGAGACATCTCGCATTTCACACGTCTCGTCTCCGCCGAGGAGAGAGACGGTCCCCGCGGTGAGACGCAGCGGCCTCTTCCAGGGGTCTGCACACCCGCGTCACATAAATAAATACACAAAACACATTCGAGCGCAAACACAAATTCGCTCCATCACGCCGAGATAGTCGGAGCAGGATGACAGTATCTGGCGAGGAAGCAAACACAGAGAGTCGATCCAGCGGCGGCGTTCGCTCGCTGACTGACAGGCTCCTGCACATCAGGTTTGTGTGGCTGACAGCCGAACATCAGCTGAACGACTGTAGAATCGGGTCATGATCAAACCCGGCAAAGCTTCAAGTTGCATAACTGAAGTCAGATCTGATTCAAAACACACATCCTGGTGGAAAACACAAGATTCTGTACAGTATTTAACATTTTCCCTTGAAGATTAATTTGGTCATTAATCACAATGGTGCTGACCAAAATGGCTTTGTCAACTATCAATAACATTATAAATTACCATTATTCTGGGAAATATATGCATAAACAATATTTTATTGATAAAAAAACAATAGTGCTATCAGAACTACCACTGTTTATACTGAGATACTGAGCCAAAATACAGTCGGATACACCACTGTTTATTATATGGAACATGCCAAGTTATAGTAACAGATCCGCTGTGGTGAAATTTGATACTGTCCTATCTATTATAGTATGTAATATTTTACTTTTTAAATGACTGAACAGCCACAGTATTATCAGATCTACTATGAGAAATAATGTGGTATTACCCAAAGTACCTCCGACAATATGAAGGCATGCAGTGCGATGGAATATACCATAGCATATCGGAGGGGACTCTACAATATCCCACAATCCTCTCAAACATGCAGTAGCTTACTTTCCAAAACACAAAGACACTATCAAATATACTTTGATTTAGAAGATAGAACTGACCTAAACTTCTAATTTTGCCAAAATACAGTGTTATACTGGTGAAAAAATCATCTCAAGGACCCTAAAAACATTCTGTTATCAAATATACAGTTGGATAAGGTCAATTCTTTACTAAATAATCATAGCACAATGAAATCCAAACTAGTAAACAACAATGCATTGACCAGATTATAATGTGAAGTACTGAGGTGCTTAAAAATACATGAAGCCAGACCGTCCACAATACTGAGGTACAAACATATCTTCTAGGAGAATTGGTGGGTGAGGATCTCATCACATGGAGTCAGTTTATAAATGTTGTGTAGGCCCTTTAAGATTCACCAGTTCTCCTCTACTTCTAGTTTTCATAAGAATGAAGGCATTTCTTTCCTCTGTTATTCAGGAAGACTGGTGTGTATTTTTTCCTCTCCCAACATCACCTCTCAGTACATCAGCTGAATGTCCAACTGACAAACTGTCTCTGTCTTTCTCAAGTATTACCTTAATGATACAAAAAAACAGAACTGAGTTGGAGCATGCTGAGATACTCGGAGCAGGCTGAGGGTATTTGGGTAAGACTGAATAAAACAAACCCCAAAAAAGAACTCCAGCCTGTCTATTTGCTGTTAACTGACAGGCTGCCGCACATCAGCGGCGTGCGGCTGACAGCCGAACAGCAGCTAACTGAAAAATCATGATGATAGCAGGTAAAACTTCAAGCCGCATACCATCACATCCTCTCAGATGCTTCAGACAACTCAAGGACAACGCCAAACCCCTTCCTGCGAGCCCTCCTCCGTCTAAATGATTCATGCTAACAGCAGACAATCCGCTGGAAACTGGGACCCGGGAGGAAGGTGACTAACTGTCAGGGCTCAAAATTGGTCGAGCCGCTTTTTCTTCTCTGCCGGTTCGAGATGCAGAGAACAACAGACAGAAAACACCCCACATTAATCTTACATGTGCTGCTGACAGATCCCAAACACCTTTCCACTCCAGATTTGGTTTGTCATTTGAATAATTTGTGTCCTTGTTGTTGTTGTTTTTTTTTTTTTTTTTCACCGCCGGACCTTATCAACAATTTACAGCAGCTGTTGGGTTTCTCCCTCTCCCAGCCGTGTCTTTCCTGCTATTTCAAACTGTGACAAACTTCATGTGACAGTTGTGTTTGCGGCGTAACACCGATCCAATACTGAATACTTGTGAGGCTCCCAAACCCAATTTCATGTACAGTAAGGGCTACCCAGGCGGCTCAGCTGTTTCAACAGGACTGTTTTTTGATTTATCTTCTGGCTGCACAGCCAAGGCTTCCGTCAGACCTCAAATTTCAAAGGCTACATCAGCATTCCCGCTCTTAAATTGTCTATTTCCGTCAGTTTCCGATTAATGTCTGTCCGATGTCCTGGTCACTGAGCTAGCTAACTGTTGGCACTATTCATTAATGAAGCTGCACGAATACCACCTGATATGGACATCAAAAAAGGTCTACTTGAGTTTATTCATTCTGTTAAGGTGAAATCTCTTCTGGAACACAAAGTATGGAGATACTCCACAGGTGAAGGTTACCATTTCATCTTTGGTAGCCACGTATTTCATCTACAGTCAGATCTTCAGCCATCTCCATAAAAGTTAGGCGGTTGAAGTTTGTATGATTTGTGTTGCCGTACCATCTTTGCGGTCTTCAGCTGTTTTTCTCAGTAGCATAGTCTGTTAGTTTTGGTAGCATGAAGACCTTGAGACCTTTGTCTCTGACGTTCAGTTCTTCTGAAGACTTTCTGTACTGCCCGGGGCAACAATGGTGATATTTTTCCACATATTTGTCTGTCTGGTTGATCTAAGCTGGGTCTATTGACGATGCACATTCAAGATCTCAAGCCGCCCATTAAGCTCCAGGATTGTTGCTTGATGGAAACTCAAGCACAGCATACCTCATCTTTTAAGATGAGTCAGATCTGTCTTTATTCCTGTGAGCTTCATCTTTTTTTTTTTTTTCCCTCGGGGAGAACAGAGGCTTCTTCTTTTTTTTTTTTTTTTACCATGTGAAGAATGTCTGGATGCTTCAATGCACACTCTTTACACTCTATTCTTCTTTCACGGAATTTGCTGAGACGGCCAGAAGTCAAGCATCCAAAGCATAAGCCCCTTCGACTTCAAAAAGCTCCAAACGCTGTTTGTGTGCCTGTTTTATATTGTTAGCGCAAGAAGGTAGAGTGTGAGACCGCTGGTAGGTAAACGTGGTTTTTCAAAGGAAATACCTGATTTAACTGTGTTTGCTCTTGAGATTTTTTGTTTCCATTTGAGACACTGGTTGTGAAATGTCCTCCTCAGACCTCTGTTTTCACTGGAAATCTGTCTTTTGAAACTGTTTTTCTGGGTGTATATATTGCATATCTATCTTGTCTGTTCCCAAAGAGAGGATCCATCATTTATTTTACCCTGACAATAAAAATATTCCACTAAAATAACAAATCTTGGTCTTAACTGAGAGGCAGCTTGGACACCACTTTGTCTTTACAGCGGCAACCTGTGGTGTGTTTGTCGAACAGGCGATTCTCTCCACTCATCTCTGCTGGCTGGCATGTGAGCAAAGCTCAGTAGTGTTTGAGGTTCACCGGCAGCAAACTGTCATAAAAAAAAAAAATGTAGTTTTCCTTCATCACTGCCTGTCTTTTTCTCCATTGAGTGCTCGGATGCTCTGATGAAGGCCTTGTATTGCAGCGCGTCACCTCTGAAGAGGTCTTTTGTTGGTTGCTGTGCTTGCTTCTGCTGCTCGAGTCGACGCTCAGTAATTGCATTCTGATTTTGAGTGACCTTTAGTTTGTCATCTCTTTTGGCTGGTGGGTCATATCTTAAGCCTTGCTCAGACATATAACACAGCAAATCTAAAGATGTGCAAGGGTTTCTATTACCTGGTGGACTAGAAACTCTGGTTCCTTCTTGCCTTTTGTTATTACACTGTACCCCTTTTGGGATGCTGGGATGCTCAAACCGCTCTAAATCAATTACAACACTTTTGGTATTTGCACAGCGCTGCTCAAGAAATACAAAACTCCTCCCCTGTTTTATCTTATCCCTCTTTTGAGTGATGTCCATTACCGTGAAATAAATAGAATTTACCTCGCGTTTGCTGCTAACGTCTCTCCCTCTGCATATACCAACGCGCAGGAATATGATTATTTTTACACTCCGTGCAGCGTGGCTCGGATTCACAGTCTCTTTGAAGACTGACCTCTCGGTGAGTGCACGCATCAATCCTCCAGCTGACTGCCATTCACCGAGGTTTCCCGTCAAAAACATAACTCACTTTAGCTTATCATCCTTAGATTTATCTCCTCTGCACACAGCCTCCACTCATGCTCACCCAATCAAATTTAAGCACACTTTTATGTAATCTGTACCGATCAGAGCAGCTTCATATTCTAAATTAGCATGCTGCACATGGGAATAGTTTGCACTGTGCGACCTTTGAACCTGGAAAATTACTGTGCACTCTGTGAGTTTTTATCATGCCCTTTTTCAGCTGTATTAGCTGATTAAGATGGACTCCGTCTGCAGGTTCATCCTTCTGGACATACGCTGCATAGAGCTCAGTTTAAGTTCCATTCTAATGGGTTGAAGTCCGATCCTCCAAATAAGCAACTCGCTCGCAAGGTGGAACTTTTTGAAAGCACTCCGACAATGTCTCTGCCTCCAGAGGTTACAGGTTCAGTCCCCAATCTGTCCGTACATCGAAGACTCCTTGAGGAAGAAACCGAAGCCTAAATGGATCGAGTGCCTTGCATCTCAGCCGTCACCACTGGTGTGTTTGAGGAGGCGAATGTGACAAACATCGTAAAGTGCTGCTAAATGAGTGGAGAAGCATTGTGTACAGTAAGTGCAGTCCATTTAGCTTCCAGCCTTATCATAGATAGCCACCTAATTTGTTCCAAACCATCTAATCAGGCCTCACTGGGTGAAAAGCACCATATAAATTAGGTCCATTTACAGCAGCAAGGAAGAGAATCGTGACTCATATAGCTGATGTTCATGTCATTACAGCTGGATTGACTGCAGTGGAAAAAAAGCTGCTGTCAAAACGACGTGGAGTCACTGAACAGGCGACTGGGACACAGACAGTGAGACAACCGAGGGGCTGGCGCTGTCAGTCATTCCCCAGTCATTCACAGTGAAGCTGACCAGCGTTTTCTCTCTTTATCTCTTCCTGATGCTTCATGGAAACTTTTTTCTTTTTTTTTTTTTAAATGTACTTTATTCTAAATTTTCCATTTAGTTACAACAAAGAACAGAAACAGATGGAATCGGGAAGGAAAAGAAAAAAAAACCAAAACAAAACCAATAAAAAAAATAATAAAAAAAACATCCTCTTTGATTACAATCTCAGTTCCACACAAGTTCTATATCCTAGGTTTAGCAAATACGTTTATGAAAATATTTGAGGTAAAATTATGCATATTAGTAAGTTTTGTCAACAGTAAGAGGAGGAGGGGCTGCCATACACATATTTTATTCTAAAAAACATATTTTCCACTTTTAATGTACAAGTTTTACATCGGAAAGTCATTTTTTTTTCCATCTCATGAATCTCTGACTATTTCGAGCTAACTGTATTGTGGGTGCTTCTACCTGTAACCATTTGTGGGTGACTGCATCTTTAGCAGCAAAAATAAATACTTTCAAAAGATATTTAGCATCTCGTGCTATGTCATCTGGAAGGTCACCCAAATAAAGAGAATTAAAAGTTAATGGAACTGTGAATCTCCAAATTTTGATTTTTAAAATATTTGAAATATCTAACCAAAACTACAATAGTTATAGACAGTCGGAAACAACAAAAGGCCAAGAAAGGATAAGCAGCGGCCCAACAAGATCCTGATGAAGACAAATAGACAGAGGCAGAACTGAAGAGGAGGCTGCCTCGTACCATCCCAGCACATGTATACACATTTTTAAACGACAAGAATAAATATCATATCGGTAAAGATGAGTGAAGTTGGTTCATTCATCTGCTGTGTTCACCATGGAAATTACCATTCAGTCTTAACTTGAGCTTGTGCTATTGAGGCAAAAACAATGTAATTGCTGCCACACTAAAAGAGTGGTTTGCTGCCATCTTCACTAAGGATCATAAATTAAATTCATCTGCCAGATGCATGATGGATCCAGGAGTGGTGATACTGCAGGTGTTCAGAGGAAGACACAAGATGAGAACCCAAATCTCCACCATATCCACTGCTATACACACCAGCTCAACCGGCTCCGCCAGCAGGCCTGCTCTAACACCGCCAAGGTGAGAAGAAGCAGGAGCCTTCACCACGCTGCTGGAAAATCGGGGTTTTAAATTCTTCCCTCAACCTTTTCATCACATCATACCACATCTGGACCTTCTCGATACCAAGCTCCAGAAGAAGAACGGATTCAGCCCACATGCAGCTTCAGAAGAATACATTCTGGCCCAAAAACCCATTTAAACCCATTAATAATCGGCTCCTCGTGGCAGTGGGAAAGAGTGTCAACGGCGTTTCGACACAGGTCGATCGACCCCGCAAGCAACCCGGGTTTTAAACGACTCGGCTCGGCTTTTAGAGTGAAAGGCACAGCCGCGTCGACGCGGTAATTCACGTGATCACGTCAACGTAGCATGGCTACGAAAGCGCACTCATTGTTTTTGGACACAGAGTGAGATATCCTTCGTCAAGATGACCCAGCACTGGCAAGATGGCGAGATCAGAGAAATTCTCTTGATCTTGGGGAAGAGGAGATTCATCGAAAGGTAACAGGAACTGAGCTCTTCTGCATTGTTCACTGTAGCTGTGCTCTGACGCGCTGATGATGTCATCAATATGGGACACCATCTGGCGGGAAAATGCAACCACGCAGCTCGCCACCAGGCGATTGCTCTCACTGGAAAAACAAATTAATGACAAAACAACTGAACAGCAACGGGAAACCATTTCAACTTCTTGTTGTATGTATTGGCATGAATTTGGTTGGAAGAATTCTGTACGTTACTTCATTGTTCATAAGATGGGGGAAAAACATTTTTGCTTGAGAAGTCACTCCTGTTGGAAGAAATGATGGGAGTGATGGAGCAGACCACCACTGTCTGGAACTGCTTCACAGGAACTTTCATGTGGTCACTGAGCGCGGCGAAGCGGGGGTATCTGGTGCGCCCCGAACGCCTGGTCCTAATGCCTTCTAGAAACACTGCTGCATCCGATGCCACAGCAAAAAAAAAGACAGGGAAATTGGGAGCGAGTGCCGCATGACATCATGTATCGATGCTCTAATCTTAGCACATCTGCTTTTACTCACAGGGGAAGGATAATGGGAATGAACAGCTCCATAGATGTTGAGATCGGCTGCTTTCAGACATGCGGCGCTAATGCACCTCTGGATCGATAGGATGGATGAACACGAGGAGAAGTCCTGGCAACTTTCACAATAACCTGAGATGAACCGGCATGTCGTCTGTCTTTCACTCGTCCAAACAAAAGCTGTCTGTGGTAATCGCTGCCTTGAGCACACTGGAAACCCAAACGCTCGGAGTAATTACATTGATTAAGTCATGTCAACGTAATTAGTGAGAAAAATGTCAAGTACTCAAAGCGCACTGGAAGACCCCGTTCACAAAACCTCTCGGTTGAAAAGGCATTGTTTTTGCCTCTTCGTATCAGGAAAATTTGGAAACATTTTGAAAACACGATCCGTCTACACAGGAACAGCGTAAACCTGAAAACGATGTATTTTTCTTCTTCTGCACGGCTAACTAAGCAGCTACATGCCTGTCAGTATAGTGAGGCAGCTTTCATTCAAAGATCTGCCTGTGGAGTCGGCTCTTATCTCTCCACAGCTGTGATTATCTCATATATATTCTTATCTCCATTTTCCCTTTCAGAAAGGATTCTGCATTCTTGCATGTTCCCACTTTTGTACTACCTACAAAGCTCTGACAGCCACCAGCGAGAACCGGACGCCGGGTTGATTTGAATCACTGATGCTATTCAGACTTTCAGACAGCATATGAGACCAGACAGATGCCACAAGATATTGTAAATGATTCCACGGACAGTATGGATGCTGATTATAATTGAAAATTGTCTTGAAGAACTGTCTGCGCTCTCAGGAATCAGCTGGGAACAGGCTAGACCTTCCAGAACATTTGTGAACATGACCAAAAATAATTAAATCAGCCCCTCATCAGGGGCATTCTTCAACGTATCTGGCTTGATTGGAATGACCTCTCAAAAAAAAGCTGCAATTTAGAATCTACAATGGAAAAAGAAAACACAAAACTGAAGAGGGGTTGTTGGAAACAACTCACAAGAACATAAAATCTTTCAGATTGTGGACCGCTTGATTTTGAAGCTTATTTTTTTTCCCCAAACCATCCTCTTGAAAAGACATTCATATTCAATCAGCACCAGCCCCACAACTACAAGGTTACAATGAACAACCTCCAGCTGGACACATAAGGGACACTCGTGCAAAACTTTAAAGCAAAACAAGTTCAAAGTTCCAAAGTTTTTCTCCGTGAGTTCCACCCAGGAAAAAAACAGGCTTTTTCTTTGTCTTCACCAAGAGTCTCACTCGGAGTAAACAACAGGAACTGGAGCAGACGACGACACACAGGGTGTAGTGGGCGTGGCCAACAGGTGACCGTTAGGAGGGACATCGGCTGGATGGGCGGAGGAAACATGGATAAATCAGATTAAACTGGGACACGCGGCTGCTGTTATCTTAAACTGTAAGTGGTGAGACCAGAAATGTCTGTTCACTGTCAAATCCTTCTCTTTTCCTTTCAAATCTGCACTTTCAAAGCGGTTTTTAGGTCGTGGAAGGCAGCATGTGTAAAACACATGATGTAAGAAAATTTAAAGTAATAAGTTATCAAAGGAAAAAAAGTAACAACTTTTTGTAAAAAAAAAAAAGAAGGAATTTGAAGGTTTCTTTCAGACAAAGTATCTTTTCCAGGCTGCAGTGGGTTGAAACGGCTCCACAGGTCAAAATAAGGAGGTCAGGGTTACCAAAGGCGATGTGAGAGCAGAAAAACTTACTCTTATATTTCCTGTTTTGCTTCTGAAACTCTTAACAACTCAAATCAGCATCATTCACACCGAGATTTTTTTTTTATTTTTATTTTTAATCTTCCTCCCCATGTGTCTGTCTATCTAGGTCTGTTTCCAGGGTTGGCGGCTGCGTCTCTCTGTGTCTGCCACGCTGCTCTAATTGTTTTCTCATCTCCCTCTCTGGGGATGTGTAGGCATGGCCTTATTATCCCTGCCTGATCGATGGGATTTATAGGTTTTAGGGAGCGAGACATGCAAACTTTTCTCATCTCGGGGGGATAAAGTGGAGAAATCAATCACATGCGCGCTCGTTGTGTGTGGGCCAATCCACACCTGAAAAACTACTTTCTCCAAACGCCGCCGTGGAAGCGTTACTTCAAACGGAGCTACCGCGCCTAAGCTGTGCTTTTTTTCCCTCGAAAACAGTCAATTCAATCCTCAGACTTGAGGATTTTATAATACTTTATGCTAAAAATACACACATATACTCTTGAAAGGACTTCTTTGTGTCGTGATCTCCCGTGTCTGCTCTCTGCACTCGGCGGTAATTTGTGGCGGTGCAGACGGCCCCCTTGTTAACATCATCTCACGGGCTCTCACGAGGACAGCAGGCTATCATATGGCTGCGGAGATGATTCCCACCAAGATTTGATGGTAATTGCTGTCAAGCGTTCGTGCTTTTAATGGAGTCGGGCTTCGTTAGAGAGGAGAGAGCGAGCGGAGGCAGACCGACTGTAGGCTTCCAGCTGGCGTTTCTGTATTGATCTCATATGTGACTCAAACGTTTAAAGACAATGAAATTCTTCCCAAGCTGCTTTGAATTTACCCCCCCCGCTTTCCTTCCTCACATCCTTGATGATTCCTCACGCCGTGCACCTGATGGACGGGCACACACCGAATAAACAAAGTCCAGCCGCAGCACGACTTTTTACCGGATCGATCCCCAACAGTTAACCATTCAGAGTCGGCTACAGCGAAGCTTGAAGCCGACGGTCCACAGCAGCAGAAGACCCCACCGTGGGTCCCTGCTGTCTGTCAAGAACAGCAAACCGAGGCTGCAGTTCACACAGGGCCAGAAAAACTGGACTTCAGAAGATTAGAAAAACCCTGAAGGTCTAATTTGGTGTGAACGCCATGAAAGCTCGGATCCATCCTGCTCGGCATCAACAGTTCAGCTGCTGCCGTAACGGTGTGGAGGAGATTTTCTTTTTCTCAGTGCCAGTTTACTGTCAGTATGACCAGTCTATGAACTTGCAGCAGGATAACACACCAGGCCACAAAGATCACACCATGTCAGATATCTTTCTTTTTTTTTTTTTTTTAAATGACACTAGTTCCCTGAACTCCAAAGGCCTCTGGGATGTAGTGAAGAGAAAATTCACATCATGGTACTTCACCCGGCGTTTTCATGTCAATAAAGGTTTTCAAAACCTCTAAGGAATCTCTCAGCCACTTGTTGAATCTGTGCAACCAAGATGGAAGTTCTGAGGACGATGTGGTGCCAGAAAGCTGCACCTAATGAAGCATCCAGCGAAGCGACAGGATCTCATTGTTCCTGTAAACGCATGTGAAACTAATGATGCATTCAGTTATGAAATGGATAACGTCCCACCATCACATGCGAGTGAATAAAGGAATATTTGATACGCTGACACCATGAGAAGGAACACACTGAACATCAAAGGTACTCAAGACAGTTTTTTTTTCTCTCCTTTATCTGAAGCCTTCGTCGTCTCCTGTCTTTGGGGGGTTGGTTTGAAAGATGAAATGATAATGTATGAGCTAAAGTTTCAAATGATAAATTATTTACGTTTTGAAAGAGCATATGTGTTTTTCATTTCTTATCCACTGCGTTTAAGGAAAGATGGAGCGGTTTCACTTAGTGGAAAAAAACGCATTGAAAAATGGGAGCTTCTGATTGGTAAAGCAGGTTTTGGAGTTTCTCGGTCAGACGTCACTCAGCAGGTCGGCGATTTGGCCAAAGTTACAAAACGTACAAACTCTGCTCTCCTTCAGGTCATTTTTAGGTGACCATGTTGTTTCTTTGTGATTTTCATACAGAGGTGGGCGATTATTCGACTCATCCATTTGGTGCCTTGTGAGAATGCCAGGAACTCTGTGGGTTTCACATCAGGAGCCTGTTCAATGTAAACGCCACGAGCTTCACCAACCTATTTTTCTTCATCAAACAGATCCACTCAGTGTCTGCTGAAAGAAATGTACGTCCACTCGTGGATGGTGCAGTTCATGACATTGTATGTCAGACGTGCCGCTCAAATTCTAAAGACTGAACAGGAAAAACACTGCAGAATCCTCTATTATTGTTGCTGTTGATTTTGTCTCTCTTTTCATATAGGATAGGCAATAAAAGGGAGATATAACTATTATAAATTGGTTCTATTGGTTTTCCTCCTGAAATCACTTGATATGGAACGCTGTTCCATTAAGTCGTTTAAAATGTAAACACTGAGCAGTGATGTTTGAAAAAGAAACTCAAGTTTATTCAAATCAAATCGCTCAAATCAAATTAATATAGTAACAATATGTTCTTGTTTTTATCCCATGCCTTTAACTGATTTCTGCAGCGCTGTGCCGCCGTGGCGTCAATACGAATGTTTGTCTTTGTCAAGTTTTGTAAGATTGGAAGTTGAAAAATTGTACACGAGTAAAATAAAACTGCAGCACTGAAATGAGGGTGCAAACTTCAAAAAGTTTTACTTTGAACAAAAAAAAAATAACCTTGTGAGTTGCTGCTTTGCAATTCGAACTGTTTTTGTGTAGAATAAAGATAAAAAGGCCATTAAAACATAACTAATGAACAGTTTAATAACACGATTCAACAATTCCTACAGTCTCACTGCAAAAAAGGGCAGGCGCTAACTCTCACGATACATCCAGCACTGCCTGCAACCCTGACAGGGATTAAAAAGGCTATAAAAGATGGATGGGTTCTTTTAATATTTCCATTCATTAATCTTCTATATCCGAGTTCATGTCATATGAGTGGATCACCAGTCCATCACAGGACAAACACACAGGCTGGCCAGATATACGTAAAACATACTAAATCCATCTGTTAATTACAGATCGCACACAGGCAGTCTGAATTAAAACAAAACTACAAAGACGGGTACTTTCCCTCCTCGGCTCAATGCAGGAGTGATAAAATCCTCCGGTGCTGTCACAGCACTGAATGACCCACCACTGGCCGAGCTCCACCAACGATCTGCTGGTTAGAAAGAGATCATGGATCTCTTTGTGTTTGGATGGCGCTCTTGACCCCGAGAGTCAGGTAGTAAACCAGGAAGTCGATAGAGTGTCCGCTGCCTATCGAAGCCATCTGAACCCGTCAAAAATACACAGATTACAATCAACAGTGAAGTTTTTTTTTTTTTTTTTTTTTTTTTTTTGCTCTGTGGAAGGAAATCTGGAGAAATCCCACTGGAGCATGCAAACTCCACATGAAAGTGGCAGGAATTAAACCCACAACCTTCTCCGTATGAGACCAACATGCAGCCCACTACTCTAAACCAGCTTTCCTTAATTGAGCCATGTCTGTTTAAACGTGGTCTCAGTCTACCAGCTCAGAACTTCACTTCATTTTAGGAGGAAATCCTCTTTCACAGGGTTTTTACTTTTACAAAAAAAAAAGCTAAAATCTTAGGAGCGCCTTCGCACTGAGGCTCCCTCCGCCATCTGTTAAATGCTTTTTCGTAAACGTTGGTTCTCTGCGATGCCAGGTCCATCACAAAGTTAATTTATTGTGTTCTATAAACCTTAAATGCATGTTTAGGAAGATACTGAAGGAATCCCGCATGGAAGAACATGCAAATTCTGCACCGAAACCTGGACACGAACTTGCAATTTTGTGACAGTGAAGCAACAAGCTCACTTTCGCTGTAGCGATTCGATGTACCGGCAGACTACAGCTTCGGTGAATACTGCTGCTGCTGCTGCTGCTGCGGTGTCAGTATCTTAAAGCTACATTATGAATCAAGAGGATTTATGTCCTGTTTGATGTTTCACATGATCTGATTTAAGACTTTGTATCTTAAGAAAACAAGCTCTTTAGAAACACCGATTTCTTCCCCCCTTAATGTCTACAATTAACTCCAATGACACACATTTAAAGACTATTAATTATTAAACCACCAAAAAAAGCAGGATGGTAAATATTTATTTATCCAACTTAATTATTTCTGGCTTTGCTCATGACTCTTTCATGAGGCGGTTTCCTCTCTTCCTCCTCATCGGGGGCTGTAATCCTTTATCCAAGCTTCAGACAGACTGTTGATAAAAATCCAGGAGAGAGAGAGGCGACCACAAAGTTAATAGACTATCACTCCCCCTAAAAAGAAGTGATTGTGCTATTCACGGGGGTCGCGTATGCTGAGAGAGGGGTCGCGGCGAGAGGCGAGAACAAAAGAAAAAACTGAGAGTGGAGCCAAAGAGTGGATTTTTCAGTCCTGTGGGTTAATTCGGAGCCTTTCAGCTACAATTGCCGTGTCTAAACATTCATGAGCCGCGCAGGGATGCGGGGAGGGAGGAGAGGAAGGAGAGGGGAGGGGAGCGGAGGAGCGACTGGGAATGGATGGAGCAACAGCATCGCGCTCAGACAGGAGAGCGAGAGCTGCTGGGCGATCATCCACTGCGCTCTGAGCGGAGAGAGAGGAGCTAACGGAGGGAGGGAAGAAGTCCGTCCCTTCACCTGAAGATTACTTTGTTTCACACCGACTCGCTGGAGGGAGCGGAGTTGATCAGGAGGTGTCAGTTCTCGGGTTTCCCCCCCTACAAAGCGCACGCACACACACATACACACACACACACACACACACCGGACTTCACCTTCTCTGCAGAAAAACCTGGTGATGATCTGACGCTGCTGGAAGGACAGAGAGGAAGGAAGAGACGGAAAAGTGAGAAAACTGCATCAGTGGGAAGAAGTTGAAAGAGGCTTCCTAAAGGTAGAGGTTTTTCTTTTCATTCCTTCTATTTGCATGCATGTGATGCGCAGAGCAACCTGTCTCAAAGGTAAGTGGGACTTGCGGGAGCGTCACGCACTTGTTTTGTCCTGCTGAGCCACATGTGGGGAAGTTGAACGCAGAGCTGGGAGGAGGCTGGAGGGCTTAGAGAGTGTCAGTCTGCACATTAGTGTTAATAATAATGATGTTATTAACACAAGCGGGAGCGGAGGGAGAGCGGGGAGAGGGCAGGAGGAGGGAGGATGACAAGTGTGAAGGAGAGTTGGGCTGAAAAAGACTGATAGAGAAAGAGGTGGAGGAGGACTGGAGTGGGGTTTTTTTTGGGGGGGGGAAGGGGGAGCGAGGGGCTCACTGGCATCCAACTCAGTAACCACGGCAGCTGACATGAGGGAAAGCCAACAGGGGACAGTGGGATTTCTATTTTTCACCCTTGCCGAGATACGCCGCGGCGCTGCCAAGTCCCCTGCCTCATCCCCCGCGGATAAAGATTTCATTGTGCGCCGCTGTGACCGAATTCATTAAGCGTCTACATGTACTCTCTTACACCCCTCCTCCTCGTCCCCTCTCACTCTCCCCATTTTGTTTGTTTCTGTAGCTTTGTAATAATCTCAGAGTGTTGCTGCATCAACAGATGCACTGACTCGCTTTGCGTAAAGACGCACAGGGGAGTCTGTCAGGAGGGACCCAAAGTTTATCAGCCCGGCTCGCGGGACGCCACACGGGGTCGCTCTGCGTGCATACGGGGTGGAGGGAGGCAGGAGGCTGGGGTTCGGGGGTCGGCCACGGCAGATTTACGGGGTGGCAGCTTGGCAACTTTGCCAGCATCCAGGGAATTTGTGGAATTTGAGCCAGAGATGGAAAAACAAGACGATGAAATGTGCATTCTTAAGAGTCCTGTCAGTGTCATGTCAGTTTTCCTCAAAAACACCTCCTACTACGCGAGGATGATGTGATTGTTTGTCTTTCAAGAAGCTTTCGGTTGATTTTTAGCAAGTAATTTTCGTTTAATGGCCCACTAAATGTGCATTTGGGTAGACTCCTTGTTATTAGTTTGCTGAAGAGGAAAGGTGCTGCAATGTCTTTTTATGTAGATGAAAAGCTGCTTTTTTGAGTGTTTTCGTTTTGACATCCTCTAAAACGAACCTTTTGTTGTAGCTGTCAATGATTTTATCTCTGTTTATTTTTGTTATTGTCAACAAAAAGATGGATTGATCATTTCTGCATGCTACAGAAATGGTCAATTTGACAACTAGCACATGACCGCATTGATTTTGGTCCATCACACCCCCCCCGCCCTTTTGCCTATTGCTTGTTTTTAATCAATTTCTTGAATTCTCTGTTATGTATGGATGATGACTATTTTACTTGGTTGAAACAGATTAATGTTGACATATGTTACTTACTTTGTCTTAGTAACTTTTTTTGGTTACTTTATCTCATAAAATACCCATTTTCATTTGGTTTGTTGGTTTCTCATATTTTTTTTATCAGATGGAAAAAGCCCAGAAATGACTTTCTATGTGGATGACATGCTACTTTACATTTTGCACATTCTTGCTGTTGTTTTAGCTAAAAATGCTAAAATAGGTTCTACAAACAGCTGATATGCTTGTTGGTGCTCCACACTCGTTTCATCTTGGTTCTCTTGAGGAAAAACTATAAAATGAATTTGACTTTTGGATGATTGGAAAGCTTTTGTTGCCTTCATGGTGGGTGACTTTTACAACGTAAACGTTTCAGTTCTTTCTTTCAGATTGATTTATGTATAAAATTGTTAAAATCCACTCCACACATGGATGATATAAATATTTATATATACCAAGGACTTTAGGCTGACCTGAACCACACTGAAGAGTGAATTTGATCTCTGTTGTATGTTTTGCTAGGCTTAACCACAAAAATGCAAATTTATATGAATAGATGACAAGTTTTTTGCTCCAAAGAACTTTTAATGATCACATTTTCTCTTCCGATGTTTCATAAACTTGCCTCTTCGGTTTGTACCTCAATCATGAAACGGAACCTAAAGCTATCAAAAAAAATTACATCGTTGTGCCCAAGTGAACTTTATCTCTTTACAAATAGTAATATAATCCTCCAAAGTTTGTGAGCTTTAACTGCGTGTTTAGAAACTTTGAATCTATGTCGAAAAAAATAAAGTTTTTTCTGGCGTTCTTTTACTCTTTGGGTTAATTTTGCTGCCCTTTATAAGACTGAAGAGGGGAATATTTTGGAAACCATGACACTAATGAGACTCATGGAAACAGTATATAAGATCATTTCTCAAACTTTGTTCTGGTGTTTACACTGGAAACAAAGGTGACTGTCACCCTGGAAATAGATCAGATTCTAACTGATCATAATTGTTTCATATTTAATCCCGAATCGAGCAGTATTGTGAAAAATTAGATGCAGGGAAGAACTCACAACACAAAGTTGGGCAGTGGGATTCCTTTAGACCAGGAAAACACATCACAAGCATGAACCCAGTCTTCAAGCTGGCCATGTTCGGCTCATTTATGACTGAATGCTCAACGTTTTGTATCAGACTGGTCAAGCTTCTATTAGCTTTTTGTGAAAGAGAATCCTGAAGATCAACCAGCTATTGCAAAGCATCAGTTTCTCTGGCTTTCTATGACTCTTTGTCTAAATTTCACATCCTTTTGCTGGACTTCATACTGAGAATCACAGTAAAAATACTTTCAAAATAACTTTTTGGAGAAATGACACTTTTGGGATTCTTGGTAGCATCAATTAAAAGAAATTCTCTTGAGGTAAAATGACTTTTTATTATGGTAGAAGCATCGCAAATAGAGGATCCTGTTACATTAGGGGGAAACAAAGATTGGATCTGAGCTGGTGCAATCCCACATGCATAGTGTTGAATTTAATCAGGAACTCATTGTTGCAGAAGTTGTGTTTCAGAATAAGATGTCACAGCAGCTGTTCAGCATACATTTTGATTCCTTCTCGAAACAAATGTTTTTAAGTAGTTTTTTTTTTGGTTTTCTTACTTCAAATTACCATAAGGTAGGATTCAAGTTGATGAAGGTTCAGCTACTGATTTAAAGGTCCTTATTTCCTTCATAAATTTACATTTTTCTGGCTTCATTTGACTCTTTCTCTCAATTTGACAACCTTTTATGCGACTGCATGAGGAAAACCAGGACGAGAAACGATGAAATGACCTTCATCATAACATTTGGGAGGCGGCGAGACGCCCGTGATTCATAGTGGCATTAATTATGATCACTTCTCTGGACATTATCGGTTGCATTGGAAACAAAAGGAGCCGTCACATTAGAGCAGGATGGAGGCCGGAGGAAGGCCGGCCTCAGACGGGTTTTGTGTGCGCTCGCCTTTATACACAGTGCATTAGTCTTTTCACGCCTTTCTCTGCACTCCGGCCAGAGTCATCACCCTTTAGGTAAAAGGCCGGTATGGGGCTTTATGAGCCTCCTTATTGTTTCTAAGATGTGAGACACTTCACTTGTGGTGAAATCAATAGCCCAGTAAATTCTTAATTGAATGACTGCAGGGCTCGGCGCCTGATGGGGCTTTACAGGCGAGCAGAAGGCGCCTTTGAGAGCGAGAGGAATAACAAGGACCCTGCTGGTATTGTTGTGGTCTGGGAAGTAACATGGTGTCAATCAGCCGGGCGACGGCAGCGGCGGGACGGCGTCAGCACTTGTACACCTGCCATGTCACGCCTGACTGGAAACGGGTGTCATGTTGCTCCCAATTAGCCTTTCAAATTTTTTTGTTTTTTTTTTTTTGGAGGAGGGGGGCTCGTTTGATCGCCACACGGCACATTTTCCCAGTGTTATTGGACACCGGGGAGAGCCTCGTCTTTGTGAGTGTCATCACCGCAATCTGAAATACACTCGCAGGGTCGAGCCCGGCCAGATGTGTGTTTAGTAACGGAAACACCCGCACAGTGTCATGTTGCAGAGCGGATCTCTTTGTCCATCCGCCTGAGCCGTTGATGGATTGCTTGACCTCGGGGCTCGTGTTGCCACTACAACAAAGGCTCAAGTCCACAATGCCTGGTTTGCCCTTTGTCGTCGACTTGGTGAACGCCAGACTTAACTCACACTCGGCACTTTGTTAAGCAGATCTGTCCACAATGAAAAGCAACTCGGTAACGTGTTGCACGGTCATTTTCCAAACATGCAACAGTTACTCATACAGACATCTGGGTTAGGCGGAAAAACCTGGCTGATCTCCATTTGTTTTTTTTCCAGGGGAATAATTCCTGCATCTCAATTATTGCTTCTGGTTTGGTGGAAAGAATTGCAGATAATAGCTGTAAGGACATTTTAGAAAGTAACAGAGAAGGTTTCTGAGCCCACAGTCCCATATCTCATGTTTTCATTCACATACAGCCACAAGACGCTGCTTTACAGCGTAGAATAATGGTGCAAATATGTGAAAACTCAACTTTTAGTGGTTCCTTTCAGAAAAGTTTTGCAGTTTCATGGCAACAGCCCTTTTCTTCATAACAAAACAAGAAACCAGTTTTTGGATTCACAACATCCAAATCAAATCATAAGACTTTTCATGTTTTTCACAAATTTCTACTCACAATTTTTTTTTTTTTTTAATCTCTTTACAACTTAAAATGCACCTGAATGCAGGCAGATTTGACCTGGATTAACCTCTCGCCGCTCTGGAGGACCTAAAAACCCTCGTGAAAACTTTGTCAGAATGCTCAACAGAAAAATGTGTTGCCCTCGCTCGTTCCACTGGTGCATTATTCATCCCAAACACAGGCCATGTGTAGAAATATTAGAGGTTTTACTCCTAACAAAAGAGTACCAACCAGCAGCTTTGCCAGAAGCATTTATTTGGCAGATAAAGATGGTGGACAAATGGACCGAGGCGGGCAAAAGTACAATTTAACCCGCATGTGCCAGCAGAGCGAGCTCCAACACCTTAAACAACATGTACAGCCAATAATCAGCTCATTCCCGAGGCTTTACGGCTTTTTGAAAACAGGCAAGTCTCGCTGTTTTCCCCTCGGTTCATATGCAATCGTGAGCGCTGCCTGCGCGTACAAAGCCCGTTGTCTGCCGGCGAGTCGGAACAAATTCCTCCGTGCCCGAGCCCGATCACGCACCAGAAGATGCAGGTTTTCATTTCATTAAGCAGCTCCTGCGACTCCCTCCAAAAACTCAGACAGTGAATTATTCCGTCTCCTCTCGGGTTAAAGAAAGCAATCATGTTTTTTCCACGGCCGGCTCTCCGCCCGATGGATCTCATTCGAGATGAGACCTGCTTACAGTAATGGACAGAAACACCTCATCTTCTAAAATTAATTTGAATTGATTCTCTCTCGTCCTCCCCTCCTCCTCCTCCTCCTCCTCCCCGCTCTCCTCCTGCCCTGACAGGATTTGAGAGAGGAAATTTCAAATGTTCAAGGCCACATTGTGCGAATCGATGCCTAAATGAAGCTGATCGGGACAACGAGCCGTCTCTCTCAGGCAGATTCCTCACCGACGTCCACAGAGGAACGAGTGTGAGCGGACATGTTGTCCTCAGCCGCAGCATGGACGCAAACTGGAGAGCGTACGTTGTATCTCAACAGGAATAAGTGGGAGTCGTGGTTTACAGCAATCCCCACTTTGAGTGTCTCTGTTCAGTTTGGCCTCCGCACAGCAGGGGGCGCTACAGAAAGGTCCCTTTGGCGCGACAGAAAAGTTTCACTTTTAGACTCCAACGAATGAAGTGAAAACGTAGCTGTTTTGCATTTCTGTTTTAGAAAAGTTTTACAAGAAAAGTCTTATGTATTTTTACAGTGAAAAAGCTGAAAAAGCTGTAGTTTTCAGGTTGGACCACTAGTCGGCGCCTTTTGGACTGCTTTTCCAGCTGATTCTCAACAATAAGTCTGAATGTTTTCAAAACTTTCCACCTTTGGAAATGTTTTCAGAAAAAGCTCATCATGCAATGAAAGTTTTCCATTTTCTTTGTGTAAACAGAGCCTCAGTCTTCTTCAGGCTATAATGCAGACTTTGGAGGTGATGAGTGTGTCCCTCTTAATGCCCGCTGATGGATATTTTCCACTTAACAAAGAGTGTAATGGAAGCACTTTGCTGCACTCCTACAGCCTCATGTCGCTAATATACATCAGAACGCAATTCACATGGTACATCTAATGTATGTGCCACACTCAAATGAACAATCTCAACTTAATTAAATTTCTGAAGGCAAAACCACAAAATAGGCCGAGCAGAGTAGACTGACAGTTTGATGCCTTGTAGAATAAAATAACTAATTTTTCGTGAAGCTGCATGAGAAAAACTGCACGAAAAACCTCTGGAAAATGACAACATTTTAAGACATTTCCATGCGCTGACCGTGAGAGAGCATCCGTGCAGTGCATTCTGGGATGCTGTTGGAGGTCTGAGAGTAAACAGGATGATGTCAAACTGTCTTTCTTGTGCCAACAGAGGATTCGAGGAGGCCGTCCTCTCGTCGAAATGTCACCCGCTTAATTCGGGCAACTGCAAATGTGTTCACTGTCAACCTGTTCAAACATCCTACCTACTCGGTTATCACGGTCTGGATTAGAGGAGCCGGGTGATGCTGGGGAGGAAAAAAAAACTGCTAAAATTATAAGCGCAAACTATGATCCGCAATTACCACCAAACCAAACATCCTCTATTTAATTTTTTAACGATCCATCTCCCCGACATCGGGGAAAAATAAACAGCTAATCGACCTTCAGTGAAGGCCAAAACCATCATCACATTGCGTAAGGAATACAGGCCGACCTTGGTCCTGGCAGACAGTGATTACATTTTATTGGCTCAAAAAAAAAAAAAAAAAAGAAGAAGAGGAGAGGAGAAGAAGAAGAAGAAGAAGAAGAAAAAAAGGGAGCCCAACACTCACCGATGTACTCAGGCTGAATAAAATAGAGCGAGATGGGGAAATGAATTATGGTCTCTGGAGTCTGTGCGCTCCAGTCAACTTTTTCTCTCCCGCAGCGGCGGAGGGGATGAGCTGCCATAAATCTGAAGCACAGATCCATTAGGTTTCTGTACTCTGCGGCTCGCGCCGCCGTGCCGCTCCGTCCAGCCGTTTCTCTCCCTCACTCTCCATACGTGCAGTGTGTGGCGTCTTCATGCGACGGTGCCAGTTTTGCTAATTAATTGCTTGAATCGTTGCTCGGAGACCTGTTTTTTTGGACTGGATCCGTGCATTAATTTATCCTCCAAGATCTACGACTCCCCATGTGAAAGAGATCCAAGGACAGTAGGATCCCATCCAAGAAAAAAAGAAAAAAAAAAAATAGTCAGGTGAACCACTGCATCCACTTCAAACAGCAGCAGACTTTCAGACTGTCCTCACAAGTTCGTTACATGTGCAGATAAGAATGAGGCTGGTGTCAAATTACAAACATCCGTACATCTATCTGATCTATCTGATAAAAATCTGTGTGGTGACTGGATCTTATTTTAGGAATGACAGGATATTTTGACAGATGTTTTGAAGATTTGGGCTTTTTCAGTGTAATGACGATATGATATATCTGTGTTCATAGTGTCAGCTGGTTGGTGACAGCTTTTTTGAGTCCTTCCTAGGCAAACTGCACGAACAGGCTGTGAGCACGATAGATTTTTTTTTTTCTTACAAGGAGAATTGTTGGAAAAAATGCACGTGGACTATACGATCATCCTTCATGTCGAGTTGTTTTTATTTTAAATCTCCACTTTCTCGCTTGGCAGAATGGGTATAATGCCATCTTTCTGTTGCAAGGCGTGTCAAAGATCCAGCTAAAATGATCTCCGTGAAGAAATAAACACCAAAAACAAGCCACTTCTTCCTCGGCCCGCAGCCAAACTTTCCATTACACACGAGAACGGAGAAAAAAAATAAATAAAAGAAGATGATGTATTTTCTGAGATCTGTAACTGAAGCTGGTTTCTGCTTCTTTTCATGTCTGGGCTTGATGTAAAACCTGTTAGTGCGTGTGTTTGTGTGTGCGAGCCTTTGTCCGTAACCTGTGAGTGTGAATGTGTGTGTGTGTGTGTGTGTGTGTGTGTGTGTGTTTGCATCAGCGCAGATTGCTCATGAAATATGACCTCTGGAAAAGTTTCCTGTCCGCGTTCTCCTCTTTGAACTCCCCATCTATTATCTTCAGGTATCAGATTCATCCCAACAGGTGTAGTGTGGTGAGCGATAGGGGCTGGTGGCGGCCTGCCACAGACGCAGGGATGAAAGAGGAGATCAGGGGCCCGGTGCTCACGCGCACACACACACACACACACATATACACACACACACACGCTTGCATACCTTACACACTGCACGGATCACCTGCCTCAGCTGTGAGACGGTTTCGTCCACAGAGTTCTCTGAACTTTTAAAAGTGTCATTCGTCCAGGGCCGAACATTAAATGAATAGGATGTGCTTTAGGGCATAAAGCAGCGGTGTCAAACATAAGGCCACTGGGCTGAAATCGGTCATCAAGAGGCTCCAATCCGGCCCAAAATACCACGAAGAAAATAATAAAAATTTCAGAGTGAACCACATAAGTGTGTGCAACTTCATGTACAGTATGTTTTAAATTTTCACCTAAGTTCAAACTGGAGGCAACGGCGACTCAGTGCTGCCCCCTACTGCACTAAACAGACACTGCAGAAATCGCACACAAAATGCCTCTTTAAAGATTTATGGCGTTACAGACAACATTTGCTGCGAGTTCGCCCGGGGAAGCTTTGATCTGAGCTTTCCTCAAACATCGTTTCTCTTTCATAACCTGAAGCGATCGATGCTGCCGGAGCCACGCAGACAAAGAAAAACACCGTCCGAAGAGCAAAGTCTCACTCCTGCTTCTCCCCTCCCGCTGTTTGCTGAGAGCGGCGGCTTGTTTTGAGGGGAAACAATAAATCTCCAGCTACACTTTCTGCCTTACAGGACTGGAAGTGGAAGAGTTTAGAGGCAGTCGCTCAACTGATCACAGTTCACACAGAGGGCGGCAAAAAGGCAAGTTTCCACCAGCAGAGGTCCAAAACGGGACATTTAAGACACAGTAAGGCATTTATACCCTTTACATACATGAATCGAAACCAAAATACTCAAAACAATCACACGGCATCCATCTTAATCAAGGTACTGTAGCTTTGCAGCACCGATGTTCAGGCAAAACAGTGACTCGATTCCCGAATGAAATCGGTCTCGAGAAGATTTAGTGAAGGCGTATTTTCTTGTGTTTTCCGGCGGGATCGCATTAATTCGCTCGCTCTGAGCCCGAGTTCCCGTGTTAACGCTCTTTGATGGCGCCAACGGTGCCAGCGCCTTGTTGCGCTGATGGGTGGGAGTGGCGGGGCGGAGCGCCCGCCATCCGCCCGCCAGTCTGCGCTGCCGACGCCGACGATCCCGTTTGATCTCGCTCCTACCCAAGGTTCAAAAGAGATCCGCTCCTCAGCTCAGCAGTCACAACCTGAAAGCCTCTACCTGAAAAAACACACACTTCAACAACCCCCCCCTCCCTCATTATTCCCTTTGAAATCACATTACCTGTGTCCTCTTTGTGCGCTGGAGAGTGTACAGCAGCAGATGAGACAGAATGGAAAATGTAAGGGAGGAGTGAAGTGAGGAAATAAGCACAGCCAGAGTTCGTTATCGCCTGTCTACAGGAATTCCCAGGCAGATGGGAGGATCGGCTTCTCTTTCCGCCGCGTTCGGGGTCTCGTGCGTCTCCCGAGGAGATTTGTTCGCCTCATTCGGTCGCCGTGAAATCAGACTTGAAGGAGAACCACTTAACGTTTTCCCAGTAAGCACTGTTTTGATGACTCACGGGGTCAAAACCACAAAAAAAGAAAAAACACAACCTGAAAAAGAAAAATAACATCCACACATTCAGGTCGCAAACATCCGAAAATCAAAGGGATGTTTTGAGGTCAAGGAAAGTCACAGTTTAATCGGCAGCGTTCACATGGATTACATTTCAGGTTCAATCTGTGACTGAACATCTGCAGCATAAAATGAATATGAAGCTAAAGTAGAAAACTCATGGTTACCAACTCAAATTAGCTTTCACAGGCGAAAAGCAACATCAGTGGTTTTTTAGAATAGTAATAAAACTTGGTAATTTGTCCAGATGAATGTCTGTGTACTTGCCACTAATATTTGTAGCATATTGTTCCCTCACAAAATGACTCTTATCTTTAGTCTTCATATCTATTTTGCCTCTTCAGTAAATCTAAACAAAGCTTTTGATTCTTTTTCTTGCATTTAGATGATTGGAACAAGCTGTACACAACAGCACTGGTTCATTATCACCTTGTAATGTCGAAACAGTGTTAAATTTGAACCGAGAACTATTTCTTTTTAGAATTTTTTGGCTTCATTTGTTATTTTTCACCCCACTTCTTAAATATCGTTAACTTGTATAAATGATATCATGACCGTACATGCTGGGAGGGTCTATTTACACAACCAACAATCACTTTTCTTCATGTTTCAGCACAAACCTTTTTGGCAAATTTGACACAGTTTTTACAAGCAATTAGTTTTAGTGATTATTTTTAAATATCACTTCTTTGCTTGCAATGAGAAAACTTTCTTTGTTTTCCATTCATTTCGGGGGATTTTATGAAGTTTTGAGTCTACAGAGTCCTACATAAAGTGAGTTGTACTTCTCATTCATGTAATTTCCCCCAAAAACCCAATTCTGCATGAATATCGGTTTATAACTGCCTGATGTCAGTCAGCCGCAGAGCAGCCGTGTCTCGGCGTCGCTTTCCTGAAACTCCAGCGGCGAGCTCCGGTGGCCATATGTTGGAGTAAGTGCCTGTCTTGTACAACAGGCTACCTCGTCTTGTCAAGTGTTCCCCGGGATCCGTGTTTGCAGTCACTTCAATTCTTAAGTCCTACCTTTAAATATTTGAGGAGCCAGACGCGAATTAAGAGCGGGGAGATGGGAGGCGATGCCACATGCAAGAATAGGAGGGCATCCATAATGGATGCGCCTCGGTTTCCTCCCTTGATTTATTTCCACGCCAGCGAGCGTGTCGAGAGAGAGTTCGCTTTACACATCCGACATGAGCGACAGTCGACAGCGAAGGGAAGATTGCACGGACTTAGAGGGAAAGGTTGTATAATTGCAACACATTTTGAGGGGCTCACAGTCACCAAACTGCACATCGTCACTCCTACAACCCATCGAAATGAAGGAGATCAAAACACTGACGATTAACTCTGAATCTTTAAAGCTTAGAAAAAGTGTGTTGCTTGGTGTTACAAATAAAGTTTGTCGATTACAAGTTGTGTAGGAGCTTTAAGGGGGTATACAAGTTGCCATTTTTGGCTTTGGTTTAGGTTTCTTCTACTCTTAACACTTTCTCCCACAACTCCTGGTGGTTCGCAAGATCCACTCCACATCCATAAGAATCCAGGAGATGGACAGAAATACCCAAATAGTGAATGCAGAGTGGCTTCGTTCACTGCTACAGATCGATCCAAGCTCATGAAACCCATGTTGCTGCACATTGTAAACAATCATACATCCTGTTGGAGGCTGAATTTAGTGAAAAACTTCAGCAGACTCCAGATGTTCACTCCAGCCCAGCACTTTCCACTCGCCTCCCTTTTTCCGCCGTCTGTGTGTCAACCCCGGGTTTGTCATTTCTGACATTTTCCAAGAGTGTGTTTGTGAAAAGTGGCGGCCGACCTGCTGAACGCGGGAGCCGACACGCGGCCCGCGGTGGAGAATAAAAGCGGAGTCGTGCGGCGCGTCCCCCCCGTCCCACGGCTGCGCGGCGCCACGGTCCACTGGACCCAGTGTTGTTGGAGAAATTGGTCTCTGTCTAACAATGGATTTCTCTCTGTATGATGCTTCAGATGGATGAAAATGTTGTCTTTGCTTTTCATGCACCGCTGGCGCCGGGGCATTTTTTTACGGATTACATCACTGCTGTGAAGAGTGAACATACAGTCTTAAATATATATATAAAAATTCACCAGCTCGCTGTAAGAGATACACACTCTGCAGAGAGGCTTAAGTGTTTTAGGATGCACTTTTTTCCCCCCCCTGTTTTACTGAAATGACAACATATCCTTTAAAAGATAAGGTAAACCCGAGGAAATGTTTGCCAGCGGAGTGGTTTGTTACAGAACTGCCTTCGCTTCAACCGCTCTCTGGAGGCTGAACTGACCAAAACCTGCAAAAATAATGGTCATTATTTCTCCGTCTCTCCATGTTGTGCTGGGAATAGAGCTGAAATCATGAGAGGAAGACCTCGGGAGTCATGTTTTACTGACGCTCTCGTCTCTCGTTTCGACGCGGACAGCTTTACGCGTTTGGCGTCGCCGGACAGACTTGATGTTTATTGGAGCCACTGAAGTAAATTACTTCTCCTGAGGAAAACTCCAGCTTGTTTTATTCCCTTCTTTGACTATTACACAGCTCCACATGTAACTTTTCCCCCTACCCTCCCTCGTTTCTTTGGTTTACTACAGTTTTGAAATTCTAATCTGCAACTTTACACCGTGATCAGTATTCAAACAAAATGTGCCGAGCAGAAATGAAAGAGGAAGGGGAGAAAAAAAAAAAAAAAAACATGGTACAAGTCAGAAATGGTGAGACAAGAAAGAGAGACTGCGCGATGCAGACAGACGTATGTAAACAAAGCAGGCGGAGGAAAAAAAGCCAAGTGCGGCGCCTGCTGAGTGTTGGACTGTGGATTTGTCTCCTCAGCTGCTGGCTAAGTCTGTCATCTGTTCAATGGTTGAATCAACATCTGGTGAAACTCGCGTAAACAAGGATCTGCGAGCCACCAACGGCGAGGGAGACGCTCAACCGCCCTGCCGGGTGTCAACGCAGTAATGCATCTTCGCAGGAGGGCAACGCGAGAGGTTCCGGCACGCCTCCGTCTATTCTGGTAGAAGTAATGCATTACAGAAGCACGGCTGTAATCACATTACTCTGTCCTGATGGAGTAATCCTAGACATCAAACTTCTAATTTTAGTCGAAGCATTACATGTACTGATCTTATCAACGGGCTGTGACTCATGTTACTCACGCAGGACGGTAAATAACTGTAAACCTCTTTAAATCTGACTCAGACGTCATTGATCCTGACAGAAAGAGAAAGGCAAGACGCCGATGGTCAGACTATTGGCTCAATTAAAGCGTGTTCAGGAGGCGAAAGAGTTCGACGAGCTCACACATTTTGTTTTACATGTGATCTACGATCTGATTTGAGAGTTAATTCTCTTCTTTCTCATATCTCTCTGGCAGCCATTACCACACTTTTATTGATTCTACACAATGACAACTTATCGATTCTATCTTGCTGTTGTCCTTTCTTCCTTTTGTCTTTCTTTTTAGTGTTGCTTTTGTCCTGCAAAAACTGAATTCTCCATCCTCCGGTCGTGCCGAGCTAAACTTTGACTGATAACAGACATTTGGCCACAAGGATAAACTTACAAAACACTCAGAAAATAGAGCTTCCACCTTGAAAATAGAAGCAGAGGGGCTGTCATGTACTGTCAGGAAGAGCTACACGCAGGACCTAAAATACACAAATCTTGTTTGAAGGGAGGCTCCTTTATTTCCCTGTTGCTGTGCGCTCGGTGTCTACTCCACACCCGCCTCAGATAACACTGTGGTAGCTTGGTTTAGCTGCTCTTATCTCAATTTTATAGATTTTGAAGCTTCTAAGCGCAAAAAAGAAGAACAAGCATTTATTATTAAACTGAAAATTATGAGGCTCTTGATTGACCAAATTTCTGGTTCTTCATCTTTGAAGCCAAACTAAACTTTGACTGGTAAAATACAGAGAGCATGTCATTTGTGAGAACAGGAGCCTTCTGGTAAAGGCTTTTCTGCCTTTTCTGGTTTGCAAAAAAAAGCTGCCTGAAGGCTGCAATTAGGGCAAAAAGCTGAAAATTAAACCCAGAACCGGTTGATGAGGTTTCAGCAGTCGGACAGGTGAATTTACATTTTTCACCGCAGACATTTGTTTGGACCGAGCGAAGGAATGTCAGCTGTGACAGCCATGGGGATTTAAGGAATTCGATAACAGTTTTACCGACAATTGATAAAAGTGACAGACGGAAAGGTAAAATGCCGCTAAAGATGACGCCGGAGTGGGGAAAAAAAAAAAAAATCCTAGATTACGGTTTCAAACAGTCGGCCATCACAGTCCATCGTCGATTCATCAAGCTGTCGTTCTATTTCTGGGCAGCGGGAGAGAGACGTCCTCTATCAGCGCCTGTTCAGCCCGGCTTTATAGGAGACCTCCTCTTCCTGCAGTTCAAGTCAATTGTCAACGTGATTTATGGAGATGTGAGCTATCTCCAGCCCGGCTCCTCAATCTTCCCGCTGACGAATTGGTACCATCGGCCGACGTAACCGTCGTTTGTTTTCTTCACTGGCCAATTTTCATCCCAGGCTGACAAATTAAATCTGCCATGTTTCTGAGGAAGCTATTTTTCCTCCCCTCTCCCTTTTTTTTCGTTTTTTTTTTTCCCACCTCCACGTACGACCTGCTTAACAATTACCGCAGACGACAGATTGACACCGACGGATAAACTTCTCCGGGCAGTTCGGGAGTCGGATATGAGCGATACCCCAACTTAATAGAAGTACAGTGTCGTAAGGTTTAATGGGCGGGAACCCAGGCTCGGATGACATACCGCTCTTAAAGACACGCACCGCTTATTGTCCCAATCATCTCACACACACACACACACACACACACACACACACACACATGCACACATACGCACACACACGTTCTCACACACAAACACAACACTGCCACTTGATAAATGTCACTGGCTTTTATGAGTGGTATAAAAGGCTCTGCGTATTACAGAGGCAATTATAATATCCCAGGAAACTCGTTTAAAAACAATGGAAAGCTCATGCAATCAACATAAGTGGTGGTAACTTTTTTTTTTTTTAAGTTGGGCTATTTAAGTTGATAATCGACTCCTCTCTTTCGTTTCTGCCGAGGAAATGAGAGTCCGGTGAGCAATCAGCCGTATCTTTATCCACAAACTTTGCTGACCCGCTGCGGCCTGACCTGCCCGCCTGCAGATTCACAGATATGACCAGCCGGTGGCAAGGTGGCCGAGAGGTTGATGGAAACCCAACGGGCAGCCGGTCTGACCCCTGTGCACACGCACGCGCTGTGAAAGCGGACAAATGTCATCCGAACATAAGAGATGCGTCGCAAAAGTACGTAAACAAACATTTTAAAAGCAACTTAACCTGTCTGGAACGGTTTCTATAGCAGCTGTTGGAAAAACACAAATCCTTCTCTCCTTTTGTTCAATAAATTACTTTTAATGTAAAAAGGAAACCACTTTAACCATGTTTGCCTTGTGGGATCAACCAATATATATCTACCCACTTCCATAGTACTACACAACAATTATTAAGATATTTTTGGGAAAACCTGAAGTAGACAAACTAACCAAAACTGTCAATTCATCAAGCAGTCTAAATAACTTACCGACACCCGTGTTATTATTAATAAAACTTGACGTTTTGGGCCGAGAGGGAGTCTTGCATCGTGAAAAACTTAGACTGGAATTGCCTGAAGGAAAAATCGATGCAATTAAGTTGTTGAGAAGTTTAAAAGATCCAGGAAGCGCGAGAGAAAAAGTTGACATCCCCCAATAAATTGGTCAAAGTTTTAAGCTGCTGATAGAAAAGCTCAGTTTCGCTGACTCATTGCATTGATTTACTTAATGTTTGTCCCAAATCATGGAAATGCAACCTTTAGTTGTATTTGACAAATCTTTGGGCAAAACAGCTGCACGATTCAACCGTTGAATAATGCAAATAACAAATGGCGAGGGAAAAAAAACGGAAAGTTTAAAAAAAAAAAAAGTAAAGTCTGATAGGGTGTTAGACAGAGCGGACCTGTAGTGAATATAAAAAGGGATCATGAATATCAGCATGAGAAATTGTGTAGTTGAGAAGTTTGAAACAGCAAGGGGGAGTGCCCAGACGCACAGAAAGTTGTATTGATTCATCATAGTGGTTTACTTAATGCTTTTCCCAAATTACATTTAAAAAAATAATAATATTGAGATATATCGTGCAGAAAGACACAGAACTGACCGACACTGCCGTCCCCTGAATAATGCAAATAGCAGGGTACGGAAAGGAAAGTCTGATATGCTGATGGCTTCTGATAAAACAATAACTTGAAGTGAATACAAATGAAACCCTGAATACCGGCTTGAGAAATTGTGACAACTAAAGTAATAGTTCTATGGTTTGAAACACCGAGGTTTTGCAAATTAAAAAAGTAGAGATTATCCTTTAAATTGGCCAAACTTTAAAGAGAGGATAGAAGCAGAAGAGAAATCCAGGGGAAAACCAAAGCCATGCTGATGCATCGAGTGGGTTTACTTACTGTCTGTACCAAATTACATGAAGGAACATTTAAAATATTGACATATGTTAGAATAAAGGAGCTGTGTGAACAGTTCATAATGCAAATGGAAACTTGCAGGAAAAGAAAACAAACTAAACATGAACAAAGTGAAGACTTACATGGCAGAAGGTAGAAAGTAAAGCCCTTCTAGTGCGTAAAAATGGAATCATGAATATCAGCACAATCAATTGTGGCAATTTAGCAGTTGAGAAGCTTATAACGTCAACGTTTAGCCAGGTGAAAAGTTGACGCGATACATTCAAGTTGTGTAAATGTTTGGACCGCTGGTTGAAGCCGAAGGAAAAAGAAAGTCACACTGATTCATCATGTGGGTTGACTTAACGCCAAATTACATAACAATGCAACAGTTCGATGTTTGGATTACTTGAGGTAAAACAGTTGGATGAATCAACCTGCGCTATTCAAGGACCTGCTGTCCCTTGAACAGAGCAAGAAAGAACTTGGAGGGAAAGAAAACAAACTAAACTGTTGAAACATAAAGATCCTGCTGGTGCTGGTATTACATGGGGAAAAGGGACTGACGGTGAATACAAATCGGGACAATTAAAGCTGAGAAATCTGAACAATCCAAGTTTCTCAAGGTGAAAAGTTGACCATATCCATTGAAATGGGCAAAGTTTCTACTGCTGAAGAACTTGAGGAAATGTCCACAGGAAAGGAAAAAGAAAACATACTGATTGGTTATGTAGCGTCACTATATACTGCATCAGCCAGATTTAACAGAAACATCCATAACTTGTAGCTCCAGCAGTGGAGTCGGTGATGTACATCACTTTCCACAGGGCAGAGCAGCCAGTAAGGACTGCCTGCTGCTGTCCTTCTGAGAAAAAAAAAAACACAGAAACTTTGGTAAAAAGTTTAAATTCAGGAAGTGGGAATACTGATGAGGCAAATGACCTTTAGGGAGAAGCTCTGAATCTGAATACAGAGCGAGCCATTTCCGTGTAAACAGACTCTGGTTTCAAATAACTGTCGTGCAAATAGGAAACTTTTATGGAGCAAAAACACAATAAAGATGCATTTTTATGAAGACTTGAACTGTATTAATTAAAGATGTTGAAACACATGGAATGGAACAGCTGTGAGAGAACCCCTTTTTAAAAAGTAATTATGGGAAATAATAAAGATGTGGATGGACAAGAGATTCTATAAAACTCAATTCTTCCTTTCTGAGGTTACAGACTCAGTATGAACCCTCAAAGTTGACATTTTGCTGAAAGAAACATTTGTTCACACCAAGAGCCGACACAGAACAGGATTCCCGTACGACCATCCAGAGTCATTAGAGACAGACACGATGTCCACAGGTGAAAACACGTTCCGCCAATCACAACTCTGTCATTTGGCTTGAATTCCGCTGAACCACCTGGAAACTAAAGCGAACAATATAACCCCGCATCCATCAAAGGTCTGGGAGTTTTTCACGTTTCTGCAGATACACACCGCTTCTAAACCAGGCATGAACGAACACACAGCGCCCGTTTCGGAGCACACCCCCCACCTGCGGGGGGGGGCGCAAGCTGAGGGAGATGGATGGGCCGGCGGTGCTTTCTGATTTAGTCCGCACAATGTGGCGGAGTTATTTTCTCCGTGTCTTGCCTCTCTTTACCCAGCGTGGATGGGGGGGGGGGGGCTTGTCCTCCCTCTCCTCGCCCCACCGCCGCTGCCATCGCCACACTCAGGAGATTGCCTGCCTTCTCCTGGCATGATTGGGGTGATAACCACTAATGGATTCAGAGCCCCCGGCGCATTTAGCGAGAGAAATGCTGGTGAATATTGCTTTAACTCTGTAATAAGCAGGAAACGCTGGTAAACATGTTAATCTGGTGCTATATGGTGTGTTACAGGGAGGCACGATTTTTTTTTTCTTTCTTTTTTTTTTTTTTTAAACGCTTCCACGTTTCCTACCAAGCTTCTTACCCTGGTTCATGCTGTATTGAAAATCAAAGAAATGTGCTATTCTGTATAAACCCTTTGAATGAGCGGGATTAGGAAGGAAGGAGAAGAAGAAAAAAAAAACAAGCTCAAAGCAAAAGGAAAGCATCAAGACCTATAATCAGAAATTTATATATGCAGGCACAAACACAAACAAATGTGTACAAACACTGGTGCGCCTGCACAGCGTGAGCCGCAACACAGACGTCTTTCAGCTTACCAGGGGGGTTTGTCGGGGCGGGGGGTGGGGGGGAACCCTCGCCGCCACGCCGAACAAATGCGCCGTCAAAGCAGCGCTTTGAAAAGATGGGACGCGTCACGAGGGGGCATGTGAGAAGCCCGCTAGCTCGGAGGCAGCATGGCTGAACGGTCCGGAACAGAAGGGGGGGGGGGCGGGGGGGAGCAAACGCGACAGGCGGCGGCGGCAGCGGCGGCAATCCGTGACATTTTGCCACGAGCGCTCGTCTCCGGTCGCAGGAAGCAGCAGCAGTGAAAATGTTAAATATCCCGACAGGTGAGGATGGGGGGACTCCAGGCAGACACAGGTGGGCTTGTGTGCATGTTGAGCTCAACGCATTTAACCGTTTCAATGTTAAACCCAATTTGCAAAAAATGCTCTGAAAAGCTCTGATTTTTCTGCTTATCCACATATAAACTGCTAAAAAAAAACAAGATGAAACTGAGGAAGTACAGTTTGAAAGTTTATCAACAAGTTTTCTCAATTCTGGCCATTAAGTAGCCACAGTCGCTGCAGAGAGCAAAACATTCACACAACCAGATATACACCGAAACTTTCTGGAAATTCACCAGACAGAACTTGCAAAACAAGTGCGGCGCATACTTGCAGGCTAATTTGCATTCCCTTCCCATTATTTTCTCCCGTTTCTCCTATCACAAGTCGATTCTCCGGGCCGTCTTCGTTAGCCGCCGCGGATACACGGCGCGCATGAAAATGTCTTTCAACTGATATTTAAACATTTGGTCATTTTTCAGTTAATTTCTCTAAAAGCTTGAAACAATAAGCTCCGTAACAAACGCTTCCCACTCGGCGAACAAATTATCCCCGACAACTTTGACAGAGTAATAGAGTCAGACTGTAATTAAAGCAGAGATGCAACAGCATTCGATTAATTACCCACAATACTAGAGACAGCTGCGAGACAACAATGGACTTATTTGATTGTTGGCTGGAAAATCTAAAAATCACAGTGACATCTGCTGCAGCACAAAAAGCCTCCCTTCATTCTCCGGCGCTCCGCCGAGCGAGCGCAGCCAGCGGGGGAGCCACAAATCTCAAGTACCTGTTGGTTCATTTGAAGGTCATTTGGTGGAATCAGGCGGCGGCGGCTGGCTGGCTCACTGGAAAACGAGTAAAACAATGCGCGAGTGGGTTGAGGGGGCGCTTTAAAATGCAGCTGTTATTTGTTTCCTTGAACATTATCTGGCTGTGGCATCCAGATTGCATCATTTGATTCTCCTCAAACCGTGGAGCCGCGATGTTATCTCATCCGAGCGGCTGATTATTGTACTTGTTTTGGAGAAAAGTTTGAAAACTGTGAAGGGTGATTCAACTGCACTGGAGGCTCTTTTGTGCGCACACCAACAGATTCGTGTGCTTCACATTGAGCACTCTACCTTTTATACCTCCACACGTCTGTTAACTTGGGACGAGAGTGATGTGATAAATATATCAGCAGACCAGAGCAGATCTGAGTAAGGGCTGTCAGTTTTAATCGCATTCATCGCAATTAATAAATGAAGGACCGTCAATGATTGATTTTGTAAAAATGTGATTGATCACATGATTAGAGTAAGGGTTATCAATTGGCTAAAAGAAAACTGATTTTACTGTCATTGAGACACTGTTTTATTCATCCCTGCGCAGTACAGCTTGAAAATCTCACAGATATCCTGCTGTGGCCACCGATGCTTTAGACTCCTCAACACCAGAAGTGAAAATCAGACTGACCTTCCCTTCAGCATCTCAACTTTAAAATGCTGGATGTGAAACTGCTACACTTAAGTTAAAAGAGTCAGTTACAGTCATTTTTGTGCATTAAATTGGTGATTCTTATATGTTAACTAAAAGGAAATATAGATCTATATGGGTAGATGTACTCTTTTACATGTAGAATTACAAGTGGAATAATGGAGAGTTAGAAAAGAGACTTAAGTCAAACCACAAACATATAAGAGTCCATGTGGGAAAGACTATGAAAGGTCTCACACACACTCAGACACACACATGTAAAGAGCAGTTTCCTCGATAGAAGTAAATGATCTGGAGGCGAAGCAGGTCTCCAGCAGTCAATGAGGCGTCTATTCACATTATGTCTCCGATTTGTCCTGACTGAGCGTCCCGTCTCGTGGGCCGGGCGCGGCTGACCGTTCAGCCAATCCCGTTAATTACGTCGGGACGAACCTCACGGGCATGTTCCGCCGAGCAAGACCCGAGCGCGTCACACGAGGACTGATGGCTTCAGCAGGCTGATGGCGTTCATGAAGAGGTCAAGTCTTTCACAAATTATTGATTAGGGCCACATTATTTTAGAAACGTGATAATTATCACACATCTTTCCATGGCTTCTGTAACTTCTAACCCCAACACTGCTTCCACGACTCCCAGAGCTTCTGTACAGTTGAAACATATCTGTAAAAAAGTACGAAGGTAATGACCGCAGAGTACAAACAGATGGCTCTGTGCATTCCCGTATCTGACGTAGACCGTAATAGAGCCTTCAGATGAATATTTTCTTTCGCAGATCTCCTTCTGTTCGCCTCCTACTGTTATCCCATTCGTATGCCGCCTTGGCGCGGCTCTCCACTCACTCACACGCTGCCTCCGAGCGGCTTTCATGCTCCAGTAGGTGAACATGCACCTAGACAGAGCTTCCTAAATGGGCACATAGGTCAAACACTGACACAGGCAGGAGTGCAGTCGATGAGGGGGTTCAGAGCCGGACACGCCGCCGGTGTGGCCAATTACACCCTTCCTCCACTCCACGCCTGTATCTTTTCCCTCTTTTTTTCCACATGCACAAACACTCAGACAAGTCCGGAAGTTAAAAAAAAAAAAAAGTGCTTTTCTTGTAAAAGGCTTTTTGAAAAAGTGTCAGAGGGAGCGGAAATGAGTGCGCGAGAGAGCCGGGAAAGGTGTGGGTGGACAGATTTCACTGCCTCCGAATCAGTTTTAACCGTTCTGACAAGTTTGCCGGCTCCTCTGTCAAATGCCTCGGCACTGGATGGGTGAAAAAAACCAACCGGCGCCGGCCCCGGTGAGAACGCGTGGAAATCAATGATGTTTAGATAAGCTCGCTATCACTCCTGACATCCGCTCTGCCTCCTCTTCATCTTTATTCCTCGGTGGAGCACAACAATAAGGAAAAACAAGCGCCGGCAACGGCGTGCACATGTCGGATCAGAGCGTGCCGGGGCAGAGAGTGGTCTGTTCTCGTATGGAGGGAAGCTAAATATTGGAGAAAGTCGGCGGCTGGGGAATGATTGCTCTGAATCATGCTAATTTTACTCAAATCCGCGGCCTCACACCAGCTGCGGAGGTGAAAAGTGCTCGAGATCTGAGACGTTTGAAGCCTGGAAAGTTTGCAGCTCTTAATCTGCGAGGCATGTGGGCGTACAGGGACGGACGAGGGTTAGAAACAAAGCAAAACACACAGATTGTGCAGGTATTCTGGGGATGCAATTAAGCCGCATGAGTTTTCGTGTAGAAAAACAAGTTTAACTACACGATATGCAGATGATTAAATGATGGAGCAACATCCTCTCACAACTGTTATCTGTCACGAAGTACATTTATAGCAATCGATTTTTATCTTTTAGTCTTTGCACCGTGTAATTTTCAATTATTAATCACATTTGATCAATTTAATCCTTTGTTCATTACATTTTTCAACAGCCTCCTCATTGTCTCATATGTTCAGTGTTGATGTACATCCTGATCAGATACATTGAATTATTAGCTCCAGGTATCATGAAAGTTTCACGAACGCCTTGTATCCAACACCTCGGCAGGATGAGGAAGAGGGTGTGAAAGCTGATCTGAGACCTCATTGCTTCCTTTCGATCCAAAGCTTTCCTTTATTCATTTGCTCACCCTTCAGATGTGCTGGGAAGAAATCGAGACTCGATATTCTTCCACCCTACCTTCGCGCACCCCCCCCCCCCCCAATCGACAGAAGCACGTGAGTCACAGCAGGGGGCCGCCGATGGAAGATCTGCTGCAGCCCGGGGTGCAAATTACTGGATAGATTAGACCCAGCGTCCGAGGGACACATCGGGGAAATTCCCTGCGTGAGGAGGTGCAGGTCAACGCCAGAGTGGATCCGAGAGCCTCAGCTGCATATGGGCTTCAACTGGCGGGCTCAGATGGGGAATTGCGTGTGAGGAGGGATGAGAAGCACTCAGCGAGGACCGGACAGCCGGCTGTGGGGGTCAGGGTGAAGGATCACAACCGGGGAATGAAAGCGGTGCTCTCGTGTGCGATTCAGAGCTCCGCTATAAGCACCGAGTGTCTCGCTGAGAGATGATCCCCCGTTCTCCTTAACGTGGAGAATGGAGCTGCTCTATGGGTGAGTGGAGAAAGAGGTGAACTGAGAACTAAATGAGCGGCGGAGATGTAATCGCGGTCGGACAGCCGAGGAGGATCTGGAGAGGCAGCCGTACTCTTAACGGTGCTTCATTCTTCTGAGGTGTTTAGCTAAAGATTGCCAGTTTAATAATCTCCTCTCAGAGACGGTCATGACTGCTAGAAGAAGTCTAGCTATTAAAGAAAGTTTACCGAGGGCTAAAGTTTAAGTGTCGAATCGTTACATAACTTTGAAGAAAGCTCTGAGATCAGTTGAACACTAACGGACATCAGACTTCATTTCCGCTGTTTACACCGAGACGGGGCCCAAGAATTGTCAAGAGGCTTCATCTCGGAAGTCGCTTTCAAAAAATTGTGTTCATTAGCTCTGAACACTGACATCATGTGAACAGACACCCAGAACGGGAAGTTTACCTCTAACAATAATGCTCCTGCTGCACACACGGCACAGAAACACCTCTGAGCCTGGACTCGAATGGGAGAAATTCTTGATTTGAGGTGAGAGCGCTCACCATTATCACACTGCGCAGCCTGACTGCAAGTTTTTATCAAGGTAAAGCTTTTCTGTAGCTACGAGTTCCCATTGTTATCACGGCTGAGAGGCATCAGGGTTCCTTTAAGGCTTTAAAGCTATTGAATGCAAGATGACACTGATGCATATTGGCAGACTTTGTGATTGTCTTCTCAGTGGCGGCTTACATTTTACTGTCTTTACATGTATATGAAGGTCTGGCTAATTGTCAAAGCCCATTTTGCACAGTTGCATAACCTAACCGTCAAATTCAGCTCGCAAAAGATTTACAATTGAAAAAGTTCCATAGAAGGTGAGTTTAAGGACAACTGCTGTATTTACAGAGGCGTTTAAGAGAGATTTGTTTTTCATGAACAACTAAATAATCACAGTGGTGAGGTTTTCAAAATTTGGCATCAGAAATAAAGAAAAGTAAACAAAGTAAACAAGCACTTGATAAGAAAGCACAACTGCTGTCAAATCGTCAGATCAAGTTTGAATTGTTAAATCGTTTTCTTCAAAATAGAGAGGTTTTTTTTTTCCCATTTTCTCCTGTGGAAATAGGTGTGAAAAAGTGGAATACCTCAGATATCAGGTGTAATATTCAGCTCCGGTTCTTAAGCCGAGTTCTGTATCAACAACAGAAGTAAAGAGGAGCAAAATTCAAATTTTAGAGAATGTTGCCAAAATACTATCACTGTTAGTTTAAAACTAATCACATTTCATTATTGCCCTTTCAGAACTTCCTTTTTCTAAATGAACCATTTCCAGGATGTGGAGAGCAGCCACTTTAAGGTGCTCGTGGACCTGATGGGGGTCAAGGGTCTTGTTAAAGGATCCAACATGGCGGCTTGTTTGCTGCGGGTTTTACAGTTTCTCTCTCGCCTCTGGACCACCACTGTCCCATCATCAGCTTTGAAAGTAAATTCATTTATACATTAAAAAAAAAAGATGTGCAAGAACTTTTTCAAATACCCTATATTCATACCAATACAGCATCGAAGTTGACTTCTGGCTCTGCATCTGATGAGTAGATCTAATTTTCCAAGAGTATTGCTTTAATCAACAATTTCATAAATTATTTTTAGGATGAAGGACACTTCCTTTCCTGTGCCATGTTGGAAAACCTTAAAACACTTTAGACAAAAACCAAATCATTGAAACAGCCTTCATCCTCACCTCATTTATAGCTGCCCTTATTTGAAAACATTTTCTCTTAAAGACTTCCTGAACCGAATTATCTGCAGAATCCAATCCTGTCATTTCTATACAAGCAACATTCACAATGGTTTAAATAATTATTTCCTACTTTTTTTCTGGCCAGAAGGTTTCAGTCAAATGTCTGAAACGTGGGTCACTGAAGTTCACCGACTGAAGGGAAAAAACGACCATGGAAGAGTTTTTATCCATCTAAGCTCTGACAATCCCGAGTGCAGACCTTGACTTCTATGTTCTATGTTGTCTATGACTAACTAACAAAAGCTTCAAAAAATAAAATAAAATACAAATCCAAAGAAATTTGGTGTGGTTGAAGTGAATTTCAGCGGTTGTACAGCTCAACTCAACATAAATGCCAAACGCAGTGATATGACAGAAATGCATTTCTTCACAATCAGATGGACACAGCGAGTAGAAAAACATTTAGAATCAGTGAAAACACATTGTTTGGGCGTTTTCATGTCAAGAAAGTTTCACTTCTACACAGCAATGTTTTGAAAACACTTTCCATTCACACAGAAATGGCAGAAACACTAAAAACGATGTAGTTTTCGAATTGAGCCACTTGTGGGTGGTATTGGTTATTTTTGTTGGACAGCAGATTCAACACAAAAAAATATATAAATATAGATTGCCAATCTGAGACAAAACAGACATCCTGTTCAAACACACGACATTTATAATAAACTCAAACACGTCTTAGTTTTTTGTTTGTTTTTGGACAACTCTGTAGAGAAAAAGCCCCCGCAACCCTAGACTCCCATGTAACATACTGATTTTTAATAAAAGGCAAACTAACATAGAGCAGAAGTGACTTCAACTCGTGGTCTTGGCCCTCCGCAGTAATGTGAGGTTTTAATGTGGCCCTCGTGGGAAATTAATTGCCCACCCGTGCCTGCGGGGGTTGAAACGACGAGCTGAAAATGGTTAAAATGTTCTGTTGAGCCAAGTGGAACTGCAGAGGACCAGAGAGCGGCTTTAAATTACCAAACCCTCCACATTTATGCAGTATTTATGGAAGCGATTTTGATTCTTTGACATGGCGAATAAAGTTAGGAAGCGGGAGCCGCGTGTCGACGGGTTGTGGCGGCAGTGAAGACAAAGCACGCAGCATCCTTTGAGCCTCTGGATGTCATTTCGCTGAAGCCCCCCTGCTCCATGCCAACCCGTGCTCCCTCCGGGCTCTATTACAGCCTATACCGGCTCCTTCTGCCCGGCCAGATCCCAACGTAATCCCTCCGCGGCGCGGCGCAGCCAGGAGCTCGGGGCAGGGAGCATGTTTAACATCTCGATTCTTCTTATTCCACTACGGGGGAAGCGGTTTTGGCAAGACTGAGCTCCAAGATCAACACGGGGTTGACGGCCATCTGGTCTACAGCACTGAAAATCCTCAAATGGCAAATACCACCCACAGCCTGGGCTCCGTCTCCCTAACAAACAGCAGCAAGCAGCAGCCGCTCCAACAATCATTCAGGCGGGCCGGGCCAGAACACCAGCAGGCTGGCGGCACCGCACCAGACGATGCAGATTAGATCAAACAAACAGTCCCGAGCGCTTGTGTGGGAAGGTGGCACGTCTCTTTAAACAGAGAGGTGATTGGCTTTGTGTTCTTTTATTTATAGCCGCGTTTATCTGCGGGAGGGATAGACTCTGTGAAGGCCAGGAGGCTCAGTCATCCGAGGGGAGTAGGGGTTTGTGATCCAGTCAAGGCTCTCCACACCGGTTGGGAAAAAAAAGGAGCCCAGCACAAGGGTGCTATTATCCTCCTTCGCTAACATGCCCTCTCTGGATCATCATTTCTATGAGAGCTGCTGTAAATCACTTTTACTGCAACGGAAACATCTATTGTGATTGCCTGCCCTTCTATTGGCAAATGTCACCGTCATAATAATACCTGGGAGGGTCCGCCTCGCTGTGATTATGAGTGCCACGCCGGTGCGGCTAGGTGTGGCGCCACATAATCAGACCGAAGAACATCCTCGGGGGTCGGATGACTTTTACGCAGCAATGACCGACTTTCATGTTCTGTGGGAAAAGTTGAGTGATCGGTTGAAAGAAAGGCAGCTTGTTGATGAAACTAAAGTGAAGACCTGTTGGGAGTCAAGGTCTTAGTGTTTCGTTAGACTATTCACATTCCCTCAGTGCTGTCAAGTAAACCCAATTACCCAAACAGTCTCGGAAAATCTATTTCTCCAGACAGTTTTTATCTAACTCGGGGTGACTGGTAGGTCAAGAGTCGATCCAGCTGATTGAGACTGAAGGCGTGGTCATGCTGCTGTCTGCCATGCTGAAATTAGCATGACTATTTTGGTGAACTCTTGTTTACTGACCTAACTTTTGCATTATCCTTCATGATATCTGGAATTAGCTTTAGCATTACTGAAACTGTTAATCAGGAGGACAGATACTTATTAAAAGGAGAAGAAAAAAAAAGAGCTGGTGAGTGTCCTCATTTTAAGATGCATAGAAGCTCCTGACGGTAAAAATACAGCTCGTCACACACCATAAAACGTAATATAATTGTCACATATATAATTGAGATTAACAGTCCATCATTATAAGTCAGTAAGCTGCAAATCAGACAAACCACCTTGTCCAAGTTATCTGGCACTGCTTTTCACTTGGCTTCAAACCAAACTGTGCCCACAGGAGGTGCTTTGCATCTGAAATCTATGTGGATGATCTTAATAGATGAGTCATCAAATGCATTGCATTGGAGATTAATAGTTGAGAGCCTCAGGATGAACATTTGGTGGAAATTGAAGGGGATCAATGAGGTGACGGCTTCAAAACAGACATAAAAATGATTGAAATACCGAGTGTGTGTCTGATTCACCCGCGTCTTTATTTCATGGGGGAACAGAAACAAACCTAACGATTCTGCAAAGTAATTGCTGCCTGCTCAGATAATTGGGGTCAGGGAATTATGTAAAACCTGTGACATGTCCAGGTAGAAGTAATGCACGGTAATTTAGAGGTTATTATAGAAGAACGATAGGTTTTTTTTTCTTCTTCTTTGTTCTGAACAGAAACAATAGAAGACAGATTCAGCTGCACAAAGAGGACGAGAGTTCCCAAGGTCCAATTAGGGAGTTCTTAAGGAAGTTTCTGGAGCTTCTTTTTATGGAGTGAATCAGCTTTTACTCATGGGGGCTGGTTGTACAACACACTGAAAACTGGTTGTGGATTACAGCTACTTGTAGTTACTTTAGTACTTCTGGAAAATTATAAGAATGATTTGGAAAAGCAACTGACGTGTTACTTTTAGCATGTTCTATCAATGAGCAGACAATTTAATGACAGATTCACTTATTGATTCAGCAGAAGTTAAATCAGTCAGTGAAATTAAGGTGGTCTATGATCTGGATGTTATCTGATGTATCATTTTGTGGGATGAAGATGCTCTATAATCTGGATTTTAGCACTTCTGGAAATAAACCGAACAAAGACAGCTGAGATAAATGACCAACATGGAAACAGAATTTACCATCTTTAAAGAAAGCCACAGGATGTCTAAAGTCCACTGAACCTTCAGGAATTGTAACTGTTAGTTCTCTATTAGAAATCAGTGACTAACAGCTAAAAGTAATAGTTTTCTTGAAAACCTGACTCGGACGATCAGTCCCAGGAGTTCATGACCTTTCTCTCAGTTTGTTGATGGTGTGCAGGTGTGAATTTCTCCCTGGTCACTGACTCGTGTGAATCGGCCTGTGCCGCTGCAGTCAGGCACGTCCAAGCTGCTATTTGCTTAAGTGCAGCGTGCCATGTCGTACAGGCAAATCTTCTGAACTGCACCAGAAGAGAGAAACCTCCTGGTGCGACGTGCAGAAACTGGCTCTCAGCAGCTTTTCTGTAAACAACATCTTCCAGGAACCTATATGTCAAACATTAGCATGCACACCGACTGACAAGCACAGGAGTCCTCTTGTTTTGTGGGCCTGGGATGCGTCATCCCGAGTTAAAGACACGTCAACTACGAGGGTGGCTTCCTGCAGCCCTCCCCGTCGCCCCGCGCTGTGCTCGACCCATCCATATATACCCGCTAACTTCCCCTCTTCTTTACGTCACATTTTCTTTACTGGCCTTCCTGAGAGCTGCCGAAGATCCTCTTCCTCTCTCGAGGGGTTAACTGCTCGGAGATCAATCCCCCTGCCTGTTTAGCTAATTGTCGGCAATTGTGAGCGGCGTGTAATTCATCCCCAGGCGTGATCCATCAGCCGATCAATGGTATTGACGTGCAGAAGTCTCCCCGTCTCGACATGTGTTTATCGCAGCACTGTGGAGAACACTTCCAGAGAGGCGCTGATGGATGACGGTCATGTTGATGAATATGGAGGCGAGCGGTGAAGCGAAGCAGAAAGGATCAGGATAGTGGCTTAGCTTCAATGAATTATTATCAACTTTATGTTCATTTATTGACATTTGCTCTTTAAAATGATGTTTTCCAAGACTGTTTTCTTCTGTTTGGATCATTCCAAACAGAAGAAAAAGTTCTGAACTTTGTTCCTCTAACTTTGTTATGATGGGAGCCTGCAGGCACTATTTCTAAAGTATGTTACATGAGCGCTGCTGCATTAGCGTCTCATTAACCTGCAGACTAAACTCTTGAGGTCTTCTTAAAAGTCTCGATGGCGCAGCAACATTTTCAAGTGAAAACAGGAAACTCTCGTAGTGCTATGGGTGTCCGATTGCACAACGGTGCTGGGAGGCACCGAAAATGAAACTTTCTGAAAATGGCTCCCGGTGTACAACTTTGCGAAAATGTGCCGACTGCATGTCGACAGAAACAACTTCTCTGATATGCTGCTACTGCACGAGCACCGCGGTTGTAGTAACATGTTCTTGTGCAAATCCTCAGTGGACGACACCAAAGGCTGCCTCCAGAGTGTCTTGACTCCCAGTCCACACTCTCCAGGGACGTGGTAGTTTTAACAATCCATCTTCATCATCTGTCATTACGAATGTCTCTTTAGTCACCACTGTTCAGGTTTATAGTACATTGGTCTCACAGCAACAGGAACCACTAATGGCTCAACATGAAAACTGCATAATTTTCAGCCTTTCTGCTGTTTTCGTGCCAATGGACGTTTTATACAGGCTTTAGGCTGTTAAAGATGGTGCGGTCACTGTTGATGCTTGTTACGATCCAACACTGTAATTCCATCAGGTTTAAACGCTCTTTTACTTATTACTGGAGGTGTGGAAATGACTTAAGTTTGGTCATTTTTCAGTGAAGATGTTACAATGTCTGCATTCTTTATGATCTATACTGTTTTATCACAGCTAAATCCCTGCAGACAATCCCCGTCAGCTTTGGGTCATAAGAAAGACACTGGAATTTAAGTTGCATCAGCAAACCAAAAGTTCGAGTTGGACAATCAATAGAAAAATCAAACTTTTGTAAATTAACTTTTTCCATCAACATTACAGGTCAAGCTTGCGCAAAGTCGCAGAAAGCGAACATCAATGTCTGATGCGGCTCATCTCTCCTGACAGACACTCAGAGCTTTGGAGAAACCAAATTGATTCCACAAGCGGTCATGTGAGGACTCCCTTTTTTTTTTGTTTGTTTGTTTGTTTTTGGAAAGATACGAAATTACTGAGAAAGACAGAAATGAATGAGGGCCCAAAAGGAAAAAAAAAAGAAAAAGAAAAGAACTACAACACAAAGCCAGTAGAGACGTTAACTGACAGCACGGCTTCAGCGCTCAGATCTCAAACTCCAAGTCTGTGACAACAGAGATGGCAGCGTCCGTATCGGATGACGGGCCCGATCCATTTGGCTACAGCCGGAGACGACACAAACACAAGCTGTCTGAAGGGAGTAAGGTAGACTTCAATCAGCTAAAAGGTGATAAAACATAATTAATTCAATCACCCACTCAGTCCCACCCCTCCTCCTCTCCCTGTCCTCTGAGAGGAGAGGTAAAAAAAAAAAAGAAGACGCTGTGGAGATGCATTTGCACAGCCAAGTTAATGGAAAACTACACTCGGGGTTTATTTCAGAGCCCTTTCTTCCTATTTATTCAGGACTCAATAACAAGCTTGCATCCAATTCAGTAGCGGTTTCACAATACGACCCTTGCCATTAAATGCTCGCTCGCTCGCACACCCGCCATTACAGATAAAAAGACGGATCTTTATTTGTACACCGTGTCTTCAGACACCTTTGGTAATTAACTGCGGAACCCCCCAAAAACATGAAAAATGAGTGAAAGATGAGAGATAAAAGACGGCAGAGTGAGCAAGCGTACGGGTACACTGGTGCGAGCTGCCCTCGCGCCATTCAAGAGGCCATTAACACCCCAACCAGTCTGCCCTCCCTGCAGCGGGGTCAAGTAGGCTGCGATTACTCCAGCGCGCTACAGCTGCGCCGGTGAAAGAGACACAAGCAGAGAGGGAGTGGATCTAATAAAAAAAACAACAACAAACAAGATGTTTGATTAGTCTGAAACACACGAAACAGTCACAACACAACATTGCGACCAGCTGCCGGTGGTTTCCACACTCATGTTAGACGTCTGATGTTGGGCTGTGGAGTCAAGCGCCAAGGTTTCTTCAGTCAAAGAAACGCTTGGGGAGTGTCTTCATGGACTGGACATGTTTGTCCGCCATGTGAGGAACTTGTGGACAAACACTTGAACTTGATTGCATTGTGTGGTGACCTGAGGTCACCTGGATTCTCACTTTTCCAAGTCTTTGTCTTTTGGATCAGATCAATGAACTTCGGCTCTTTAGTTGATCATTTTTCCTCACATGGACTACTTCTAATAGACACTGACCAATGCAGACCAGTAATACCTCAGAGGATTTGCAAGTTTTGAATTGCCCTGACCCAGAATTCCTCACATTCGTCCATTTTATCTGCTTCAAACACTGACGTCGAGCACAAAAACTGGCCGAGAGGTAAAGAGATCATCAGAGTTCTTCTCTTCACCAGCCAGTGGTTATAATGTTCCGGCTGATCTGTGCATGCGCCTGAAGAATGACTTGTTTGTCAAGACCGTGATGACCTGAAGGGAGAAGTGTGTGATTTGCGAGCGAGCAGGTACGAACAAATCTGAGCTTGAGATGCCCGTTTCAGGAAGAATATCCCTGAGAACCTGAGCACCGGTGAAAGTACAATCCACTTTTCCCCCCCGAGGCACTCGTCTCCCACCAGAGCAAGGTGTGAGGAATGAGAACAATAGCGGTTGAAGGCAGAGTCGTGTTTCAGCACAATTGCAGAACGCTGTAATACAAGGCCGCTACGTCCCGTCTCCCGTGACAACCGAGCCCAGCGCTCCAGGGACTGCTGGGGAACACAGGAGCCGGTTTGTCCTCTCCGGTGTTTCCTGAACACAGCCGGTAGGGGAGTGACCAGTGGAGATACCGCAGCACAGACAAACAAGCAGCTTCCTGTTAAAAAAGAAAACAGATACCTTTTTTACTCTTGAATACCTTCCCGGTGCTGACTTGTTTGACATTAGTTCAATTCCAGTCAATTAAGAATCCATCAGTATTTCCTTTTATTGCATTTTATGCAGAGTGCTGTAGTTCAAAGATGACCAAAAGTGACCCGGAGGAGTGAATCTATCCATCTTCTTTACTGCTTTGTCTAAGTCAGAGTTACAGAGGGCTGGAGTCGATGCCAGGTGAGCCCAGGACCGCGGGGAGCTAACAGGGCGGCCCGCAGGGAACAAGGCTTTCACTGAAAACTGATCAATACAAACAACACAGAGCCTGATGTTCTGAGATCTCGTAAACAGCGTGCTGAACTGCATATTCACGCAAATAGATCTCACATTCAGTTTGCATGCATTTTGTGGGTGATTTGCTGAGAGTAAACAATGAGCGACATCGAACAGAAGTACTGAAATGAAGGTTTTGCATACATCAGGCCCCCGGTTGGATTGAAACGGTGTGGATTCTGTGTTGACTTACATTCACCATGGTGCGAGTGGATGGAGCACAGGAACAAAAAGAACAGTGACATGATGGAGGAAACACGTCTGAGTACACATTCGAGTATAATATACCATAATGTCAGCACATAAAAGTCACGGCAAGCCAGTTGAGGAAATGCTTCTCCTCACAATAACAGATGTTTGTGCGAATTTCTTATGTGCAAAGTTTTATTAGATCAATGCAATACTAAAGTAAGTATTCAAGAAGAGTATGGCCTCCAGAGTGTCATGACTCCCTGTGTGTGTGTATGTGTGTGTGTGTGTCTCTCTGTGCGTGTGGTTTCATTGCAATAACAACCAACAGCATCAACCCATGGCCTAGCGAGTGTAAATGGATATCATTTTCTTAACTTGGCCATACAATCATGAAGCTTTTCTGAAACAAAAGGGCAAAAATGATGTGTTTTAACTTAAAACGTCACGTAAGCAGGGCCTCAGAGTCACTTATCAGCCTCAAGCACAGGTTTGTTTGTTTTTTTGATGCTGCAAGGAAACCAGGGAGAACATGCAAACTCCACACAGAAAAGCCCCAAAGTAAAAAATCAAACATGTGTCCTTGATGTGAAAAGAGGGCAAACCACTATTATCAGTCAACAACAACAATGAAAACACACAGAGACTGAAGACAGTGAGGCACCACTTTTCATAAATGTTTTGTTTTTGCTCTCGAGAGCTAAAGATTCGGTCGACGAGACCTCTGGAATTAATCCCTTTGATTTGAGAATTTATTAGCAAACAGAAGCATTTCAGAGTAATTAGGCAAAAGTGGGAGAATTAGTGGGGGAAAAAAAATTAATTGCTTTGTTCACAGATTGATTCCATGTCACAAGTGATTAAAACTTTTTAAATCAGCACACTGATATTCCAAACTGCCTTTCTCCTCTCGTGTAGCTAAAATAATGCGATCGCAGCCTTATTTTGGTGGCTTTGCTCGCCACCTGATGACAGATCACCACATCACGGTGCAATGTAGCGTAGCCCGCATGCAGGACAGCACATTATAATCCCATTACAAGCCAGTCATTTAGTTTGTATTCATCCTGACAAAGTTGTTTTTGCCCCCCCCCCCCCCCCCCCCCCCCCCAAAAAAAAAAAAAAAAAAAATTTTTAAACTATTTCTGCCAGTCCTGCTCTCGTAATGAATAGCTCCAATCAAACTGTGCTGGCTTCCCAAAGGTGTTTCGCCTGCAACCAGAAGTGGTTAATGAGTGAACTCAAGGCAGGCCAAGCTGCAAAGAAAACCACCTGAAATGTGTTTTTAGAAACAATTAAAATCAAGATATGGACGCTTTCCAAAGTTTAAATAGAGCTTTTTGTTCTCTCTGTAATGTGGGTGACAGTTATGAAAGACCTGCGAGAAAAGGAACATTTTAAAAAAAGAGAGAGAGTGAGAGAGAGAGACGCACAATGAGAGAGAGCAGGACAGAAACACACACAGGTTTCTGTCTGAATGTGGATAATTACATTTCTACCTTTCTCTGGCAGTTGCATAGCCTTAATGCTGGTAATTAATTTCATTATTTTTGGCCCTGACTGTTGAGTGCAGATTAGTTCTCTCTGAGTTGTGGGGATAAACACGCGGTAATTGCTTATTACTCTCAGAGCCCGCATTAGATTATCCTAAAGCCAGCGAATTAGAAAATATCCAATCACCTTTAGCTAAAGCTCAGAACCTGCTGCGGTTATTGTCGCCGCGTGTTTCCGTTTGCCCGATCCATCCCGTGGGTCAATGTTTGACTTCATTTTCTCAATTCAGGATGAGATTATTCATTAGAAATGCCTTCGACTTGCATTTCTTTGAGCCGGAGTAAAATGAAAGCAAGACTCTTTAATAGCACTGAACACTCTTTTCTTTTGGAAAACATCCAACCACACGTTCAACTGTTAATTCTTCCTAAAAGTTAAGGTTGCCGGGAGTTCATCCCAGCTAACAATAGTATCAGAGAACACACAGCCACACAGATCTAAGGGTCACACGAACACAGCTCAGTTCCAACTGTTGGAGAAAAACTAAGTGAGTTTGACACCAGTTGATGAGATGTCATCACCTGTGTTTGGACAAAGAAACACAGAGAACAAGAAAACTCCACAGAAAGACATTCTGTAAAATGTATACATATAATTTTCAAACGAAACGTGATTTTTTTTGGACAAAAACAGGAAACCCAGCCATTATTGATGAGAACCGACGCTGGCCGTTGCAGTTCCACGTTGTTTGAATTGACCTGATGGAGGAGTTTATCCGGGGAAACTCTCAGTTCTGTCTTTTCTCAATGGCAAGTCACAGTAAAGACACGGAACGCACGTGTGCTTGGAAAGCGACAGGAAACACCGCAGATGCACCGTCCACATGACAGCACACCTCCTGCGTCCATTTAACACACGCTTGACTTGTAAAATAAGCAACTCAGAGTTTTCAACGCCCTTGGAAAGTTAACTTTATTTCCTATTAATAGCCCGAGATGAAAAACCAATTATTTCCCAGCATAGCTCTCTCTCGTTAAGTTGTGAATGCTCCTTATCGCGTGTGTGTTTCGCCATGTTCCTCCTTGTTTTCACATGTCACCCAGGTTGCAGACTTTCCTGTGAGTTTTCAAAGGACTGTTTTTTTTTTGTTTTTTTTTTTAGGTGAGATTTTCAGGTTAAACTCTGATTTCCATTGTGTTGTGGCATCAGGAAAATGAATTACAGCCAGCGCCGCGCGGCAGCAGGTGTGATGTTTTTGAGTTTCAATTTAGCAGCTGATAATCAAACAGCAGCAGGCGGTGGAGGTGATGCTGGGAGGAAACCGCGTACAGACGAGCGCAGGGAGGTGTGAACTCGTTTGCCTCTGGTTCATACAATTGGTTCAAGTCGGTTCGGAGGGTTTTCCTTTAAAGCGGTCCACAGAAACAAGCGTGAGCGTAGAAAAGCACAGAGAAACCAAGCAGGCTGGAGACAGAACGTGATGGTTAAAAGGATGACATATTAAATGTTTTATAAAACATGACAAAATATTGCAAAGCAGCAACAATTAAAGGATTAAAAAACAAATTTTAGATTTTTAATCCTTTTTGTGCATTGCTATTATGCTTTCTTGGCATGCTTTGCTTTAAGTGTTTATCACCACAGCTGTTTTAAAGGTGCTGTAGGCAGGATTTTGCTAGTCAACGCTAATTTTTCTGTGTTTTCTTTGGATTAAATGTTAGAGTATCCATTGATAATCCTTTAGGAGTGTAGCATAAGTGCACTACCGCGAGGGCGCAGCGTTTCCATCTGTCTCTGTTCTGAGCTGAAAAGGAATCTCGACAGCTCCAGGTATCTTTGACCAATCAGAAGAGCCCCTGAGGCTCTAACCGTCATTGGTCGAGGGTCGTTCGTCGCACGTTCTTGTGGGAGGGGCTTAACTTGCGTGAGGGCGTGATGTCAGAGAAAACAGGACAGGATTGGCTGTGCTGGGTTTCAAATGGCCATCTTAGATGGGTCAAATCGCCATCTTGCTTAGGTAACCCTAAGCAAGATGGCGGAGATGCGGAATCCTGCCTACAGCACCTTTAAAAGCCCTGAGATTAATTTGAACTGTTCTATGTTGAAGAATAATGGAGCTGTCATCTAGTGTTTACTGCCGGTGCTGCATGTTAGCCGGTTAGGTACAAGTGTGTATAATCACGTCGTTTTTTTGTATATATGTTGGTATAAATTAAAAATGCTGCGATCTACTGTACTTTAAAATATTTGCACCTAAAAATGTATAATATTTATGATACAGCGTGTACATTTTTGCAAGTTTTACATATTTATTAATACATTGTTCAAATTATTCATACAACACTTTTTGTTTTTTTTTAATTTTGAGAGAAGTTTTTTTTAAGATCAAGTCAGGGAAATAACCATCAACCAGTCCGCGTTGATGTTGCATCTCACCTTCAAACTCCCATATAAAATGGGAAAGTACAAAAAAAGTAATATTGTATTATTAGTGCTTTCTGTTTTGCTATTTTGGTCTGTCCTTTATAAAAAAAAACAAAAACAAAAAACAAACAATCAAATCCTGAGATAAATGACTTTTTTTTGGTTAAAAGAACAGTTTCTGTCTGAGTTTCATTCTCATTCTCCCTATTTTTGGTTATTATTGAGCATAGTCAGAGTAAAGGAACATCTCAGGATGATTAGAATAAAAAAATGTCTTATTTTTCTCATTATGATTGTCAAAAGTGTTGAGGTGTTATGTAAAGAAGCTCGGAGCTAAGTTATACCTCCCTGCACTCTTATCTCTTTGAATTAAAGGGACTTTTTGATGTTTCTCTATTCACACTCTGAAAACTTCACGGATTTCATAAGTTCTGAAGTACAAAAATATCTAACATACAGGGCACGCATGAAATGTATCCACGAGCGGTAAATTTGTAGTAATCCACTTCAACTTTCTTCTGTCTTGTACGAAACACCCAAAACCCAAACCCGATGCTCCTCCTTTGTGTGGAAACACGAGTATCTCTGCGACTCGGAGCTCGGTATCAAGCTCAAAGAAAGCCAACGTCCTTATCTGTCGCCAACAGCGGAAAATCTACCCGGGAGCGGCGTCGCAGAGTGGGCTGTCGTTGAATGGGTCATAAGATCTCTGCACTGACACCTCGCACTCCGTCGGGTATTATGAGAAGTTGACGGGGAACCGAGGGCGAGGCTTGTGACAATGCCTCTTTGAACGCGGCCGGTTTTCAACGGAGCTCAAAGCAAACGTAACGAGATCCAAGCAGCCGGGAGAGGAGGCGAGGGAGACGTCGGAGAAAGAAGGGGGGAAGACAGAAATGGATTACTGCGGAAACAGAAAAACAAATACTGCCAAGAATATCTGTGCACCTGCTCTGCATGTACTCATTTCAGTCGCTTCACGCTTTGTTTGGACATCTTATTGAAATCTCTTGGAGGCTACAGATGTTTGCTGGGTGATTTGTTCCTGTTGCCGACTGAGGACCCAAACTTTCTGAAGGTCTGTACACGTGCTAAAGAATCATTCTGGCTCATTTTGTTGTGATTCCAGTTGACTTTCTCCGAGTTTAGACTGTAAGAAGCACTGCTTCATGGCTCTTTCTGTAACTTGAACTGCAATTGTGAACTTTCCATTCAGAATTTTGACTCCAACCTTCTGTGTTTGTTGCAATGCAGCAGAAGTTCAGATGTTGATGGCTCGTCAGTGTGTTAAAAGGGCAATTATCTGGCTGATATCCCAATGTTTAAAAGTGCAGTTTGTGCAATAAGGTCACTTTTGACCACTGGGTGGCAGCAGTGAGCTCCCTCTGAGTTTGCAGTTCAAATTTCCTGTTTTTATCTGTGTCCTTGTGGTAAAAAAATGGAACTACACAACCACTCAGGTCATAACTAACTGCTTCGATTGTTAACTATCGAAAGACAACTTTAGAATACAGACCGAATGAGTTAGTGACAGTTCAGGGTTCTGAAAGGCCGAGGAACACTTTCCAATCTCTGATAATGAAGCCAAGCACTGATGGAGGCGTCCAGTCCTCCCAGCATACAAACAGCAGGAGTCGGCGTCAAACATGCTTCAGACTGATATCTCAAACCTTTTTTTTTGGGATTGTTTCTAAAAAAAAAAAAAAAAAAAAAAAAAAACCAGACTCCCTCTCAGGTTTCAGATATTCTAATACACCCTGAGAAGCCAAACGCAGGTGGATACACACCTTCAGAATGAGTTTTCTTTGACAGGTGTGAATTAAATTTTGTCAACCTGAGCAGGAAAAGCCTCTGGCTACTGAATGTTAGTTGATAATGTAAGTAAGTGCAGAAGTTGGTCATTTCCATAATTTTCAGGGGGTTATCACTACTGACTACTCCAGTTTTTTCTTTTTCTTTTTCCGGCCACTTATAGAGAAAGTACAGCAGAAAGGTGCTTTACAATCTCAGCTGCTTTTAGTCTGTTTCTTTCATCTTTACTACTCGAATGAATTTACTCTCAAGCAGGTTTCTACTGTAGCAGCTCATATATTTTGACCTGCAACGACAAATTAGAGAGACATATTATAACGTTATACATATAGTTATGTCTGCATCTTCATGGATTTCAGTTGGGCAACTATTTAAAATCAACATGAAAAATGTAAATCTTTAAGTGTAAAACTCATCTAAGTGGAATGAAATTGTCATCAGATATCCTCAAAAGCTTTCGCAAACAAAATGTTTCCGCCTAAAAAAAATAGACTGGATTCTTGCAAAAATGTGTCACTTTCAGAAAAGTGACATTTCATAACTTTCATGAACTGATCACGGCTATTCATAAGAATTAAGTGAACAGTTAAACTTGTTATCTTGACCCCATTTATCTTTACAGTGATTTTGTCTCTTCTTCAAAGGTTTTTGGGAAGACTTTCCTCAAAGCGTTTTTAGTCTTACACTGTAAATTCTAACAAGTTAACTTTACTCAAACGAATCTAGGAAACCGATTACCTTGGGAAATTTAAGTAAAGGAACTTAACTGTGTCAAGTAGAGTGAAATTATCATACCTGAGTGAGCTGCTTCTTTTAAAGTTGTGAGCACTGAAAGCATCTGAGTAACGTTAACTTCCAACCAAGTATTTTTAATTAAAATTCCTTGAGTCGAATTGATATATTCCACCAAACTAATTCTCGCACGGTCTGGGGATCAAACCCATGACCTTCTGATTTTAAGGCAAGAGCACTAACTGCTCTGCCGACTCCACCGCTGATGAGAAGACACATGGACTTCAGTGTGTGAGCAGTACTTAATACTACATAAAATGCACTTCATGTACCTTAGATCAGCTTACTTAAAAATAATAACTCCCAAAAATAGCTTTATGAAAACCATTATTTATTTATTTTGTGTGTGTGTGTGTGTGTGTGTGTGTTCGTATTTGCAAACAGCAACAACAGTCATCAGAGGTCAACTTTGGCTGAAACGTTCCGGATTAAAGCATGGTGGCTTTACAAGAACTTCTCCAACACAATGTCTACATCGGGAGTCCGTACTTTCAAATTACAAACAAAAGCTGGAATCAAGGCCAGCCTGTCGTTTTGGGGCTGTCTGCACCGCTTCAACAGCTTGCATGTTAATGCCTCGTTCTTCTTCGTTGGTAAACGCGCGCCAAGCGGAAATGGTCACAAACTGCGCCACACACTCAGAAGAGTCAAGTAAATATCACTGAGTGGAACAAGTAAGCGTGGAAAAAGAAATTCAGCAGAAATTCAGTTGAATATACTATTTACACCTAAGTCATGTCAATGTTTGCATTTTCAGTGCAAATGTAAACTTGTTGCTCCTGCTCTGTTTATTCTCAAATCTGCATCTTTGCTCTTTGTTTGGACATTTCACTTCTGTTGGACGCTCATGAAGCGAGCAAATCAAGCAAATACCTCGCTGGCTGACTTTTGGCCCACACTGAAAGGGCTTTGAATGTTTTTGTTTTTTTTTTTTTTCCCACTCATCCAAACTGAAGATCCAAGTCTTACAGTTAAGTACTTCCAGTTTACACAAGCCTGTCAAACTTTCTCTTAACAAGGTTACTTCAGTCCAGGCTGTGGTTGCACTTCCCTGATTGGCTGATCGTGAAATGGAGACAAATAAGGAGTTTTCAGGGGGTTAGGTGGAGCTTACAAGGAAATTCAAACTTTGAAATGGATTTTGTCTTGTATTAATTCTGAGCTGTCTCAGTTGAGAAAAAACAAAGAGAGAGAAATGTGAAACGTTAAAATGTATCCATCACCTGGACACAAATACGACCCTTCGAATAATCACACTGCTCACTATTTGATACGTAAACAACACGCCGGCTGCGGACGCTCCCCTGCTTCCAGCTGAGCGTGGATCAATTCATGTAGATTCAAAGTGCAAAATTAGCCGACATACGAGAGCGCTAAAAACAAGGCAATCTCATTTGAGGACCATTATTTCAAAAACCTTGGGTCAGGTAGTCTTCAATCACTGCAGAATTGCGCAAAGAGGTGGGAGTAATGGGGATTTAATCTGAGAACCAACAGCTCATTTCCCCCTCCTGGGACCTGCAGCAGATTAATGCGGCCATGCTAGATGTTGTAGATTGGCTTGATGTGATTTGCTGAAAACCCCTCATTCGTCTCCATCACGCTGTGGTCATGCCGTAGCAAGACTGTGTAGTGGTTCGTCCTCTCGCCTCACAGCGACCGGACCCGAATCTGACTTTTTTTGTGCGGAGTTTGCATGTTCTCATTGTGCATGAGTAGGCTTCCCACTGCCATGCAAAAATGTGTTAAAGTATTTTAGATCATTTTTAGTAGTAGGACTCCATTCATCCATTTTTGTTCCTTCTTAGTCTGTGCGGCTCTGGGTCTCTCCTGAACGACTGAACCCGTCACTTTATCTTCAGGAGGTAGCACTCGGTTCGGGACGGAAAAAAAAAAGCATTAATTGCAATATATGAATGAATAAACACACTTACATATGTGTCTACAAAATTCTGATTTTTTTTTCTCATTTAAGTCTAACAGTATGAATAACTCCATGTTCATATGTCCATCATGCACTTGCCCATTGGATGAAGTGCTTTAAACACAGTAGTTTGATGTCTGTGAGTTTCCAGCATTGGTATAATATGGTAGAATGAGAGAAGGGAGGAGAATAGGAAACTATTACACAAACGGTTTCTGTCACTAGGAAATAGAGTCGTCGAGCTGCCGCTAACTCGCTGTTAACTCCCAGCACATTCCTTTGACCTCTCTTTTTCACCCACTCACCTTCGGTTAAACTAAAGCTCTGTCAAACACACCCCGATCCAGCTCTTTCACAAACCTACGGAAGCAATCTTCAACCTTTCATTTCTATAAACAGGATTATTAAGGCTGGACGCTGAACGCTGCCGGGTCACGGCGGTGCGATCTAAAGGACTTGAATTGAAAGGAACTTTCTCAAAGGCACTGACTAACATGTGACCGTGCTGCTTTGTGTTAGCTTGATGATGGATAGCAGCTACTCCAAGGTGCTCATTACCTTTTGTCCAGTGTTAGCAGAGATGGACTCTGCGACCCTAAGTCGGATATAAAGGGTATCCAGGATGGATAAACGCTATGCTGCTCCCTTATGATACTGCGGACAGGTCAATCATTTATATTCTGCCTATACTGCGTCTTCCACTCACCTGCAAGCTAATGAACAGGCGTGCATCTCCTCTGACCTCTCCAGTATAAAAACCTTCATCTTCTTATGGGAGATGACAAGTCAACAGTCAACATAATCACATCAGCTTATTAATAGATCCTGACTCACCTCACACATCATCCTCGCGTTTTCTCACTGTCAAGTGGGAACAAACGCTTGCAGTGCGCAGAGACGCAGAGCATGGTAGAACTCTGAGTAAATTCCCTGTGAAGGACTGGAGGAGCTTTCCTGGGACGCAGCAGCCTGGCCCTGCCACTAAAGGTAATGGGGTCAGACAGCTGCACATTAGTTGTGGATCATCTGCTTTGACAATGCCGCTGATCTCAGTGGGTGACGGCATCGCAGAGCGGAGCGGAGCGCCGTACCTGTACCTGCCAGGCATTTCTGTACTCGCTGCAGAGCGAGGGCAGCGATCTGAGTGCCTTTTCTTCCCTCACTTCCCAGGTAACGCTTCACGCCTGGCGGACTCGCACAGACGTCCGCGCTCTCTGCGTGCGAGGGGGGTTGGCAGGTTTTGGATTCATGCAAAAAAACGCAGCGAAGCAGGTGCGAACACGCTCTCTTATCACAAGCTTCCGAGTGTACACGCTGTAATATTCAGCACCTCCTTCTCGCGGCCTTTGTTAGAACCGCTCAACTCCCGGGGAGATGGGAGGTCAGGCCATTCATTTCACAGAAACAAGAGCGGATCAGACCGAGAGAGCCGCATCTCCCCACGGCTCCCCATTCGAACAAGACAAACACGAGGCCCGTAATTAAAGATGTAACAAAAGCTCTGTCAATTGTTTCTGCACTCATCTCCGCCGGCGCGTCGCCTCGCATTACGACACAATGCTTAGTCTGCCGTGTGCCCGGACTCAAGGCTGCAAGCTGAGGTTCAGATGCCCTCACATCGTCTTGGCTCGGAAAAAAGAGGAACAAAAAAAAATCTCATCTGCTCCAGCTCCTGTTTTTCTTTTGTTTTAAGCTTCATAATATCAGCGGAGGAGATAATGAAATCCTTCAGTGCTCATAGTGATTTATATTGCATGACTGAGCAGGTAGGGATTTGGCGTCTCGCTCAAGGACGCCTTGACAGCGCACATGGCTGTTTGATGGACGTGTGCCGGGTGGAGAGGGAATTGAACCTGTGAGCAGATTTGATTTCTTTTCTGCTACCAGCATCTCTCAGAGACAGAGCGGCTCTGAGGGCAGGAATAATCTTATTGATAAAGTTGAAACTCAGTAAGCAGAGTGAAGGAACCGCAGTGTTTGTGAGGTAACTTAGAGCAGGCGGTGTTTCCGGTTGACGGCGGACCGCTCCGACTGTCAGCCAGTGTCTGACGGAGGTGTTCAGTTGGGATTTGGTAAATTAATTGGGAGTTAAATGAACTGCGGGGTTACTGAACTCTCATCATGCTTCACATAAGCCTCATTAAATATGTTGACTTAGTTTAAAGTTAAATTGAAAAAAGAGGAGAAGATCTGGTCCTATAAAGGAGCTGATCGTCTATGGCAAGATTTTAAGGTTAAAAAAAAAAACATGCAACATTTGACAACTGATTTTAAGTAAACAATAAACTGACCAGACCTTTGAATGCAGAATTTTCCATCAATGCTTCAAACCTGTGTGATTTGACCTACCAACGGTGGAGTCTACATAGGAAATCCTTCAGCGGTTCACTGCATTCGCTGGGTCACTTCCTCCAGCGATGAACTCTAAAATAGTCTGACACTAACTGATATTCTGCTCCAAATACCTCATGTCACGCTGACTTTCCGGCTACACCGTCGCCACCGAATTTGCAGATGTCAATTCGGTGAATGTGGAGGTGTCACATTATCCCGTTCTCTGCATAAGGAATGAATTCTGGTTTAATTTTCCCGCAGACAATGCCCAGATCAGCCCCAGAAGTGTCACATCTTCACAAACTCATTCACAGCGGTGGCGGCGGCGGCGGTGACGGCAATTAATTGTGACTTAAGGAGCCTCCGCCTGCTTTCTTCTACGTTCATCAATACCAAATGTTTCCACAATCTTAGGACAGTTTTTGTCAGCTCTGTAAATTAGGTATTAAGAATTTTCCTTTGCTCTCTCTCACCGTCTATCCAGCAAACGCACACACAAAAAAAGAAAAAAGCCCTCTTCTTTAGAAATAAGTGATGGTGACGCTTCCCTCCGACGCCTCCGGATTCAGCAGTCCCGAATCCCGCTCTGCTGTGGAGCTGAGCGCAGCAGTCGAGTCATTAGAGCAGTCAGAGAGGAATGATTTCAGATCAGTCTGTCACCAACCCCTGGGTTCCTACCCCAGAGTCCTATTAATAGGGACATTATTAAATCAGCTAGAAAAACAGGTGCCAGAATTTCCTGCAAATCAAGCAGCCACTTAAACCGTTGTTTGATTCCCGCTCTCCCTCATTCTTCTGCTTCTGCTCCTCTTTCATCTACTGGATGAGGCTCGGTTTGCAGCTACGCGGTAAATAGAGAGCTCAGGATACAATATATTCATCGTGCGAGATTCAAAAGTTCACACGTCAACACACCTGTTGAGGAGCCGGATGAAGAGGCGAGGGCGCCTTTGGAAATGTGCACCGCTGTTCCTAATTCAAGAGTGCAACTTTAGAACAGTCTCTGGTTTGGCGTCTGTTCTGGAGTCTCTGATTTCATGGCTGGTTAGTGGATCCCACTCTCTCCCTGTCAGATCAACCCTCCTCCATCATGTCAGGTTCTCGTGTCGTGTTTAACGCTAATGTTGCTTGTGTGTGCACTCCGATGTGGGTGGGTACACACACACACACACACACACACACACACACACACACACACAGTTGTGTACCTGTTACTCAGTGACACCGTAAAGTCACCAACATGCGAGTTCTCAGCATAATCACTAAGTGCGGATATGGAAAAAGTTGCATTCTTTGGTAAAAGGGTTCATGGCTACAGTCCAAAACGTCTCTGACCTCCGGATGGCGTGTTTGTACGGAAAAAAGAAAAAAAAAAGCAAGTTTCCGAGACCCAGGACCTTCTGAGACGATCGGGTCCTTTCGAGCTTTTAGTTGCCAGGTGACAGAGGAGGAAATATTATCCCCCGTACGATCTGACGGCACGTGTCGCTTCAGACCTTGAGAGCTTGACTCCAGGTGGAGGCAGGTCTTCATCACTACTGTAATTGTTTTTTTTCACGCACTGGTGGTTAACGGGCTCAACAAACAGCTCCATCTCGGCAGCGAGTTTGAGGATAATGAAACAAATAATGCGCCCTCTCCTCCTGTGTTTGGGTATTATTGTGTTCATTTAGATGGAAAAAGCCGAACTTTTCATGCAAGTAGTTTTAAAAGGAGCCGCTGGTTTCACTGCTGCGATAAGCCAGATTTATTCCAGAGGAGAGGAGAGTTGGTGATGGTGTTCTTTAAACCCCCGCTGAACTATTCCTCTCTCTGATCACTGGATCAGTGTGGAACTACAAACACACAGAAACCAACAAAGGAGACATTTATCCGGTGTGTGTTTGTTTCTGGTTAGCTGCGGCCGCCTGCGCACACACTCCTCGCATACCAAACATGTAATGGAGCGCGCTCGCTCCCCCTAATTGTTATTCTATTGACTCGACGGAGAGGGGGGTAGGGACTCTGACTTGGCTAAACCTGCTGATATGAGACGCGTGCGCCGGCTGCTGAGCTCCAGCCCCTTCTGAACCGGAGAAATTAATCCAATCGGTTAAATAAGTTCAGGGGAAAAGCCGCAAAGTTCGCAAATGCTGCTCTGCGGTGCAGAGGTGCTCACAGTCCTGACTCGAGTTCAAGTATGGAATCGTCTTGAGAAAAAAAGTGAGCGAAAGTACATATTTGGTACTTTTTTGACTTTAAACATTTTTTTTTTGTGTACTTAAATAAGTAAGTTAATGAATCCGATCTGTGTCACTGCAAATGATTTCGCCGCGTTATCCGGATCAGTCACATACCACCACGGCCAACAGTGTTCATTTTTCCTTCTACATGACTCAAAAGTATTAGAAGTACTTTGAACACAACGAGGATAACTGTTACCAACAGGTGCTTTGATTTATACTGTGTAACTGAATCATCCTCAGAGCTTAAAACAAGAAACAAGCCCGTTTGAAGAAGATAAAAGTAAAGATATCTGTCTTCACATAAAGGGTGGAAAAAAAAAAAACTTCTAAACTAAAGAAACTTAAAAGTATGTACTGTCCTACTGTAATAAAGTAGAAATACAGTATGTCTCCAGATTGACTGCAGTGTGAGTTAAAATCCTTTGGAAGTGGCTGCTCTGTTTCATTTGGAGGAATATGTTTTGTTTTCTTCTTACTAAATTCATTTTGTTGGTTTACATGTAAATAATTGAGCAGGAGTAACATTGCAGACAGCAAACATTCATAATTCAGGCCTTTCATGTTCAGTGTGCGGCTCGCCGCTCGGATCGGCGGCGACGTATGTGAGCGCCCTTAATTTCTACTTCAAAAGCCTTTCAATGCCAGATTCGCAGATGAGGGTCACGGGGACGGAGCCGAGTGGAGGTTATGGGTAATGACAGAGCAGGGAGGGGGTAAATATCAGAGGAAGGCGCGTCGCGCCGTTCCTGAGGTTTTGGCGGTCCCGCTGCTCCGAGGCCCCCGCGTCTCCTCGGCTCCTGTCAGCTCATCAAGGCCGAGTCCCTGCCTATCCCCGATGGAACGCCGCATCAAACAGCCCGGGGAGCCTTTCATCCCGAACAGAATGCCGCCTCTTGTCACAGCGGAGGCTCGGCGGCACACGGATGGCGGAGTTTAACGCGGCGGAGTGAAAGTCGACACCCTGCCGAGGTGGCACAGCTCGAGACACGAGGGGAGCGAGGCGGAAAGGTCACCGGGAGAAACGGGGATCTGAGACCAAAAAGCTGGAACCAAGGAGCAGCCACTTAATGTCAGGATTCACTCTTTCGACCCTGTGCCAATTCTGACGTCTCACAATTAAGGTCAAACATCTTATTTTGGTCTTTTCCACCAATTACCGCAAAGGTTACTACTGCTCAACTTCTGTACACAAATCCTCCTCCACGTGTGAGTGTGTGCGAGTGTGTGAGTGTGTGTGAGTGCGCCTCCCTCGACAACAACGCAACGGCTTCCCCACGTAATTTCCTTTTGTTTCGACCCGTAGCCAAAATCAGACATGAAAAGGCTCGACTGCACACCCCAAAGACACAGAAGAGCTCTTTGTACTCAGGCTTGTTCTGCTCCATGCCATTTTTAATCTCGGGCAGAAGGGAAGAGAGCTGCTCCTCTTATCTTAGATGACATGGAGGCTTTGCTCCCTCTCTCCGGAGCTCTCTCATCTCCTTCTTCTGAAACCTAACCCTCTTTCATGCCTTCCCCTGGTGGTGGTTGTGGTGGCGAAGCGATACGCCAAATGAGAGTGGCTGGATTTTTGTTTAGGTTATTCCCTCTGAAGGCTGCTACGTGATAAGTGTGAGGGTAAAGAAGCGGAGCATTACCTTCCCCGCGCAATGTTTTTCATCAAGTCTGGCGCACCGAACTGTTGTCATTATTTTTAATTGCCTATTTGTTGCACAGCACTATTAGGAGCTTATTTAACTTCCAATCTTGGGTGAAGCAGGTCAGGGGTGTTTATTCAGCTCTCTCTGGTTCCACACTTTCCCAAATGTTGATACGAAAAGAGTAGTGTTCAAATAAATTCAAGGGTTTTTTTTTTGTGGAAATGGTGGAGATGAATTAGTCGGGAAACGTTTGTGTTGCTCATCACAATAGCTTGAGTAAGAGTGCCGGACAAGACTTGCCAGCTTTTTTTCCTGGTGGTAAAATGAGGTACTGCAACAAAAACCTTCACATCATATTTCGCTTCTGTTCAGTTTTGTTCTGTTCCAATTTTTCTAATTTCCAGACACACTTATTCCTGTCTTTCTTTCATATGTTGTCCCTATAAAATGTAACATTTAAAGACACTTCATCATTCGCATTCATTGCTGATTGACTGGAAAGAGCAACAAGTAATGTTTAGGCTGTTTTCATGCAGATCTTTGCCAAAAGTTTGGTTTGAAAAAAAAAAAAGCATCTGGATGTTTTTCTCCATGTAATCATTAGCATTGTGAGCTAAATGCTCAACTTGCCTTTTAGCAGTCAGTTGTTACCTAAAGAACTATCACACTCATGTCAGATACTGTGAGATCTCCTGGAAGGGACCACAGCGTTTAGTTGGGCATGGTGAAAATGTTACGTTTGTTTCGCGTTGTACATTAGCTGAATGTTGAAAACTTCACTTTGTGTTGTTCGATTCGGTAACCAAAAACATTTCAACCATGATATCATGTGTGAAGACGAAAACTAACACTGCACAACAGACAATGAAGTTACCAAACATCACTATGAGAAAAGGAACACAGCAACAAGGTGTTGTCGCAGGGCTGATTAATAGATACAACAGGGAAACTGCATGTAAGCCTAACAGCCATGAAATGTGCTTTCCCCATGAGAGTTAGGAGCACCTCGTGTAAAAGGTTCTCAGAGGTGACAGAACAAGTCACGGCTCTTATAGAGTTAAAGCCAGAACTCTGAAGGGAAGGCGGACTCGGTCCGACGGGTGAAAGCACCGTGTCCTCATCACATCCCGCGTATCACCGCAAATCCAAAGTCAGTCCACAACCAGAACACAACTGTATCCAATCTATTGCTACGGCGGATCTGGGCCTTTGTGACGAAGCCCCCCCCCCCGAAGGGACTTGTTTTCCAGACGTCCACCGCCGGATCACACAGGAGCCTTTCCATAAAGCACTATGGCTTCAATTCGTTCTGCCAATTACGATCTTCTGCTCCGTCACGGTGATGGAAGGTGCTGTTCAGCGGGCCTGAAAGCCACCGTCTCCTCGGCCCGGCCCGACAAAGAGGGAGGCTCTTTTGACTGGGACTGGGGGTCCAGTCAAGCATTCGCTAACAGATTGACTGGGGCGCTAACCAGTCAGGTCTTCAAAGGGACAAAGACAGGGAGGGGTAGAGGGGAGGAGGAAGGGGGGTGGCGGTGAAGAAGAATGACCTGCCAAATGAGAAAGAAGACATATTGAAAGGGACAGAGTGGGAGAGAGCGAAAACATATTGAACCGACGGAGAAGTACAACCTTTTGACCATCTGGCTCGGCGGGTGACAACAGCCTTCATCTGTATTTTTAGAGGCGTACAACACACCAAATTACTCTGTCAGGAAGATTAAGGAGAGTCAAAGGGCTTTCGAGTGGAAGGAGGGAAAAGGAAAAAAAAAAAAAGAGCAAAGTTATCCCGTTGGGGTGACGAACACGGTAGAGAAACTTTCGCCAGCATCCTCGTGGAGCTCCATCACTTTATTTCGTCTCTAAATGCATTTCAGACACAGCTCAGCCCGGGTAATGAAAAAAATACCAAATAGGAACCCAGGCAGCAGGAGCCCACAACGCTCTCTGTGTAATATATTCTCATTTCTGTTTAAACATGGTTGGGTACATCTCCAATATGATTTCACTTCCCCCCACCGTCCGTCTCCTCCTGAGGAAGAATCTGCGCGAGCCTCCAGTCTGAAAAGCTCCTTTTTGCTGCATTAATTCCATGATTGCTTAAATGAAACACTGCTATTTTCCCCGCCCGGCGCTAAACAGGGATCACATCTCCGTGACCATGACTAATCTTCCGCTGCTCTTATTGTGCGTGCTGGCGTGCGCCTAATTTTTCGGGATCTTTTTGCCAATTTGGAAAACTAATTGCTTTGACTCTGACCAGGCAAGCGGCGGAATATAACACAGCTTAAAGCTTCATCTTTTATGCCCATAAACCCCCCCTCCAGCACATCCAGACCCTTGTACAACATCGACTCATTAAAATGCATTAGGGCAGGTCCCTGGCTGTATGTTGGAAGGTGATGCTCTTTACTTTTTTTTTTCCTGCTTGGTTGGTCGGTGATCCTTCGCCCATGGCAATCTCCACTTTTACTCGCCACTTTATTCACTTGCAAATACCCCCGGGGATGAGATGGGTCGCCTTTGTGGATGCATGCCGGAGCATTTCCCTCCACCTCCTCTCACTCCTGCCTGATTTTGCACCCCTTCCTCCCTGCTGTCAATCCCTCCCCTCCCTCTTTTTTTTTTTTTTTTTCCTGTCTCCAACCTCATCCCCGCATCCACATGCCCGGGGTTTGTAGATTGCTGGATTACCGCCCGAGCCGGGGGGAGGTCGTCCCACTGATTGTAAAGAGAGGGACAATTGGTCCTTTAGTCTGATTGGGTCTCCAGATAGGCAACAGCCTGGATGAGAGTGTGCAGACAGGCATGAGAGGCAGAGAGCAGCGGTGACAGAGCAGAGGCAGCACAAGAAGATATATATTTATTTATATACAGACGAGAGGGAGGAAGAGCGAGAGAGAGAGCGAGAGAGAGGGGGAAACTTTACAAAGAGGCCAGCGAGAGAGAGAGAGTGAGAGAGCACGAGTGAGCGTGGACTCAAGGTGACTTTAGGGAAACTGATGCACTGCAGGCAGCAGCTTTCACAACTTTTACAAGGGAAATTTAGCAAGCGTGCAGAGAAAGGAAGAACAAAGAGATAAGAGAAGAAGAGTATTTTCCACATAAGGAGGAATAAAGTTTGGAGAGAGAAAAAAAAAAGGTAAGTCATGGATTTCCTCCTCTTCTTTTTTTTTTTTTTTTTAAAGCATTTATTTTTTGACTTTCACCGGTCACGTTTTGAACAGTGCCGATAAGAAATGCCAGCGAGGCTTTCAAGGTGTAAACAGGTTCCAGCGAGCAACTCGGTTCCAGAGTGACTTGGGATTTGTCAGCTGATGAAAGTGACACGAGGAGGAGAAATGTGATAGTCCATGGTGGGTTTGGTTGGCTTTTTTTTTTTTTTTTTTTTAATGGTGTTAATTGATAAGCGGGGTTTACAGAAACAGGCATGTCCGCCTGTCAGAGCAGGTCACGGTGAATTTTCAAAGTGGGAGGAAAGGATGGATTCTGGCAGGTTCGAAACTTTCTGAGGCTTCAGCGCTCGACTTCAAACGCGCTGAAGGGGAGGAACGCCTGTTTGCCGACCTTTGTTTTCTATTCAGACCTATGTTCTCATCTTTCCAGATGATTTTTTTTCCCCCTGCTTTCCTGCTATCAATCGCATTAAGCCGTCACCTGGCAAACAAGAAGGCAGACCGCCTGACATGCGAGACTCTTCTCGCACGTTACGAGCCAGCTGCTGTCAGCGAGGGGATTTTCTCAAAGATTGTGCCCCCGCAGCAGTAACACCTTTCAGGTTTTTTCCTCGAGGGCACTCGCAGGTTACGGCGTCTCCAATGACATTTCCAGGGGACCATCAGGAAGCGGGAGTCTCTTCCCCTCATTTCCAGATGAAATTCAAAAAGTGATTACAGGCTGGCGATTAATTTGAATGGATCCGTCCCCAAGACGCCGCCGTTTAATTTGCGACACTGATTGCAAACTTTTCCAGACGATGCTCATGCGTGGTGACATCATTTCCACGCGCCAGTAGCTGGGATGAATGCCAGTTTGTGTGATTTAATTTCTCCATAAATGACAAGGCTCCTTTTATGGCCTCCACCGGGCGGGAGATGAATGAAGAGAATGTGCGTCGGGGAAGGAAGGAGGGAGGCGGAAGGGAGGGAGGGATGGGATGACGGAAAAAAGTTGGATACAGATGTTGAAAAGTACTGAGATACAGAAATGAGGGAAAGTCAATTGAGGGGTTTTTTGTTTTAATTCAAAGGGGAACTCTGATACAGCCGAGCAGGGGAAACTCTGCGGAGGAATAGAGCCGGTTGATGGTTCAATCCTTCATTTCTGCCCGCCTTTGGGCAGGACACTGAACCCCAAATTGCCCACAAAGGATTTCAAACGCCTTGCAAGACAAATCACTGGCGTGCGAGTGTGTGCTAAAGCAGCCATGGGACCGCTGAAGGAGTGAAAACGAGGTACATATGTAAAGTCCGCGGAGGATCTTTCCGACGCTGGAACAAAGGCAGATAGAAAGCCGAAAGGAGGGGACGGGTAATTAAAAACACCTTACAGCCAGGGAGCAGCGGGGAGGGAGGGAGCGACGGAGGGCGGGGTGGAGTCGCTGGTTGCGGCGTGCACAGCTGCACGGGGCACGAAGCCCGGGGAGCTCCCCACAATTAGAGAGGCAGGTTCAAAGCCTGCCCCCATGCCAGCATCTCTGTCCCTGGGGGGGCCAGGGGTAGAGGAACGAGGACGAATAGAGGGTAGACGCCGCGCGCGCGCACACTGTTAACTTAAATTCATACCAACACACACAACTGTGTGATCTTGAGAGAGTTGGGCCAGAGTACACACCTCCCTCCGCCCGATGCTGCCTTTGAAGGCTGCCATCTCGCCCTGCGAGCCAGCTGAGGAAACTGGGTCCTTGCTGCAGGCGGTGACGGCACAGACACCACCCGCCTCCTCTTTTTTTTTGCTTCAGAAATCCACAGGACCTGGTCATTTCATCCACACATAAAACACACCACTGAGGAGAATGGGTGCTGCTTATTAAAAAGCCAGAGCGGCGGTGGAGTCGCAATTCAATTATGTGTAAATAAGTAAATAAACATTAGCAATGAGAAATTAAAGAAACGACGCTCGCTTGAGAAATGTGGCCCGTCACGGTCGGCGCCCGGGCCTGGGAAGTGGAATTAGATTCAAGAGGAGGAAAAAAAAATAAAACTTGCACAGCTTATTGTGTGCGGCTTATTGAAAGACACTTTTTCTAATGCCGATTGCTTCTGCATCCCAAAATAAAATAAAAAAAAATAGTGCATTGGAGCAGCTCGGGTCAGAGATGCATGGAGCCTCAACTCCATCCGTCGCTTCTCCACCGTGCAAAATCAATTGTGGTTAACAAATTGGCCGTGACGTTTCACCCTGCCGGGGTGGGAGGGACCAGTTTTCATGGATCCACCCAGTTTTTTAAAAGAACCTTTTCCACATTGTGGGAGGCCTCCTTTTTAGACTCGAGGTGAGCCAAGTGCGGACATGGCCACTGTGAAATTAACATTAATAAAGCTTCACATAGCACCTAAACAGGGCCAAGGCATGCTAATGCGCCACACACTGAGCCAGCGCTGGGGAAGCAGGACGGTGGAAACGGAGGTCTGACAGCACTGACTGGACAGTGGATCATGGAGCTAATCATATTGTGGCATGTGTGTCGTCTGTTTAAAGGATGCAGTGCAGTGAACTCTCGTCTATACTGCGAATGTCAAATTACCAAAATTCACAGTACGGAATTGCATTACCAAAGCACCAACATTGATCCCTGTAATTTCCACCTCTCGTGAGTCATCTGGACATTTGTATGCTTCAGTCTGCATGGCCCTCATCAATGCAAAAGTTGCAACAAAAATGCAAAAGCTACTGCAAAAATCTGAAACTGCACAAGTGCAAAAGTCACAAATGACTCAAAGTTGTGTGGCTTCTTTCTTGACTTTTGCATTTGTCATGTAGCTTATGTAACTTCTTTTGGTTTGCCTGTTTTGGCCACCATAGACCAAACTGGCACTGATATTAGTGGACAAATCCAAAAGTGAAATGGGTGAATATATCAGTTCAGATTATTGCTTGTTTGTGTATTTGGAAAGCTTGTTTATTTCCCTTCAAATGGTGCCACATTTGTAAAGAACATGCTCTTGGGCAGTATTATGTGGGCTGCACACATGAATTGGCCAGATCGTTTCCAATTTCTAAGAGGTTTTTTTTCTTTGCTGTAATTCGATTGCGATTAAAAGGAGTTTTTTGGGGTTTTCTCTTTGCCTAATTTGGGGCAGTAGCGACTCATTAAGCTGAACAGGTGGAGCTACAGATTCATTTCTGCCTGTCACTCATCTCGCGGCAGTCGCTTCCAGTTTGTTTCCCCTCCGCTGGAGGTAAACACTCACCCCATCTCGCTCACGTACAAACCGTTTGATACAGTCTTTTGTTGTCGGATCGCAGTCACTGGAGCAGCAGGTGGACTCGGAGTGCGATGATACAACAATATGGCCCATCATTTTCCCACGCCAGCTGCTCCCCCTGACAATCACCGTCTCCTCTACTGTCACTCAATTCCTCCCCACACAAACACCTTCCTCTCCAGGGTTGTCTTGCATTTTAAAACAAAAACTGGACAAATTGAAGATTCATATCCCTGTCTTTTTTTCTTTTTTTTTTTGCCATTCCTAATTTTCTTCCATTTGTATGCTGGGGTTTCTGTTATACCGTCCTCTCAATGTAATTTAGCAATCTTATCTCATGCATGTGTTTGATTTTGCATGACAGTGAGGAGCCAGAGATGACAAAGTGATTCAAGGCTTTGTCTGCACTGAGATCGCACATAGCAAAATAAAACAGAAGTTCAATAAATACGGAGTCTGAAGTAGACTTTGAAAGCTACCCACTGATTTAGTATATGGATGCGAGTGAGCAAGTCCACCTGAGCTCGATCTCGTTGTAATCTTTTTTGACAACACAGAGCTTGGAGGAGGTGATCATGGCTCGGAGACAAAAAAAATATGGACTGATATAAACTACCTTGTAAAGAAGCAGATATTGCAGAGGTCAAAGAAAGACCAGAACCTCGAGCAGACCTGGGAAACTACTAGTACGTTTGGTGATATTGGCTGTGTCCATCAGATTTTGGCTTCACTGTAATGGCAAATTGGATCCCCTAAAAAATGGCATCAACTGGTGTGATTTGCCTTCTTTGGCATCAGTTCCTAACCTGGGATTCAAGACCCCGGCTCTTGGTGCTTGTATCCACAGTGAAACCCTCGATCCTTGATCATTCATTCTGATTTAGTTTTACACCCTTGCGCCTTTTTTAAAGTCACTTCTATCCAAATGAAATATGTTGGGAAGTGTTAGAGTGACGAGAGCCTCGTTTATTTCACCATTCATAGTGTGAAAAACGACTCTAAATAGAAAAAAATACACCCTCACTGGATTTCTTTAAGAGATCTGACAACCCTTTTCACTTCTGAGTGCCACTTACCAACAGTATTATGATCAAGCATGGTGTGAAGGTTCTCATGAATTAAAAGCATCATTCTGGAGCTCTATCAAAGTGAGTAAGACAATGTAAAAAGCTCCACAAGTAGCCGCCGCTAGTTTGGAAGCAACAGCTAAAAAAAGACCCGTTCCATCAAAACATACGTGAAAAAAGAAACGCTTGAGGAGGGTAAAGCTAATGTGGATCAAAAACTGTGGAGGAATGTTTCATCCCGGTGGGAAAATACCTCCTGGCCTTAAGTCTGGCAAAGCTTTTTCATATGATTGCACCTCATCCCTTCATCCCTTCATCTCCCGGTAGCCGCTGTCCGCCCCTCGCAGCCTGCGCGGCAACCGCCAGCTGCTGCTTAACTTAAACAAGTGGAAACGCCATAAGATTAAGCAGGAGAGAGATGTGTGAGATGTTTTGCCAGCACAATTGCGTTGCGTGTCACCTCATTAGTCGCGACAAAACGGGGGCAGAGAGCCCCGCGGGTGCGAGCCGTGACCTCCGGGGGGGGCGGAGCCGAGAGCGAGGGGGAGCTCATTTGACTTCATAATGGCAACCAGGCGGCTTGAATAGGCAGAAAAGAGGGGAGCAGCGAGGTCAAGTGTCAGCCGTCCTGCCAAGCGGCCCTCCTCGCGGGGGGGCTTGGCTCAAACACACGCATTGGGTGCGACGCAGCCACGCCTCCCACCCGTCTCCCGGCTTTTGTGCCTCTTCAACAATGATTAACTGAGTTTGGGGATTCCGAGAGAGTCCGCGGCCACACAATGCTCCCTCTCTCTCGCTTACAATAACATAATGGAGTCAACTCGCGAGTCAAACAGTCTGTCTTTCTTCCGCCACGCAAACTTTCCCTTTCCTCCTGCCGTGACAGCCTCCCTCCTCTTTCTCCGCTTTCTGACCATAAACCCCTCCGTCTTCCCTCAACACCCTCCCAGCTCATTAATGCAGGAGCGCACAGATGCAGGCTTCCTCTTAATGCATTAAAAAAGAAAAAAAATGCAGATGGGAAGAGGTGCCTGGACGCTGCATGCAAAAAGGTATTGATCAAGTACCGATCGATAGCATAAAAAGCATCTCCTGAAAAAAAAAAAATAAAAAAAATAAAAGATTTGACCTCAACCGTCTTAAAGCTTCCCTGTGATGCTGGTATCAAACGGAGGGAGGTGGTGTTTAGTGGCATGAACATTCAGACGAGACCACGGGGGCCATGGAAAACCTGCGATATGGAAGTGAGAGCGAGAGCGAGGGAGGGGGGGAAAAAAAACACACACAGCACACTTGTAATGAGCGGTGTGCAGCACTGAAGGGAGCTTGTACAACATGGTGTGAGTAAAGCTGAGCTGTGGTGTTAACAGAAACACTACAATCTGAGAACATCACACCCCCGAGCCTTTAACAGGAGGCGTGAAGGAGCTCACCTCTCCACATGATGGGGAGGAAAACCAGAGTGTGGTTACACTCGTACATTATAGATTTCTTTCACTTTTCTTCCTGATGCCAAATACCTGACTGTCTGAAATTGGAGGGAAAAGAAAGAAACAAGTGCAGCTTTTCTTCTCTAGATCAAGACGTGCAGCTACACTTCATTTAACACGGTTAAATCCCAGTTAAATGCAATTTCTTTACAGAAACAACCAGTGTCAGTTCACGGCCTGCCATGTGAACCACATTGTTTTCAGCATTTCTGCCATTGCTGTGTAAACGGACAGCGTTTTCAGAAAGAGTTTTCAAATTGTTTTAAAGTAATTAGAGAGAGAATTGTGAGTTTGAACATATGGAAGCATTGATTTCACATTAAAAATGTTTTAGATTGACATTCTCCCGATTTCAAATCAAGATATCAAATCCTCCCCTCTTCCTCCTCCTCCATGCGACCTCGGCAGAGGTACAGGACGAACCCTCTCGTTCGGTCAGGATGAGGCTCACACACACTCCGCTCATTACAGCTCGACAAAAACTCAGTTGTGCAGGGATAATCTGGAGGCAGATGACAAAAAGAGTGACTATTTGTCGTCGACGGGTCTCCTGCAGCGCCACAGCACACGGCATAAAGCCCCGTCTCATCCTGTCCTCTTCTTTCTCCTCTTCCAGGACAGCAGCGAGAGAACCAGCTGCACCGGTGGAGGGATTAAACACAGAGGAAAAGTCTCTTTAAAAAAAAACATACACAGCTCACAATGGGAGTGGGATTGCATCGTCCTGGCGTTGTCGGCGCCTTGCTCCCTGCGGTCCTGGGCGTTTTGACCTTCCTGCCTCTCGGCCTCCTGGGTAACCCCTCGGAGGGAGGAGAGCCAGCGGGCTCGGCGCTGCTGCAGAGGGTGAAGCGAGGCTGGGTGTGGAATCAGTTCTTTGTCCTGGAGGAGTATACCGGACTGGAGCCGCTCTACATCGGAAAGGTCAGTGTTACAGCCGCACTGCACGAGCACGCCCGCACATACACACACATACACACACACACACACGTGGAAGTGAAATGCTGACCTTTCCTCTGAATGTACAGCAGCTGATAACCTCAATGTAGGTGTTGCAAACCCACGCTACAGGGAAGCTCTGCAGCCCAGAGGTTATATGTATCTCGTTGTGAGCCGAGCACACGGATGGAAAAAAAAAAAAGTGCATCATGGGTAGGCAGAAGCAAATTAAAAGGAAAAAAAAAATCCCAATTTAATCCCTGGATGCACTACAAGCTAAGACGGCCTCTCTTGTGGCCACTTTGAACCGCAGCCAGACAGCAGTGATTGAGTCAATTGACTCGAACCGAAGCTGCGCTCGGCCTCGCCTCCCTTCAGAGGCACAGGCGCATCTGCAACACCACTGACGGGCTCTGAAGAGAGCAGGCGAGGGCCGCTCACAAAAGAGCGCTCTGGCTGATGAAGCGAATTGAACAGCCGATCGATGATTGTGAGGCCAATCAGAGACACAACAGAAAGCCCAGCTTTGTGAATCGTGAAGCTTTCATACAAAACGGCGCAGATTCCAAAAATGATCAATGATGCTCCCGATTTCATCAGTTCAACTCAAGTAAACATGCTAAAAAAAAGAAAAAAAAAACCACACCAAAACAAAAGCTGTCCTTCTAAAGCAGCGCTGTAGTTTGACCAATTTCAAACTGCGTTAAAAACAAGTGCGAGACAGGGCTCCTCAAGGTGGCGCTGCACATCTCGAATGGGGGTGGAGCAGGAGGGGGATGGTCAGGGGGATGCCTTTTCTCACCTTCCAATTAAAACAATCCTGATAAAAACAGTCAAAACTCTGATTTTTAGAACATATTAGTGGAATAGAGATGAATTAAAAAGGCACACGGTGTGATTCAAGGCCTTCGAAGGTGGAGGGTTGATTCCCCCAGTCGCCCCAAGACCTTGGAAACCCATGCGTCAGGCAATATTTAATATCCTTAGTATTAACGCTATAGCTTACCCAACATTTGTCCACAGGGGAAATAAGCAGCTCCTCCAATATGCAATTACGATCAGCGCTTATGATAATTGAGGTGTTGATAAAAATGTCACACCCTTGTTAACCTGCTGTACACATGCATACAAAACAGAGACAAGACAAAGCTCAACAAACGATTGTTGACATTTTCTGAATGGGAACATCCTTGTTCGTTAGGAAGTGGCCTTCCTGTATTGAGATGCTGCATTTTAGTGGTTCTGTTTATAAGTGGGTGTGTCCATTGATAGTCATCTTCAAGTGAGTTTGGTTTTACATTGATATATACGTACATGCTAAACTTCAAGTAGCAGATATTTTAGAAAACGTGCACCGACATGAAACAAGAGTCCTGGGAAAACTGTCGGTGGGAAAAAAAGAGGGTCATTTCTGCTTCTGTGGTCTGAAAAATTCCTTGCAGTCACTGTGGCGCATTCAGCTCCTCTTTCCCATTTCTTTACAGCTGCTTTTCACTCTAATTTTTCCAGGCTGAATGGAGTAAATGATTCTGACAGGCTGGGCTGCTACCCAGAGAGCCACTCTCGGCAAAAAGAAAGACCATTGTTGGACATGACAAAGCTGGAGAGAGGCGTCCTGTAAGCCTCCCTCTTTAGATTCCTTCCCCTCAGCTCAACCCGCCTCGCCCGTCCTCTGTCGGGCAACTTAGTATTCAGAGCCGCCGGGATGCCGGCAGGTTTGGGCTTTGAGACGGAGCAGGTAATTGATAGCCTGAGTGTCAAACTTCTCTCACGAGCTGGGGAGGACAGGAAAGGGGGATCAGAGCGGGGAAAAGGCGGATTGAGGCGGAGGAAACGTTCAGATGTATCACCGCCGAACACGGAGCTGAAGCCGACAATCAGGTGTTGATTAGAAGGAAATCTATTCTGGGCCGAGTCCGGGCGGGCGCGCTGTCCGGAGAGATAGGAGAGGCTGGTATTGTGTGCAGCTCAGCAATGAGAGGTATTGTGAAGACCGCCGCCGCTGAACTACCACCGGCATAACAAGAAGAAGTTTTCAGGCTTCTTTTAAAGCCGTCTGTGGCTCAGACCTCGGCTCCCATCAGACTTATCGGTCTTAGACTCCGAAAGGCCATCGGCTAAAAGAGTGTTTTCAAATCTAAAGCTGTGCTGCGCGCTCGCCACACACGCCTGTTGATTACATATGAGACGGACGCGTCGATGGAAGCATTAATTTCACTCGGCCGGCGTGACGGCACGGAGCACTCGTGCACCGAGGCCCCTCCAAGTACAAAGTAAAGACTGATTGCACATCAACAGGCTGGCATTTGCACTCACGGGCCACAAAAGGCTTCTGATTGCACTGCAAGGGTCCATGGCAACAAACAGGCTGAAAGCAGTGATTACATGTGTGCTTACTGCTACTGTATTAAGGCACAAGTTAAAAAAAAAACAAAACAGAGCACCTCCGGTTCATATACTAACAAAGGTCGCATTTCAAGTTAAATATTTGCTTTTTTTTTTTAGCAATTCAAATAAAGTTTAAAAAAAAAAATCAAACAAGTTACATTAAATATCATTTAAACCATTTAAGCCATTTCTGAAAAGACAATGACGTCCACATTCAACAAGCAGAGCTGCATTAGAGCCGTATTTTATACATTCGCCAGGTTTTAAAGGGTCAGGAAGTACAATTATTATTAGCATGTTATTTAGTAATCATACTGTATATTCTCCTAATTTAGTTAAAAAAGTACATATTTGCATTTAAAGGGTCTGTATCGTGCTTTTTTAGCTAGTCCAAACCCTAGTATAGGCATTAACATGGTAATAGTTTATTTTTGGCGCTAAGGAAAAGTCATTTTGTGTGAAATAAAAGACTTTCTGGGGCTAATTCTGAAACCCGGAAGAGAAAACGCTCTGTTTCACTGAAAATCCCGCCTCTCAACCTGTGGACTTTAACTGACAGCGAACTTCAACCAATCGGAGCTTCAAAACAAATACGTCACACGTTAGCTTCTCTAAGGGTTAGCTTTAACTCTTTAGCTCTAGCTTCTCTACACGCAAAGACACGCGAAAACGTCTTTTCCTGTTAGAAACTCACCAAGCGCAGACCCTTCAGACTCGTGCTCTTGCTTGACAGGCGATGGTTAAAGTTTATCTCCGTAATCGGAGACACAAAAAGCGGCAACGCCGATTGCCGAATTGCAGTGACGCACTTTCAGAAATGTAATTACGCATTTAGTACATACAGTAAAACATGTTTTGCAGCTCCAGTCAAATTTTATTTAGCGAAAACTTTCGTCCCTTAAAACATCTGACGGAGCGAAGCAACAGGAGACTTGTTACTGCGCTGAGCAGAACTCTCGCACTAAATCTGGAGCCTCACTTTTATTCCTCTGCTCCTCAGTGAGAGCAGCACATGTTTACTTGGATGGAGATCATGCGTCGGACTTGGACTCGCTGCTTTGTTTGACATCAAAGATGTGTTTGGTTGTCATGTGTGTGTGTGTGTTTGTGTGCTTGTGCATTGTTCTAAAGCTGTTGGCCGTGACCTGATTTAACACCCTCCACAGCATTTCACTGCCCTGATAAGCCTGGACTCTGTTACATTCCTCTATTTCTTTTTATAACACGTTTGAGCTGCTGTGACTTTTGTTGTTGCAGGTTTCAAAGGAAAGCGCTGCAGGCACGAGTCCTGAATCATATCAATTAAAATGTCGGCGCTTAAGGTGGATGTGTTTGTATTGAACGTCTCTGCAAGTTGACCTCGTTCTCTCAATCTGACTGAATCTCGAAAGCTGAGATGTCTGTTAACAGTGTGATCTCGACTCGTCAGATTTTCCTGTTTGTGGACCAAACTGCTCTTGTAGAAGAAATGTTTTCAAGTGGAAACAACTTTTGTTGTATTTCAGGTGTCCGTTCATACAGAGTCAGAGCTCCTGGAAATACAATTTCTTGAGAACGGCTCCCAAGGTGGAACTTTTAGGAAAGTCTGACTTTGTTATCGCAGCAAAACTGAACAGAAACGCCACTGTCTGGAAATGCTCGGGCTCCATCCTAAGTCGATGGCAGCAGTGCTGCTACCATGTGAACCATGGCTGTACCGAATAGTTCCGCATGTGTGTGAGTAAACGGACAATAACAACAATGGCAGCCTTCAGAGTCATGGCTCCCAGTTACTATTCTCCTGGGACTTGGCAGTTTTAGAGCTGAATGTAAATGCAATCCAACTTTGTCATCTGTCCTTTTAAATGTCTGCGTATTCGCTATTGTTAATGCTTATAGCACATCGTTCTTTGTGTGTGGTTTCATTATGAATGTGCCTGGATTGCAATTACATAATTTCCCTTCTATCTTTTAAGTTTACTTTTTTTGTTGTTGTTTTTTCCCCAATTCATCTAACGTGTATATTTTTCAAAAATCTACTTTACTGAATAGTTTCTTTTCCGCTTTCCTGTAGCCCATACGTCTCCTCTCACAGGTTCCACAGCCATTTGATCCAGTGTGGTTTGTTTTTGTTGAGCTTCTCCGAATGAAAGGCAGTGAAACGTCTGATCATCAGAAAGATTCAGTTCAAACATGAGACACAGCTTTCTACTTCTCCACAGGAAAACATTACACCTGGAACCAGGCTGGATGTCATTACATAACATACATACAGACAGCATCATTTCTATTTTAGATGTTTTGCAGCAGTTTTCCATTTTGTTTTGGGCAGTGTTTGTAGATGACAGTGAGGAGGTTCATTTATGAAGTGAGAAAGGAAAGAGGATAGATCAGAGAGATGTGATTAGAAGAAGTTGCTGCACACTTTTTTCCGTTTTTTAATAACCTTATGAAAGAAGAACTGAACCCATTCGAACAATGGAACAAATGCACATTAAGGTATGTGTAGCATGTGTATCAATTTTCTTTATTCCACTATATTGTTTGTTATTATGGCTCACACAATAAACCAAGAACAGTTTCTGCATCAACCATAAAAATTCTTTCCACCATTCGGTTATCTACACAGCGAATGCTGCAAAAATCATTTTGTGAGTTCCTAGCCAGGTTGGATTATTTTAATAGTGGATTTCTTGTCACAGTAGTGACTGATTGGACTCAAGAGCTTTTATATCCATGGTGCAGTTTAAAGGCTTCCTTTCCACCTATTAAAAGTAACCTTTTAATTGTTACCTGTGAAAGCCATTCATTCACGGCACTTATTATTGCCTGTGAAGTTTTTTTTTTTTTTCCTTTGATACAACAATCATTTCAGGAACGTCTTGCAAATGATCACCATACACACTGAAACACAGAATGCTGCTTACATGTAAAGCCACCAGTTTGTTTTCAAAAAGTTTGACCTTAGGAGCCGTTTAGCATTCTCACTTGAAAACATTGTCTTGAAGTCACAATTGTGAGAGTGAAACCCAAATGACTAGAAAACAAAAAGAGAACATGCAAACTCCACACTGAAAGGCCTTGAATCGGGTATATTCTGGCTGTGAGTTCCAACAAGGCTATTCAGACTGGCATATACTTCTGTCCACTGGCATGGCTATGATACATTTTAGGTCGCCTGTATTATCTCAAACCTATCCATCGTTTTTATATACAGTACATACTCACTCATAACAAGACTTTCATTTTTTCATTTATACTGTTTTTTTAACAACAGTAAGTTTGACTGCAGCTAAAGTTGCTCTTGGGAAGTTTATTGCCTCCAGAAACAATGAAATGGAATTGCAGTCCTTGTAGCCTTTTATGGCTTTGTGCTCTTGCCAAATCCGAGATGTCCGAGTTGAAGATTTATCAGTCTGTAGCATTTCTGAAGTCATGCAGGAAAGAGATTTTTGTGGAGGAAGTAAGGATCTAAATCAAGACAGAAGTTAGTTGGTATGAGACCATCTCCAGAAGCATCTCTGGATCGTTGAGGTTGTATTTTGGCTTTGAAAGACGTATTCAATTGGGAAAATTAAGTTGCCATACAAAATAAGAGAGTATCATAAAACTTTGTTGGTCACAAATCTTAGTTCTTTAAACCAGAAGCCCCCCAATAAAATTCACTTTAATTGGGTTTAAAATGCAAACTCCTAAAGTAGCGGCTGCCAGAATATTTCCATTGCACTCTGACTGACAGTTCTGAACTCCAACAGCTCCACTCCGACATGGACAAAGGCGACGGCTCCATCAAGTACATCCTGACGGGCGAGGGCGCCGGCAGCACCTTCACCATCGACGACAGCACCGGCGACATCCACGCCATCCAAAGGCTCGACCGGGAGGTCAAGTCCCAGTACGTCCTTCGCGCCCAGGCCCGCAACCGCCTGACGGACCGGCCCCTGGAGCCCGAGTCCGAGTTCATCGTCAAGATCCAGGACATCAATGACAATGAGCCGCGGTTCCTGGACGGACCCTACCGGGCCACCGTGCCCGAAATGTCCAAAATAGGTGAGCGGGGAGCGAAGGGAGGAAGGGTAGGCAGATGGATGGAGACCGGATGTGATTTTAGAGAGAGGGGCTGCTGTGAAATTGCAGTCTTGGTGAACAATAGCAGAGCCCCGCAGAGCCGTCGCTGTTGCTTGTTCTTACACACTCGCTTCCATCTGCTTCATTCACTATTCATAAATGTGCTTTTTGAAGTCAATAAAACAGAGTTCATTCGTAGCCGCGGACGGAATGAGAGAAAAGCCCACCCAACCAAACTGATGTAATGACCTTCTCTCAGGAACGTCGGTGATCCAGCTGACGGCCACAGACGCAGACGACCCCACGTATGGAAACAGCGCCCGGGTGGTCTACAGCATCCTGGACGGCCAGCCATACTTCTCGGTGGACGCCAAGACCGGTACGTTTAAAGACAAACTTCAGTAAAAGTTTCTCATACCAATGCAGTAAAGTAGTTTGGGAACAGCAAAAATACCGATTCAACTCTTTACTTCAGTTAAACCAACCAAGTATTGAGCCTAAAATGAACAAAAGATATGAATGACGGTTCCTCTAAGCTGAGCGTTGTGTCCACGTCATCCCCTGTACTTCACAGTCACTAAATTAGCTTGAGTTCCGTCGTCCACACTTCTGTACGAAAAGTGAGATCTCAGTATGGCTCCTGTTGTTGCTAAGAGACGATCCAACACAGAAACGCGCCGCTCCGCTGTTACGAGCGGCCGTAACTCCCGGCGCTCGTAGAAAGCACGGGCAAAGCTCAAAGTGTGACTTCTGTGTGAAACACTAGGACAGATTAACACAGGCGGGTCTTTGTTAGAATGCGGTGTGAGCGGCAGGAGACTTCCTCTCACACTTCATAGTTCATAACATTAGTAATCTTGGTTGTGATAACAGAATTCTGAGATATATTCCACAGAGGCTAATTACTTTGGTAAATCCTGTTTATCCAGGATATAGGTAGTTAGTCCAGGTGTCTTGTAAATGAAAACGTTTTTAGGCCTATTTACATGAAAATATTGTGAAAACAGAAAACTTCTGTTGTGTCTGAGGTTCTTCTACACATTTACCACTGTGCATCAATATATGGATTAATCCAAATCAATGAAAATGCCATAAGTTGTTTATGTAACTATTTGGAGCTCACAAACACACCTTATGAAAATGATCAAGGTCCCTTTTAAAAGGGTTATTGTGAAAATAAAGACTTATTCGGCTGTTTCTTCATGCTGACTCAAAGTCCTAGCTTTAGCATGAGCCTGGAAAAGTTGAACGTTTTCAGTTAATTGAACTTATTTAGCATGACTGTTTGTATTTCAGGTCGTTCATTAGCTTAGTTTAGCTTAGCATAAGCCAAGAAAAGCTTGAATAAGTCCAGCCAAATATATGCAGAAAGGTTTCTTGATGTTAAGTTAAGCTAAAGGCTCTCTCGATGAAGCTTCATGTTGAAACAAAACAGCAGTTTTTATGAGTATTTTTTTGAAAAACATACTCCTGACTGGACTACTCTAGGATAGAAAGCAGAACCACTAAGCCAACGGATGCATGATTACATCTCAGTGCTTGGTTAAGTAAATCATTCCCTTTAACGCTTCAGTTGCAGATTTGTATTCCTTGTGTAATGAATCCTGAATATTTATCGTTTTTAGATTATTTAAGACTTTAAAATATATAAAAGTTGACCGGTTTTCCTCTTATTTAGACAAAGAAAGAGCAGTTTCTTGCTTGAAGTATGTAACTTTAGATGCACCCAGCACTGAGAACTGTATCACCTCATTTCATCCTGCCATTCACAGTCATTATACGCTCGCTTCGTTTTATTCCACCACTGCCACGTCGACCTGCATTTCTCACATTTCACTTTGTCCACATCTTACAGGGATTCATCTCCTCAGTTTAATGAGGAAAAAAAAAAACTGACTTTGGCCGCACAAGCCCCGACTTCAGCCCCATGCAACACCTTTCCCATGAACTACTTAACTCCTGTAAGACAGTCTCACATCTGCCCAGAACGCGGTGGAAAAACCTTCATTTTGGAAGAAATGAATGGCAGTAAATTTCTGTCCTTTCTGGATAATAAAGCAGAACTTAAGCATTTGATCTAGAATACTCATTAAATATGAAGCATACAGAATGTGGAATTAAAGCAGAGAAATCCTTTTTGAATTGGAGTTACAGTACAGAAGATTTCACAACTCGACCGCAATCAGTTTGTTTTGTCGGCTATTGTTTAACACAGCTGCAGCGTTCCCTTGTTTTTAAGCACAGAAATGTCAGAGCGTGTAGGTCAGACCGCTGCCGTCCACCTGTCTCCATACTGGACAATAAGGAGGTTTTCGACGGTGCTAAACTTAAACAGATGCAGCTCGGTGCCTGGGAGCTGTTACAATACTCTCCTGTTCCTCGCCCAGAGCAAAAAAGCAAGACTTGACCTTGACTGAGCTGTGCAGCACAGAATCGGCCCGGTGTATGGATTTCTCCGGTAAAAATGCACTCTTCATAAAACGTGATCAGATGAGATCCAGACAAAAGGTTGTGGAGCACCGAGACCGAGGCCGGTCCAATCCTCTTCATATTTATTGTCAACGTGCACGTGGTCTAGTTTCTCGCTTTAAATAAGACTTAAAAAAAAAAAATCAAGGTCGACTAATTTCAGCTTTATCAAGGTAACTGTTAAACATGGGTATTATTTTCTTGAATAGCATTATTCTCTTCTTGAAACCAATGAAAATCCAGAGTTGGTAAAAGTACATTTACTCTTTCAGCATAAGAGCAGATATCAACTCAATAAACCAACTCCCAGGAGAAAACGGACTGGCAATCATCCCACTGTTGTTATTGTCCATCTACTTGCACACGTGCAAAAGTACTATTAACCATGACTGTGGTGCACATGCGTTTCAGAAATGTTTGTACACACAAGTTGTAAACTCAAGAACAGTTGCAGTTACAACCAGCTCAACTAATTAAGACGATTGTCCGTTTAATGTGGACATAAAGCTAAAACTGCTCTGGACAAAAGCATCCAAGAAGCGCTTTGTGTGGGATGTTTAACCCATTAAGGCGTCTCCTTTTTAGGACTAGATGTGATTGCAACTTTTAGCACATCCTGATTACTATGCACTTTATGGGACGAGGCTCTTTAAAAGAACGGCATCATATAAATGCGGAGGAGACTCCATGTGTGTTGCTCCAGATCTTAATGGATTAAGAAATCCTGTGGGAAAGGGGAAAAAGATAGAAAGTGTTTAAAGCTCTGATATGTGCCCATTTCAATGAGGAATCCTTTTAATTTAGTCTTTAAAAATGTTTCTTTTTTTTTAGCTTCTTAATGACACATTAACAGTCGTGTGCCGTTAGTGGATGATGCTTCCAAATCAGGCTGCAATTTGAGATGGAAGCACAATTGGATGTGTGTGTAGCAAAATGGAACCAAATCAATAATAGTGTTAGTGGGAATAAAAAATGTAAAACAGTTTTAGATGATACTAAATGTTTCAGATGTGTTGGATGCCGAGACACTTTAACTCAGTTAAGCAAAAGCCTTTAACTGCTACCCACCAAAAATTGTCAGTAATTGTTCATGGATCATTCATTAGGGAAACAAAGTGCTGAATATTCAGGAGACAAACTCCCAGGTTTTATTCAGTAGCAGGTGAGAGTTAGACTTACTTATACAGTTATCGGTTGTGTTTTGGTGTGATCTGCAGGTCAAGTAGCTTTAGGCATTTCATGTGAAAATGCATCGATTTTGCTCCTAAGTTTCACAAAAGTTTCACGTTCACAAGTAAAGTTTTGAAAATGATGTCCGTATGCACTGTGATGGGAGAAACACCGAAAATATACTCAGCGATTGTGGATCAATCAGTAAAACTACACCCACACGCATGAAGATAACAATACGCTATAATCATTGACAATGGCGAATACACAGATATTTAATGAACTCAAATCTAAAACTGCCAAGTCCCAGGAGAATATGGACTGGGACTGTCGCCACTCTGGTGGGGGCCATTGTTGTTTTTGCCCATTTATTTGAACATGAACCATTTTGGAAAAGTTGCATTTTCACACATTACGCAAATCACAATATCTCAGCCATATACTGTGAAGCTACTGTGAAAATAATTCCATATTGCACTAATTTTGTCTGTTGCACGTTTGTAATTTTGCACTGTGAGCGGAGCAGCTCTCCTATTTCATTACACATGTATAATGATGAAGGCCATTCTCTTCATTTCCTTTTGCAAGCCGTTTTCAAGAAATTGCACTTTCAGCAACTTTAAGCATCTTTTCTTTTGTAAACAGACTCCCAAAACACTTGAAACATTGTGTAAACTGTTCTTACATCTCACTGCTGACTGGTTACTACTTGGGGTTCCTGAGAAAGACTCTTGCTTCCTTGGATTCCCTGAAGCAGCTCTTTGCTCATCACATAAGTAGTCAAAGTTACCTTTGAATAGGATGGATAGAATGCTGATAGATAACTCCCCCAAGGGGATCAGTGAAATACACTTTATTCTTCAGTCTTTCGTGTGCAGAAACTCAAATATTTGGGATTTTTGTTTCAGAAAAGACCAAACCAAAAGAAGCTCCTCTGGCTTTCAGTCCCTTCTGCCTCTTGTGTTTCCATTAAGAGAAGAACAGGATGAGAAAGTGTCGTCCGTCCACAGCGTTGACGGTCCAGAACAACACGGCTCCGACATGCGACCTCAATCTGTGCCGGCAGACCTTCCCCAATGACCTTTACCCTTTCTAATGTTTCCCTTTGTGTGTGTGTGCTCTCTCAGGTGTGGTTCGTGTGTCCCTGGCGGACATGGATCGCGAGACCAGGGAAGACTACACCGTGGTCATCCAGGCCAAGGACATGGGCGGGCAGCTGGGGGGGCTGGCCGGGACCACCACCGTCAACATCACGCTGAGCGACATCAACGACAACCCGCCCATGTTCGACCAGAGTGAGCAACACCCCGCTCCCGTTTCCTTCCTACTACATGTCTTGTTTATTTCTTTTAAATCCTGTTTCTACCTGAGCCCCCCTGTCATCCTCTCCTAATCCCCATGATGCTCTTAGCTGCTGAAAAAGAAATACATTTAATTTCTCTCAGCAGTAAACAGGGAACTTGCATCGTGTACAGCAATGGAAAATGCAATGGAAAATAATCTTTGACCTCTGACGGGATTGAAAGTTGAAACGAGACATTATTATTTTCCTCTCTATGGAATGCCCGGAAATATGCATTGTTGTCCAATGGACCAAAAATCTAAGAATCTTTGTTAGTCATTAAATAACAAAGCTACTTTTTAGCACATTACTTAGGTTCAACATTCCTTTTCGTGAAATCGGGCTTGAAAATTCAGGATCAAGTAAACAAACATCCCATTTCTGAATATATTGTGATAGATTCATGTATATTTTATTTTGTTTAGCTCGATGTTCAGGGATTATTGGATTTATTTCCATTCTGCGCCAAAAGCAATAAGAAAAACTTACACCTACAGAAAAAAAAAAGGTTTTTTTCAGTTTGTTTCCTACTGAAAAAGCAAGAAACAGAAATGAATACACATTTCGTATTCAGACTTGTGTAAAATCATTGGAGTTTTAATAAGGACACCTGTGGCTGAAATTCCAAACTTTGCTCTGAATTTATCCTAAAATTGGGTTTTCATACTGTTCGTACTTCATGCCTTCACAGTGTGAGGTGAAGTCTCCTCCAGAGATACAGATTAAATAAAATATGACCCTGAACTACCTGAGAGAACAGCAATGCATAGCATTAAAAACAAAACATTGACAAACTTCTGTATTTCGAATTCACTTGGAAAAAAAAAAACTGTCAAGTCTCAGGTTGAAAGAATTCACTCATCGTGCTTCCGAGTGTCTAGACGGGGTAGTTTTGACTCAAATGACATGTAAGGGTTTAATTTTCCAAAGGAAATGGTTTAAGGGTTTAAGAAGCGACCTGTGGTCTGACTGTGAGGACTCGTGTTTCAGCTGTAGACTCAATAATAAAGGCAACTTAATTGATACAGAACTTTGCGTATATAAAATCCATCTCAGTGGGAGAGTTTTTTTTTTTTAGCATTGTAGCTTTGGGAGCAGCTTTTAAAAGTAGCATTTTGAGTACTGTTCTCATGTAAACAAACAACCAAAGTTTTTCATTTTCCATTAAACATGCTGTAAACAGTGGCTCTGATGTGTCTTTATAAAGACGAGTTGCGATCACGACGTTCACATGTTGGATTTACCCCGGAAACCCTTCCTGCGCAGTTCTGTATTAATGCTCAGAGACTCTCAGTGGGATTTGAACCAGTGAACCTCCAGTTACAAGCTACTCACTCACCTTGCTGCCACAGAAAAGCTCATCTGCTCCTATAAGAGACAGCAGCTGGGACATCAGAAAAGGCACGTGTGCACTTGTTTTTGAAAGCATGGCTCCAGCTCCAGTTTCTTTGGATCACCCCCCAGCTTTAACCCCTATATCTACATCTGGCCCCCAGTTGTTCCCCCCACCCCCCCCTCCTCCTCCTCCTCCTCTCCTCCAGACGCCTCTCGCTGTCTCTTTGATTACCCTCACTCCTGCTCCTCTCATTACCGTCCCCCTGAGGTCAGGGGTTGTGGGGTTCTGTCCGCGGTCATCCCCACTCGGACGACTGGTGGCTCTCAGACAAAAGAAAAACACCCGCCGCCCGCTCCCACCTCCGTCCTCCATCGCCAGTCCCCCGTCCAATTAGGGCCATCACTCTGAAGGAACTCTGATCGGTGGTGAGGAGCTTCAGGGATTCCCCTCTGTCGAACACAATGCACACGCATCTCGCTCTGGGCTGCGGGGAGCGCTGCAAATTGGGTAGCTGTCACCTCTTCTTTGAGGTTAAACGGTAGATGAAATTCAGGCCGACCCACGAGACAACACATAACTCAATTGGCAAGGCGTTTGTTCCCAGCTCCTTTCTGAGGGCACCTTGTCTGCTGGAGACGACGGAAGAAGTCTGGCTCCCTCTACAGGGCGGAAGGTGGAATCAGCTCGTCTCTGTGTGTTCCTGCAGGGCTGTACCAGATGAGCGTGCCCGAGTCGGCCCCGGTGGGCTCGGTGGTGGGGCGGATCTGGGCCAAGGACAAGGACATCGGGGTCAACGCAGAGATGAGGTACAGCATCATCGATGGAGACGGGAGGGACACGTTCGACATCAGCACTGACCCCACCAACCTCTTTGGCATCATCACCGTGAAAAAGGTGCCTCAGTTTGAACCACTGGTTCCCATTTTATAACTTCTACGTAAACACGTGGGCTCATTTAAGTCATTTATTCAAGTTTTTTTTTTTTTTTTCCACTTTGCAAACTAACAGTAAACAAAATGAAGTTGAGCGGGGACAAACTGTAACCCTCACTTTATACCAATTAATGCCATTTCATCTGGAAAACCAAACTAAAAGTAGAAAATAAATGTATTCTGAAATAGAAGTAAGCAAATTAAGACAAACGTTATCTGTGTGTTGCATTCATGGAAATAAGAAATCAGACTACTGCTTGTGGAGAGTTGGATCAGAGGCCTTCAATCCTTCTGCAGTGCCTCAATGTAGTTTAGTTTCTGACAGTTAATAAATAGTGCTACTCATTTATTCCTCGATACAACAACTGAAAACAAAAAAATGAGCATTTCACATCCAGGAACTATCGAAAAGAAGCATTTTTTATATTAATATATTTATACATTAATGATGCAACGTTCCAATGTGAACATGTTTAAATATCTCATTTGAATCTTAAATGTGAAACGACTTGAGGCTGTAAGTGCAGCCGACATACTGAGCAAAGGTTTTCAATACTTTAGTACAGTTTTCTCAATGTTAGCACTTTTTTTTAACATATCAAAAGAACCTTCTTCATGTTGTCATTACAGATACTGTATTTAGAGTTTTGAGGGAAAAATGAATTTCATCCAATACGAAACAAGTGGAAAAACTGAAGCACGTGAAACCTTTCCAGTCTTTTCTCTCATTATAAATCAAATCAGAGTGTTGACTATTGTGTGTTTTAAATGTTTATAATCTGCAGCAGCCATATTGGCGTTGAGGTCGCCTTGACGTTCGTTCTCCTCCCCCCTTCCAGTCGCTGAACTTTGAGGAGAAGCCCAGCTACACCCTGAAGGTGGAGGGAGCCAACACCCACCTGGACGCGGGCCTCCGCCACCGCGGGCCCTTCACCGACGTCACCATCGTGCACGTGAGCGTGGAGGACGTGGACGAGCCGCCGCTGTTCGACGCGCCGGCGTACTACGTGGAGCTGAAGGAGGACGCGGAGGTCGGGACGGTGGTGAAGAACGTGTCGGCGAGGGACCCGGACGCAGCCAACAACACCGTGAGGTGAGCCCAGAGACGCCAACACACACCGACAGCAATGCCTTTCTGCAGAACCACATGTACTAACAGCTAGCAACCAGCAGGGGGCAGCACCACCACACATGTCCTCCCAGCTACAACCTCCTGAGCATCCCATTCATCAACTTGTGAGAGAGAGAGTGTGTGTGCAGCAGAACAGGCAAACAGCAGAGTGTGTCGAACATCCGCACCGCGCGCGCGCGCACGCTCCACTCCAGAGCAGATGTTTCCAGGCAGGTCGACTGTCCAGACTGCACCCCTCATGAACTAATCAGACATAAAACCGTTTAATGAGGCTATAAATCACGGGAGGGAATCAGCGGCGTTTCATGTGGCGTCCCGTCCCAGCTGTGACCCCGATTTTTTAAAGACCCCCGCTCCTGGGGCTGAAAGCGGCACAGGAGGGGCGGATCTAGATCAGATCTGGGCCGCATGAGGAGGTCAGTGAAGAAACTATGACTTGGGCGCCATTCACATGACGTTTCCAGTGAACGCATCACCAGACGGCCAGGTTGGACTGCCATTACAGGTGACTCCCAACTATAAAACGACATAGTCCCAGAAGAATATCAACACTCTGGAGGCCGCCATTGTTGTTGTTGTCCATCTACTCACACGTGCAGAGGAACTATTTCCTACGGCCCTGGTGTGCTTTTGCATTTCAGCGTTTCAAAAAAGTTGCATTTTCCACCGTTTTCATGGAGACACAGTCTGAGCATTTTTGAAAAAACCTTAAAGTTCTGCACTTGTACTTGAATAATTTAAATCTCTCATTTGGATGGGATCCCCAGAGCAGCAGTAGGAGATTGTTAAATACCCCGCGTGGCTGGCGGGCGGCGGTTATCGGCGACCTCAGCCGCTGCCGCGGCATCAACAACATGAGATGACAGATAACAACAAGCAGCAGGTGACCTTCAGACTCGCTGTCAGCCTCATTTCCATGTTACATCTTCCCGTCCTTTACCGACTGCAGCATGACTGGCAGATATATGCGAGTGTGTGTGCACGCGCGCACACACACACAGGCTCATTCACCTGCCATCTCAGACACACATGCAGCAGCAGCCACATCTCCCCTCTTCATGACAGTGGTGATATTAATAGAGATCCTTCAGGGAGATTCTTGCCAGCAGTGGAAGCTCCAGTCACGACAGCATGAACACACACACACAGTCCCCTCACAGTCACACACACTCGTATGCATGGTCTCACACACACACACATTAGCCTTTGATCAAACATTTGATTTCTGCTCGTGTAACCTGAGATTAAAAGTATATTGGATGATTTCTGCATTAATTAGTTTCTCTTGTGGTTAATATTTTTCTTTCAGGGCTTCACAGAGTTTTCAGAGCATTTTCATATAAATATGCAATGGTTCCCAAGTTGGGGTTTGGGGCCCCTTGGGAGGAACACCAGGCATAATGAAACTTTGAAGTTGGAATCAAGAAAAGAAAAAAAAAAAAGACAAAAGACATTTCATAGAATTCAGGCGTGTCCTACAGCATTTGGCTTTATTGTAATCTTATGGGAATTCGAGGGCTTTAACAGCGTTTCTTTGAAGAAAAATGAGTTCAAGCCATGGCACTTGTGAATAAAGTGGCTGTGTAAGACTGCAGGGGCAAATTGTCATGGTCTAGGTTAACTTTGACTATTGAAGATACCAGGTAACCAAACACGAGTAATATTTAATGGATAAAGTGCACCTTGAAAAGGTGTTTGAATTCTACAACAGAAACTGTGTTTTCTGGGGAAATGAAATGTTCAAATGACTTGTCCTGGTCAGGACTGGATGTGTTTTTTGATTCCATGGCTGTTGAACTGTTGATCTCCACAGTGGCTGGTCGGCTGGTTGGTTGATTACTCAAAATCTGATAAGAAAAAAAAAAGGCAGGTTCATAGATAATGACACAGGTAAGAAGTGATTTAAGTTTCAGTGAGATCCACATCATATTTTGAATTCAGGAATCTAGACAACGATTTCATTTTAAAACTTGGGGTGAGTTATGAATGGATTTTCATGACATGAGATGGGCAGAAGAGGAAACGATATTTTGAGGGAGATCTGGATGCCGTTGCTGCATGCAGTTTTCAGAGGAACTCCTTTTTGGAAAGCGGCCCGCGGCGGCAGGAGACGAGTCAAGGCGGCACGCCGCAGGTCTGTATGTCCAGCGGCGTCTGTTTGGCAGAGGAGGCAGATACTCTGATTAAGTTTTATCTGGAGCGCCTTCTTTTACTTCTCTTTCTCCTCCCGGTGCCTTCAGGTGTTGCCAGCCAGCCCACCATCTTATCACGCTGATACACACACGCTGCACAGGCCGGATTGTGTACGCCAGCATGTGTAGCCCTCAGATAGGATTACAAATCCCCCTCAACAAAAAAAAAACACACACACACACACACACTCACAAAAAGGTGCGCGGCGTTGGCCGCCGATAACCACGCTGCACACTGTCTTCCTGTCACCAGGTATTCCATCGAGAGGTCCAGCGACCCCGAGAAATACTTCTACATCGAGATCACTTCCGGGTCGCTGATGACGGTGCGTTCACTGGACCGGGAGGAAAACAGCTGGCACAACATCACAGTGCTCGCCATGGAGATGAGTACGTCTGATACACACTTCAAGATATTTCTGAACCAAACCCCAGTCATAAATAACACTCCTGTTTCTGATTTCACGCCTCTTTGGTGAAACTATTGGGATTTGACAGAAAATGTGTTTTAGAACAGCAATGGTCGACAAAACACCTCAAACACTGAGATGCAAGTTACTAGAAATAGTAACAATATAAACACTGATAATTTAACACGAGAATCAGACATAATTGGTATCATAAGTTTTGATCTTCAGGTAAACTGTTGCCTCTTGGAGCTTTAACCGTTTCTAAATAATGAATAATGAAGATGACCTTCCTTTGCTTTGTTTGTTTACGCGTTTGTTCGGTGGACACATATTAAAGGAGATTCCAGGTAATTCAATTAACCGGTAATTAGATTCATTAGTTTCTACACAGCAATTTAACATGTGATGGAGAGAGTGGATAGAAGACAGGTGGAGGGCAGGAGGAGAGTGGGTGGAGGCAGATGGAGGGCCGATCGAGTAATTGATGCCAGATAGAAAAAAGAAACTGCAAACAACTTTATAGCTTATTGATAAATAGCAATCAAGAGTGATGAATGGTACGAGGGGAAAAGTATTTTCTTGGCACAGGAACAAGTTTCTCTTTACGTACCTTGACTGTATGACGATTAAAGAATACTTTTAAATAAAATTCCATTTCATAACTCTTTAAACTCGAGCTGCATAAAAATAAGGCATTTGCTGTAATAATTAAATAAAATTCTTCATAACAGAAGTTATTTAATCAAATTAACACGGTTTATGTTCTTTAAGCAGCTAAATGGGATTCAGTCGGCATTGTTACATTTACATATTGTTTTCCTACTGTGACACCTCTAATGTAAAACAGATCTATTAATTGATTACTTTTTAATTGCTGGGAATAATTCATCCACCATGAAGTGATTTTTTTTTCCCCCTTCGTTTGGAAAAAAAACTGATTTGTTAGCGCAAGCTCGGCTCACATTCTCGCTCTAATCATCGAGCTTTAATTGAGCTTCGTGAACTCTGAAGGGTTCCAGTTTTATGTGATCCAAGCAAACTTTCTCCTGAGCGGAGTTCAAGTGACACAGGAAGTCGACCTCCAGAGAAAAGTCACCGCGCTGACTGATCCATCATATGATGAAGCCTGAGAAAGTAGTTACTGCCCGCTAATTAGCTTTCTGCAGCCTATTACACAGCTGGTTAAGGTATGCAAATGACCCCCGTAATGAAGAATAATAGAATTGTAATGTGAGCGTGAGGAGACTTGGTGAACCGGACTCGAACTCAGGCTTCGAGTGAAAGTGCATCATTTTTTGGCTGTTCTGATTGAGAAAAGTGTTGAGTTTACACGGAACGTTTTGAACCCAGTTTGAAAACAATGTAGTCAGCACACCACTGTAGTTTTTGTCCATCTGCTTCCACGTGTGCAGAATAATTTACTGCAGGCGTGGTGCGCATTTCTCCATGAAAATATTTCAGAAAGAGATGAAATTCTTAAATACCTGATAAAAATCGATTTATAGCTCAACATATGCATTAAAATTTTTCGATGAAATGACAAAAATGAAGTAAAAGTGGTGCTAAAAAAGCTTAAATTAGAATACTAGAACAATGAGTAAGAAAGTAATTGTTAAAAGAAGTCTAAACACCAAAAACTGATAATGTGTTTGTTTTCCTGCAGATAACCCGACGCAGATTTCCAGTGTGTCGGTGGCTGTGAGGGTCCTGGACGTTAACGATAATCCACCGTCGTTGACCGACTATCTGGAGATGTCTGTGTGTGAACAAACCAAGGCCGGAATGGTACGAGAGCCTGTAAACCGTGATGATGGAGAGAGCAACAGGAATGTCTTTCTCTGAACCAGATGACTAAAAATTGCTTCATGAAGAAATTCAGCTTTTAATTTCAACTTCTAGTTTCCACAGTGTTTTGGAACCTGAAGACACTTTTGACAGTCGATAAAACTGATATTGTGATGAACTAAACAGTCCTCTCACTCAAAAGATTTTTTTTTTTTGAATGTTCAACTGTACATACACAGACTGTATAGATTTGGTGCCACAGGAGTAAACTATTCAACTCATAAGTTCCATTTTTTTGGAATAAAAAAGCAGCTGACGGTGCCAAATATAAACACACCAACAGCCGATTCGTGTCATTAAGAGAGAGCTTCACTGTCACCTCGCCGTGCAGAGCTGCTATCAAAGCATGAAATGTGATTATGTCTGTTGGTTTTCATCCAGGTGATCCAGACCGTGACGGCCGTGGATCCAGATGAGCCTCGGGGAGGGCAACACTTCTCCTACAGCCTGGCTCCAGAGGCTGTAAACAACCCCAACTTCACCCTGAGGGACAACCAAGGTAACCCCGCTGAGCGGAGCCACATAGCTCGGTTCACTTCTGGTTAAAGCCCCCGTGCAGCAGCTGACAAGGTTCTCAGGCCCCGTTTACAAGACAACGCTTTGCATTTACACTGCAACGCTTTGAAAATTATGTCTGTTTACATGGAAATGGCAGAAATGATGCCGTTTGCATGCCGAACCAATTTGTTTGGTAGAAACCACATACACACACCAACACAGAGAACAATATCATATAAACCCTGACAATGGCGAGTGCAAAGACATTCACACTGGACGGACAAGTGAGGTTAGATTGTTATTCTGGGGGACTCTCAGCAACAGAACTACCAAGTCCATGAGAATATAGACGGAGTTGTGACTCTCTGGAGGAAAATGCTATTTTCCATCGACTTGCACATGCGTGGAATTTTTCATTTCTCATATTTAAGTTGTTTTGTATATTTTTGCCATCTTTCAATCAACTTTGTTATTAATCTAATCTTGCTTCATTTAAATCTTATTCTGTGTCCCTTTGAGGAAGTGTCCTGTCTAATTTTGGAGTTTTCTTTTGTCCTATTCGGTTGTTTGGACTCAGTTTGTGCCCTTTTGATGGAAACACTTCTCCATTTTTCGTACATGTTGCACAATCTTGAATAATTATCTTTTCAATTTGGTTACTTTGTCCCAGGTGTGGTCAGTTTTACCATGTTATTTACAGTTTGGCCATCTTATGTCTCTTTTCTGCAGTGATTTAATCATTACAGGGAGGGTGTTAGCTATTTTCTAAGTACAATCACCACAACTGCAAAAATCTCATTCTATGCAGACGACCTCAGACCGTTAGTGTAGTTTTAATGTTGGCTTTTTAAATTGGTGATTATTGGTCCCAACATAAAATCCTCTGCACCGTAACTCAACGTTCCCATGACTTTCTGCAGACAACACGGCATCCATCCTGACACGGCGCGGCGGCTGGTCGAAGCACGACCAGTCCGTCTTCTACCTGCCCATCGTCATCTCCGACGGGGAGCAGCCGGTCAAGTCCAGCACCAGCCTGCTGACCATCTACGTGTGCAGCTGCAACCACGAGGGCTACATCATGTCGTGCAGCGCCGAGGCCTACAGCCTGCCCGCCAGCATCAGCAGGGGGGCCCTCATCGCCATCCTGGCCTGCATTTTCGTCCTGCTGGGTGAGTCACCATCTGCTTCTGATTCTGTAAACTAATAACCTCAAACACCCAAGATAGGATGCACAATACAAATGGAAAAGGTATGATCAAATACAAAAGTTGTGGGGACAAAATCTACAACATGAATACAAAAGTTAGAAAACAACTAAACAAGCTACATCATAAATACAAATATCAAAACTCCTAGAACCCATATCTCTGTATTTGAGTACATCGCAGAGGTTGTCCATTCTCACTTTAAAGAGTGAAACAGTAACATCTTTGAGTGTGTGCATGTCTACATTTAATAACGTGAGTCCTTAAGTCACCTCTCCTAAGAAATTAAACATCCAAGTTAAAAAAAAAAAGAATCTTTCAGCATTACATCATCATCATCACGGTTAAATACGGTTTTATTTTCTGGGGTATTTATTCCCCCCTCTCTTGTCCCTGGGAGGCTGATATGGACCCATTTTATCAGTCCCTGCAGACCCAAGCGCTCAGCAGGTCCACTCGGCGCCGCCTGAGAGACGCTAAACATCCAGATGAAACATCTCTGCTCACTCGGTGAAGTGAACTTTGGATAAGACATAGTAATTCTGGTTTTAGTGGCTTCAAAATGCTATTTTTACATCTCAGCTGTTGTAAAAACATTTGGATTTTATGAGCCTCACGATGGCCAGTCGCTTCAATACATGAATTTGCTCCCATTTAACTTCTACCAATTTACACAGCTTTTAATCATGATTCATTTCCCGTCTCCCAACTTCTTTGAAGTATTTTTCTTGCAACAGCATCAAAATGAATATCAAATTTTATCAAAATATATATTGTATAATATTCTTGCTGCTTTTGTGCAATTGTTTATTCAAAAAGAAAATCTAAAACGATATGAATGATCCACATTGGAGCTATATATTTGTAAACACACTCACATACAAACAACAAATTAAAACCAAAAAAAGCATTTCTTTATATTCTGCCGATTAAACAGTTTCATAGCTTGTCATGTACAGCTTGTTCTGCTTGATTAACAAAAACAGGTTTGCCCAATGTCCCAACACTATTGAAGCAATATTCTTGTATCATATTCAAATTGACAGTGAATTCTTGAAATTTCAATAAAATGCCTCACATTCAGCTCATCTGTACATTTGGAGTAATTTGTGGTTTAATCATTTTGCAGCATTTAGCTTCATTTACATCCGACACTGCTCGTTCACTCACAGGTTGTTCGTTCCATTTGTTTCCACACAGTGATGATCCTCCTCATGCTCTCACTGCGAACGCACCGGAAGAAGCCCTACCTGTGCGACGAGGAGGAGAACGTGCACGAGAACATCGTGCGCTACGACGACGAGGGCGGCGGTGAGGAGGACACCGAGGCCTTCGACATCGCCGCCATGTGGAACCCCCGCGAGGCGCACCACCACCACCCGAGCAAGCTGAGGCAGGACATGCTGCCGGAGATCGAGAGCCTGTCCCGCTACGTCCCGCAGGCGTGCGTCATGGGCGGCGGCGGCGGCGGCGGGGACAGCAACGTGCACGGCTACGTGCTGGCGAAGCTCCTGGAGGCCGACGTGGACCCGTGCGCGCCGCCTTACGACTCGCTGCAGACCTACGCCTACGAGGGCGAGGGCTCGGTGGCCGAGTCGCTCAGCTCGCTCCAGTCGGGCACGTCGAACACCGACCACGAGTACGACTACCTGAACGACTGGGGGCCCCGCTTTAAAAAACTGGCCGAGATGTACGGCGTGCTGGAGACGACCAGTCCTCCCATGTGGTAGGGCAACAGGACCTTTCCTTCAAAAAAACCACACGAGGAGATGAAGACACAAGCGGGAAGACAGACGCGAAATTAAATATCCATGACTGTTAGAAATTCTCCACAGCGGTGAAGGCCTGTGACGCCCGCAGCAGCAGGACGAGCTGCCTTTTGAACCTCGCTCTCTGGAGACGGGCTTCAGAGACACGGCGGGATCTGGCAACGTCTCAGGGGGCGCGCAGAGGAACAGCTTCAAAGCACATGCAAGCACCCCTCCATCCACCCAGCCACGCTCTTTCCCTCCCCGTCCCCCGCCACGGGCACGGCCCCCACGGCTCCGGGTGCGAGGGGCCACCTTCCCCACCGACTCTGCACCACGGAGGCTCCACGAGCTGAAGACACGCGCTTCGGTTCCGTCTGTGACCGCTCTTAATTTATTTCTTTGTTCCATGGCTGTATTTATATGTTAGCTAACTTATTTGGGTCCTTGAAGCCGACACTGTACCTAAAACTGCCGCCAAGTCGAGGGAATCCCTCCGGGAAGGTCACATATTTGTTGTAACATACATAATGTAACTGCCTTTGTTTTCAGTCTGTGTGAGAAGATGTGTGTTTCTTCATGTCGCTGACGTGCACAGGAGGTGGCGATGCTGTAATCCAGGGCCCTGTGAGCTTCAGTAAGTGGACGGAATCAAAGGATGAAAATGGCATTCAATGAAGTATTGTGGATTTCCACGAGTATTGTGTTATTTTATTTATTTTTTTTCACATTTTGCAATTTTCAAACTGTTTTAACGGAAAGGAATGGCCAAATGAGTTCAAGGAAGTTGAGTAGCAATCAGGTCTGCTGTCATTAGTTCCACTCGATCGTCTGATTGATGTTCAGAGCCGCCAAACAGCCATGATTCCTCTGATTACATTTTATTTTCATAGACTCAGATTTAAAAAAAAAAAAAAAAATTAAAAATGGGCAATCTTGACAAAGTCTGCTGTCTTATGTTGTACAGTGTGAGGGGTTCAAGGACTGTTGCATTCTGTTGGCAGCTCATGAATTTATCAATAGCTTGATTACATGTGAACAACACAAGACGAAAAAGTATGGAATACCTAAGGCAACAGAAATACTCTAACAAGGTGCAGCCCTAAAGTTAACATTTAATTTTAAAAAATCCGTTGAAAGAAGAAAGTTATCAAAACAAACCTCATCGGGGCCCTGGAACATGTATCTTTTAGTCAGTGACATAAGCAGGAGCTGGTGACGCTGTAATCCCATGTGGGTGGGTTTTTTTGTTGTTTTTGTTCTCTAATGTTTATTGTGTTACTGTTTTCTGTATCATTTTTAAAGTCTTTGTATCGCAGCTGTTTTTTCTTCTTCCTTCCTCCCTTACTTAACCCAAAAACATAAAGCGGTTATCCAATTTGAGGGGGGGGGGGGGGGGTCGTCTCATGGATTTGGACGTATCTCGCTAGACAACCACCCAGCCCTGAGGTGTGCAGCACAGCGGACGAGCACATGACCAAGAAGTCGCCTTTAATTTCGGGTAAAGAAAGAAAGAAAAAAAAAAAAAATAACACCGCCGTGCCAGCCGGAGTCCAACGGCAGCAGCGAGGCTTGATCCGTCCCTGTTTAGAGATCCCACACTAATGTGGCCTGATCCTCCAATCCAGTGGACCACAGACAGCGATAATCTGCATCAAGTGCCAAATGTACAAAGGACTAAAAAAAAAAAAAAAAAAGACATTTTGGAAGAAGAAGAAAATAAAAAAAAAATCAGCAAAATAAACACCAAAAGAGGATTTTACAAACTAAGAGAGGACACAGATGAGTGTTTTGATAATTCAATTGGGTGGAGTTTACTTGAAATCTATGTGGTCAGTCATGCTACAGTAAGTGGTATGTGAATGTAGATATTTTTTGTATTCTTGGTAATAAAAAGCTAAAAACATATGACTCTGGTCTTGTTTTTAAAGAAGTTTGCTATTATGAATTCCTCATTGGTTTTCTTTCTTTCATACTTTTTCCAGTGTGCAAAGGGACTGAAGGAATTACTGTGATAGTAACGTGTAATGAATACGCCAACAAGAACTGACTGAACCACAAGGAATTGCTCCAAGGTGCCGTGCAGTAAAGCTATCCATGTCAACGCAACATATTTTCGGCTCAGATAAATCCACTAAGCTGGATATGAGAATGTGAATAACAAACAGAGCGCCATTTCTTTTACATACAGCAAGATAGACCATTAAGAATTTTTTTTCTTTATTAAAAACATAAAAATCAAGACTTTTTAGTGTATTTATATATTCTGACTATACCAGACAGATGTGTCTTCCACAGACATTGCGACACTTTACAGCACAAACCGTTAATAGATATATAAGGAGTAATAGATATATAAGGAGTAGAGGCCATATACGTACATATAAAGAGAAGACTAGTGGTACTGACGCACGTCATGCTACATACTGCATTTCAATTTACTGTTCTTCCCTGTTCCTACAAGGTGACTCAAAAAAAAAAACCATCGGCACCGTACAGTAAATTTATAGCTGCTTTTCCACTGCTCAGTTTTGTGCTGATATGGGTCGGCGTGCGTTCCCACTGACCATTAACCGTTACCACCAGTGACCACTCGTCGCTACCCTTCTGTATGCATTACCTGGCACCAAGTCCCAGATATGATAAGGAGGGGCTTCAGCACTGCCGTCAGCTGATTGGTCGTAATGGCATCGACGGAATCAACAGTTGTTTCCATCATTAGAGCGGGAAGGGGGGAGGCTGCCGGGGCGCCTGAGCTACAGTGGCTGCTGTAGCACCTTACATTAGCATTGACTGTAAACTTAATTAAAAATTATATATATTATAAGTATGTGTGGAATTGATTTACACAGAGCTGTGGGGATATGTGGAAAAATCTGTTTTAAAAGAAATTAAATTTAAATAGTTTGTTGAGGAGACTCCTCCCTCACCCGGAAGCAGCTTCTTCGCAATCAAAAAACAACGATGGCAAACAGCAAGCAGAAGAGAATATCGGATTTTTTCACAGGCAAAATTGAAATTGAATGTTCCTGAGGATGACAAAGGTAAAAACGACAACATTGTGGCAGCTGAAACTGAAGTAACATCAGCTAGCAGCTTAGCACAACCCGTCTCCTCAGAAGACGACAGCAAATACTGCAGGCAACATATGTTCATCTGTTTGTCGCTTGCTGTTGGTTTGCGGGACGTGTGTACTTCTGTTGATGGTTTTTTTTTTTTTTTTTTTTAATCTATCCTTACTACCTGTCATGTCAGAGGAAGTGAGTTTTGGAGCACAGACGCACCTGACTGTTTTTTTTTTTTTGCATGTTCAGCACCAAGGACAGCGCTTAAAATGGCAGCGATTTACTGCTGTGGAAGTGTTTTTGTTCTCGTCTGTTCTTGTCATTTGGTGAATTGATGCCGAACTCCTTATGGAGAAAAAAATGTAATACAATGTGAATTTGTTAATACTTCTTAATGTTTATTTGTGTGTATCATATGGCTTCCAGCCAGTAGCCTGTGTGGTGATGCGCTATACAGCAGGGTAAAAAATGCAATGAATTCATTCATTCAGTTGCCAGCCCCCTCTACTTTGAACACCTTCCCGCGCGCCTGGCTTCCTTGTGCCGCTTTACACACACTGGTTGTTTTAACTGGGCTGTATCACACGGAATGAAGTCTCACGGCTTCGCTTGAGGGCTGAGAAGTGAAGCTGAGGAACGACACCCGGAGCAGAGCGCCATGTTTACCATCTCGTAATGATGTCACGTACCTGCGCCGTAACTGTGCTCCATGCAGTGGAAACGTGACACAGACGCCCACCCGTACCATTCGGAGATGTTCCAACCCATCGCATACCGGCACAACTCTGCAATGGAAACGCGACTTAAGACTACCAGGTGATCATGCACGCACGTTTGTTCAGCATGTTTTCATAACACTAAGACTCTCATTCAAACCATTTGAGAATCAACTGGTTATTTTTTGTGTGCAAAACTACTTGAGTGTCATGTGGCTGCTTTCCTCTTGTCAGAGCTTCACAGCAGATAAATATAGGTTTGGGATGTCAGCTCAGCCAGTTTGTTGCTGTATATCGTGACTTTTTTCATATTATTGGAGATTTTTGGTGAATGTGATGTGAAAGCATATCATCCTTTCGCCCTCCTCCCTCCCAAAGCAGGAATATCCGTCTCAATCCTCATGCAGACAAAGCAGGACATTTTAACCTTGTCATATGTACCGTCATTTCTCGACTAGGAGGACAAGTTGTTTGGTTACTCAAACATAATATGAAGAAAAGATTTATCAAATCATACTGGGCTCCAACCATCTGTGGCCACCAGATGTCTGTTTCTGTATGACAAGAGAAATCACAATATACCACAAATAAAAACCTCCATTTCTGCTGTATTTTACTGACAGAAAGAACAGTGTCATCAAAAAAAAGAAACAGCTGCACAGCAGAATTTAAACCAAAAATGAAAAATAATCTACAACAGAAAAAACAAACAGAATGTGGTGGAATGAATGAAAAAATATGTATTGGCTCTTTCCCTGACAAACTGTTTAGACGTCTGAAAACAATGAAAACACATTAAACATCAAGTGTGCCAGAACACACAGAAATCTCACATTAAGCTACATTTCAGAATTGTAGACGTCATGCGGCATCATGCTGAAGCACCATTGATCATTTCAATTTCTTTTATGTCACAACACTAACAGCAGCATTGTTTTCAGTGTTCTAATTTTTATTCCGTTTGAGGCATGCTGGGAAAAAATAGGTGAATTTTAATGGCAGGTATAAAAGAGGCTCTGACTTTAATCTCTAAACCAAACAACTGCATTAACTGGAAATATGCCTGGCTGAAGTGCAACAAAAAAAAGACAAAAATCCTCCCTAAAACATGTTGGTGGCAGAATATTCAGAGTACTTTAGGAATAATAAACGGCTTCTTGAAGCATTATGCAACCCCCGAAGCATGACAGCAATGCAAGTCTTTAAGAAGATAAAGTAGCTCTTTAAAATCGCAATCATATGCTAAATTGTCGTCTAAAGTGTTACTGCAGATGATTCACTTTTCATTACATTTCCCTCAAAGTGCTCCATTTGCTTGACTTATTCTGTTTGGCTAATGCTCGGCGTTGATTAAAAGCTCACCAACCCTGATGTACCTGAGCGCCGACTCCATCTGATTGCTCTCGATGCAAAATCTGCAAGCGTGGTCCTCGCCAGTGGGGATCAATCCATTAAAAACAAGAGGCTCCACTTAATTGCCTACGTCAATCAAAGTGAAAGAAAAGGTGAAAGATGAAGGTGGACAGCGCAGAAAAAAAAAAAACTGAAGCTTCATATTTTCCTACACTTTAAGTGTACACTTTTCCCTTTCCTCATCAAAATGGAAAAATCTGAAATGTGCGGCAGCAGATCACCTGCTGGGCGGCATTCAGCGGTGAAATTGCACAGCAGATGAACTGTGCAACGTTTTCTTGGATTTAAATTTGCGCTTAAGTGCGTCCCCATCCTCCTCATGCTGAGTACAACACTTCAGTTACACACTGGGGATTTCACTCTAATCTGTCTGCTTTTGTTTTAACATTCAACACCCCACAAAGCCTCCACTGATCACTTCTTATTATTTCTTTTTTGTGTCATATCTCTCTCCTCCAGATCACAGTATTAATCCAGCCTTGAGTGAGCAGTGTCTCTTCTGCTGATTTGTGGCATTTTTCTGCCCTCTAAAGTTTAAAAATGCAAGGCAAGTACAGAGTACTAAGGTGATTTAAGCCACTCAAATTTCACTCAGCATATCGCAGATTTCACATACGAGCACAGTAGCAAATACATTAAATAAAATGCGATAGCACAGCTGCAATACATGATGCCAAACAACAGATGAGATATGCAATATGACATTGCAGAAGCAATACAACAGCAGGAATGTGGCAGGACAGCAAAGCCGGAATACTATAGCATGAGTGGATAACCACAGCACGGACGCGATACGCAAACATGGATACCATTGACATCACAGATGTGATATGATGTTGCAGATGGAATAAGATGGCATCAAGCATTCAAAAATGATTGAATATCCTCAAACTCGCACACATTTTTACACCAAGATGCGATACCACAGCACAGACGTGATACGACAGCATGGATGCGATATAATGGCATATCTGTGATTGATAGCACATGTGATATGAGACCACATGTCACAGCACAGATTGAATACAATAGAATAAATGTGACCTCACAGCATGAATGCAATTGATGTTGAATATGCAATTAATATCAAAAACACAACATAACACCACAGCACATAGCGTGTGACACTACAGATTCGATATCAAATCAATCCAGCAAAGTTATGATGACATATATGTATGCAGATGTGATATGAGATATGAGAGCACAGACAATACAATAGCACAGACATAACAGTACGGATGCAATTTACAGAACACACGTGATTTGTCACCACATTTGCGATATGACAGCACAGACAATATGCACCATGCAGCATGCATGCAATTTGAGTGGACGGATTCGATATAAGAGCACATACTGCACAAACGTGATATGAGAGGACAAGTGCGAAATGAAAGCACATATTCTGATAAGACAGGACAGGTGCGATATGACGGCACAGATACAATATGAGTGGACAGATGTGATATTAGAGGACAGATGCGATATTACAGCACATATTGCAATATGAGAGAACAGGTGCGATATGATGGCACAGATGCGATATGAGAGTACAGATGCGATATGACGGCGCATATTGCGATAAGACAGCACAGATGCGATATTCGAGGACAGATGCGATATGAGAAGACAGATGTGACACGGGAGGACAGATGCAATATGACACCTCAGATACGAGATGAGAGGGCACATGCAATATACAAGCAGAAATGCAATCAATGGAGCAGACATGAGACAATTTGTGTTATATGATAGCACATATACAATATGATAGGGTCCATGCTATTTGAGCAGACAGCTGCAATATGATAGATCTTATGTAATATGATGGCACTGATGCCATGTCACAGTGAGGTGATATGATTTAATTCATGCAATGTGATAGTACAGGTGTGATATGAGACCATAAACACGATATGAGAGGACAGATGTGATTGATTGCACAGATGTGAAATGGTACCATATGTGTGACTCAACAGTACAGACAATGGGACGCATGTACAGCAGACATGCAATACAGATGTGATACACTATGACAGGCCAGGTGTGAAAACAGACAATATATGATAGAGATGTGCCGTAACAGGCACAGATGGGATGAACAGCAAAAACGCAAAATGATATCCAACATGCCATAGAACAGCAGCACAGATGTGAAAACAAGATACAATACGATCAAATGCATGAAAAACTAAAGCATAGATGCAATATGAGAGCACAGACACAATATGGAAATACACTGAAAGAAAAAAATGTGACCAGACAGTCAGTTAACAATATTCAGTTAAGTGGTCAAATACAAGCTGATATCTAACTTCAATTAATACAGTTTATCTACTCAAAAGAGTCAATACAATTACTTAAATGTAGGAAATACTCTCTCCAACACATGTACCCAGGTCAGCAGGCGCTCATATCACCTCAGCCAAACGACATACTTAAACAGGTAAAAACCATTTAATTGATCCCAATAATATCAAGCTACCATGAGCCAAGCAGCCAACATGAAACTCAATCCTCTTTCAGATTACCAGACAACACAGAATATAACCTGCATGTGACACATAAAAAAACATCCTCCACGTGCCGGGACAATTATGTGTTTCACAAGCAAGACAAGCTACTGTTTGCACATCCAGAAATTAAACAAATACCTCTGGTTCCAAAACACGGCGCGTCCGCGGTGCCCGGTCCAATATGGCGGCGACGCTGATGTCACAGTCCCACCTGTCCCCAATTATCTAATCTACCGTCACTAACTGTGTCGTTCCTGCGCCCCTGCTGGTTGAAAAGTGCTATAACATTTAAATGTTTCACAGGCATGGACAAATGATCTGGTTTTCTCTCAGATTTGTTTTATTCTGGATCAGATTTGTTCGATTTCAATGTGCTAATATTTTCTTAATTTTATCCAGAATTCTCAGACAATTCATCTTCATATCTTTTTCACCTCATATTTATTGATTTACAGTGACATCTATCAACTTCTATTTAGTTTATTCATCAGTTTTGACAATCCGTTGTTTTATGAATGAGAAGAATTTAAGAGTCATTCATCAACATTTATCTTGAGCTTTGTTTCAACAAAGCTGGTGTTCAACTTTATTCAAAGCTGTAAGTCACCCTTTTAAGACACTGAAAAATGGATGAACTTCTTGTTTCAGCCTTTGTGAGAGAAACCACAGTGTTGAAGGTCTTTCTATTATTATTCTGTGAATGTTATTCTCGAGAAGAGCAAACTCCTCTGACCTTATTCCCATTCCTTCCCACTATGAATCTCTTGCCAAGAGCAGAACTGATGTCTCCGGGTGTCTTTCCTCCTCACTGCCCTCCTCTGCCACTTTCAACCATCCTGCTGCATGAATTAAGCTCCAAACTTCCTCCACCTCCTCCATTTGCCCCGTTGCTGGTGTCTTTCCCAGATCCGGGGCCAGAGCGGTGCCATCGGAAAGCCACTGAGGGGGTAATTTGTCTTAAGCTCCACTGCTCTTTCTAACAGACGCCGCAGCTCCAACAGTAGGAGATAATAAGAAGGCTCCCGGCTCTAATCCTGCTGAGGGGCGAACCGCCGCAGACCCACTGAATCATCCCTTAATGCCAAGTGGAAAAACACACTCCGCTCTGCTGGAAACTAAGGGGCGGAAAGAGAAGGCAAACTCTGGAGCCCCCCCGGAGAGGAGAGCAGGTCCGGCCCGTTTGACATGTTGGAGTTAGAGAGCGAAGCATACACACAGGCCACGCGCATGGCTGCCGGGCGGCCTCCCTCTGATCCCCTTATCTCCCCGTCTCTGCACTTTTATTCCCAGACAAGTTCGACTCCGAAAGCCGTCCTCTCATTCTCATGCCCCGCATGTCGCCTTATTCCCTCTCCTCCGTCTCTCCCTCTTGCCTCGCTCGGTGCGACGGGTTATTTCCACTTTATCTGGCTAAGCTGCAGCAGAACATGAGCTCCGGGGTCGTCGGGTCTTTTTGGCTCCTCGCATCATCTCCAATTTTCAAGCAACTTCACAACAATCCTCTTTTTTTTTTTTTTTTTGATTTTCATCCACATGCTCATAACTCCTGCGAGGAAACGGAGCTTCAGATGATGCACTGTTCATTCTGACGGCTGCCAGGACTTCTGTGATAAAACTATCCAATCACAGATAAGATTTCCCATCATGCCCCACATTTGTAACTTGAGCTTTGTGCCTCAGACCTGAATGTTTGACTTGCAATAACAATAAAAAATAAGGGAATGCAAAAGAAGTTCAGCTAACCACATATGAACCTAATATTAGTTGCAACGAAGCATCAAATATTGTAAAACCAAAAGATAGTAAGGTGAGGAATACATTTTCATTCATCTCTGTCGCCCCACAGCGTCCTGGTTTGACCTCCTGACCTCCTGCCAGTCAGACATGTCTGGTAAACCTGTGACACAAGGCGACCAGGAAGCGTCCTGATGACATGAACCGCCTCAACCGACTCCTCTCACAAACATCAGCTCAACTTGGAGTCTCCGAAATACAAAATTCATATCACAAATTTAGAAGTTACACAAGAAAAAAGCTGAAACTGGAATATAAATAAGAAAGCTTTAACACAAATACAAAAGCTACAAAGCAAATAGAAATAAGACAAAACAAAGAAAGTTACATTATAAATGCAATGTCACCTTATATATATTAAAATATTCAGAACTGTGGGGCTTTGCCGATTTTATTTCGGTCTGGTCTGTTAGGATTCATAGCCGAGAAGTTATTTACATTAAAACATTGTGATACACTCAAAAATAGAAGCAGCTCGGAGGCATCCAGTCCACATCCTGAATAAAACAGGAGATGCAGCATCCTCACACAGGAAACTCTATAGGCTGCACAGGCTGCAAGTCCAGAAAGCTGTTATCCAGGTGGAGATGAAAGAAGAAGAAGAAGAAAAAGTTTGTTTAAATGCTGGAACAGAAATTTTTTGGGTTTTTTTTTCATTGTACATCATTCATTTTTTTCATTTTTTTCAGCCTGGTTCTGCAGGTTTCTTCCAGTTAAAATGGATTTTATTCCCTTTCCACCTTTATGTGGAATCGTCCTTTTTTTTTTTTCCATCTGAAAAACAGCCTTGAAATGACTGAGACGCCATTGGTGGAAATATAAACGAAGTAGAAGTGAATTGTTTAAAAGCCTCGTGCGCATGTTCCTGTCATCCCACCATGACGAGCTGAGAAAGCTCCTGAGAGATTCCTCTCTGCGCCTGCTGCTGCTGCTGCTGCCTGCTTTGCACATTTTAGCATTAGCGGCGCTGACAGACGCCTTTTCGCGCCGCTGCGGCAGTTGGGAGTTTGAGCCGACCCCCGGAGGTGTTAACCACAGCAACTCCTCCTCCATCTTTATCTACCTCGCTGTGACCGATTTGCTATAGACGGGGGTAAAAAAAAAAAAAAAAAAAGAAATGGAAAAACCAAAAGAGAGAAGTGAAGCGTGATTGCACAAACCACATCTGACAGATGGGATGTGGTACTCGGTGTGTTACACACCCGGGAAAGTGAAGAAGCAGCCGATGGGGGGGGGGGGGGGGGGGGGTGGTCAGAGTGGGACATGATGCTAAAAAGTCGAGTCTGAGGCTCCTTTTACATGACATGTTACGTTTTCACATGAAAATGGAAACTTTTGCTGTGTGTTGAGAGTCCGTTTACACGACAACGGAGCCTGGAGCCGCTGAAAACACGATACCAGGAGATCATGTAGCTGCTGTAAAACAATACAGAGACTGGCATCAGTTCGACGCGGCTCACAGCGAACAATCAACCCCTCTAATGTAAAGGTCAGGAGCTCTTCCACAGCTGAGACATGCATAAAACAGATTTATGATAATCGGCTTCAGAGCAATCAAGCTACCTGGGAGGAAGAGGAGCAGGCATGTCCCATGTTGGCTGTGAGGTTTTCACCGCTGCGCTCAGCGGGGAACTCCACCGAGAGTCATTTCTGCTCCGGGACTCACTAATCTGGAAGAATCAGCAGGTGGAATTAAGCTGTGCGGGAACTCGGTGGCACACGGCCGTCCGTCCCCGGAGGCCCGGGCTGTCAGAGCTCCGCAGACTCAAGCATCGCATACCTGAGGACACACGGAAGACGTGGCCACAAACACGTGTGTGGATTTAATTCTGTTTTGTGGTCTGATTTTTGATTTGAGAGACTCACTCCTGGGTATTTTAGCTCGATTATCCAGGATTGTGGGAGAGCTGAGGTGTGCGCTGACCTGAGAGAGTCTTAAACAGAGTGAACATACAGCTACAAGATCAGACAACCATTTCTTTGCAAAGTCTGCATGTTGGAAAGACCAGGAAAAGTAGCGGTGCTGAAGGTGCTGCAGCACCCCCTGATGGATGGTGGATGAACTGCATGACTACATTAATAACTTGAAAAAACATTTTTGATTGAAAAAATTTAATCTGAATTGTTTAAGCTTTCATCTTGTTTTTTTATTAATCAAAAGCACAGTGTTCAAAAACAAAAATAAGACTATGAATAGTTTTTCAACTTAAATATAAGTTAGATTTTTTTGTGATGGGAGGACAACAGGCTGGACAGAACAGGTCACAAGATAAACGCTTTCTTCATTAACTGACAGGAAAAGCAAGAACACAGTTAAACAGACAACAATGAAAATGCGCCCCATGACCACAGTAGTCAATCTTTATGCTCATTTTAAAGTTTTAAAGTGGATAAATCTAGCTAATCAATTAAATATAAGTGAGAAAGCATAGAGAGAAATGAAAATGTAATATCCTCTGTAATTTCCACCAGCTACTCTGGCCAGAGCGGTGCCAACTGCCTCCACAGTTTTAAAGAGTCACTCCAACGAATCTCCTCTCATCGGTAAAAAGTGGTAACCAGCGTGAGCATTCTGCTGCGAAGCCGTGGACAACAGGTGGAACGCAGTCCTGCAGGAACGCGATGCCTCGGTTGCACGCCATCGGTCTTCCCCAGAGAGGCCGAAGCCACCAAGGTTGTGCAGGCTGAGGCGTCGGCCGGCTGAAGATGGATGGAAGACACGCAGCTTGTGTGCTCGCGGTCACGCACACGTGCAACACACGCCAGCTGTGCTAACTGCAATTACAGGACGTCATGTGCATTTAGCAGAGCAGAACGCGCAGGAAAACATATCTGAAAATAACAGCAGTTTTCTGGGTTACATGATAAAATGTTAAAATTTTACTCTTCACATCAGGAAAAACTGTCTTTTTCCTTCAGTTTGTTTCTCAATGAACTATAAAAACCTGTGTTTTTGTTATGTGCAAGACACCACCGGAGCTGAGAAGATGAATTCCTGCATATATTTACCGTTTTGTGGCTGCAGTCATGAATGAAAACACCGAACCACACTCGCTGAATAACTCCAAAGAACCAACCACAGCAGATTTAAGCAGCTGAGTGTTTCAGCAACAAACCAAACCTCGAAGTTTCAGCTCTATTAGCAGCAGAAACCGTCAAATTCGAATCCAAGCCAAGACGTTTTGCAACTCGTATCCCTTCGACTGCCTGTCGGCTCACATTTTCTTCATGGAAAATTCAAAGGACACTTGTGTTTAACTCATCTGGTGCAGCTTTAATGAGTTACAGATGACTAAACAGTTAGAGGAGATGGCTCCACATGAGTTAGAGAGCTTCTGCAGAAAGCCTACTGCTTCAAATTTTACACTGGAAGAAAGAGGTCGATCTGGGTTTGAATCAGCTCAGTCTACCTGCAGAACGTGAGCAGCTGAATATAGCACAGGTGGTCAAATGCTTCAACATCCCTCATCGCCATGGCAACCTAATATCAGAGTTTAACGATGAGATTGAGGGACGGCGGAGCACAGAGGACAGACGCCAGTTGCATTGGTGTTTGTGTTAAATCAACACTTAAAAATGTTAAAATGTTAATTTCTTAAGCCTCTTCTATCATAAGTCTGAACCAAGTAGAGAGAAAAATGTCTGACGTTTGAATCTGACTCAAGCCTTTCTTTGTGTGTTCCCCATGTGTGCATGTGTATTTTCTACAATTAAACCAGCTTCCAGTCGGAAAAAAACAAAACAAAAACAAAAACATGCATGTGAGGTTAATTGGAGTTCCTAAAACAGCCTGGAGGTGTGAACATTAGCGTGCGCGGTTGTTTGTCTGTGATGGACTGCTGAGCCCTCAGGGTGTTCCCTGCCTTCACCCTTCGTTAGCTGGGATTGACTCCAGAGAGTGACAAGGTGCTATTTGTTGATTGTTTCATTTCATTTTCGGCTCAAGCTCCTGCCAGCCCTCTCGCTCCTTTTTACACATCTCATTGCTACACGTGTGTTAAACGTGATCGTGCACCGCGCCCTTCAATACATCGAGAAGAAGACAGCAGAGATTAGGGTCGTACAATACAGTTTCTTTAGAAAATTTGAGTTTCCGTTGTTTTTCTGTGCATTAGTAAATTTAAAAAATGCTTCTAAGAAGTTTATAGGTAGCATTAAAAAGCTCAATATCATGCTTCAAAGAGCTGCGATTTGTTTATGTTTTCCTTTGATATTAGATTTACTGATCATGTTTGATATTCTGGATTAACTCGGCACATCTTTAACCGTCAGACATTTAAACTCATGGGTAATCACTTCAAAGACAACAAATCAGTGTTTGAAGCAGTTTTAGAACTCTTTAATGAAGTAGATGTAACAATTGCTCCTATTTTGTTTAAAGTTCATCGTACAGCTAAAAGAATTACTCTTAGAAGTGAGTGAATTTCAGTGTTTCGCAGACGTCTGCGGCTCCTCCACGCTCCCAGTCCGCATGTCGTCCTGTTAAAACGCGTCCGCACCGCTGACATTTCTTTAGTACTGTCCGTCCAATTAGCGCTCTGCAGGTTCCTGAGACAGAAAATAACTGATGAGGTGTTTCCAGGACTCCTGCGTGCGTCTGGCATTTGGAAAAATCAATACTGGAGTCTTGAGAGGAAGTGCCCAGCAGCTGTTTCATTCACACACATACACACAGACACACAGACACACACACACGATCGCTGAGCTGATTGTAAAGGCACTTAATTACATTATTATAAGATCAATTCATGTGAGGGATGAAAAAAAACAATAATGTGAACAACCAGAGGAAACTTCCAAGAGGCCTTTTGGGCCTGCAGAGGTCAATCACCACCGGCTCAGACGTTCACGTCCTCAGGTATGGAGGAACGGCGGCCGGGCGCTGAAGGACGAGCGGCGAAGGACGAGCCCCGGGCTACATGCCGGGGAAGAGCGAGGTTTGGACCGTCACCGTCAGTCCGGGCGTCTCGATGCACCACGGGAGCTGCCAACGCACATCACTCATCTGCAGAGGCGTCCGGCCATGTGAGCAAGGAGCAGGAACCTCTGCTTGGTTTGAAGACGCTCACAGTGAGCTTTAAATAACTCTCAACCTCTTTCTTCTCCATCTTTCCCCCGAAAACCAAGTTTCCCAGTCACAAACGAAAAGAGTAAATAAGAGAATATCTCTGGCTCCGCTGCAAATATTTGGTTTTGATCTTGTCCTTTCAGTGCAGCCTGAAACCTGCAGTGAATAAACTTCTGGCAGTGATTAGAAGGATCGCTGGACGACCTTGAAAAAGTCCGGCCCGACGCCTCGTCTCTCGGCCGACGTGAGGACGAAGGAGGATTTGGGGCGGACAGAAATCCGCAGCGTGAGGAAGCATCTCGTCCACAGAGCTGCGTGATGCATATTCCCAGGATTACACACATTTGTTCTGAGTCGTCTATGACCTCCTTTAATCCGTCACGCCGCCTCTGCAGCCTCCCCGGTGCATTCATTAAGACCGGGAGGCGTAAACAGATCGATGGCGCCGGAGCAGGTAAGAGCCGGGGACTCAAACGAGGTCAAATGCAATCGCCGCTAAACAAAACGAAAACACTGCAGTCGTTACAGCTGGGAGTCACTTTTCAAATGTAATGTAAGTTATGCAAATGTGTGCAGGGTCTCAGGTGAGCATCATTCACCCCATTTTCCACATGATATCCTCCACGTTCTCTTCAATAGCACTGATAATGAGGTCTGTGATGAGTGAAAAACCGACATTTGATCGGATAAATACCCATCCATCCATCTGTACTGTTGATATTCTATTCAGAACGAGTGAACTTTTCTAAGTATTTCCTGGTCTTTGTCTTTTTCTGGGCTAATTTTCCATCAACCATACGAGGAAATAAATGAAAAGCTTCATGAAAAACAAAAGTTAAGTGAGTGAAATGTTGGTTTTTTTTCCCTGTTTCTATGAATGATGAAACTAACTAAACATAACATTTAGATGTTTATTCCTGAGTATTTTTAACAAGCATATATCTCCAATGTTTCTTTTAGATTTGGTGTTTCCAGGAGCAAAAAGCTGAACCGAAGGCGCCGTCTTTTTGAACTCTTTATTTGTTCTTCTTTTTTTCATCCCTTATCTATAAAGAGGCTCCATTAGCTGAATGTGCTCCCTCCCGTTGCGCCATCTGATCAAAGGATAATTACAGGCTTGTTTGGCATTCCGGAAATAGTCTGCATGTGTGTCTATTTATAAAAGATGAAGAAAACGGAAGTTCGTAAAAGCACTTCGAGTGGAAACAGGAGCTTCTCCACACTGAAAACACTCTCCATTCTGATGCATGTTGGGAAAAAAGGGGAAAAATGTCCAACAAACATTGAGATATCAGTGCGCTACATTTTGTGATATACAGTAGCCTACCTGTCATTGACATTGTGGATTTTTATGAAGAAGCATGTTAGACAACCTAGGCTATTGGTATAAACAGATCTCCTAGATCCGACAAGAAAAAATGACTGCAACAAATTGTATTTTTGCTGCACATTAAAATTAAACTCTCCTGTCTTCTGCTAACAAGCACAAAGACTTATTAAAATTATATGATTGGCTAACTTCATGCATGCTTTGGGCATTTCATGGATTTCTTTTGTGCCTTCAGTGGGAACAAGAAGCCCTTGACTTAAATTTAGATTGACTTTCATCCATACTGTATTGGATTTTTTTTCCATTAATAATTGCATTTCTTGCTTTTAGAGTGTGTGTGGGTGTGTGTTTTCATGTCTCCTTTCTCTTTTTGTTGTGCTTATGAAATGTGCATTATGAATAATGCTTCGTAGCAGTGAGAGAAATTGCAATTGCCAGAGAGAACACACAAGACACCCACAACAAATACCAGACTTTATACACTAACTATATTAATGAATCTTTACATGGTCAAACTCTACCTATTCTAACATTTTAGACTAACAGATAAAAGATAATATTTTAAAAAAATACACAAATGTAATGTTTTTACTGTGAAATCTGACAATTTTCCCCCAAAAAACTGACAATATTTAAAAAATTCAACCATTCATGAGGCACTTTATTTAATAACATAAAAATATGTTTAAGTGTTCTTCTATTCTGCTATTTTTTTCTTTCTCTTGCTAAGTAATGCCCGTGTATGCTGTTGTTTCATTACAAAAACAAACAACAGCACCCACTAGTGGCCAAACATAAAAACTACATAGTTTCAGTGTATCTGCCGTTTCCGAGCAAATGCAGCTATTGTTTTAAAACAACGCTATTATTAATTAAATCCATCGCCCATTCTGTCGGGGAGGCTATTTAGACATTCTCATGACATATTTTACTGCTGTAAATTAATTCAAAGGCTTCACCGGAATTTTCTGTGGGAAATATGAGCGGTGTAAAAGTCTTCTGGCTAGAATTGTGGTTTACATTTATGTCCAGTAATTCAATAACTTCCGCCTTGAGTTTGAGCACGAGATGTAATAAACCTCCCTCCAATATCCATCCCTTCATCCACTTTCCTGCTGCGTTCATTGTGGAGCCCAAACAATCCCGGATATCTGTTTCTCCAGCAACTTCCTCAAGCACTTCTGGGAGGAAACTAACTCAATCCCAGACCGACCCAGAGATATTATCTTTCCAGAGGGTTCTGGGCGAACATTGACGGCTCCTCGCTATTGGTAGACATCTAACTGGAGGTGACCGGGGGGCATCCCGATCAGATCATCCAGAACATATCCTTCCTGGATCGTGGTTTTGTTTTGGTAGATCGCTTTGTCCAGACCCCATAAAAACACCCCATGTTCCTCAGTTGCAGAATTGAGGCAAATCTGGGGTCAAACTGACTCCTGAATTCTTTCAGTTCAACCTTGTCGACTCGCCACATGAGCACTGATGTCATGTTTGAAGAGATTTTTCAAGGTGTCGCTGAGCTGTTCCAGTTTCATGAATGGGGGCAATCACAAGGTCACAGTCACCCTGACCCTTTGCTGTCAAAATTGTTCATCTTAGAGTGAGGAAAAAATACAATTTCCCACCTTCCTATACACAAAGACATCACTGCAAAATGATGAGAAGCCTTCATTGTTAAATCTATCAGAGCAATATCAGACAAACCAACATGCCTCACTTTGTTGAGTTCTGGCTTCTTTTTCAGAACTTGACTGGTTAACACAATTATTCTGATTCAAGAGCTCGGAAAGAAACTGACAAGGAAACAACCCTTCTTACTGTGTCAAATGTGTTCAGGAATAAAGTGCCACTTAGAGCCAAGTGTGTAAAGGCCTGAACAGCCGTCAGACTCTGTCACAGGTACGTCGCAGGCTCTGGTACTTCTGCAGAGCTCCACAGAACTCGTGTGCACAGATGTGGAAGACCGAAGAAATCCCCTGTTAGGCATCACTCAGACTGGAGGAAAAGCTCCGAACTGACAAACCAGACACTTCTGTGGCCACTGAGGGTTCATATCTGAGTGAGTCTGATTAAAAAAAGCAACTTCCAAGGCTTTCTGTCTCAGATGGATGTTCTGTGTGTTCAAATGAACTTAACCCCCAGATTCAGGAATTTCAATCTCGCCTTGTCGACAATACCGTGTCATGGCGGACATGAATCACACTGTCACACATTTCAGCGGCGCCATATAATCACATACCCAGAAATTCATGAAGACACACACCTGCTCCTACACTGAACCCGGCCTGTCAGCTCGAGCCTAATGGAACCTGACTGCCAGAGAATGGGCCGCTCTGACATTTACATCACCTGACCCTGGTGTGTGTGTGTCTGTGTGTCTGTGTGTGTGTGTGTGCGTGTCCTCTGAATATGTCGTTCATGTGGAAGCTCGCTAGAGCAGGTGCGCTGAGGACTAAATATGTGAACTTCAGACCACAGTCTGAACATTTCTCTGATTCTCCGATTCTGTCCCAGCTACTTGTTTCCAAGCGAGGATGGAACCCTTTCCTCGCTCTAGTCCGTTTGTGTCCTTCACTTGCATAGATTGAGCAATAAACATGGCAGCCATTACTGTTTTTTGGCATGCAACATAAAAACATTTGATGAGCAATTTCTCACACAGCCTTTTGAACTCCTTGCTTTCTTTCCTGGGAGGGAAAAAAATACAGAAATACAAACCATCAGCAGTCCAAGACTGCTGTTGAGGATGGCTTTTTCAATGGAAAATTGGTCAGAAAAGGGTCTTTTTTGCTGAGGGGATTGTGTTCAAGGTTAAAGTAGTCTTTATAGCCCAGAGTGAAAGGCTGTCAGACTTTGTAATGGGCGTACTGAATGTTCCACTGTCTTTGTAAAGCTACAGAAAGTGTGCAGGTGTGCACAGATGTTGAGCACGGGATGAAATCTCCCTTTAGGCATCGCTCTAGATTGGACGCAAAAAAGCCTTTAGATTCAACGCCACATCCTTGCGGGCGTCAAAAACAAGAGTCGAGCGGCGTGGAAATCTCTGCGGGGGCTCGAGGTGGGGACTCGCAGAGCGACGGGCCGGCTGATGACTGTGACGGTGGGGGATTTGGAGAAAAACGGCTGGCCCAGCAGTTTCTCCACAACTGATGGATTAGACAAGCCGGAGCGGCGGCTGCGGAGGAAAAGAGGGCCGCCCGCCTCGCTCCGAGCAGGCCTGACTCCATGCTTCATTTCAACGGCGAATGAAAGAAACAAGTGTGTGTTTGGTGTGAGGCTGCAAGGCTGCAGGTGTTTGCTGCACTGTGTGTGTGTGTGTGTGTGTGTGTGTGTGTGTGTGTGTGTGTGTGTGTGTGCGAGTGCATAATTTTGCTTGTCTGCTTTTATGATTGTGAGCATGGAGGAAAAAAAAAATGCTCCGCTTGCAGAAACGTGCTTGCAGGCATGTGTGATGATGGCACAATAAAAGGTTTCTGCAGTCAATACTCCCAGCGAGGTCCGATAATTTGCACGGGGCTATGCATCGCTGGAAAGCATCTGAATCAATAAGTGTGTAAATAAATTAAAGCGGCGATAGGACAGGGGAGGAAAAACACACCGCCCACTGGCAAAAAGAGGGTCTGCTAAAAGGAAGAGAGCAAGCGGTTTGCTCCTGAACCGGCGCCGGCAGAATTTATGTTCCTTTGAACAGTCCAAACGCACGAGGCTTCCAGGAGCACGTGGGCGGGAGCCGGGGAGAGAGCAGAGTAAATCCAGGCCCGCAGTCCGGATGTAAAAATATGCTAATGCACATTTCTACCACCTGCAGCAAAGGTCGTCTCGCAGCGACATCGATTCCTCTCAGATCTCCTCTCTGACGGCGAATAATCTCAGCCACAGATCTAATTAGGAAATAATCTGACAGAGGATGAAGCGTTTCAGTGGTAAAATACCCGGCCCTCCTGGGAGCGAACGTGACTCCGCAGTGGTTATTCTACAGAATACAGGAGAGCCTGGGAACATGTCTGAAGTGGCACCTTTAAGGCAGGATGGAAATCTTTAAACGATGTCGGGAAAGATGTTCGCCGGATAAGTTTTTCCATCAACGCGACAGACGAAAGGCGGAAAGATGGCTGAGATTCTGCCCCGGTGGGACGTTCAGGCTGGATGGCGCCGGAGGAGAAGAGGGGCTCGGGTCAAGGCGGACGGGCGGTGATTCGAGTCATTACAGACGCAGCAGGAAATGAGTTTGAAACCCTGAGTGGCTGGAAAGGCAAGCTGGGACGGCGTGTAGTGGAGGAGGGGGAGGAGGAGGAGGAAGGGAAACCAAGCGGCGTTTAGAAGTGCAGTCCTCAGAGGACGAGGGAAGGACTTTTCCATCCATCGTATATACAGTACCAGCTTCTTTCTGGGAGCGTTGAGTTTTGGAAATCTCACTGGAAGAACGCAAAGAGACACACCATCACTCAATTCCTTCATGATGAAACATGCCAGACAAACACAGACATCTAAAGACCAGTGAGGCTCACTCATATATATATATATATATACAGTGTATATGAGTAGAGGCTATAGTTTTTCTTTTTTAAACTCCAAGAACTTTATAAATATTCTTGGTCTCAAAAGAAAGTTAGTGTGAGAGTATCAGAGAAGTGTATGATGGGTCACCGGGTCAGGATACATTCATCTGGAATATAGCAGAACCTTGATAATTTTTATTTCCACCTGAAAGAAGAGAGAGAGAAAAAAAACCCACATAACTTTGAAAGCAAACCATCTCCTCACCTTGACACTGTAGCCTAATCCATCGTGAAATTTGTGAAGAGATATCTGGTGAGTATCTGTAAAAGTGATAGAAATATAAACATTAAAACTGCAGGTTTTTTCTTTTCTTCCTTGACTTTACTCTGTACTCGGCTAATGAGCTCCTTACATGACACCGTGTGTGTGTGTGTGTGTGTGTGTGTGTGTGTGTGTGTGTGGGCTGCATAAAGAGGTGAAATCTGCACGAGCTTTAAAACATGTGTGGCTGCTTGTGGCTCCACGCTCATCGGATTGCTTTGGTTCTGAACTGCATCAAGTTTGCGGATGCTTGTTAGCAGGTTTTAGCCGAGCCGCTCTCCTCTGTCATTCGGATGTTTCCCGGTGTGCATATTTATTATTTATACGCCACATAACTAACTCAAATCTCCGTACAATCAGATCTCTGGCTCGGTGGCTCAATCAGGTTGGGCAATTAGTCACATTTCTGTTGTTGGGATCAGTGAGTGTAACTCTGAATGGATGCAAACAACAGTTTTCCAACTTGTGCTCAAGAAGACTCAGACATCTGTTGACTTGTTTCAAGCCAGCAACCTTCTTTTTTTGTCATTTTAAATGTAGTGAATTGATTCACACCATCCTTCAAGGTCCGTGTTTGTTTGGTTATTATTCATCTGCTGGGTCTCATTTACTGACGATAACCCCAATGAGGGCAATAGCTGTTGGCAGCTAACAAGATTTCCAAAATGGTCCCAGCTGACGGTTTTGTAACCTTGGAACAATAACAGCGCGATAAAAGAGGGAAACAGCGAGTGATGGATCACGAATGTCAAGCAGTTTTCAATTCTCTGGCTTTTATTTTCTCCGGTTTTGACCGGTTTTTGGCCTCCTTCATCAAACATAATAAACATCTCTGAGTCATCAAGCGCGGCTGTTTGTTTATTCCCCTTTTTTGTCGTTTAAAGAGACGAAACGCTCGATCCATTAGATGGTTTACTCCGCAAACCACAGAGGTCAGACTGAAACAAGCCACTCCGATGCTGAAAACCACAGGAGCTGATCAAAGGGAAATGAGTGTGTGCTTTTCAGAAAGATGTTTTTTCGAGTGTGTGCAGGTCTGGGTGATATTTAGACTCTTTATTGAGCTCCACTTGCTTTTTCTTTTCGACAACCAAACAATCATAACTGATACATATCGTGTAACTTCTCAAATGTACAGTAAAGGATGCTTTTTATGTAAATGGCTCATGACAGCGATCCAAAACACATCGGCTAGTGAACAGACAACTCTGAGTATAAAACGAATTTAAGCTCATAAACTTCGTGTTCTGAAGAATACACTCACTGCTGTTTTGTTGTGTTGCTTTTGCTCCTGGCGCCCGTTGTGTTTTATTAACTGATCCATTTGATTTTTCAATTACTGCAAAAGAAAATGTTGGATGTTCCCATTGTGTCATCTTTCATTTGCTTGTTGTTGTCTGCACAGCTCCTGAAGGACTCCGGTGCTATCAGATAGCAACAATCCGAAAATCCTCACGTAAGAAGCTGGAATCCACAATTGTTTCCTGTTTCCTAAGTACTTCTAAAGGATTATTTGATTATTGAAACTTGCTGCTGGGAAATGTTCTGCTCTACTTTACTCCCCACTCAGTTTTTCCATCAAAATTCTTTTAACATTAGCTACTCATCTTTTTTTGTACTTTGAGGCGACAAAAGGGACAAAGGGGACAAAGGGGAAGGATATCACATCTGAAAATATAACCAAACAACAAAGAGGTAATGGTGAAAGTGCTTAAATGTCTAGAACAGTTAAAAGAAGTTGCGATTAAAAGGTTACTGTGGCTAAAACTGATAAATTAACCTAAAAGTCCCCACGAATAATCTCTACCCCCAATAAACTGCACCAAGCCTGAAAGAAGTCCACTTCCCAGCAGGCAGTGCACCCTGTTGACCACATTTCTAATCGAGCCGTCTCCCAATGGGCTTCCCAGCGACCGCACTATGGTGTTAGGGAGACGAGCACAGAGAGGCAGAGGTGAAGGGAAAACGAAAAGCCGCTAAATCTGCGATCAAGTTGGATCTAGGAGTCTAAAGAAGAGGTACAATCCAGGAGAATCAGGGAGCGATATGAGCAAGCAAGTGTCAGCCGGTGCCGCCGAGTCCCTGATGTGTCGCTGCGCTGGGAGAATCAGAGGGTTATTGTCGGAGATTTCCAGGAAGGAAGCCGGTTCCAACTCCACTCGGAGTGAACAATACTTTATTCTCAAAGAAAAACACGAGAGCCGAGCGGAGGAGCCGAGCGCCCGCCCGTTGATAAACCGCACCATCTGTTGTTTACACCCCGCCGCTACCTTGTGGGCATCGTCTGCGAAGAAAATGAGGCGAACACACAGGAGCTGGCATATCCGTTTAAATTAAAAACCCACTTTTTTTTCGCTCCTTTTACCGTCCCCCCGGTGAGCTTTCCTTGAACTCGTGACGTCGGCGGGAGCCAGAGCAGCATCCAGGCACGGTTTTTTTCCCACCAGATGCGCAGAAAAGTGGAGTCTGCTCGGCCTGTCTCCCGAGGAGGGGGGGCTTGGAAGCGGTTCAGGATCTGTTTGGCCATCTGCCCCGACTGAGGCAAAGGTCACAGGGAGAGTGTGTCTGAGCAAAAAAAGGTCCGTCGGAGACTGCAAAGTGCCGCGCCTCCGACGCACTTCCACAGGCGGGCGGTCGTGCCTGGAGCAGGAATTAAATCAGATTATTATCAGGGTGTTTTGACTCCTGTGCAGTCAGATATAATCAAGCTGCACTGAGTCTTGTTTTTGACCTCATTACTGACTAACCCAGTTTCAGGTCGAGACGCCGAATGCTTCAGCGCAACACGGGAAAAGTATCAGGATTCCAGACAAGCATCCGTTCACCCACTGTGAGGAGAACATGGTCAGAGAATTTCAGAATAAAACACAAAATTTTAGGATCAATCATGAGTTACAAACTAAAAGAGAATAAATCATGAATGGTAAACCAAGATCAGGGTGTCATAGTTTAGCTCAAAATCACTGCTTCCTTTGATTTTCATAGAATTTGCTTGGTTGGTTTGGCAGGTCAGATCGGAGTCTATTTTAGTCTGCAAGCCTTATATTATATACCTTACACCCCTGGCTTTGACCATCATCTTCAAGCTTCCTATTGGAAAAGTTCAGAGATGCTCTTCTGCTTAATTCTGTGCCGATAATGTCTGTTCATATTGGTTTGAAGTTGAACTTCGGTCGTCGTACACTGGGCCACGAGCTGTTTAGTCGTTGAGAAAAATGTTTGGTTTTTTTTCACACACTGAGCGCAGGTCTTGACAGACTTTCTGCACTGTCCTTAAAAACCTCTCTAAAATCACACATAACTGTCACTCCGACCTGTTCTTGAGCGCCTCTCAAAAAAAAAAAAAAATCCCACCTGCCACGACTGTCCTTGAATGCCTCTCAGCTGTTGCTTGAAAAGAAACTACAAAAGCTCAGTGAGGGATATTTGTGTGGAAAACACACTTAAAATGAAGGGAACACACTGATTTCATGCACAAGTTGGACAGTTTTGTGGAAAATGTTGCTGCTGAACACATGCAACATGATGCTGTTTATCCTGTATTTACATCAGACTTTCTCCTGTGTGACGGCTGCAAATAGAATGACTGCTAACATGGATGATAAAGTTTTGAAAATGGTTCAATAAGCCTGAGGAGTGGAGGGTGACAGACGATTAGCAACGGGAATAATCAAGAGCTTTTAAGAGACTGATTTTACATCATGCATGACTTTTTTTTTTAAAATTAATATTCCTGGAAATCTGCAATTTGGGGTCGGTCGCTGCCTCGCTGGCATGAAAGTTAAAACACTTCAACTGACAGTGAGCGACTTCTAAAGAGTGGGCGTCGCATTTGATTCATTTTTGAAGGAAACCTGCTCATTAAAGTTGTTAAAATTACCATATAAATAAATTCTGCAGGGTGATTTTGCATTGGAAATTAAAAACCTACATTCGATTCTTCCAGCTTTTCTTTTTTGGGTAAATGCAGTAAAAATTCCGCCCGTTCCGTCAAGAGTCCTCCATCAAACCTTCAATTGGCCTGAACAGGTTCATTTTCACGAGCGCGGGGCTGACTGATGGGCCTCTCCCGCATTGTGGATGCTGTCAAAATGCAAATGAGGGCCGGTGGTGCCCTGAACACCCACCAGCCACCCCTTACTGAGAGTCCGACCTCCGCGCACACGCAGGCTAATTAACCTGCCATTACCCACACTGCGCTCCGGAGCCAACAACGCACCAGCGCCGTGCTCCTCTCCACAGCTTCATTTGAAGTTAAAAATGCGTTTATTTGATGTTTCCGGGTCGGAGCGACCTTCCACCAGAACTCAGGCGTAAAGGCGGGTTTGAGAAACAGCTCATTTACCACACCTTTTTCAAAACGCCGCTGTGTAATCGATCCATGCTGATGTAAAGATGTATGAAGCAGTAAAGAAAGCACCATTGAGACAAACACATTCATTTGCGCCTTAAACGTGACAATATAGTCCGAAAACCTGCTCGAAGGTTAATTGGTGTCTCTAATGTCCGTGGGAGTCGTGACCTCTGCAGGGTCAGCAGCCAAAAGTCGAATTCTCACTGTTGAAGATGGACAGAGGGAGTCACGTGACGCGTTCGGCAAGATGGCTGCCGAGGTGAATCGCTCCGTCAAACGCTGCTGAATTTCTCCTGACACTGAGCCCATAACCACAGATCGATTGAGGAAGTGATCCTGGAAAGTCCACTTTTTTCCTAAAGATATTAACAAGCTCAAAGCGCTCCCCAAGATGACTACGACGGCGCCACTGGCTCCGAGCCACAGCAATTTGCCCAAGACATCGCAAATATCTTCAGTGCAGGAGAGTTCATCGGACATGGCCAGCTTGGAGGAGATTCGACGCACTGCTGTGTCGGTGGAAGGGAAGCTGTCCTCGCTGATTGCTCGAGTGACCCATGTGGAGAAAAGAGCGGAGTGGCTCGAAGACGTGGACAAGGCGATGAAAGCATCACTGGACGCTAACCCTGTGGCTACCAGGGCTGAGGTCGACGATCGACGACAGGCTCGAAGACATGGAAAACCGCAGCCGGCGCAACAATCTCCGGTTCGTGGGAAATTAATTTATTCGTCACTTGGAGGATTCCCAGAAATCAGACTGAACTGATCTAATCTGTCATTTTTGAAGGGTGTCCGACTTCGGTAGGGTTCTGATCCATTGATGGGTCCAGACAGGAAATCGAGAATGGCAATAGGGGGAGTCATGGAGGACGGGTCTGGAGAGGAAAAATGGAAAAGTTCACACCTCATCCTGAACACGCCTTCCAAAACAAGCCTGGAAAACACGGGCCTGCTGTGCACCCCCATTTGGAGAACTTTGTCCTCTAATCTTTTCAAATATTTAAGTTTTCTGACATACTGTAGGAGTGTTCTCTGAAAAATTGATATTGCTTTTATTCACTCTGTTGCACACTGTCACCCAACGCTGCCTCCCACAAATGGGAACCATAACTTTTTTTTTTTCCTCGCCCCCCCCCCCCCCTCAGCACGAAGGAAAGAAGTTTCATCTGCTGCCAGGCTTAAACGGATGACAGTCTCTCGAGCTTATGCCAAGAATTCATGATACATCCTCGAGAGCTCTCACATAATACAGAGATACAAGAGAGGAGTTCCTGTGACGAACGCTCTGAACGCTGCGCGCCGGAGATACGGCGGCGTTCGAATTCCTCGCCCATGACTCAGAGAGGAATGCAAACGAGGAGCCGCGCAGGTGAGGATCAGGAAACTTCGGCGAGCATCTGCTTCACACGACTAATTCTTTCTCTCTGAGTTACGGCAGGCTGATAGATTCATACATTTTAAACGCTGGATGGATTCTCAAGTAAACCTTATACCGCTTAAAAATGAATGTTTATCAAATTCAAAATATGGGACACAAACGAGATGCACAAGAAAAGCACAATATATGCATCACAGCCACCAGGTGAAGACGGTCGCACACTCAAAGGTGAAACACATCAGGACGGGGAACAGCAATGAGGCGTGAGGAGCGGAAGGAAAGGCGCATATCGTGACACAAAAAACGTGAATTCGCTGCAAAACGGCTGCAGAACCTTTACGATCGCCTCCAGCCGTGGCGTCAGCGTCGCCTTGAGAAGAACCGTAAATAAAGACCTTCCGAGGTCGCAGAGATAAAAGCGGCGAGGGGTCCGCGGAGAGGACGGTCATCATTAGCCGCCTGTGAGGAATAGAGGTGTTTTGTTGCTGCGATTGGCCCCCGGAGAGCGTTAATTACCTCCGTGACACTCTATCAATAAATATTTGAGGAGGAAAAAAAAAGGTTCCTGAGGGTAAACGGAGGCACTACGGGTCCACTCGGCTGTGAAATCTGCGAGTTCGATACGCGGGAGCTGCAGGGAGGGAGGGAGCTTTTTCTTTATCTCCCCTTCAGAGTTCAGACATTTAATAACGAGGAAAGGGTGATAATGGCGAAAAATGAAGACTGCCGGAGTCCTTTGTTCGGATTCAGAGCGTTTGCTTTAATAGTTCACTAGAAACAACTGCTGCTTTGTGTCGTCGGGAGGCGACACGAACAGGAATCTACGACAGGAACTTCACAGCATTTTATACAGACACAGAAACGACAAACCTCCCGTTACGCTTCTCTCTTTAATTTTCTGAGAAAAAAGGAAAAAAAAAAAAAAACAAGACAGGAAAAAACAGAAAATGTCATACAGAGCAGTTTCTGATTTGCAAAACAATGAATACAGACGACAGGGAGATTCAGAAACTCTTGTTTTCTCTCATCAGGATAAAAAAAAAAAAAGTGACAGGCTATATATTATGAAGCCTAAAAGACATTTTCTTTGTTTGTCTTGTGTATAACAGCATTTTAATGCTTGCTTCCAAATAACAGGCCAGTTTCAGTGTGGAGGGATAAATAAATTCTTAATCGTCATAAATAACGTGGAAAAAACAGTCCTACAACACACACATACTGATGAGTGTCATAATGAAAGGAGACTTCGTTTCCATTGTTGATATTTCAATATGGGAGGAAAAACCTGAGTTTTTAATCCGACATAAGGGTCAAAATATCATCAGCAAACTTCCAAACCACCAACCAGGACTAATACAGATTTAAGCAGGTCAATCACACATTCGCTTCTCAATCTAAATGTAGATGACTCCAGATCTGAAGCCCAGCATGGTGAACTGAAGGTTAATTTGTTCAATATTTGTCTTTTTGAGGTGGAATTTGGAATCAATATTAACTCAAGTTTTTTGGGGCAGGAATAAATGTCCATATTTGCATTATTGCACTCCAAAAAAAATGTGCATTAGAAGTTTTTTGGGGGTAAATTATAATTAAATCAATTATTTATTAATGCTTTAAAGCAGTGGTTTTTCAGTGGAGCCTCTTAAACCTGCCTCTGTATGAGACCGAGGGCCACGAACAACGTGCAAAAGAGGTGAAATAAAAGCGACGGGACATTTTAACTGTGTGCTCTTGCTTCAAGAAAATCTCCCATTATGATTTAATTTAACATGTGCAAATCAAATTTTAATAAATTCAGAGCAAGAAAAAAAAAAAAAAAAACTTTGTAGGTTAGCCAAAACCTTTTGGATGTTCCAAATCCAATGTAGGGCAGTTTGGTTCTCATACGGACAAATAGGGACTTGTTCATTACATTAGGTGTTAATAAACCTCAAGAACAGCCTGTGCATTTATTTATAACTCTCGGTCACATCAGCTTTCTTCCGTTTCATTTTAGCTGGCAATCTGGGATAACGGCAGGAAGAGGTGCCAGTAAACCACTTCAGTCTTAAGTGAAGAGAAATTAGAAGTTTCTTCTTATTTATCTTTTTTAAAAGTCTACAGAGCCACTCACTGAGTGCTGGGAGCTAAAAATATTTCAACTTTCAGCAAAGCTACGCCCAACTTCAAAAGTTACAGTTTCGTAGCAACCGGCGAGCAGCAGCAGCATGCGGCGCACCGAGCGGTTCAGCCGAGCCTCCGTCAACGCATCTGCAATACAAACAGCCTGCAGCAGACCATTAGACGGAGAAATCGTGAGACCTTTTCAGAGACGTGCATTAAATCACCTCCTTTCCTCACGTTGCTTGAATGCATTAAATAACTGTTTTTCTGAAGTGAACAATTGCACATTTATGTCTTTACGTCTATTCATTTTGGCCCTTTGTGTGCAAAAAAAAAAAAAAAAAAATCATTGGTATGTCATGCCAAGTTTGAGTGCCCAAAGGTGCGCTGAATTATTTAAAATGTCACTGACCAACAGAGCAGAACAGGACATGAGGAAAAAGACAACAAAAAGAAGACTTACAATCATTCTGTACATAACAAGTCCGCTGTACAAAAAAAAGAGTTCACCCTGTTTGTGTGGACTGTACACCCCACTGTTTCGCTGTGAAAAAGACTAATTGCTTGCCTCAACATAAAAAGTGAGGGGGGGGGAAAAAACAACAAATACCTAGAAACTTCCATTTGTGCAGAGAGATATTCAAAAGCGAATAAATCGATGGCGTGTTCATTAAGAGAAACCCTGCAGCAAACGCCCACTCCTGACCCGACACTGACCCATCACTCAGGCACACAAACGCACCGCTGAGCCTGCATATCCAACACTTTCCGAATTAAAGAAGGTATTAAGATGAGAAGTCGATAGTTTGTGTGTGTGTGTGTGTGTGTGTGTGTGTGTGTGTGTGTGTGTGTGTGTGTGTGTTTCAGGGCCGCGGGTGAAATAAGAGGATGGCGGTTTGAAGCCGGGCGGGGTGAAGCCACTGAGATGAAAAGAGTCCGTGGGAAAGAAAATGCAAAACTGGTGCAAAAATAACAGGAATGAAAACTCTTGCATTACTTCCACTGAAATAAATATCCTGGCATTTTGGCTCGTGGGCTTTCGCGCTGCTAAAATGAGAAGATCAATACCATCCTCATATCTGTGCATTCGTTAAAAAGGCCTGGAGGAGGCCGACGCTTCAGCATCGGCCCCGATGACGCCACAATGTTTTCAAGCGAATCTGGAAAATCCTGCGTTTCGTTATGGGAGTCTGTTTATTCAACAATGGTTTCAGAGTCACTGAAAATGGGAGTTTTTGAAAACGCTGCTACAGAACACTGGGAACAGGTAACAGAGCGAATCGCAGGTTTAAACTCAGATTTAGTGGCTGCAACACGTTTGATCTAACCAGACCCTCATGAAAAGTAAACATGGAACTAAACTGCTTGTTAAATTGTTAACTAGCTATGTAGGAATAAAGGAAAATCTCCCCAAAACTCAAAAATACACATTACATATATTGCATGGAGGGCTTTATTTTGTTTCTATAACCCTTCAAAATCAACACTAAGAGAAAAAGTAAGGGCTTCGTTTATACAGCATATAGTAAAACTCTCCTTCAAACTGTACCATTGTTGCACATTAGCTTTTCAAATATAGTCTTAAAATGACTTAAACATTTTTATCTAATGTGTTTCTTACTAATGTAAAGACCGAGAGATTTTTAGGGGGGACTTACATTCAGTGTACAGCTGGACACAAAGAATAAAGAAGAAATTGCAAAATATCTTCTAAATTTATAGTTAGTGGGATACATAAAGTGCTTGAATAATCTTTAACTTTTGTTTAAACTCTTAATATTATTAAAGCTATTTTTTGGAGGTGGCTAATACAGTTTGCATACTAGTAACCTCCCAAAGAAATCCAAAAAAATCAAAACCAATCACCGCCCCATTTAGATTTTTCTTGAATTTATTATACCTGTTAATCCCTTCAAAGCTTAAAATTTCAGAATTTTATTTTGGCCATGTTTTTGTGCATTTAATGAGGAGCTAGTTTACTAGAAAATATTGATATAAACGACTGAAAAAGCCAGAAATACCAAAATTATATAAAAGTCGTTTTTTTTTTTTTTTTTTTTATTAAGACATCTTAAAACTGGTACTATGAGATGACAAACTGAGTTTCTTTTAGCTTTTTAACTCCTCCACTGCCACTTGAAAGAGCACAGATAATCAGATAATCTCCTGATTCGGGTCATATTCCAAGGCCAACAGACGTTTGGATGTTGAACCTCAGTTGTCGGTAATTCTAGCCCTTTTTTCTTTTAGAATCAACAAACCTCAAAGATGTACAAACATATTTTGCAACCGTCTTTCGGGGTTACAGAAAAAATGCAACCTTGACGAGTTCAGAGAAGAATTTAGATGGAACCAACTGGCCAAAATACAAAGATATTTATATCAAAAAACAAATATAAAACATTGAACGGTAAATCCATACACTGGAGAGGCTGGAACTGGACTATTTGCATCGATCCGATCGTTTCCATTCAGTCGTCTTTTAATCCATCTTCTATCTGTGTGTAGTCCAGCTGTGGGTTTTTTCCCCCTTGGTTCTGAACAGGTTGTATGAATACAAAAACAGAAAAGTTAAGAAAGGTGTTGACTTGGATTTCCTGGGATGGCCGAGATGTGGATCGTCACACGTTTGATTCCCGGAGAGCAGTCGAGTCCCGACTCGAGGAGCTCGCACTCGGCTACACAACACTACGACGACTGATGAACTTCTATGAACCACAGACTAAACGGATCCGATCCGATCTCTGGGGGCGAGGGAGAGAGTCCGATCCGGATTGATACCCAAAGCGTCCTTTTAAGGGTGAAAAGATTGAAGAGATTTGTGATGGTTTTACTTCCAAATAATACAAATGGCGGTTTGTGGATCTCCTTCATATCCCGGTCCTCGTCAACCGTGTCTGTCCACGTCGCTCTGCAGTTTCCTTGAATTCCCGGGATGTGAGTTGAGTCCCCCTCTCCTCAGCTGAGTCCCCCCAACACCCCGAGGAGAGGGCGGGGCAGATGGGGCGTCGAAGAGGGGCTGAGGGATCCAGGGAGCGGTCCGAGCGGCCCCTCTCAGCCGCAGGAGATGACGGTGAAGCGTTTGGAGATGCAGGACATGTTGTGCAGGACGATGCCCAGGAGGAAGAGGAGCACGCACGCCACCAGGAGCACCGTGCACACGCCGGACCACGTGGAGCCCTTCCCGCCGCCTCCCACCGGGCCGGAGACCCTGCCGTCCCCCTCGCCGCCGTCCAGCCCCATCCCCATCCCCATCCCGTCCAGGCCCATGGCCAGGCCCAGCGGCTGCTGCTCGGGCACCGTCACCACCGTCACTCCCTTCTGCTGGGCGCCGGGCAGGAAGCGGCACCCCAGCTCGCCCGGGAGCCCCACCGCCCGGTCCTTGGCGAGCGGCAGCGGCAGCATGTAGCAGCCGTTGCTCGGGAGGCGGATGAAGACGGGCGTGTGCTCGGAGGTGTGCGGGATGGCGATGACGGTGATGATGTCCGGGTCGTCCGGCAGCTGGGAGACGGACAGGCCGGGCGGCAGCTTGGTGACGCCGCGGCACCACGGGCAACGGATCTCTTTCTGGCTGCTGCGCATTTGGGTCAAACACACCGAGCAACACGTGTGGCGGCAGTCCAGGAGCTTGGGCCGCCGCCGGGGACTGTAGTAGTTGAAGCAGATCTGACACTCCAGAAGTGAATCCTGGGAAAGAGTCTCCATCTTGAAAGAGTCGCTGGCAGTCAAGAGCGGTTAAGTCAAACGGGTCTAGAGGAAAAACGTGTCGCTGCTCCGACGAAGTTTACGAAGGTGAGACCGAAGGATGCTGCGGGGTCATGCCGTCGACTTCCCAGTGAGGTCACGACCCTTCGGTGGCAACATGGCCCTTCATCTGCAAAAGAAGAACAAGAAGACGAATGAAGACGACTGTTGAGGAACAAGACTTTCAGGATCTCTTTTCTATAGTTTAATTAGAAATCTGGCAAGAGCAGAAAGAACAACACAAAGTACCAAACAGCTAAATGGTTTTAACTACTGGAGAACATGAGAAAAGAGCAAAAACACTTTAAAAATGAAATTTCTAAAAGAAGAAACGCTACTAAAACACATCAAATGGATAATACAACAAAATGGACGGCTGACAGTAATTGCTAGAAAAGGTCAAACACTTTACATGGTGAAAAAAAAAAAAACCCCTAAACGTCATTTCTACAAGTATGTGCACATGTACTGCTTCAAAATAAAAAGCAGCAGCATTTTGAGCCCGTTGTAATCTGGATGAGAAAATCTGACCTGATTCGGCCTCAAGCTAATTAATATATGCATGACTTTTCCAGGTCCTTCTCCTGAAAAAGAAGGAGCCGTTCCTTGGCTGAGAAAGGCCAGCCTCAACATTAGACACTGACGTCAACATGCGTGTCGACAGCCGAACGCCACGCGCTAAATAGAGCTAATTCTTCTGTTTCCTCCATCAACATTTTCTGCCGCCGCCTCCTCCGTCCCTGCATAATCACGTATACCGTGCTAATCCATGCAGAAGCTGTGATAGTTTGCTTTTACAGATGATTAAACCCTGTCAAAATAGCGCCACGAAAACAATGAATACCAAACAGGGGCTTTATTTTTCGTCCAAACTGTCAAGTGTGAAAACTGCTGAGGAAGTAGAGACGACTATTTTTTTCCCCCCTCCTTTCTTTCACTTTCTCTACTGCTGCCATGTCGACAGAGCCGCCGTCCCTCCGGGCACAGCCGTGGGTAGACGGCAAGTGAAGAGCGAGACAGATGGAGGAGTAGGAGGAGGAGGAGGAGGAAGGATGGAGGGAAAATTGGTGGCAAAAATAGGAAAAGGTGACCACTGATTGCTCTGCAGCGCCGTACGTATCGGTCTCTTATCAAAAACAGGATCTCAGGCAATTAAAGCTGTGGTGGCGCCCCGTGGGGACGCTGAGGTGGCATTGACAGATAAGAGCGAGCTCACGCCGAGCGCGCCGGGAGCGCCGAGTCTGGAGCGAGCTCGGCTCATTTGGGCCGTGATAGAAAAGTGGAAGTTGGGGATTAAATACCACTTTGAGAGAAACTGCTAATAAATGTGAGTAAAAGGGCGGAAGTGCTCAGTTACATCTGGAGAGAGCCGGAGGTGGCAAAGCTATCAGCTAAAGCTAACAACCAGGCAGCCGTTGCAAAGAATGCTGATGCTAACCATCAGTATTTAAGAGAAAGAAATTTCCTATCATTAAAAAGTAACACATAAGTAGTAAGTGATTCTAAAGCTAGTAAGCTGCTAAGTTTTTTATAAGTAATAACACAAGAAACTGAATAAAGCTAATGCTAACAATAGCAACAAGCTAGAGAGACAGCAGCGCTGCTCTCAGCTGCTATCAACCTGAAACTAGCGTGAATGTAATTGTGTTATTTATTTCATAATTGGAATCAGTGACTTTGCCTTCCTGTCACAAGTCTTGGTGTTGAGCTGAGCTGCGACACTGACGATAAGCAGGCTTTCAGACTCTCCAGCAGCCAAACTCCTGAGTGAACCCTCATTAACCCGTCAAGCCGATCCGCGCTCGTCAGCATCATCTGCTACATCTTCTCCGTCTCCTTCCCCTGCCTGGCGCAGAAGTCCCCTCCCCCCCCACCCCCCCCGGGGCAAAACACTCCAATCTGTAGGCCCGACCCTCCCTCCTCCCAACATCCCCACTGACCTAGTTTCTCCACGCCGAGCGAAAAGTCGTGGAAAGAAGGGTGCAGAGAAATCCCACAAGCTCCACGGAGGAGCGAGGGAGCCGAGCCGAGGGAGACGGGAGACACAGACCTGCCCTTGAGGGGGTGAGACAGCCCGTGGTATTACGGAATCCTTCTCCCGAAGATAAGGATTAGCTTTGATCTGACATAAATGCTTTGTGGCTCAATATTCCCATACAGCCAGCCGCTCTCCCTCTTGTCTTCCTCTTCTGACAGGAAAGCTTTTCCTCCTCGACTTTACATCAATTCTTCATACTTCTCACTTTCTCCCCCTCCTGTCGGCTCTTTCTCACACGTTTCCTACACGTCAAAGAAAGCTGCAGAATACCTAAAAAGGTGCCCTTCCAGGTTCAGACTCACTTCCCCAGTTTTTCAGTCCTGCTGAATTTGTGCGGCACTGAAGCAAAGGTTTATTAAAAAGCTAATTCTAAAAACCATTTTAAACGAATCACATCATCGACCTGACTTTCTACAGACTTGTTTACCGACCATCATGCATGCGTATAGTGACAGATTTCCGTGTTTTTATTTTCATTTTAATTTTTTAAATCATGTGAATTTGATTTTTTTTTGAGAATCAAAATCATAAGTCTCCGTTTCATGAAAGACAGAGAAAACCGATATTAAGTTCAAAAAGATGAACAAAGAAAGATTTTGGTAAAAAAGTAACTTCATCAAACTGTTTTTCAAGATTAATTTTAGCTTCATTCAGAAAGATTAATCATTCAAACACGTATCTTATTTTAGGTACAGGTCAAATTTTAATGTCTTCTTCCAATTGGTCCTCAACAAAAGGAACGATTCAGAAGTGAAACACAAAATTTCTATACAGGTGGAGCTGTAGTGCAAGCCAACAATTAAAAAAAAAAAAAAAAAAAAAAAAGAAAAAGTAAGATAAATGAGTGATTTCCATCATGTTGTTTAGTGGGATTCAGCAGAAGCTGCAGCCTCCGTGACCCAGAGATCATCTGAGGTAACAATGCAAACCGCCACGTGGCGTCTGTGGAGAAACAACGCGGCTGCTGGAGGAGCGCTCCGAGGTCACGACGCCACGGCGAGGAATCATGGCTGCGGATTAACCGTGTGATTAATCGGTCACGCCGAGGCTACGGCAGGCCTGACCCGCTTTCCCCTCGGCACCGACACGTCCCCGGAAAGCGTTCGGGGCGGCGGGAGCCGTCAAAGTTTCGGCCGTGTTTTGTGCGAAACGGCGTGTTCTTGCGCGTCTGATTCAGTCATGATGTGGAGTGACCGAGAAGCGGCCTCCGTCACCACCCAAACACGCCCCCGGTCCTCTGAGAGCAACCGGCGAGGGGGAAACGGGGGGAAAAATGGGGAAAAAAAAGCCCGGCACACATCCCCTCAGGGTCTCTGCACACAATCGGTCGAGGAGAAAGTGCACTCGGTTAAAAATAACCACTGCAGACACACACACACACACACACACACACACACACACACACACACACACACACACACTTCCACACTGCTCCACCAGGACCGACATGGCCGACATAATAAAGTGGCTGGAAGCAGCGCGGCGTAGAGACCGCCGAGCCTCCGGCGGGTTGAATCAGGGAAACGTCACCGAGGCGCTGACGTAGCGGCTGATGCGGAGGTTCAAAACCCCGCTTGAACGTTCTCATGCAGGAAGTGCAAGTTTTCATCACTGCTTTAGAGGAAATTCAGCCAAACGAGCATAACGCAAAAGTATCGAAAAGTGTTTTCTGTTTGTGAAAATGTACACTCAAGCTGCTTTTAGAACTAATAACCACATTAAATAAAGTTAATAGCAATAGCACAATTACTTAACAATAAAACCCATAACTGAGCAAGATTTGTATCTTATGTTTGGTATGGATGACTGCTCCATCCATGATTTTTGAGACAAAAAAGCAGAAAACCACAAAAATCTACAATTTCCAAGAAATGCAGAGCTCTGGTGGGTGGTGAGAAAGTAAGGAGCCACCAAACCAGCAGTATCATGTTTTAACTAGTTAATCGATAAAGATTAATCACACGTTCATTTCATGTTCAAAGCTCAGTCATTCTGAATTTGCAAGTGCATGAAAAACAATTCGCCAAAGTTCGATCAGTGATATGTAGATGTTTTGCTGTGATTTCTGTTTGACAGTTCTTACAGGGATGCTTTAGTGTGTTCACCCCTCTGAATCACTGAGTCACCACACACTTCCTCTGTCAGGCTGTGATCCGGACTCAAGAGTCTCCACAAGTTCACTTTGTGCATGAGAGGAACAGGACGGGACATCGACTGTTTTCATGAGAATGTGAGATCGACCAAAAAGAGCTGCTTTCACTGGTGCTAAGAAGCAAATCCTGCTGCCTCCACCAGGAAGACGAATCTCCACTGCTCTTACGTCCAGTGGTTCTGATGTGAGGCTCAGAGGCAGACGATCGGACCTGGAAAACCATTCCATGAGTATCGTTAAGACAGGATTTCAAGTGAGAATTCACACTGCAACGTTTTGAAAACGATGTCCGGAAATAGCAGAAACTATGAAAACTTGCACATAACACTGAAGTTCCCAACAGCTCCCAGTTAGTCAATCTACAGAAACACTTGCCTCAAAGAGAATTTACTGAGTTCCATGGCAGATATTCCATCAACAAGAAGACACATTACAGTAATGTTTCACTTCCTTCTCACAGAATCTAAACAACCTTGAGTGCAATAAGTTAACCAAATATGAAGGAATTATTCCTCCCAGTTGTTTTCGTAGGTCATATCACTGAGGATTAGACTGACCTGAGAACACGACGCCGCTGGCCTGCGATTGACTGGCAGGAATAAAACATGCTAACCTATTCTTACTAATGTGGAAATGTTGCTATGATCCTGAGAACTATGAGAACGTTTCTTACAGACCCATCAGATCATCTGCATCTGGAAAACAACTCGCACTAATGAAGCATGCTGAAGGTGCTGTGGTCTCCTCTGGGCAGCCTGCGGAGCGAGCGTTAGCCTGAAGCTGGCGGCAGTTTCTTCGGTCCACGCATGAGAAGTTTGGACAAGAGTCAAGTTGTCTGCCACCGAGTGCATTTAACGGATAAGGAAGTGATGAAGGAGCTGCAGAGGTCAGAAGGCACCGCGGCACCAGTGTGTGTGTGTGTGTGTGTGTGTGTGTGTGTGTGTGTGTGTGTGTGTGTGTGTGTGTGTGTGTGTTAATGAGAGCACATCAATTACTTAAACTGTAGCTCATTTTTCATGCACACTTCATGTTAACTGCAGTGGCGAGAAGGACAAAGAGCAGCCTGTCCTTGAGAAATGATTCAATCTGAAATACATATATATGCATATATACTGTGTGAGTGTGTGTGTGAGTGTATGAGAGAGAGAGACAGAGAGAGAGAGAGATTCCTAATGTCTTCACAACAGACAAAATAAAAGGTCAAAAAGTCTAAAAATGTTCTTTTGTCATCAAAACAAAATCTCAGAAAGAGGAGAAAACAAATAAAACGAGACAATATGAGAGAAAAAGGGTCTGAACAACAGGAGAAGAAAAGCAAAAAAATGTAATGTCTACTTGTGTGTGTGTGTACTTGAGTCTGTTTGTGTACGTGTCTGTATCTGCATTTTTGCAAGGTTGCATGTGAATATGCACACGTGTGTATGTGCATGAGTGTGTCTTCCTTTGTGTTTGCATGCATGTGTGCCTCTGAGTGTGTACACACACGTGTCTGTTTGTGCACATAGGTTTGTGGGTGTGTGTGTGTGTGTTTGTATGTGTGTGTGTGTGTGTGTGAGCACAGCAGATGGAGCCCCTGATAGAAGCCTGTGCAGTCGACCACTGCACGACACATTATGGCAATTTCCAGCTCGAGGATCCAGCGAGCGTCAGAGCCGGCGGGGCCGCTGCTGCTCAATGGAGTCCAAACCCCCTACACACACACACAAACACACACACACACTCCTCCTCCTCTTCCTCCACCACCACCTCAGCAGCGATCTGCCTGAGTGCCACCAGGAGGGACCCCGTCCACCACCGGAGCTCCCCTCTGCCCTCCAACCACCCTCCACCGCAGCAGATATTTTCCAGGAGCCTCAGAAAGCGGAGTTCACCGACGCGCACGTCGAACCGACTCCGAAGTTACCGTCACGGCTGTTTCTTTCCACCTCAGCACACTGCTCTCCCAGCTGCATCCAGACGTGCGCGCGCGCGCCACACACAAAACTTTGGACCAATCGGAGCTCAGATTCTGCTTTTCAGCACGAAACTCGTCGCGGACGTGAATAAATGATGGAAAAAGCCTGAATAAAAGATCGCCATTGTTGGCAATTCTTTCACCTCCACTGTATAAAAGTAAGCAGAGTTAAAAATTCAACTATAAAAACGTCTGCTGGTATTTTGTCGTTAATGGAAGAGAAAAATTAAACAGGCAACCCTGAGAGTCAACGTTGTGACCACATCTCTCATTTTTATACACTTGATTCTGATCATTTCAGAGATTTTCTGGTGAGTTTGCATCCAGCTTCATTATTTAATAACTAATTTTGACTGTTTTGAGTGTGGGTTTTGGAGATTTTATATCAATTCATTTTGTTTTTCTTTTCTCTGGCTCAATATTTTGCTTCACCTTTGTAATTTTTTTGTGATTTTGACATTTTGCATCAGTATGGAGAATCTGTAGTAACTTCACTTCTTTTAACATCAGTTTGCTGGGGGGGGGGGGGTTGCATTAATTTAATGTTTGATGACTGGTGTTTTATCAGATAATCTTGGTCCTTTTGTGGTTAAATCAGTGTTTTGGATGCTTTTACTCATGATTAGATCACTCTGTAGCTCTTTGGAGTCTCATCTGTATCTTTCTCTGACTCCATTTGGTCAAATAACACTTGTTTTTTTCTCGCTTTCAATCCATTTTCTGGTCTATATCTGAATGTCCTTTTGGTGTTTTGCTTTTTCGTCTCTTTGTGATGCCCTGCATGTTACTTTTCCTGTGATTTTCTTTTACCATTTTGGATCAGTATCTGTCCATTTTGCAACACTTTGGAAATGATGAACGAAAGCATTAAAAAAAGGACAGAAAATAGTAAAAAAAAAAAAAAAACAAAATCACAGATTTCATAAGTTGATTTCACTTGTTGAATCAAGTTGGCGTTTTACTGAGTTTATTGTCTGGTTTTTGTTGGGTTTTGATTACTTTTTGGTCATTATCTGACTCTTGATGTCCAATTTTGGTTATTGGGTTGTTCATTTAATTGTATTTTTGTCTATTTTTATCCCATTACTTAGCAGTTTTTTTCAGAATTGTCATTGATTTTTCCAACATTATGTTTATTCCTGACCTTGCGTTGTCTGATTTTGGTCATGATGTTGTTCATTTTGTACGTTTTAGTGTCTTTGTCATCTCGTTTTTAAATTTTTCCTTTTTTTTAAGACTTCATAGGTCAATTTGGCCTTACTTTCTGGTTGTGGTTTTTGTTTTTCAACACATTTTGGTCACATCTCTTCTCAGCAGCAGGTTCTGTGCACAGTATTTACTCCCGCATACCTGCGTGCGCCTTGACATCAGTCGTCACGGAGGTCAGGAAGGAGTCGGAGAAAACCCTCATCAGCAAAATAAATCGGCGGCCCTCTCTGCTCTTTGATGAAAGACATCCCCGCACTGAGAGATTGTGCCATTTTCAAAGCAGATGAAAGAGATGAATGCTGCGACTCCACCAGCTGCCGGCTCGATCTCCATCTGAAGATTCGAATAAAGAGATCCAGGAGGCGCCAGATAAAGGCCCGAGCGCGGCGGCTCGGCCCAAATCTTCAAACGGCGCCGGCACTTTTAATTAAGCTAATCTGCAACCGGGCTGCTTACAGAAACTATGTAAATGAGGCTTTATTAAAAAAAACTATTAAATGCGGGACAATGAGGCCGTCGACGGTTTGAACGACTTCATGGAAGAGTTCAGAAAGTTTCACAAAGCCGCTCGAAAATCGAAGCGTCAAAGAAAATGATGAGGTCTGTTCCCTCGGAAGAACGTCGGCCTGCGAGTTTAAAGGAAAAAACACTTTGGTGTTGCATTTTTCACTTGAGAAACAAATTATTGTGACCTTAACACAACGCTTAATGATGTATTAAGTAAGAAACTGGGTGAAAGGTGTGAGGACTTCACAGATCGTTCCTGGTGTCTGGGTTTGTCTGACAGAAAGTGGTAAATAAGAGTCGCTCCCTGTTCGAGGGAGCGACTTCCCACCGACTATGAGATCATTCGCACCTCGGCGAGCGGGCGCAGCAGGAAGGCGCCGGTGGGCGTTCATGTGTGTGTGTGTGTATGTGTACTCCAGCGTAAGGCTGCACGCTCCAAAAACTCCCAGCTTGAGTCTTTAAGACACTCAGCAGCGAGACGTTCTGAAACAACACCGGATCGGGCATTCGCCGCACGTAAGCGCATCCGCCGCGCTCACGGCGCCGCCGCCAGCGAACGCTTTCAAGAGTCTGTCACTCCATCCGAAGCGCAGACGGGAACTCCGGCGGGACGCTCGGGGGACAGACGCCGTCGTATCGCTGCCGCCTCGTCGCAGGTCGCGCTCCGAGGTTGTCGGAATGAAACCCCGCAGGTGGCGGGAGCGACGGCGCGCCGCGTTCACGCGGGCCGCCCTCCAGCCGCTCGGTGTCACCTTGTCGCCGCGAACACCTCGACGTCTCCGCTGCAGTTTTGACACGTTAATTACGACAGAACGCCCCAAGAAACGCAGAGGAAAGCCACCATCTAATCTCAAGCGCTCACACATCTGGCAAGCCCGAGGAAAGAGGGAATTGAGCTGCGCAAAAAGGAATATTCTTCAGATAAACTGATGATTTCTGACGACTTAATTATGATGAAAGTCGGTGACATTTGCATTTGAGCATGTGTTTAATTATTGGCTATAAAAGTCAGAGGAGGAAAAGCACTGAAAAAGTGTATTCAGGTTACGTAAAATGTACTTAAATACACTCTAAACATGGAATTAATAGATATCTATGGGGTCAGGCGGAAGCTTTACTTCAATGTGACTGAATCCTTTGAGTAGAAATTGTGACAGAACAGAATGGTGGAAGGTGCAACTGATCATATCCTCCACCATGAAACCCAAGGATTCATATGGATGTCGTTGATCATGAAGTTGGAGTGACACATATTCATTATTTAGCATAAACTTCAGCATTTTTCACAAAAAAAAGAAGAAAAACTGAAAAGGAAGATTTAAGAAAGCTAATTCAGAAACATCACATGTTGAAATGACTTCTCACACTGAAGTTTCGTTTGGGTTTAGTGAATTTAAGGCCTCGTTTACACAATGATTCAAGTAAAAATGCATCGCTTCAGAAAAGTTTCGCTTTTACACGGCAGCGTTTTAAAAACAGTGTCCGTTTACACAAACTGCAGAGACACTGAAGACGATGTCTCTGTTACCTGGAAGCCTTTTGATCTTGTCAATATTCAATGCATATTTCTCAGACAAAGTGTGTACATCAATATTTTCTCTGTCAGACTTATAAACCACATGCAGACCGTGACATTTTGGAGTTAAAATTTAGAACTTCTAAATATTCCCATCAAAATATCTCTAAATAACAACACTTTCCACACAGTTCTTGTGTTTTAAACTGTTAATCCATTAATAAATAAATAAAAATAAACAATCAACTCATTGAAACATAATTTTACTTCTGTACAGAGAACATCAACTCACCCAGACTGGGACAAACGGATCCGATCTGCTGCGACTCCGGAGTACCGGATGCAGTCTGAGCAGCAAACGCAGGAGTCTGGAGAAGAAACAGACAGAGGAGCACTGAGTGACGGCTGAAGATGTGAAGCGGGGTCAAAAGTGCTTCTATTTCATCCAGAAAATCCACTAAACAACATGTGGAGGAGCCAGATGTTGTTAACATTAACTAGCGCTTGCTCCTCCTAGTAGTTTGTGGTGCAAAAAGTCGAGCGACAAGTTTAATTCAACCAAAAAGTATTCATCCAAAGCTGATTCTGACTGAAAATCAGAGGAGGGTTGATCTTCTCTCACAGCTTCCTGGGTGAACTGCACCCCGACCTGCCTCAGCGCTGTGAAAACGTCCCCGACCTTCGCTCGGCTCTCCTACGACTCATCGTTCAGCGGCGAGTTTGACCTTCACGCATTAACTCCCCTCGCCGGTTTGTAAACGGCGGATTATTTCCCTCCCGGACTCCCCATTAGCTCGGATCATGTTCCAACCTCCACCAGACCCCGCGCGTTTAACAGCTCCTCTCTGTTTAATGCAATCGTGATTTCAAATGCCAATTAAACAGATCGCGGAGGCCTGAGAGGAGGCTGGAGTGCAGGTTTTGACGGAGCGAGCGCTGCTGCCTGCTGATAGGAAGCCAAACCGGCGTCCACGGGAGGAGAGAGGGAGGGAGAGGGAGAGAGAGCGGTTTTCGACTGTATCCTCTGTCAATGACAGCTGTGAGCTCGGTAATCCACACTGCGTCAACACTCCGCCCGCGGTCATGAAAGAAACCGGCGCAGAGTCAACAATTAACCCGCTTACGCCGCTGCAGGATCACCCAAGACACGATTAACGGGAGATGCAGCGCCGTGAAGTCTCCAGATTACTCCAGAAGTCTCCACCAAACAAAAAAAAAAAAATCATTATTTACACAGTTTTCTTTGGATTCACACACAACAGCCACCAAACCAGGTACACCAACACTAATGTGCACATCAGACCGTCGTCAGACAGGTTAGTTTTACCCTGCTGATGATGTGTTGATGCAACAGAATCCTGCTAATGTAATAATAGTGTAAAAATGAATCCCTGCCACAGAATATCACATTTTTACATCTTTTTCAGGGCGTTTTCCAGTTCCTGTCTTGAATCATAGTGTTTCGGTATATTTTTCTTGTTGATCTGATGCTGTGCTCGTTGTAGTAGCTTCATCTGTTCAAGTCATTTTTTGCATCTTTCTGTTTTATTGTCTAATAATGAAGTTTTTCTCTCTTTTTTTTTGTACCTTTGTGTTTTTCTATAAATTGTGCAAACTACAACTTGTGGTTTAAGCATTTCTTTCATTGTTTTGGATAATTTTTATTGGATAGCTTTATGTCTATATGTGAGTTGTCTTTTTTCTACATCTTTTTCTAGTTGATTTAACTCTTTGAAGTCAGATTTACTTGTTTTTTTTTTAAACGCTTACTATTTAATTGTGATGTTTTCTAACCTTTTATAGTCATGTAAAACAGGACCTAAGATAAAAAGCTACTGCTTTTTGTAAACTCACTCGCACGAGAGAGACAGCAGCTCTGCAACCGCTTCCATGCATCAACTCCACCAAAACATCAGGAAGTATAAATGACTTTCCAGGAATTGTTTCTAACTGTGCTCATAGTTCCAGTTTGTCGGGACGCAGCAGGCTCTTCCATTGTGTCTTTGCGTTCGTTCTCCTGAGTGGTTTTTAATCGATAATCTCCAGTAATGAGCGAGAACCTTCCTCAGTCACCCGACGATAAGAGCCAGAGTGTGAATCACTGCAAGCGCTCGCTTTTCTTCCACATGACATGAACACACAATGGTCCTCTCGGCCCCCCTCCAGCTCCCCACGGCCGTTTGACCCTCGCATGCCGCTTTGTGCCTCAGAAAAATCACCCTGCATCCATGAATGGCTCCTTCTTTATTTTTTTTTTCCTCTCCTCTCTTTCTAATTATCAATGGAGAATCGATGACCTTGCTCCTCAGACTGGACACTAATTACCAGTCAATAGGAGCTGCTCAGCGGTGAGTGGGCTGTGCACGCTACTTCAGCCCGGAGCGCTCCTCGCTTTTTCACCATTTTCTTCAGGTTTCCAGGCAAGTTGACTCACTTTCTTCCCTTATAATCTGGGATCCTTTGAGAATAAACCAATTAAGAATGGTTAATCCTTCTCATTTAAAGCGCAAATTGAAATCTTTAGAACAACGGAGCCGACGTGGCTTCAGAAACGAGACAGCGGGAATCGCTCCGCAGCAGCTGGAGGGTCCCTGAGAGGACGGAACGGAGGCCGGCCGTGTTAGAAAACACACGTCAAGATCAACTGGAAGCGCCTGAAGTGAAGGGCGACTTCCACGAAGGGCGTGCAGATAAAACGCCTGTCGACTGGAATAAAAAGCGCATTCCGCGAATGCTCGACCACCTGCTGGTGCAGCTTGGAGTTGGAGAAACGGCCGAGATGTTCTCCGCCGGCTGTTTTCACAACCTCCCTCCCAACTCAACCCCCCTCCCTGCATATGTCTCTCAGCTCCGAGGACGGTGCCAGAGACCGGTGTCAGCGCCTCCGGCCGGCGAAAACTCGACGCCGGTCGATACGTTGAGTGACGTTCGGCTCTCCGAGTCCTCCGAGGAAAATCCATCAGCACAGACTGATACGGCCACAGATCCAGCAGTGGTAACCTCCACAGCAGCAGGAGGCATCCAGACAGAAAACTACTACTTTGCATTTGTGATTTATTCTCATCAATATTTTGAAACGTATAAAAGAAGTTGTGTTTTCGGCGGCTCCGAAGCACCACAGTCTGAGCCTCAAAACACTGAACGTTTCCTGTCGTCACTTGAAAATGTTGCAAAACAAATTAGCTGTTCATCCAGTGCAAACATGTTCAGGTGAGTCTGAAGACAAAGCGGTCCAAAGACGAGGAGCAGCGAAGTTTTCTTGGAAACAAACGCAGCCCCGTGTGACATAATGAAGATCTTCCAGCTCTCCCAAGAGGGTTTCTCTCTGGGAGGAGCTTCAGTCGCGTCCTTCAGATCTGTTTCAGCGGCTCCTCTTCCAATCGCCCGGCGGTACATGTTCCCAAACAAACAGGCTTTGAAAAACTTGCAGCGCGATGTGACGGAGACAAAGCAGGAGCTTTTCACATCAAAGCCCTGCAGCTCCTTCATGCACGCCTAAACTAATATATATATATAATATATATATATATATATATATATATATATATATATATATATATATATATATATATATATATGCAGGAAAAACTAGTGGCAGATTATCAGGAGCTCCATTACGAGTCGGCTGAAATGACTCCTGAGTGCACCTCTCTGCAGTCGATCAACACCCACTTATGATAACAGGCGGTGCTGTGGGGGGGGGGGCATGCAGGTGAAAAGCTTTGGAGAGAAAGAAGGAGCGACGATGGCAGTTTGTCAGGATTAAATGTGGCATTAGGTCGTTTCTCACAGCCCTCCCATGGGCCATTGTGAAGCCGCAGCGTGATGACGGGGTCAATAGGAGCTGCGTTTCATCCCTGAGCGGCGTTCCAGACCCGGTGGGAGCGGGAGAACTGTGCTCATGACGATCTGAACAGGAGAGCTTCGACCAACTGATCGATTTATCAACAGGAAGAAGAGAAAACTGCAACCAAAACTGGAAAATGTGAACATTTCTGTTCAAAAAGTAGAAAGTTCAAAACACTGAATTTGTAGCTTTTTCAGTCAAGAAATCTCAAAGTGTTGCAAAACGGTAAATGTCAAACAGAAATAATGTTGAAGAATAATTAACAAAAGAATCAGTTCATCATTGGTCCAATCTTTAACTAGTTGGGTTTATTGCTATCATTAAAGTGCATTTAACAACTATTTATTCACTTATTTATTGAATTGTTATGAAATATTGCTGTTGTGATCAATGATACATGTTTAAATAAATGTTTTGCATATTTGCATGAAAATCCCAAATAAAATATTTACACAGAAACTGAAATGCATTTAAACTGAATGGAACAATAAATAATCCACCAAAACGTACAAAGAACAGCATATAAAAAGCCCTCATTGTTGTCAGCGTGACACAAATGGTAACGTAGTGCATAAACGGTGAAAAATGCAGCATTTTTGCTGAAAAAAAACAGAAGCTGTGAAGCAGAAACGCAGCAGGTGTTTCAGACTTTCTGCCAGCAAACAGCTGATGAAAACGTGTGGGCGAGAAAAGACAGGAGAGCCAAACGAGGGAGGGGAGGAAGAGGAGCATCTGCATCCGCACGAGGTGAAGGACGACCTCCGACCTGCTGCGCGTCACGCCGACACGGCGGCCGACAGCCCTGTGATTATCTGCTCCTTCATCTCCTCTCTGAAGCGCGCAGAGCAGAGGGAGGCCCTGCAGCCACAGATGTCAGGTATAACACACACACACACACACACACAGGACGAAGACACACCTGACCTTCAGCGGCGTCTCCGGAGGCCAAACATGGGGACGGCTGCCCGCTTTCAAGGTGGCTCTCGTGAAATCGGTCCTGCTCTTGGTCGAAGCCAAGACTGGCGTTTGGTTTCTTTCATCATCATCATCATCAGATTTCTGTTTTTACTTGAAAGCTTCGCCGCGTGAAAAACGGCGCCTCAATTCACGATTAGCACCAATAACAACATCGCTCGCGCTAAATGGCTGCAGCTGCACAAGGAACAACGCGGTGGAGCTTCCACGTCCTGACAGCAGAGCAGGTGCAGACAGGCGAGCGGGGGAAGGAGAAGCAGCTACAGTAACACCTGCCGGGGCGTTCTGCATCCGGCCCTAAATGTTAACGACTTGAGCAGTCGGGGAGGAAATTGAAAAGGATAACAAGCTCGGACGAGGCCGGAGGAGTTAATCAGCGGCGGAGACATCTGACGGAGGCGCTCGACCAGACGAAACCCGCCGAACCGCCTCCAGCGGGAGGAAAGAAAGCAGTTAAACGGGGTCAAACTGGAGTCCTCCTCAGCTGGGGGGGTGGGGGTGGGGGGGGGTGGGGGGGGGGGGGGGGGGGGGGGGGGGGGGGGGGGGAGAGGGGGTGGGGAAGCTCCCACAGCAGGAGCGTCGGTGGGCGACGGAGGTCATAAATCAGCCACCTGGCATCGAGCGCCGCCAGACGGCGGCCATATTTCAATCAACAGGACAGCAGACAAGCTGAGTGCAGACACACACATGCACACACACACGGAGGCGACAATGACTCCAGGAACTAAAGACCCACATCAACACTGAGCTGGGAGGCTTTCAGACTTGAAGCCTCTCTGTTTGTACGCTCCACACTCCAGCTGGAAAACATGGGACTCTACAATCAAAACACCGAGAGAACAAACAGCGAACCCGCTTTAGAGGAAGCGAACGGCTTCAATCAAAGATGACCGACGACGCTCTGGGACCAAGTTTCGTCTGAATGGGGATTTAACGACACGGCTCGGTTCAAACGAAACGAAAAAGTGGGATTTCTTGCAACTTTTTAAAAGGAATAACAATGAAAAAAATCAACTGTTTTCATCAATTTGTTTTAAAGTAATTTAATATGTTCCAGTCGTCTTCCATGTTCTGATCCACACCTTGTCTTGTTCAGGTGTCAAAGTGTCTTTGGGCTACATACCGATCTCCATCACTGTCTGTGTGGACGCGTGTTTGAATATGATTTCTGTATCCTGGGTGTTGTTTCATGTAATCAGTGAGGAACCAGGCTTTGTGCGTTTGTCACTTTGCTGCCACACATCACTTTTAGTTCAATTAGTCCCTTTTATTCTCGCCTGCTTCCATTTTTGTTGTCATTAATCCCTCATCTTCCTTGATCTACCGTAGCGAACAGTACCGACCAATCATTCAAGTGTGAACGCCTCTTTTTAATACACACTCACGTTATTCAGGCTGGCCTATTTACAAGGGCAACGCAAAGAGACACACAATCACACAAACAGGGCTGCACAACAAACATCTCAACATTTGTAATATATATATATAATACCAAAGACTGACTGAACTGTGATCAATGCACTGTGCATTCGACATGTCTCACTGCGCTAGATTGTGTTGACCACTTATTTTACGCTATTATTTCAATGTTACATCAATTCTGGCAACGGGCCAGAAATAAGAAGCACAAAAATCTGTAGAAAATCACTAAAAATAACAATAACGAAAAGAAGAGCGCAGCTGCATCTGATTGACAGTCATCAGGTATCCTGATTTTCTCAACACCTGTGTTCATATTGTAAGAAACCGGAGCAAGCACATGGAGAACATGCAAACTCCACTTCACTTCAACAAAGATCCCATCCACACCACTGCCAGGTTCAAATATTACCCAACGTGCAGCTCATGAACCGGAAACTTCCCCCGCACTGGGTGGACCGCAGTTATGTGTGCACAAAAGTTAAAGAAGATATCTCTTCTTCTGCTTTTTATTTTCCAAGAAAATGAAGCGGCAGGAGGGCGGCTGGTTTGATCCGACAGCCGGCTGCCGCTCTCGCCGAGGCCACCTGAGGAGCGGGGAGATTATCATCGGCTGTCTGAAGCGGAAGCGGAGCCGCAGGATCAGTGCTCAGCCCGCCGAGGCCGGGCCTCTGGATGCAGATAAAGCCTCCCGTTTTATCAAGCGCCTCGCAGAGAAAAGCAATCCCAAAAGCCGCAGCCTGGCGCGGCAGAACTGTCTGACTCAACGCTGCCAAAATGGTTAAATCACAACCGACGTAATGGCAGCGATTTCAAAGACCACCTCGGAAATGTGGGCACTTCTCGCTCCGATAAGACGCACAGAATTGCGAGTTGGTAACCAAGCTTTTAAAACCAAAACCGGGTTTATTATTCAAAAACGCTGCATTTGCATTTTAAGCCTAAAATTTCAAACCTGAGCTTCAGAGGCTGGCAGCTGCACGCACCAGCGAGAGGCAACTTTTGAGAAACATCAATACCCCGGAATCCTGCAAGGTGACATCAAGTGGGGGGGGGGGGTAGAGGCAGCACGGCGGCGCCCGGCGTCCCAGCCAAACGGAGGAGCTTTAAACCAAAGAGAACCCCAGGAAAACGGCTTCCGGGCAGAGGCATCTAACGCAGGCGAGTCCAACGCGCTCGGCTCTCTAATTCCGGCTCGTCCTTCTCCGTGAGCGGGGGACATGTTCATAAACGCGCGCCAGAATCTCATTTGGAGGGACTCCATGTTATCATATCACAGCTAATGGGAATGAATGTTGCACAAAGGAGAAGAAGGAAAAAAAAAAAAACACGGTTTTGTGCCGTCGGTCACTTTTTCCAGCATTTTCCATCTGCATCGACACCTGCAATTTTCACCTGATATCAGATGTGCTTCAATCAACAGTTCCGTCAAAACGTCAGCCAATCAGGCAAAAACTCACTTTGCTTTTTCCATTTGTCTTGAAAAGACTGAAGGAAAAACTGAACGATGATACAAACAAGACCAATTCAAAAAGACAGATAGAGAAAAGATCGGTTATCAGGTATTGATCTTCATATCAGTGTTCAAATGTTGGTTGCCTGCTGGATTTGATGTGTTTTCAAGATATTTTTGTCCACAGCAGATCAGATAAGAATGAACTGCCGTCTGTTGATCGTAGCTCGTGTCAAGTATAAAGGTCGTAGCTCGGATCCGAACCCCACACGCATTGCAGAGGCAGCAAAATGCTGCAAAAGACTCATTTTCTTTGGATTTCACTTGACTTTGCATGATAAACCACTGGCAAAAATGGCATCGTTTTAAAATTCCACTTATTTTTCTTAAAAATGTTCAACTTTTGTTAAAAAAAAAAAAAAAGGTGGGGAAAATTCAATGAAATGCAAAATTTGTCATGATTTATTTCTACCTTTAACAAATTTGTCCCAAAAAGTTGTGTTTAAAGCTCAACGGTGCTCTTGTACTTTTATGCCCCATAATAAAGTGGCACTGATTGACGGTTGTACTTTCAGTCGTTCTGAGAGGTAATTTCTGGCTTCCGTGAGCACACTGGTAATTTAAGCATGAAAGCATGAGCGTGCACGTGGTTCAACGTGCACTTTAAACTCCTCTTCCTGGAGGAGCAGCAGCACCTGCTGTAAACTGCGCCTCACCTCCACGAAGATGTCAAAATGAACACCTGTGAGCCCTCCAGCCCCCCCCCCCCGGGACAAAACCCCGCCTCGGTTGCCGTTGCTCCTGTTGCCATGACCACCAGCAACAGCTGCGGCGGCGCCCCTCGTCACCGGCGGCGAATCAGCGCTTCCTAAACAAATTAGTCCGCACAAAAACCGCCAAGGCCCCCCCGATCTCCCTTTAATTACATCAACCTGAAACCGAATTACGCACGCCGGCTCCGTGATGACAAACGCACATCCAGCAGCCCCCCATGTACCCCCCCCCCCCCGCTCCATCATCAGTCCGGAACATTCATATCAGGGTGTTCGTTCCCAGAGGAGACGGAGAGAAATGTCAAGACGAGGGAGACGAGGCTCATCCTCCCTCTCCCCTGGCCTTTTCGCTCCCTCCATCCTCCTCGCTCACTCATCCTCCGCCGCGCCGGCTCCTTCTCTCTTTATCCTGTCATCTACATTGTGAGGAGCGTCTGCGCCTCCTCCGAGCCTCGGCTGTGCGAGCAGAGGAGGCGAGATGAGAAGAATGGGGACGCACAAAAGCTGAGGAGGTTTCAGAGGGACGGGATTATACAAAAAAAAAAACATCAGCCACCAACACTGCAGAGTGAAAATCTCCTGCTTTTCTTTCATTTTTTCTTCTTAAAGGGGCTTTAATGTGTGATCAGAAGAAAAAAGCCATGAAACCAAAAGTTAAAATTTCCTGAATTTGGACATCTGGACAAGAATCTGGTGGAAAAAGGAGCCAAGTCTATAATCCAAGTTGTGATGATTCGCAGTGGAGACTGCTCCTCTTCTTGGGTTAGGATGTCGTCCACATGGAGAAAAGAAAATGTGAGATGAGGGAAAGTGTTCCCTGAACACGAAATGCATCTGTCTCCACATGGAATCAGGTAAAACACTGAACTCAGGCCATAAAGAGAGACGAAGACGTGTTCTTAGGGAAAGTTAAACGCTTACATCTGCCGTTGTTTTCATACTCCACCCTCCGGAAGCGGGTTCAAAAAGCCCGAAAACAGTCTGGAATGAGTCCAGAATTCAGCCTCAAGGAAGACGCCAGACAGCAACCCTTTTAATGTCTTATGCAGTTCCTCATTTATCCACTAGAGGTTGCAATGATTTCGTAAGAACAAAAAAAACGTAACTGCAGATCCGTAAATGGAATCATGTCACATATGTAAAATATGCTTAATAATGAAAGGAAATTAAGAAATCCCAAACCCAACATACACGCAATGACATGCATTTCTGGCTAGTTTTTGCTTTTCATAAGAGAAATAATCCCAGTGTCAGGTGCAAAGGAGGAATGGCTCCTAACTGCAAAGAAAACCGAGAGACTTCAACTCTGTTTCATCTCGTTTCCGACCTTCATCAAGTGAATTTTATGCAAACAAACAGCAGCGACCACACAAAGGCCATATCGGAGGATGCCAGCAGCCCCTCCCAGTACGCATACAAATTAAGGTCAATGAGCTCCCACAGTGCAAGACAAACAACACATGGAGCTCCGACAGCTGTAAACAAAACAAAGGCGCTGGAAAGAAGAGCAGAAACGGGGACGGCGTCAACCAGGTCAGCGCCGAGCCCGAAGTTACCGCCGGGCCGCCGGGGCAGATGCTGACGTCCGGGAGGCGGCCAACAGAGAAGGGAAGCGGTCAAAGTAATGTCAAAGTATGGAAGTTCAGCTCTGATTCATGACTTATTATTGCAGTAAAGAGCACAGACCGGAGCGCCGGACGTCACATTCGGGCCGCGATTCGAGTGATTTTGTTCCAGGAACATGTGCAATATAAGCCTGAAGTTCTTATCTACTCATTATAAAAACATTACAGTGTGACTACAAGTCCTCCTGCTGGCCCTCCTGGACGAGGCGGACGACATAAATACAGCGGCGGCAGCGGTGAAGGTAAGTCATATTGTTTATCTTCAAACCATTACAGCGCCATCCAGCCACTAAGGCAATTAATTACTGAATTATCCCATGCTGGTGCACAATGAATGCAATAGGCCCTGGGGGCTTTTTTCTCATTACCAGGTACACACTGTCCTACACAGGCGAGGCAGGGGAGGCTTTTAATAACATTTAGTATTCAGATTAAACCGTCGTATGCGGCCAAAAGCTCCGGCTTCCAGGGTTTGGGCTCCAAAGTGGGATCAATTTACAATCCAATTAATTCAAATTGTGTGGAAACATGCTCACAAGGAGGAAAACAAGCGGCCGTCCCATTAAGAAAAAGACAAACGAGGAGGGTTGGGAGCGGTGCGGGACACCTGATGTGTTTGACAAGGCCGCTTTCATTATTCAGCACACAATAAAAGAGCTTTTAAAGACAATAGCAGCACTGTAGTGGGTGTTTTGTTCGGTGGGATAAAAGAGACGGAGGTCCGATCTGGATTCAAAGCACAAAGTTCCGAAGTGAGGAAGGCTCATTTCTGCTTATCAGACACTCACAGCAACTCGTGCTGGAGATAAGCGCATATTTCAGGGGAGTCCCTCAAACCATGATATGTACAAGCGTCAATATTTGCTCACATATTTTCCCAGTCGGTTCCTCCCATTCTGATAAAGGACGCTGCCCACTTGGAATTTAGAGGAAGAGCTTTGGTCCTTTAAAAGAAAGTTTCCAAACTGAAACAACAAGAGAGACTTTTTCTGATTATTCTAACAGAGTCGGAGCATTTTTGAAAAGGTCCACATTGGGAGCTTTGCGCACCGTTGTCATGTAAACGGACAACAGAAACACAACAAAAGTTTTCTGTTTTTACTTCAAAACGAAAAAGTTTTGACTCAAAGTTAGAAAACTGTCCATATGACTTCTTGACAGACAAAATGATGTGAATGGTTGTGCAAAGGGCTACTTATGCAATATTTTGGCAAGAATAGCAGACCATCTTGGAAAATGACTGCCAAACTGAAGCTGAAATGTTTTCTTTCCAGACTTGGAGCAACTAGAGCAGCAGACATCAGCATGTTTCAGGAGGAGCCTTTACAGTGAGATGCAAGCATCAAAACAGGTTCATTTTTTAATGATTTCTGACTGTTTGATAAAGTTTCTACGATATGACTTCCTGAAATGCACAATAAAGCAACACATTCAGCTGAAACAGGCAACCCTCTGGGAAAATGGATGCAAAAAAATGAATTCTTTCTTCATGGAGGGAGGCTGATTTCTGCTTGTCAGACATACAGATAACTTATTGTGGTTGATTTTAGTCATCTTTACGTTATATAACTGAAGTCCAGTTTTCTGGTTTTGTTATTTTCTTCATAGAAATTATCATTTCATTGTAAATTATTAAATTGATTTCATATTTCATTGAATCTTCTGACAGTTTCTTGAGCTTCTTTTCAACCATTAAACTTGCTGATCAAATCTATTATTTAAGTTTGATAGCTCTCTATGAATAATAGGATTCAGAGATAACTTCTTTTCAGTCTGCACAGAGAAAACTCATTTGGCCAAACATGAAACACCTTCAACAAAACAGGCTGCTGGAGTGAAATTTCATGTGGTCAGTGTGGTTTTCTTTTAAATATTAAAGCAGATGAGTTCAATTTTTAGAGCTTTTGGACTTCTATTACTTATTTATTTCACCAAAAGCAAAACAAATTCAACATATTCCACCTGGAGCTGCTACTTTTCTGTGATTATTTCAGTGTTTTTAACTATTGAAGAGCTTTTTTTTTTCCTTCTTCTATTTATGCAAATGTAATATAAACGACTTCAACTCCATGTTTAGGTCAGATGTGAAGGTTAAACTGAAATAAACAACATAAAATGCACCACACATCGTCTCACGTTGTGCTCCTGAGCCGAAAGCGGTCCGTCTGAGCTGCAGCGCCACACGTAGCCGCCGACCTCCCCGCCGGCAAGGTGCCGGGCCGGGCTCCGCCGGGCCGCCACGCCAGACGGCGAGCGCAGCAGAAGGGGAAGCGGCCCGGCCCGCTTTGTCATTCTGTTTGTGTGCTGATTCAGACTTTAAAAAACAGGTAGCGCGAGAGAGGAAGGCGGGTGGAGTCAGTGAAGCGCTTCCCCGCGGCAGTAAAGGCACATCCGAGGCCCAGCGGACGATTTTACTGCCGGATGAAGTAAATGTGACGCTGCTGCAGACTCCCCAGTGGCCCAGAACAGACGAGGACACCTTTTCTTTATATATATATATATATATTTCATAACGGTATGAGCCTGTATGAACCCCGTCTCCTGTCTTTCACTTCTACATCACACAGAAAACAATCTTCTCCAGAGACTCGTGTGACGGACTGGTCCATCAGGTATAGGAGGCGAGCGCACATGTGGCATCTAATTCCAGCGGCGCCGTCTCAGGACTATCTCCCCTCGGCGAGAAAATGAGGATTATTCATCTCGACACCGTCTCCACCTCCGTCCCCGCCACCCATGACTTGTTTTATGTCCGGCGATGATCTGTGGAGCCGCTGCCAAGCGCATAAATCCGGCTCGCTCGCGGAGCCGGGCGCAGCCAAGCAGCGGCCGATCCGGAGGAGAGTACGTCTTTATTATGGGTGTAAATGGCTGAAGCGGAGAGATCCAACTGGAAATGTGAGTGCGGCGGGCTAAAAGATGAAAATGAGGGGGGGGGGGGAAATCACACACAGCCAAGGTTAGTCAATCGAATGCATTTGGCCAGCTAACTCGAATAAATCTAATGTATCAGTGCTGAGAAAGTCACTGAAGATTTGTTCGTCCGAACAGTCAACAGTTACTTCTTTAAAAAATGGAGGAGCTGCTTAAAAGTTCCTGTCAGTCAGTCGATTGACTGATTCACTCGATAAGTTTGCCTGAAGACACGTCAGGAGGGAAGAAGATGCTCTAAAGAAACGGTTACAAGCGTGTCCCGGCGAAAACAAGTGGTTTCCCTTCAAAACGAGTCGTCTCGTACCAACCATCTCACACTCCTCCACCTCAGCTCCCTCTCAATCTGATCTGATCTGGTTATTTTAAATCTATTATTTTGCTCACAAATGTACCAAAAAACTGATTTTTTTCTGTTATTGAGGATGAGTGGTAAAGCGTCCGTGTTGTTGGCATGTTGAGAAATCTCTTTCATGTTCCCCCTTCAGTCCTGAACTGAAAGTTTTCTGAGAAGTTATTAAAACTCGGGACCAAAGAGTTCGACGAAGAGGCTGAGCCCGAAGCTCGGCGCAAGAAAAAAAGAACTGCCCAACTGATCAGCTACCTTTTTTTTTTTTTTTCTTCTGCCCTTCTTCTCAAGTTTTCCTTGATCTCTCATCTTCCCCTCGCAGCAGCGTGGAGTCGTGTCCCTTCAGGCCCTCCACGCTTGTATACCAGAGGAGAGACGAGGATGGAGGAGGCGGGGAGAAAATTAAAACAAGCTCAGTCACAGCAGGCCTGTTCTGTGACTCCTCTCCCCTCCAGCTCGCAGCCTCTTTTCCATAGAAAGAAAACAAATCCAGCAGGTTCATAAAAAAAAAAGAATAGGAGGTCACCCTGAAAAAAAAAAAGAAAAACAATCCCAAAATAACAGGCATAGATTTGAACAAACATCTCCTGAGATAACAACCGCATTAACAACCCTCCTCGCGGGCCACAGTCTGCCAGAGCCAAATAAAAAAATAAAAAAATAAACAACCAGTCTGGCTGCCACCACTGCAAGCCAGATTTTATGAGCTGGAATCGCTCTCAAAGTCGATCCCCAAGTCGGATCTGAAAGTCAGATCGGAGGAAGAGGTGCGGCCAGTCGCAGAGACGCGTCTGCTTCTACCTGCCAGAACAAGACCAAAAAAAAAAAAAAAAAAAACATCCTTCACACGCTGTGTAACGTCATTAAGCCTCCATATGCTGCTGATGTTCCCGCTCTCGTGACGCGTCCATAAAGAGCTCCTGCCTCGGATTGTATCACGTCCCCGCCATGAATAATGGAGGCGTGTGTGAGCCGGCGAGGCGGCGCAGACAGCCCCAGATGTTGGAATGAAGGGAAAGTGGGTCAGGTGTCTCGTCGACGCTACGCGCAGGACGGCGCGGCGAGCGACGGTGGGGAATCTGTCGAGCTTCAATCTACATGCTAAATGCGGCGGCAGTTCGTCAGGAGGTCGCGTCACCTCCGCCGCGGGGTGAACGTAGAGCCCTCCATACATCTTCACCTTCATCCGTCTGAAACAGCAGACATCCATCAACACACACACCCCCACCAACCCCCCTCGGCGCCGTCTCCCTCCAGCCACCAGCAGATCGCCCCATGTTTACGATCCCTCCACCGTAAATCGAGCGTTAACAATCCCGCTCGTCAATCATGCCCGGATCATTTGAGGAATCAGGCGCCACGCCCTCGTCAAATTAAAGCCCCCCATTCAGGCTAATGACAATCATCAACACAAAGTGCTCTTCGTGCGCACAAAAGCACTTAATTACACGTCTCTTCATGGCTCTAACCAGCCATCAGGGTCACCCATCGTCTTCAGTCTGCTGGTGTTCATCCACAACTACAGCCGCTGCGAACCGGCCGCTCTGAGTTCTGCTTTATTCTTAAAGACGCATTTTATTACCTGAACGTTTCAGCGACTTTATTTTGAATGAATGTCAATGAAAAATCAACAGAATAACTGTTTTCAGGCTTCAGAGGTGTCATGTTGGCCCCGTTTTGCTCTACGCTTAGCTACATACAACGATTCCTGTGCACTGAGCTCTGAGCACATCCGGACCATGGTTGACCTGCGCTCGATGCTGCACCTGAACGCCACGCATGCATGCATACACACACACAAATGAGGCCCTCGCTGCTGCAGCTCTGCCAGACTCTTCCAATGAAAAGGCAACAGCAACACTTTTGCAAATCGAACAGAAACGACAAAAATCTCAGGTTCATAGTACAAAATCCAAGATGATGTATGTGGCGATATTTGTACCCGATGACTGACTGATTGAGGAAACTGTTGATTTGGCCTGTGATACTGAACATAAACAGAAAAAGCAATGGATCTACTTCAAGATAGGATCCACGTCTGTCTGGAAATCATAACCATTTAATCACAATTCATGTCAAAGCTCCGAGCATCAAAGCAATGAATTCGTTATAATCACTTCACTCATGCTGTATTTATTGTTCACTTGACAGCAAACTCGGACAAATGAAGCGCAGAGAAGCTTCTGTCTGTCATGAATCAACTGGATGGGAAGCTTCAAGGCTTTATGAGTCCTTATAATTCTTCATTTTTGATCCCAAGGCATTATGGGACCCTGCTGGGCGCCACTTTCCATGTCTAAGAGAAACGTCATTGCATCCAAACATCTACAAGACAAAACCGATCCAATCAGGTCTGATGAAGCTTTTGGATGGAAGTAAAACATCTCCAAACTGATAAACTGGGAAGCTGGGAAAAGGTTCTCACAGAATAAACGTTTGAAGGTGGGTTTGGTCCCTGAAGGCAGCTCCCACCCCGCCAGCCAAATACGCTGGAATCACGATGGAGATGGAGGCGCCACCGAGAAAAGACACGCGCCGAAATAACATCTCGAAACCCATCCTTCAGGTTCCGCTGCAAACCCGCGGTCCCTCCGGGTTCCTGGACGGGGTTCCTGTCAGTGAGATCGATGGATTGTCAGGTGTGTTGGAACAGCATAAAAAAAAAAAAAAAAAAATCCAATAAAATCCAAGAGAACTCAGGTGTGATTTCACATGGGCAGCCTGTCCTCGGGGGCGGGGAGGGGGGGGGCAAACAATCTAATGACACATCTGACATCGAACTGCAGGCGACTCACAGAGGTGAGGACCTTCGTGCTGAAGTCTGGAACGAGCTGCATTCAGCCGCACACACGCTGCTTTATCTTTCAATCTACAATACTTTACAGTGGAGAAAGAAAACCTGTGGAAGGCACAAAATGATGCGCGTGCAATAGTATACGTCGCCGGAATAATTCCACAAACACGTCGTATTGAATTTACATGCTCCGTCCCTGATTCAGAACCGGATCCAGAACTTTCCCGCATTCATCGAGAAAATAACTACCTGCAATACATCTTTGGCCAAAGCCGTTAAAACAGCTTCAACGGGAGATTTATCAACCTCCGACCGACAAATGTTCTACGCACTTTCCCGCAGTGAAACAGAAATTAATGTGCACAAAGGCCCATGTTTTACAAGCACGCTGCAGCATCCACGCGTCCCATCCTACTTCCGCTCCGTCAGTGTCGCGTCCGGGGCGAAAACCGGCGCCGTACATCCAACTCCCCCCCCCTACTCTCATCGACTTAATGGATTGTGGAGGGAAGGTAAATGATTTCCCTCTGACAACACGCCATGCATTAGCCTTCGCCATTCGTCACTGTTTACAATCCGTCCCGCGTGCGGAAAATAACGGCATCGATCATCGCGGGAGACACCCGCAAAACAACGGGAACACCATGGAAGACGGTGATTGATTCCAACTGGATCCTTTTCAGGAATCCCGGGCCGCAGGTTCACAGCTCCCTCCTCCTCCTCCTCCTCCTCCTCACCACCGCCATCACCTCTGGGCCAGGGAAAAAAAAAAAAAAAAAAAAAAAACAGCGGCAGCATCGAATGCAGCCGCTGAGGATGGATGAATGAGTCTGCACATATGCACGCGAGTCATTTTAGATTAAAGTGGCTAAACAAATGGAGTGTCAGCCAGCAGGGAGGAAAAACACAGCGCTATCAGCTCATAAAGCTGCCGCGCACAATCCAATCCTCCATATCAGGAAACTGAAGGCGATTAAATATCCTGATGTGTGTAATTCCCTGAAAGAATCTCAATTTGCAGAGGTCTAGCACTTCTGGCAACTTCTGTCATCTCCGCTTCGATTGGCACTTTAAACCTCATCTCTTCCTCTTCCCCTTTTCTCTGAGGGCAAATTAAATTTACCTAAGCTATTCAGCCTGCCCGTTCACCCTTTACCTCCTGCTACTCCGCCAGTTCTTCTTATTCGTCTTCTTATATCTGCCAGTTTATGCAGCCCTTCCCTCGTCTCTGAAGGTCAGCATCAGCGCGCCATCAGCTGTCAGAAGGGTCTCAAAAGGAGCTGGAAATTGATTCATCACCAGCAGCTCTCTGGGGGGGGGGGGGGGGGGGGGGGTGTTTCAGCGCAACGACGGATATCGTGAATAAAAATGCAGATGTAAAGTGATTTGGATCTCACCTCGACCTGAGGTATCAGCTGCAGCCCAAAGTTACATCGATATAGTACTACAGACCTAGTGACTTTGTTTTGTTTTTTTCAACTGTATTTATCAAAACTGAAGACTAAAATCTCACAGACCAGCGAATGAAAAAACTGCAAGCTCTTCGCCAGTCCACTGGCACCATTAGACCGATCTGCTAACTCCACAGTGTGCATGCAGAACTGCTGCGTTGAAGTACGGGCGTGACCTGAACTCAACTTTATTAATACTTTATACACAGGATGCATTAAGCGACAGCAGTGATCTGAGGTCAGACTGTTTACAGGCTGAGTTCAGGTAGACTGGAAACCTGGGCCTGTGCTTCTACATGCAGATAAAGGAACTTTTATGTGTTCAGGTGCAGGACTGACTTAGTTCATGAGCTACAAACACCAAGAAACCAATCTGATCTGGTTGGTTCCAGCCCCCTGAGGCCAAACACAGCCTCCTCTGTTGACACTGAACGTTAAATGGGTGCAGTAAAGCGCCGTATGGACGGGAGGCGGTGGTCTGAGGGGCTGCCCGATGAAATTATTTTGCCGTTTGCTTAACTTCAGGTAGCACTCCAGTAAACAAACCGTCCTCTTCATGTTTGTCTGAACAAGCGCTGCTGTGTTTCCTGTCGCTTCCTCTTTTGACCTGCGAGGCCAACGCTCGACGTTACCACTTCCTCTGAGGAACCTTATCTTTCTGCACAGTGAGAAATCCCCGCTGCAGATATAGATTGTGACATTATTAACACAGATCAGCATGCACGCTGAAACAGGATAGCAGAGGACTACCTTTCAGATCTGCTTAAGGATAACGATGATCGTTCATTTCCTGTGAAAGTCTTTCTCTAAAAACCACAAAACACGAAGAAGCGGGGGGGGTTGTCTATCAATATGTTGAAACTCGTGACACAAATTACCCAACATCCCATAAAGGCCACTTTCTCCCAACAGATGGGAACCAATTAGCCACCTGACTCCCTGAAAACACTTGGGCAGTCGTGTGGAGCCAAGATGCAAATGAAGCGAAGGGAAAGGTGGAAGCAGACCTGCCAACGTCCTGGGAGAGGAGAAATTAATGGAGGAGACAGTCGGGGTGCGCTTCTGGAAGTGGAGGGAGAATGAAGTGGGAAATGATCTGTGGGGAGGGGCACAACGCAGGACCGAGGGTCCCAACCAAAGGTTATCCGAGTGATGGAGAACACTGTGGAGTCAATCAGCGTAACAGTGATCTGATCAGCGACGGGGAATCATTGATCGAGGGCGGTGGCTCCAAACCTTGGGTCAGTCTGAAGATCAGAGCGTGGCGACGGCGAGGATCACGATGTGATTTTCAGTTTGCGTTAAACCATATTGTTTCCGCTCAACCAGCATAATACATCCCAACATGCAGAAACGCATTTGTACAGTCACCTCCAAGGCCAGACTGGATCCTATAGTGTCCCGGGTTTGGCCCACAGACCACATGTTTGACAAACACTTAAGCTAATCTGGCATGACCTGAAGCATTCACTGTATTGAAAGGTTAAAGAATTCATCGAGTCACGTTAAACTTTAACAGAGTCAGATTAAACTTTATGGGACTGTGTCTAATTAAAATCAATAAGTAGCCAGTGTCAGATTATACACTAATGTGTGGGAAAAACATGACCCCAGGGTGCATTAAGGACACGATGCCTCCTGTTGGAAGTGGAATCTAATTGTAATGCTTGAATTTTGTTGTCAAAACATGTTTTTCTGCAGTTTGTGCTTTCATGGGTGAAATCTGAACCATTTCCATTTAATCAAAATGCTTTTCTCTAAGTCTACATCATCTTGATCCTTAGTGACTTTTGATCTCACAATATCAAAATAAACCATACTGTATTGTTCAATATTGAATTTGCAGTTCTCCATATAAATATTGATATGTCGACCATCATCAAACTAAAGCTGTAAATTTACAATTTTTTTCAACTTTGAACAAAAAGCCACTTCCCAAAATCCCCCCTAAAAACACAAATCCAAGAGAAAAACCGTTGGAATGGGAGAAGTTGAGCTGTAAAGGGCAATTTCCAAAGCTGTGACTGTTTCCAAGGCTCCAAAGGCAAAGTTTACCTTTATTGCCTCTGAGCGCTCACACAAAGCAGGCAGCTGTTAGATAAAGAGAAGTAAATATTGGGAGGCGTAGCGCGATACGGAGCGACATGTCTCCTCGGAGGGTTTGGATGCGTGGAGCTAAACGCAAGGCAGGGACGTTAGAGCCATTCTTCACCAAGCAAGTGGCGTTTTAATTAAGAATCTCACGGATCCTGCTGACATTTTAACGTCCCCGTGGCATCTTCTTACAAAGGAAAAAGGGCTGTCATGCAAATTTAAACAAGGCCGTTGATTTCCCCACCAAAGAGGCTGCAGCTGGGACAGCGAGCGCAGCAGTGACGTGGGTCTTGTGCCACTTCTGCGCTCTCATTTAAATCCGTCCGTCGTCTACATGGCTTTCCAGTGGGGAAGGGGTGGAGCTGTACCCCGAACTCAACTCGAAATCTACCTCAAACACATGTTTTTGGTGCTGCAGCAGGAAACTAGAGAACCCAAAAGTAAACCCACCCACACAAAAATGCCCTCGAGCCTGGAATGGCGTTGGCCCAGAGTCCAGTTCCGGAGCAACAACATGGTTTCCAAACACCAAACAAACCTCAAACTGTTTGGCTTAGAAGTTCCGAGGGTGTGTGTGAGACGGCTGATAGACTCGATCTGCACGTCACGAAGAAGCAGACAATAAGGGAACAGCTCCCAGAGCAGTAAATGTTTACTGCTGGCATTAACGCTCGTTGGAAGACATTAATCCTGCAGGCAATTACTGTAGTTGAGAATTAAGCGAGAGCTGACACATCCCAAACGCTGGATGCAGTCCGACAGAAAAAAAGAAAAAAAGAGCGAGAGAGAGAGAGAGAGAGAGAGAGAGAGGGATGGGGGGATTACATGGTTGTTCAGATTCACGGAGGAGGAATACCTGATGAGGAACGCAGAGCATCCAAACGTTCATTTGAGATTAGCCGCACGCAGTTTTTAACACTGAGCGAGCAGCAGTGACGTGCACGAGGTGCAGCTGGAGCTCCTGCAACTCCACCTGAACCCTCCGACACGCTTTCATCCCTCTGTCCGCCTCGACTTCCGCTCAAGACAACCGACTAAAATGCATTTTCAAGCAGTTTGGTGCAAGAAAAATAACCTCAGAAAGCAATAAACACACACAAGTGTGATAAACTGCAGCATAAATCTGGGAAGTGATGCAGAAAGCTGTGCTTTCTGCTTAAATTTGCACGAAACTTGAAGACTCAATCTACAAGAGAGGAACAAAACATAGGTATTCCACTGTCATCAGAAACTTAACAAGGTTTCCAAGGTGGCCCAAGTGTCAAACAGCAATAAATTCATAAATGTTTATCAAAATACAGCACAAATCCAAGAAATGCAGCCGAAATTCGTGCATTCTCTCTGAATTTGCACACAACTTGAAATCTCATTCAAGCATTTTTGGTGTAAAAGTCAGCAGATAAACTGTCCATCATGAAAGAAAGGAGAGCTAAACAAGCTGCAAGACTATATAATATAGCAACAAGATGTCCAAAGTGTCTCTAAAACCAAGAAAAAATCCTGAAAAGAGATGAAAAAGTGTGGTGAAGCTGAAAGATACAACTATAGAGAAACTGACCAGATTGCCATTTGTAAGCAGTTTGAATATAAGACAAGAAAATGCAAACGTTAATAAACCAAGCAAGAGCATTAAATGCAAACATAGGTCTAGAAATACTGATTTCCTACATAAATTTGCATAAAACATGAAATTGCCATCATGTATTTAGGTGAAAAAGTGCTCAGACAAATGAATTGTGCCAGTAAAGACAAATGAAAGGGAAACAAGGGACTGGAAAGGTCCCTACAGACACAAAAAACGCTATTTATGAGACATGTGGAACTGAGGCGAAGCTATCAGAGAAGACAAATAGAGTCTACAGTGACTAAATGATCTGATCAGAGCAGCATTCTGGAGAAGATTAAAGCGTAAAAAGAAAGGAAATCAATTATAAGAAGTGGCCAATAGAAAAAAAATAGGAGTGCGGAAACAGGCTTTATTCCTGATTTTGCACACAAACTGAAGTCTGTCAATCTGGTGAGGAGTGTGCAGACTTATGTGTCTGCATATGAAGACAAAAGGAAACAGCAAGAAGAAAAACATCCTGCAGAAGTGAGGTGACACTGGATGAACGTAACAGACAGGAACACACAAATAAACTGGTCTGAGGAGCATTCTTAAGCAGGAAAAAAAAAGTATCGAAGAGAAAAAAAAATTTAACACATGCAGAACGGAGCATTAAATCCCAGAAACTGCAGAAATGCGCGCTGAACTTGGAGTCTCCGTGCTGCGTTCGGGTGTCGCAGGACTCCGCAGACACAAAGCCAAACAGCGGAGATGCTGCTCGGAGCCGCGCGAACAACACTTTATTTCCTCCCCGGCTCCTGGAGTCCTCCGTGCGGACTTTGCTCGGCGAACGGCGCCGTTTCCCCCCCGCGCGGCTCTCACCTTTTGCTTTTGTTGTCCGTTGCGCTCACGCGCTCCCGTCGCGTGCGGACGCGGCGGCGCTGCTGGAGGATCTGGCGTCGCTCGCGCTCCTCACGCTGCTTTAGGTGGGCGGATGTTTTTTTCAGTGGCTTCTTTCTTGTTTCCAAACCAGCGGAGAGAAAAAAACACACACACACACACCGAGGAGCCCTCCCACTCCGGCCCCGGCTCAGCCTCCTCCCGGCGGGCGGGTCCGCCCTCTCTCCGTGACACGCGGAGCCGCGCTGCCCTGTGCGCTCCGTGCGCGGCTGACGGCTGCTGCTGCTGCTGCTGCTGCACCGGAGGCTGCTCCGCTCTGACTGTACCGCAGACTCCAGCCCTGCCTGTTCTCTGCTGCTGCTGCTGCTGCTGGGAGGTGGAGGTGGAGGTGGAGGTTGTAAAGCCAGGGGCGCAAAATGTTGCATCTTCTTTTAATTCTTATGAAGTGCAAACAGTTGAATAGATACTTTTTTTTGCACTCTTTCATTCAAGTTATTCTCAAGACAGTCACCTCATGACCAGCATACCAGGAGTAAAGCCATGCTGTCAGGGTGAGTTTGTAAGAACATGCATAATAAATTGGCTAGAAGAAGTTTTTTAAGGCATTTCATTGTATTTTGCATCAGAAAGTTTGATTAAAATTGGCTTTATGTTGAGATTGTTGTCATTTTTGGAAGTCATCCACTACTGCCTATTTGCTCCTCAAGTCACTCAGATACCTTTGATTGAGCTTTTATACCCAAATACCCCTTTTGTAACATAACTTCCTGTGTTTTTGCCGATTTGGCAAATCCAAATGCCTCTTAATTTGACCAATATGCTCCCATGGTGCATTTATCGTACCTCAAATACAAACTGATTCGCCTTCTGATGGCCTCCGAATGCCTCCATGTTCCTCTTGCAGCTCAGATTGCCTCTTTATGATCGGTTCAAGCGCTCCACTCCTTTGTCCTGAATACCCCTTAAGTGTATTTTCTGCTACCCATTCACCCCTTTGATGAGTCCAAGTGTCCTATTTTTCTGGATTTCTGCCATAAATGCAAGTCTTTGTTGACAAAACGCCCCTCGGGTCAGGGCAGTTATCCTTTTGGATTAATCTTAATGCTTCTTCTGGTTGACCTATCTGTGGAAAAAAAAAACCATTACTGTTTTCACATTGAATTCACTCTTTGTAGGATACTCATGGAAATATTTGGGAATAAAACATTTCAACACTTGGGTGTTACAAAAGGATATTTCGAAATCCAATATCTTTGACTTTTTAAGAGAAGGTCAAAGAAAATGCAACAAGATGTTAGTTACATCAACTAGATCTATTGGAAAGCTAAAAGAGTGTTTTTGTCAGATACGCTTCATGAGCTTACACCAGTTAAAAATATAACAATTAAACAACAACAAAAATCTAACTGTATAGTTAATTGTGCCATAAAGGATTACAAATGTGGTCAAATCTGAGATAATTAACACAAACTGAAGCTTCAAAAATTTATAATTTTGTAGTTTGTGTCTAATCAGCTGTGTCTGTAGATGGGAAAAAGGTCGTCCGTGATATAATAGCAGGTTTTTTCTCATTTTGAATAAGGATTGCTTTGCAATAGAAAGGCACAAAGCATTTCTGTAGTGAATTTAAAAGACACTATTTGATAAATTTGAGCAGAACCAACAAGAAGATTTAAGATTTTCCTTTAAAGGAAAATATGAAGATATATGAAAAAATTGACTTTATGGAACAAAATATGAGGCTGTAACCACAGTTGGATCAAATCTGAGCTTGAAAACAGTTTTTCCCCCATGTGTTGATATTTAGTGGGTTATCGAGATATCTTCTACGATATGAATGAAATGTGTCGGCACACTTTTTAGATCCGCTAAAGAACATGTGGCCTCTGGCTGCTCTGATGAGCTCCTCTGCTCCAATCCAACACCAGTCCAGCCCGTCTTTCCATATCCATACAGCATACAGCCATTTCTTGCTGTTCGGCAGATTGTTGACACATCTTCAGCAGGATTTTGTGACGTGTGGCTGTAACGGACATTGTTTTCACCATGATTCGTCCTGTGGGACTCCCTCAGCGTAACTCCAGTTGATCATATCTGTCAATCAGTGTAAACATCTGGAAGGCTCCATTCAGGCCAGACACTTTCAAGCTAGTTTACAATGTATGCTGACACTGCTGTCTTCTGGCACGTGGTTCACAGACACGTCCTTTACTGTTGGTTTGCTCATATGCGCAGTATTGACAGTTCCCTTTTCCTTCAAGAAATTGTTTTATTTTTTTGTTTGTTTTTTTTTTTTTAAGTAATTCTGGCAAATTCTTTAGTCCCCTTTAGCAGCACAGTATTTGGAGGCTTCCTCGAAAATCTTGAATTGTCAGGAGTCGCCTTCACAGACCGGTATAGCTGACTTGACGCAGTTCAGATATTTTTGATTTTATTTCTGTACAATCTGAAATATGTTGTTACCCGCTGTAGGAACGTTACACCCTCTTTTTCATCCGTCTTTCCACAGACACATGAAATGCTTTATTTTCTGTTATCTCCTTGAACCTTGCATGAGGATCAATATTTGTTTGTGCTTCTCAGCGTCGGAGTCCGTTCCATCCCTGTTCCGCTGAAAATGCTTCCAACACAGACACTTGGGCTTCTGCAGCTTCAGTCTCAGTGTCCAAGATTTGCTCCAATTGCTCCATTTTTTTTTTCTTGTTTTTGTTTTTGGCGCAGTGATTCCACTTGTGTCTCCAAATTCATGCCTCTTTTTTTTGTGAACGTGCACGCCCGAGCAGCCCAGCCCAGCAGTGGACCTCCTGTATGCACCACACCTGTCTCAATTAGCGTGGCCTTTAAATAACCAGGTATGTAGGTCACAGCACCACGCAGTGGAAGACTGATTGAAATGGCTCCAGAAAAAAATGAATGAATGAAGCACGGAGATGTAGAAACCGCTGCAAACGAACAAAAAGGCTCCCTGGCAAGTGAAAGAAGAGACCGACTTTGGGTAAAATAAACCTGGAGCAAGTAAATGCACGAGTAATTTCTCTTAAAGGAGGTTGAGAAATCTGAAGAGGATGATTTTGTGAGGAAAAAATGAGGCAATAACCACAGTCTAACTAACTTTAACCTTTGAAAAGGATATTTCTGCCTTCTGTCTGTTGCCATCTCGCTAGTTCTTTTAAAAAGGCAGAAGTATCTGCGATAATAACGACTACGCAGATCAACCTGTTTTTGAATAAAAATGATATTTCAAGAAAATACACCAGAAATCTGGCTATGTTTTTTTAAATGAGGCTAGAAAATCCTTTAAAACTCTGGTTCCGAAGGACGAAATGTGCGGCAGGAGCCGTAATTTGGTCACACTTAAGCTTTAAAAACTGAAATAGGGAAAAAAGTGTCTTCTGTGATATGAACAGACGGTTTTATGCTTTTATGAATGAAAAAAAAAAATACTCAACTGTAGGCCACAACTACAAAAAACAGCTTTAAGAATGTTAAACTTTAATAACACAAACCACTCCGGCAGTCGAATAAAAAGGACAGAAAAGTGGGGTGAGATTTGTTTTCCCCAAAGAAGGTTAGAAAATATAAGAAATGATAATGAGGATTTTGTTCTGGAAGTATTCACGCTGTCTTCTGCCAAAAATTAAAAAAAAGAAAAAAAAAAGCAGCTTGAGAAGCTCTGAAAAACCATCCGATTGAACACTTAAATGTGGGATTAAAAGCAGAGGCGATTAAATCTCGTGAGATATGTTCAGAGGAAGCTCACAGTTCGGGGTTAAATTATTAACAAGGAACCGTGGGGATGCATCTGACACCGAGCTATGTTTACAGTGTGTGTGTGTGCATGTGTGTGTGTGTGTGTGTGTGTGTGTGTGTGTGTGTTTTAGATTAGAAAGCACCTGAGTCGGGGGCCTGAGCCGCGGCCCCTCCGGAGTTTGCTGACAGTATCACTGCAGCGTAAGCAGGCTTTAATATATTTGCTTTAATTATGGAGGATAATGACGGTGGATGTGATGCATCAAGACACTGAAATGGCAACCCGACCCCCCACAGACCCCAGACCCCCCCCCCCCCCCCCCCCCCCCCCCCCCCCCCCCCAGGGCGCATAAATGTCTGACACTGCTCGGGGGCTCCGGGGGGACTTTGGGAAATCTTATACACGACTGAGTTAATGAAAATAGATACAGCTCTGAAATGCTAATGTTGGCTTTTGGTGCCTGAATCAGACTGCAGCTCGTCAGACTTTGGTTCACACACACACACACACACACACACACACACACACACACACACACACACACACACACACACACACATATACGCACCAAGCTAACCTTTCGCTGGCTTCTCGTGACGTTCGTTCATGATTTCATCCACACACTGCCAAAACCTGCCCATTAAATGAATGCTAAAGCCTGAATAAAGCTGAACCATCACACCTTAAGGCCCCGTTTAGACAAACACGTTTTAAACCGAAAACTCAAAACTCTCGTTGTGGCGTTTTGGGTGTCGGTTTTTTTATGACAACGGTGCAAACGCAACGCTTTGAAAACGGCATTTTGCCCCAAATTTAGAGGAAATACAACTTTTTTAAAATACTGCTGCTGCACATGGGCACTACGGCTGTGGTTAATAGTTTTCAGGCTAAACTGTAAAAGTTTGAGCATTTTTTGACGCTCTTCATGAAGCAAGGAAAAATTTGAATTTGTTTTTTTTTTACTATACAGTTCACATCTCAGTTATTTAGCTTTTGATTTCTTTTTAGTTTTCATTTTCGAGGTGTGGCTCTGCAGCTCTGAGCTTTGCTCTCTGCTGAATGCATCAATCAATGTGATCTATATCATGTAATCTGTAGTTGTGTGAAAGTTAGAATTAAAATTCAAGGATTTTGAGTTCATGATGTCTTTAGTTTGTTTATAAGGCTTTTCTCTTTCCTTCTCTTCAGGTTAATAGGCTTTTTCAAAGGACCGCTGACATGTTTCAACTCGATTTTCCCATCTTCGTCACAAATAGGAGGATCCTGGTGTAAGAGTGTCACCATCGGGTGATATCTCAGAATCCAGTCGAAACATGTAAAACGCATGTGTAAAACCCTACTTGTCTGAAGAAGAAGAAAAGAGAACATGCTACAAGCATAAAGAATTCAACTGAACTCCATCTGAATGACGTGTTGCGGTCTCACATTATATTTTCTGCACTAATTTTTGTGTTTTAATGAATCTTTCTACGTCTCCTTTGACATGCTGCTCATATTTACACAGCCCGTCGTCCTCCCACCCTCAGTCCGTCCGTTAAAAACATCCTGTCCTCAGTCGAATCACAAATTGCTCTCCGGAAACCAACAGATTGCGCTCGCGAGATCAATTGTGCAGAGTGGGGGGAAAAAAAAAAAAAAAAAAAGGAAGGACTCTGTCAGAAAGTGCTCGCTCTGCCCCAATCTCTCCTCCCTTTTGTTTTCTCAAGAATAATATACAAATTGCAGCGAGCGCGCACGGAGAGAAGCACTCGCCTCGCCCGCCCACGTGCCGCCCGGCCGCCGGCAATTAATTAAAGGAGCCGCACGCGCCGGCCGGCCGGCCGGCCTGTCAGGCCTGCCAGTCATCGGCGCGGCCGACAATGATCTGAACATCACACGGTAAATTGGCATTCGCGGGACGTGCTCTTCTCCTCACTGTAGGCTAAATAAACACGCAGCCTCGCCTCGCCCCGATCGATCCGCGGCTCGGCAGCAGCTCGCCGGACACGTCCGGGCCTCCGCAGGTTTGAGATTCCCGCGACCGGAACGCGGACATTAGAAATTCAAATCAGGGAAAGTGTCCAGAAGAATTGAAAACTTGCTCGGAGGGAAGCGTTTGTTAATTAAGCAAATGACCTCGCCGGCAATTTTTGGTTTTGTCAAGCAATTTTCATGCATCGAAGAATAAAGGGCAAACAGGGTAAAATTGACTGTTTCTATGCTGATTTGTTGGGTTTAATTGGTGTAACAGTGGATGCGCGCTGTTTTCCACAGCAAAAATAGATTTTTACTATCAGTGACTCAAGACAATCCAAATATTTTCAACCTTCTACACTGCTTTTTCCAAATCAGGACAGCAGATGACAATGAGTGAATTTGGGTTGCACCCCTGGGAGTGTATTCATGTCCCTAGGAGTATTTCAATTTAATTTGAGGCTCCTGATGGAAAGAAACAGCAAACTCATCCCATCATTTTTCCCGATATGCAGCTGTTGGCTCTACATTTTCGTTGGAGGGTCTCGTCGCACTCAAGCATTGCGAAGTCGTTCACAAGTCATACCACTAGGGGGCGCTGAGCTTCCGAAGGATCGGTCATCACATCGCATCAAACTCATTTAACCGTTTTTACTGAGGGTTGTACTCTCTGACCTCACCTTGACTCGTCAAAACGTGCGTGCTGGGGCGACGCAGAGGTCATCTAACCACTTGAGCTGAATATTTGGACTCAAATGAGGAACAAATCAGATCACATCAAATTATGATCCTTTTTTTTTTTGTTTTTCTTGAAACCGTGTCAATGACAGAAACCGGCGTGCTGGCACGCATCCTGCGACTCGACAGCTGCCTTTCACGGAGACGCAGGAGCGCCCGCATTCCTGGAAAATTAGGTCAGCCGCTGAAGGCTCCGAATGGGACGGCGGCCGGGATGAAAGCCGGCACGCCTTGTGCGGAAATTTTCACCGCTGCTGTCGACTTCTATATCACAAAGCATCCACCACCTGGTACCACTCCAGGCTGAAAAGAGAGTAAATGAGGGAGGATTGAGGGAAGAGGGGGCGGAGAGGGGGGGAGCCTTTTCTTACCTCACACAATCTGAGTGATCGGAGGAGGACGTGTGACTGTTGTGTAATTTGGTTCATAAGCAGCAGCGACACAAACACAAGGCCCCTCCGGCTCTCGGCGAGTAAATAAAGGTGATTCGACTCCTCCTGCTGGGATCAGACTCTTCAAAGAAGGCAACATCCAACAGCAACCCTCCTCCCCGCCCCCTCTCCCCGTATATATAGACCCAGGCTTCACTGCTGCCATGGGAGCTTCTAATTGCCTGTTGTGCTTGCAGCTCGGCAGTCCGGGTGATGCGCAATGACAAGGCGCATCCTGCAGAAGCAAAATAAATAAATAAATAAATCAGAAAGAAAGCAAGAAAGCCACTCTTGAGCTTTACATCTCACACATGATTTCCCTCCCACACATATCTCCCGCCCTCTTGTAAAGTACGTGTCAAGTGGAAAGGCGATGCGTGTCGAGTGGAAAGCGGGCGTTTGTTCACCGCTACGACTGCAAAGAGAGAGCAGAGACTCCGGCAATTTGTCAGGAGCGAGTTCAGAGTTTCTCCCCTCCGTGAGATTGAACGTCTTGGAAATGAAAGACAAAACGGCTGGAGAGAAGCCTTTCATTCGGCGCGCGCAATAATTTCAGCCCGGATGTAATAAAGGCTGGGAAGTGCACATCACGGCTCGCACGTCGCAGCCCGGGAATGAAAAAGAAGACTGATATAGTTTGGGAAATGTGCTTTTGTAGCAGAGAATAAAAGCTGAGGATTTTTTTTTTTTTTTTTTTTTGTTCAGTCAGATGGTCGGAGAGCAGCAGAAATCTCCTCCGCCCCCACACTGTTCACACACTGTTCTGTGTGTGTGTGTGTGTGTGTGTGTGCGTGCATTGGCCATTATCTGCAAGTCTCCTGAAACTTTCTCATCTTGAAGTCTGTTAGAAGAACGGGAAGTTTCTGCCGTTACGGTCCTGCTTTGTGATGGAGGCTGATCTCACAGGACGGCTCGTCGTCGCTCTCGGCTCCGCCAGCTGTTTGAGCTGCTGAGGCTCTCAGCTGCTCCTCAGGCCCGTTTACAAATAATCAATACCTCTGAGTCTGTTTATGGATCGACTCGCATGTTAAAATCTCAAAATTTACATTACTATTTTTAGATGAATGTGTTTTTCTTCCAATTTAGAAGTGATTACACTGCTTGGGTCATTTTTGTCAATATCTCTCTTGAAGATTTTCATATTCATTTCCCATCAGTGCTGTGTTTGGCATTATACTGGTATTGCATTGGTATTCAGCCAAGCTGTGAAGCAAAGCTCTCTGTTTGCCAGTCCGCCTGCATCCCCACCCTCACCAACGGTCATGAACTTTGGGTCGTGACCGAAAGAATGAGATACCGGCGGCTGAAATGAGTTTTCTCCGCAGGGCGGCAGGCCTTTTTGTGATAGAACGAGGAGTTCTGCCTTCTGGGAGAGACTCCAACTCAAACCACGACTCCTCCACGTCGAGAGGAGCCAGCTGAGATGGTTCATTTGATTAGGGTGCCCCCCGGTCGCCTCCCATTAGACGTCTACCAGACGTGTCTGACTGGGAGGAGACCCGAGGTCGGCTCAGATTCTACCTCTGGTTTGGTCTGGATGCGACTTGGGGTCCAGGGTTCCCCCCCCCCAGAAGAGCTGGAAGTTCTGTCGGATTCTGTCAAATGCATAAAGTGACTCTACTTGTTTTTATAAAACACAATAAAATTCAGTCTCTGATATGACAATCCCACATTTCAATGACTAAAATGCAACAGAAGTTGACCATTTTCACCTAAAAACGTTGCCTTGCAGACAGCCTTCGTCGACTCTTTTAAAATTCCGCCTGCTGTCAGCCCGCTGGTATCCGCGCGGTAAATGCATCAGCTGAAATAGCAGACAGCAAACAAGACACTGTTTATTTACCGGGTCGAGCTTTTCAAAGTCGCAGGTGAGGAGCGTGTAATTTCCCGGGCCACTGGCTTCACATTAAAGGGGTCATGACGACCTTTTTTTGTCCGGCGCGCTCGTTATGTTTATTCTCCTGCAAATGATGCAGCGAGGGAATAATCACGGCTGTGGTTGGCAAGAAAACAGTCCAAGTCGATTTGGAAACGTCATTATCTGGGCATACATTGAGAAGTGTGAGTTTTTTTAATAATTGATTGGAGTTTTCAGTTGGCTTCATGGCATTTTTAACCTTTTTACTTTTTCTTTCCTGGTTGGTAATCTTGGTAATTTTGCCCGAGAAGAGGGTGTCAAAATTGGATTTGCAAATGTAAATCAAGACACTTTTTAAAATTGAGTGCAGATCTGGCAAACTGCCGATTGCTGTTATTCTGAAAGCAATCAGTAATATATTTGTGAGCGGCTGTGTCTCCCACCGTCTGGCTTCACTGCAGCTTTCTTGGTCGATCAGTAATCAGATGCAGCCTGAGCGGAGGTGATTTGAGGAGACCCTTAAAAAAAAAAACACAGAACATCAGGGATTGTTGCTCTTCTTGGTTCCAAAAACAGTTTTTCAAGTTATTGCTTGTTTGCTGTTGTTGGCGGCATGAGTCGGACCGAAGCTAAAATCCTGTTTCTGGCCCTGATGTTTTGCTGCCGATAACATGCAACACAATGAGTCCAGCTGAGGCCGACAGCGCGCGGAGAAGGACGGAACGGCCGACTGTAGCCGACTGAACTGAAGCTCATCTGCTGAATTAGTGTAGCTGCTGGAGCTCTTCGCAGTGCCCCCCCCCCCCCCCCCCCCCCCCCCCCCCCCTCCACCTCCACCTCCTGCTCCACTCGGCCCGCAGACTGATGACCCCCTGCAGGCCTGGCGCTGGGTGTTCCGCCACCATGATGAGGGAATTTACATTTTAGCCATTTGGCAGGTGAAAAGAGTGATTTACAGTCCGCGGGACCCGGGGGCAGAGGCCGACCTTGACCGAATCACCGGTTCTCATTATTTTATGACGCGCTCTCGTGTTGTGCTCACCGTTACCGGGGATCGGGACACGACAGGGCCACGGGTTTTTTCCCGTAACATCCGCCACACTTTTTATCTCCGCCATGAGCTAATCAGCCTTGAAGCCGAGCTCACAATGAAAGGAGGCGCCGAGGCCTGACTAATGAACATGCATGTTCGGCTGCGTTGATGTTACTCCCAGGCTCGCGATGGGCTGAGGATAAAGGGCCGAACGAACCACGCTCACCGTTTGTATTCTCTCATTTCACAGTTGGCAAGTGTTTGTGATCGTGAGAAGAGGAAATCTCGCTCATGAAGCGTCCAATCATCCACCCAGAGCAGAACGATATCAACAGAGAAAGACCGCACAAGCAAAGTGTAACAGTTTATCGGGAAAACACAGACTTAGTCATCAAGTTTAAGTTTAGAAGAGATGAGATGTTTCCATTGGGGTCCAAGTGGTGGAACATCCGGTACCTGTTCTCCCATAAACCCATCCTTCGCTGCGGTCAAAGGTAACTAAACTTGACCTCAGCCACAGATTTGCCCCCTGGGGCAGGTGCACCTCAGGAGCAGCAGTTTAAAGTGATTGTTGTTCCAGGGGTGCGAGGGGAGGCGGCGGCGGCGGCGGCAGCCTCAGTAAAGTGATTACTCCCATTCACAAATATCCATCTCGGAGCAGGGACTCTGGGAGAGGAGCGTCACTCAGAGCCTTTTCTACCTGGGAGAAACTCAATCTCACGTCAGAGTGTATCCAATTATACAGCCTCGCCAGCCTCATTCAGACCGGGGTCACCTTAACTCCTATCTCCTCCTCATCGAGCGGAGATTGAAAGGGGGATTTGATTGGATGATAGCAGCTGAGGCGGAAGGTGGCGGCGGGGGGAAATCTGCTACGTTTCCATCAGCGGCAGCTTCTGCCTCTTTCTTTTCTTTTCTTTTCTTTTTTTTTGGGGTGAGGGGGAGAAGAAACGCTTGAGGGGGTGGAGGACAGGAGCAGTGAAGTGATGCCAGCTGGAGTGTGAGAAAAACAAGGGTGGTCAGGTGGTCAGTCGAGAGACGAGTCAGCAGATGTCTTATCTTTCTCTGCTTGTTTGTGAGCAAGACTGGATGAAAGACCAGAAAGGAAAGCAAAGAACTGGAAGGAATTTTTTGCACCTTTATTTGCAATTTGCATCAGAATATCTGTACATCCATCATCTTTCAATCTTCGGCATGCTAAGGTACCCAGAACAGCATGAGGTGTGTGGCTCTCTGACGACAGAAAGCAGTATTTATGGATGGTGGGAAAAGCACAAAGTGCACTATTCCATATGCATTTTAATTAGCCTCATTTTAAAATTCTTAACTATTCATTCTCCTGTTTTAATGGCCTTTTTTCTTTTAAAAGCTCTTTTGTTTCTTGATGTCTTGCTTTGTTTCTATGATTTCAATGTAATGTCATGTGTTTCTTTGTCTTTGTGAAGCACTTTGGATTACCTCGTATATGAATTGCGCTATACAAATAAACTCGCTTTGCCTTGCGGCTCGTTTACGCTCCACATACACAGACGTGTGCTTCAAACAATCCACACATCACTGCCTGTATATGTAAATGTTTTCTGAGCCAAGATCAAAACTAAAACTGCACCAAAGCTGTGTGTTTTCCACCTGATTGCATGGATGCAAATTAAACAAGTGTCCCACCTGTCACACAAAATAGCCTCAGAGGGATCCTGAGCATAACAGTATTCTCACCGATGTAACCAAGAGAGCATGAAGACCATCAAGCAGCAACGAAAAACAAAAAAAACACCTGGCGTTGGACTGTGGAAGGGAAAGTCGAAACCCTCAGACACACCCGGAGAAGCATTCAGAAGCCGGCCCGGTGTATTTCATCGCATTGCAACGAGCATTTTCACCTTCAGTCTACCAGGTGGTGCTGTTCTGCATCAAAATGGTGGAAAAACACAAAAGAACAGAGAAGAAGGTCAAGAATAACGACACTGCAGCTGCCTCCATTTGTGTGGGATGTGTGTTATGTTGTAAAGCGCTTCTGGGGGCTGTTAAACCAGTAGAAAGAAGTGCTACATGAGTGAAACCCATTTCCCATGGATACGACGTACACACAAAGGCTTTCTTCTGTACTGTATATTGATTTTGAACTTCTTTCATTCTCCTGGGAGCTCATGGATGCAGACCAGCGGATCACTACCACCTCTAACTCACAGACCTGAAGCGATGACTGAGACGCTGCCTCTGTCTCAAGATCAGCATCAACACTACCTCCAGCCGACGCCGTCACAGTCATGGTTGACTTCCTTCTTCTTCTCTGAAGAAAACAATTCTATTTCTTCATACGTTTTAATATATGATGTTTAGCCAAATTCTCAAAAGTTTCAATGAAATCATCCACATAGAATTTACTCTATTAATTAGTTGAAAAGCAGGCTATTTATTCAAAAGGTAAGTTTGGAAGAGAAATCCACTTGCTATCCAAATCACCTGGTTTAGAGGGAATTACAGATAACACAAACCTTCCCTGTTTGACCACTTCACTCCAGCTGATTCTCTAATTTTGCCTCCAAGTTGAAGTTGGTGCTGAGGAATATTTTCTCTGATGTGCTTTAAATCCGCAGCCCGGACGGCTCCTTCTTTGTCTTTGAAGCCCGAGTTGAGATGAATTCGGGAGTGTGTTGCGGCGGAGGTCAGATCAAACACACCTCGGCCGTCCCGCGGAGGTGCAAATTAGTTCCGAGTCTGTGAATATGCGGCTTCTCCGCGCATTAAAATAACAGATGAATAAAAGATAGTGCATGAATTATCAATCCGCACGTGTGTGTGCGCGCGCCAGGTTTTCTCAAAGTTTGACGGTTTGGAGGGTGAAAATGAGCCGTCGTGCAAGAACTTAGAGTCATCGAACAAAAAAAACCCTCAAAATATTCCGCGGACACTTGATTAAAGCAAGCAAATACGGGAAACCCAGGTGAGTTCTCCTGCGTGAATTATGCACAAAAAGTTACAAAATGTGTGTTTGGTCAATTATTTCATATCATGCTGACTCGTTCGTTGTTGTTAGAACATGTAAGAGGACTGCGGTCAAACTGAGTGTGTTACACACTCTCCTGAATTACAAGTGATCTTTTACTCACCGATTCAAAGTGAGTAGATGCTAAAACAGCAACATACTTTAATTGTTATCTGACACCAATTGAGAATGTTTCCTCCTCTAATTCAGATCTGGGTGTTGTTTCCTCTCTCTGGGATAAATAAAGCATTCTATTCTATTGTATTTACAGCTGGTTTGGCAAAATCCAAAGGTCATGGATGTACATGTACAAGTAAAGAAATTATGAAGGGAAAAAAATTGCTTAAAGTATAAGAAAATATGATGATAAAACTTACATAAACAGGTTGAATAAACTTGTTACTTTAGGTGAGGATGGCTTTTGGATTCACATTCTGAAGGCAGAAGATCTTCCAGGAAGCCTGATCAGGATCCAACCAGCACAGCGTTGGACTCCAAAAGGGGCCTCGATCGGCGTTGGCGTCTATCAGACTGGCGAGAACACTTATTGGACTCTCTGTATTTTCACAGAGAACCCAGACTTCACGCTGAGCTGTGAAACAACGTGAGAAGGAGAGGAGAATCTGCCTGCAGAGATTCGTGGATGGGTTTAATCTAAAGGGACCGTCTCGTGGTTAGCAAGGATCCACCTCCAGCATCTACCTGGAGATGAATCCTCATGATAGAGACGTGCAAAATCTTCTTTCCAAACTAAAATGAAGGCGTAGATGTGTGAGGGTGACACACTAAGCTTATGTGTTAAACGAAAGCAGGTAAAGATATTATCTTTGAAATTGTAGCAAGATTATTTCTAGAAGCGACCAACCACTATACCTTTATGTGGTGCGACTGTCTAAATTGAAAATACCATGCATGCCTTTTTTATTTATTTCTCCAGGTTTGTCTACATTTATGCAGTCAGAGTAGCCCAGACGAAAACATGAAAGCACTATAAATCACCTTATCTCCAGCAGATGCATCAGCAGTGAAAATAACCAGCCTGACAGCCCCGACAACAAGCTGCCCTCCGCGTCTCAGCCGGGAGGGAAAACTTACCGCCTCAGGCTACATCGGCAGAGCAGAAAGGATCATCCTGGACCCTCTTTAACCCTCTCAGCTGGGTCACAGTCTCTACGAACTGCTGAAATCTGGGAGGCACAACAGAGCTACTCTCCCAAACTCAAACTTCACAGGTTCTTTCCGGCGAACTGATATTAAATTACCAAATAAAAAGGTTAAAAGCTGCAGGAGTGAGCGCAGCAGAGAGTCCCACCCGCTGCCATCAGGCTGCATAACTCTGATATTTAATTAACGTCTTTGGCAAGTTGTTGCACTGAATTAACCCTGAAGATTTTGGGTATTTTAGAAATGCTGACGTTTTAGCCTTTCTGAGGAGTTGTCCATGTTTTAGACAGATAACTTGTACTTGATTGTTTTTGTGATTCGCTGCAGTAACCACAAACTTTTAATGTACTTGCATGTTGCTCCCTGCATGTATGCACGAGCGGTTTCATCATAAAAAACAATCAACATCGCCAACTGGTGGTCCAGCATTCTGAATACATAGTTTCCGGACACTGTTTTTAACATGTTAAACGCAAAATTTTTCTGAAACAATAATGCAAAAACAACAACTTTTCACTTGAAACGTCATGTAAACGGGGTTACATTCCTATTTCTAAGCTTAATTGATGAACCATTATAAGTTTTGTCACCATTAAGAGGAGTTACTTTCTCATAATTAAGGTAATCTTGTGCTAAAGTGCCAAATATGACATGCTGGCTCATAAATATAAGATAATGGGTAATATTCGATGGGGTTCCACGCTGCAGAACCAAAGCAGGACTTTCATCTCACGTAGTAATTATCAGCAGCACAGGCAGCAGTGCTGATTATACCTGTTTCCAGACATGACATGAATATTCAGCAGCGGCAAATCGTCAGTAAATTATCAGCCCACGGATAAAGAGCCACGTTCGGCGGCCTGGCTTTGCTGTAGGAATAATCATCGCCGCCATTAACGTCACAATATTTACTTGTGGGGCACGTCGTCGAGCTGGGCGCCGCGCTCTGAATAGCTGAGCGATGACTCCATTTCCTGGGCCGAGTTCTTGGCGACGCCGCAAGCCTCCTTACCCGGAGGTAATCAGCGTGGCAATTGGCGGGGGCGGTGGGGGAGGGGGGAGGGGGGAGGGGGGGGGGGGGGGGGGGGGGGGCTTTCCAGACCTGTTTTACCCAAACAAACCCAGCGGAGGGTGGTTGGGGGGTGCTGGTGACGAGGTGGATTTCGGGAAGCAGGAGATTGTGGAGCGGGAGCCCCTCGGAGGGCCGCCATGCTCCTCTGCCGGGCCCGAACGGCAGATGTGGCCGTCGGGGGTCGAGGCGGACGGGGATTACTCGAACGGGTTCGCAAACAAAAACAGGCCGCGTGGAGGAATGAGCTAATCCGCGTTATGTAACGGCGGAGGGGAAATAAGGTGGGGCACTGCGGAGGAGAAACACACACAGATCTGTCTACCTGTTAAGCTGCTTCTTTCACAGCCTCCTCTGCAGGATTACTGCATGATTTCAATGTGACACACCAAGATTGGAGCTTGCAGCTTTCCCTGTCCTCGCTCTTTGATCTTGGAACTCTTGTGCTGCACTTTATGAAGTCAAACGGGGGAAAAAAAAAGGTAAAAAATGTTGGAGAAAACACTGCTGTTAACTGATTACATCATGAAAAAATAAGTCACGCAGGTATAGTACAAACACAAGTTTCAATGGGATCTTTGCTTTTCTTATATCTGAAAATCGTTGAAGAGCAGCAGAGCTGCTGTCTCTTCCTGTCCCGTGTTAATTTTTGCAGAAGCAGGTTGCTATTTCACTAAACTCCTGTTTACCAAAGGAAAAATGCCCCAAAGGAACTCAGGTCTCGTTTACGCAACATTTCAAGTGAAAATGCATCAATTTTGCATTTTCATTTCAGAAAGTTTCCTTGTTTGCACGACAACATTTTGAAAATGATCTGAGTTTACACAGACATGGTAGAAACGCTGAAAACGACTGCAGTCGCAGCGTTTCTGTAGAGTTATGTTTTCCACAGAAACAGAGTCGGAGCGTTTTGAAAAATTCCACCAACGGAGCCATTTTTTTGCTTGAGATGAGTTCTTTGAAAACACAGGCTGGTTACTCGAACTTCGGTGAACAGGAGTTTAGTGGAATAGCGACGGTTAAGACGACAGCCTTGGCTAAAGCTGAAGCTAACAGCTCTAGAATGAAAGTTCACTAAATGTCAGTATGTTACTAAACGCTTTCAAACAGCAATGATCATGTAATGAAGTGCTTCTATCAGTAATATGAAAGAGGAAGAACAAAAGGTAAGGTAAAGTCTTTCTCTCTCACACACACACACACACACACAGAAGCATGCAGTTTTCATCCTCTTTGAAGCGAGCTGTCTTTGTGTTTGCACGTCTCCTGCGATAAGCCCCGTTACATCTCCACTACAGATGATGATGAAACCGAAGCGCAGATGGCTCGAGAGCCTCCGCCATGTGGTCTGCTAAAGACAACCCAACAGGAACTCCTCCCTCCCTCCCTCCCTCCCTCCCCGCTCCTGAAAGGCGAACAATGCCTCGGCACTTCCGCATCGGCACACCCGCTCACTCTTCAGCAGCCTAATTAAATGTGCGAAACCCCCGAACCCGTCCAGTGAGTCATCTCACAGATGCCTCTCTCAGCCGATGGTCCTGATGTGAAGCTAAGCTAACCTCGCCGGACTTAATGCTTCTCCTTTTTAAATTAGCTCATCCCTTCAACTGCGATGAATAAAACTCAAAATCCAGGAGAAAAACTTGATCTCCTGCCGGCGTTTCAGGGCCTGCTAACACAAGATATGGAGTTTTCTTCCTCCCCGAGGTGGGCTGGAATAATCCCTCGTGGACGGGAAATATGTGACCCGGCCGCTGATTTCCGGAGACCCCCTGCCGAGCCGCTATCACGGATTAGGCGAGGAGGAGATGGAGCCGATGGGCGGCGGGCGCCGTCCAGGTGTGAAAGTGCACACATTTGCTGTCATGGTTTGCTTCATCTCAAAAATGCATGAAATTTCCCCCTCGGAGACCACGCGGTAACGAGGTCATTAGACCGGTGGACGCGGCGGGAGGCCGTGCACACATTCCCCCGCGGGATGAGATGTGGTTTGAGCCGCTTCTGCACCCAGAGCATCATATATATATATATATATTCATCCTTCCTCACTGGGCGTGAGAATTTGAAGGTCAGCTGTCTGAAACGGGAAGCGGTCAGCCTCAGAATTCAATCTCTGCCCGAGTCCCTCAACGGAGATGTTAACACACACACGGCGCCATACATCGAGCCCGCTGACCGACTCCTCGCCGGAGAGTCGTCCGACTTGTGCCGCCAAGTAAATTAGCGAGAGATCATCGATCCCCCACGGGCTGAGACATCTGAGAGCATTAATTAGACGGAAAAGTGCGAGGAAAAGGCAGGAGGAAGAGGGCGAGACAGCTGGAGAGACAAAAGTGAGTGAAAAATAGCTTCTGCGGAGTGAGATACAGCCGGATGCTGAGAGCCACACACACACACACACACACACACACACACACACACGCGCGCGCGCGCGCACACACAACTGAGGGGATTTACAGCTTCTTAAAAGACGCCCACGGTCAGACTCGGTAAAAGCTCCTGTTGTTGTCCGTCAAGCTGAGCCAGACGGCCTCCGAGCAACAAACATGTCATCGCGGCCCAGAATTACCTCCTCCGTCCAGGTTTCCACCAATCCGACATGCAAAAGGCGGCGCGATGTGGAGATTTAATCATTCGCAGGGTGCCGCTGCTGCGTCTATCCAGCCCAGAACATCAGATTTATGGCGCTTCCTCTTCATGTTTTAGTCAGCGATTCTTCTCGCTGAAGACATAAATGTCAGAATCATAATGCCTTCATTGTTAGTGCATGAAAGAGACATTTTTTACATAGAGACAAAAGAATACCCAAAATATATCTGAAAATACAAGAGCATGAAGATGAATTCTAACTACACTTAATATTCTTAACATGAATAGAAGAAATAAAGAAATTAATAAATGGCACATCCACTAAAGGAAAAAAATTATATATATAATATTTTTGATTGATAAAAGAAAACTTTTATCTAAAAAATGCTATTTTTACATTGGCTCGACAAGATTTCATGTCATGTCTGATCAATGAAAGGAAAATTAATTCAGTTCATAAAAAGTTTGAAATATTCAACTATCTCAAAGGGACACAATGCGGGACAAGTTACCGAGGGAGAACAATGGAGTTCTGTATCTCGTCCTGAAGGACGACAGGCGAAGTGGCAAAAGGAATTCACTGACTGTGGATAAGCTGCATGTTAAACATCCTGCCTGGCAGTCCGATCACATTAAACTCATCCAAATTTTAACCACATCAGTCTCCACATCTCTTCATTTTAAAAACTATCAGTGTATAGTTTAATAAACGTATAGTTTCTAACTTCAAACACAAGTTGAGCAAAGTTCTAGCAAATAAACTCAGCAAGCACACATAAGAGCACATGAAAATAATGAGATATTCTACAACTTTTACTATTCAACAACAGAAACTTTCAGGGAAATGGATTCTTAAGTTAATGACTTAGATCAAAACCATCAGACATATAAGCCCACACACATATATTACTGCGATCAAGTGGCTGTTGAAAGCAGACAAGGATCCATCATGTCCGTCCAGCTCCCGCCTCATGCCACTAATAAACACTGACCCCAAAAATCATCTCCAAGGCGCTCGTGTCCAGACTGGGGACAATAAAGCCATCTATAATTCATAATGATCAGACAGGATCCATCAAAAGCAGGCGCTCCGTCAATAAAGTCCTGACGCTTCTGAAGCTGATCAGCATGTCACTGCGCTGCAAATCAAAAGCAATTGTTGTGTCACTTGATGCAGAAAAGCTATTCAATACAGTTAATTGGGCTTTTCTTTTTGCTGTCCTTCAAAAGTTTGGGCTTGGAGACTCGTTTATCCCGTGGATAGCGGTGCTGTATCATTCTCCCAGGGCTTCAGTTACTACCAACAGGATCACGCCGTAAAGTTTCACCTTACAGAGGAGAAGGATGAACAAACTCACCAGTATTATTTGCAATACTCACTGAACCATTGGCTGCAAATTATGTTTAAATACCAAAATGAAGGGATTCTGCTTCTCAATATCTGAACAAAAAATGAATGCATTTGCTGATAATTTTTTACTCTTTCAACAATAAGTGACTACATTTACACAGAAAGTATTCAACCTTATCATGTGCGTAATATTTATGTTTACTCCATGAACTGGTGATAGATAGATAGATAGATAGATAGATAGATAGATAGATAGATAGATAGACAGACAGACAGACAGACAGACAGACAGACAGACAGACAGACAGACAGATAGATAGATAGATAGATAGATAGATAGATAGATAGATAGATAGATCCAACAATCTTCCCATCACAGCTGAAGGGCTGATGCCATGTGGCGTTATGATGCAGAAAAAATAAAAGATTTTGATATTGCTGAAGATTCAACGTTCCATTTTTGCGGCAGGGTGATCGCAAAGTCAGGAATTAAAAGGAAATGTAGTCAGATGCACTAAAAATGAAGAGTAAAAGTAAATACAAATTCATCGTTTCTCCATGCAAATGTGCCTCCACTCCCATTGTTAATGGTTATTGTTTCCCGATGCATGTGCGTTTGATTTTATCACAAAAACAAACAACTCACTCATCTAGCATGCAAACTATATATTCAGCATTCCTGCCATTTAAACACACAATTTTCAAATTGTTGCCATGAAGACGCGAAACTTTTCAGAAAGAAAAATGCAAAAATGATGTAAATTCCCTTGAAACGTCATGTAAACGGACCCTGGAATGTTTCTACTCAAATGATTAATTAAAATGATCACATCAAAGTGAAAGCTCCAGAGGCTGATCTTTATATAAAACCCCCTGTCTTAGCACTTATAGTCCATCACTGATGTCCAGCTGACCTTCCAAAGTGTGAAAACCTTCAGTAAAAACGTGTTACCTGGTAACTACTGATTCTGCTCTATTGACGTTGGACCGCAGTGTTTTCACAATGGCAGTAGATACAAAGACGAGCGCCCTCAAGGCTCAGAAATGAAGCCAGCTTTTTACACGCAACAGTACTGTAAAGGAAATATACTCTGCGCCACCTTGGGAGCCATTTTGAAAAAGTTGCATTTTAAGCTGTGATTTTACTGGTGAGGCTCCCTCCAAAGGAAACTGAACGAGGGAAGGAAAATAAAAAGAATGGTGGTACCGAGACCTGAAAATCCACGACAGTACAGTGTCTTTGCTCCATTAAACTCTCCCCTCACTCCCTGTGAAAACCTGGCTCCTTCTCGGGGGGCTTCACTCTCGGCTGGTCATTGTGTGAGCCCAGCGAGGCGCCGCTTCCTAAGCACAGGTCCTCCGTCGATCGGAGGACGTTAGAGCATTAAGACGCAGGCTGATCTATGTGGGGTGCAGAAACGCTGAGCTTGCAGGGCGGGCGCCGCCGCCGCCGCCGCCGCCGCCGCCGCCGCCGCCGCCGCCGCCGCCGCCGCCGCCGCCGCCGCCGCCGCTGCCCGGGCCCCGTCACGGGCCTCTTTCCTTCAGCGGCAAACATGTGGCCATGCTGAACTCGGCAGCTTCTGCTTCTCCCCGTGGGCTCGGCCATTACCGAGCACGGCGCCCAGAGGGCCCGCGGCACATTCCTTTTTTCACAGCACACTGACTCCATATCCTCGAGACCCGGCGAGGCCGTTAGCCCCCTCAGAGCTGCCCCCGCCGTCTCTGGCTCCTCGTGTCTGGCCGAGGCTGCTAAGTCGCCGCCGCGTGCATCGTGATGACGCGAATCATCCCAAAAGGGGGAAAAAAAAAACAAATCGCATGAACCCTTGACATTTACATGAGCAGCCGAGCGTCGCCGGGTTTCAATCGTGACCTTCTCAATAAACACTTACTGCGAAAGCCGTCGTCGGATTCTTCATTTCGCTCGGATATCAAACTGTGAAAGACGGTGAGCTCATCCGGAAAATCTCCGCGCTGAAAGAGAGCCGCTTCAAAACGGAATACATCACAACAACACTGGGAAAACCTGGGCACTGAAATAAGAAAAATACCAAGAATACAAAGAGCGTTTAGCTTTTAATCAGCCAAATTATTAGCAACTTCACAACTTCTCAACCTTTTCCCTCACACATTCGAAATGTAATTATCCTGTGACAATAATGACGTGTGATTAATATGTTTGTAGCACAACGGTAGCACATCGTGTGTTATAGAAGAGTCACACATTTTCAATTTGCATGTTAAAATTTGTAGCATTAAAATAAGAATTCATCACTAAATCTAATGATAATGAAAATTAAGAATTTGAGTAAATTAAATGAGTATTTCACGCTCGGCAAGGTGGAGCAGTGGAGCAGTGGTTGGTGCTTTTTGCCTCACAGTGGGACGTGCCAACTTTTGTTAAGAGAGATTGTGGCATAGTGATTATTCTCAAAGAATAACACAAATTTACAATAAATGAAGTCCTAGTCAAATATTAATACTTTTTTGGCAGCAGCGATAACATTCTCTTTGAGTTCTCATTTTATTAAACTTTAAGATTCACACATTAAATTTTTCCAATGTTGATTTTCAATGATTTTCAGTAATACTAAAGAAAATGTGTGTCATTTACAATAGTTAATAGATTTTCAGAGGTTTATTTTTCTAATGCTACTTAAATAGTATTGTAACTTAGAAAATTAATTACAAGATGTTCTGATATTGTCCCAAATATTTTACATTATTGACTGTCTGCACTCACACTCACCACGGTAAAAGGCTACAATGTATGACTAACTGATTTCACTCTTGGTTTATGTTCACTAGCTAATCACATTTCGTCAAAGTTTTCATTTTTCGTACGTGAGCCTGCACACACAACAAGACACAACAGACCAACAGTCACAGCGCAAATCAAGCTGCTTGAAGAACAAATAGAAAAGCTCAAGTCTGGCACAAAAATGAAACTAATGACGTTTGACTGCAGGATTGAAGATTTCGGTACAAACACCTGAGAAAAAGGAAAAAACCGAGCCCTTTTGGTCGAAACGACTTCCGTGTTCCTTTGGCATAACTTTCGCGAGAAGCATAGTTCTTCTGCGTTTAGGAAAACATTGAGGAACTGACTGTTGTGTTACTGGCACCAAGTGGCTGAAAGCTGTAATGTAATGAGAGTCTAAATGGCTGTAATGGAGAGTCTAGTGTTCACATTCAGACCAGGCCTTCCCACGAGCAAGAAGGGTTGATGCTTGAACGTAACAGGTGGAACATGGACGGAGTGTGGCGATACCTGCCACTGGAAAACGAAAAAATTGAGTGACCACACCTGAGCTGAGCCGTCTGAGGCAGCGAAGAGAGGTGGAGGATTAGAGTAGAGTGCGAGAGGACTGGGGAGTGTCGGGAGCGATCTGCTATAGAAGGATCCCGGCTCAGTTAAAGTGACACGGTTTGATGCCAGTGTGGTCTGGTTTGGAGACACTGACAGGAGGCTGTTCTGGAGGTGTCAGAGCTGAGAGCGGGGAGGTTTTCCCTGAGAGCGAGCAGAAAGGACGGGATGAAATATCATGCTGGAGTACTGTAACATGGATGGAAGAGAAAAGTTTAAGAAATCAGCAGAGGAGTTTGGTTGAAAACAATCCACCTAACAGGGAGCTGCTTCAACATAAAGAAGAACAAAGCTTTTCCAAGATTTTGACCTTCAGGTTTGGCAATAGATCATATTTATTTTCTTAAATCATCCTAAGTCAGTGTGATCCGTCTTTAATCATGAGCATTAAACCGTGTGACATTTCAGAAGAATTCAATTCATCTGAGACATGACTCGGAAAGAAGAGACAAGAGTCTAAAAGCAAGTCCTGGAATGTCACCGACTGACAAGATGAAAGAGGTACCAAAGGTCTACCGGAGAAAGTGACAAGATGTTGATTTTCTTGCAAATAAACTGAGGTTTTCAGAAGGGTTTCAGTCTACCTGGAAGACGAGGCCATCGTTCATCGAGGGGATGAGGCTTCTGCTCAGTCTCAATGCCCTGTTGGGTTTTTGTTTGACCTTAGCAAAACAAATCGTATTCTATCAAGGATAAGTCATTTAACTTGCTTCTCAATATAAGTTAGTGTCTGAACAATAAGATCTGTCACTCTATAGGTGCAACCTGCAGAAAAAGGACACAGACTTAAAGAGAAAGTTCTCTCTGTCCGCTCTGCATCAGCAGCAGCTCGTTGAGGATGTGCCAGTCGAGCCGATCGCTCTGAAGTGTCCCTGCGTTTGGTGTCGCAGCTGGATAAACGCCGGTATTCAGCAGCTGAGTCTTGCCATCCGCCGTTTGGATCGGATGCTTGTGTTCTGCTAACGCCGGGCGCCAAATTGCCGTCATTTAAAGCAAATTTGGATGGAGAAACTGGAGATATGACAAATCAAACGAACAGAAAAGCTCCTGGAAACATCGGTAAGTAAACAGAAATTGCTTTGATTGCCTGCTAATTCACACGATTTGCCGGGTGCAGCTGCAGAACATTGAAAAACAAACTGCAGATGGCTGGAAGACGCCTAAAGGAAACCACTCCAAGGATGCTTGTCGACTGACCCAATCACTCGTGCAAGGTGGACGATCTGAAGGCTGAGTTACTAAATCCAAGCATGGACAACTCAGTGGACCATCAGAGGACTGCTCAGTTTGATACCGATTGTTCTGACAAAAAATAAAATGAAAAAAAAAAAAAACTAATTTCACTGACACTGAAAATGCAACTTTTTTAAAACGCTCAAACTTTGTCTCCGTGTAAATGGGGGAAAACACAACTTTTCTGAAACATTGCGACTCTGCAGCATGACAATAGTTTGTCCGCACATACGCGACAGATAGAAAAAAAAACTATTTGAAGTATTTTGTTTTTCCATTTCAAATAGTTTTTGTCATTTTATTTTCCCTTTATTGTCACTTTTTAGACAGAAGACCAGAGACACTCTGTTGAGGTAAAAAGTATTACAAAAACTGTTTTCTCAAACATCATTTTCTGGCTAAAAATCTTCTGAAAAACCCGCATGTGGCCTCGAGTCACAGGTTAATAAAATCTCCCGCTGGTTTTATTAGAATCTGCTGAAGCGACTTCTCGGCACCGACTGCTGCGAGTCCGTTTGGAGTGTGTGCGCGTGCGAGTGTGTGAGAGCAGTAACGCTGAAGGTCGTGATTCTTTTTGCGCGCTCTGGTCTCCATTTCCTCCAGCTGCTGCCAGGAAGCGACGCCGCGCTGCAGCTCGACCTTCACCGTGTCATTGCCTAATAGAGTCTACACACCTGCGTGCAGGAGGCCCCGCTGGAAATATGAATGAAACCCCACACACACACACACACACACACACACACACACACACACACACATCAAGCAACACAGGAGCCACTTGGAAAAAAAAAACTTCACTTTGAGAATAAAGAGTTTTCAGTGAGAAATATTGCAGAAAACTCTCATGGTGAGTGTGTGTGTGTGTGTGTGTGTGTGTGTGTGTGTGTGTGTTCTGACACAAAAACACTAATTTCACGGCTCATTCTCAACATTTTGTGTCAAATTGTACATATTTCAGACTTTTTCTGTCCATTATTTGTGAAGTATTTTGTCTCTTTTGGGTGAAATTTCAAACATTTAACATTTTAAAGTTGTTTTGTGAGATTTTTACACTACTTCCTGCAACATTAGGGGATTTTTTTTTTGTCCTTTTAGTCATTTTCGGTCTTCAAAAGACTTCGATTTCAGACCGTCTCTTTTTGTCTCATTAAAGATATTCATGTAAAAATTAGAGTATTTTCTTCTTTTTACGATGCAATGTGAATAATTTTAGACATGTCATTTTTTTTAATGATTTCATGCCAAATTCTAAGTTGACAAGCGTTTTTGTCACATTTTGCATTGTTTAAAATCAAATAGAGGCAGAAATCTGCAACATGTTAGTCCCATTCTAGCTCGCTGTAGTACTTTTATCTTGTTTCTCAGCTTATTTGAGTCTCTTTGACGTCATGTTTTGTGAAATGTGCCAAATTTTCAAGATTTTACATCACTTTGGAGATTTCGTGTTATGTAGTCGCACTATTTCTTCTACCTCGTTGGCTAATTCATGCAGACTTTAGGCTATTTTCTCTCAATAATTGCGTTAATTTACTGCCGGTGTCATTTCCTGCTGTTGTGTCTTGTTCGGGGTATTCTGTGTCACGGTGACATTTTCTTGCAGCTCTCAGCGTGTGCAGCAGAGGATCTCTGTTGTTGCAGCGTCAGGTGAGCGATGGACTGGGGTGTCAGGAAGTCGGTGTGGTCCGCTGAGTGACTGATGCCGCCCTCCTCCCTCTCGGTCCGGCCCGGCCAGCCGTAGCCGGAGCCCTAATTGGGCGTCTGGATGACAGAAGGGATCCTTCAAAGAAGCATCCATCATGTCCCTCAGGAGCCGCGCGGACCAGACGGCCGCGTCAGGACGCCGGAAAAGCGTCGGCGTTCGGCCGGGGGAGGGAGGACGGGGCCGAGCGGCATGCAAAGACGCCAAACACAACAAACCACAGATGAATGCAATCACACACGATTTAAAGTCAGTCGTGTCTCTCTGTGGTCATTTTTCTTGTGATTTCAGGAATTTTCTGACACTTTGATTTAATTTTGGGTCATTTTGTTTGACAGCTACATTCGATTTATGTCCTCTCTTAAATCTTTCTGGACATTTTCATTACTGTTCGAACACAGGATGTCATTTACCCTCTTAGTTATTTTGTATATTTAAAGGTACATTAGGGACAACTCTAGAATATTTTCATTTTGTCTTAACAATTACACATCATACAAGCAGCCCATTAATTGTCTTTGTGGTCATTTCAGATATTTTGTGAGAATTTAGGTTGTTCTTCTCCCATCTCTGGAACTATTTGAGACATTTATGCGTGTTTGCGTCCATATTGGATCGTATTTTAAAGTCTTTGTGGTCATTTTAAATCAAATTAGAGAGACTTTAAGCTCTTTTTGACGAGAAACAAGTAAACACAGTCATCTGTAGGCATAAAAGGTTTAAACACACACACACAACCTGTCGACACATCCTCAGGATTGAGTGGAGCCTCTGTTTACTCTGGTAATCGTCCGGGTCTTTTTCTTACTTCTCGTTGAAAGGAGCGGAGAGCACTCAAGGAAATTCTCTTCAAAGTAATCTGGAGTCCCGATGCCACTTAGTCATCTCCGAGACGTCGCCTGATGATGAGCGTTCCAAAACACTTGAACCGTGTGACATGCGCCGCTCTGTTCTGCAGAAAAGAAGAGAAAGAGAGAGAGAGGGAGAGAGAGAAACCGCAACTTGACGGCTTGACAGAATCGCTCCCAACAGCTAAGGAGGCAGGATGGATGATCTCAACCTCCCACAGCTTTCACAGGCATCTCCAGCAGCTGCGCGCACACACACACACACACACACACACACACACACACACACACACACACACACACACACACACACACACACACACACACTCTGCTGATATCAACTGAAATACAAAAGAACACTAAAGCAATAATGTGTGCACTTTGAGTACCAGTGCATTAGAAACACTTTCACATAAACTCCGATTCCTCTCTCTGACTGTAATTTGATGCTTTTTGTTCGATTTGAACTCCGACTGCAGGTTTGGTCACTCTTCATTCGTCACTGTGTGATTTTCTGCGCTGCTCCTGTCACACCGACTACAGCCACTAGAGGGCAGCAAGAACAAAGACGTAGATATAAATGAATGAATTTACCCTTCTCCTGGAGGTATTGATCATTTTTCAAGTTTCTGTGATATTGTATTTACAGGAAACAGTTGATGAAGACATCATGTCAGACAAGTTAAAGGTATCAAGACAATGGCGTATTAAAATTCCAGATTTCTTGTCCTGTTAGGTTTCTCACTAAACAAGACATTTCACCCCTGTAGTATAACTTACTTAGTTACTTAGTTCCTCCAACTCCATTCGGAGTATTGGGCAGCTAATCTCCTCCAGCCATCTCTGTCCAAGGCTTTGGTCTTGACTTCCGTCCACTCGATCTGCAGATTGTTCATGTCGCTCTTGAATGTGCTGCGCCAGGTGATGCCTGGTCGTCCCCCTCTTTCACTTGCCGTTGGTTGGGGTCCACGATAAGGCGGTATTGGCGTGTGGAGAGTCGGGCAAACGCAGCATATGCCCAGCCAAACGCAGTCTTCTTTCGGCAACGATCCCACTTAAAGTTCTTAGATCGCCACGTCCAAGTACCGTCTCATTCGTGATGCGATCTCTCCAAGATGTTCTCATTATTTTTCGTAGGCAACGCTGATGGAATACATTTAGTTGGTGTATGATTCTCGCCGTGCTTTTCCATGTTTCACAAGCATAAATGGCCGTTGGCACTACTAGTCACATGTAGAGTTTGATCCTAGTCTGAATGATGTTGCGGTTCCATACTGAGTTTAAGCGTCTGAATACTCCTGCTGCTTTGCCGATCCACACATTGACATCGAAGGATGCGTCACCGTCTTTGTCGATCAGGCTTCCGAGGTACGTAAACTGAGAGACGTCTTCTACCTGCTCACCATTGAGAGTTATGTCCGCATGTGTCTGAGTTGATAAGCTCATTGATTTCGTTTTGCTGTTATTTATGCATAGCCCCACTTTTTGTGCATTTTCGTCCAGAGCGTTAGTCATTTCTTTGAGTGTTGCTGTATTTTCTGCTAGCAAGGCGATGTCGTCAGCAAAAATCAAGGTCACATAGCCGTCGATTTCTCCATTGTAACCCGAAAGTTTCATCTCCCATACTTCTTCTTCCTGCTGTATAAAGATCCAACTATTTACATTTGTCCCGAAGGTTCTAGCAGCTTTTCAAGTCTCCACTTCTGGATTTCCCAGGAAAGTTCGCACCTCGATATGAATTAAGCAAACATAAGAAGTCACTGCTTCTTAAACTGATCTGAAAATCTTTTCTTTCTGACTTTATCTTTGAAAACGAAGTCTATTAACGCAGAAATGCAGAAAACAGTGAAATCGATCCACTTTCCACTCGATCGTCATGTAAACAGGGCTTTCATTTTCTCTGGATGAACTCGAACTGCGGTCGTCCACACTGCCAACAGGAACGACCGCATTAGCATTAGCATACTAAATAAATGTTTATCCCGTTTCCTGTGGTGCATGGATCTATATTTAGTTGCGTGCTCCTCCCTCGGAACTCATCGGGGAACGTTCCTCTTCCAGATCAGAAAGTGTGAAGCGGAGAAACGCCCTCGCTTGAGAGCCTTGCTCTTGTCTTTCTGCCATTTTAAGTGGATGGGTTTTTTTTTTTTTTTTTTTGAAAACATCCACTCGTACCGGCCCCGTAAAGGGAAATCATCACTGCTCCGTGTTTGTATCTGCAGGGACCTCCAAATGTTTTCACTATTGGAAAAAAAAAAAAAAGAGAGAGAGAGAGAAAAGTGCGGCTCTCCTCCGGCTTCATATCTGACATCCTGCCACCGCCGCTTCACGTTGCGCGAAGCCCCGCGGGAGCCAATCACGCCGCAGCCCTTCAACGTCGGCCCGTAGCGCGGGCGTCACGAGGTCTGCCAGATATGAGCTCTGAGACCGTCCGGGCCGCCCCAAACCCGGGAATCTGGGGGGAAATCATGTGTTGCGCTCGGCTGCCGCAACTTTTCGCTCATCCCGTCACCACACGCTGTTAGCTTCAAAGGGCCGCCGCTCCCCCGCCAAACCCCAAATCGCTCACAAAGAGGAGTGCGAGGAATTTCAGAAGCTTCCGCATGTCTCAAACCATTTTTTTTTCTTCTCCTCTCTCTGCTTTGATGATGCCGCGTTGTGTGGGCTCTCCCCGCAGATCCCAGCCACAAAAAGAGATGAAAAGGCAGAGAATGGCGCCGTTTTTCACCTGTTATGAGACCCTGAAATCAACACATGAATGCCTCTTACATAAATTACATTACTCACATTACATGTTTCATTTGGAACAATGATGGGGGAAAAAAAGCCTCTTTTCCACATACCTGTTCCTCCCCGACGTCATTTTCTTTACCATTATGGGTCATTTTACATCATTTTGGGTTTTGTCGCATCTTAAATCAGTCTGTTTGTTCATGTAAAGATGTTGTTGAGAATTCATTGATAGATTTTTGTCACAGTTGAGACTTTTTGCAGCCTTTTGACGTCATCCTGCATCTTCTTGATGTGTTTTTGTGCAATTTTGTTGATAATTTTCCAGTTTCTTGTGGTTGTTTTGATGCCAATTTCTTCACATTGTGACGCCGTGTGCTCATTTTATATGACTTTTTGATTTTTGTAGGATTTATTGATCATTTTTGCCACTGTTTTAATACACTCTAGTTATTTGGTGCATCGTTGGCTGGTATGCGTTTCATTTCACAGCAGCTTTCCCACATAAAAGTCTTCAGGGAAAAAAAAAAAACCAAACAGCGAATTTGTACAGTTCATCCTGATTTTACACCCAGAGAATCACCCACAGTTCCTTAACCGTCTCCATTTTCTCCATTACGGGTCATTTTTCATCATTTGGCATAAATTTCTATGTTCATTTTAATCACAGTTGAAACTTTTTACATCATTTTGTCGAAATTTTGAGTCATCTTACATTGTCTTCTTGGTATTTTATTTGTCACTTGTATTTATTTCTTGTAGTTATATCACTGGACACTGTTCTTTATTTGCTCATCTTATATCTTTTTGTGTTGTTGTATTAAGCAGCACATTTAGGGACTTTTTGTGGAGCTATTTTTTTTAATGAAGGTCTTGCCAATATCAATGGAGTTTGAGCCACTCAACATCTTTGTAATTTGTCATTAATTTCTCTTTGGTTTAATCTTTGTTTTGTTAATTTTGAGCTTGAGTTTGATTTGAACATATCTATGATTTTTCATGTTATTATAGTTGCATGTAATTAAATTTTGTCTGTTCAAATCTCTTTTGTGCTAGTTTGATTGTCCACTTTTCCTTTATTTGCTGTGCTGGTCTTTACAATTCTCTCTATGATCAGTTTGAACAACATAATTACCACTTCTTGCATGTTTTAGTCGTCATTTCTCTTTACGCCAATATCTGTCAAAGTTAGTAATTCTGTTTTGTTTGTTTTTTTAATGACTCCTTTTCTATCATTTTAGGTCTCTCTGTAGTCATTTTGACTGTCATGTTTAATTTTATGCATTTTTTTCAGCTTTTTGTCGTCAGATCTGCTAATTTTCTCTCATAAATTACTCACTTCACATCTCTCTCTGCTTGTTTTGTGACCCGGCTCTCATTGTTGTGTCACTGTGGCGGCTTTGAGTGTCACAGCAGCCATTTATTTACTGACGTTTCCATGTATTTTCAGAGACGTACAGGCAGACGCGCACTCCCCGGTCTGCTGTGAAAGCCTGAACCCACACGGAGACCGTACGCCCCACATCCGAGCGTTCGGTCTCCCCTGCAGCTATGAAAGCCATTACAGCCTCGCATTACATGTTTCATTTAGAACAATGTCACTAAAACTGGCTTCATTACCTGGTTTCACCGGCTGAGTGAACACTGCAGCAGCTCTAACGGTCTGCAACATGCCTCCTTATTTATTCACCACACATGGAGTGTTTTTTTTTTTTTTTTACTCCTTTAGGAGCCAAGTTGTACATTAACAGCTAATAACAGCTTGATAAGAAACACACGCTCTGGCGACGCCCGTTTTTATCTGCTACTTCAGCACAGCCGACACTTATTTGTTCCTCACACACACTTCAGGATTTTTGCTGACACAGTCAGAAGCTGGCATATGTTCATAACAACCTTTAACAAGCTGGCTGCTGTTGCTTCAGCCTCATTTTCCACATTTTTAGTGACTGTCTTTTTCATTTTGTACGATTATTTGTACGAACATTCATTGTTTTATTCGTTTTCACAATTAGACTGACTTTATACATATATATTTCTTTATTTCATCAGACGTTTGTTATAATTCTTGCATTTTTAACAGAAGTTCTGCTCTTTAGTAAGTCAAAAACATCACTATCCATGTTTCTTGTGCTCATATTTTGACTGTTTTGCCCTTATTTTATGTCACGTATTTAAACTCATTTTGATATTTGTTTTATATTTGGAAGGTCTGCCTTTTCATTGTCATTTTGTCACACACATTTGGTTGTTTTATGACTTAATGTTACCTTTTTGTCAATTTATAGTCTTTTTATGTAATTTTCATTTTACATTACTTCATGGTTGTTTTGTGCCCAATTGGTCATTTTTACTTTGTAGTCCATCTGAATTTATTCAATTTTGTTTATTAGTTTAGTTTTTTTGCAACTAATAATACAAATTCAGCTGCTCTGATGATTTGTTTGTCTCCTGGCAGTTACCTCCGAACCTGAAATGTGCTGGGTTTGCCAAACACTTCATTTCTATGCATATTGTGGTTATTTCTACATTTTTAAATGCAGTTCATGTTTTTGCAAGTCCCTTTGGTAACCCTCTGTCTCTTTATGCTAATATTTTGACAATTTAGCCTCTCATCTTTTATAAGTCACATATTTAATCTTAGTTTGGTCATCTCATGCTTGTTCTTTGCTTCACAATAGAAATTTTTACACTGTGTGTAGAGATTCTGTGCATAAGTTTGGTTCATTTCTAACACCAATTTTGTTTCTCCCTTTAGACATTTTATGCAAGTCTGCTTCATTTTTCTCTTTCTGTATTGGAGCTGTAGATCGTTCAGTTGATTTATCTCATAGAGGCCTGTTTTTCAGTTGTCTAAATGTATTTCTTTGATTTTTTTTTTCCAGGGGAAATAATTCAGTGCATCAGTCACATTGAAAAACTGACATGATTAAAATCTTTCTCGAAAAAGAACGGGCAGCGTGGCAATTGGAGAAACAAAGTCAATTATTGTCACATTGAGGATTTCTCTTGTGGCCCACTCTTCATTTCATGGTGATCCTGCTCATTTTGTGCCACATGAGTGTCAGTCATCTCTACAGTGGTTTAGGCCTCGTTTATAGTCACTTTCTTTTACGTCCTGCAACTGCTAAAGCCAAAAGACTGCATCTGTCAGTAAAAATTGTATTTTCCCCATTTTGTTCCTTGTTGGAAACTGGGCGAACACAAGTAACTCAACTTAACTTGATAATAAAACACCAAAATTCACCAAAATTCACTCCAGATCTAAGGCAATGAGACTTCATACCCATCTCAGTTCGTATGCAAGAAAAATTCTCAAAAGAAAACTGTTTAATTGATTTTTTTTTTTTTATTATCTGTAATCACTGATTAGACCTTAAACCAGAGAGACTGTATTCAGAGCAAGTAAACAGTTCCACCTAGTGGAAAGATTTAGGAACTACACCACAAATTCAAGAACTCCAGAATGGACTGAAAAAGTTTGATAAATCTGTGTTTATTCGATTAAAACATCGTGAACAAAGTGATTGCAGCAAATGCAGCCAAATCAAGTGGAATATTTTAAGTGAACATTGTTGTTTTAAGAAAAAAAGTGCTTCCGTTCACTTCTTTGAACTGTGCTCTTGTGTCAATCAGCATCGTGTGTCTTTTGTACGACTTCCTGCAGAGACAAAGACACAAGATTTCAGCTATTTAGAAAACTGTGCACAAGATAATCTTTTAACTCATACTTGAAAAAGCTAAACTCTGATATTTCGGAACTGAAGTGTCAGAAATTGGCTTTTTACAAGTGAAACTGGCTGTGAAAGCAGCTGGAAAAAACTCACACCACAGTATTGTCTCCAATGACATTGTTACATTTATTTTCCATCATTCTGGAGGGTTGTTTTTAGGCTTATAAATGGTTGTTCTTTAGTAGGTCTTTTGTAAATGCTTGCATTTAATTCTGATGGATTTTTGTCACAGTTGCATCCCTCTGAAGCCATTCTGCATCTGATTGTTAGGTTTTCAGTTCAGAAACCGAAAAACAATCCAGATATTGCAGAGATTTGTCACACTGACATAAAATGTCTGATCACAGTCTTCTATAAAAGAATCACATCAAAGTATTTCAGCCATCTGCATTATTTTATGAGAGATTTAAATTACTTTAAGTTGAACTAGTGCAACATCTGAATCAAACCTTGTGATGGTGGTTGTGAACTCCTGTGGATTAAAAGTTGTGATCTTGCGTCGTTCTTCAAGCCGCTAACATCCTCGCTCGACATCACCGCCTTCCACGACCGCTCTGTGTGCAAAGAAAGACAAGTGGAGAAATGACCACAATGACTCCAAAACAATCCATAGTGAATGACTAGAAAAGAACAAACTAAAAAAAAAAAATCAGGCGAGTGGAGTAAGAAGCCACTAAATCATAAAAGAGCATGGAAACCAAACGACCACCATGTCCACAGAGCCCAAAACAGGAAAAATAACGATGAAAAAGTGCCTGAAAAGCAGCAAAACCTTAAAAATGACTCACAAAAGTCACCCTGTGTCTGTGTATTTATATTTAAATGTATATTTTGTCACCCGTTTGCCACCGCTGTTTCACATAAACTTGGTTCCGTCGCTGGTTCTGAAGGGGAGCGGGCACAGTGCAGTTCTCGTCCATCTCTGGGACGGCGGCGCCGTGCGGACAGTGGCACAGTCTCTCCCAGGCAGCGGGCTGATGCGGCGCTTCGCCGTGCAGGCAGTTCTTCTCCCTCAGCTTCTGGCTGACGGGCGCCGGGTGTCCCTCCACGTTCTGTCTGGACAGAAGCGGCCTCTTGAGCTCCGCCGGTCTGCGGGATTCGTTGGCGTCCAGAAACTTCGGACCCGCGCGACGCCTGCTGTTCTCAGAAGACTCTCCCTCGGTGTCGAGGGCGGAGCCTCTCCTCGTCGGCTGCTGCTGCTTGTTGGGGTGAGGCTTACACGTCTGGGAGACTCCGTCGTTCCTCTGCTGGAAGGGAACGGCTTTTCTTTTCAAGCTCTGGCCATCGAGTCCTGCTCCAGCTGAGGCACAGACGCCGTGTTTTTCCACGCACCTGGAACAAAGCTGATCTCTTCTTGAGATATAAGTGTTGCGGATGTTCTCGTTGAAGCTCCTGTTGAGGCAGTACTCTTGGTCAGAGAGGCTCCAGTGGTCTGCTTTACCTTTGGGTTTGTACCGGTCCTTCAGCTTTCGAACGCCGGGCGGGTCTTTGTGCTCCATGTCCAGTTTCCTCCTCCTGGTTGGCACGTCTAAACCCGAGCTGCTCTCGGCTCTGTGCCTCTTCTCGGGAGCCTGAGGCACCCTGCTGAGGAGGTACACGTTATCGAAGTCGGAGAACCAGCTGGTGGAGGGGAGATAGGCGGGGAGCGATTCGAAGGAGGTGTCCTGATGGTCTGATCGGATGCTGGAGTCTCGTCTGTGTTGGTTCCTTTCCACCTTTAAAGGCGAATCGGGTCCAACAGTCTCTGCTGTGCGTCTCTCTTCAGCCACATCTTCAGAAAGACCCATCGAAGGGTACACATCTGTCATCGCCTCATCGCCGACAGTCTCCACGGAGGAGATCTGGTCCTCCTCTTCATCCTCTTCCACAGGAGGGGTGTCCGTAACCTCTTCCGTAACAACATCCTCTCTGAACATCAGCGTCTCAGCTTCAGCTGAGGGAACCAGCGTTTCGTCATGAGAGCCACCGGAAACGTTTTGGATCTGGGATTCAGGAGACTGGATCAAAGTCTCCTCAGTGGACCAAACACTGGACTCCATCTTTCTCAGCTCATCCAGATACTTCGCATCGAATGGCAGGTGGACAACTTTGAGGTTGAAATCATTGGAGGTTAAACCCTGCTCTTTATCACTTGTCGGTGAGACTACCTTATTACTAGTACCTTCTTGAGACTCGTGCCCAAACGACTCCGTCCGGTTCCTCAAATCCTCCAGGGCAGCAGGGATCTTCTCCCCCAGCGTCCCGCCCATCAGGATGTCAGGGCAGACCTGCAGTGCCTGCGTGGCCTGGTCCACGGGGACGCTCGAGACGTCCTCCTGCAGGTCACGCCTCCGGAGGACGGAGCTGCACTCGATCACGCCTTCAGAAAAGCCAGGGGACACTTCCGCAGCCTCTCGAGCGTGCAGCAGATGCAGCCCCACTGGCGTGGCGCAGCACTCGATCCGCACCTCCTCCGTTTGAATCGTGAAGCTGCCGTTTGACGGAGTCGGACTGGTGGAGGGGGCCATCGAGCCCCGGACCTCAGGGGAAGGATCCACCTTCTGCGGGGTAGAAACGGCAGACGGCAGCTCACTGGAGGGAGCGGCACCAGCATGGACTTCAGAGCTACTCGGGCCGCTGGTCCTCTGGGGGACGAGGGGCTCGGTTTGAACCTGTGAGGTGGTCATTTCTCTGGGCTGGGAGTTGTGTTGGTAGCGGAACCTGCGGGAGTGGTAGGCCATGGTCTGGTAATACTGGGGGTTGAGCAAGCGTCGGTAGTCCACCAGGTGCAGGTGGGTATGGGGGACAACGAAGCTGGGCGGCTCCACGTAAGGGTTTGGTTGGTAGTGAGGCATCATTGGCACGCCATAACCTGCAACACAAGATGTTATTAAAAACTGTCAGTTTCTACATCAAACAATGTCAAACTACACTCGTGCGATCAACTGACTTCAGGTAGGGAACTCAAGCAGCGGTGGCTGTGCAGTCACATGATCACCATCAATCAGGACACGTTAGGTCAGATATCTTTATGCTGTTTTTTTTTTTTTTTTTTTTATTACATTTATGTCCAAGAAAGTGACAGTATAGAACAAGGCTGTTAAGAATGACTGATGTTTCAAATTTCAAAAGAATAATTAGTTCAGAAAATAATTTTATCAGTTTTTTTTTTCTTTAATCAATTGCTAAATATTTCAAGCGATGCTATCTGAATTTCAGGTGACCCCACCTGAGCTTGTGACCCCAAGGTTAAAAAACACTGGTGTGGTGTCTTTAGACTTCAGAGCATTGCAAGAGCGTATGGTTCATTTAGGTTCATCAAGGCTTTAGTTTATATATGTCTTCTCTTCAGAGAAGTAGGCTTTTGCAATTAAAAAAAAAAAAAACGTGACCTACCACCACAATCGGATGACATCCCTGATGAAGATGGGATAATTCAATCAAAACATGTCAAAAACCTCTTTGCTCAAAGAGAAGAAACAGAAGAGTTGGGCAGGGTTTTTTTTTTTTTTTTTGGGTCCATTTGTGGCTCGATTACAAACCAAACCATTATAAAATTGATAGTCAATTAAAATTAGTTAAACAACTTACTTTAGTTCTCCTGGCAGAAATCTTCCTGGTTGAAGTGAAGTCAGAGGGACTTTCAGTGTGAAAATTTCTTAAATAGCTATAGGTTGTTTTAGTGGATATTTCAGGGTAGTTTGCACTAGAAGGTATAATTAAAATGTGTTCTTGTTGAGACCGTTCTCATTTTCTCCATTCATTTTTTGGCTTTTCTAAAAGGCTTTTTCAAAACTTTGCACCACAACAGAAATACACGTAGAATTAAAAAAAGTTATTTAGACACTAAGTGAAAAATAAGATTAAAACATGAATTAAATAAAAACAAAAAGATAAAAACTTTTGCGCAACCAAACATAAGCGGAAGTTTCAACAAGAGTGCTGGCAGCAGGAACACACACACACACACACACACACACACACACACACACACACACACACACACACACACACACACACACACACACACACACACACACACTTCAAATAGTGCTTCCTAGATTTGCGTTAATTAATCCAGAGATTTTAATAAACAGAGAAAAAATGAAATAGTATTTAATTAAAATAATTTCCGCATTAACAATATGGAGTTAAAATAAAAGGAGCCTGATTAAAAACGGGAAATTATGCATTTAAATCCAAAACTTACACAATGCGAGCTGCAAGAAAAAAAAATAGGAATCGTGTACCTAACCCGGGGTATCCGAAGTAGGGGTTGAAGGTCATCGGCATGTGCATGTGGAGCGGCCACTGCAGACCCTGCACGGGCACGTAGGCCTGCTGCGGCTGCACGTAGAAGAACGGCTTGCTGTGCTGCTGCGGCTGCTGGGAACCCGACGCTCCCGAAGGCCCCGGGCCCGGCTGCTGGGGCCCCGGAGCCGCATGAGTTCCGGCCTGCAGGTCCGGACCTCGTGGGCCCAGACCGCGAGTTTGCTGTGAAGTACAGGTGGCTGCCTCCATAAATCTGCACACAGAGAGGAAAGTTACTGTTTTCTTTGCGTTTTCTCGACGATAGAAGGGAAAGACGCGCACCTGCACGCCAACAAGAAGCACTCGGAAACCTCGACAGGTTTTTCCGAAGGCTTTAAATTACAGAGGATTGAAACGATGCGCTGATTGGCTGACTCCGTTGTCCAGTCAGATTTCAAAGCCAAACAGGTGTCTGTTTTCAATTAGGACCCGCCCCCCATCAACTCACCTGTTAACCAACGCGTCAATGGTAATACGCCATAACTAGCAATGTTTGTTAAAAAAACAAAAAACAAAAAACAAGTAATATTCCTATCTGTACATGACTTTGCTAAACTAGAATTACCTTTATATTATTTATAGTAATATATTTGATGTTTATTTAGAATGTTTTATGGACCACTTTTTGTGTTGCTTTCTCTTTTGAGTTTTTTTTCCTTCTTGTGTTTAATTTCCAAATATGAGCTAGGAATTAAGAAAGTCAACTTTTTCACTGGGTGAAATTCATCCGACCAATAAACCGGGAACTTGCAGGACATTCATAAGTCACCGAGCAACTTCAAACAAGGTGAAATGCACCCAATTTTAGCGCATTCACATATACCTGGGAAGTACATATACAAGAGAACAAACGTGCCTGCTTTCCAAACTGCCATTGTGACCCCAAGTAAATTTTGGGAAAAATCAATGGACTGGACAAAGTTCAAAAATTAACTTATCAAAACTCAGAAGTGCTTAATTGGACTGATTGAGCAGAATATAATGCAGTCATTCTTGCAAAGCCGCACTGTGGGTCCTGCATGCCCTTGACCTTCAGTCACTTCCCACTGCCCGTGAGAGATGGGTTGAATTTAGAGAACAAATTTCACTGTATGCAACAAAAAGTTTTATTCCCTTAAGAAAACCAATTTTCCCACATCAAATCTAGTGTCTTGTTCAAAAGTTTTTCCCACATAGGCCTATGTGATGAACATCACTTTCCATTTTTAATTTTGCAGAAATCTATCAGAAAGTTTAGAGCTCACTAAAGTCACTGGGACCATTTCCAAGTGAGAAACTTGCTTACAGACGTGTTGGGAACATGTTTAAAAACAATCATGCACACAATGCAAGAAATGCAACATGGCCATATATTAATTTGCCCAAGTGAGGAATAAAGTATATTTCAATTAGTGACTTCAACTGATGAAGCAGCAATTTTGCAGATTCAGTTCCAGAAATGTGAGATTACCGTGTGTGGGGGGGGAATAAACATGTTTGAGTCCAGAGGTGTTTCTGTCAAAATCACAAAAAAAAAACATGAAATCAGGCTGTAAACTATGAGCAAGAACTTACTTCAAATCGTTCAGAATGGAGAGATATACAAGTTATGCCAGAGGAAAACATTTTGGATGCACTTTACTCAAATCAAATAGAAGAAAAGACAGCACAAGCTTAAATAATGACAACATTTTATTGGACTGGCCCCAAGCAGTGGTTCACCATCAGTTGCACAACTTTTCAGCCCATTTTGTTAATTTGTGAAATCCATCAATCCTGATTAGTGCAAAGCTGTGAAACTGCAGAAACCCTTTACCAATAGCTTTTTTTTTTTTTTTTTTTAAATTTTCACCATGAAGAGGCCACGTGCAGTGCTTTTCACCAAGTGCTCCAAATCTCTTCTTCATCTCTGAACATTTACACCATCGTGTGGGGACCTGCAGGAAGAAAATGCATATTCTTTTTAAAAAAAATACAATGTGGGGGTGGGACCAACAAGTGAAAGTAATTTTGACATACAGTTCAACCTGAATTCTTCAAAAATCAGACATGGGAAGCCATTATCTTGGTTCTCTCAAAGAGACTAACAGGAGAAGAAAAAAAAAGATGTTAAATATGTAAGGGGAGCACAGTTGAAACCTCAAAACAAGTGTACTGGCTAATTTCTGTGAGAACTCAAATATCAGTTCTGTAATGAACAAAAAAAATCATGAGCTTGTTATACACAGCTTAAGGTTTAATATGACTCCAGAGATTTTGTTTGATGGAAAACTGCTTCTTTTGTCTTTAATGTTGCAAAAAAAAAAAAAAAAAACACCCAAGTGGAAGTGCAGTGTTTAGTTGAACAAGTGACTGAATCTCAAACCTCTTTCCCAGCGCTCGTCATCGTCTTCATCTCTTGGCCTGTACATCACTTTCCACCGACTGCTCACATCTGCCCACAAGCAAAATCAGTCTAAAAATCACCATTTTTGTGCATGAATTCAGACTACACATAAATATGGCTAAATATGATGAATAACTTTATTTTGGAAGTTAAACCCCTGATCAATCACTGGAAACTGAAAACCAGGAACATTAAACGTTCTAACTTTTCTATCACCTTGTCTCTGCAGAGCGCCGGCTTGTCTCCTGTGAAGGGAGTCGCAGTCGGCCCACCTGCTCTGGTCCGATGTGGTCAGATCCTCTGTGCAGTGTCGGTCTGCAAACGAGTTCACAAATTTGTCTGCATGTTCCTATGAAGCCACCCCACGGACATGAAAATGGCGTGCATCCTCCTGAGACTTACCCTGACACGTCCTGCACTGCAGCTCGGCGCTCTCCTGCTCTGCAGGATCTCCCTCCACCGCCTCCTGCTGCTGCTGCTTGCGGACATCATGCATTCGCTCCTGGCTGGAAGGATCCGGCAGCAGCTCTTTGTACTGCGCTCTTTTATACCAAGGTTTGGTGACATGTCTCGCAGGGACGCTGTGAGGCTTCCTTGTGGCAGTGTGCTTCCTCATGACCGTTCTGGCCGGCTGCTCGCATCCTGTTCCATACCGGCTCTCATCCTCCGAGTCTCCGGGATCATCCCGGTACATCTTGGAGCTGTGGGATTTGACCCGACTCGTCCCTTTCAACAGACGCTTCCCACAGCAGGCACACATGGACCTCTTTGACGCCGGCACCCAGCCTTGTCGTGTCTCTTCCCCTTTCGTGGCCTGGCGAGAGGGTCCATCAGTGGCTTCTGGCTGCCTGCGGCCTGTGTAGACATGCTTGGGGAAGATATCCATATCATCCAGGTCTGTGGAAAACATCTCATCTCTGGAGGACAGCTCGTCGAGAGATGGGCTGAGCACGCTCATCCGCTCGTGGGTGGTCTGCATGGAGAGGTAGTTGTAGTAGTAAGGGCCAGCATTGGGGGGGATGCAGGCAGCTCCGGCAGATCCAGGGGTTAAAATGCTGTCAAGTGGAAGCTTGAGGATCTGGTATCCACAATCTGATTTGACTTCATCGAACGATGCTGCCATAAACTCTGCATTGGAGACTTTGTCATGGCTTTTTGTTTCAGTGGGCGCCGGCTGACTGGAGGTAAGGGAAAGCGACTGCGCCGACCTTCCAGCATCGCATTTGGGAATACTTGGTTTGGTCACAGCAATGTCTGATTGGACATCTGCGACCACTTCCGTGTCCAACTGGATGATGTCTTCTTCAATCGAGCGCTCCAGCTCGGGAATGTCCTCATGGACGGAGGAGCTGTCGAGCGGCGGCTCCTCTTCCAGTCCCGCAGTCCAGCATCTCTCCGGGTTTAAGACCAATGGACTGGATTCGAACGCCGCTGCACTGGCATCTCTGTAGGTCACCACCGGGGTCTCCAAATGGCTTTCGTGAGGCGTTTGAGGCAGGACCCCACTCTGAGCTTCATTCTTCTTCTCTTCTGGAGAAAACATCCCAGAGGACTGGGACGCAACGCCAGAGTCCAGCTCCCGGTCCCGGGCGGCACTCTGCTGTCGCTCTGTGGCTCGGATCTTATCCAGGCACTCGATGAGTTTGGTTATGGCGTCGCTGGGGTCAGTTTGTGCCTCTGAACAGGCCGTTTCTCGACGCCCATGAGGTTGAGGCTGCTGCTGATGATGAGTGCGAGGCGGGTCGCCACACGGAGGGTGGAAGCGAGGCTCGAATATGCGCCTGTAATCCAGGGGGTATAGTGAAGTTTGTGGGAACACGAAGCCGGGATATTGCATGTACTGATAAGGAAACATGCAGGGACGAGCAAGGTTGTAACCTGAAGACAAAAAGAAAATTTTAATGTCAGGTTGTGATTCACATTTTCAGATTCAGACACTGATCCTGGTTTTATGTAGCGTACATTCAAACTGCATGTCACATTCTCACAGATAGAATTCATAAACTGAAATCTAATCTTTTTTTAAACCTCTCCAAGATATCCTGCTCTAAAGCTGACAGGTGGAGGTGAACCAGCTTTTAAACAAATCCTGGTTCAATGTAGTCAACAGGTGGAGAACAAAACTGTCCCACTTCTGCACATTAATTCACTAGTTCCAAAAGAGTTATGGATATTCAACTTTCAGATGAAATTTCAGGATGAGCCTGAACTGAATTTTAACTTTCACAGGTGAACTTCACGTCAACGCTAAAATTTTGAATGCATGTCAAACTGTTCAGTGTTTGGTTTCAGTACTTTGCAAAACTGGAACAATCCAATAAAGACCAAATAGGCGATTGTCTGAGTCATCTGTACTGAAGTGAGTCTGATCAAATTGATTTCTACAAAGTGTACTATAAGAGGGCTCATGGCTCCCTCACATTACTGGGTTGCACGGTTCCAGCGTTGTTTGTGTTAAAACAGGTGGCAAAAGCTCACCTCCGTGTACTCCATAGTGACTGTAGGGGTTGTTGAGCCCCCAGTGCTGGTACAGGTAATATGGCTGAGACGGAGGCTGGACGTAGAAAAACGGTCTGGAGTGAGGATTTCTCTGCGCCCCATTTCCCAACGACTGTGGCGGTTTGTTTCCAGCTTCTACAAACAAAAGTGGTCAATCTCTGCCACATCATGACATCAAACTGAAAACACATTTCCAATATTTACCGTCCATTGTCCCCTGTGTTTCCGCTGAGTCTATTAGAAATGAAATGAAACAAAAGATGAAAAACAACTAAATAAACTCCCCCGAGCTCATGCTCGTTAAAGATGAGCTTCTCATGCCTTTGAAACTTCTGCTGAAAAAAGTAAAGCGTGGACGCCACTCCGCTCATCAGTGAAATGGGAAACAGGTGTGGGCGCTCAAATAATCGGCAGTGCATAAAGACGCACAGGTGGAGAGGTTCACCCTCACTACGCTGACACCGAGAATAAGGTTTGAACTAAAAATTAAGCAATAAAAAGAATATTATATTATTATTAGTGTTCAAAGTCTTTAATATTTGCTTTAAGATAAATGCGATTATAAGAGGAATCTAGTATACTTTCTTTCTAGTAGTTTCAGTTGTAGTAAAAGTAAAAGTTATCGACAGCATTTTGAGAAATGTAATGTCCAGCTTCGAGGGCGGCAAAGGATTTCTTACAGAACTGAAATCATGTCAGCTTCGATATTTTATATACGCGAAAAGCAGAAACAAGTAATGTTGAAAGATTTAGAAAATGCGGAAGACGTAATGAAACGATGGAAACATAAATGATCGTTGAACTATAGTTTCTCCATTTGTCCTGCAGGTATCGCTGTCTCTTCGCTTTGTTGCGCAGGCCGCCCTTGTAGACGCGCATGCGCAGTCCCCTGCCTCGGCCTCTGGTCTTTCGGGCGCTTGTGATGCGCCGAGAGGTTGTTCGATGCTCGGCGTTTCGACTCTTGTCTTCGCCGTCTCTCCTCCGTTACGGGAGTTTACCTCACGCCTTCTGCCGAGGGAAAAACAACAACACTTTGATGGTCCTTCTTGTGGAACTTGTCTGCGGTTACTGTAAGCACTTTGGATTTTTGGCTGTTGAAGTGGTTTACGTGATAAGTGGGGGGTTTAGCTTAGCTTACGTTTATTTAGCTGTGTTAGCGGTTAGCCTAGCTACTAGCAGCATGACCGCATTCCTGTTTAATTGTTCCATTTGCGTCCTCTGTAGTAACCCTATGTCTCAGAAAAAGACAATTCCGTACTATTTGCTTTTTTAAAGATACTGTAGGAAAGTCGCCGCCTTGGTGGCCGACTGCTAACACCCCCGAAGCTGGAGCAAAGCACAGCTAAACTTGCTACTTTACCGCGGGGTAGCAATCAAACACTACGTGCGCTAATGATCGAAGCTAACTGTAATCTAATCAAAGAGGAGCTTAAGCATGGTTGAATCTGTGTTTTAGTCAGGATTCTATGGAGGCCGGTAGAGGGTTAGGCAGTGTGTTGCACAAGGCCGTGAATTACAGAGCACTCAGGGTTTGTTTTGGACGTGCTGGGTAACGGTATAGCGCTAACGGAGGCTAGCCAGCATCAAGCTGGGCTTACCACGATGGTCATGATCTAAACATCAACCTTTACGCATGGTTGACCCACCAGTTACCAGAATGTAAGGATGAGTACGATGTCAGACGCTAACTAGAGATTGTGTTGTTTAGTAACTTTCGTTATCTAATGAACAATGACACGCAAACATCCATCTACTATCATGGGCGGATTATGAGACAGCGGCCCCCTGTGCACAGACATGTGGAAGGGCCCCTAACCTTTCATCAGAATCATTTCATCTTTCATTGTGGTCACTTAGTATGTATCATGCATTTTAAAGCTGTCAAACATTTCAAAACTGCCACACATTCTAACACTCACACATTCTAAAAGCGCCTTCCGAAGGTGTCAGATATTTTCAGCCTTTTCAAACTTTCTAAAATCCTCACACATCCAAACTGTCCACTAAGACTGGGCGATGTGAGGAAAACAAACATATCACAATTATTTTTTTGCATATTAGACCATATGTCAGGATATAAATCAAATCACTGTTTTTGTCCATTTTAGATGTTCCCTGTTACTCTTTAGTGAGATCTTGTAGATATGTGGCCGAGCTTTGGGCTATTCATTTGTGCTTGGGCATCGCAGGGCGGGGTGCAGTCTTGGCTCTCGGGATCATGGAGAGGAGATTGGGGGGCTCGGTTTACTTCTTTCTTTTGATAGCTGTACATTTCTGTATTCCATTCAGTCTGATAGTTTTGTCTAGTGGTGGTTAAACTTTTCAGGCAGTTTTGTCTCTTTGCTGTCCTCCCCCCTGTTCTTTGACTTGTCATTTCACTGTCTATTGCACCATTTGACAGAGGGATGTAATCTTTAGTGGCAGTCTCCTTTTCTAAGATGTCCTGAATCCGAGGTTCACAGCTGTCTCGTTGCATGTTAACAACAGAAGTGTTAAAGTAAACAAAATGACACCAGATCTGAGGTCATGTCGGGTGGTCGTCCCTATCAATATCCAACAGATCTGATCTTGTGTGGCATGGAAGTCCTGGCTAAATGCAGCATTACACAATGTTGAATTTGTTTGATTTTTAACTGATTGTATCACATGACATGATGAGGACATTATTTTATTCAGCTTTTGTAGATTATTTTGAATTGCGTCTTGTACTTTGTTGAAAGAGATTCTTGTATTTCATGGAAATAGTCATGAAGTGATTCTTGGCCGTGTTTTATCTTCAGGAACTGTAACCTTGTCCTTCGTTGATTAAGATGCCTGTAGCAGCAATTTTGAGGAAAGTTGAAAATATCCAGACTTTATGAACCTAGCCTGCAAATGTAAATACAAAACCAAAAGTATATCCTTTTTTACAGTGGAGATGTTTATTGGTAATATTAATTTTATATTCTATGTATTGACTTACATGGAGCCATGAGTTAGTCTTAATACATTTTCCCAGTTGAAACATTGGAAGAACTGGTAACTACTGAGTTCCCGGTTTCAGCGACCATCTCAGTGTTGTAATGTGACTTGATAGCCACTTCCTTTCAGATTCCCATTGCCGACTTTCTATTAAGCAGCCACATATTACATGCCTAACCCAGACTGTTAGCTACAAGAACAGCCCTGTGTTCATCTGTGGGGAAGAAAAGACTTGTTACCATTCACCTGAAAACCAGCGGTTCATCTCTGTGGAGGAACAATCAGTCCTGCTTCTGTTTTCGATAGATGGAACCCCTTTTCCTCTTGGAACTGTTGTGAAGTCCTGTTAAAACTTTCAGCTTTGACAGCTTAAATCATACTGAAGTAAAACAGAATGAACAGATAGCTGGTGTCTGTAATTCCTCCTCTCACTGCTGCTCTTTTTTCGTTTTTTTTTTTTTCTGTTCTCTTGTGTTTTTCAGACAAGCACTGATGTAGCAGTTTTGCGGCAGCTCGTCGCGCCCTCTCTCTCTCGCTCTCTCTCTCTACCTCCGGTCCCTGGTGCCTCACTGCATGACCTCAGACAACAGATAAGAAAGGACTCACCAGAGGGAACCAGCACTGTACCTCACCTCACCCCAGGACTCCTCTACTTTTCAGCAGAAGGAGCGGCAAACATCTGTCCCCGCATCGTCGAGCACCTCCACGCAGGCCGGTGGAGGTGTTGCACACGCCTTCCCGTTCCCAACCCCCCCCCCCCTTCACCCTCCAGTCTTCAGGAGTGCTCCTGTTTTTGTTTTTATTTCTCCTGGTTGGCTTGAGTCCGGTTCTGCCGGCCGTGTGACTTTTCAAAACTGGGGCGCGATTCATGGGATGCAACCATGTCGGATCTCAGTGAGCGCAGGCCGGTCAACACGGACTACGCTGTCTCCCTGCTGGAGCAGCTCAAGTTTTTCTACGAGCAGAAGTTACTGACGGACGTGGTGCTGCTGGTGGAGGACACCGAGTTCCCCTGTCACAAGATGGTCCTGGCTACTTGTAGCTCCTATTTCAGGTGAGTGCACGGAACGGGACGACCCCGGGCCCATTGTGAATCATGTTTTGTGTCTGTGTATTGAGCGAGGAGGTGTAGGGACGCTGTCATTATGCGGGCCGTTTACGGCTGGAAGTGCTTCTCTTCTACGGTTACAATGAATAATACAGCACGTTGTAGAGCAAGTGTTACCTGCTCTTCATGTGGAGGATGACGTGTCCCGCAGGAATCGTCCCTTCCGTCTGATAAAGATGAAGTGTCTCTAACGTGCAGTCCCACAGACCTCTCCCTCCAGGCCCCCGGGGAGGCCACATTTGCGTGCACAACATTGCATAATGAAGTGCGTGCACTGCAGTGGATATGACACCAGCAGCAGCAGCAGCCTCCTCCAGTCTGGGAAGAGTCCATCTGTACATGACAGGAGCTCATGCTGCATCTGAACGCGCCAGCTACCCCCCCGCCCCCCCTTCCCCTCTTCCCCGTCCTCCAGTTACACACACTGATGCATACCAAGAAAGCGTCCCAACAACTCGAAGCCTCCCCCCGTTTCCCACACGCTCGTTATCTGGTGTGAACATGCAAAGCATTTCCCCTTCAGGGTTTAGAGGTGTCGCAGCGCTTCCTCTGAACTGCTCCTCCTTTCCCTGCCGCCTCTCCGTCCACCTCGTGTCTGCGAGGAGGGAGGAAGGGAGAGGGGGTATTGCAGGGGAAAGTCTGGTCACGTAGGTCTTGGTGAGAGATGAAGAGGAAGAAAGAGGGGGAGAGGAGGAGGAGGACAGGGGTGAAGGGGGTTTGCCTGCAGGGTTACATAACACAGGCTGGCAGGTTTCGCCCCTGCTGTGATCAACACACACACCCCAAAATCCCCCCATTCAGGGGGCAGAGCCATTCTGCAGACAAATTACCGTTAAATATTTGTTTGTTGGGGCAAATCAGTTAATTTAGCGACAGAATTGTGAAGAGCAGAAAGACTTCCTTTCAAGATTGAAGATTCTCAGTAATGTAGCCAAAAATGGTTGCAAAAGAAGACCTAAATATTTACATTTTTTTCAGTTTTTTTTTTTTTTTTGTCCAGTGAGGTGCATTTTACCCGCGTTTCCCATCCTATAGTGTAGGGCACCAGAGGTCACAGGGAGCCCGAGGCTTTGCTCTGAGCTTGGGAACAGTACAGTTTGCAGGGAAGAAGTTGACGTTGTAGAAGTTGGACGTCTGTGAAAAGCCGATCCATAAGTTATACTCAATTCACAAAAGTTTAAATCGGATCACACTAAGTCAGATGTCGACAACCTTCATAACAGAAAAAATGTTGGGTTTTTTTTTTTTCACCAAATGAAATGTACTCAGTCATAAAAATAGTTTAACCTTTAAAATGAGGTCAAAACAGCTTCTAAAGTTTCATATGTACAGTAGTTTTGATGTATTTATGTTGTATTTATGAATTTTCAATTACAATTGAGGATGGTAAGCATTTCATTACATTCTCAGCAGTTTTTGTACCTAGTTTTAGCAATTTCATGCTTCACTTTCTTCATTTTTCAGACACTTTGACATTTTAGAATTGAAATACTTTATTAATCCCAGAGGGAAATTTCTTTAAATAATGCACCACACAGAATAAAGTTATTAATTCTAAACTTTAATTTGTACAAGCTTAATGTAACTAATAAGTACAGAAAGGATTAACTGAACCAAAACACAGCAAGGCATTAGTTAACGGCTGGTGTTTTAGTCTTATAACCGCAGGAATGAAGGACAATGTAATCACCCCCCAGAAATTTATTATTTTTAGACATCGCAGTCATTTCAGTATGTTTTAAAGCCTTTTTTATCAAAGAGATAAAAAGATCATTTTGGAAATGACTCTGAAAAATGTTTCTGTAGGTATGATTTGGTGAAAGCTCTGTGAAAACAGACACATGCTACAGACCCCTGGTTTAAATGGTCAAACCTTAGCTCTCTTCTTGGTGGTATATTTATGCTGTGTAAACCTTCTATTAGCTAACTGACTTTACAATTTCCTCACAAACTCTTTGTGGTCTCAGAAGTGAAATAAGATTTAATCTCTGTGTCTCCACCAGCTGAGCACAGGATGTGACAGATGTGTGAATCATAATTCTGTGTATACAATGGCAGGATTCCTGCTGCGGTTTGGACTCTTTCATACATTTTAAAAGCTCCTGGTTGGCAGAAATGCTCTCTGAGGCCTTTACCCCAGGACACAGCATTTATTGTGGATGTTCTGCCTCATTATGCAACTCCTGCTCAAATTGTAAAAATGCCAGTCTTAAAATGAGACCTTCATTTATTCAGTTGTTGCTTTGGTCTGGACTAGAAAAACAACAAGCCACAAGTGTAAACGCACTCGTAACTGTCTTGTTTTACCAGCATAAAGCGTTCAGTTTGCACTCAATTAGGAGTGATTGTTACCCAAGAAAACTTGTTGGGATGGAGACCAGCTGTACTTGTTGCTTTGGGTGAGGCTCAGGTAACGGGTGCGGGAAACTGATGGAATGAGAAATGTCTGCAAAAAAACCTATCCGCTGTTTGGTGGATTTATTAAAGAAGATCCATTTAAATGATGATAAAATTATATAGCATATATCATTGACTTGTTTTGCAAATTATTCAGCAGAAATTACATCTATTAAAGCAATCCTAAAAGTATAGGCAATTAAAAAAAACAAACCTCCACATACTTAAGTTTCTGTAAAACCATCAAAAATTCATTTAAAAGTTTGGGAGTAAAATGAAATAAAACGTGTGGAAAGACTGTCAATCAGGTGAGAAAATACAAGCTTTGCATAAAGTTTTAATTTGTCCTGCAATATTTTGTAAGCTTTTTCCCTCATAATGAAAAATACCACCTATAGAGGCAATATGGTCATAAAGCAGTGGGTTAACTTTAAATTTCTGCCAACTTATGAAGCAAAAATGTTTTCAAATTCACCTTTCAAGCGTGACAGTTGTCTAAAACAAGAACCCTCTCCTCCCATCAACTTACAAAAACATTGTTTTCAACTTCTTTATAATTTGTTCATTTTCCACAAAAACTACTTTTCATTTATTAGCTCCTAAACCTAAAAATACCTCCAAGTGTGAGATTTAACAGTTTTCTTCACTGATGTATATAAATAGCCTAACAGAGGCTATTCACTCACAGATATTTAAAAAATGATATCATGGAAAGCAGTATTTTATTTTTTACTTCAATAAATTATCCAGAAGGTAGTTATTCATGCAGTAATATCAATGGCATTCATAGAAACTTTTCCCTTTATAATCTATAAAACCTATAAAGTTATTTTTCTCAGTACCAATTATAGAACTGTAAAAGCAGTGCCCATATTCAAAATGATGCAGAAAGCTGTAGATTTAAATGATTTCAGTGCTTTCCTGAATCACAAATGCATAAAAAAAAAAAATGAGCACATGTATGGTACGCCTTGAAATGCATTAAGTTATACAATGATTATAATTCGTATGAGGCAGAACTCCCTCCTCTAATCACCTGAGAATTTAATGATATGAGGAAGTTTGGAAATCAACCGGCTGATGTTTGAGCAGTTAAATTGAAGAGTTACCTCGGAAACCATCAGAAAAATCTGTGGCTGCACAGCTTGTGTTAGAAGTTGAGAAATGACTGCATTAAATATCCCATTGAATTCCACATAAGACGCGGTGTCGTATCGCCACACTGAAGTTTGAGAGCTCCCAGTGTGGCCGTAAAATAGCAGGAGCGTGATGGGAAATGGACTCCGGCAGCAGCCAATTACAGGTACCCGGCCTCCGTTTGGTAACGTTGTCTGTTTTTGCGGCCTGTCTGGCTGCTGGCCAGCTGTCATTAGGAGGCTCTGTTTATTTGAAAGAAAAACTTTGGACGGTAAAAACAAAGAACAAGATGGGAGTCAGAACTCGCTGACACTGCTGCAGAGATTTGTACCATCGTGTTGATTTATTTTAGGGAGAAGTGATCAGAGGAGCGGGATGATTTCTATCAAAGGCCGACGAAGAAGCTGTTGGACCTATTGGTATACATTAACTGAGAGGAAAGCTTTTCTTTTTAAAAGAACATTTTAAATGTTAGATTTTAGGGGTCAGTGATGAGACGTTATCGCTTCAAGTCAAGCTAGAACTTACTGTTGGATCTATGAGGGATTTTCCAGTGTGTCCGGACCCTGCTGTTGCCTTTTTAATTGGACCTGAAAACCGAGCAGACGCTCCAGTGAATCACAGCACCGTCTCTGAGAATCGCTCTTTTCCTCCCTGTCCTGCAGAGCGATGTTCATGAGCGGCCTGAGCGAGAGCAAGCAGACCCACGTCCACCTGAGGAACGTGGACCCGGCCACGCTACAGATCATCATCACCTACGCCTACACAGGCAACCTGGCCATCAGCGACAGCACGGTGGAGCCGCTCTACGAGACGGCTTGTTTCCTGCAGGTCAGTCCTGACAGTTCGCGATGTCCTCCTGCTGGAGGAGAATGTTGCAGCCGATCAGGCGCCGTCCCGATGGTGTTTCTCGCTCCGAGTCTGTCTGACGGCGGTCTTCTGTCTCACTCAGGTGGAAGACGTGTTGCTGCAGTGCAGGGACTACCTGGTGAAGAAGATCAATGCGGAGAACTGCGTCCGCATGCTGAGCATCGGCGACCTGTTCAGCTGCAGCGAGCTCAAGCAGAGCGCCAAGCGCATGGTGGAGCACAAGTTCCCCGTGGTGTACCGACAGGAGGCCTTCCTGCAGCTCTCCCACGAGCTGCTCATAGACATCCTGAGCAGCGACAACCTCAACGTGGAGAAGGAGGAGACCGTGCGCGAGGCGGCCATGCTGTGGCTGGAGTACAACATGGAGGCGCGCTCGCAGCACCTGTCCTCCGTGCTCAGCCAGATCCGCATCGACGCGCTGTCCGAGGTGACGCAGCGCGCCTGGTTCCAGGGTCTGCCGCCCAATGACAAGTCTGTGGTGGTGCAGGGCCTCTACAAGTCCATGCCCAAGTTCTTCAAGCCGCGCTTGGGCATGACGAAGGAGGAGATGCTAATCTTCATGGAGGCCTTGTCGGAAACGAACGGCGAATGCTACGTCATGGCCACGTCTGTGCCCACGACGGTGGTATGCTACAGCCCGCAGGCCGAGAAAGTGTACAAGCTCTGCAACCCGCCGGGTGACCTGCAGAAGGTGGGGACTCTGGTTACCCCAGACAACGACGTGTTCATCGCCGGCGGGCAGATCCCGCTCAAAAACTCGATCGCCAACCACAGCAAAAGCAGCAAGTTGCAGGCGGTCTTCCGCTCGGTGGACAGCTTCTTCTGGTTCGACGCTCAGCAGAACGCCTGGGTGCCCAAGACGCCCATGCTGTGCGCCCGAATCAAGCCCTCGCTGGTCTACTGCGAGGGCTACATCTATGCAATCGGAGGAGACAACGTTGGCGGCGAGCTGAACAAGCGCACGGTGGAACGCTACGACTGCGAGAAAGACGAGTGGAGCATGATGAGCCCGCTGCCCTTCGCCTGGAACTGGAGCACCTCGGTGGTGGCGCACGACTGCATCTACGTGATGACGCACGACCTGATGTACTGTTACTTCCCCCGAGCCGACACCTGGGTGGAGATGGCCATGCGCAAGACGAGCCGCTGCTTCGCCTCCGCCGCCGCCTTCGGGGACCTCATCTTCTACATCGGCGGCCTCCACGTGGTCAGCAACTCGGGCATCCGCCTGCCGACCAGCACCATCGACGGCTCCTCCGTCACGGTGGAGATCTACGACGTCAACAAGAACGAGTGGCGCCTGGCCGCCAACATCCCCGCCAAGCGCTACTCGGACCCGTGCGTGCGGGCGGTGGTGCTGCTCAACTCGCTGTGCATCTTCATGCGCGAGACCCACATGAATGAGCGCGCCAAGTACGCCATCTACCAGTACGACGTGGAGCTGGACCGCTGGTACCTGCGGCAGCCCGTGTCGGAGCGCGTGCTCTGGGACCTGGGCAAGGACTTCCGCTGCACGGTGGGCAAGCTGTACCCCTCCTGCCTGGAGGAGTCCCCCTGGAAGCCCCCCACCTACCTCTTCTCCCCCGACGGGGCGGAGGAGTTCGACATGGACGGGGAGCTGGTGATGACGCTCCCCATAGCGTAGCTCCGACGCTCCCCTCCCCCCGCCTCGCCGAGCGAGTCCGAGACCGAGGGATGGACACGAAGGGGGAGTGGGGTGCCTCAGCTTGGGGGCCGGGGGTGGGGGGGTCCTCCAGACTGGTGAACAGATACAAAAACAAGCCCCTCAAATAATATTAGTAATCTGAAGTTCTTCAGTTCTTGGTTCCTTCTGTTTGTTCTTCTGTTAGATATCATTGCGTCTGTCATACTGTTTCTTACAATGTGATAATCTGAACATCAGCTGATTTTGAGATGATGATGATGATGATGCACTCTCGTTAAATGACAATGGCAACTGTACCAAAATCCCCTAGCCCTCCTCTCTTTTTCCCTTCAGGTTGTGGCTTCTCTCTCTCTCTCTTCCCCTCCTCTCCTCCTCCACTTCTTGTCGTTTCTCATTCAAGGAATACTCCACAAAAAAACCTGGGTTGTGTGTAATCCTCATAAATCTGTGGGTTTGAGTCGCCACAGCTCCATTTTTACACTTCTACTCACTTTATCTCCTGAAAGGTAAAAGGTCAAATAAAACTGTAAAGTATATCAGGCGTTCAGGTGAGGTCGTTTGAACACGTTTGGTTAAATAGCTGAAGTTTGCATTTAGGAAGCTGACACCAGAGATTTATTATAAGAGTGGCTTAAAATCTCTGAGGTTCTTACAATTTTCACCTTTTTTTTTTTCTTCACTGTTTTTTGTTTTTTTCCCAGAACATTTCGGTGTTGTTCACAGTTTACATTTGATCCACAAAGGTGTAGTTCTTTATTTCTGATGTTACAATTGTCTGAGGTTTCAATTTTTTGTAATTTTGTTTACTAGTGTTCACAATGAGGAACGATGGCAAGACTCACTACACCATCTAGTGGAGCAAAGTGGTTTTGCCGTTATGCTAAGACGGAGTTTCACAATCAATTTTCAATATCCTGGAATGTTTTCAAATAAAAGTTTTAAGTTAGAAGATTGTGGCTTTTAAAAAGACGATGTTGTTTCAGACTGTTGATCAACAAAATGTCAACTTGAGAGCTTGAAAACTTGTATTATCAGTGCGATGAAGTGGTTTCATATTGTTGGTCAGTAAATTGAAGTCACCCGAGATTGTGCAAATAAAGGGAATCATTTTGCGTTTGAGTCGGCAATAAACGGAGAGCTGAAATCAAAATTTCTCACTTTTGCAATCAAGCTCTGTGTTGGTGACAAATATTGTGAACCTTATTTAGAGATATTTTCAAGATGAGATCGCAATCAAGATCCATAATTTACTCAGCAGCCTGAGTTAATGAGTGACCTATCAGATGTAGGTCGTCTCAGTTGTTGGTTCGATTCCCCATCTGATCCGGTCCATTTGTTTAAGTGTCCTTGGAAGAACAATGAACCTCAGTTACACAAAATTTAATGAAATATTCCAGAAATTATGAGTGTGATGCAAAAATCCATTTAAAGAAATCTGATTTGACTTTGTTGAGAATTTTAGAGTAACTAAGACGTGAAACGAGAACGGTACTGGTGGTGCAGTGGGTTCAATCCCATCTTTCCCTGTTCATTCAGTGTCCCTTGGTGAGACACATGGCTACGTAAACGCTAACTTTTAGGAGTTTATACAATATAAAAACCAGATGATTGATCAGTATTGGAGTGTTGGGAAGCTGAGGTGTTTTTGTGGAGTATTCCTTTCCGGTCGGGATCGTTGGTTTCCTCCAAAGGACCCTGCGGACGCTCTGCGGACCGGGGGAGGGGGGGTCGGAGGAGGTGCTGCGGGTGTGGGAAAGGGGGCAGACTGCAGGTCCGGTCGCCCCCTGCCCCCCCCCCTCCACCCCTCCACCCCGTCGTCCTCCCCTCCCAGTCTGTGAGCACGCAGATCTTCCACACAGCCGTCAGTCTACGCCTCTCTCACACACACACACACACACACACACACCTCGCAGTACACAACTTTCAGGCTCATGTAATTTTTTTTGTTTTGTTTTCATTTCCAAGCTGCTGAAATATATATATGAATATAATAAGATATCTATTTTTCATATGTTAAAAAGACGAGTGTTTTAGTGTGGGGGAGAATAACCAGGTCTATTTTGTATTAGTGTCTTTTTTTTTTTTTTTATTTAATATCAGACATTACTGTAGTGTGATTGTGGCTAGATCTCCATTTTTCCTATCTCACCTTTTCTTTTTCTTTCCGATTGAATATTGAGGATTCTTGCTGCTGATTGGTTGTGAGAGGAGAGGGCGGGCCCGGGGAGGCGGGGGCAGGCGGGGCTGGGGAGGGACAGGGTCTTCCTCCTACCTTTTAAACAAGAAAAAAAAAAAAAAAGAAAACATGAGCACAGGTGCTTCATGACAAACCTTACTAGCATGTTTGGCTGCATCATACTCCTTTGGCACTGTATTTTGAATGAACGTTAATTTATTAAAAAACATACCAAAAACGTTCCTGAAACCGACTCCCTGCTTGGTTTGTTCAGTCTGCCTCTTCATGCTGTTGTCTGGTTAACGAAAAAAATGTAATCTTGACATTGTGAAAAATTGAGGTTTTTATATCAGACATGATTTCTATTTCAAGATCAGTCCATCCGTCTGCCGTTGCTGTCAGGATTACTAGGTGTCTTTCTGTTTGCCTCAGGTTTCCACACACACACACACACACACACACACACTCACGACCCAGAGGTCGCTGGGTTCACAAGTTCAAAAAAGGAAAACACACTTTTTTTAATACAGCAATTTATTTGATATCACTTTTATCTCCAATACATTAAAAGCATTTGTCAGGAAAATAGTCTGTGACTCTGCGTTCACAATACATTCGTATACTTTAAATAGAAAAGGAAAATATCTCGTCAGAGGATTTAAAAAAAAAAGAAGAAACTAACATTTTACTCAATCAGAAACTGGAGGGAGTTTATTAAAACCATGAGAATCAGAAGGAGACGAACAGCTGTAAAAGCTGACTGAGCATGCTCACTGGATTGCGTTATGACGAGTAATCCTCCAAGTTACAGTTACACAAAGCACACACACACACACACACACACACACACACACACACACACACACACACAGTGGTCGTTTCCAGTGTGACAGGTCCTCAGGAGACAACACGACAAATAAATCACCTGCTTTTAAACACCTCTCCAAATATATCAATATATACCTGTATATATGAAGTAGAAAAAGGCCTGGGGAGGCTGCGTGCAGGTTCTCCATTTATTACTGGACACGAAGGTTGAAGGAGGGTTTCTGTAATAACTCTGTGGTTGTTGATATAGTGTTTGAAGCAACTGTAACAGGAGTAAATATCTTTGAAATCAAGTCATAAGTAAAAAAAAAAAAAAAAAAAAACTGCAGATAAATCAATTGATATTTGATATTATCAGGAAATAGCAAAATATTCAGAAGATTTCTTCAAGGTATCGACACTATAAACAATCTTTAAAAGCTAGAAATTAGCATTAGCAAGTCATAGGTATCAAATTTTCTAGTTAGCTACATGTTCTAAAATAGTGCATTTGGATCTTTAAGTCAGCAAACCAAACTAACTTGGCTTTAATTCAAATAGAAAATTCAGAATACAGAAAATGAAAGCCGAATATACATGTACGATGGATTTAGCAGCGGTGAGTAAAGTCTTTATTATGCTTGGGATTAAATTTTGTTGAGCAAACTGTCTCAATTTAAACACAACTTCAGAAAAAAAAAGGATTAATGCAATTTTGACACATTTTGTCCATAGGCCAACCACGCAGTGTAGTAAAACTGTCAGTTCTTTTTAACGAGTTAAGCAGCCGAGGCTAACTTTTGTTTAAAACTAAAGTTAGTCATGTCAGTGTAGCGCTTGCTAACAAAGTTAGCATGCTAATTGTTTCTCCATCTTTAGTGTAATGCCAATAGCAGATTATTACAGTAGTAAAGACATTCATTAATCATTTAATTATGAATAAGCATACCAAAATTAGCATTTGGATGATAATCTTTTATTGTTCATGAGCTCATTAAAAAAAATATTTGCAGTATTTGTGGTAATGCCAGAGTCACTGAAACTTTCATGTGGGATGTTTTCAACAAAAAGTAACTGTACAATTCATTTTATGTCATGTTAACCATTTTTAATCCTGATGTGATTTTTTTTCTAATTTCCCTATTATTTTGTTTAAGATTTATTTGCCAATTTTGACTGGGAGCCTAATAAAGTTACGATTTAAGCTTTTATTGTGAAAACATTCATCAGGCTACAAAACGGAATCATCTGGAAACATTGTACTGCCCTTTAAACAAGGGGAAAATGAGCTTTTAGCATGTTTTGACTTTGATTGGCTGAACTTTTATAGCAACTTTTTAATGGAAATAACAAAAAGTGAAAAATCAACCAATTTGTTCAACTGAATTGTGGGAAATAAATTCAGACTGTTCACATATCAACAACCACAGTGTTACCACAGACGCACTGAACAACTGGAGTCACAGTGACCTTTAAATAGTAACCGTAAAATGTTCATGCTGTTTCTGCCCGACCCTGGGATCCACATAACGCTCACACACTCACACACACACACACACACACACACGCGCGCTCGCTCACACAGCATCTTCATTGTCACAGTGTATTTGGACCGCACAGGGAAAGTACCAGAGGTGCAGAATATCCCATCAGGAGATCAGTTTCATTTTTTTTTTTTCTTTCCCCCTCCTGGCTGGGATTTCCCGTGTGACGCCTGCGGACGCCGCCGCCACCGCCGCCACACCGTCACTGGACGGCCTGCGGACGGAGTCACGGTTTGACCTCGGAGGGCGGCTCCTGGGCCTCGGGCGAGGTGATGGGGGCGGGCTGCGCCAGCGTGGAGAACCAGGAAGACATGGCCGACTTGGCGCTGGTCAAAGCTCCGCCCACTGACTGACCTGAGCGGATAGACACAGACAAGATGAACTCTGTGTGAGTGTGTGTGTGCGTGTGTGTGTGTGTGTGTGCTTACCCACGGCCTTCCCGGTCTGCACCATGCTCCTGCTGGTGGTCATCATGGCGTTCCCGATCTTCTTCCCCCTCTCGCTGTTCTGCACTGAGCTGCAGAAGAAACACAGTGTCAGCATGGGCAGCGGGTCCCCGGTTCGAGTCCCACAAGCTTCGCTCTGAGCACAGCCCAACGCAGGGGGGACAAACTTCCGATCAATCAGAGAGGGTCAATCAGGACTTTCACTATTTCTGCACATCTGATGTTTCATCATCAGCAGTGAGGAACAGTGTGAACGTCACTCACACACACACTCAGAGGGAGTGAAGTACAGAGGGAGTCCTCCGCCTTTTTTTCTTTTATTTATCCTCCCGAGCAGCTCGCTGACAAGCGGGATTCACCGTCTGGCCCAATAACCCCACGGACTCCCTTCAGACCCCCCCCCCCGGACCCCCCACCCCCCTCCTGTCTGTCTCAGGTTGCAGGAAAACATGTTGGTGTTTACTGCTGCAGGAGGGGAGGACGTTTCTGAGGAAAGTCCCGGACGCACAAACAGCAAGTCTAATCACACCAGAGGTTCGATCACAAAGGAAAGACGCGAGGCCGAATTAAGATCATGGTTCTGTGTGTTTTTCCCACCGTTTCTTATCTCATAACTAAAATTAAAGCAGAAATGAGAAATATTTTCTGTGTTTAAAAAGTGAATATTGAAATCAAAGCTGTAAAGCATAGAGGGTTTTCCTTAAACATGCCCTTTTCCCTGAATCCAGAAAATTCTAATGAAGTTATTGGGACATTTTTCAAAAAGAATTTTCTTATTCCCCCCCTGAAAAACTGAATTCAATGCTGAAAAACTCCAGTTTTAAATGACCTGCATCAATCGTATATACATGCATAAAAATATCTATTTATGACAGAAATATCAAAGTTTTTGTTTTTTTCACTTCAGGGTTTGTTTGATTATTTTAAGAGTTATTTCAGTTTATTAAAGAGTTTGATCAGTTCAGCTCAAGTTTTCAAACACAAACTTTAAAAAAAAAAAGGAATGTGTCCGGTCATGTGATTGGACGTCGTGCTGTCACACTAATCTGTGTGTGTGTGTGTGTGTGTGTGTGTGTGTGTGTGTGTGTGTGTGTGTGTTCTTGTATTTCTATCCTTGTTGGGGCCAAACGTCCCCACAAGGATAGCAAAACGTGGAACGACGTGCCTTGTGGGGACCTTTTTCCGGTCCTAAGTAGGAGAAACAGTGTTTTCTTGACCATGTTGTTGTTACTGAAAAAAGTAAAAGTGCAAAAACATTTCTTTAGGGTTAGGCTTTGTTGTGGTGTGGGTTAGGGTTAGGGTAAGGGTCAGGGTTAGGGGCTAGACATGAATGGGAGTCAATGGACGGTCCCCACAAGGATAGAAATACAAGACTGTGTGTGTGTGTGTGTGTGTGTGTGTGTTTGGGGTCCATTGATCTGAGGTGAAACCGTACACTCCAGCTGTGGACGGAGTCGCCTTTCGTCCTCGCTTCCTGGAATGAAACCGGAGCGGCGGCCCGCCGGAGTCTGCGGCTCAGTTTTTCAGAATGAACGGCCGACACGAGACCCACCGCGAACAAGCCCCGGGAACAACCCCCGGCCCACCCGGCGGCCTAAATCTGTCCGCAAACACAACGTGAAGGAGGAACACGCTGCAGCAGGACGGCGATGGAACCGCTGGAGGCTGAGGAGGAGGAAACGCCTGCAGCACTGCCATCCACACACTGAGCCAACCCTCCAACCTCCACCGCTTTACAGCAATCAGGAGGACCACATACTCTTTTTTCAATTAATAATTGACCAACTAGTTCAGATTGTAACATGTCTGAGTAAAAAAAAAACTGAATAAACAGAAATATTGTCATGAAAGTGAAGATATTTTTCTTTAAGAAACTTTGTTTTGCTTTACTCTGTTGTTTGAGAGAGAAAGAAAAACAAATGAGAGAATCAAACAAATAAAAAGGTAAAAGAAAGAAAAAAGGAAAAGAAAAAAACAAATTAACAAAACAGAAAGAGAGGAATAAAAAGAAAATTTAAATGTAAAATGAGAGAAAGAATAAAATGAGAAAGAAACAAAAATGTTTTCAAATCCATTCGAAAGAATGTTTTTTCTCAATTATTTCACGTCATCATTTTGAACTATTAAACACTGTTAGCAGTAGTAGTGATAATAATTTAATCCCTCAACCCTTTCTTTCTTTCTTTTTTTTAAAATAAAAGCTCATGAAGAACTGTTCATCCTTCCTGTTGAAGTGCAGCTGCTGTTCCTCTTTACATCCACCAGGGGGCAGCAGCAGGCTGAGTTTGTAGGGACAAAAACTGTTTTTACTTGATTAAGCCTGTCTGTCTGGAAGTTTCTCAGCAGGAGGAGTCCCGAATGAATGAATGAATGAATGAATGAATGAATGAAGACTCACTGTGAGAGCCGTAGCTTGACGTCAGCGACGCTGTACTGTCCCTGGAACGGATGACTGCAACAGAAAAAAGACGAGCACCGAGTCACATTTCGGTTTATAAACATCCACCCATCCATCTATCTCCTGTGAAGCTGAGAGCTTCAGTGTGTGTGTGTGTGTGTGTGTGTGTGTGTGTGTGTGTGTGTGTGTGTGTGTGTGTGTGTGTGTGTGTGTGTGTGTGTGTGTGTGCAACCCTCACCCTGGGGTGATGGCGGTCATGCCGGGGTGCTTGTTGCTGCACCACACCCGGTAGTTGTGGGTGATCTTCCACGCCGTGATGAAAGGAGCTCCGTAATCTGCCAGCAGCCTCTCGTTGTCTGGAACAGTCAGCGCAGATCGATCAGCTGTTTCAAGCCACATTAATGTGGAAATGATCATGTTCTCTCCTCTCTCTACCATTAAAACCATCCAGCTGGCTTCTGTAATGAACTTTAAATGTGCTGTAGGCAGGATTCCGCATCTCCGCCATCTTGCTTAGGGTTACCTAAGCAAGATGGCGATTTGACCCATCTAAGATGGTGATTTGAAACCCAGCACAGCCAATCCTGTCCTGTTTTCTCTGACATCACGCCCTTACGCAAGTTAAGCCCCTCCCACAAGAACTGACGTACCCCCCTCGACCAATCATGGTTAAAGTCTCATGGGCTCTTCTGATTGGTCAAAGATACCTGGAGCTGTCGAGATTCCTTTTCAGCTCAGAACAGAGACAGATGGAAACGCTGTGCCCTCGCGGTAGTGCAGTTATGCTACACTCCTAAAGGATTATCAATGGATACTCTAACATTTAATCCAAAGAAAATGCAGAAAAATTAGCATTGTCTAGCAAAATCCTGCCTACAGCACCTTTAACTATAAAACACAGGAGTTTTTAAAACGCTGCAGAATAAAAGAATTCTGGAAAGTTGCAGGATGTCTTCAAAAGTTAAAAGAAAAGTTTAGGTACACGGTGATGGGAGGAGATAAACTCAACTCGTCTAGAATAACAAAAGAGGAACTGGGTTCCACTAAAATAATCTAGAACAACAAGGGTGGAACTATGCCAAAATACGATAATGTAACATAAATTAATGTAGCAAAACTGAGGTAAACAGAGAGTGAACCAGGCTCAACTGAGCCGATCTACATTATCATGCTGAACAGTCACAGTTTTGTTGTTGAAACTGAATTTTTTTAATAAAATCAACTTAAGTTTTAATTTTTTTTTTTTGCTGTTTGTCCAGTAGAAGTGAAAAAAGGAGCTGTTATTTGGTTCTGATTATCTATAGAAGCTGTGGCGGTCTGTGGGGGTCTGTGGGGGTCTGTGGCGGTCTGTGGCGGTCTGTGGGGGTCTGTGGCGGTCTGTGGCGGTCTGTGGCGGTCTGTGGCGGTCTGTGGCGGTCTCTCACCCTGCTGCAGTGTGGAGGACAGTAAGGAGTGGAGGTAGAGGGTGAACTGCGCCCGGATCCACTCGTCGCCGCCCTCCCAGCCCGTGCCGTCCAGGAAGACGTCGTCCCGGTTCTCCGTCACGTGTTTGACCAGGTAGTCGGCGAAGCGAAGGTCGGCCGTAGTCAGGGCGAGGGTCTTCCTCAGCTCGGGGTCCTGGATCTGGATGCGGGCCTCCTCCACCTGCGGCGGCGAGAAGCGCTCAGCGCTGGGGCCCAGAGAACGGTTGGGGGGGGGGTGTAACGGTTCTGGACTCACCTCCACGATGGCGTCGCTGAGGTGCCGCTGCTGCCTGAACAGGATGTTGGTCGCCCCGGCAACGAAGCCTCGCACCGTCACGTCCGACAGGAGGTGATGCTGCTGCAGAGCCATGTAGGGCAGGCACAGGTAACCCTGGCAACGAGGGCAAACACAACGGCACGGTGAACTCCACCCTACTTGATTCATATTACCAAGCTGGTTCAAAAGACACCTTTCTCTTCAGAGTTGGATGGGAGCTGTTGCATTGTGGGAGATACCTTGGTGAAGATGGCGAGCGGCAGGCCGTGCTGGTCCTCCTCCAGACCCGACACCAGCCCCTGGGTGACGTTCTGCTCGCCGGCCGCCTGCGGCTGCACGGTGATGGGCGTCCCGGACTCGGAGTCAAAGGCGTCCGGCTGGAGGTCCGCCGCCGCCGCCGCCGCTGCCGCCTCCTCTTTGGGGCCGCCCTCCTCCAGCACGCTGGGGTCCAGGGTCTCCCAGTCGCTCTCGGACGAGTCCGGAGAGCTGCGGGACGGCGGCTTGAGGTGGTTGTTGTCTGCGGAGGCGGGCCGGGCCGGCTCCGCCCCCTCCAGCTCCAGGGAGGCGCCGGCGAGGTCGGTGACGGACACGGAGACGAACTCCTCGGCTCCCGAGACGCTCTCCACCAGACCCGGGTCCTCCGACAGGCTGCCCCTCGGCCGGTAGTGGGACGAGTCCACCAGACCGTGTTCGATCATACCTGCACAGAACAGAAACTCCTGTCATTCGAAACACATTTTTTTTCTGCCTGATGTCTAAAAAAAAACAAGAGCGAGTAGTTATTTTTTGAGTTGCTGACCTGGAAACAGCGATAAAACCGTCATCAGGGCTCCCACGAGTCTGTTGACTGGAGACACATAGAACAGGACCTGCAGACATTAAAACCAGAATATTCAGAACTCCTGTTCTCAAAGCAGCAAACTGCGGCTGTGAAGGAGAAAAGAATGAGTCTTTCTTCACCTTCTTCTCCAGCAGAATGAGTTTGAAGAGGATGAGAACCTGCAGACATTAAAGTATATATTAATATGCTGACTTTGGCGGAACTTTAGTGTTTAACAGTGTTGTAAAGTTCCCCACCTTGTGTCTGAAATGCAGTATTAGATCTCTTGGAGACAACCCTGAGGAGAGGAGATAAACCCAGCGTCAACAAGCAGGCAAGAATTTACCCCCAGAGGAGAAAGCTTCAGCATTTTTCTTCATGAAATTAGCGACAGAGCAACACAGAGCTCCAGCGGTCTGATTTTAGAGATCCAAAAAGACGATGAGACGAACCTAAATAAACCTGCGACCCCTCCAGAGACGAGCCCCTCAGGGAACCGTTCATGTGTTCATACAACTCCTGCGAAGACAAGCAGAGGTCAGCGGGGTCGATGACGGCAGGAGGCAAAAGCAGCGTCCAGGCCGGAGCGTTTCCTCACCTTCAGGATGGAGATCTGAGAAAAGTCTTTCTCCTCGAAGTAGGCGTGCGTGATGAGCTGCAGCTTGGCTTGGAGCAGACCGTACAGAGGCTGCGCAGAAAACACAACAACAAAAACAGCGAATCAAAAAAACGCCGGCAGGATCCAACCTTCGGTTCGTTCTTCTCCGTCTGGAAATCCAAACAGCTCCTGTCATCTGCCCCCGTGTGGCTGCAGAGGTCACGGCGACTTCCTGGTTTGATTGGATCAGTCTTAGCCGGAGACGAGACAGACTCACCACCCGGCTGAGGACGCACACGCTCTTCTGCACCGTCTCCCGGGTGACGTCGGCCTGCCGGACCTTCAGGGCCTGATGACAGACGCAGCAAATGCAGTTAATACGGAGCGGGAGGGAAGTCGGCGCCGAATCCTTCCTGCAGCATCGCTCATCGTGGGAACCCCCCCGTTCCCCTCCCCCCCCTAGATGGAACTGCCGCCGTTAATCTGGTTTCCTGGAGATTTACAATCATTTCTGCACAGATTTGATTTCTTTCGAACAGCAGATGCATCTTGTTTTTTGTTAACTGTTATTGAAGTGATTCTTGTGTTCTGCGGTTTTACGACTTCTGCATTTGTGTTGCTGTTTTTCTATTTGATTTATTTAAGTTTTGTTTTTAAACTAATAAGGTTTCTAACTTAGCAGTGATTTTTGTTTCTTGCAAGTCTTTCAGCAGTTTTTGAATTATTATTGCAAAATTTGTGTTGTGACTTTTATATCTTTGTTGATTTGGCATTTATGTTGCAGCATTTACGTTTGTGGTGCAGCTGTTGTTGTAATGTTTTGTCATTGATGGTGCCGTTGCTTATTTTGCTCTCATGCTGGACTCATTTGCTTTATGGTATTTTTTTTTATTTATCAATTAAAGTTTTGGAATCATGTGGAAAATTTAGCTTTCATTTTGCATTCTTGTTGTTTTTCATTGATGTTGCAGATTTGTTGGTTTTGGTGTTGAGGTTGTGGCTTCTACATCAGTGTCACATCTTTTGCCATCAATGTTGTGATCTGTGTTGCAACTTCAGTTCCAATATTGCTTTATGTGATTGTGTTGAGAGTTAATTTGATGCTGTGGTCTTTGCATTTGGATTTTTTTCTCTCACATTTTGCTTTCATACTAGTTTTTTGGGATCAGTGTTGCAGCTTTAACATCTGTACTGTGGCTGTTGCATTGATTTCAGTTTCTCCTTTGCTTTCATGTTGTCCTTTTGCAGTGGTTTGACTTCTACCTATCCGTTGCAACTTTTACTCTCATGTCATAGCTTTTGCTTCTCAGCTGCAACTTTCATTTGTATTAAATGCACAAGTACAGCATAGATATTTAGGAACTATGCATTGTGATTTTTCTTCTTTAATTTGCTGTTCAACTTTCAGATTGGGGTTTTTTTTCTTCTGTTTTTTTGTTGTGGATTTTGCATCCCTGTGTATCTCTTTTGCTTCCATATTGAGCTCTTGTACATGTAACTTTTGCATTTGTTTTGCAACTTTTGTTCTAAAAGAGTTTTGGCATTATCGTTGCTGCTTCGCTTAATGTGGATTTTGTGTCGCAAATTTTGCTTTCATGTTGTTGTTTTTTTTAATCTGTACTACATTACTATGACTGAAGAATTGGTGCTAAAGTTTGTCTTTTCCATTTTGTGGTTTGACTCCTACCAATGCAACTTCTACTTCTGTGTTGCAGCTTTTGCATTGATTTAGATTTCTCCACTGTTTTTTGTTGTGTATTGTTTTTTGGTGTGGCTTTTGATTTCATGTTGAATTTCTGTATCAGTGCAGCTGTTTTTCTTTCTTGATTTGCAACTTTTGCTTCCGTGTTGCAGCTTTTGCATTGCAGTGGCACTTCTGTTCCACCAAAGGAGTTTCACTTTCAGTTATTAATGAAATAAAACTGAAATTTCCCAAATTCTAAATTAAAATTGTGCATTCTGGACTGACCTTAGCCTCTATTTGTCGATAGCAGGACACGCCGTAGACGCACTTCATGTCCCCGCTGAGCGGCGGCAGGTGGAAAAACACCGTGTCTGCAGGAGGAGAACATCAGTGGAGTCAAAACGCAGTGGTCCACACACACTTTCTAATCCTGCAGCAGAATTAATGAGGAGTTTTGCAGTGCGGTGGAGAAACAGATTAATGGGTTTGGGGGGGGGGGGGGGGTTTCAGCCAGCGCTGCAGAAGCTGCACTGCTTTGATCCGTGCGTGCACCTGACAGAAAGACACGCCAAGTTGGAACAGTGTGATTATGTAAGCGGGAGAACGGAGCTCAAACACAGAGACGCCGCTGAGGAGAAGCAGAGCCATCCGAGTGAGGGGGGGGGGATTCAAAGCAGGCGCTTCCCTCGGCTGCCAAACTGGAAACAAACCAGTGAGACGAAGCCAACATTTACAAGCTGCTCTCCGGAGGCCGGCGGTCCGTTTCCAGCTCTCCACAGCAGCCGATTATAGCCAGCTCCCTCCAGTGTCACAACATCAGCCAGTGGAGGAGGAAACACGACTGAGCAACAACATCAGCACCTACATCTGTGTTTTAGTCACACTAAAACTGGCTTCCAGTTCAATCGGTCAACTTTCACAACAAAATAACGGCTGCAAGGTTTGAACGAAAGCTTCAAAACCACCAGAACAAGAGATTATTCTCAACTGTAACGATATATTCATGGGAAACTACAACCATAGTTTTATAAGTCACTTTACTAAATAAAGAGGGCCACTCCAGGTCAAATGGGATTTGGTTGTTTTCTGTTTCTTTAGCATAATTCAGATTAAACTGTGCTTAAAAAACAAGCAAATACGTCGCTCTTCCTGAAACCTCACTGTTGTTTCTGTTCTAATCAGCTTTCATCCAGAAGATGAAGAAACACACAGCAGCTACGTCTGACCCTTTACAGACTGCTTATTGAAATAAATCACCCCAGACTGGAATCAGTGTTAAACATCCATTCTGTTTTCACTAAATCAAACCTAAATCTCACACATTTCACCACATGTAGCTCAAAAAGTCTCTAAACTGAGCAGATTTCTCTCAGAAATGTTTGAACAGCAGAAATGGTCCATATGCATGAACACTGAAGCAGTTTTATGTCTGTGATATGTCCTGTTTTTTTAACAGAAGGGTGTTTTCCAGACTATTCTTCCCACTTTCTTTGCTTGTTTGGCCGGTCATGTGACTGGCACATCAAAAAAAAAAAAAAAAAAACTCTTGATAAAGGAGTTCTATTACTCTCCATTTCTAAACACAAGAACTGGTTTCACTGGACAGGTGGGAGCAGGAAGTGAGGATCTGCGCCTTCCCGCCTGCTCTGTGAACTTTGGCTCAGCTGCCGCTGTTTGTCTTCACGGGATGGCAGCGTCACATGACCGCAGCGCCGCACTCTCCCTTCACAGCCGGGACTTCAAACACAGACGTCCCAAAAGAACAAAAAAACCCACAGTGGAGCTGACTAACGTGTTCAAAAACCATCTCGGATGGGCGTTTCCAGAAATCTCAGATTACAGCTTTTATTGAGAAAATCTTTAAATGTTTTTGTATTTTACGAATAAACATCGTTGCTCCAACATAATAATGAAGAATGAAAACAACATAAGTGGGAAAAGACAAGAAGCCACCTGTGACCCCTGCTGTGACCCCAGGTGACCTACCCTCCTGGTAGTTGTGCGCTCCGTCGGGCAGAGCCACGAACGGCAGGTACTTCCACTCCTCGGGCAGCAGGTTGCTGTCGTGACCCTCGTCCGGCATCAGCGGCGGGTACGAGAACTCCACCTGGGGACGGAACAGAGGGAGCGTCGCTCCGTGAACTTTAAATGTCAGGCCGAGACCACAAGCAGCCATGACAGCACTTCCCCTTTAAACGGTCTCATCACTGTACCATCGTGTGTATTCACACCACACACACACACATGATGTTCTCACTAACGCGTTTCAAACCACAGACCGTCCCGTGACACATTCATCGCCTTTACTCAGCTGTTTTTTCAGTCCTCCTTTTCATTGGGCCAGAGTCGGTTTAGAGACACTGGCGAGATGAACCCGAAAACCTGCTGTTCCTGAACGCCTCGCACGCCCTGCAGGAATTCTAATGAAACATGTCATTCGCCCTTTAATGCAAGCTGAGAGGCGACCAGCAACAATCCTTCACTTTCACTACAGAGAAGACAAAAGGAGTTCAGACAAACATTATTTCATGTATTTTATTAATAATAGCAATTTCACAGTAGAAAATTGATCTTCTACACCTTTATGTGCCTATTTGAATATATATAGCTGTTTTAAAGAATTTTTGTTTTATATCTATTTATTGTGTGTTCATTACGCTTTTTGCTTCATATACTAATTCTTATTTAGCAGTTTTTTTTTTATTTTAACCAAATTATCAAAGAAAAACGTTTGTGTAAATACTTTTTTACAGTATTTAATTAAGCTTTTACTGTTTTTATGTGTTTCTATGTGACATTATGGGACATTTTACTGCCTCTAAATTCAGATTTTTACTTTTTTTCACTAAACTTTGAGAGGAAGTGACCATATTTACTGCTTGTAACCCCTAATTTGTTTCATTAGAAATACAAATGTTTTCAGAGCGTTCAGCTCTCAGCGCAGCAGCTGGACAGCAAGTGAATAAAGAGGAGGAGGAGAGTTGGATTAAAGAGCCGGGAACCCAATCTACTGATGCCCAGCGGGAGATCACTGACCCCTATCAGATAACCAGCACCGTCTCTCACATACACACACACACACACACACACACACACATACACACACTGTGTGCTCTCTGTGGGGGGCTCCAGTCGGAGACCCCGCTCTCTCTGACAGATGGAGAGCAGCAACTCGAGGCAGTCGTTGCTTTTAAAAGAGGCGACAACAGAGACCAGACATCTTAACACTCTCACTAATTAGCAGGTGTTTTTGTGTGTGCGTGCGCGTGTGTGTGTGCGTGTGTGTGTTTTGGCATGTCGACCAGCAGGTTCGATGACACAATAACACAGAAACAGGACGCAAGCAGCAAAGAATCTAAAATCCTGCAAAGCCAAATAGGACAAAACACCTTTTCTCCAAACTTTTCATAAGTCTGCATTTATTTATGATTTGATTTATGCCTCAAATTTTCACTTCTGATTGCCATTAATGAGTAAATTCCTCACTCAGAGACACAACAATCCTCCTGAGAAGAAAAATAAAACCTTATAATGAGAAATTTTATACAGAGATCTAAGGCCAGTCTAAATTCTGACTGATGTGCATGTAACAGAACTCAGTCAGAGGCGGAGTACGAAGTTACAAAGTGTGTGAAAATACTAACATCATCTGCATAAGTGTTGATAAAAATCACACACATGCAGCACAATCATGTGCCAGAAAACTGGCTGCTCCATATTTACATTACATGCAAGGGGAAAAGATATTCACACTAATGTGCACATATAAACAGAGGAAGTACAACAAGGAGCAAAATATCTTGTCATGAATTATTTACTATCTTTAACATCTGCTTGAGGGAAAACAGGATCAAACCATTTCCCCACTGATCTCACAGTTAAAGTTGTTATTTTATCCGAACAATAAAACCTAATCGCAATAAAACTGCATGAGAAAACCTATAAAACGCACATATTAGTAGCAAAAAACAACCCTGTGTTCTATAACTTTGCTTTAAACGGGATTAAATCTAATATGCTGTAGATAAATTGATGTGTTGGAGAACTGTTACTACTTACTGTTACGCAGACTAATGGATATCTAGCAACTTCTGACTTCAAGCTTCTGAATTCATTCAAAATCTTCTAAATGTTATGCATGTGTGCCAACATTTACAGAAATCAAATACTCAAATATTCAATATATATAATGAGACTGGATAAGAAAAACATGCAAAACGCATGCATGAAACCCTTACATAACAAATTACTTTGAGCTTTGTTTTTTGCTTGAAACTGAAGTGATTATTTGCTTGCTAAATTATTGCAGCTACAAATCTGCACATGCAAAAGGCTTGAATTTACTCTATTTGTCATTGTTAAATCTTTTGTTATCAACTACCAAAAAAAAAACAACAAAACAAAACAAAACTGGATTCAAGGGTTGCTTCCAAACCATGTGAATATTCAACTCCCATATTTTATGAAGTCAGAATCATGAAATAATGGCTTCAATAGATGAGACATATTTGCATGGTTCTTATCATTTCTGACAAGATAAACGTTCTGCCTCCTGTTTGAGGTGTTTGAATGAATGGGGCTCCATCATGTATTACAGAGGCAGGATGTTTTCCTCGTGGATCTGGGGATATTTGGAGTTTGGGGTTGATGCTGCAGACTGTGAACTGGAACAAAAGAGTTGCAGGCTGCAGCCTGAAAGGAGCTGCTGTTGAATACAGTGAACTGGAAAGATGTCCAAGATGTTACATAACCCGGAGAGCCCGCAGGACAGCTGATGGTGCCCTCTCCGTGCATCTCACTGCAGTTTATTAGGATTTAAAAGGTGAAATCCCTGCTGGATCACACTGTCCCCGCACTGAGAGTTGCAGCCAGCTGATCACATGGATCAAACATGAATCGATGCTCTAGATGAGCCTAATTAGGAGGTTTACCCACCTGACAGCCCTTCTTGTGGTGAAATCCGACCACCACGATGTGCAGCACCGGCCCCTTCGCCTCCTCTCTGTCCGGAGACTCCATTCCTGCTCCGGCGAGGATCCCAGCCAGCAGCCCGCAGAGTGTGAGTGGCCCTCCGGGGAGCGACGTCCACAAAACCAATACTCCAAAACTCCTTTCAGCCCCGAGACGCCGTGACAGCCGGGAAACGGAGAGAAATAACACAAACAAAACAATAACAAAAGCACAACAGCTGCAGCAGCCTCGCGCAGATCAGAGATGATTCTCTCTTCCGCTTCGTCCCAATGAGCACAGAACCGGAAGTACGCCAAGAAAGACACCTGAGATACACTTCCGCTTTCGTTTAATCAACCGCTTGGACTGCCTGTAAAATAAATAATTAGATAAATAAATTCGACCAATTTCCCTCTGGATTTCTTTAAAATTTTACAAAATTTTGTCACGACATCACATATATTACTATGAACATATTTGCAAAGAAAACAAATTTTAATGCGGTTCAATAAAAGCATTAGGTGTATGAAAAAGTGACTGTATCAGTTCTTTTCAGTTTTTTTTTCAAATTCCTAAAGGTTTACTGAGTGTGAGAAAGAAATCACAGTCAAATGTTTTAGTTTTCATGATTGAAACATCGATATTTAATAAGAGTGATATCAAATTAACAAAGTCAGTCTTCGTGCTTGGTGAGTCCAAGTTTATGTCTGAGATTTTGAGACTTGTTCAATTTTAAGTACAAAGTGACTTGAATAAATATTGGTAGTGAAACATCTGTATTGCATTTGTTACTCTTTGTCACTGACGGCATTACGTCACTATTTACTAAGACAAAAAACGCGCCACCCCGTGGAGAAGAACTGTAACTTGTTCATTCAAAAACGATTTCGGCAAATGTTTCAACGTGTTTGGAGTTCAGACACATGTCTATAAAATATTGCATTTAATGTTACAACTTATTCTGTGAGGTTTTATCCAGGTTCGACTGGTTTAGTCTGTTTGTGAATTTCTTGACTCGATTGGTTGAGCCTGATAATAGAGCGAACATGGCGGCCGCACAAACGACGAACCCTTCACAGTTGCTCCCTCTCGGTCTGTAAATCCTTTAATTTATTATGAATTTAACCTCATTACGCACAAAATTTGTCGCTATCAGCAACGGCACCCGAGTTCTGGGGTCAATGTAGGGACAGCAGCCGACTGAAGTACAGCTACTTTAGATAGTTAGCGTTAGCATTACGCTGCGTGCCGCTAACGAGGAGCGCTTCGATTCAAACTGGATAGTTTTACAATGTGACAGCTTATGAATGCGTGAAAGTTTAGGATGTGGGATAATTATTGACAACGTTTCAAAATGTTTGACAGTTTTAAATGTGTGAGTTCTAGAACGTTAAATGTTGGTTTAAAAGTGGTTTGAAAAGAGACGTAAGACTCTATTTCCTAGCTTTGTAATTGGTTGACAGTGTTAGAATGTTTAATATTAGCAGCTATAATACATCCGATTTTCACCGCATAATTAAATAACTTATTTGATTTAAAGCTTGTATTTTTCCCACTTATATTTCACAAGTAACTGCATGTCCAAAATGTAATCTCGTCCTTTTAACGAATTACGGTCTTACCATTTATTTCAGGTCACCTGTATGTACCTCTGCAAATAAAGTTTTGTTCACATTTTGATGTCCAAAGATTTTCTTTATGTTTTCACATCCATAGTCTAGAGTGAGAAAATAAACACAAATATACAACATGTGGTCATTTACAAGCTGTAGACATTTAAGGTTGATCAATACATAAAATTGATTTGATTCATGTGTAATCGTTTTCCAGAGCTGGTGGACAAATGTATCGGCTCTCGAATTCACATCGTGATGAAAACCGATAAGGAGATCGTGGGCACCCTGCTGGGTTTCGACGACTTCGTCAGTATCCTTTCTTCAAAAGCCCTGTCTCATTTCTCCCAGCATCCTTTGTGTTTTCTCTAACTCAGACTTTCAGACATGGTCCTGGAGGACGTAACAGAATTGTAAGTACGCACTCTTGCTTTTCTTCAGATTTGCTACAGCATTTGGTGTTTTAAATAGTATTTCTGCTGCAGTGAACTCACACCAGAGGGACGGAGGATTACCAAACTGGACCAGATCCTCCTCAACGGAAACAACATCACCATGGTAACACCATCAGGACGCTGGTTCCACCTCTCATTCTGCTGCTGTTTACTTCACTGTGTGACTGTTGTGTTTCTGCAGCTCATCCCAGGAGGAGAAGGACCGGACGTGTAAGATGGCAGGATGCTGGGAGGATATTTGTGTTTATTGATTCAATGATGTGATTTTTGTTGTGTTTGTTTCCCCTTGTGGACTTTTGAGTAAGGAAAATATTTTTGTAGTATTTCTCACGAGACTGTGTCTCACACATGCCTTTTTTTAGTTACAAATAAACCAGAGAATCCCACAAATGAATGTTCCTTTATTTAATCACACAGCAATCCACACGTGGAGTTACACAAAGCTGAGATGAAAGCTGCTGCTAACTGGACTGAAGAAGGTCGAACTGAGTTAAGTGTGAGTGAGAGTTGATTGAGGATTGTAGAATCTGTCCCCCTGGTTCCTCCAACCGGTTCAGTACATAGGCGACTTCTCCTCGCCCTTCGGGTTGGTCACCTTCTCCAGATTTTTGCAGATGATGTCGTACAGCTCGGCCTGAAGGAGAAGAGCGTGAACGTTCAGGGTTCCATTTTTCCTCGCGTGAGAAAAATCCCACCTCGTGATGAAGTGAAGAGTCTGCTCTGACTGATACTCACGTAGAAGCCGCGGATGTCGAGCACGATCACCCTGATCTCACAGTAGATGCTCTCGTCCTTCTCGTGGACCAGCAAGCGGTAATCCATCTGCGGGGTGAAGAGGAGCATTCAAACGTGATCAGACCGACGGTTTCTATTGTTTCGGGGAGTCGTTCAAACTGAGATACTGTTAATACGTTTGATTTGTAGGGGAATTTCCATTAAAATGCAAATGACATGGTAATCTTAAAGTAGTGTCAATATATACCAGTTAAAATATGAATATAAAAAAATAATATATTTACATCTATTATTATCGCCTCATTGTGAAAATCTTAGAGTGGTAGTTTGTAATAAATAAAATATAGAAGTGTGTCAAAATGGTGAAAATCCCAGTAGATATTCCTCAGTATTTCTCAGTTTGTGGACATTATCCTTCATTTATTGGCCTTTTTAATTTTTCGTGACGTTTTTTTATTGCTGAAAAATGTTAAAAGTCCCGATTTTCACAGGAAAACACGAGTCTCCAGAGAAAACTCACCACGTGGGTTTCTTTGGACGCTTTGCCGATGGTGTCGCCCCGATCCAAAAAGTACCTGAAGAGGGAGGTGTTTTGTTATTTCACACGCTGGAAACAGTTAAGGCTTTATTGTTTTAATGACTGAATAACTGACACACAAAGATTTGATGTGACTGAAAGAAGGTAATTTGACCTCTGGCCTATAAGATTGCTTTTGTTTGACCTACTTGTTGATGCAGCCCTGAAAACCATCAACTTTGGTTTTTATTGCAGCGATTCTCTCCAAGATTTTCTCCTGGAAGTTAAAAAGAGGGACCGGGAAATCAGAAAATAGCATTTTGCATGACGCGTTCACATTTACAATTACACATTTTTGTTTTAAACATGAAATTGGAGAGTGAGATTTATGAGAAAAGCAGAAAACATTACCTGGATGGCGACCCCAAAGTCATTTCCGTCTTCTATTTTTGGAATGAGATACTGAATCCAGCAGGAAACCTTCAGAAAGAGAGGAGCATAAACTGAAATAAACTGAATTTACGGATAAATACTGCAGAAAATGTGATCGGATTTACAGGTAATGACCGAGCTGCTTGAACACAAGCATTCACAAGAATCAGAGCGAGGCGGAGTTTCCTCTTACAGCGATGATGGTCTCTCTGAGGGCCACGATCTCCGGCTTCACCCGGTCCAGGATCATCATGATCTTCTCGTTCCCCTTGATGAAGCCGCACTTCGGCGCTGCGGAGCGTCAGAGTCGAGCTGAAGCTTCCAGGTGCGACGCAAAATATGAAAAACACTGAATAAACAACACGCCTACCTTTCTTCTTCTTCTTCTTCTCCTCTTCTTCATTCTTGTCGGTCTCCATTTCCTGGAAGAGAAAAGAAAAGATTTGTAGTTTTCCTGGGCAGTTTTGTCACTATTAAACCCTCTCTCAGAAGCACCACGTGTGTCGGGGGCTCACCTCGTCTTCGGGGGCCGGAGGGTCTGGGATGGGGATGTCTAGTGGAGCATGCAGCGAGGACATGTCTGTGATGCTGAGGGCCTCATCCTGGCAAACAATGGATAAAACCATGAGCTGGATTACAAAGACGAGCACTCCAAATGACAGGTCAGAGGTCACTGATCTGAAGGGCTGAGATGCTGAACCTTGAGCAGAGCGTCCAGCTGGATGATCTTCAGCGGGATGGAGTTGCAGAACAGATCCTCTGCCTGGAAATATCAAAACAGGAAAACGGGATGATTTAGAGTCAATAGTGATCAGTGGTGATCATTTAAACGGAATTCTGGGATTCAGTTTGTGGGATGTGAATTCCTGATGGTTGCATTTATATGTGTTACTAAGGTAGATTAAAATGAGTTAAGTGCATTTAAGGTCCCCTCACTTTAAAAATGTTTTTAAGAGAAAACTAAGAAACCACACAGCTCATAAAGTAAGTTACTGGTTATGAATGGGTGCATTATATCTCTGCGTAAAACCATTGCGTAAAGCGATCCTCACCCCACAACTTATATTCAAAAGTTTGCAAAATTAAAAAAAAAAAAAAAAAATACAAAGGAAATAAGGAAATAAAATCCTCCACAAACCTGACGGAACAGAGACTGTCTGAAGTTTTCCACCTGAGGACACAAAACAGAGCAGGTCAAACTGCTGATTCACGTTTCCAAAAACCTGCTGGATTTACTTTCGATTTCCTCCCGCAGATCGGGACTTTCCATCGACCGTTCGGACACAAGCAAACTCCAACTTTTCAGTTTTTTAACCCAGCACCACGTTTTCAGACATTTCACCAGAACGCAAAATCACTTTCTCCACGTCTCGTCTTTCTTCGTGGTCGGTCGCAGTGATGAAGACAGACTCACCTTCCCCGCATTCTCCCTGCTTAATCTCAGAGTCGACGCCTTTGACATGACGAAGCAAAAGATAGAAACTACGAGATAAATATGATAAGTTTTCTTAGCCGGAGTTTCTACCGAATCCGCTCGGAGCCACACGTCCGCCTGGTGAGATTTTTTTATTTCCTCATTTGACTTTACTTTCGGTTTAATGTTGAATGATGCAGTTCGCGCCTCCCACTGCAGAAAAACGGTCTCCTCATAGGTTTGATCTGATCTGAAGTTCACGAATATCAAAAGTAATATTAATACATGCAGTGAAGATAAGATTTAAACATCTGAAAAAGCGTCTGAAATATTAATTTACTGCTTTAAGTCCCACTGATCCGCTGACCTCAGTCAGGTCTAATGCACATATATCCGATCCCATGTGCAAATTTATAAGTTCGGGAGGGTTAAACTCAAATAGTAGATTATTCTAAGTTTACATTATTATAGTCCACTGTATTTTATGTAGCACATTTCATCATTTGAGAGAGCGAATATACAGTTACGGTTTATTTCTGTTTTCACCTAATAGAAAATAAATAAAGATAACATTTTCATACGTCTGCATGTCTTTTTTTTATTCTACAGCAAAAACCCTGGCTTTTATTTTGAAAGTAAAAACCGCGGATGTTTAGACTTTTATTTTGAAAAAAGAAGGCGGGGTCAGAGGCGGAAGTGAGGGAGACGTCAGTGGAGTTCCGCGTCTTTAAAGCTACAAAGCTAATCGCGTTGTAATGCCACTTTAATTGCACTTCTCCATTAAAAGCGGCTGTTTTTATCCATGACAGCGTAGAGGTTAACCTCCGGCATGCTGGCGGATTATTTTAGTACAAGGGAAGCTTTTAAAACTTAATTCGAGCAGGTACGTAGCTGGTTATTGAACATTTTAAAGTTTCGGTTTCGACTGAAGGGAAATAAAAAGTTTTTAGCTCAGCATTCCCAACATGAACATGCAAAAAGACGTCCCATTGCATTAGTTAACTGCGTTTCAACAGTGGTTTGCGGTAATGAAACCCGCGTCTCTGTGATTTGAACCTCTGTTTTTACACAGACTCTAAGATTAGCCCGGAGTTTCCCTCTTTCAGCATTTGACACCGTGTCGTCATGAGATCAATCAAAAGTGACATTGAACAAATATCTGCGTTTCTATGAAGCATGTTTACATCTTATATCATTTATCTATCTTATTCCCACTGATATTTACAGTAGTTTTGAATATTACTTATTTCCTTCAATGGATTTTTTTTATATACTCGTCACACCTAACATTTTATATGTAAGCGTTTTATATGCATGCAGTGGTCGCAATAGAACCATTTACACCTGTTCTCCTGCTTATAATATCAGTAATACATCAAAGATTATTTGTACATTTATGAAACTATTTATCACAATGATAATATCAAATTCTAGATGGTCAATTGAGTGTGGCTCTCATGTTTATGTAGTTAAAATGTTATGGCGCAAATATTATCTCACTCACTCTGTGCATGAATTCATGAAGAAATGATGAATGTCACACTGTTACAGTGATTTAATACATTTCATTATATTCAATATGCCTTTCATTTCCTACTCTAAACTCAACATTCCTCTTATCATCATCTCAGTTTGTCTCATGCAGTTTTTTAAATTATTGTTAATATTATTTTACCATTACAGATGCATCTGAAAAGCAAGAAAACACATTAGAAAAGTGAATTTCTCTTATAATTTAATTAAAGCAGAAAAACATTCATATTCATTACTTATAAATTGAAATAATTCAGACCATTATTGTTTTTTCTATATGTAATTTTTTACAAAATATTTCATTCTAGCTGAAAATCTGACATATTAAATATTTTCTTCAATTTATGTCTGTATATTGCCTCTTAAGTCACTTAAATCACTGTTAAATCACTTTGTGAGCCCTGCATCTTTATTTGTTGTAGGAATGAATATATTGTTGTCATGTGAATGTCACCTCGCAGTAACGAGCCGCCGTCAGCCCTCAGTTTGAGACACTCTCCTCTCGGTGAATGACTGCTGCGTTTCACTCCTTCAGCTGTGAACCGCCATGAGCGCCAGCGCGGCGTCCGCGCAGATGGACGAAGTCCGGCTTAGAGCCCGGTCGCTGCTCTCCTCCTCGGGCTTGGCTCAGGACGTGAAGGCCGAGGTCCAGACGATGGCCGCCTTCCCGCTGCCCCCGTCAGAGAAGTACCGTCACCTGGCAGCGGAGGCCATGCTGAAGGAGAACACGGCGGGCGACAGCGAACAGGAGGTAACACTGACATTCTCATCACTGTTTCGTCATTCTTTTGAAGGCGGTGGTTTGGATCGTGTCGGTTCTCGCTCCGCCTCTTGCTTCAGGTGCTGGAGTCGTTGAGCAGACTGATTAAGGCCTTGAGCATCCTGGAGAAGTACGGCTGTAACCTGACCAGTCCCACCAGGCCCAGGTACTGGAGGAGCGTCAAGCACAACAACCCGGTCTTCAGGACCACCGTGGACGCAGTCAAGGTGAGAAAACAACGTCTTTTCAACATCCAGCCGAAAATAAGGACTGATGTGTTTATTCTGTGAGTTTTTTTTCCCCAGTCGAGGCTTAAAGTTGAGCTTTTTGTCTGACAGGGAGGCCGCAGAGTCCTGTATTTGTACGGTTACATCAACCAGCAGATCGATGGTCTCAGCTTTCCCGACGAAGTCATCGAACCGAACGCGGAAAAGGTTGCCGAGGTGACCCTGGAGGTCATGACCTTACGCACCGAGGTGGACATGCTCATAAAGGTTTGTTTTCACCCCCAAGCCAGCCTCGCGACGCCTGCGTGCAGCCATGAAGACTTCATTGTTCTGTTCCACCTCCTGTTTCTGTCTTCAGGAAACTCATCCTCATAAAGAATACTTCAGAGACATCATCCCATCCCTCATCCAGCAGGTGTGTGTGTGTGTGCATGTTTTCACTGTACCGACACACAAATATGTTACAAAAACAACTATTTGCTTCATTTTTTTCCCATCAAAATAAGTAGAATCAGTACGATTGAGAGCCAATCTGTCACATATGTGTCGATGTAAAGATGATCGATCGGCTGTGCTGCTGGTTTTTCCAGACGGAGCTGGCGAGCGACGCCGTGGTCATCCCGCCGGCCGAGGAGCAGCGGGAGGACGAACCGCAGGCCTCGCCTCCTTCGACTAAACCTCCTGTGCTCCCCAAGCCGTCCCCAGGTAAGAGAGCTTGTGAAAACTAGACTGGAAAATTCACTCCTTTTACTGAAGAGACAGAAAATACAATCATTGCTTTCATATCGAGAGCCTGAGGGGCTTCATGTCACATGACGAGAGAGAGACTCCTGAAATCACAAGCTGTTCTTGGCCTCCAAAGTGGTCAAGAGGAAGAAAAAATGAAATGAGAAAATAGGAAGGAAGCAAAATAATCAGAATCGCAGAATGAAAAACCAAAGAGAAATTTCAGAATAGGACATAGATGTAAGAAGAAGTCGTTCTGTTACACTTACACACAAGTAGCAGTTTAGATTTGTTTTATTTTGTAGTTAAATCACTTTTATCACCGCCCCCCCCCCCCCCCCCCCCCCCCCCATCATGCTTCAGCTGTTGCTGATTTCTACACTCACTTCACTTCTGCACTCTATGTTTGGGACGATTATGGCCATTAGTTGGAAAAATAATTCACACAAACTTCTTTTCTTATAGAATAATTCCATGTTTCTTTTCATATGTTGTGTAATAAGTTTGAATTGTGTGAAAGTTCTGCGAATCAGAGCACTGCCTGTCGACATGTTGAAGTTGAAGTGTGAGATTATTGCGGAGTTTCGTGTCTTGTAGCGTGTGCAGACCGTCCTGCCGCCGCCGCCGCCGCCTGCAGTCTCTGCGGCGGCGCCCCGTCTCTGCTCTGCCCCTCATGCAACAGGCAGCAGTTCTGCGACGCGTGCGACGACCTCTTCCACCGCCACCCGACCAGAGCCAATCACAAGAGGGACAAGCTGCAGAGAAGCAAACAGGGTACGACTGGAAGTCTTTTATTTTTTTTTTGTTGGAGCTGCTTTGCGGCCTCATTTAATGGAGCGTCTGGGTCATTTTTTCAGAAACGTGCAGCATCTGCGGCGTGGCTGCCGTCCACGCTCAGTGCTCCACCTGCGTCCAGAGGCTGTGTGTGAACTGCGACATGCTGTTCCACTCTCACCCCGACCGCAAAGGACACAACAGGACGCACGTCACGCCCGCCAAAACCTCCAGGTGAGGAGAGAGGAGTCTGCTTCAGCTGAACAGAGGACAGAATAGACATTTGGAAAAGGTGTGAACTCTTGGTCTCGTCTCGGCTCCAGTCCGTCCCTCTCTCCGTGGTCGTGCGCCCACTGCACCACCGTGAACGAGATGCGCGCCGTGCTCTGCATCACCTGCGAGCGCCCCCGGCTGGCCACGGCCGCCTCGCCCGCCCTGGAAGCCTCGGCTTCGCTTCCCACGTCTCCAAACTCAGGTGAGCCAGAACATTATGACCGCTGGCAGGTGAAGGGGGTCTCACTGAGTCTCTCTCTGTCATGGAGGTTTTACAGCTCTATAGCCCCGACTAGTGGTGGATGGCTGCATGACAGTTCGATTAAAAGAATAAAACACGGACAGACTAACATTTCGATTGCTTATAAAACAAGAAGGTTGGTGTTTAACTGTCTTAATTCAGGGTCAGAGAACCAAACCGAGCCCACAAGAAGCTCCAATCTGCCCCAGTAAACAGTCAGCATTTCAAGGAAAACTTTGTTTTTGTTTTTTCAACGAATTTCTCAAGAGTAGTGAACAAAACACAACACTGAGACACGCGCTGAGATCTCTGTGACGCTGCTGTGAAAGCTCGCTACCTCGTTTCTAACAAACTTTACTCAAAGCCCCTGAAATGAAATGTGTTTGACACCCCTGCTGTAACTACATAATCTCAAAAACTCCATCAAACTTCGTCTCTTTGAAATATTAAATTCTTAAAAGTTAAGAATTAAAAATTTGTCCTTAACATAGATTACCGTATTTTTAGACTTGGTGTTTGCCTGGTCAGTGACTTTTATTCGGAAGTGACTTAATTCATCAAAATGTTTACATCTGAACATGGAAAATAAACTCTTCCTGTACTCCAGCGTGAATTATACATGTATTTTTTGGTTTTCATGATGCTTTTTTCCGTCTTTTTTTAAAGATACAAATTACATTTCACATAATTTCATTTTTGTTTTCTGTTTTGTGATTGCATGATTGTACTATACGAGTCCAGGGGCTTGTATAATGACTAGTATATAAACGTGAAGCTCTGTTTCTCTACTGTCTGGTAGTTAGAGGGAGAGGAATGCTACTTTCTTAAATCTGAGGAAGTTGTGTGGATTGAGCTCTCTGTGTTCGATCCCTCAGAGTGGCAGTGTAAAAGCTGCACGGTGGTGAATCAGGGCAGCAGCATCCTCTGTGAGGTGTGTGAGCGCCCCCGTCTGGCCACCCGCCCGCCCGTCACCCCGGCAGCGTCCGGCCCCGGGTCCCCGCCGGCCTCTGGAGGAAAGGTCCGGATCACAAAGACCGTAGACGCCCGGCACGCAGCACCTCCCCTCTGACCGTGACTCCTCCTGTCTCTCCTCCTCAGTGGACGTGTCACTTCTGCACGTACCTGAACACCAAGCCCTCGGCGGCGTGCGAGATGTGTAACCTGTCCTGTAAAGAGTCCGCCGGGGGTTCAGCGCCTCGCTCTCTGCAGCAGACGCCGGCCAGCGCCAAGGCCCCCAGGCCGCAGCCGAAGCCCCGGGTCAACCTGGACCTGAAGAGGCAGAACGCGATGAAGGAGGACGGCCTCAACCTCATCCATCAAATACGAGTACGGCACGAAGGAAATCTGCCTTTTAGAAGTTATTTTAAGTGTTAATATTGGTTCAGATAGTTAAAACAGCCCTCAGGATGTGATGCTGAAAATAAGATTCATGATTTAAGCAACAGAAATTATTAATCTGCCTCTGACTTCAAAGAGACACAAATATTAGGTTTAACGTTCATTAGAGGGCAATGAAATCCAGTTAAACCCTGAGTTTTGTCCGCAGGAAGCAGAGAAGCGAGGCGTCAGCCCGGAGGAAGTGTACGCCGCCCTGGGCATGTGCGGCGGCAGCAACGTGAACCCCTGCGACTGGCTGACGTCGGAGCTGCCGCACCTGCTGGACGAGATCTGCGCCATGGCCGCCTCCGTCCAGCTCAGCTACACGCGGGGGAACGCCGGCACGAACCCCCAGGCGGAGCGGGACGAGGAGGAAGAGGAGAGGCGGGCCGGCCTGAACGGCGAAGGCGTGAAGCTCTCCAGAGCCGAGGCCAAGCTGGCCTGGCTGGCGGCCGGAGGAGACACGGACAGAGCCGTGAGGCAGCTGCTGAGGGACCGACAGACCAAGGTGGGAAACAGAGATCTCCACTCTGAATAGATATAAACCATAAAAACAAGGAGAACAGCACAACAGCAAACACATCAAATGAAATGATTTTTTCATGCTTGAAGTGCTCATGTGGTCCAGCAGGAGGCGCCGAGTCTCTCCGAGCAGAAACAAACCAGGGCACAGTGACCTGGTGTGTGTGTGTGTGTGGCGATGGCGGCAGGATGCTGTGGGAGTGTGTGAAACCTCTGGACTCTGGTTAATGAGTAGAAACTCCATCCTGATAGAAAGAAGTCAGAGCAGCTTTGAAGCTGAGGCCAGGAGAAACAAAACCTCCGAGAAATGTGTCTGAAGTGTCAAACTCAGAGATTTATGTGTTCAGTCTACTAAATATACTCAACAGTAAAAAAGAAAATGCAAAAGAGAGATGTATCATCAGCTTCAGCACTCAGCCACTCTTGAGACTGATAAAGAGCTTTAGTTGCATAGATGTACAGTATAAGAATGAACCATTTAAAATAATCCTGCAGTCGACTGGACTGTGTAAAGCAGGTTTTTTCTTTTACTGCATATCACAACCGTTATCTGCTTCCTCCCAGTTGTTGGACTGTTCCACTTCGCTTATCTTCAGCTCACTTCATAAAGAATCCTAACAGCTTGTAATGACAGAGAAGGTTTTTCTTATTGATAAATTCCTCCAGTATCCAGTTACTGTGTCGTGATAATGTTGTAAGTTGTATCCAGATGGAATGATGATGAAAAGGTTTAAAAATTCAGTTTTTTCACTGTCAAGAACAGAAGAATCCACTTTTTTTTTTCCACTTCTGTTCAAAAACCAGTTTGACTGGTGTAAAAATGTTCATATATGCTGTTCTGCAAAGCATCTGTCCGACACGTCATGTGTCTACGTAACAGCCGTTTTACAACCTCTTAACATCTAATCTGAGTTATGACTGTTCCAGCTGCAGTCTGTTGTACAGTTAAAAGTCTGAAAGGGCAGCGAGTTTCTTCTTCACTGTGTGCAAGGACATTTGCTATTTCTAATCCTTTTTCGAATTAAAATGTATTCTCCTGGTTATTTAGAATGTATTCTAAGAGACAATATTTAAATTGATTGGAAAATATCAGGATAAATTTAGTGAAACATGATTTCATTCAGTTAAAGTAGCTGTTTCTTCTGTAAAGGTTTTTATGAACATCTCCTGAAACAAGTGTGGGTTTTGTGCCGTTCAGATGCGGGAGCTTCACTCTCTGGGTTTCCGGGACGTGGCGCGGTGCGAGGAGGCCCTGCGGCAGAGCGGCGGGGAGGTGAAGGGGGCTCTGTCTCTGCTCCAGCGCCCCCTCCTGGAGTCCTTCCACCAGCGCATCTGGACCGACCAGCCGGAGCCGCCCATCGACCCCAAGCACCCGGACAAACAGGTCAGACCGGCGCAGAGACAATACGGAGAGTTTATTTTCAGCCCGTCTGTTTTCCTTTCCGTGTCCTCACCCGACCTCTCCCCCCTCCCGCCCCCCCCACAGAGGATGTGCCGCCGCCTGCTGGCGCTGTACGACCTGCCCAGCTGGGGGCGCTGCGAGCTGGTGCTGTCGCTGCTGCAGGAGCAGGACGTGTCCTGCTCCCTGGAGGACGTGGTCCAGGCCGTCAAGGAGTCCAACGACAAAGACTTCATCCGCCGCCTCCTCATCAACGAGTGTCCCTGCTGCCTGAGCGTCTTCCCCCGCAGCAAGGCGAGCGCCAGCGCTCCGTCTCAAACCGCCCTCGTCTCCGCCGAGCGGGTGAAACTGTAACTTCCTGTCGCCGCTGCAGATGCAGTCCCTGACCTCCTGCCAGTGCTCCATCTGCCACGACTGCTTCAGGCAGCACTTCACCATCGCCGTGAGGGACAAGCACATCCGGGACATGGTGTGTCCGTCCTGCAGCGAGCCGGACATCAACGACCCCGAGCAGCTGGACAGCTACTTCTCCACGCTGGACATACAGGTCGGCACGTTGAGCTGCGGCGACCTGCGTTCATGAAGCGTGGGAGAATGAAATGAAGCTGAGGGGTTGTTGGTTTTTTTTGTTTTTTTTTTTGTTTTTCCACGTTGCAGTTGCGGGACTGTTTGGAGCACGACGTGTTCGAGCTGTTTCACAAGAAGCTGACCGAGCACACGCTCAAGAAAGATCCAAAGTTCCTGTGGTGCTATAATGTGAGTTCCTCCCACATCCTTTTGAGGACTGGGGTCCAGGTTTGGCTTTTCAGTGCATTTATTCCACAGTCCAGTTCGCATCCTTTTTTAAGAGGCAATCTGTGGGGCTCAAGTCAAAAAGATCACCCGGTTCACGCAGCTGAAACGTCCTGACTGTAATGAAGTGGACTACAGGAAGTGAACTTTGCTCTTCTTCCTGTTGGACTATGAATAGACCTTCAGTCTTCCTTTTTTTGATTCACATGACTTCTTTTTTTTATGATGTTATGAGTTCCTTGGTTTTTAAGCTCATGATGACCCTGGAAGAGAGATAGATAATCTCTATGAAAAATTTCAATCTGGTTTTCGCCCCTCCCACAGTACAGAAACTGCACTCATCAGAGTTACAAATGACCTGATGATGGCCTCTGATTCTGGTTCCACTTCTCTCCTCATCCTCCTCGACCTCTCTGCTGCGTTTGATACAGTTGACCACAACATCCTCCTTCACCGTCTCCAGCATTACATCGGTCTCACTGGTCCTGCCCTTCACTGGTTTCACTCCTACCTCACTGATAGGACGGAGTACGTGGCTCTGGGGGAGGCAAAATCCAGACCACACACCGTCACTTGTGGGGTCCCCCAGGGCTCCGTACTCGGTCCTTCCCTCTTTACCATATACATGCTTCCCCTTGGTTGTATCGTCAACAAGCATGCAATAAACTTCCATTGCTATGCTGACGACACACAACTCTACATTAAAATTTCATCCAACAGCTCTCCTACCCCCTCTGTCTCCACCCTCAGCTCCTGCCTGGAGGATATAGGGGCGTGGATGAGTCAAAACTTCCTGCAGCTTAACGGCTCAAAAACAGAAGCCATTCAAACTGGTACTCCTCATCAACTCCGCTCCTCTCCTCTTACCTCTGTTTCATTCCTTGGTCACACCATTCCCCTCTCTCCCTCTGTTACAAACCTTGGGGTCAAGTTTGACTCCCACCTCTCTTTTGACAATCATGTCACCTCCATTTGCAAAACATCCTTCTTCCACCTTCGTAACATTTCCAGACTACGTTCCTCCCTCTCCCTCCCTGCTGCAGAGAAGCTTGTCCACGCCTTTGTTTCCTCCAGGCTGGACTACTGTAATGCACTCCTCATTGGGATCTCTGGCAAGAGCCTCCAAAAGCTCCAGTATGTACAGAACAGCGCTGCCAGAGTCCTGATGAGGGTGCGGAAATATGAGCACATCACTCCCATCCTTCACACTCTCCACTGGCTTCCCATTCAGGCCCGTATAGAGTATAAGATCCTCCTACACACCCATCACTGTCTACACGGTGCGGCCCCCACCTACCTCACTGAACTGCTCACACCACACACCTCTGCCCGGACCCGGTCAGGCCAACTGCATCGTCTGGTTCAGCCCAGGACACGGCTCAAAACCATGGGGGACCGGGCCTTTGAAGCCGCAGCTCCCCGTCTGTGGAACGCGCTCCCAGACCACCTTAGGGCCCCACAGACGGTGGGCACTTTCAAAAAAGGACTGAAGACCTTCCTTTTCAGAAAGGCATACCAGCAATAATGTTGCTTAAAGTGTGCTGTATTGTAATGTTTTTACCCTGCGCTTGTTTTTAAACCCTGTGTCTCATGTAGCACTTTGAGATTTGATTTTAAATGTAAAGTGCATTACAAATAAAATCTATTATTATTATTATAAATCTATTATTACAGCAACAAAGGCATCGCTGTGTGAGAGTCAAACTCTGTGAGCAACAGAAGCAGATAAAGAAAGTGAATCCTCCTCCTCTTCCTCCTCCTCCTCTTCCTCCTCCTCCTCCTCCTCCTCCTCCTCCTCAGTGCACCTGTGGGTTTATCAACGATGGAGACCAGCTGAAGGTCACCTGCCCGTCCTGCCGCAAGAGTTTCTGTGCTCAGTGCAAGAAGTCGGTGAGTATCGCTCCCCTCCGCCGTCCGAGGCATCATGGCCGCCGGGCGGGGCTCACGGCGGGTGTCGCTGTCCGCAGTGGGAGCCCCAGCACCAGGACGTGACCTGCGAGCAGTTCCAGCAGTGGAAGCGGGACAACGACCCGGAGTACCAGAAGCAGGGCCTGGCCGGCTACCTGCGGGACAACGGCATCAGTGAGGCGTCGCCGCCGCTCCTTTCACTTCAGCTTTCTGCTCCGCTCAGCCGCAGACGCCACACGGTTCAGACAGTGGCGAGCGGGAGGAGCCAAACTCTGAACTTTCACACATTTTGTCACATTAGTTTCCTCCTGGAGGGGCACAGACGGATTTACAGAGGGGTTCTTCAGATAGTAGAAACGTTTGACCTTGAGCCTCTCGGGTGAAGCTGTCTGTCCTCCTGCAGCCTGTCCTCAGTGCCGCTTCCAGTACGCCCTGACCAAAGGCGGCTGCATGCACTTCACCTGCTTCCAGTGCAGGTACCAGTTCTGCAGCGGCTGCAACAACCCCTACCAAACGGTGAGCCCCGACCACAGCCACCGCTCCAGCAACACACAGAATACTCAGTCAGGAGCAGCAGAGTGGCCGATGAAGCTGCACAGGCGTGACAGCGACATGCTGCTGTGTGTGTTCGCAGACCGGCTGTAAGACGGCTCAGTGTAACTACAACGGGCTCCACGCCCACCACCCCAGAGACTGCCTCTTCTATCTGCGGGACTGGGACCCGGCGCAGCTGCAGGAGCTGCTGCAGGTACACACACTCATGAAGACACTTATATCCATGTCTCAACGAATCATTTCACATCGTCTCATCTATCTTTTTTTTTGTTGAACTTATTCTTTATTCAAAATCTGCAAAACAAATTCCACCATACAGCTGTAAAATACTAAATTTAACAGATACAATGTGGTACAATAGTACTCCTTGTTGCCATCAAACACTTTTTTCCCATATTACAATGAAACATTAACAATTTTTTTCTCAATAAACAAGAAGTCAAGTACAGATATAATTGTGAATTGGAGACCATTTATCTTTAAATATGTCAATTTTCATTTGCAGTCTTGCAGTTATCTGCTCCATGTGATATACTTCCTTCAGTTTGTTCTTCCATTGTGTAATGTTGGGGGGTTGAGGTTTAAGCCAGGAGGTAGTAATCATTTTTTTTGCAATCAAAAGTAATATTTTTAATGGAATTCTGTTACAGTGTGGTATAAAATTAATTGGGAAAATTCCCAGAATTATGAAATTTGGTTCCAATGGAATTTTAATACCCAAGCAGTTCATAATTTCACTCTGAATGTCTTTCCAATAGTAAGTTAATCTGGGACAATCCCAAAATATATGAGTATGGTCCCCCACACCACCACAACCCCTCCAACATCGATCTGAAGTTTTACCAAATTTGGATGTGACAAAAGGAGTTCTAAAGAATCTAATTTTGGTTTTCCATTCAAACTCTCTTAGTGTTGGGCTGTTTGTTATTTTATATCCCTCCTGCATTGTTTGCTCCCAATCCTCATCCTTGATTATTATGTTCATTTCCAGTTCCCATTTTCCTTTAATGTCTTTTGTATCCTCTGTTCTGTCACCTTGCAATATTTTGTAGACATATGAGACATATCTGCTATTAATTGTCCTTTTGATTACAGAAATAAAAAATTGTTCTATGCTAGTGGGTGGGGCTTGTAGAGACGTCAAATAATCATGTTTATGTAGATAGTGTCTTAATTGTAAATATTTATAGAAATCATTGGCTGTAAGATTGTATTTTTGTTGGAGTTGCTGGAAGGTCATTAAATTCCCACTATCTACCAATTGACCCAACATCGTAAGGCCCTTTTCAGCCCAAGTTTTTAATCCAAATGAAGGAAGAAATTCAGGATTGTGATGAATTTGAATTAATCTGCAAATCGAGTTAGGGAGATTTAGTATCTTTTTGATATTTGACCATGTTGACAAAGTAATTTTGATCCTCATCTATCTTTTATAATAATCATGACAATCATCGACCAGCTGTGATAAATATTCTATATAAGAAAGATATAATTGCTAAAATAATTGTTTATGATTAGAAAAATCCTGAATTCGCATCGTATTTTCTGGTTCCTGTTTGTTTCAACAGAGGAGCAGCGTGGAATTTAACACCGAGCCTTCCGACGACGCTTCCATCGGTGAACATGAAACCGCCACACGTCTCCGAATATCCATCCAAAAAGTTTTATTATACGATGGTGATCTGAGACTCTGTGTGTGTGTGTGTGTGTGTGTGTGTGTGTGTGTGTGTGTGTGTGTGTGTGTGTGTGTGTGTGTGTGTGTGTGTGTGTGTGTGTGTGTGTGTGTGTGTGTGTGTGTGTGTGTGTGTGTGTGTGTGTGTGTGTGTGTGTGTGTGTGTGTGTGTGTGTGTGTGTGTGTGTGTGTGTCCTCACTGCAGACGCCTGTGGTGTGATGGAGCAGAAAGACGAGGGCAACCAGCAGTTGGACTCGCCGTGCGGCATCCAGACTCACCCTGGTCAGGCCGGACTCTGCGAGTGAGTTCCCATCAGAACATTAAAAAAAAAAATGAAAAAAGCTTGCATCCATCACACGCTGCTGGTTTATAATATGTGTGTGTGTGTAGGAAGCACTACAAGGAGTACCTGGTGAGCCTGATCAACATTCACTCTCTGGACCCCGCTCTGCTCTACGACGCCAAAGACCTGGAGATCGCCTGCAAGAGGTACCTGGTGGAGGTGCCGAGGGGAGAGGCCGAGGACGACCAGACGCACCAGGCGCGAATGCTCAAGGTGGGACACTGAGTCGGGTTCACAACACACACACTCACACACCACACATGGATCAGGGGATCAGGGGTGTCAAACATGTATTAGATTTTCACAAAACCCAATAATTACTGTTCAAAAAATACTGTAATTTCAACATTAAACTGATTTTCATGTTACCTTCATGTGCAAAATACTACAAAATGTTCAAAAAAACTCCTACAGCTGTGACATTATCCGTGTTTTTACAAACTCACCCTACAGCATGGCTTTGAGGCGAGTTTGTTGGCGATGATGTGGATTCTTTTTTGAGATTAGTTTTAATATGAATTCCATATTTTGTGGTTGATTATCGGCACATGTGAGTCTCTTCAGCAGTTATTCTGCCTCCTGGACTGAGATCGCATCTGTCTCATTAAAAAAGTAGCTGATGTCTGTAATCGATGTCTTTCTTCTCACAGAAACTGATGGAGGTCCCACTCGGAGAAAAAGTTCCCAGAAACAAATGAAGACAATCGAGCCTGGAGTTAATGTCGGTTGTGTTTGGGGGAGAAAAAAAAACTGTTTTATTTGAGTTTAAAATCATATAATAGCTGTTTGATTTCTTTCCTGTTTTTATCCATATTTTAATGTCTTTAAAACTGGAAAAAGAATCTATTTTGGGAAAGAGAGTTTTTATAGAGTTTAATAAGCTCTTCAACAGTTTGAAAGTGAAAATTTTAAACGAGAGAATCAAGAGAACAAGGCTTTTCAAAGTCATAACACTTTAAAAAAAAAAATAAAGCTTTTTGTTTAAAAATGTGTATAAATAGATCAATGTTTCACTGTGCTGCTTTAAAAAGTCTTGTTCAGCCTTATTCTGCACAATACGTTTTATCCGTGTCAAGGGTACCGTGATTAGATATTGTTCTTCATATTTGATCATATTCTCAAATGAAAAGTGTCATTCAGGAGAACTAACTCGGTGTCAGAGGTTGTTTTCCAACATGAAGGAGCAATATTGTTCATATTTTTCATCATTTACACTCTTAGTACTTCGCTATTCACCACTGTTTTTACATGTTTTCATTTCTGTTTTTATTAATTCATTGGAGACGAAGTAAATGAAGTTGCTGAATGTGGTCGGATTAAACAGTGCCACTTTCAAAGGAATCAGTTTGCAGCATGGCGGATCATTTGTTCCTTCAGATATCAAATCATACCAGTCAGTTTTCTGTTTGAGCGGTCGAAATGAGCTCAATAAAGGATTATTTTACAAACAAGTCTATTTATGTGTCTTTGTATAATTTACCTTGGTTAAATGCTGGGATTGACTAAAAAGATGTATTTTCTGGAATAGTCTGAAAGGTTTGGATGCAAAACATGAATGCATTTTTTTTGGAATTTTTTCATTCCTGAAAGAACACGAATATGAAGAGACATTTCAAAAACGTTATTTGTCCTTTTATTTCAAAGAAGTTTTATTACATTTATCAGATTTAAATATCGTCGTTTTTGTTTGACAGTGTTTTGTTTTTTGCATTTTTTTAATTTTTTGGATTATTATTGAACATTTATATATCTGGTGTGTTTTTTTTATAGCGGTCTTCACCTTTTAGTGCGATTAAAAAGTCAGTTATTGATTGTATAATCGATATTATTATTAATGCATTTCCAGTACTTTGAGTGACGCTGAAGTGGTCGGGGTTTTGTCGCCCCCTGGCGGTGGTGATCGGGCGCTGGTTTCTGTGAAATCACGTGACTTCTGGGAAGAGGAGCGCCAGCCTGAAGAGCGTCCGCGGCGGAGGGGCGCGCGCCGCGCAGAGCAGAGCAGCGGAGAGCGTCAGTACGTCGAGCCGAGGATAGACGGAGCGACAGCCGCGAGGTAAACGAAACTTAAAGGCACTTCCTCTTAAACGGCACCTTTCCTTCTAAATTTAATTTGTTTCGCGAAAATCACCGCGCAGGCAGCCAGGTCGTTTTGTTCCTCACGTTTATGTCGCTGCTGAATCTGAGCGTGTTTGTGAAAGCGCACTTTGTAGACATTTTTTGTTGTTTCACTCTCTGCGTGTGTGTGCGTGCGTGTGTGCGTGTGTCTGAAAGCCGCAAACATGATGCTTCGCAAGGATTATTTCAGACTATTAATATGATTTTAACACTCATTCATTGTGTATTACAGTCGTTTTTTGACATTTATTACAGGAAAGAATGTTAATTATTCTAAAATGTGCCTTGTGTTTACTACTTCTTGTTCGTGTGTTTGTTTGTGTGTGTGTTCTAGTTTGTGTTGTTGACAGCGTACTGTTAACGGAATCATGGCAGGAGTGAAAATGCGCTCCACTCGCAGGCTGCGCTCCTGGATAGTGGAACAGGTAAGTGTGTGTGTGTGTGTGTGTGTGTGGGAGAGAGAGGGGGCGAGAGAGAAGGAAAGGGAAACAATGATGAAAGCGGGTTATATAATATTGTGGGATCACGGCCTTGTGGTCCCCAACTTTGTGTTGTTACCTGTTTTTATATCTTCTTTAATAATCACCCACTCCCACTAAATCCTCAAAGTCCGACTTGTTTTTCAATGAAATGCCAAATCCATTCATTGTGAATTAATTCACTGTCACCAAGATTCAGCGTAGAGATGTTTTAATCATCCATGGATACTGACTAGTTTTACTGCCAAGCTGTAAGCCTTTATGTCTAAATGTAGAGGGATGTTTTTATTGTATATTATCACACTTTAAAAAACTGCAACAAGATCTGTCCTCATTTGTTTTGTATAGCTGAAACATGAATATAAAGTAAAATAAAAGATGGTTCTCTGATGTTGTGTAAATATGTTGAACTCGATGTGGCTTCAAATTCAGCCATTTCTATTTATTGTTTCCGTCTCCTCCAAGCCAACGGATGGATTTACATAAACTCTTAAAGTCCAGTTTTAATTGATTAATGCGATATTATATGACAGTTTGACATTATAGCTTTCAGTATTGGTCTGCCAAATGGTCAACATCTACCTGTCGCTGGTTGTTCTTTGCCCCCTTTATCCTCCTTAATGCAGCTTCTATTACAACTGAGCTTTGAGGAAATTGTTCTTTTAGGCGATTTTAACTGAGGCTGGCTCTTACCAATCTTATCCATCTTAAGCATTTTGTCGATCATGAGCTTTTCTTTTTAATTTGGAGCATTTTTTAATCATTCGACCATGTGAATCTTGCTTGGAAATATTTTAATGACAGTTTTAGTCTTTTTTTAAACAAACATGCTCCTATCAGCTGGATCAGGGTTGAGGAAAGGGAGAGCCTAATTGGCTAATCTTTCAGCAAGCAGTTTTATCTTGCTCAAGCCACTGCCAACTAAAATGACCGCAAGACAGTCTGGCATACTGTAAAATGTCTATCAGCCCATAGCTGCCCCTCGGAGTTTCCTCCTAACCTACTGACATTACTGAATAACGACAGACCCATGTGTAAGCTCTGCATCTTAGCTGTGGACGCCAAAAAGTACTGCGCTGCACTTTTTATTGACCTTTCAAAGGTATTTGACACAGTCGACCACAGTATTTCATGTCAGCGGCTGTCTAACATCGGTATGTTTGCAAAACAACCGTAATCAATGTGTATGGTCACTTCGCTTTTATTCCAAGTTCTTAAACCCTGTAAGTGGTGTGCCTCAAGGTTCTGTTTTAGGACCCTCTGTTTTTACTGTTTATATGAACAAGCTGGGCCAAAAAGTTAATGCTCCGGTGCATCTTTACGCCGATGATACCGTCATCTACTGTCACACATCGTCTGTCGCTCAGGTGTTCACAGACCTGCAGTCTGCTTTGAGCACCTTTCAGGCGGCCTCAGGGTAGTTTTAAATGCGGTGCCTTTTTAAATGAAAATACCTTAGGCAAGTTTTAATTGCAAGCAAAACTAAATGTAGGTTCTTTTAGAACAAAAAGAAGGTACCTGTCATTATAGATATTTAGACATTACAGTTGATGATGGCCTTTCTTTCAAAAGTCCTTCAGAGGAAGCTGAAGGTGAGGCTGGGGTTTTTCTTCAGAAATAAAGCGTGTTTTTCTTTCACCGCCAGGAAACGCATTGTTGCGACCACTTTCTTGCCACTGCTGGATTTCAGTGATATGAATGTGTCTGCTCTCTCCCTACATTGCTTGGATGCTGCATATCATAGTAGCTTGAGATTCATAACCAGTTGTAAACCCCTCACACACCACAGTCCTACTTAGTAAACTGGGCTTCACTATTAAGGTGTGAAACCACCCACTGGTACATTTTTATCTGTAAATCTGGACACCCCTCCCCCCCAAATTCCTTTTTCTTGATGACTCAGATGCAGTGTGCTGTCACATTAAGGCATATTTAGTGTGTGTTTGTGGTGTGAGCCTCAGCGTTCCCTCCCAACTCTACATGTCAACTTAAGGTTGCTTGTGTTGCTACTTCCACATCTGCTTTGCATCTCATTTAGTTTGTTTCTTGTGGTTTGTGTTGCAACAACATCACAAATTCCAAAGACTCACTGTAACTTAACTTCTTCCAGATTTTGCTTAATTTTTCCCACAGCAAGATGTCACCATCAGAAAAAGATGAAAAAAAAAAACAAAAACAAAAACCTGTGGAGAATATTTACAATCACAAGAATTCAGGTAGAAGTTATTTCAGAAATGATTATAACTGGAAATACTTGGAGAATGACAGGTACACGACTTACCATCTGTAGTTTAGGATTTTTTTAAATGTTGAACTGAAATGTGCAACTGATCGTATGATTATTGTGGGAAAACGCCCTTTCAGTTTCAAGTGGAGACGTGTTGGTATTTGCGTTTTCATTGCAGAAAAGATTTGCATGGTCCAGCTACTCTTGCGTGAGCAAAGGGGCTATTTACTACAAAATGGTGCACATGAGCCGTGGCGGCGTTTCAGAAAAGTTGCGTTTTCCACCATCTACATGAAGATGAAGTTGCAACGTTTTCAAAAAATTCCATTTTCACTTGAAAACATTACTGTGTCACCAGGACCTTAGTCTGAGAACAGAGGAATAATAACTCACTGCTGCCACCCAGTTTCAAGAAGAGGCATTACCTAAATCTGACCCTCCTGTGAAGAAGAAATGAACCTTGTGATTGTCCTCTTCCAGGTCAGCAGTGGTAAATACCCGGGGCTGATGTGGGACGACGATTCCAAAACAAGGTTTCGTATCCCGTGGAAGCACGCCGGGAAACAAGACTTCCGCAAGGACGAGGACGCCGCCATCTTTAAAGTAAAAACACGCCCCCACAGCCAGTACTTGTACCTGTATCTCACATAATCAGCCTGCATGGTAATGACTGTCTTTGCCCAAGTCTTACTCAGATGGTTTGACCAAGCTGAAACCCATGTAGTCTCATATTCAGCCTATTTAGTCCACCAGTATGGACCTAACAAGGACCCAAGAAGAAAGCCCACATTAATGAACCTATATGGTCCATTTCTTCATGTATGCAAGATTAAGCTGCACTAAGACATGCAAATTGTCGGTAGATGTTCAGTTTCACCTGGAAATACTTGGAAATTAATGGTTCAGATCATCAAATCATAAGCTGAGTTCTGTGTTTGGCCTCCTGGCTGCTGAGTGAAGTAACCGGACTCTTTATTGAAGCTAGCTCCGGCTTTAAACAACACAAGGAGATAAAAGTCTCCCCCATGTCTGTATCTACTTCTTTAAACATGCATCATATATGATCAATGCAGAATGAAGAAGTGCTGGGAGAGGTGTGAATTCTCAGGGAAATGAATCCTCGAGTCACCAAGTCCAGTGTTTTGCCTCCAAACTGCTGAGTCAGAGCTGAAGGATGTTAGTGTTGGCTTCAGACCCGAAGAGGAAAATAAAGCGTCCTCTCCATGAGTCTGGTGCTTCGGGGTGAGGGGAGGACACCACAGTCGGTCGTATTTATCCACCGGCATTGTTCAAATTGTGTTTCCTGCTTCCAGCACTTTGGTCAGACAACACCAGCGAGAGCTTTAAAGCGGACACTACCCTCCTGAGTTAGGTCACCAGGTGGCAGGAAGCCAAACAGCGGCTTCAGTTTATGACTTGAGGCGCTGCCAACGTTAACTTAAACGCATCTGCGGCTGCAACTGTGCAGTCACTTATCACATTTTGATAAACTGTGCAGTCAGGCTCTAGAAGATCAATTTTATTTATTTACTACCTGCATAGAAACCTCAACGATGTCCGCAGGTTTCCGTCTCTTCAGCAGTGTGCCTCTCTCCTGCAGGCCTGGGCCGAGTTCAAGGGGAAGCTGACGGACGGCACGCAGGACAACCCGGCCAACTGGAAGACCCGTCTGCGCTGCGCCCTCAACAAGAGCCCCGAGTTCGAGGAGGTGACGGAGCGGGCGCAGCTCGACATCTCCGAGCCGTACAAAGTCTACCGCCTGGTCCCGATCGGCGAGCAGGGTGAGGACACCCGACCACGGCGGAGAACATGCCTCCAGTTTAAAGCAGTGTGAGCAGAAAAATCAAGAAAAAAAAAAACAAACGACCAAAAACACTAATTTCCTGTTTTCTGAGACATTAAGAACAAATCCCAAAGTCCAAGCGAGTGTCAGTCTTATTCCTCAACATCATCGCTTCAGAGACTCAAACATTCGGTGTTTGCATAGTTTTCTTTAAAGAAGCAGTCACAGATCGTAAAAGTAGTTGAAACTGTCACTAAACACTGAAAAAAATCTTACAATTACAGTCTCCTCTGGGAGTTAAAACTGGATGCATCATGTTTTTAAAGAAAACTGTCAAATCTACCCTGCAGGAGTTACTTTTCTGAATCTTTGCTATATTTAGATTAAACCGCTGCGTCTTTGCAAAGCTCAAATCATCAAGCGTCTGACCAAAGTCCAGTTTGCATAGCGCCAACGCATTTAACAAATGGATAAAATGACAGTCAAAACTGTTTCCTTCTGCTTTTTGTTTTCTTTTTGCACTCTTTGAGAGAAAAACTTGATAAGGTAGATAAAAGCTTTCAGATTTAACCTTCAGAAGTCCTGCATGACAAAATTTGATGCATCTTCACTACTTTTACATGTATAAACAACAATTTTTCATCATTTGAGCTCAAATCATCAAACATTTGACAGGAGTTCTTAAACAAACAGTGAGACTTTATAAAAGAAATTTAAAAAAAAATTGCTTTAAACAAATGATAATTGACAATAAGTGTCAATTCTTGAAGAGTCATTGTTGAAGGTTGTCAGCTGTAGCCTGCAGAAGCTCATGCATGAGTCACGTCGCTCTGTTTTCCAGCTGCTGCACAAATAAAGTGAGTCATGAGCCGCGAGCAGAGGTCAGAGTGTGGATCAGGGTCGCCGTCGTCGTGTCTTCACACCATGGAGACAGACAGATGTTTTCAGCCCTCTGGTGTGTGTTTCAGGTTTGTTGCCGCCTGAGAAGAAGAAGAGAGAAAAAGTCAGCAGGAGGTCGAAGAGACGGCGGAGCAGCAGCAGCGACTCGGAGAGCGAAGACGTCAGCCCGGCGCAGCAGATCAAAACCGAGGAGGCGACGCCACAGCCGGTGAGTCCACCGGGTCTCTACCATTGCATTGTAAGAGGTTTTCCTCCAGCAGCACAATCAAAAACCAATAATATTTAGTGATTGAAACTGTGTTGGACATGAAGCAGCTGGTGACTCTCCTCACAGTGTTTTTTCCTCTTCCTCGCTGTCTGTGTTCAGGACTGTGTGCAGCAGAGCGACAGCCCCGTTCAGACCCAGCAGTGTGTTCAGAACATCAACGTAATACGGAGCGACGGTGAGTTCAAGGCCCTTCGATCATCTGTACAGTTTCATCATCTTTTGATGCTTTTAGCTATTTTAACAATACCTGTGATTTGATTTTTTTGCTCTTGTAGTGGCAGTGTTGGACTTGCGGATCGAGGAGAACGTCCCCGCCCCTGCAGCAGGTAATCAAGAGGAAGACATGTTGAAGAAATTGGTTGTTTTCACTCCTGTGCCGATCACTCATCGGCCCGTATCGTCTCCACCTCTTCAGTCCAGGACTCCTTCGACATCTCCGTCCACTACTTAGGCCACGAGGTTCTCAAGTGCTTCATCCAGGGCGCCAACGTGCGGATAACGTACCTGCCGTCCTCGGTCATCCCGTCCACGCCGGCGGCCCTGAGCAGCCGCTTCCCCCGCATCCCGCTGCCTGAGCCGCCCTCCTCGCTGCCGCCAGGCCCCGAGCTGCAGGCGCTTTACACGCTGCTGCCCTTCATGGAGCGCGGCGTGGCGCTCACCTATGAAGAGAAGGGCGTGTACGGCAAGAGGTTCTGCCAGGGGCGGGTCTTCTGGACGGGGCCGCACACCACCAGCCCGGCGCTCCTGAAGATGGAGAGGAACACGGAGCCGGTCTTGCTCTTCAGCAAAGAAATCTTCAAGCAGGGTGAGTCAGGACAGAGTGCCAAAACTGGAACTTTAAAACCCAAATCTTTGGCCTTTCTAACCACCTCCCCCTCTCCTTCCTGTCCTCGTCAGATCTGGACGCCTTCCGGTCGAACGGCGGCGAGCCTCCGAAGTGCACCATCACACTTTGTTTTGGAGAAGAGCTGAAAAACCAGGAGGACCCGTCCAGCAAGCTCATCATCGTGCAGGTGAACACTTTATTCAATCAACATCATCCCCGGATCAACAGAAGAGAAGCGCCGCTGAGGTCCAATGCCTTTGTAAAACACTGTCTAAATTTAGCAGCACAAAAGAGAACCATGCAGGCCTCTCTGTGTGGAGTTTGCATATTTTTCAATACTGTAAACATTTCAGTTTATATATAGTATCAATCTAAATTATGGAAAAGTGGCAGTTTTAAAATGTGTGATAGTTTTAGAATTTTTCGATAAAATATCAACATTTAGAATGTATGGACATTTTTCTGTCGTGTGCAGATCAACCTCCCCTGGGCGGAGAAGCAGGTTCAGAAGGCGAGCTCCATCCGCAACTCCATATCCCTCCTGCACTCTCTGGCCAGCCAGTCTCCTCTGGGGGAAATCACCCTCAACCTGGTGGAGGTGCTGCCGGACGCCGTCGTCTGCGATGCGGTGTGAACCCAGCCAACCGTCTGTCACTCGTCACTGAGTTTTGTTTTTGTTTTTATTTTTTTTTTAAGTTTAAAGAGCCCCGTTTTCAAAATGACAACTTTTATATAATGAAGAAGCTCTTATTCATTCCAGAGCTACAGCAGATTAAAAAATATCTCACTTTATAATTGGACTTGTTGCACACTGATAATGGATGTAGTTTTTTTTCGAGGGTGAGTGAAATCACCTTAAAAGAGTAGTTTAATTGTCTGTAAACACTAAAAGTGCTTGATGTTAGTGATGTTCAACCTGTGGATAGTTTAAAATCATATTTTTGTTAAAAGATCTGTTTTGTTTTTTTTGTCTTTTGTTTTAAAAGGTCACAAGTCTGAAAAGCTAAAAAAAAAAAAATGTTGTTTTTATACTATAAATACAAACTTAACCATCCAATAAAGGAAGACGCACCATGACAAGTAGAAGTAGCTCAGTATAACAGTAGCAGCGGTGACAGATAATCCTCAAAGGATCTATCATCTTTATGCAAACAAAGCTTGTATACTCATGTGGGTTATTAGTCTTTTAATACATTAAAAAGTGTCACACAGAGGCAAAATGCAGCAGGAAGGAAGAGTTGAGTGCTGCCGATCAGGAATCATGTCTTTTACGTTCAGTGCATTTTCATTATTTTAGATCATTAATATCAGGAACTACTTGACACACAGTGGGCTCTAGGTTAGTGTAACATGTCCCGTTTACATGACGGCGCCTCCAAGTGAAAAGTTGCACAATCTCTACCTGAAGTGTTGTTTTAGCACGGCTGTCGAGTAAACAGACGCCCAACACGCAACAAAGTGTTGCGTTTTCACTTGAAAATGTCACATAAACAGGGCCTTGAAGCCGTTAAAATCTTTTACAGTAGCAAAGAAAAGTACCAAGCAGACTTTAGTGGTAGAAATATCATGAATATTACGAAGCTGAAGCTCTGAATGTTTGTTTTTCCAGATCATCTCTCCTGGCTCATGCTAATTGCTGTCATATTCAACAGTTACTCAGGCAGGTTGATGATTTGACTCACTGCACCATCTGGTGGTGCAAACCTGCATTACAAGGCTGATGGAGTTGGTTGACTTGAAAACCTCTTGAGATTTCACTATGACATGATGATTATTCCCTTGTTTGGACCAAAATAAATGCCAACTGCCCCTTAGAAGGCATCATCATGCAGCAGGAACAGGCATTAAACAGAGAAAAGAGAGGAGCTCATGGTGCTGGTTAAAAGAAGATGTTACCGTCTTGGTTTTTAGCCACCTCAAAACAACACTCTGACTTAGTTTTGTGCAAGAATTTATATCAAAACTGTGTTTTAACCATGTCCTGACAGTACGCGGCCACATGCGAGTTTTCCTTTTCAATATCCTGACCAGAAACCAAACGTTTTGAGCTTCAGCACACCGACGCTTCCCGCCGGGTGTCTTCGTACCGTGCTGCCTCAGTTACTCTGTAAAGCACAAACTATGAAAATACACAAAACTGGAGCGCAACTGAACAGTAACAATGCCAGTGGATGATCTGTCCTTGAAATGAGCAGGGTGGTGTTGGGCTGGACCACAAGGCACACGCTGCATTTGTGGGAACGGAAACGTTAGATGGAAGACCGGAGATACTAAGATGTAAATATTGTGTTATTTATGTGTGTGAGTCCTTGTTCAGCGGAGAACAATAAACATCTTCCTGGAGTCTGTGCAGCAGGTGTGGTTGTGTTTGAGCAGGGCGGTTAAACTCGGGCGCCGCCTCTCAGTCTTAGATGTTCCCGTTGGCCGGCGAGGCGAGCTCCGAGATCTTGGTGTTGAGTTTCTGATTGGTCCAGTCCTGTGTGATGTCGTCCAAGTGGCTGTCGAAGTCCACCAGCAGCGAGTGATCACCCGACTCCAGCATCTGGGAGGCGATGGCCCGGGTCTCCTCCCACTGCCGCAGCATGATCCTGAGGAGCCACAACACAGAGCCTCACTCACCACAGGAAAAACAGAGGTCAGGGTCTGATGCTTCTAGAATCCCATCACATTTAGACGCAGAGAGCCAGGCTCGCTGCAGGACTGCACACGAAGAAGAAAAAACATGTTTTTGTTCTTCCAAAGACTTTAAACTGTAAAGGGGGGGGCTACACTGGAATGCAGTTTATCGAAGCGAAACCTTGAGAAGCACAGTCAGGAGACGGCCATCAGACATGACCTTCACCAGGGCAGTCTCACTCCTGAATCTCAAAACAGGCTGAGCCTCGTGGTTAAATCAAAACACATCATGAAAGTAGCTGTTAATGCAAAAGAACGTTTTGCCATTTCATTTTACTGCAAGAGTTGAGAGTCACCTCTAATAGTAATCCAGCTCGGCCATCTGTCCATTAGAATGTGTGTGTACTTGCCATTATTAATGTTTATGGTGTGTTACGTGTGTAGTTTCCATGTAAACAGAGGTCGATTTCAAAATGTGTCAACGTTTCTGACATGAAAACCTAATATGTTACATAAATGGTTTTAGACACCAGATCCTCTCTAAAGGATTTTTTTTTTTGTGTGTGATTGTGGTGGAAAACAAGTGATAGTGCTAAAGACACTACTTCAGTTATGAAGAGGAGGCTGAAATCTACACACTGCTTATTGGTGATTGGTTATGTCATTGGCGTACTGATCTACCATTGGTGTGACTGATCAGACCATCCGGCGTCCTCTCAACCATCAACGACTCGACTCTTACGTGTGTTTGTCTTTGAGGATCCACCTGGAGTCTTTGCGCTCGTACATGACGATGGGAGGAACCCGATAGTCCGGAGACATCTTACTGCCGTCCAGCTGCCGAGCACAACAGGAAGACACGGGGCCATCAGTGAACCGATTGTTTCAGCAGCTTCGGTTTTATGTCTGTTTTTCTTACCATCAACAAAACGGCGTTGTCAAACTGCTCGGCGATCTTATCGGCGATCTTCAGCGCACACGGGGTCGGGCTGTGGGAGAAACAAAGAGAGTGGTGGTGGTATTCTACCGGTCTCAAAGTGTTTTACGCTGACAAGTCAGACCACAATCTCTTAAAAGGCCCATTAAAGTGAGTTTGACGGTGAGGTGAGGTGGTTTACAAGACATTTAGGAGGTCGACACACAGTTTGAAGGGAGGTTTTCAAAGTTTCTTGGACTGCTGCTGCTTGTCAGAGTCCATTAGAACTGCACGATATCAAGTAAACATAAGTGATCTGATGTCTGCAGGTTTGATGAGCTGCATGTTACAAAGTCGACAAACAGACTCATCATCTCTGGTGGCACGAGAGAAAATGTTAGGGACCCCCATTTGAAGCCACTCAGAAATATACAGAGAGAATCTTCAAGGTCCCAAGATCTCACCTGTTATCTGACGCACAAGAGTTGGCTTGGTAGTATCCCACAATCCTCTGCTGAGTCTGTGAGCACCACACATCCACCTGCAGGGAGAGGAAAGGCAGCTGTCAAACATCAGAGGCGCCATATTGGACGAGCATGAGAGAATATCATGAAGAGTATGAAATTACACTGCGGCAATGAAGCAAAACACTATTCAACTTGTGCCTTTTTAAGTTGCAACTTCCTGTCTGGTCGATGTTGTCCGCACAACTCGACATACTCAAGAATGATAGGCAGATCGTACCCGAGATGATCTGTCTATTACCTGAACTTGAATATGCGCTTCATCGGTGACCCTAAATTACCCTGTGATGGACTGGCGATCTGTCATGTTTATCTTGTCTCCTCTCAGCCAAAGGTCCTACCTGTGTGAGGGCCAGCTGGGTGATGGGAGCCAGTGGCAGGTGAGAGTGCAGCAGCGGAACGCAGTCCGTCACGCAGACAGCGCCCCCTGCCGGGCTCGACGACAGCAGCAGGCCGTTGATGCTGCACCGGGGGAACAGACAGGCGTGCAGGTACATCTTCACGTAAGCCCGACAGGAGAGCTCCACCTCGCCCATGACGACTCCTGCAACAGGCACGGACACGGATGGGTTATGAGGCACGCCAACATCTCGCGCAACAATGTCTATAAGGACATCAAGGCACAATCTCCACGTTCGGTAGCTAACTGTGGCTCACTGAGCTACCAGCCGCATTAGCAGGGGAGCTAACAACCAGCGGCTAAAATACATCTTCTTACCTGGGAAATAAAACTTTAAATCAAAAGTTGGAGCTTGGAGAAGCAGATATTCATTCAAAGATGCTTCAATCTAACGTGGAAGGTCCTGTTTACAGATCTGTGTCGGTTCTCTGCTTCACTGACGGTCACACAAGGCTTCCTGTCAGCTGCTTGTAGTCCCGCCCCTTGAATTCAAACCAACATCTGATTGGCTGATATATTGAGTTGTTGTATTATGATTGGAGTGACGTAACTGTCAATCATTTCACACGCTGTCATATATTTTTTTTTCCAGTAGTGCGACCTCTACAGGACAGGATGAATTATGCAATAAAATGTAAAAGGTCAGAAATCTATGAAACAAGTCAGGATTCCCCCAGGAGATGCACAGGATGTGAGAGAACAGCGGATGAGCACAGAATTTCACAAACAGATAAGAAATATTGAGAAGCTATTTCAGTTTGTTTATTTTAATAGTACAACTTTTCTTCCTCTCAACCTTAGTGTTCACCACCTGTATCTCCACCTTTGTCAACTTGGACAAAGTATCCAGGTTCTTCTCCATGAGTGCTGTTTTCTCAAACAGGAAGTTGGTGGCTTCATCCTCTTTCTCCTTTATGAGTAGCCTCATCTTGTCCTGCTGCTCCTGATAGAGAGCTGAGATTTTTGCAGCCACCTCCTCCCTCGTGGCTCAGCACTCCTCCCACTCTTTCTTGGAGTCTTTCAGAAGGTTATTTCCAGCATGAGACACTCCACTCTACTCTCCTGTCATGCTTTTTGTGGAGAGCAGTCTGTTTTCTCCTCCTGTCAGCTTGTAAAATGATGGTAGAGATCACTGTACTCTGCAGCCTGCTGGATGCTGAAGATCAAGACATTCAAAGCTCAAGGAAAAATTGTATAATTAGTTTTTTTTTAAATGATTTCTTAATTAAGAAATTCACTACAAAAGTATTTAAAACATACCAATTGCATTGCCTCCAAGCTGTCTAAAGTCTCCTAAACTGGGAACCTGTGTGACACTCTCCAAAGTGCCGAAAGGGGCTGATGGGAAGAATGCTATGTTACACAATGTTACTCATTACGTATTTAATCTGAATCAATATCCTAGATTACAAATTCGGGAAATCTTTCAAGAAATAAATATTTTCTTTTTAGAATTTTTCAGAATTTTCAACTCGGTTAGGGTTTTTCTGAAATTTTCTGGACTAGGTTTTCATGATTCAAAGAGAATTCTATGGAAAAACAATGTGTTCATTGTGTTTTAAAGCAACACTAAGGAACTTTCAGTTTTCGTTGATTTTGGCAGCGCCAATGGACAAAAGCGGTAGTGTTTTGCCTGAACGAATACTACAGTTCCTATGAGGACTAGCGCGTGGTGTTGTAAAATGCTGCTCCCGGTGGCATGCTGTCGGACTGAACTTGCCTACATTTGTTTCCAGTGGCTGTGTGAAGGACGGATAGCGACGAGGTAATGAATCTAATGGTGGCTAAACAATGTTATATCATGATGTGACGCATGCCATAAAGCAGTCCGCACATTTGGAGTTTTTTAGTGTGCAGGGTTCCTACCACCCTCCTCACAGTTTCTTTGTCCAAGTGAAAGCAATACTGACGTCCTCAGCCCGTGACAGAGGGGTCATTCAACTAGTTGTAAGTCGATGTATCATCACAAAAGATATTAAAATGTTTTAAGGTTGAAAAGTTCCTTAGTGTCACTTTAACTGAACCACAGGCAAATTTCTAGAAATGAATCTATGCAATTATTACTTTTAGAGATTTAATTCCCCAATATCAGGGTGTCTGAAGTCTAATTCAAAATATTGGAGCAAGACCAGAAATACCACTCCAATATTGACATCTGTTAAATCTAGAATTTAAACTCATTTTGATTTTTAAAGCCCTTATCCAGTCTGCAAAATATCTTAAATGCTGTTTTACCTCATCAGTGCAGAACACTGGCCTACTTTAGGGTTTCGGTTTTTAAGAAAGGCAGACCTTTATCAGACTCATTTTGAACCAGCTCCCAGTGTCATTCCATTTGGCAGGCGGTCTCTTGTAAGGTTTGTTTAAAAAGGATTTATTCAGACCACCTCAGACCATTTAGTTAGGCTGCTGGTAGATTTTTTTTTTCTGGGGTTCTTCCCTACTCTACACAGCAGTTCCACCATCCTGCAGGATCCAACAGTGGACTTTAGGTTTGTGGTCCTGAGACCGAGACAAATCTACAGATAGCGGATTAGTGACAGTTTGTTGCTTGCTTGTTTTTTCCCCCTCATAATTTATAGCCCCAAACCAAACAATAGAAAGCTACCACCTCCAAGCCTTTTCTGCAAAGTTTCTTCCTGAGGCTCGTTAGTCAACTCCAGAGGGTTATTTGAAAAATTAAGGACGTTTTCCCATCACCTAAACACACTTGTGGAATTGTTAATCTCTGCACAATTACTTTGTGATAACTTCAATTTGGTGCTGCATAAATTAAACTGAAGACAGTGGTCAGTGCAATGCTGGCACCAAAATGCCTTTGAGGTTTTAGATTGCGTCCAACACTGGTGGCATTTAATTGTCATGGAAAAGTCATAGGAGGCCCTGTCAGAACTCCGAGCAGGTGTTCTTTGTTCGAAAATTGTCAGAGGGAATCCAACTCAACAAATATCACTACCAAGCTCAGTGAAAACACCCTCAATGGTCTATAATTCAAGGAAATGCAGTGAAATTATATGCTCACAATCTTATTCTTAGTATGAAAATGGGCAATACGTTCTACAGCATCTGCTCAACTTGAAACTATGCACCAATGGGCTCGAGTTACAAGATGTGCCGACTCATTCAAATGAGTGTGATCTGTGACCATATGAAATTTGAAAGACAAAGAAATGATGATACAGTACATTTATTATGATTAAGTTCAGAGCATTACTTGAACATGAATCAGCCAGGTATCTTCAGTATCAGTACCTAGAACAAACAGAGGATTAATGTCACACCAGGGTGGAGGCATTATCATATAAGTTTCAGTGCCTTACCTCAGAAGGTTTAAAAACCTGGAGAATCATGGTGAACCCAATGACGGAGCAGAAGCTGCTGGGGTTATTGCCACTTTAGGTGGGAGCAACTGTGGCTTTTGCAGTTGCTTGGGCTGGTGGCGCTTCTCATATACAGGTACTGGCTTTTCGACCCCTTTGCCGGACACCAGGGGACGCTGCCTCGGGAAGCCGGACACCAGGGGACGCTGCCTCGGGAAGCCGGACACCAGGGGACGCTGCCTCGGGAAGCCGGACACCCACACGAGTGGACGTTGGGTGAGCGGACGTTTGCTCATCTTGTAACGAAGTTTCTGTGGTAGTCTAGGTGGATAGTTCAACACCCTGTGCCTCTGAATTGGGTAGCTTGGTCTACGACGATACTGTGGCCACTGGGGTCTCTTAACATGTTTCAGCCGGTAAATGTTAAACCTGGGTTTTTGGGAGCGGTTGGGCATCATAATGGGAACCTGGGAATCCTGAGGCGGTCGTGCAGGTGCTTGAGGCCGTGTAGGGAAGCGTGGAGGCTGGGGACCCTGGGCAGGAGCCGGCTGCGGAGGCTGGGGACCCTGGGGCCGGGCACCCTGGGCAGGAGCCGGCTGCGGAGGCTGGGGACCCTGGGGCCGGGCACCCTGGGCAGGAGCCGGCTGCGGAGGCTGGGGACCCTGGGGCCGGGCACCCTGGGCAGGAGCCGGCTGCGGAGGCTGGGGACCCTGGGGCCGGGCACCCTGGGCAGGAGCCTGATGCCATGGAGGGAACTGAGGGGGCTGGGGACCCCGGTCAGGACTGGGCTGCAGAGGCTGGGGACCCTGGGGCCGGGCACCCTGGGCAGGAGCCTGATGCCATGGAGGGAACTGAGGGGGCTGGGGACCCCGGGCAGGAGTGGGCTGCAGAGGCTGGTGACCCTGAGGCCATGATGGTGGTAATGTGGGTGCCTGAGGCCATGGGGGAGACTGGGGACCCTGCGGCCGGGGAGCCTGGGTCTGTGAAGGTGGTATTGTGGGTGCCTGAGGCCATGGAAGATACTGGGGAGGCTGCGGCGGACGGTTCGCCTGACCGGGGACAAACTGCGGGGGAGACTGGGGCGGACGGTTCGCCTGACCGGGGACAAACTGCGGGGGAGACTGGGGGCCCTGCGGCGGACGGTTCGCCTGACCGGGGACAAACTGCGGGGGAGACTGGGGGCCCTGCGGCGGACGGTTCGCCTGACCGGGGACAAACTGCGGGGGAGACTGGGGGCCCTGCGGCGGACGGTTCGCCTGACCGGGGACAAACTGCGGGGGAGACTGGGGGCCCTGCGGCGGACGGTTCGCCTGACCGGGGACAAACTGCGGGGGAGACTGGGGGCCCTGCGGCGGACGGTTCGCCTGACCGGGGACAAACTGCGGGGGAGACTGGGGGCCCTGCGGCGGACGGTTCGCCTGACCGGGGACAAACTGCGGGGGAGACTGGGGGCCCTGCGGCGGACGGTTCGCCTGACCGGGGACAAACTGCGGGGGAGACTGGGGGCCCTGCGGCGGACGGTTCGCCTGACCGGGGGCAAACTGCGGGGGAGACTGGGGGCTCTGCGGCGGGCGGTTCGCCTGACCGGGGGCAAACTGCGGGGGAGACTGGGGGCCCTGCGGCGGGCGGTTCGCCTGCTCGGGGGCAAACTGCGGGGGAGACTGGGGAGGCTGTGGCGGACGGTTCGCCTGACCAGGGACAAACTGCGGGGGAGACTGGGGACCCTGCGGCGAGCGGTTCGCCTGACCGGGGACAAACTGCGGGGGAGACTGGGGGCCCTGCGGCGGACGGTTCGCCTGACCGGGGACAAACTGCGGGGGAGACTGGGGGCCCTGCGGCGGACGGTTCGCCTGACCGGGGACAAACTGCGGGGGAGACTGGGGGCCCTGCGGCGGACGGTTCGCCTGACCGGGGACAAACTGCGGGGGAGACTGGGGGCTCTGCGGCGGACGGTTCGCCTGACCGGGGACAAACTGCGGGGGAGACTGGGGGCTCTGCGGCGGACGGTTCGCCTGACCGGGGGCAAACTGCGGGGGAGACTGGGGACCCTGCGGCGGGCGGTTCGCCTGACCGGGGGCAAACTGCGGGGGAGACTGGGGACCCTGCGGCGAGCGGTTCGCCTGACCAGGGACAAACTGCGGGGGAGACTGGGGACCCTGCGGCGAGCGGTTCGCCTGACCAGGGACAAACTGCGGGGGAGACTGGGGACCCTGCGGCGGACGGTTCGCCTGACCAGGGACAAACTGCGGGGGAGACTGGGGACCCTGCGGCGGACGGTTCGCCTGACCAGGGACAAACTGCGGGGGAGACTGGGGACCCTGCGGCGGACGGTTCGCCTGACCAGGGACAAACTGCGGGGGAGACTGGGGACCCTGCGGCGGACGGTTCGCCTGACCAGGGACAAACTGCGGGGGAGACTGGGGACCCTGCGGCGGACGGTTCGCCTGACCAGGGACAAACTGCGGGGGAGACTGGGGACCCTGCGGCGGACGGTTCGCCTGACCAGGGACAAACTGCGGGGGAGACTGGGGACCCTGCGGCGGACGGTTCGCCTGACCAGGGACAAACTGCGGGGGAGACTGGGGACCCTGCGGCGGACGGTTCGCCTGACCAGGGACAAACTGCGGGGGAGACTGGGGACCCTGCGGCGGACGGTTCGCCTGACCAGGGACAAACTGCGGGGGAGACTGGGGACCCTGCGGCGGACGGTTCGCCTGCTCGGGGACAAACTGCGGGGGAGACTGGGGAGGCTGCTGTGGACCGTTAGCCTGACCGGGGACAAACTGCGGGGGAGACTGGGGAGGCTGCAGCGGACGGTTAGCCTGACCAGGGACAAACTGCGGGGGAGACTGGGGACCCTGCGGCCGGGGAGCTTGACCAGGAGAAATTGGAAGAGACCGGGGATTCTGAGGCAGACTAAGACTATACAGTTGAGACTGGGGATCCTCAGGCAATCCAAACGGAAATGGGAGAGACGGGGGACCCTGAGGTGGCTGGGCTGGAACTTGGCTCGCCTCTACTGTGTTGTCGAAGACCCTGGACACCTGTTGTGGCTGTGACAGGAAGCCCTCTTTTTGGGATGTGTGAGGCCACTGAAGTGAAGAACCAAGTGTCTGGGGCTTTTGTGGCCATTTGAGCCAATAAGCAGGCTGTTGTGGCATCTGTGCTTGGGGTATGACCCACGGCAGCTGGTTTGCTACCTGTGAAAAATCATAGGAATAAGATTCATTTCCACAGCAATGCCATACATCATGTTTTTGGCTTGCACTTGGACAGTTAATTACCTCATCTGCATTGAAGTTTGAATCATCACTTCCAAGTGGTCCCATATTCCATGAAGATTTATTTCCAGTGTGAAACCTACGCAGCTGTGACTGATAGCCCACACCAGGCACCCCCTCATCTTCATGCTTCTCAGCGGATCCAATTCTGAAGGCTATCGTTCACACATTTTAGTTTAAGCAGACAATGAATTCTTTAATTTTCTCAAACTTACCATTTGCATGATGTCTTCCAACTGCTAGTAAGGATAGCAGCAGCCACCTAGGACACAGACACCTGGGTTAATGCATGCTTATTCAGTTTCAAATCAAAAGCCAACTTCAAGGAAATGTTTGGAGACTTACGATAAGGGAAAGCCCATGGCTTCAGCCTCAGTCAGCTGAAGACTCCGTCAACCAGTAATCTCTGCAGCCTTGCAGATTCTTTATATACCTTTCTCTGTTAAGTAATGAGATTCAGGTGTGAGTAGTTACAGGTAGGTGTGGCCAATTGTTGGGTTTGCAGGGAAAGCTCACTGCATTGAAGGAAACTGAAAATGGAGTTGAAATATAGACAGATTGTGACAAAACATTGTGACAAACATTTCCTGCACTTTATTTTCAACAATCAGCAGACCAGACCTTTGTCATTGCTGACTGCAGACCCTGTTGATTTTAACTCAAGTCTTCAAATTGATCATTGTAAATCAATGTACTCTTTGAAGGCAGAATAATCTAAGCCAATGAGGGATACTGAAAGTATTTTTTAAATACATTGCATAAGGTATATTAAAAAAAAGGTAGGATATTTTAATATATTTCCCATTTTGTGATTAGACAAAACTGCCTCACATGGAATCTGCACTGCCATTTTTTTCAGCCTCCAATTAGCAAAAGTGCCATTTGGAGACTGATTGCACTATTAAAAATAAAGCACATTGAAGTGAGTCAATGTGGAGAATTGCAGATTTAGATAGATAGATAGATAGACAGACAGATAGATAGATAGATAGATAGATACTTTATTAATCCCGAAGGAAATTATGCAATAGTAGTCTGTTGCCCACATTCATAAACCCAGAAATAGAAATAAAGTTAAAAAGTACAATTAAAAGGACAACTAGCAACAACCATAATAAATAAATCCAACATTAAAAAGTCAAGTGCTACTCCATAAGGTGCTATGAAGTAAAAGTTTAAGTTAAGCACTAAAAAGCAAAGTTCAGGACCAGCATCAGACTCTCCTGCTCCTTCCTGAAGTGGCTGCGTTATACAGCCTGATGGCACGAGGGACAAAAAAGTTTTTAAGTCTTTCGGTGGAGCAGCACAATGAAAGGTACCTGGAGCTAACAGAGCCCCTTTGCCCAGAGACCACAGGATTTAGGGGGTGGCTCTGATTGGACAGGATCGCCCTGATAGAGCGTCCTCTGCTCCACCACCTTTTCCACAGAGTCCAGGCCGAGTCCAACCACAGAGCCAGCTTTTCTTTTAGCCTGTTCAGCCTTAGAGTGTCCCTTTTCTTGGCGTTGCCCCCCCAGCACACAACAGCATAAAAAAGAACACTAGATAAAATAGACTGGTAGAACATGTACAGTAGCTTAGAACAGACTCTAAAGGACGCCAGCCTTCTTAAGAAATACATCCTGCTCTGCGCCTTCTTGTACACAGCATCCATGTTTGCTGCCCAGCTCAGACTGTTGTCCATCTGCAGCCCCAGATACTTGTAGGTGGAGACCACCTCCACCTCAGATCCACTGATGTTAATGGGCTGTAGAGCAGGGGGTGCCCAGTGGAAATCCAGCACCAGCTCCTTTGTTTTAGAGGTGTGCAACTGGAGCTTGTTGCGCTGGGACCACTCCACAAAGTCCCAGGCCCCTGTACTCCCCCTCCTCACCCTCCCTAATACACGCCACAATAGCAGTGTTATCAGAGAACTTCTGCATGTGGCATGTATCTGAGTTATACTGGAAGTCAGAGGTGTAAAGAGTGAAGAGGAGGGGCGAGAACACTGTGCCTTGAGGTGCTCCAATGCTGCAGGTCAGTGTTGAGGACCTACAGCCCCCCCATTCGGACAAACTGTGGTCTGTTAGTCAGAAAATCCGAAATCCAGGTCACGAGGTGGGGGTCCACAGCCATGATGTTCAGTTTTTCCTGGAGAAGGCTGGGATGGATGGTATTAAAAGCACTAGAGAAGTCGAAGAATAGCATCCCCACCACGCAACCCCCAACATCCAGGTATGTGAGGGCACGGTGTAGGAGGTTGAGGACGGCATCCTCCACTCCCACCTTCTCCTGATAAGCAAACTGGAGGGGGTCCAGTCCTCCCAGCACTTGAGAGTGTACAATCCACAGGACCAGTCGCTCCAGTGTCTTCATAACGTGCGACGTGACTGCGACTGGCCTGTAGTTTATTTGTAATTTTTTTTATTTTATAGGCAGATTCATGTGGGATTTCATATTAAGGCAAAGAACCAGGACTTCTCATGGCTTTTTTTTTCTTGCCACTGTCCCAGAAAGGCCACCTTTCTGTCCACAGATGACTAATTGTCATCCTGTGGACAGAATCTCCCACCCAAGCTGTGGATGTCCGCGCCGCCAGCAAGACTGAGTCACTTTGCTGCTCTCTCTGAGTGACCCATTGTCCCGAGCTCTGAGGTCGGGTGGACACCTGTCTTGGTAGGTTTGCCGTTTTACTATAATACATTTTTGAATGATAGATTGAGCAGCGGTCTGACAGATGTTGACAGGTGGAGATACTTTATATTCCAACCCAATAACTATTGCCGATCTATTCATTAAGTTTCATTTTGGTGTTTGTTCAGCATTCTCTAACAAACCTTTGAGTATACATTACACACAAGTAGACTTCACAATTTATGTAACTTGTGAAGGCAATAAGCTACACTGAATTTTATTTGAGTATCAGTACAGTTTTTAGTTGGATAAATTTAAAGTAGCACTTTCTTTCCAGCCTTAATTGTACTCTATTGTGTTGACCTAGCACATGAAAATAAAACTAGTTCAGTTTGTGGTGTAGCAAAAAAAGTTCACGGCCTATGAAGGCCCTGTATATGGATTATGTCCCAGCGGCTAATGTATCAAGACATTAAACAGCCTCTAAATATCAATTCAAATACGTATATAAGATCCACATGGATACCCAGTGGCCATAAAAATGAGAACATGCCAAATAAAACGATAAGACCCTTTTAAGAAACTAAAGTAGACCTCTGAAACTTCCCAGCTTGAGCCGTCTCAATGAGGGAATGCCTGCTGAACCAAAATATGAAAATGCAGACTGCCCAATTTTCCATGTTGTCATGTGGAGACCCCAGTCCTGCATGCAGCTGGGCTGTCCACCCCCCCCCCCCCCCCCCCGCGCCCCCCCCAAAGAGTTTCATATCTTCACAATACAAGTGATACTCATGTGACTGGTTGTCACAATGCAGAGTTACCCTCTTGCACCACTGGCTCTGGGAAAAATAAGGACTCATTTGTGTGCATTCAAAAAAAACTAAACAGGCAATTTAATGACTGGGTATTCTTGAAAAACAAATATACACAGTTTGAATTACAAATGCAGAATCCCATGCTTTACAATTATACAACTCAGATGTGGCACAATGTAAACTTTGTAGATCATGCTCGGTAGCAAAACCATTTAATCTTAATTTTTCATAAACATTTCACAAACGGATCTGGTTAAAGAACACAATTTCTTTTTGTCATGTCAGGTCACCCCCCCCCCCCCCCCAAATTACCAACATGTTTCTTATGAAACATAAATGTGTGCAGGACTAGCTTAGGTTAACAGGTGAATTTCAGATTTAACTCCACTAAACCTTGCCTGCAAACTTTTATAGTTACATTGACCTTGCCGTCAAGAATCATGCCAAAACTGAGCACTTCTTCAAAAACAAAAACATAAGATGCCATGCAATTCCAGAATAAGTTATTTTAATAGGTCAGCGAAGGTTCAGCGTCCTCCGTGTGCCTAAAACAGAACATAAGGATTAAAGCATGAACAGTGGGAGAATGCTGAATTGTTGACTGAAAGTACATACCCTGTCCATTGCTCCTCGTGACTTGGCTTTAATCACACCTGATGCTGCATTCACCCAGAAAAACAAATTATGTCAAACAGTGTTTTCTATTCAGGGCTACAATAATTAAAAACTTACCATCTGTAATGTCGTTATGGATAATGGTCAGTTATACTAAACAAAAATCACTTAATGAGTGATCTGCTGGAGCTGCTTGGCCAAGTAGCACAGTGTTCAGGGCAACTGGCTTGGCCTTACAATCTGATAGCTGGGATGTTGGGCCCGGTTGGGGTAGCCATGGTGCTTCGGCCAGTGGATCGAGTAGCCGTGATGTTTGGGCCGTTTGGGCCGCCTGTACAGGTGAGCATGCGGCTGGCGCCATTTACCGGGGTAAACATATTGCTGGGGCCGCTTGGATGTGTACACATAATACGGCTGTCGCTTGACCGGGTAGCCGTGCCGTTTTGGGCAGAGGGGGTGCTCAGGCGAACACAGAGGTTTCCGGGCCACTTTCAGGCGACTGGGTTGCTTCAGCAGGCAGGCGTGTGGCTGCGGCGGACAGACATGTGGCTGAGATGGATGGGACGCTCTGGGCTCGCAGGATCCCAGCCCAGGTGGGCAGACACACGGTTCAGCCGCCGGTACCTTGTCAGGATCACAATTGAGCAGATCCGGTGAGAAACTGCGCGGCTCACCTACCGGCAGTTTCCCCGGATCACAATCCAGCAGGTCCGGCGGGCAGCGGCGTGATTCAGTGTCTGACATTTCCTCAGGATCACAGTTCGGCAGATCTGGTGGGCAGTCGTGTGGTTCCATTTCTTGGAGCTGCCGCGGACTGCATAGCAGCAGTTTGGATGGACACTTGCGTGGATTGGGCACTGTGGATTTGCACGGCACCTTTGGCGGGCACCTCGGCTGTGGGCGAAGTCCCTGCTGCTGAGAGTCACCATCTTCTTCCTGTTGCTAAAAACACAAGGATAGATGCAGTCCATCAGCTACAAATCTGTTTTTCCAAGTTTCAGACGGCCATCAAGCAGCAGTGGAAAGCATTTACTTGCCTCATTGTCATCCAAAGGTGAATCACCACTACCATAGACTTCCACGCTCCATGAAGATTCATTTTTGGCCGCAGAGCTCAGTGGTTCCGTTTGATTGCCCATTGCAGGCACTTCCTCATCTCTGAATTCCTCAGCTGATCGAATACTGAAAGCTGTTAAAGCAATATGTTAAGTCACTGCACACAACCAATAGATTTTGCCATTTGAGCAAGCTTACCATTTGCATGTTGTCTTCCAACAGCTAGCAAGGACAACAGCAACCATCTAGACAGCACAACCACACAAATTTTATATATGTTAATCCCACTGAACTTGACTTATTTCAGGACTTACCTGAAGAGAAACCCCATGGCTTTAGCCACGGTATGCAGCAAACTCTGGCAGGAAACAGTCACCCCCTAGGCCAACTCTTTTTAAGCATTCTCCTCTGAGCTTTCTAATTAAATGAATACAGGTGTGACTGGGTGGAGGTGGGTGTGGCTAAGCATTCAATAGGAGTGGTTCGGGGCGTTGCAAAGACCATGAGGAGTGCTGAAGGATTGTCTGATTTGAGGAGAATTCAACCAATTATATTTATTCTCAGATCAGGTCATTGGGGGAAAAAAAAAAACAAAAAAACAGAGCAGTGCCCATGTCACCTTGGCCAGATTACAATCCAACTGTCAAATCCACATTCACTCCGATGTAAAGCAAATGTGGGGAATCTTATGATAATTGTGTTGAAGTAGTTTGTTTACATCTAGGCTCACATGACTGATCAGTGTTTAGCTTCATGTCAGCTCCATCAGACAATGAGGCAAATTCACTCCTTTGACAACTATTCTGCAAAATTTGTTTTTTTTTTCTATTCTTGTGCACAGGTGCTTCACTGTGGTTTAGTGCCGAAGAGTTGATGCTTGTTGCTCAGATAGGCTGAGTAAAAACGTTATAAGACTATTAATCATAAAGTCTGCAGGTGTGCCTTCGTGAACATAATAAAACTGATTTAATTCTTAGAATGTTGAACAGCGGGAATCTCGCAGAAAGAAAGATGAAAAGTTATACATACAAAAACTTTAATGTCTTGCAATTGAGTTTAAACCATTTACGGAGTCAATGATTTCAACTCATCTTTCTGTCACCCTTCAAAATGTATTTACTTTCTCTAATATGCTTCATTCATTTCCTACCAGACATAGTTGCAACCAACAGTCTCCACTTACCTGTTACTCACACTTCACCTCATCAGTTCAATGTGTCCCATAGAGACCCCAAGGACAAGGCACCTTTTGTACCTGACTGTATTAATATTACACAAAGAAACTCATACTGTGCTTTACTGCTCTTTGGTCCTGCTTGTTAGATGCTAAACTGCACTTTTTTGACCCCGACTTCATGAAAGTACTTTAGAAAAGACCAGCAGGAGTTGTCCTGCGTGGATCACTCTGTGTTCCTGCTCAATGTCTTCAATAGAAATGTGGATACGCTGAAAAAAAGCAGGTTATTGTGATATTATTTTAATGTTTCATCATGTAAATAAACCAGTACAAAGCTGGCTTCATCAATACACATTTCAAAGGGAGCTTCCTGCAGAAAAGAATCATGCTTCATTTTCACATATGACATGAACACTGAAAGTAGAGCCATCAGAATCTGAATCAGAATGGTTTTATTGTTGTTATACAGTGTACAGTGAGATTGGACAGTTTCTCCTTTCCAGTGCAGGCACAACAAATATAACAGTATTTGGCCACACTTGCCTCGTTCTGGACTATAATAATAATGTATAATCTGAGATGAACATCCGTCCTCTTTATCTGTGCTTGGGAATGGTCAGTATCCTTTCTGATGGCCGTCTCATGTCAGCAGTGTGAACCCATGGCCTCAGATTGTTGTCTGACTGCTGTTGTGTAGGTGTATGTCGACCTGTTTATTTATGTAGATTGAGTCTTTCTAAATCGAAAGACTCAATCCCAAACTCTCCCCCTGCCAACTTGCATGTGTTTATTTATGCTTAAATATTCAAAATCATGTGAATATTCAATACATCAATAAATTCTCTCTTTTCTCTCACTCCTTTGACATATTAGTTTCCTGCAAAAGGAGTTTAATTTCTAACAGGAGTTACGGGGTTTGTCTGGTGTAAGTATGAAGAAATTGCCAAGTGCAGAGTCTGACATTTTGATGTATAATCGGGATGTTTCCAGTTGTGACAGCAAAGACAGCAAGCTGCAGTGGTTCTATGATACTGAGGAACACTACCAGTCAACAGTTTTTTTCTTTTCTTTGTTTTCATAACTATTTGCATGATAGATTTTCAGTGAAGGTATCACAGCTATGAATTAATACATATGGAGTGTGAAATAAGATAAAGCATGTTTTATATTTTACTTTTGTCAAAGTTTTCATTTTCTTTGTTGACAGCACTGAAAACAACCAGCCTTTTCTTAGTTTCAACTTGGTTAAAAGAGACACTTTGACCCAGTCAGGCCTTGAGGAGTTGTTCATCCAGGTTGGGTTCATGGTTGGTTTTGGTTTCATGGGGTCTGTGATAGAGTAGAGAGTAGAGTCTTACTTTATTAATCCCAACCTGGGAAATTCTGGTGTTGCAACAGCATTAGACAAAAAAAGTAAAATTCTATACAATAAGACTATATATATATATATATATATATATATATATATATATATATATATATATATATATATATATATATATATATATATATATATATATACACATACATATATATATACATATACACATACATATATATATACATATACACATACATATACATATATATATGTATATATATATATATATATATATATATATATATACAGTGTCCAATTTTCAGCCAATCACGGAGCCAGCTTTCCTGATCAGTTTCTTGAGTCTGTTGGAATTACTGGCTCCAATGCTGCTCCCCCAGCAAACCACAGCAAAGAAGAGAACACTGGCCACCACAGACTGGTAGAGCATCTGCAACATCTTGCTGCAGGTTTGTTTGAAAACTTGTGCTCGTTGTGTTGATTATTGATGTCGAACTGCAATGATATCCTCCCCAGTGACTGCATGGGAGTGGTTTCTCTAAGACGGTGATGACCAATGATGGTCCTGCATCTGTTCTCCCATTAACTAGTCACACCTGAGTCCAATTAACCAGGCAAACTGGGACTACTTAAACACAGCTGCCTCAGTTGGAGCTTGTGTTCTGGATTGACTGGTCACAGTGGATTGGCAGCATGGCTTTGCGCACAAGGTATGGTACAAAATAGCTGACTGGTAATGAAGATTGTCTTCAGTTATTTTCATGTGCTAACTGTTTTTTTTTTTTTATTATTCTAGCTGGATCCTGTTGTCCTTGTTAGCTGTTTGGAGGTGTCAAACAGATGGTAAGCTTGTTAAAATAACTTCTTGTTGGCTTTGAACACTTGCATACTAAAATATTTGCTCTGCAGCCTTCGATTTTGGAACTGATGACGATCTGGATGATGAGGTGGAGGTTGAAAGCTATTTCCCAGCTCCACGTAGCTCTTTTCCTGGTACTGCCTCATCAGGGACTGGGCGGGCTTGGAGGGACTCGAGTGTAGGAGAGGCAAGTAGCTTCAATTTGCTGTCTGCTATGAGCTTGAACCAAGTGAAGATCATACTTAAGCATGTTTTCTGTTCTGCCATGCAGCCTGGTGACGACGCCACAACTACCGTGCAGCCTGATGACGATGCCACCAATGCTACCACCACCACTGCTGTGACGACTACCATACAGCCTAGTGATGACACCACCGCCGCCACCACCGCCACGACGACTACCATGCAGCCTGGTGACAACACCACCGCCGCCACCACCACCACGACGACTACCATGCAGCCTGGTGACAACACCACCGCCGCCACCACCACCACGACGACTACCATGCAGCCTGGTGACAACACCACCGCCGCCGCCACCACCACGACGACTACCATGCAGCCTGGTGACAACACCACCGCCGCCACCACCACGACGACTACCATGCAGCCTGGTGACAACACCACCGCCGCCACCACCACGACGACGACCATGCCGCCTGGTGACGACGACGACACCACCACCGCTACCACGACGACGACCATGCCGCCTGGTGACGACGACACCACCACCGCTACCACGACGACGACCATGCCGCCTGGTGACGACACCAGTGATGCCATGTCAACCTTGCAGCCTGGTGACGACACCGCCGCCGCCACTATGGAGCCTGCTGACCCCTCCACCACGGCAGACAGGCCACTCTGCCCACCTTTTCAACGTTTCTGTAATTACAAGTATTGGGTTCCACATTACCACTACAATTTTGTTCATGCTCTGAACAATGAGCAACCTGACTGGCTCCTGAAACGCGGTCAAGATCGACATGTGCTGTATGGCTTCCATCGCCGACCCCAGTGGCCTGCATGGTCTCGTCAGAGGCCCCATTGGTACCGTAAGCCTCATGGACCGCAGTGGCGTCGCTAGTGCTCTGCTCATCATCCAGTATTTAGCAGGTTAAGACGCATCCAGTACTCGCATTGTAATTGTATGATCTGTAATAATTGACTTGTTTCCTTTAGGTGCAGGACTTGATGCGTCTCCATATCTGGCACCTGGTGCTACGGTATGTACTCCGACTGTGGAATCGGACAACTGAACAAGGATCCTGTTTCTAACTTCTCTTTTCTTGCTTTCAGGCACTGAACCTGTGAAACTATTTTAATAAAATCTTATGACCACTCAATTAATTTGACTCTTTTGTCCCTGGGTGAAGGACCATGAAAAGACTAGGCTTGAATTTCTTTGGCCATAATGCTGCCTAAGATTATGTGAAGTGCACAATCAACCTTGTGATTCTTGTTCCAAGAGTTCCATTAGTTTTACAATCTGGGAAAGCCAAATTTCTTGGTCAAATGAGTTGACGTATATTGGGGTTAAATGATTGCCATAACTAAGGCTCCTAGCTTACAATTTGGAAATGTCCCTCCCTTACCGCAAGCTCTTCAAGTGTAGAAGAGTCTGAGCAGGTGATTTTATTTCCTCAGCTTCTGAAGTAACATGGGTTTGACTTCCATGCACTCAACGAATTAAAGTCAAACAACTCTATGTTGTGTAAATGTCCGTTTGGCAGAGTAAATGGCACTTTGAAGTCTGCGAGTGTTGGTCGACTTTGGAATTGAGTCAGTTTGGAAATTTCAGCACTTCATGCTTTAGAGATACTGGATTCATTTTCCAGCACATAAGCAAATTGTCCAGTGGCTCCAACAATCTACAGGGTATTGTCTAAAGAAACAACACAGATGAGCTGAGGGACACTCTCAAAGCAACCTGGGCTTCAATAACTCATCAGGAGGGTTGCTTCCATGCTGCATTGATGCAGCAATTCACACAAATGAAGCTTGTAGGCATACTTTAGGTTTTGATGTTTTCAACTTGCAGTCTGTTTTTAATTTGGCTACTGTAACATTCAAATTTTGAGATACTGCATTTTGACTTTTCATTTACTGTACAACGCAAGATTTAAATCAAATGCTGGACATATATCACCCTAGAATGGCTCCACATTGCATCAAGTGTCATCTTTAGAACTGAACTACTGGGATAAATCACTTTCAATTATATTCTAATTCATTGATAGGCACATGTTAAAGGTGCCTTAAGGAGTTTGCACGTTTTACGCGAAACAGCGCCCCCTGCAGGCCTTGGGCTTAACGCAGCTTAGTGAAAAACTCGTCCCTGTGGCTCCTGTGCACGGAAGAGGGGAACTCCGTCTTCGCTCGTTTAGAAGCGCTCAAGTAAAATGTAAGTTTTTTTTTACCTGGTGGAGTCTGTGCTGGAGCTGTGGCAGTGCTAGAAGCCATTCTTTTCTTACTTTCTGGAAGATCCTGCTCAGTTGTTGCTCACTAAGCATCTGGCGGAGTAATGGCGCATTACGTCATTCCTTTCAAATTCTCCCCAAAAAAACCCTGGTGCCGGACCAGCACTGCAGCTTTCAAGTGACAATTTAGCGCTGTTAGAGGTACTTGTAATGAATATGTCAGGGCACATTGTACACATCATTAAAAATGTGTAACATATTTATGGTGGAAAATAAGTATTTTTAAGGTTGTAAAACTCCTTAATGCACCTTTAAACATGTCAGAATTATGAGGTATGAGCTTTACAAAAGTGAATTTTCCATGACATTATGGGAATCAAACTATTATTTCAGTGACCCGATAAGCCCGCTCATCTCAAATTGATTGGTGCAGTAAGATGATTGAAACCCAATCAACTCTTAATCCTTTACACACACAAAAGTACGCTATGTATTTAAAAATATTGAAGGATTGACTGTGAGCAGTCATATGTCAAATGGGTTTGACAATTCAGATGTACATTTCACTCTGAGGGACAACCCAACTTATGCCCACTTTCAAAGTAAATGCTTTAACCTGGCATGTTTCCAGTAATGTTTATCACCTATGGATTCCAACAAGTGCCAAATGATGAACTCCAAACTAAAACAGAAATTGACTTTGCGTTTATAGCAGTCATATGCACATTATATCTAATCAGACGTACCATACAATTAGGATTTAAGAGCTTGTGATTGTGTTCTTCCTGACACACACAACCTGGGGTGTGTTGCACAGGAAGTCTGGGATCCAGTTGCACAGTGTGATGTTAAAACCCAGCAATGCCAGCTTATCCACCAGGTGCTAGGGGATGATCGTGTTGAAAGTGGAGTTAAAAGCCTCACAAAGCTTCCGCCCACGTGTGTTTCTCTCCAGGGCCGGCCCGGGCTTCAGAGGAGCCCTAGGCGAGCCCGAGACGAGCGCCCCTTGGGAGCGTGTTTTTCGAGCGGTCCCGACATTTGTTGAGCGGGGGGGGCGCTGAGGAGCGATGCCGAACAATACCGATCAGTGCCGGGCAGCGCCGAGGACGAGGAGCGCGGTGCGTCGGACCGCTGCACAGCGGGGCACACGGAACACAGAGCGTCGTGGCGCCCCTTGTACGACCGCGGCGCCCCCCTCGGGACGTGGCGCCCTAGGCGGCCGCCTAGTTCGCCTATGCCTAGAGCCGGCCCTGTTTCTCTCTTTCCGATGTTGTAGGCTCAGGTGGAGTACTGATGTGATGGCATCTTCAGTAGAGCGGTAGGGGCGTTACGCAAATTGGAAGTTGTCAAAACTGGAAGAAAGTTTAAAGACCATGTGCTGTTTTATCAACCTCTCAAAGCACTTCATAGCTATCGGAGTCAGAGGCACGGGGTGATTGTGATTGAGACAAGTTACAGAAGACTTTTTGGGGATGGGTATAATGGTGACTGCTTTAAAACAAGCTGTAATGACAGCCTGTCTCAGGGAGGTGTTGTTGATGTCCATAAAGACCCCTGTCACTTGACCTGCACAGCTGCTGAGCACACATCGAGGTATCCCATCTGATCCAGCTGCTTTGCATGTGTTGATTTTTTTTTCAGGACTCTGCAAACATCCCCTGTCTGTAACAACAGTGCCTGTTCTCCAGCAGGCGGTGCCATTCTTCCTGGTATTGTGGAATTCAGAGCCTCAAACCTGCAAAAATGTTAAATTAGTTCATCAATGAATTCCCTCTGAGATCCTTTGTAAGTTGGTGTTTTCCAGAAAAAACCCACTTTGTACCATAATTTGTCAATGCAAACTACCTCAAGAATATTCTGCCTGCTGATCAATGGACTTTTATGTTCTATCGTGGCAGTGAAGACAAAGAAAATTTAACAGAAAGTGAAATACAAGTGTTTGAAGGGGAGTTAGAGGCAAGGGAAATTAAATTATTCGGTTTTGACAGTGGTATCACTAATAAAAGAAAAACACGTGAGTGGCAGCATGTGGTCAGCAAGGGTCACACAGAGATCTGTGAACGAGGCGGAGAAGAAGTGTCTTGGCACCGCCAAATTCTGCTCCAGGTGGAGGCCAGGCTACACCTAAGTCCACACCAAAAACAGCCTCCATCCTTGGGACTGCCAGCATGTGGGGCAAATTTTCAGAGAGGGAAGGGAGACCATAGCGAAGAGCAGTCAAGTCCATTTTTATCTGTTTATCAAAGGCATATGTTATAGATTTTTCAGCAGGTACTTGGGAAAAGGCTCAGTGGACTGGTGTGCTCTCAGAAGCAGTGTGGGACGAGGAGATGACTGGTGTCTTGCCAAAGTTTCCTCTATAGCAGTGGTTCTCAAACTGTGGGGCGCTCCGCAGTGCGATGCCCGGGGGGACGCGTGTGACCGTGGGGAATATGCTTTTTTTCCCGCCGGACTAAAATGAAGTGTAATTGCACATCCACTCCAGTAGTTGGCAGTGACGCTCTCATTGTCAGAGTGTGCGCAGCTCTACGGTGTAGGTTTTTTCGCAACGAGCTGCAATGTGAAGCTGTAAACAAACCCTGAGACAACATGAAGACATTTTTAACAGGGATGAAAAGAAAGGTGGAAAGAGACGAAGGTAGTGAGTCAAAAGAGAATTCTGGCTGAGTGTAGAGAGGCAGGATCCACTCTAAGAGCAGAGGTCTGTGGGCATTATGCTTCCTTTTGCAGCATCTGACCTTCGTGAGACTGACTTCTCTGCTGTTGCTGCACTGAAGACCAGGTCCAGGTCCCAGCTGAAGACTGAGCAGGAGCTGAGAGTTGCAGTATCATGCTTCAAACCTTGCTCTGAGAAGCTGTGTACTGCAGAACGTGCTCATTGTATCCATTAATCCTGGCTTCCTCATTTTGATGGAAAAAAAATCAGCACAAATTGTTTTGTTTTTTGTTTTGTAGGTTAAAGTGTTTTATATATTGTGCTCCTGAGTTAATGTTGCTGAAGTGAATTTGAATTTGTTTTTTATTTATTTTGTTTAATTTTATTTTCCAGCAGCAAATGGTGCAATAAGTCTGTCAGAAATATTTACACTTTAAACAAGGATATTATTTTTTGAATTTCAGGCAAATTGATGCACTTAAAATCTTTTACAGACTAATAAACAATGTTAATAAAGTCACTCTTGTAAGTTGAACTATATCTTTCTTTTTGTTTTCTTTAAAGTTAACAAGGATGTTATGCAGAGGTGAACCTATAACAGTTTTATCGACAAATGCTATTATTTATAGTTGGGGGGGGGGGGCAATGTTTTCTTCTTGCTAGGGGGGCGTAACAGAAAATAATTGAGAAGCACTGCTCTATAGAAAGTATGTGCACTGCTGCAAGATCGCTACAAGTCCGTGTTTAGATATCAGCTCAGATTATTAATATGACAAAAGTGTAGATTGTTACAATCAAGCTTTTAATTGACAAAAATGTTTGGTAATGGTGACATTTCTACCTATCAGGTGTATTTCTGATCATGTTTAGCTGGCAGGCTGATCTCCAAGCAACATGATTATAGGGAGGAGAAGACAAAGAGGCCAATAAAGAGTGATCATAGGGTTTTATTAAAAAAAAAAAAAAAAAAAATCAGAAGCCAAGTGTTGCAGTGCCTGAAAGCAAGAAAAGAAGTTAGAAACATGATCCTGCTTCAGAAATCTCATTCCTCAGTGAGCAATCATACCATTAGCACTGGGTGCCAGATTTGGAGAAGCACCAAATCTTGTACCTGAAAGACACACAGGTCAAATATTGATGATCTACAATTATAGTTTTAGTGAAAACACTGGGTATACCTAATCTGAAACCATTTAATACCAGTTGATCTTCCAAGTGCCAATGACAGCAATGTCATTCAGCCCACCAAGCCCTCTGGAACCACTGAGGATGATAACGCCATGCATGCCACACAGGTTGTTGATGAGAGCTGTGATGTGTAGTTTGATGATCCTGACCACAGTTCTGGGGCCAGTAGGGCTCGCCGTTTTTTGGTAAATGGACAAAATGATTGTGGTGGTGATGAGGAATCCAATATGGATGATACTGCTTTGGTCTGCAGTGAGGTTGATCAGGTGGGCAGAGAGGATTCTTCGTGGTGGAGATGATGGTGCCATCAGGCTTTGGAGTTGTGGTTCTGCAGAATGGCAGCTTGGGTGGGCAGGTTGGTTTCTTGGCCCTTGGCATCCATGCACCAGGCACTGCTCGGGGTGGCTGATGAGGGGGACAACAGAAATGTGCACATCAGACTCAGGTCTCATATTCATTTGGTTCAGATTCAACTGATCTTGCATCTACTTGCCTCGTTTATGTTCATGCTCAAGTCACCCCCATGTAGCCTGGTCTTCGATGACACACCAATGAAGCTACGTGGAACCGGTGGATAGCGGTCAAGCTTCACTGTGTCACCTCCGCGATGCTCAACAGATCCAAAACTGAGGGCTGTGACGGAAATGTTTTTGGTGAACATAACTGCACTCAGCCAATAAATGAAAGTGAATTCAACAAGCTTACCATCCGTTTGATACCTCCAAAGAGCAAGCAAGGACATGAGAAGAAACCTAAACATTAACATCAAGGTATTTTATGCATCAGTGCAGTTACAACCAACTAAAAGAGGGCAACATACTGCCTTCCCACATACCTCATCTGAGACCCCATGACAGCAGCCACTGTGAACAGCAAGCCCAATCAAGACTCAGAACAACCAGCTGCCCTGTCTGAGACTGCCCTTATTAAAGCAGTCCCTGTTGTCTTGATTGTACACAGGTGAGGAAGATGTGGCCGAGGATCCAATCGAGGTCTTGCGGGCACCACAGATGAACACTAAATCAAATTTATTTGTTAATCAATTTCTGTGTGAGTACTTTTGATAGCAGTTCACCAGTAAGTCCGTGAAAGAAGCTTAATGTGTCAGACTACCTAAACAGCAGAAAATAAAGGTGTATATAGAAATTAAATCCAAATAGATTCCTTTACATGTCTTTCATATTGAAAACAATCTGCCTCCAACCATGGCATGTTTTGAGGTGGCTGACTCTCTCCTGAACAATGATTGGATGCTGTGAATAAAAAAGAGCTGAGAAAATACTCTTCTGATCTGTTGAACACTTGATGCAAAGATATGGACTTTCTACAGCATTTAAGTCTCCTTCAGGTGATGCATACACATCATTTCAAGGGAAAGTGCATCGCTTTTGTGGTTTCATGTTTGCAAGGCACTGTCTTGAAAACAAACTTGCTATATTGGACAAGAATTAGATATTTAGCAGAAAACAAATGAATTTGGCCCAGATTGGGGTAAATGCAACTTTATGAGCAACTAAAACCAAGTTCCATACTTAACAAAATTTGTCTTATGCCATTTTAAATAAGTGAAAACTGGAACAGATCCTTAGTAATAGCACCCATCTAATGTGGAAATCCAAGTCATTCTGTATTTTGAGGAACGAAGTCCCCTCTGAGCTTTTCAAACCTCATGAAGCAGCCAAGGTGACAACTTTGCCATCAGCATGTTACCCAAACCATTAAGACAATTTCCATATGATCTGGATAAGGTCGTTCATGTTTTTTTTACGTGGGCAAAGATGAAACTTGAAATGGCAGTGAAGTGGGAGAATGTTGCCCCGTCTCTACTCAGTGTGAACAGTTCCACAAAATCCATGTCTGCCATTGCAACAATATCTCACCTAAAGTGAAATGGCATTTCAGAATGAGATTTTCTGTTGAAATGGGTACAAAAACAGTAAGGCATTTCATAATAAATTATTTTATTTTTCACAATGCAAGTCTTCAGCAGGTTCACTTTCTTCAGTACTGCAGCACCTAAAAAAAAAAAAAAAAAAAACAGGATTAAGTCCCTTTCAATTTCACTTAGACTGACTGTAGAAGAGTAGTACCTACAATGCCAACTGCTCCTTCAGATGCAGGCCAAAGGGAGAAACAAAGATGTAGTTTAAAAGTTGTTAATCTGAAGGAAAATGAATAACTTACCTACCCAGAGCAAAAGCTTGATGTTTGAAATGGGGCTGCTTAGAGGGAAGGGAAAAAAACAAAAAACTACTGAAACATTAGGGACTGAACTGCTTAGGATTCTTGGAAAGGCGGTGCTGCTGGTAGGCTGGTCGCTTCCCCTGGACCTGTGGGACTTTTGGCCTGAAAATAGGACGCTGCATTTTGGAAACAGAAATCTGAGGCATTTCTTGTGGTTGGCCATGCTTCTGGGAAGGCTGTTGCTGAGGAGGAGGCCCATGGGGAACCTGGGGCAGCTGCTGCTGTGGCACATAAGGAACCTGGGGCAGCTGCTGCTGTGGCACATAAGGAACCTGGGGCAGCCTCTCGGGTGGTGGCTGCTGCTGGTGCGGTGGCAGCACATAAGGAACCTGGGGCATCCTCTCAGGTGGTGCCGGCTGCTGGGGCGGTGGAAGCACATAAGGAACCTGGGGCATCCTCTCAGGTGGTGGCTGTTGCGGCGGCGTGTGAGGAACCTGGGGCATCCTCTGGTGCTGCTGGTACTGCTGCTGCGGCAGCACGTGAGGAACCTGGGGCATCCTCTGGTGCTGCTGGTACTGCTGCTGCGGCGGCACGTGAGGAACCTGGGGCATCCTCTGGGGCAGCTGCTGCGGCATGTGAGGAACCTGGGGCATCCTCTGGGGCAGCTGCTGCTGAGGAGGAGGCCCATGGGGTAATTGGGGCATCTTCTGGGGCAGCTGCTGAGGAGGCACATTGGGAACCTGGGGCAACTGCTGAGGCGGCAACTCATGAGACCTGGGCATCATCTTCGGAGGAATCTTGGGATTCTGAGGAGCCACCTTTGGAAACTGGGGGAACTGAGGTGCCTGGGGGAGGACCCGAGGAAACTGTGGATGCATATTGGGCAAATGTGGGAACTGGGGAAAGTGTGACAGCAGCTCAGATGGGCAGTCAGGGTGATGGGGAAACATGACACAGACAAGATGATGGTGATGCACAAAGTGCTCATGATCAACTGGCATGAGGTTGTATGGTCCATATTCATGTGGCGAATGAACAGGAGGTAGCGCATAGGGGTGGGGAGGTCCACGGTCATCTCCCACATGTTTGGGAGGTAGCATGTTGTGGGGACGACCAGCCTGATCTATGATATGTTGAGGTGGAAACCCATGTTGGTTGAGAGGTCCAGAGTTATTTCCCACATGATTATGTGGCAGCACACGTTTGTGGTGGTGGTGGTGCTGGTGGTATGGTCCATGGTCATCTCCCACATGGTGTTGCTGGTACTGTCGATGTGGCACATGAAGATGTGGTGGCACCTGTTTATGGTAGTGGTGTGGTGGCACATGCTGATGCATCGATACATTCTGGTGCAGCACTGGCACATGCTGGTGTGTCTTTGGCTGTGGAAGGAGGGGTGGGGGTGATTATATAGTCTGAGGAAACCCTAAAAAGGTTGTTTTTTTATGTACTTACCGTAATTTCACCTTGGGATGAATAAACCAGGTGAGTGGGTCCAGATGGCACACCATCAGAGTCAGAGCTACTTGTATCTGGCACATCTCCATGTTGGTGAACAGATCTCATTCTGAAGACTGAAACATTATTTTTAGCTCATGCACATTAATTAGCTAGAAAACCGATCAACAATTCAAAGTTACCATTTGTTTGATGTCCTCCAACAGCCAGCAAAGATAACAGCAACCATCTAGACAAGGGAAAAATTACAAAGTGCTATTTTGTCAATTTGTTTTGCAATATTTCTCAAACTTTCTCAACACTCACCTTAATGAAAACCCCATGGTTTAAAGCTGAAGTGGCAAGCAAAGTCAGCCACAGTGTCTTGATTCCTGACGCCCCTTTTTAAAAGCTCCTCTCATCTTGTTAAGTAGACACAGGTGTGATTACTTGAAGACAATTGCGACTCAGTGTACAACAGAAAAGCTTTAACCCTCTTTTTCCCACTTGAAATTCCAATTTGCAATCACAAGGGCAATTTCATACTTATTCACTCATGATAAAACAATACTTGGTAATTTTTAAATACAGCATGTAAAGCCACAACTATCCTTAACATTAACACATATGTTGAACAGATGTTTGTCCTGGGATTTTGGTAAAATGGTATTCAATTCCTTTGTCTCATTGAGTACATTACTGAACTCTACCATCCCAAAATATGATGTACTTTTTGTGGAAAAAAAGTATACTACTAATACATAGAGATGGACATAGTGTTTCTTTAGCGTACATTATGTGTACATTGCATATGTTTGGAAACTATGTCATAGTTTTTCCTGTTTTTAATTAATTATTTAAATCAATTGTATTAATTCAGTGTTGGAATGTGAGGCAACTGCCATAGTAAACAAGAAAAACAAGTATCATACATTGAAATCGTTTTTCCTCAAACCTTGCATAAGCAGTATGCTACTAATCTCATTGTTTGGAGCAGGTACTTATTCAGGTTTTTCTGTCATCACTTTTCATTTGGGAGTTATGGGAATGATACATTTTATTTCAAAGCCCACTTTAAAACACTCAAAGTCACTTTACAGAGTAAAATAAAAGCAACAGACTTAGAATGTACAATATTTACAGCCTGAAGGCAGTATAAAACTATAAAACATGAGTTTTTAGTCATTTAAAAAGAGGTAGTCAGTGTTCCAGATGTGTGGTGGGAGTGAGTTACAGAGTTGGGGGCAGAGCAACTGAAAGTTCTGTTTTCCGTGGTGCAAAACATATAACTAAAAATTCATGTATTGTCTGGGGGGGTCCACAACATTCCCATAGCATTATTTCAGAACTGTACTTTTTTTTTTCCAGTAAGGACAAAGTAATTTTTCTATGAAAGTCATACTGCTTCAAAAAAAAAAAAAAAAAAAAAAAAAAGCATTCAAATCACTGCCGATGAAAAGGGCCATATTGGACTTGCTCATGATGGTGACACAAACCATATTCATGTGAACATGATAAACCACACGTTGATGTTGTTGCACCTTGTCATGGGAGTGGCATGTTTACATCACAGCAGTTTCCTGTAGCCACTTGCCTTGATTGCAGCCAAAGATGAGAAAACACTGAACAGATTCAGATCAGAATCAGAAATGGGTTTATTGCCAAGTCTACGAGCCTATACAAGGAATTTGTTTTGGTGTTGGGGCAAACATACAAAAAAAAGGAACCGATTTAAAAGGCACAAGTATCAAATATATATAGAAGGAATTAAGAGAGAAACAACACAATTGCAGTAACAAAAACATTGATGAGGATTTACAGAATCAACATAAATTACAAAAGTTAAAAAGGTTTTTACAGTACTATTTATGGGGCTGAAGATTGTCCATAGTGCAAAAGCCTGTTTCTGTCAGTGGTGGACTGAGGCCTTGTTCATGAAGTGGCAGAGGGGAAGAAACTGTTCTTCTGTCATGAGACTTTGGTCCTGGTGGCCCAGAACCTCCTTCCAGAGGGGAGAATAGAAAGACTAGGTGACCAAGGTGAGAGGGATCGGCCACCGTTTTGCCTGCGTGCCTCAGGGTCCTGGAGGTGCACAGATGATGGAGGGAAGACAGACTGCAGCCAATGACCTTTTATGCAGAGTGGATGACTCGCTGCAGTCTGTCTTTGTCTCTGGACGTGGCTGCAGACGGCACCAGACGGTGATGGAGGTGAGGATGGACTCAAAGGAGGAGTACAAGTGCACCATATTCTTCGCTGGCAAGCTGAACTTCTTCAGTTGCCGCAGGAAGTACATCCTCTGCTGGACTTTAAAGAGGGAGCCGACATTCAGCTCCCACTTGAGGTCCTGGGTGATGATGGTGCCCAGGAAGCAGAAAGACTCCAGTGTCCACTGGGGAGTCTCTCAGGGTGATGGGGTGAGTGGGGCTGTGGTCCTCCTTGAAGTCCAGTCATCTTCACTGTCTTCACAGCACTGAGCTCCAGGTTCTTCAGCCTGCACCAGGAGGTCTATCTCCCACCTGTAGGTGGACTCATCGCTATCAGTGATGAGCTCTTTGAGGGTGGTGTCGTCCACAAACTTCAGGATTTTGACAAACTGGTGACTGAAGGTGCAGCTGGTCTAGTGAACAGCACCCTCACACTTGGCAACATTGTGTTGGCTTGGGGGCCTGTGCCGAGTTTGCATATTTTAAGTTTTTGTCCCTTCACTTTTTCGAAGGTTACTTGGAATGTTTTCAATTTATCATGTGAAATAACACTTGTTACAGTAACTTCTGCATGACTGGTCCTGTGCGCATCGTAAAGTTCTTTATACTACAGCAGGGAATTAAATCTATTCAATACCAGATTAAAATGAAAACCACAGGACATTAAAATGTACATTTTATTTCAAAAGTCAATACATTTCAGCAGGTTCAGTTTCTTCTGCGATGTAGCACCTAAAACAGAAAAGAATTATAACCCAGTATTGCATTTGAAATAATTGCATATTTCTTGTACATACCTCAGTCATTGCTCTTCTCGGCTTCCAAAAAAATACTGCAAATGAAGAAAAATGATTTCAGTAACTATTCAGGCATTCTGATTAATAGAATGAACCTATCATGACTTACCCATCTTAGTCTCAGCCAACGGCACAATAGCCACAATTCTGTTGCACAAAAAAAATCTGAACCACTGAAAGGTCAATGACTGAACTGCTTTGTTTGCTGAGGATTCTTGGAATGGTAGTGCTTCCGGTAGGCGGGCCTCTTGAGTTGAACAACTGGATATCTGACAAGGAGCTGCGTAGCCTTTGGCTTGAAGACTGGACGGTGGATGCGGTCAACAACAAACTTGGGTGGCAACTTGGGCAGCTGAGTGGGCAACTGAGGGGGCAGCTTGGGTGGTAGGTTGGGCAACTGAGGAGGCAATTGAGGAGGCAGCTTGGGTGGTAGGTTGGGCAACTGAGGAGGCAGCTTGGGCGGTAGGTTGGGCAACTGAGGAGGCAATTGAGGAGGCAGCTTGGGTGGTAGGTTGGGCAACTGAGGAGGCAATTGAGGAGGCAGCTTGGGTGGTAGGTTGGGCAACTGAGGAGGCAATTGAGGAGGCAGCTTAGGTGGTAGGTTGGGCAACTGAGGAGGTAACTGAGGAGGCAGCTTGGGCGGTAGGTTGGGCAACTGAGGAGGCAATTGAGGAGGCAGCTTGGGCAACTGAGGAGGCAACTGAGGAGGCAGCTTGGGCAACTGAGGAGGCAGCTGGTGCCCAAGGTCCTGATGCTCAGGCACCACGTGATACAAGCTGTGAGCAATACCATCGTGAGGGGGCTGCAGAGGTCCAGCATACATGTGCTCATTAGGCAGTTCATTGTAGGGGGGCCACAGAGGTCCAGGATACACATACCCGTGGGGCAGCTCATTGTAGGGGGGCTGCAGAGGTCCAGGATACACATACCCGTGGGGCAGCTCGTTGTGGGGGGGCTGCAGAGGTCCAGGATACACATACCCGTGGGGCAGCTCATTGTGAAGGGGCTGCAGAGGTCCAGGATACACATAACCATGGGGCAGCTCATTGTGAAGGGGCTGCAGAGGTCCAGGATACACATACCCATGGGGCAGCTCATTGTGAAGGGGCTGCAGAGGTCCAGGATACACATACCCGTGGGGCAGCTCGTTGTGGGGGGGCTGCAGAGGTCCAGGATGCACATTCTCATTGGGCAGTTCATTGTGGGGGGGCTGCAGAGGTCCAGGATGCACATACTTGTGAGGCAACCCATTGTGGGGGTGCTGCGGAGGTCCAGGATGCACATGCTTGTGGGGCAGCCCGTGGCTGGGGTGCTGCGGGTCATGGTCCACATGCTTGTGGGGCAGTCCGTGGTAGGGGTACTGCGGTCCATGGTGCTCATACTGGTGATTTCGTGGCACATGCTGGGGTACAGTTACATTCTGGTGAGTCCTTGGCTGCAAAGCATAAAGCAGGAATTCAAAGAAATACAACTGGTCTTTAGAATTCACTTTTAAAAGAACAGACTGCAGCAGTGTGTAGCTACTTGCCTTAATGGCACCCTGAAAGACGTAAGTGTGGTGAACAGGTCCAGATGAAGGGTCATCTGCAGCATTCATACTACTCGTATCTGGCACACCTCTGTATTTTTCAACAGTTCCAATTCTAGAAACTGAAATGCATGAATATTTCAGCCCATACATTCATCTCATTAGCCAATAAGCAGTTTTCAGTTGGTTTTTACCACTTCTCTGATGTCCTCCAACAGCTAGTAAGGATAACAGCAGCCATCTAGACAAAAGAGACAAATGATTTCAGGTTGTGATTGTTATATTTGACTGACTTCAATTACTTAACATCTCTGAACCCTCACCTCAGTTGCAACCCCATCGCGTCAGCTGCAGTGGACAACAAAGTCAGTCAGACAATGATTCAAACACTGAGCTTCCTGTTGTAAGCTTCTCTCTCTGGGTCTTAATTGGATACAGGTGTGGAAGAAAGGCGTGACCACCAGTGAAGGTTTAGCCACATAGGTATGGGGCAAAAAAATTGAGTGTTGTTTCACAATCCATTTCCCTTTTCTTTATAGTTTTAATATAAGCATAAAAAATTGTGAATAACATATCTAGCATTAAAGTACATAAAATGAAGATCAAAATAAACTAATCATGCTTTATTAATCCTCTTGAGGAAAATGAATGAAGCTGAACCTGGTTCTGCAGTTTTCATCCTCATTTGGATTTGTTGGGGTTTTTTTTTTCTCTGTAAAAGTGCCTTGAAATTATTGTGTTGTATTTGGTGCTATAGAAATGAAATGGAAATGGAGTGAATATTGTTAAAACAAGAAGTTATAGCGGAAACATTTAAGTTTTAGGTGAACAATAGAGAAACGTTGCTCTTAACTGACATAAATATACTTTGTAAATTTTATTTATTAAAAATAATGTACTTAATTTCGAGTCAAATGTGGTTAATTAAAGTTTTCAAAACAGAAGCTAACCGAATTTCCCATGAGTGACAAGAAATGTGTCCCACTTTCTACAATGCCCTTCAAAATAAGGCAAAATTGTCTCCCGCCTTATCAAAAGTTCATCAAAAACATCGTTGAGGACTTTTACTTTGAAATCTGCATCCCTCCTCCGTATCCCGTAGCTTCCTGTTGGAGACACCGACAGCCGGCGACCGGAGGTGGGGAGCCTCATGTTGACGCTCCCTCTGACAGGTACTCTCCGCCGCGATGAGGCTCCGACTGGCCGGGGTCGTGCTGCTGGCGGCGGCCGCCTACTACATCTACCTGCCGCTGCCGAGCGGCGTGTGCGAGCCGTGGAAGCTGATGCTGCTGGACGCGGTGTTCCGACCCACCTTGCTGGCGGTGAGAGCCGGGGGATGCTCTGACTGAGAGCCGGGGGACGAGGTGACAGAGACGGGCAGTGCGCTCACAGAGAGCCGCGGAGGGCACGGAGGTTGAGGGAAAAAAACTCAGATAACGAAGATCTTAACATGAAGCATGATGTAAAGAGCAGAAAAAGGGGTTGGATGTAATCAAAATTGAACCTTCAGTTTCCTAATATTAACAAAAAAAAAAAAAAAAAAAAAAAAATCGAAACTAGTAAAATTAGACACTTGAACAAAATTACAAAAATGCTTTTTTTTTTATTGTATTAATGTTTATTTGTAGTTGTGGGGAAAAAAACATAAAATTGCTGCTTTACGGATCACAAAACATAACACCCCTAAAATAATAGCACTTAGAATATTCATCTTATGAGTTTTATGGTTTTTTTTCCAATGATAAAAAGTAAAATGTCATGAAATCTTCCTTTATCTCACAAGATAAAGACGTATCAAAGTGTGACGTTTACACTATGTACTAATTTTAAATAAAATTAACTGTTATAAATGAAGAGCTAACTTAAGATTACTATATGAAATACATTTTTGGTAATTTTCCCATTTTACAGATTCAAGTCAAAGGGATATCCCTGTGTTTTAGATTGTAATGTGATTGAAGTTCTCCATTAAATGTAACATTCAGTCATTTTCAACTTCATGAAAAATATAAAGTTTAACATTTACAGTAGTTTTAAATATTAAAAAAAATGTTCATATGCTACTGTGCTTTATGTTATATTGTGATCAGTGTTGGGCAAGTGACTTTGTAAAAGTATTGCATAACTTGAAAAGAATTTGGATCCCCTGGAACTTTAAAATTCTTTTCCACTTCATACTCTTTGAGGATGTCAATTTATAATGTCATTATTTTTCATGTGTTGGGCATTCAGACAGTACCAGGAAGTATATTTCATTATCATACAATGAGTTTCAGAGCTGTCAAAAGATTATTTTTTACAATTGTGATATTGTGATTTATCACAGATTTGACACAGTTAGTTGCGATTGATTGCGTTTTGAATTTCATCTTTAAAATTCAGCTATTTTGCATTTCAAGGCAGTTTAAAGTCCATAATGTAAAGTATTTCTCACCAGTGTCTTAATTGGGAATCAAATGAACAAAAAGGACAGAGGGAGTCATTTATTCCTGAAGGAAGTGTCATTTAACTTTATATCCCACATTGAAAAATTAGTGTCATCTAAATTGTAACGAAGTTTGATTATTTCCGTGTGTTCACCTGGCCAAGTCATCAGACAAGACCACTTCCTGAATGCTCTGCAGCAGCAGACTGTGCAGGCCAGCTTTCACTCCACATCTGCATCAGTGAACCACCTGATTTTCCTCTTTTCCTTGTTTGGACCACCTTTGATAGGTCGTGACCTCTGTAAGCCAGGAACACTTCAACAAGTGCTGCAGGTTTTCAGTTTTTCTGACACAGAGGTGTTTCACACTTGCTCAAATCCTCGTGCAGCAGATCCTCACATGAGCTCCAGAAGCCACAAACGAGGACATTTGAACTTTGACCTTTTACCTGCTTCTTTTTAAGTAGTTGCATGTGTGCAGGAGGTGAAACGCTTTTGTCTTTTTGGGCTCTCACACCTTCCTCTCATGCGTCAGTGCGGTCCAACGGGTTCACACACACACACACACACACACACACACACACACACACACACACACACACACACACACACACACACACACACACACTTTGCTCAGGACTGCTGTTCACACCCCGCCCAGAGGTTTGAAGTGAGCGAGGAGTGAGTTTGAATAAAAGAGTTATCAGAAGTTGTGTCTTTCACCTCAGGGTTCAAGCTTGTGACCTTTCACCTGTGGTGTGACTGCAGCCCTCTGATGGTGTTTCCAGGGTGACATTGCTCACGAGCTGGGCCTGTGCCACCGGATCCACCTGCTGAACCGGCTGGTGTGCCTGGTCGAAGACGTCGACGCTCGATCCTCCGCCACCTTGCAAGTGACCGACACCCTGCTGGGCGGCATCCAACCCGGGTCTTTCAGCCGAAGGGGGGGAAGAAGCTGAAGAGAGCGGTCCTGTATTACCACGGGGGAGGATGGGCTCTCGGCAGCATGCGTCAGTTTCTCACAATGGGCAATTTCTCCTAATCACAACTAGTATTGGATTAATTCAGTAATCAGGAGTTTAAAGAAATAGTAACTGCTAGGAAAACAGCTCAAGCTAACAGTTCAATGAGCTGGACAGAGAGAGACAGCAGCTCTGCGACTGGTTTTCATTGTAAGTTACAATGTGAAGGAAACTTCTTTAATCGTCTCTATGTAATAACGTGCTGCCTCACAATCTCACAACGTTATTAAAAATGGTTACAGATCAATGTTGCTAATACTCCAACGTCCTTCATGTTGCTGCAGGAGGAACAAGTTCATGGTTATTTAGGTGATCCACCACTGGACAGCTGTCGAGGTTGCTCTTTGATTTACTTTGATTTACTTTGATACATATTGAAAAAGGAACAATTAAGAGTTGGAAAAGTGAGGTGTGCCTAATTCACATTTTAGATTATTTCCATCCTGTGTTTATTGATTTTTTTTTTCATCATCCCAACCTTTTTAGAATTATTTTTATTTGGGGATTGTTCAGACTTGCAGTAAATATCCTGTACATTTATGTACTAATTATGTTTTGCTAATAAGATCCAAAGTTGCACAAAAAATAATAATGATGATAATAATTAACTGTTTGTCTTACAAATAGAGATTTTCAGGTTAATTTTGTTAAAAGTGCGACAGTTTACTGTTTAATAAGAAGCATTGTCCTCTCAGGGGGGAACAAAGCAACAAGCAAGAAAAACAAACCCCAGCTTTTTAATTTTTGATGTTTTTTTTTAACTACATGGGTAATTTTACGTATAAAATCGACATACTTCTTTGATTTTGCGACTTTATTCCAGAAGATTTAATCTATTTTTATACAATCGTGGCTTCCAGTACATTTGAGCACCAACAGCCAACTGCAGAACAACATCACAAAGCGGTGTTTTTACATTCTGAGATGTTTGATGATCATTTGACTGTTGGTCACCGAATCTCTCGTCCCTACAGGGATGACCTCTTACGACTACATCTGCCGGACGCTGGCTGAGGAGCTGGATGCTGTCGTCATGTCTGTCGAGTAAGTTTCATGCTTCAGATTAAAAAAAAAAAAAAAAAAAAAAGGTAGTTTTCCTCTGTATTAAACTGCAAGTTGGGGATTACAGGAAGTTGTAAAGCAAACTGCCAGCAGCAGTAGACTCTTCATGACTGGATAATCCACTCGTTGTTGTCGGAGGATTATTTTTAGGTCGCAGTCTGTGAAATCGTCGGCAGCCTCCTGACTGCCGACCTCGGATTTGCTTCTTATTCTGAAACAATGATGTCTATGCAAGCAGGCAGCTTGTGTGGTAAGCCTGTGTCTCTTTCTGAACAGCGGAGGTTTTTAAAACAGTTGCTTGTAGTGTTGCACATGTTTCCTTTCATATGAAAGTTGTATCAACTCGGACTCAGCCTGCAGGTACACGCCCAGACTGTTCCTCCAGACGCAGAACAAAGAGAACACCGTGTTCGGGCAACGTGCCCGAGGCCTCATGGTTCTTCTAGAACAATAGTGACAAAAACTGAGGATATAGTACAAAACTAGGAAGACCCAGCGTGTGAGGACTGAAGAGAACCTGCTGTTCTGAGTTAGACCACTGGGGAAGTAGGGATCCACTGAAGTGGTGTAGCACAACATCCAAAACTTGTGATCGCAGGCTACTCCGGCGCATTTATTACATTTTTGGGGATGCAGCGAATTTCATACAGAAAAGATGGACTTCAAGTGAATAAGGTGGCATTTGGGGCATTTCGCTCTATGAGACATTGTTAAAAATGTTAAAATCAACCTATTTTTCTCCCATTTTTAAAATAATACTTTTTTTTCAGAGGGATTTTGCTTTTTCCAGGTTTCCTGAAAAGGTTGTTTTTTTAATATCGACCCGAATTTGCTCATTGGCGTTCATTAAAGATCCAATATGTGAGGCTTTTAAGTGGTGTCACTTTTGAACATTAGGTGGCAGGAGTGAGTCACAGCAGCTCTTAGTTAAGCCTCTTACTGTTTGTTTTACTAAGATCTTCAGATCAGAATCTCCAGAGTGTGAGGTCTGCTGTTCAATCTGGACTGAGGACTGTCAAACATGTGGTTCATGTTCCGAAGCCTTAAAAAGCTGCACCTCATTTCTCAGCTGGCCCTTGCGTAATGTCTCGGTTGCTATAGTTACCGCCTGGTTCCAGAGGCGGTGTTCCCAGATCAGTACGAGGATGCGATGGCGGCGGCGCGGGCCTTCCTGTCCGAGGAGGTGTGCCAACGCTACGGCATCGACCCCGAGAGGACGTGTGTGTCCGGAGACAGCGCCGGGGGAAATCTGGCTGCTGCCGTGTCTCAGGGGGTAAACACACACACACACACACACACACACACACACACACACACACACACACACACACACACACACACACACACACACACAGTGCATTAAGTGACTGGTTAGTGTGCGATTTTTGATTGTTTGTGACTGTGTGCACAGCTCGCCTTAGACGACGCCCAGAAGGTGAAGTTTAAGATCCAGGCCCTGATCTACCCGGTGCTGCAGACTCTGGACTTCCACACGTCGTCCTACCAGCAGAACCAGGCCGTGCCCATCCTCCACCGCCACATCATGATCCGCTTCTGGCTGCAGTACCTGGGCGGAGACTCGTCCCTGGAGCCCGTGCTGCTCGCCAACAACCACAGCGCCCTGGACGAGCCGGCCGTCACCGCCGCCATGCGCTCCAGGGTCAGCTGGACCGCCCTGCTGCCGCCCACCGGGCGGGGCAGGCGCTTCGAGCCGCTGGTCCAGAAAACGGGCACCCCGGGCGTGGTGGGCAGGTTGCCCGCGCTCACGGACGTGAGGGCGGCGCCGCTGCTGGCCGAGTCGGAGGTCCTGAGCAGGACCCCCAAGGCGTACGTGATGACCTGCGAGTTCGACGTGCTGCGGGACGACGGGCTGATGTACGCCAGGCGCCTGCGGGACGCCGGCATCGACGTGACCAACGAGCACCTGGTGGACGGCTTCCACGGCTGCATGGTGTACTCCCAGCTGCCCATGCTGTCCGGCGTCGGCCAGAGGAGCCTGGCCAGCTACGCTCGCTGGCTGGACCAGAACCTGTAGGTGAGCGCGTCCGTCCTGGAGCCACCAAAGAAGAAGAGCAGCAGAGGTCCGAGACCTCCGAGCTGCATCTGCAGGGAAAAACAGAAAACGTAGCTTTATCTCAGAAGATCTCAGGTTCGATTCCCTGTGTGGCTGCTCCCTGACAGAGGAGCACAGTCCTGGGCGTCCTCCATGTTTTTGATGTTTCTCGCTCCAGCACCCCTGAATCTGGTGATGAATGTATCTTGTCTGATAAGAATCTGCTCAGGTGATCTGGTGTGTTGGTGCAGGGGCTCGCTGAGTTGAGGCTCTTCCTTAATCTACAAAAATAACATTATCATCATTTAAAAAGGCCAAAATCAAGTCTTGCGATTTTCATGTTAATCTTGATAGTATGACCAACTTGGAAATTTGATCTGTTTGAGGTGTTATGCTGCCATTCATCATAAAGAAATACTATTTTTAATCCAGCTCCACACATACTGCCGCTTTGACAAGTCAAAATTGCTTCACTGAGCTCTCTTTTAGTCTTGTCTCATCTGATAACACTGTGGATGTTTTCAGTTTGACAGTATGTTTGAACACATTGAAGCGTCGATAGTATTTTCATGTTTCACTCCTTCACAGTTGTGACTGCTGCCGAGTCTCAGCTCATGGAGTTTTTCTAGTGTCTAGTAATTTGTATGGATTTGATTTGTGAAATCATTTTTCAGTTTTGGAGTTTCCTGTAACTTTAGAAGTGAGGAAATTCCTGCTTTGACAGCATTTGGTTAAAAGTCTGAACTTTCCCACCCCCCAGTTACACTTTCCTGGATGGAAGTCAAAACTTCCTCGTTTTAAAAGTTTTCTGCACGTGTTTTTAGTATTTTACTGACAGATAAAATCAAGCTTTTTGTCAAGCCCTCTATTATTATACCCCCTTCTATTTTCACATTTGGAAGCAACAAACAAACCAAAAAACTGTCATTATTTTACCCTGAAACCTTTGTTTTTAATAGCAGAATTAGAAAAACCGCTTTTTTGTGAAACTGTTCAAGGTCAAACTGACTTTCAGATTCAACGGTGTGGGTCAAATTGTGTTTTCTAGTTTATTAATGTAAAATGTTTGCTGCATACAAATGCTGTGAAACTACAAAACTACATTCTCCCTGTTTTCTATGACATTTATTCCAAATTAATCAATTCATCAACGTCAGATTGCCTCGTTAAACATTTTAAATCTATATTTTATCTGCAGCCAAAGTGTGAACATCATATAAGGCTGTTATAAATCAAGTCAGTTTTCATTATGAAAAACTCTTAAACACTGGAACCATATTCATTTAAAAAAAAAAAAAAAAAAAAAGTGTAACTGAATGCAAAACTTTCAGACGGAGGCAGTGTGCTCATGGCTTATTGTTTTTGTTGGAGATACAGTCGTGAATGTGGAACTCGCAATACTGCAACTTCTGGTACAGCTGCAGAGTTGTCGATGCGCTCAGTCCTATAAAAAGCACTTTCAAAGAGAAATAAAAAGCAGATGACCTCAAATCTGTCAGAAAGGCCGTGAATAAACTGCTCTTGACAGTAATGGGGGATTTTTGGAAGTTCTTACCGCTAAAAGAAACCTGAACCGCTGACTTTTGGCTGCAGTTAAGTGCAATAATTCAAAGAGACAAGAGCTCTGTCTGCTCGCTTCACTCACCAGGATCGCTTTTTAACTGCTTACTTTGCTCTAATCTCATGGCTCATTTGCGTGGTCAATACCTTCACACCAGAATCCTAAAGCCACTGGACATTAATAATGACCTGTGAGCTTAAATTGACCCAAATAAAGCGTGTACCATCTTTACCGTAAAATAACGACGTATCACTGACGTATCCACTTATTTCGCTAAACCCCTATTATGGGTCTTATTAAATGGAATTCAGCGCCAATGTAACCGTTACCGTATTTTCTAGAATATATTTCACATTGGTGGAAAAAATGCTTCATAAAGAGGGAAAAGTAATACAAGTTCCCCCAGCATTCTATTGTCATACAGTGACATCTAGTGGACCTAAATGATATGTAACCACCCCCACCCACAACTTAGAATTTGAATAAAATGGTATCAGTATGTTTTTGTTGTTGTTGCAAAGCTGCTGTCTCTCTCTCTCTGCTCATGAAGCTGCTTTCAAGTATTTTCAGACTCTGTTGTCTCCAGTAAATAGTGAATCTGTTACAATTTCAACAAACTCCTGTTTACTGGAGGACGTACAGAACCGTCACTCGGCTTGTTGTGCGTTATCGTCTTGATCTAAAAAAGAGTTGTAGAGCTGCTATCTCTCAATGAACTGAGGAATTTTGGCGTTTCCCTCGTGTCTTCTCTTTTTTTTTAATCTGAGTTTTTAACTAATCAAATTAACTGTATTAAATTAAAAAAACTGTTGATGTTAAAATTATAAAGTGTGCCCAGTTAGATAATATAAGTCACGCAGGCTTTTGAAGGGAAAAGCTCCAGACGTCTCCTCATTTTATGTATCTGCAGACACTTTGGGATGGATATGGCATGGATACATGTTATTTTGGTCTTTTAGAGTTGTCTTTGCACTTTTTCTACAAAAAACAGTGGATTTATGTCGGCGTGTCCCTCTGCACACGAGGAATGCGATCCCTGGCAGCCGCACCATGCAGAACACTGGCAGCATTTTTCATTGAGCTCCTCATCAAAAAAAAAAAAAAAAAAAAACCTCACTGAGTTCCTGAAAAGAATCCTTTTAAAAGTGTGTGTTCTGCATCTGTTGCTGCTTTGTTGAAGAAGTTAGCAAGATAAGCATTTGTCATACTGCCTCCAGTCTGAGTTTTCTCTCTTTTATGATGCACTGAAACTCCTGATGATACAGTGGTGATTGTGTTTGGTTGGAAAAAGTGTGCCAGAGTTCACAGCAGTGTGGACTCCCCGCATTGTGCAATATTGTGTGTTTGAGAGTGTCCCCTCGAACCCCCGACCTGCTGCACTGACGACCATGACGGCTGTGAAATTTATGCGAGAATTACGGCATAACCACCCGAGCCGTGATCCCCGGTGGACTATCGGGTTTCTCCACCTCATCCACCCCCCCACGCCCCCCCCATACTGCCTCACGGTGTTCAAAATGAGCTGTCAGACCGTTTTGGCTCGGAAACTCGAGCACAGTTTGGCCGCTTGATGATATTCAAGGTTAGAAATGTGAACACTGAGATGTTCCTCTTGAATCCTACAAATACTACGCCCCATGTAATGTGACTTCTGTGCACTAGATGGCAGCAGTGAGTCCATATCCCTGTTTTTAAAGGTTTTTCTGTTATTTCTTGCAGAGAGCTTTAAGTTTCCAATCACTACTCTCATCAGAGTCTGCTGCTTTCAGGGTATTACAAGACTCGCTGCGCCACATTGTGGTACAAAGTGGCATTACAAGGCAAATTGCACAGTTCCCAGCATTCTTGTGAACTTTGGTGTATTTCTCTGCACGTTGATTAAAAATATAACACTATCATTTTAAAAAAAATTATGTGCAATATAATAGTTTACTGTGAATCAGTATTGTTAAATGATCAAAGTGAGGCAAAACAACAGTCGCACCATCTTCTAAAAGACAATTTTGTGAAGTGTTGCTGGTAAGTTTACCGAACTGAGCAAGTTTCGACTTGCAATGCCGTTTTATACCACTAGATGGTGTGTTGGTCACTGAGAAGTAGTTTGAAATATCTTGGTTAAGATTCTGTTATGTGAATAACTTATGAATTAGTATAAAAACTCCTGCTGGGCTTATAATTTCTATGAAGAATCTGGTTTATTGTGTGCTGGGAAATCTTTAGTGCTTTATGAGGAGCAGGATGTTGGTATTTTATTAGTGCTGTATTGTATTTAAATTATTTGGGTGTTTCTTTGTTACTGCTACATTCCTCAATGCTTTACTGTGATTAAAATTACGGGAGCTTTTTTTATTGTGAGATTTTCTCTGTGATGTTTATCTCATTCCATCCAAAGAGTCATATTCAGTTCCTTACAACAACCGTCTGATTTTCTTCTGATTATTTAAAAAATAAATCTTGATTTACTCCAGTAAAATCTGTTCTTAGTGCTTTTTTAAATCATTTGCATGTGATATTGTGGTTTAAAAAAGGATTGTTGTGTTTAGAAAACTCCTTGTGAAAAGAGTGTGTCCCTCAGGGGTCAGTGTTGGGGCCTAAGCTGTTTTTAAAAATGCATTACTGACAGATCTGAAGTATCTGATCTAGTGGAATTTGTTTTGTTTGCCGATTACACACAAATGTTTTCAGGACTGGTGAGATTTAAAGCAACTTTTGGACTTCATCACTTGAGGTTCAAGTAAAATTAAACCATAGTTTGACAAAAAAAAAATCTTTGAATCTGTGAAAAACAACACTTAATTTTTGGAAAATGTAGAACACTCATGTAAAGGTAGAAAATTGAGGGTATAGATACAGAAAGGGTGAGTCAAAGCAAACTTCTGTGTGTGATCTCTGTTGACAAAATTTGTTGGAAACCAACTTTGATAAATAAGAAACTGAGAAGCATCTCAGTCCTGGCCACAACAAAGAACACGATAGATAAAACTTCACTTCACGTTCTTCATAATTCACTGGTTTTACCTCATTTAACTTTCTGTGGGGGTATGGGGCAAAACATATGCCACTTCATCACGAAGAGTTTTTATTCTGCCAAAAACAAAAAAATAGTAACAAGAATTGTTCACAATTTTATTTTTCATGAAAAACAACAATCCACTATTTTTACAATCTAAATATTTAAAATTCACCGACCATGCAGAGTTCAAAGTCCTGACATATGAAAACACTTGTGCATCATGGAGTTACTCTATTATATATCAGATGGAGCTTAAATGAAGAAAAGCACACACTGCTTCATTTTAAGTGTGACTCAGGAGATGGCGCCAGATCTCAGCTCGGGCTGCATCTGCAGGTCAGCTGTGAGAAATATGCAGGGATCAAGTGTTTCTTTTATTCCTGATTTATCCTGGAGTTTTATGATCACTGTAAAGTTTTACGGGCTCTCTCTGATGGATCAACACCTCGGAGATTCTTTCCAGCTTTGTCTTCCCATTTACAGTTCTGACCTGACGTCCTGCTAGAATGAGAAGTCATAAAATACTTCACAATAAAAGACAGACTCGTGCCAGATCATCCTCCGTCTGTCATCCTGGCCAGAATGAGAAGGTAGTTTATTCTCTGGAAAACGTGACGGATTTCTGGTTCCTTTCTTTCTCCTGTTCGTCAAGTCAGAACCTGCAGAGACAGAAAGAAACCGGTGCGTGGCGGAAACGGCATGCCTGCGAGGTCATGTGATCGCCGGCTTCAGGTAAACAGGTGAACCTGACAGACAAGTGCGTGTGTGTATGTGTGCACACACACTCATTAGGAAACTTGTACTTTGTTTTCCCACAGCCATGTGACCCTGGTTCAGTAGGGTGGCTGCAGAGCCCCAAAGTCCCCATTTCAACCTCAGCAGTGTCCGTCACTTCTGCAGGATTCATTGAAATGTGGTGTAAAGACCAAAGAAAATCCCCTGATTTAATTGTTTTAAGTTTACAGAGGTTTCAAACATATTTTGGTTCGGGAGTCACTTACAGCCCGATTTCATCTGGGGTGTGTCAGACCAGTAAATTAGTGCCATAACAACCTTAAAATTTAAACTTTACCACATGAAAATGTCTATATTATTGCAAAACCAAAAATTTACTTCATTAAAGTTAGAACAATTCCAAATTAAATAGTATCTTCTGGTGCAAAATACAGATAGAAAAAAGAAACTTGTCCTATAGCTGTTGCAGTATGGATGTTTTTCACCTGACAGCACTGACTTTCATGCAGCATCACCTGTATCTCATTTCAAGTCTCAGCATTGTGTCGGCTAATATTAAGGATTTTTTTTTTTTTAATCAATATTTTCTTTGAAATTTTTACAATTTATTGGTTTAGCAGGCTTGATTGAAGCCTCTTGCAGGCTGGTTTTGGCCCATGGGCCCTATGTTTGACACCTGCTCTATGATATTGTCACACCTACGTTTTGTACAACAGTTTATTTCATAACTTAAATTTGTATTGTTTACATGGACAATAGCTAACCTCGTTTTAAATAAAACACAGTGTTTCATCCTCCTGTATTAATACAATTCAGCCTCTCGCTGTTGACCTGAAAATGTCGACTAGAATTAAACACCATCAGGTGAGACTGAAAGCTCTGATTTCTAGAAGTTTTGACAGGATTCAGGACGCAGCTGCACCGTCTACACTTGACGGTTGCTTAAAAGTGACTGATACAGCAACAGGCAAGGAGTCGAGGGGTGGGGGCAGGGGGTGTCCGACAGCCTCACAGTTTGCCCCAGGGCCTAATTGCAGCTGAGTCCATCCCTGCCTCGAGGCCTAATCTGCTGACCTTTCCATTCAGCTCACATGGGGGAAGATCCCCCCCCCCCATTCCCCCCCCCCCAAAAAAGTGCACATTTAACATGTGGTCAGATAAAAACACACATGCGCTGCTCTTCACAGCACCACAGCATGAAGGTGCAGAGTCTGCTGTGTGTGTGTGTTTGTGTGCATGTGAGCGTGTGTGTGTGAGAGAGAGAGAGACCCTGCAGGGGCCGGGCTTCCTCCCTGCCCCCTGGTGCTGCTCGTTAATCACCGGGTGCCGAGATGATCATTTCTAAGAAAAACAGAGCCGCCGGGAGCGAAAACAAACCAGTGAGAATGTGAAAGGAAAGCCGGAGCGGCGGGGAATTCATGAGGGAGAATGTTATCGCGGCGACTAAAGGTCATATTGTTCACTTCTTCCTGACAGAGAGAGAGAGAGAGAGAGAGAGAGAGTGAGGCAATTTGGAGGGAGGAGGGTGAGTCTGCAGAAAAAGAGAGGGAAGGAGGACAGAGAAAGATTAGTAGGGAGGAAGAGAAAACCACAATGTGGGCCTCAAACTGCACCAGGACACATTTAACAAGTGCAGCCAAAAGCATTTGGACGTCTAGGAAGCCTTCACATTTATATTTTGAGCTGTATCAGCCTCCACTCCCCTGAACACATTACCGAGAGAGAAGTTATTTTCTAGCATTATTCCCTCTGTCTGTAGTGTTGGGTCTCACTGGTTGTTGTTTCACTGTTTGTGGTCATTTTGCATCAGTCTCTGGAGTCCTGTTCCTTCTTTTATTGCGCATTCACATCTAATTTTATTTGTTTCACTCCGTTTTTCCACATTCTCTGGTCTTTTTTCAGGTGTGCTCTTTATGTGTAATGCAACCTGTTTTATTTTTATTCTATAATACATTTAATTAACTTGTTGGGACTTGAGTTTGTGTATATTGCATTGTCAGTAAATGAGCCTGAGGCTGACCTCGCCTAGAAGTCATGTCGACTGCAGATCTTTTTACAAGCGGCTGATCAGAAGAATTTATTATCAGTTCAGCCTCTCCATGCTTATGTTTTGTTGTTATGAACTCTGAGTTCTTCATCTTGGCAGTCACGTTGTAACTAACCTGGAAAAACCAGCAGAGGCTTTTGCTCATGAAATCGTGGCAGGGCAGGGTTTAAAGTTTACACGTAATAAATCAGAGTGAAACGACAAAGCAAGCAAGGCTCTGGAATAAATATGAAAACAAACCTCGCTGAATATCTTCAAGGAGAAACAAGCCTGCAGCTTCATGCAGCCTCATGCAGCTTCATACAGTGTCAAGCAGCCTCACGCAGCCTCACGTAGCTTCATGCAGCTTCATACAGATTCCTTCAGGATCATGCAGCTTCATGCAGCTTCATGCAGCTTCCTTCAGGATCATGCAGCTTCATACAGCTTCATACAGCTTCCTTCAGGATCATGCAGCTTCATACAGCTTCATACAGCTTCCTTCAGGATCCTACAGCTTCATACAGCTTCATACAGCTTCATGCAGCTTCCTTCAGGATCATGCAGCTTCATGCAGCTTCCTTCAGGATCATGCAGCTTCATACAGCTTCATGCAGCTTCCTTCAGGATCATGCAGCTTCATGCAGCTTCCTTCAGGCTCATACAGCTTCATGCAGCTTCCTTCAGGATCATGCAGCTTCATGTAGCTTCATACAACTTCATGCAGCTTCCTTCAGGGTCATGCAGCTTCAGACAGCTTCATGCAGCTTCCTTCAGGCTCATACAGCTTCATGCAGCTTCATACAGCTTCACGCAGCTTCATGCAGCTTCATGCAGCTTCATGCAGCTTCCTTCAGGCTCATACAGCCTCATGCAGCTTCATGCAGCTTCTTCAGTCTCATTCAGAATGATGCAGATTCATGCACATTCATACACCTTCATACAACTTCATGCAGCGTCCTTCTGACTCATGCAGCTTCATGCAGATTCATGCAGCGTCATGCAGCTTCTTGCAGGTTCATACAGCTTCATGCAGCTTCCTTCAGGCTCATGCAGCCTCACACAGCGTCATGCAGCTTCGTGCAGGTTCACACAGCTTCATACAGTTTCATCTTCAATTCATAAATAAGGAATAATGTGACATTATTGCCACCGCTTTTGGCATTAATAGCTTATGAACCCACTACTGTAGTAATATCAATAACTCGATTACAATTTGAAATCCGCTGTTATCCTGGTGGCAAAATCAAAATGTCATTTTATGTATTTAAACAACAAATTCATTGATTTGCATGGTGGCAACTTCTGATGATGACAGACAATGGACATTCAAACAGGAAAAGAAGACCAATTATTATTGAAAAAAATAATAATGAAAAAACGTACATAGTAAATATAACAACATCTTTAATGTGCAGCAACAGAAATCTTTTCAGACAGGAAAATTAGGGAGGGCTCAGACCTGGTGGTTATCGGTTGGCTCTGGCTCCTCGAGGTTCAGCAGGAAATGAATGGAAGTCAATGGAACAACCTCCAAAAGTGACAAAGCTAATATGTGAGGGTGTAAATTTAATTCCAGTGTTTGTGGAAAAAGATTATTAATAAAAACATTCACCTAATTTATGAAAACAATAGTGTGAACACTGATATGTTCTGAGGCTGACTCCCTGTTTCTCTATCAGAGCGCACGCCAAGAAAAACACTCTCCAGACACACGCACACACACACACACACACACACACACACACACACACACACACACACACACACACACACACACACACACACACACGCATGATTATCCAGACCATCAGAAAGAACACAGGACCCAGAGCTGAACAATATCACTGATATGTGGCTCTTTCTTTCTCTCTCTCTTTTACACACACACACACACACACACACACACACACACACACACACACACACACACACACACCTCTAAAAGGGAAAGGAGGTGGAACAACCAAGACCACCAATGTTCAGGCTGGAAACCTGAGATGTGACCAATGAGCAAACAGGAAAGTTTTGGGGACTTTCCAAAATTTCCCAAAAATCCTTCTTTGGCTCCATTTGTCATATTTCTGTTTCTGTACATGTGTGGAGCTGTTCTGTGTGTCATAGGTTTTTTTGGGGTTTTTTTAACGTGTGTGTGTGTGTGTGTGTGTGTGTGTGTGTGTGTGTGTGTGTGTGTGTGTGTGTGTGTGTGTGTGTGTGTGTGTGTGTGTGTGTGTGTGTGTGTGTGTGTGTGGCTGCTTATTCACTGCTTCATTTCATTTCAGGAATCAGGCGTCCACAAGGAAGCTGGACATTGAATAGGGTTCCTCTCCCTGGAGAGCAAGAGTGAGAGACACCCCTTTCCCACACACACACACACACACACACACACACACGCCAGTCTATGTATGTGCACTCACCTGTTTTGGGGATAATGTAAATTACTCGTTCACATAGTACTTGGTTTGACAATTATTAGTTATCACACAGGTTATAATAAGCGTCCAAAAAATGTAGCTAAGTCAGTGTAAGTCAATGTTGAAGTGACATTAAACACACATTATGTCCACAGGGTTTACGTGTCTGTGCATGCTTCGGTTTGTGTGTGTGTGTGTGTGTGTGTGTGTGTGTGTGTCTGCTTTTATGACTCAGTCTGTGCTACACAGCCAACACAGAGCGCTCCAATATGTTTTCTCTGAGCAGTAGAAGCTTGAAAATCTGCAGGTAATTTCAAGTTTTTGACAAAAGGAGTTCTTCTGGGTTTTTAATTTCAAAATCTGATGTATTTTTTTATCTTTGTAAATTAATTAATGTTGGCTTAATATCGAGCTCTATGCCGATGATGTATTCATTTATACATCTGTTCCAGTGATTTAAAAAAAAAGAAAAGAAAAGAAAGCAGACTTTCAAAATCTTTCTCATTCATTAAACATCGTCCTTCATGGTGAAACCGACTTTATCTAATATATACTTATACATGTTTTAGTATCCAGTGCGTTTCTGCTCCTGATACCTGCTGCACAGCTGCGTATCCTCAACCCTCTAATCTGAACCATTACTGCTTTGTGCTCTGGGTTGAGGGACTTTCAGCTGAAGAAAAGGTGAATTGTAAATGTTAAGTTGGGAGAATTTACAGCCATGTTTTATGCGGCAAAAATAAAAATCCCAAGAGGGGACACATTTGTTCAATTTCACTTGTCTAATGAAGACAATACACTAACTTTAGGAGGAGGGGACAAAAAAAAAAGTTATTCCAAGATTTTAAGACTCACTCCTGCAGCGAAAACAACTTATTAAGTCATTTTTATCATGGGTGGACTTCCTGTAGCAGTGGTCATTAACAATAAGGTCAAAGTATTTTAGCTGGCACGGAGACGGAGAGACAATGGAGGAAAGATGGGAGAGGAAAGACAGAGAGTGGGGGAGAGGGAAAACCAGAGCAGGAGGGGAGTCAGAGACAAAAGCTGTGGAAGGCCACTGAGTCAGGAGGGAGTCTCCACTGCGGGGGAGTCGGTTCGCTCTCCCCTCGGTTTGATTATCAAAACTTGGCTGCCAGTCAGAAACACACTCAGACCGCGTGTTTGAGTCCGTATCAGCCACAAACAGAGGCTGAAACCTCCACGCTTGACCTCTGCAGGCTGGTCTCAGGGTCATTACGCTCGGGGTTGAGGTCGGACGGCGACTCGAAGTCAACGCGTCGTCCTCCGGGTCGCCGCGATGGTTTTCCCCCCCATCGCACACCGAGAGACTCCGTTACCCCCAGCAGGCCCTGAAGGCGTAGCTGAGTGAAACCTAAGCGGAGAGCGGGTCCCCCGGGGCCGGCGGGGCGTAGGAGCCAGATTGAGGCCAGATGTTGCAGATGCAGGAACGAGCCAACGGGACCGAGGTCCATTTATAGGCTCAGCCAGCCGCTCTGTGCTGCAACGTATTGATAATGACGCCGTTCACCGCCGAGGCTTTGCGTGAACTCAACATCCTCTCAGTTTACACCGAGACAAGAGGGAAAATGGCTTTTTTTTTTTTTGTTTCGTTTTTTGTGAGGAAACCTTTCGAGTCAAACTAAATCCTGTTTTGAATTTTATGGTCATTATTTAAAAACTGAAATAGCTGTAACTGAAGTTTTTACTTCTTTGAAAAGTGCAGGATTTATGGTGCAAATAAAAAGTAACATGGGAAAGTATCTCTTGCATTCCTTCTGTCTAAATGATGTGCAGATAGTTATGGAGCTACTTACTAGCTGGATGCTAGTCGATGTTACATCAATTGGTTGGAGAAAGATGTGCTATAATCCGGATTAAGGTTTATTACAATAGCTTTTTTAATACTTTTTTTTATGGTTTTTTTTTTTCATCCTAGATGGAAAACCCTTTTCTTTGCTGTTTCTTTGATGATTATTGTGCGTTGTGCTGGTAAAGTGACTTTAATCACTATAATGAGGGAATTCAAACTCCTACCTTCCAGTGTCGTTGGTGGTCAGAAGCAGGCATAAACAGCAAGCTGACGACTTTCATTTCCTACTCTAACTCCTGAGGGAAACCCAAGCTACTTTTTAGCTTTGTTTATTCCTTATTTTCTTGCTGACCTCTTTTATGTTTTGTCTTTAGTGTTTACATGTTCGGATTACGTTTGAAAAATAGAATAAACTCTTCGCAGGAAACTGATGGTAGCAACTTGGTGTGTGTAGAAAATCTGTCTTATGGTGCAAAACAAGCTCAAACACTATGTCAACACTAAAAACCAGCCTCTACAAAACATGAACACAGACAACGCGTAAGACTGCAAACCGAGAAACAGTGAAATCCACAAAGAAAAGCTGCAACGGTGAAGGAACGGAAAAAAGCCACACGCTGAGGTACAAACCTGACTTCTACCTGTCTGCAAAGCCATGAAAGAACATCATAAAGTCTTTTTTTTTTTTTTTTTTTGGGGGGGGGGGGTAGGAGGTGTTCTGCAAGTTTTTCTTTCTTTTTTCAGGAAAAGGTTGAAAGACACATCTGCAGACAATAAAACAACCTTCGAAAGCCTGTTAGAAACCTACAGCAGGGCGATCCAAACCTTTCAAACGAATCCCAGAATAGACTGTGTGAAAGTACCAGACGCAGTTAGACTACTTTAACAATTAGCCACAAATGAGCAAACACTTTATTATTCTTGGAGCAAGTCTGCAATGCTATTTGTAGAACTTAGAGCTTGGTGCAAGTTACACAGCGGAGGCGGTGTATGTATGCTACACAATCAAACGGCAGCAGTAAATCTGTGATGACTGAAAAAGCAAAAAAACGCTTTTATATAAAGTATGACAATGTGTGGATTTTTTTGCACTTTGTTGTATTAATTCCATTACTGAATGAATATTTTAGTGCTAATAGCGTTTCTAACTTGGAACGTTATTTTGACACACGACTTGGTTTTTAACTCCTCTGCCGTTCTACTTTCCTGCTGTCATAACCACTACGGCCACTAGAGGGCCACGTTGAGTTTGACCTCCTGACTCCAGCAGAGGCAGTTTGAACCAATACTCTTCTTTTTCTGCAAACCCATTTGTAACCATGTTTAATCTATTTGATGAAATATTCCAAACACACTGTGATACTTCTTCGGCCCCTTTGCAGGTTTTCAAGTGAAAACAGAAAACTTTAGTCGAGCTTTGAGCGTCTGTTGACATGACAACGGTGCTCGGAACCACAGAAAACGCGATTTTTTTGAAATCGCCTCCCATAGTGGAACATTTCTGACTTCATTTTTGTGGAAAAAGGACAAAATGCAACTTTTTATTGGCATTCATCTAAGAGAGAAGTCTTCAAATTGGCACCGGGCTAAAAAAAAAGTTGATTAAAAATCACAGGATGATGTCTCCAACTGAGAATTTTATTCACTGCAGTTTGAAGTTAAGAGGTCAATACTGTGAAATAGTTTTAAAAAACTGGCCCCCAGCTGTGTTTCTTTCATGCAGGCTTAGTAACACTTCATCACTGCACCTCAAATTTCTGTACTGACATACTTCATCGTTCAACAGGGCGGATCTGTGAAGCAGAGCGTCATGGCTCTGTTATGCAGATAAAAGATGGGGAATTCATCAGGTCACCATCAGACAAATATCTACAGAAGTTCTCATACATGTAATCAGAAGATTAATAAGCTGATTGTTTCATTCCAGCCTTAGTTTGTCCTGGAAAACTCTCCAAATCTACAGTAAATGATGTGCCTGCACCCACCATCTGTTAGACACGTTGTATTTAAAAATCCTGACATCTTTGAAGAGTCGAAACCTTCAAAAGAAGGTTTATTTATGGCTTCACCCAGTGGCCACAAATCCTCCGTCCACTGACGCGAAACGTGATTATTTATGTCAAAAAGATTCAACATGTCTCGTTTGAGCTTGATAAATTTCATGTTCTCCATGTCAAAACCCAGCTGCTACACCATGGAATCAGAAACTCAGGTGTGGTCAGATGTGTTTCTTTCTCACAGTAACACTTGCAGCACAGATCTCCAGCAGCGATACGAGCGCGCACAATAAACTATAGAAGTCTATATCTGTGTTTTCACAGCGCACGAATGAAACAATCATCTCTCCAGGAGAAACTCAAACACTGGAAAGCTCTTGTTCTTCATACCGGTCCCGCCTCCTCCTCCTCCTCCTCCTCCTCCTCCTCCTGCTGGGGACGGGGAGGGTAGAAGAAGTGAAGGAGTCCGCTCTCTGCCATTGTTCTCGCTCTGGAAGTCTGGGGCCGGGACGGGACGGCGCTGGTCGGGTACCGGGCGGCGGTCTGTCGCTATGACGGACTCCGGTCCGAAGCTGGGGGTGCTGCTGCTGCTGGCGGTGCTGCTGCAGACTCTGGTGGTCACCATCACGGTGCTGCACTTCACCACAGCTCTCAACTCGGTAAGGAAAAAAAAAAACTCCGGAGCGACGGACCGGAGACGCTCGGAGGGGTTTTTACGCACCGCCATGCGTTACGCACGGCGCGGCGGGAGCGGAGCCTGGAGGGGGGGCTTCCCGCAGCCGTGCAGCGATTAAACTTGCTTGCTGACCTTGAACATCTTCAAGCAAATTCCCACAAACTCCAGAGCCCAACCGACTTCTGCAGACTGATTTCTTTTTTTGAAGTTTCAACGCGCTTTGCTCCTGTTGCGCTTCAAGACACAGATAGTCCACGTCTGTCTTCTTTCTCTTTCTTTTTTGCACAATGCAATTTTTTTTCTGATAAATTGCATTGTTATGCATTCGCGTGTGCGTGTTTGCTGCTTTGCGTGTTTGCACAAACAGAAACTACAGAGACAAGGAAGTGAAGAACAGCTCGAGGTGGATTGCAGATATTTTTTATGATTAGCTGATATTGTCAGGATGTTTTACTGTGTGTTTTACTGTGTGTGTGTGTGTGTGTGTGTGTGTGTGTGTGTGTGTGTGTGTGTGTGTGTGTGTGTGTGTGTGTGTCAGACCTGCTCTGCTTGTTTCTTCTCTCACCTGGATTCCGTCCAGCCCATCTCTCTCAGGCTGTGTTTACAGTCATTATTCATTAACCCAGATGAGATGCTTCAAGGATAAGTGGGAAATGAAACCCAAACAGAAGAAGAGCGAGGCGAAGAGCTCCTCTGGCTGCAAAATCTGTGGAGTCAGGCTTTTTTTTTTTGAGTAAACTGTGATTGTGGTTACACGGCTTATACTGTATTTCAGTCCTGATAGTCAGCTAAACTGCTTGTGATGAAACGATTACTTGCCTGCTCTGACAGGAAAACAAATCACTGCACACAAACAAGACGGCTGGATCTGGGGCTGACGGGTTTCCCCTGACTTTCCTCGCTCTCGCAGATGAAGGAGACGTTTGCCAGGAGCAGCGTTTCGTGTCTGACGGGCGCCGACCTGCAGAGCATCACGGCAGTGAGAGGAGATCCGTGCTGGCAGGTCACCCAGCAGCTCCACCTGCTCATCGAGAAGGTAGCAGAGGAGGAAGGAACACACACACACACACACACACTCACACCTGTTAGGTAATACCGGCCCAATCGCTGAGCCATGCACTCTTTTTAAACAAAGGGACTCGAACCCGAGTTCAGGGGTCACGTGTGACCCAAGATTTGGCCCACAGGCCTTATGTTTGACTCCTCAAGATCAAGACTTCAGCTTGATGCCCCATAAATGGAACCATCAGGCAATCTCTGAAGTGAAAATAAAAGAAAGGATAGAGTAGATCATTCACCACTGAACTCTCAGTAATGTTTTGTCTTAAAATGATTTTTCACAGAAATCCATCATGAAACCTCGTACAGGTTCAAACACTCAGAAGATCATATTCATCACCCAGGAATTGTAAACGTGTTTAAAGCACATTTCTAGGTCCTGCTTATCACATAAATCCCTTCCTATGGAGTTTTAGGAGCACACTTCTTCTCCTAATTGCACATCTGTGGCGCATATTTTAGCAGTGATTTTTGGTTGAATGTCATATTTCCTCATTTTTTGCACATTTGAAGATTGGTAGCTGCTGTTCAGATCTATTGGAGCTAAAACATTTTTTGTTTGATGTCTTTAGTTTGATATTTTTGGGAAATCTTGATTTTTTTATTTTTATTTTTTTTACCCAAACTGTTTTGATCATTTAACTTTCGCTTCTTCAAATAGATTTAACCTCCACTAATTTCTTTTAATTACATTTTTCCTTCAAGTTTTATAAAGAAAAAAATATGTAAGAAAAAGGCAACCCCTGAAACCTCCCTGAAGCTCAGTGGTGCCCCCTAGTGGATCCTCACTTTGACACGCAGTATTGAAGTCTCGAGTTTTTATTTTCTTCTTTTTGTTTATTGTGCTTATTATAGATGCACCGCAGGATCATTGACTTATATTTTGTGTCATTTCAGTTGAAATCAATGTTGCAGCGGTGCAAATAAATGCGGAATATCCTTCAAATGTGCACAACTATTAAAGTTATGAGTTGAAATGTGGGTTTATAAAGTGAAAAATGGTCGTGAATGCTGTAAAAACAAATTGGTTAACGATACCACACACAGACAGGATCTTCTGGGAAGCCTGTCAGTAATTACAAAGCATGACTTCACTGCGTTGCGTCATAAAACACGATATCAGTGTTGTTGATCTCTGCTAATGACGGATTATTTGGCTCAGATGCTGAGATTTCAGAACCTGCATGTTTCCCCCGCGCTCCTACTGCATTAAAACTTCAGACTGCATCAATGTTTTAGCTGCAAAGGAAAACAAAACACATGTTTAAAAAGCTTGAATTTCAGTTTTATTTGAGTTTCTGTTGAAGGCTTTGCAGCTGTGCGGTAAAACAGGGTTCGGAGTTTTAGTTTCTTCGCCTGATTGGTCCTGAATTAGTTCAACTATAAATCTTAGTCCAGTTAACTGGATCCAGCATCTATGAAATAACATGAGATTAACTTTATTTATATGTCATCAGTCACACACGTTATGATGAAATGGATGTGTAGAAACCTCTCTGCATCACTGGTTTTAGTTATTTTTTTCTCTTTTAGGCTCAGTGTAAATGTAAATTGATAATAATTTGGGAGAACCTGCAGCCGCCACAAAACTTTGTGGGAAAAAAAACTCCTCTTTCTTTCACAAAGAAAAATGTGAATATTATCTTCCAGTGTTTCTGCTCTGGACTCAAAGTTTATTGTAATTTCAGTGGAGTGAACCTTTGGTGACTACAAAACTTGATTAAAAAGGCTATTTCCAGAGCTACTATCTGGTTTAGTGTTTTCCTGGTCTCGCTCCAAAAGTTAATACTCACAAATCAAAATGAGAATTTTTAGGTATTTCTCTAAAAACACGTGGATTCCCGTGAGATGGAACCACACACGGCAGTAGTAATGTTGTAATATAAAAACAAATATGAACATTTGTGAAGAGAACAAGAATAAACCTGAACGAGGCGCATTGCGTGAAATCTCTTCTGCTGTTCGGGAGCAGTTACAGAATCTAAAGACTTCATTGTTAGACCAAAAAGGAAAAAAAAAAACCCCAATAACTTCCTCAGGGGAATTCACTGACAGCTTTATCTTTAAACTAGACACGGGTCGGGGGGGCTCGAGGTAATCATCATTATCAATATCAGAGACTTCCTGTGAATATTAGCCTGAGAGGAAAAAAACCCAGAAATGATCCAAATCACCGTCTGCAGACACACAATGAACTCCTTCATAGCTGGAGATGTGATGTGATCCTGCAAGGTTTAATCAGCACAGGAATGCACCTGCACCTACACACACACACACACACACACACACACACACACACACACACACACACTGAAAACCCATCATTCCCAAGCTATTTGTGCACATTGTTTGTTTTTGTTCCCCTGGTCCTCCTCCCCTGACTTCACTGCCTTTTAAATACCTCCAGTCGGCCTGTTTCTGACTCGGCTGCCCGATTAAATTTAGTGGAGAACATAAACACAACGCCGGGCCAGTTTGAGCTGGAACATCAGCTCAGAGCAGTTCAGCCCAGGAAAGCTCACCAAACCTTCTCCAGGTCACATTTTAAGTGAAAACGTATCATTTCTTAACTCTTAGTTCAGACAACTTGCTGCTGCTTGATGCTTTTTTCCTCTCTTGCCTCCCAGTTGAAGCCTTTTAAATCTAGAATTTTTGACCTCTTCAGCCAACACAAGGAAGCTGGGAGAGAGGGGCTGAGTTTGCAGAGAGGGATCTCTTAACGGCCTTGACGAGAAGTTTTTTTTTTTTTTTTCATTCACAAACTTCCTCAACATGATGTCAGCATATTTCCAGGGTCAGGGTGGAACAGCGGGTCGTGAGGCAGTGAGCTGACCGCTCCTGTTTAGACTGTTCTCACAGCTTTCTGCACGCACAAGCTTCTGTTTAGCCTCACGTTTGCGTTGTTCTGCCCTGGAGCCACACACACTCACTGCAGTCAGCAGCTGGCTTCAGTCACATGGTTTTTGAATTGTTAGAAGAAAGTAAAGAAAACCCATGTATGCACAGGGAGACTGTGCAAACTCCCAAAAAAAAAAAAAAACAAGGCTCATCCAGGCAATTTTGAATCACTGAAGAGTTTTGACTTCATGTCTGACTTTCTGTGTGTTGAAAGCGTTTATGTCTCCACGGTAAATGATTTTCCACTGTTTTCCTTCCAGTCTTTGTCTCAGCGCTACCAGAGGCAGATTTCATCAGCAGTGAGAGGTATGAACTCAGCAGAAGAAGAAAAGAGCCTCCTATTTTCTGGTTCCTTCTGTCCCCTGATCGAGGTCTGAAATTCACGTGTTTCAAACGCATCTTCCTCAAAGCCGATGGCACCGGATTGAAAGCTGGAGCCAAAAGCTTCTCAGTCTGACCTTGTAGAATCTCGATATTTTCTCCTCTATTATTGAAACAACAAAACAAGTGACAAAATCATTTTACCTCACAATCAAAATAATGAAAAACATTTGGGTTTTTTGTGTGTTCTGTCAAGCTGTTTGTGCTCGAGTTAATTTGATATGAAGGAAACATGAGCATCTGGCCGGTAGAGAACACCAGTTCATTATTTTAGTGAAAGGTTTCAATTAGGAATGAATTGAAAAATAAGAAAAAACAGATGGAAATTCATCACCTACTTATCCATTCGATTTTTTATCCTTTTTGTTTTTAGGGGCTTTTCAGAAGTAATTCTGCACTTTTGTTCTTTATGTCTTCAACTTCTTTTGTGTCGTTGCTGAAATGTACAGCCAGAAGCAGCTCAGTGTGACACTGAAGCCACTTTGTATTTATATTTCCTCCTCTGTTAATGAGGAAGAGAGGAAGAAAGTTTCCAGAGTGGCTGATATTATGCTGTAATGGCGCCACCAAGTGTTGAAATCATTGTCAAAACACAGAATTTGCAAAATCTGTGAATATTTCATGTGTTTCTACATCCCAGGTTCAGTAAAGAAACACTTTTTGTATGTTAATTTCTTAATGATTTCTCATTGAATATAATTTATTGTCTCTTTTCTCCCCCTCCTCTCTCTGCTAGATGAGGTTTCTCGGGTGCTGCCCTCACTTGTGATGGAGGACAGGGCTTCGCCTCGCCCCAAAGTGGCGGCTCACGTCACCGGCAGCTTCGTGCCCAAAGTGGAGCGAGTGGAGGGAGGTGAGTCCTGCAGGACCCGACCGCGACGCAGGGGCAGGGTTTATGGTCCGGCAATGGACAGTGTTTGTTCTCTGCACGCGTGTGTGTATGTGCGTGTGTGTGTTTGTGTGTGTGTGTGTGGGTTCATTACCAAACAAACAACAGCACCCACTAGTGGTCACACAGCAAAATTACATAGTCTTTATTCTTTCAAAGTTTTTCGCACACAAAAACAATACGTTTTCACCATTTCACCACATTTCTTTCAACAAAAAAACAAAAGTCTAAATGTTAGAATTAAAGATAAACTAAAGGCACAACAAAATTGTCACAAATATTTTTGAAAATCATTAAAAATGTTGAACATTTATTTCAAATACTGTAAAATGAAATCAATCAAAATAAACATACTAATTGAAAATTCAAAGAAACGTGTTAGAAAAATACTTCAGTTATCAATCAGTTGAAATAACAAATATCAATTCAAATAACAAATAAAAATGTTTTGAAATAGCTGTTGAGAATTACACTCTTAAAAAAAGCATTTTTGTGAAATATTTCAATAAAAAAAAATCAAGAAAGGTATATTGTAAAATTAAAATCTGCTCTTAAATATCATGTCTTTTCTGATGTTTATTATTATCCAGTGACTGAGTCACATTATGACCAAAAAAATAAAGTTGTCATAGAGATCAATGCATCATGTACCTGTTAGTTACATTCATTGTTTATTATTAGCTGGAGTTAGTTTGATTCATTGCTTCTGATTGTAGTTGAATTCTGGTTTTCTGAAGCTTGTTTCTGTATTATCGGGTGTTTTACTGATACGTTGAGATCCAGACTGCAGACTTGGTTTCTCCTCTGACCTTGTTGGTTTCTCCCCTGACCTTCCTGGTGTGCCGCAGCCCCGGCCTCGCCGGGGCGCCGGGTCCAGGGCCAGAAGATCTCGTGGTGGGAGGGGCAGAAGGGGCTGGCCTTCCTGCAGGACGTCCAGCTGGTGGACGGCGAGCTGGTGGTGCCGCGGCCCGGACTCTACTACGTCTACGCCCAGACCTACTTCAGACATAGCCACTCTCTGGAGGAGGAGGATGAGGAGGAGGAAGAGGAGGAAGAGCAGGGCGAGCGGGGCAGACCGCTGCTGCAGTACGTTTATAAAAAGGTGACTTCCCTCCGTCTTCTTCATTTGGTTTTTATTTGGCTGAATGAGTCATTTTTGACTGCTTGACGGGTTTTCAAAGGTGAACTGTGAACGTCTGATCCCTGTGGGGTTTCTGCTGTCAAAGCCGGACTTCGTAATGCGTTCTGTTTTAATCAGCGAAGTCCTGGAAAGACGAGAGATTGAAGAAAACATCTGCCAAGAAATCACTCTGTTAATCAGAAACATGACCTGAGTCATAGTTTGAACAAAAACCCATGTTTCCTATTATCCAGCGCATTTCACTTGTTTTGCTTCATATTTTCTCCTGACATGTTTATTTCATTGATTTTTATGTTACCATCAATATTTTTCTATCTCGTGTTTTGATTTTATGTAACTTGTAAATTGTTATTTTATTTTTAAACATTGAATCATTGAATTGAGTTGATGTCTTGAAGTTTACATTTTTTTCACAGTGACGTCTTGTTTGTTGAAATTGCTGCCATCTGCAGCAAAGACTTTGTTTGCCTTTCTAATAATAGAAACTTTTTTATTTTAAATTAAGATTTGACATCTCGTTTATTCTTTATCATTTATTTTCATTTATTTTATTAGTTATGCTGCTTCATAATGTGAATTTTCTTTTCGAGTCCCTCTTTGGTAAACCTCACGTCTTCCAGTGCAGTTTGGAAGCTGAAGCTGTGTCTCGTCCTCCAGGTGGGCTCCTACCCGGTTCCCATCCTGCTGATGAAGACCAGCCGGACCTCCTGCTGGTCCCGCGGCTCCCAGTTCTCGCTGCACTCCGCCCACCAGGGGGGGCTCTTCCCGCTCAGCGCCGGCGACCGCCTCTTCGTCACCGTCACCAACGCCTCGGCCGTGGACATGGACGAGAAGAGCAGCTTCTTCGGGGCGTTCCTCATCAGCTAGGGGAGGAGGAACCCGGAGGGGACTCGAACCGTGTTCCCATGACGGAGTCTGCCACTTTTCCAGCTTCACAGTCCAGAGAAGTTTCACAACACGGGTTTCTGGGGCAGATTAATCCAACTGAAACGTGAGCGACGATCAGACTGAGGAGAGACGACCTGCAGACACTTCTGAGATCCAGATGTTCGGATCTTAAAGGGGCGGGTGGAAGATGAATGCAATACCAGTTTTGTCCACTAGGTGGCAGCAAAGAATCCGTTTGATTGAAAACTTTGATTTATGCTTTTTTATTCACAGAAAAACCTGTGACTTCTCTGAATTTTAAAAAATTCTTTGTAAGCCTTTTTCACTCATTTCACTTTTATTTCCTTTTTAAAAAAATATCTTATTATGTTCTAGTATTTTGGTTTAGTCTTATTTTTATTTTATTTTCAAGCATTGCTTTTTTTTCGTTCAAAATTTTTAGATTTATCATCTCTCACATTTTATTTCCATTATGATTTTTTTTTCTTCATTTAGAATTCTTTAGAATTCTTTGTCTTTTTTTCTTTTGCATTTATTCTCCTCAAACAGAAATATTATAATTCAGTGGGAGCTTCATCTCCTCCACCTGCAGGAAACAAAGTCTGATCACATTTTGATCACTTTTTTAATGAAAAAGTGTTTTTAAGAAACATTTGTGCAAATCTCTCCTCAGTCTGATAAATGTGAGATTTATTTTTTCAGTTTGCTTAAAGATGTAAATATTGCTCTATGTTCCTTTTTTTAAAAAAATTATTTTTTTAACAAAATTTGAAAAATGAGGGCTTTTTTGTTTTCGTCAAACCGTTTCCATTCTGGCAGATTAAAGCTGTCACTTGACTTTCTTTGTGGGGGAAACCAGAGACGTGGAGGACGTGCAGTGTTTCTGCTGGCCGCTGCCCCGCGCCCCGTCTCCTCCTGCCTGGCTCGATCCCGGTGACCGTTAAAGTGTCCCCGGCGCTCCGGGCTCATGTTGTGATGGATTAAACGCAGATGTTGGTGTAACGCTCCGGGCTGCAGCCGAACAGCAGAGCTCTGGGGCTGGTTTGTTTCACTGCAGCCTCATGAACTCCAGTGGATGAAACAAAAAAAAAAAAAAAAACGTTTAAATGTCTCTTTTTACTCATTTTATTTACTTTTGTGGGAGTAAAATGTCCATTTAATATCTTTTTGACTTCACTTCTCGTCTGTTTTGATAGTTTCACCTAGTTTTGTGTAGTTTTTCATGTTTTTGTTTGGTAGTTTTAACTGATTTCTATCTCCTTTCTGTGCTTATTTATAGTAATTTAGTTTTCTTATTCTGGTAGTTTAACATGTCTTTATCATTACTTTGTGTTTTTCTTCTAGTTTTGTCTTTTTGTTGGTAGTTTTGCTGGTTTATTTCTCATTTTTTGCTTCTTCCTCATCAGTTTTCCTTTATAGAAGTTAGTCTTAGGTTTTCGTTGTGGTTAGTTTTTGTCTCTTTCAGGGAGTGTGATGCGTTTAGTCACTTTGTGCGTCATTGTGGTCACTTTGTGTCTTACAGTAGTTTTGTGTATCTTTCTGTATATTTTACATGTTTTTAGTAGTAGGTTTGTTTTTGTTGTGATATTTTTCATTTTTTTTTTAGCCTATTTGTGTCTTTTTCTGTCAGTTTTACTGGTTTTATGGTTGCTTTGTTGTCTATTGAAGACATTTTGTTTTATTTGTATTATCCTTATGTTTTTGTCATCAGTCTGTCTTTTATTATCATTTTTCTAATTTTGTGCTTTTTTTGTTGTCATGTCTTTTTGTGGACATGTCACATGTTTTCATTGACATTTTGTACCTCTTTTTTGCGTATTTTATGTGTTGCTGTTGGAATATTCTCATTTTTCTTACTTTTGTCTCCTTGTAGCTTTGTGTCCTCGCAGTGTTATGTGCGTTAGTTGTTGTTTAGTCGTTTCATGCCCTTAGATTTCCTTCCACCAGTTTTTTTGGGCACTTTGTTGTACTTTCACGTGTTATAGTCATTTTTTTGACCATTTGAGGAGATTTCCTAATCGATTTAGACACGTTTGAAATTATTTCATGTGTCTTAGTTTTGTTTATTAGCTGTGCCATTTTGTTAGGTTTCAGTGTTTTGCAGTTCTTTTAAATTTGTGCTCTTTTTTGTGTCTTTCTATTTTAGTTTTTTTTTCTTTTTAATGGTAGCCTCAGTTAAAAAAAACAAAGAACAGACTCACTGATTTCCCAAAAAGATCAAACAAATAGGACAATATATTTGTAGAACATATATGGGGAGAAAAAAATCTGATTTTTTCCAATCGTACCTGAATACATCATTTGCTTTACCAACTTTGTAAATAGAACTGTTTTATTTATGGATGTAAAAACTTTAATCGGCATTATTTTTGTCAGAGCTTTGTGAAACCTGTAAGTCCAAACAAGATGTGAGACATCACAATAGAGGGTTTTTTTTTTTCTTATTGTATTAAACCAATTTTTGGTTAAATCTGGTCACAATGAATCCAGCTCCTCACATTCACTCCTTATGGAAACAACAGAAATCCTTCTTTCACCTGCAGTTTCACTGGAGACTACAAAAATAGAGGAAGATCTACATTAATAAATCATGTCGATGGAAGTGCTTTTTTAATCAAAATGTTTGCCGGGAAGATTTAAACTAAATGTGAATGTAAATAATGTTCTCAGATGTACATATGTGAAATAAAGACACTGTAATTTCAGTGCTCGGTTTCTGATTACTTCACGTAATGTGTGTGTTTTTATTATATTACAGTTTTTCTCCATTGGTTTGGCTCATTTCTTGAAACCTAAATTACATTTTCAAAACAACATGGACAAATCTCCAAACTACCCTGTAACTGCTCACAACAGAACGGCATTTCTCAATCACGTAATCACATTGGAAACGTCTTAGTACATGTCTCAATGTCTCAGAAAATCTTTGCAAATGATTAAACACAGTAAGGATAGATTTAGCACAATTCCCAAGTGAATAGGTCATGTTGATCTAAATTGATTGATTGATTCTCAGTCTGATGGTTCATGTCGGCATGATTTCATTGTATCAGTCACCACCTGCAAAATCATCTGTTCAGCTGTCAAAATTAGTCAAAAACACACACAACACTATGAATACCAGACACGGATGTGTTTGCATGAAGGTGAGGAGGACAGTCAGGAGGGTGAGGAGGGAGACCAGTGAAGAAGTGAGCTGTGAAACTCCAGCTTCATTTACATTACATTTTGGCTACATACAATTTTCCTTTTTGTTTTTTTGTTTTTCCTTTGTTTTTATTTTACAGTATATCGAACTCCGATGGATGGAAGTTGATTTGTGTGTGAATAAAAATTATAACAGTTTCCTTGGAGGTATGAGAGCAATGTGTGAATCAGAACTTGAAGGTTCTTCTTTCTGTAAAATGCTTTTTGTTTTCATTTTCTTATACACGATATTTTCTGTTAGCTAAAAAACCCAAAGAAGAAAATAAAAACTATCACAGTCACCATTATGAATGAAGGACTGGGCCCAGGTAGAAAGGTAGATGAGGAATATTTCAGTGGTCCTTTGCCCTTAATGACAAAACACCTAAACATTTTGACTGTCAGTGCTCACAAAATGTCAAAAGGACAAAGCATTTGGAGGACAATGACCATTTGTTTGAGAAAGAAATTTAGTTTTTCCACCTGAGTGAACTGTTTTGGAAGAGATCTGATCTTTCACAGGTGAACCATGGTGTTTTGCTTAACCATCCAGGTTGTTTTTGACAAGAGAACTGAGAACATCTGGTCTGTTTTGAGAAATGAGCCAAAATTGTTGGGAAGGATCTTTACATTTTGGAGGCTCTGACTATTTATATGTTAAAGAGATGTAGCTTTGAAACATGTGTGAACAGTTTTGGGAGAGAGATGAGCTTTTGCAAGTGAACTATGGTGTTGAGCTGAACTGTAAGACCATTTTGCCAAATGATCTTCGAGTTTTGAAAATGTAATTTCTGTTTCAAGAAACGAGCCAAACCAAATGAGAAAAACTGTAATGTTCGAAATCTGTTATTTCGGAGAGGTTTGTGGATATAAATGTAAAGATCTTTAAAGTATCATTAAAATCTGTAAAAATATAAAGCTTTTTGAAACAGAATTAAACTCATAATTTCTTTAAAAGGACTGGATAGTGTTTTGACCATGTGCTCTGCCCCCTGCTGGTGAGTTGATGACACTGCAGCCTGGAATCCAACAGCGCCCTCTAGTGGAAGCAAAAGCAGGTAAACAGAAGAACCACAGGAGCCGTCATAAAGTTTTTGATTTTGTTTGTTTTTGTGGAAATATGTTACAGTTATATTACAGGTATTTAAATGCCCAGAAGGAGAACAGAAACGAGTTCGGAGACACCAGAAAACTAAGAACACTAAGAAGAGTGACAGCAACTCAAAACCTGGAGACAGAAGAAAGAGTGTAGAGCCGGGCTGACACGAGGCCCGCATCAGGAGACGTCCAATAAATACTGCAACGAAAAGTTGAAAATAGAAAAAGAAAGACAGACAGAAAAACACGAGGGAAAGAGGTGTGCTCTCCTTTTTCTGAGTCCTTTGTTGTAATTAGCAGCATGTGTAGCCTCCAGAAACCCAACCTGTGGAAAACAGCGTGTGGAGTCTGCCATCAACCAGAGATTTCTACACCAGAGCCGTCGGACCACGTGGACAACAAACCAAAACTCTCTGTGACAAGTATTTAAAGTGCACTAATTAAAAGTGTACTATGAAGGATGTGTGTAATACCACTTCTTTACACTTGGTGGCAGCAGTGAGTCAAAGTTCCTCAGAATTTCAACAATTTAACCTTTTTTATACATTTGTTTTGACTCTCAGGAATCATTTTCTGGCTTTTTATGAAGGTATTTCGGTTATTTTAGACATTTGTTAAGTCATTTCAAATCTTTGTGCTCATTCCACATCTTTTTTTTTTTTTTGGTATTTTAAGATGTTTTTTTTTTTAAGTCTTTTCGCTGTCCTTTGCTGGTAATCTTGCAGATTTTGTCTTTGTGTCTGTATTGAGAATTTTTCCTGTACTTTCAGTCTTACATATTTTTATTGTAGAAAGGTTTCTTTATATTTGTAAGTTTGTAGATGTAGCAATGGGTAATATACTTATTGGTTCAGTACAAAAAAGTAACCAGTTACTTAGTATCAAAACAGTTGACCCAGTGGGTGCAAGCGGTTTACCTGACCCCTCCTACCATGTGGAACCGGCTCCCTGTTCTGCTCTTTTCTCTCATTTCAATGCAATTTCATCCTTTTACTACGTGTCACTGATGATTGCTCCTCCTGTAGCCTATGTACTCTCTGTTTATACATGAAATGTATAAAGATACAAGAACCTGTCTGTCCTGTCTCCTTCTCTTTCTGTCCCCTCACCCCAACCGGAATAGCAGAAAGCCGCCACCTCTGAGCCTGGTTCTGCAAAGGTTTCTTCCTGTTTAAAGGGAGTTTTTCCTTTCCACAGTCGCTTATGCTTGCTCTTGTGGATCTGTTGGGTTTGCTCTGTAGAAGTGTCTAGAAACGACTATGTTGTAATTGGCACTTCATGAATAAAGCTGAATTGAATTGAATTGAATAGTAGAGAAAGGTGAAGTTTTATTTCTGTATCTGGTCATTTTTTAGTAGTCCTGTGTGTATTATGTTGTGTGTTTTCAATGGGAATGGCATGTTTTACAGACATATTATTTCCCTTTATGGTCATTTTGTTTCACATCACTGATTCTGGAGTTATTCAGTCATTTTGCATAATTTATTGTAAAATTACAAGATTTTGTTTATTAGTTTTCTTACATTTTTACAAATCAACATTTTCTGTTTTAATATATTTTCTGAAATCATGTAAAGCGCTTTTTAGTTTGTATGTTAGTTTGACATTTTATGCTTAATTTTAATTTTTTAATGTTTCTTTGACTAATTTTTGGGTGTTTGCTTTTGGTTTTCCATGGTTTCAGTATCTTTCTTTTAATCATCATTTTGTGTATATCTATGCTAGATTTCTGCTTTTATTTTTAGTCATTTTGTGTTAATAAGGTAGATATAAGATGTCAGTCATTTTTGACTAATTATTGTAATTACCATCATCTTTGTAGTTATTCTATACCTCTGATCATTTTCATCGATCTGTTGGTTTTCCCCTCAAAATCCCGATTGTGGTCATGTTAAAGTATTGACATTATATTGTCTGTGTGGATGATATTTGTAACATTTTTACTTGCGTCTTGCATTGTTTTTGTGGGTTTTTTTTTTGTACTTTTACAGTGACCAACTGTCATTGCATGAGCAGCAATACATTTATTAAATCTGAGGCAATTACGCATTTCAGTATCTTTGCATTTTAATATTTTGCATCTTGTTGGACAATTTCGGAAACTTATTAGCTTTCATTTTGCACATTTTCTGGTAGTTTTTGTGGTTATTTTACTTTTAAATAGTATGTTGCTCTTCTGCTGTGTTATGACCATTCGTGTCATTCGGTTGTGACTCACTGCACCACCTTGTGGCAGAGTGTGGTATGACAGGTCAGGCTCAGGCTAACTGTGGTGGATTCTTCTGCAGCGTTGCTTAATTTTAATCCACCATACAGTATATTAATCCCCTTTAGGAGGAATTTCTTTCCCGACTCGACCCATCCGTATGCAGCCACACTGTGTGGCGATCGAGGGGAGCTAGTGGGGGCCGAGGGTCTTGTTCAAGGACCCTCGTTTTTTTTTTTTTTAAGAGGAGATCCAAACACACGGGAAGAACATGCTAACCAATGCTCAACCATGTGATATGCTTACACCGTTTTGATTTAAAACATCCCACTGTGTACCGTTACAGTAACATGAGAAGGCGGCTCAGAGTAAGAACATCAAACAGGAGGGTGTGGCTGGTGGTCCTAAGATTCACATCCTGGTTGAAAAGTGGTGAGATTCGCTTTATTTTTATAGTGAGTCGGGGGCCACAAGCGACCCTCGGCCACAGTCTGAAGATTTGACCATTTTAACCCGTTCCTTTATAAATATATTACAAATTATTACTTAGAAAAACACTGAAATGAAAGAACTTTGTACGCAGCTGTCACAAACTGAACTCACTCCAGACGAACACAGTAATTTGATAGATTTTCTCATGTGTATGTAGCTGTGGTCGAGGCGCTCGGTCCACACCTTCCTGTCTTTCTGTCACCGGTGTGAAAATTCTCTGGTTGAAAGCAGGTTTTCTCCCTTTCTCACCGGCTTCCATTGGTTTTAATGTAACTTATAAAATATATGATAAAACGTCTTCTTAAATGGAAACTGATAAGTCCATGTACAAAAAGGTCTTTTTATTTTTTATATAAATTACACCAGTCTCTGATGATGATGATGATGATGATGTCTTCGTCTCCACGCCTGCTGTTAAGTGTCTCCAAACCAAACCCCTCGCGCTCGTACTCACATGCACACGCGCACGCATACGCTCAACAACGCCGGCCGTCGCTACACAACATGCTCTACACGTTACCCCATAGTAGAGAGGAAATTAAAAAACAAAACATCTCTACCCCGACTGAAATGAAACCTCTGCACGTACAGTAACGCTACATCTCCTCGTTCTTCTTCTTCTTCTTCTCTGTATGCTGGAGCACGGTGCAGTTCCTGGCGCTCTCGCCGCTCACTGTAGCTGCCTTGTTCCGGCTCCGCCGCTGCAGATCCCTGCTGGCTCGGCCCGGCGGACCACGCCCAGTGGGCGGAGCTGAGGGGGCGGGGCTTTGGTGGGGGAATGTGCGTGACGACTCACCAGGAGGAGGAGGAAGAGGAGGAGGGGTTTGTGGGAGACCTCAACAGTCAAACCGCATCTCCAGCGAGTCGTCGAAGCCCCTATTGTCATGCCCCGCCCCCGACAGGAAGGTGGCCGTGACGGGGGCGCCCGTCGCCGTGGTGACGTTGAGGAGGGTGTTGCCGGGCGAGCTGGTGGCCGGCGTGCGGAGGGCCGCCGCGGCGATACTAGTGAGGTTGATGCCCAGGGTGAGCCGCGTCTGCTCCAGAGCTTTCTCCGGCACGGCGAAGGCCTCCAGCTTCTTCTCGCCGTTGGCCATGTAGGAGTTCTGGCAGCCGCGGCAGATACAGTCCAGACAAGCCTGAGCGGGGGAGGGGCGGCAAGACAAACCATCAGAAGGTCTGACGTGAAGCGGACGAATGTCAACCACATTTTAACCCCCTTCATTAAATATCGCAGTAAAACAGCTGAGGTGTTATTATCACACTCGCCAGCAGAGGGAGCTCTGACAGCACTTCACCACTGTTCGGAAGTAACGAAAACTGAAAGTTTCTGATAACAACAGACCTAAACTAGAATCACAAAACCAAGAGGGAGACTTACAGACTGGAAAAAAAAAAAGAAAACTCTTCAATCGACATCACTGAAAAATTTAATTAATAACTGACACGTTTATACTCACAATTTTAAGCATAAAAAAAATAGGGAAAAAAAAATATATAGATATAGATTTTTTTTCTTTCTCTTGTAAAATAAATAGAAAAAAAGACTTGTTCCAATAGCTTCAGATTCATTTTCATTATCTAGGAACAGATCTCAATTATAATATGGTTTCATGGTTCCAATTCTTCTGATTAAAAAGTAGGACAGTGTTTTCAACTCGCTGAACATAAAAGCTAAAACTGGAAAAAATAAGTGTACGTTTAAATCTGTGTAAGGGTCACTGTTTTGAATAAATTATACAAAAATGTAGTTTTTCCATTACATTACACTTCAAAATAATTAGTAGATATGTGGATCTCCATAAATAAGAACATGATTGAGGAGTTAATGTCGCCAATTCTTTTTTTTTTTTTTTTAATTATGAGACTGACATTTAATAGACTTTATTGAATATCATATTGCAGGATATTCTTGTTATTCTTCAAGCTTTTCATGTCACTAGATTCAAGTTCAAGCTTTAAATGCCTGACAGAATCAAAATATGGAATAAATAAGCTGTTTCCCTTTATTTTAACACCATTTATTTTATCGGTGCAGTAAACACTGAGCACTATAGTAATAATTATAACATTAAATAGTATTAAGAAAAAAACTGAATGCACTGAAAAGCTCAGAATATTTAGCAGTCATTACACTAAAATAAAAAAATGACTTTGTAAGAAACTTTTGATCAGGGCAGCCAATAAAAAAACATGCAGAGTCAGCTTTTCTTCAGACATAAAACGCCCAGATGATATTTAAAAAAAAAAAAAAAAAAAAGTTTGGGTATGAAACAGCTTTAAAGTCCTGCGGTTTTGGGTCCTTTAACAGATTTGAGGATGAAACTGATCTTTATCAGATTGAAGAGGTTGTATTATCAGCTACACCATTTTTGGACCACGTTGTTTATTAATTTCCTATCTTTGAATATTGCATCACTGTAGTTGGCACACTTTTGGATTTGGGACACAAATTTTGTTGCTTTATGTTTTCAACATGTCTCAGTGTCGTTAAAACCAACATTGAATGAAATATCCACATCAAATAAACGCCTTTTGTTTCTGGTTTGTTTGCTTTGAAGGCTTTACATTTGTCTAAGAGGTATACGAGTTCCGAGGACTGAGAGCTCCTGACTTTGTCAACATAACATCTACTGCACACACTCTATAATCATGCCATAAATCAAACTAACGAGAGCGTAAATGAAAGGTAAGTGTGTGTGTGTGTGTGTCTGACCTTCCGGTTGGAGTAGCAGGGGCAGCGCTGCCCCCTGCAGGTCAGCACCGACGGGTTCTGCGTGGCCCGGCCACACTTGCAGCCCTTCTTCTCCACGGGCTTCTTGTACAGTTTGGAGGAGTTGGGCCGGTGGCCGTGCGGGTGTGCGGAGACTCGGTCCCGGCCCTGGGCGCCGGGCTTGGGGGCCTTGGTGTACGCCCTCTTGGCGGCCCCGTGCTGCTCCAGAGTCTTTTTCAGTGCCTTGTTGGAGATGATGACTGTCTTGCCCACCTTGGGGGGGCCGCCGTTAGGCACCGGGGCGAGGTGGGGGTGGGGGATGGGGAGGGGCACGGGCACGGGGAACTTGGGCTCCGGCTTGGCGGTGGCACAGGGGGCGGGTATGTGGGGGGAGCTGTTGGCACCGGCGGGGGGCCCTCGCAGGAAGCTGGAGATGGGGAGGGGCTGCACCTTCTCGCTGTCGCTTTCCGAGCGGGAGCGTTTCCGGTGGAACCGCAGCGGGACGCGGGGGACGACCGTGGGGGCCTGCGGCGAGGGCTGGGGCGGGGGCTGCAGCGAGGGCTGGGGGGGCGGCTGAAGGGGGCGGGGGCTGTTCTCCGGGGGCAGGGAGGGGATGAGGCGGGAGGAGTCGGGCCCCGACGGGCAGTGCGGCCCGTTGAGGTCCGGCTGGGGAACGGAGGGGTGGCAGTCCGGCTGGGGGGTGGGCTCGGGCGTCGGGTCTGGGACGGCGTCGGTCTCCAGAGTCCTTAGCACCTCCTCCACGCTTAACAACAAAGGCCCCGTATTGTGTTTCAGCTCGTCGCCAAACGAGGTGATGTCACAAAGTCCCGCCTCCTCCGCGGCCGTCACGCTCACGCACACGGGCACGGCCTCGGAGAAGCCCTCCTGCTTCCGGGCCGCTCCGTCCGTCTCCATGGCGATGGGCTGCAACGCGTCCGAGCCGACCAGGCCGTTGCAGTCGTGCAGTCCGTTGACGCTCACGGGGCTCGGCTCCTCCCCCGCGAGCTCCCGGGTGGGCGGGGCCTCGTCGGGCTGGCTCACCTCGGAGGTGGACGCCGCCTGCGACGGGGCCAGCGAGTCCGAGACGTCCTCCGCCTCCGCCTCGCCCTCCGCCTCCGGCTCGCTCTCCGCCAGCGTGAGACCCTCGTTGAGGATGGCCTGGAGGTCCGGCGAGTCGGTGGCGGCGCTGGCTATGTGGGGGGCGAGCGGCGACTGCGTGATGTAGAGACACAGCTTCTTGTAACAGTTGACGAGCAGCGACAGCTGCTTGTTCTCCTCGAAGCAGGAGTAGTCCTTGCACCAACTACAGGACGGCTTCAGCTGCATCCTCTGGCCTTTACAGCCTCGACAGACGTAGTGCTGACATGAGGAGTTGGTGGGAGCGATGGGGTCCTGCAGCAGGTTACCTGGACGCAGGACGAGACAACAGCAGGACGTCACCAACGGCAACAAGCCCGGCTGTCGGGCTGACGTCACACACATCACAGGAACACGGAGCAGAGCAGCCCCCACTGGTGATTAATGAACAGACGCTCACAGGATCCAGGAAAAGAAACTCAGCTTGTCAGAGATTAGATTAAAAAAAAAAAAAAACACACACACAGGGAAAGTAAACATTGATCCAGCGTGAAGCACCAAGTTATGGTGCAATTTACACACTACTGCTTCTTCCTAAGCCGACATGTAAACCTGAGCGGTGCTTGGCAACCCGCCACATTCAGTGACAGTCGCTCTTTGAGAGGAGCTTCCTTAGCAACGCCGGGCGCTACCGAGCGCAGCTGCAGAAAAAAAAAAAAAAAAAAAAGAGAGAGGAGGAGGATGAAGGTCCATTCATAAGAAACAACCACTGCTACTCACTGTGCGCCGTCTATCCAGTCCTCCCCCGTGACTGGAGAACGTCTATATTTAACACCACGTACGGACAGATTTCATCGATTATTTATGGAGATGGGAGTTATCTTTCAGGACGATAAATCAAACTCGCCCAATCAATCATAAATAATCCATAATGCCTTCCATGTATGGAGAATCCGCAAAAAGCAGAGCAGCCTTTTCGGACCACAGCATGTGATGTGAACATATATCTTACTGTTATTTCTCTGTCCTTGTATATATTTAAGGTCGTGTTACTTCAGCGGAAACAATCTGAGGATCCGGGGAATTCCTTTTCCCAATGTGATTCAGATTTTTTTTTTTATTTCAATTTTAACAATGTGTTTCATTGTTTGGTGGACCACATAGGAGCTTTCGGAGGGCCAGTTTTGGCCCACGGGCCTTATGTTTGACAACCCTGATCTATATACAAAGACTTGACCAGATATTTTCATTTAAAAGCACTTATCTCAGTACAATATTTTTTTTTGCCTTTAAATATTTACATCCATAATCAATATTATCTCAATGTGAAAAACACCAGGAGGTTATGAGCTGATCCACACAATTTCAATGCATGCGCCTTTTAAATTTTGTAGTTTATTGCATTTGTTTAATTATTAGTCATGTGAGTGGCTACTAGTTAATCATTTCATCTGGAGAAATTTTAAAAGAAAACTGTCACACATTTTAAAACTATCAAATCTCAAAATATCTGAATGTTTTATAAAAACAGACATTCATCCATTTCAAAAAGAGCCAACAAACATCACGATTTAAAACTGTAATAATGCTTGAAAATTTTCAGTTAAGATTATTATGAACCTTAAAAATAATGGACAAAACAAACAACAAAAAAATACATTTGGGCCAAATACCTTAAGTAATTGACTTCAACAGATTTCATCCTGAGGTTTTATTTGTATCTTTTTAGTGTCGATGAGCAAAAGAGTGAGAAACACCAGATCAGGTGCTTCACTCAGTGTGTGGGGAGTGTGTGTGTCTCTTCTGGTGAATTACAGTGTGTGTACAGCACACAGAGGGGGGTGTGTCAGGAGGGGAGTAGTTCTGAGCCGAGCTGCGTTCACTGCGCTTCGGAAATTGGAGTCTCGCGTATTTTTAAGCGCAGATGAAACTGGAAAAGGAAAATACTGCCGTACTCATAGAACATAAAACTACTCGACAAAACATTTTTTGGATTAAAAAATAAACACCTGAAGATTAAAACCTCAAGGAGCCAGCTATCAAAATCTGAATATGTTGCGATTCAATCAATCCTTCATGACTAAATACATTCTAATTCCGATTATATCTTTAATTTTTATCTGGATGTTTTTATTTCCTTCCTCCACATGTAACACTTTGAGATTGTTTTCCAAGATGTAAAGTGCTTTATAAATGAAATGTTTTTGTTATTGTTTTCACACCAATAGTTTTGACAAAAAGACATTTCAGGCTACTTTTTTGTTTTCCAACCGCTTGAAGTCTGACAAATCGTCAAACTAATAAAATGTCTTTTTATCTCCAACCTGAGCAGACAACATGAGTAATGTACTGACATATCCTCCGTGTTTTGATTATTATTCATGAAATCACAAGGCGGCCTTGAGTGTTACAAGGTCTAAGAAATACATTAAAGTACTTAGAGCTGCAGTAATGAATCACTCAACAGAAAAAGAATCAACTTGTTGAAAAGTCAACGCATAATTTTAAATAAAAAGGGTTGATTTAAAATCATCATGCGTTTTAACATTTTGTGATCAGGATAAATTATTAGATACATTCTAAGATCTCGGCCTATGGGAATCACCAGTGAACATTTTTAAATTATTTCCCACACTTTGAGTTGTTTATAAGCTGTGTTTCAACATGCGTGACAACATAGTAGTTATCAAATTAAACTTCATCTCTAAAGTTTCTAAATGACTGGAATCATTTTGTCTCCCTTAAAAATAAAACTATTAGAAAACAGCTGACAGCTGCACACCCAATATATTTTCCACGACAATTTTAAAAAAATGACATCAAACAGAGGCGTAAGAGTACCGCTGGGTACGATTGGGATATTTCCCACAGTACCTGAAGGCAGCATTATTTAAAGGCTCGCTCCCGCTGCGAGCACAGCTGACAACCAGGCACGTTACCGAGACCTTCCCCTGAAACACGCTGCTTCCAAACAGACTCCACATCACGCCAAATTAAAATAACAACAAAAAAAAAAAAACAAAAAACAAAAAAAAAAAAAAACAAGCGCACGTACCGCAGACCAGGCAGGACAGGGACTGGCGGAAGAACGGCAGCAGCTTGCAGAGCTCCGCCAGGGCCCGGGGGTCTCGGGGGTCGCACTGCAGCACCGAACGGCTCGCGGACACGTAGAGAGAGGTGGCATTCACCGGGTTCATCTCAGCTGCCTGGCCCGGGGCTCCGGGCCGGTCCGGTCCGTTAGAAGGTGTACTGACACGTCAGGGAAAGAGAGTCACACGGGAACACAAACAAGCCGATCCGTGAGCTGGAGACGCCGCTTTGAACAGGGGAGTCCGGCGGCTTTAAGGAGGGCATAGAGAGGGATGCATACGGCTTCAGTTCCTCGTCGCTAAATCCCACATGTGAAGCAGTCTGTGCACGGAGGGATCCACGTTACACATCCCCGAGTCACATCCAATCCATCCTCCGGTGTGCGGTCCCGGCTGGGGGAGCGGCGGCGGCGGTCAGGGCGCATTCAATGTCCGCTCATCTGCGCCGGTTCGGCTCGTTTACACACCGTGAGCGAGTTCCGATGAGACAAAGCATCCTGCGGGGATCCTCTCCTCCTCCGGCGGCCTCCAGTGAGAGCGAAGTGCAGCGGGGCTAGCTCGCAAGAGCAGCGGCGGCAGCTGCTAAATTCAAATTCAAACCGGGGCTCTGGTGACAAAGTGCTCCTCTACGCGACGGCTTTCCACGGAGATCCATAGTCCACAAGCATGCTCGTCCCGGGGTCCTCACGTCCGTGCGTGGCTGGCAGCGCACAGTGCGTTAAGCATCCCGCACCGGGGCATCCGCGGCTCGCGTTTCTGGCGGCTGTGCAGCCCCAGCAGGCTCGTTATGGCTGTGTTATTGTTCGCAGAGATTCATGGCGGCTCGAAAACAAAACAGGCCGCCCCGGCTTCAAACGCCGCTCCGAGGCGAGAGGAGCCGACAGCCGCACGGGGACGCGAAAGCGCGCCGGCGGAAGCGAGGCAGAGGCGGTCCGAACGAAAATTATTTCGACGCCGCGACGCTTTTGTCGGCGTGAGGAAAAATTAGCCAGCGGAAGCCCCGGGCTCTGGTGACAGTGCTAGCCGCCAGAGCTGCACCGACAAGCCGGCTACAAAAGCAGGCCGCGTCCCTCTTCCCGGGATTAGCGGGGCTCTGTCGTGATCGCTGTTCGCCTCGGAGGGAAAAAGGCAGGAAACGGAGGGTTTAGTGAAAATGGTGTCCTCCCGCTGGTTCGGGTAGACCCCCGGCGCGTCTGCGAGGAGCGAAAGTGAATTATTTCCCTATTTGTGTACGTTGCTATCGTTAGCCTCCGAGCATTCCTCCAACCTGCCGTCGCTTTTTCACACACAAACAAGGGGGCGCTCTCACCGAGGTCTCGCGAGAACTCGTGCGACGCGGTTAATTCAAAATTACGTGGACTGTGGAGAACTGACACGAGACTTCTCCTGAAAGGAGGAGGACGCACGTGCTTTGCTCGGACAAAGACAGTGCAGCAAGACACCTGTGTGTGGATCACGAAGTGCTTTCACTTCGAATCAAGTTCTGATTATTCAATTTTTTTTACTTTAACCTTCTTTTCACAATATACTGGTTTCTAATACACAAGAATGAATATTAAAAGTAATCATTTCTATCTTGTTGATTGATAGATGATGACTGTTAATTGATCCTGCAATTTGAAAAATTAAGGCGATTTTCTTTTTTGTTTGTTTTGTTAATAATAAAGTACATATTATTAATGTATGGAGCAACAGTGTTATTTAATAATAATAATAATATATAATAATAAATAAAACAAACACCAGCAGAATATAAGAGAAGAGAGAGGATTAGTGGAAATTAGATTAAAGAATTATAATAATATAAACATTATGAAAAACAGAAAGTCTCAATATTTACAATCATATGAACACATAAAGAAAAAAGGAAGGATACAAGAGCGCAATACATACAAATAAAGGAAAGAACAAGAGAGAAAATATATAAAATTACATCCTTAACACAGTATTCACAGTGATATGCAAATAAGTTCAACTAATTTTCAGGCATGCCGTCAGACAGCAGTATAATATATATCATTTTTGCTTCATGTGGTGTTTATACAACTATGTTCAAAATGAAAAAAAAAACTCACTGAAAGTGAATAATTTAAAACTGTTATATACTCAGGTGTCATTCAAATAAACGCGACATTCTGGTCATGCACAGTGACCACTGCTATAATTTTCATCCAGATTTTTCCTCATGTCCAACCGGTCTGAAGAGTTCTGCAATCTCCTGTTGCAGAGTGTGATTCTTCTGGATAAGACACGAACGCACGCACAGTATTGGAGTTATGTCATACAAGAAAGAATCTCAAAGTACCTACTGGGTATCGGCTACCAGGGGCACTGTCTGTGACGTCGTAGTTTTCTGTGAGTGTAAAGATCATGTTCATCTGTGAACAGAAAGTGTTGAGATGCATACACAGCATTTCTGCTGTCACTCTGAAGGAGGAAGAATCCTGATGAAGCTCCATGAAAGAAACTGGATGGGTGTTTTCATTAATAATAATCTGCAAATAAAAATGACTTGCTGGACTATCTCCTTGTGTTTTCTTTGTTTACTGTAATAAGCATGACAAAAGGCATTGTCACTGCTAACTAAAACTTAAGTATAAAAGTAATAATTGTTTGTCATTTGTGATGCGTCTCAGGAGTACACATGCATACCACACATGTGAGTAATTCCTCTTTTTAGATTTAAAAGTGTCTCATGCCACTCTGACTGTTCTTCTCAGGCTAAAAATACTGAGTCTGTGATGGTTATTCTTAGTGTGTCTCCAAGCAGGGCTGTGAGTCGGGGTGATTCCCCGCTTTGTGTCTCACACGTGGTGCTAAGAAAGGGTGGAGTTGATCCACATCCTGCTGAATGAAGTTATCACTTGTCTTAATCAGAATATTATAGAATTAGGACATATTTATATATCTATTTTTAATCTTCAGGTAGCATCAAAATTACACTTACTAAGTTGTGATCAGAAGACAAATCAAACATATTTTGCATAAAAATAAAGTGAGTCTGGTTCCAATGTTTCAAGTGAAAAAGCATCATATTTGCATTTTTGTTTCAGAAAAGGTTTGCGTTTATTTGCGTAAGCTCACACTTCCTGACTTCTTTAGGACTGGCTGCATCTTTGAAATCCCCGTCCTGATAATAATATGAATGTAATGCTGTTTCTCTGTCTTCTCTGTAAATACACATTGTTTTCAAGAAGTACCTCATTAACAAAGCTGATCTACATGAGCATTCACTGCTGACAGCTCAGCAGGTGTGTCTCAGAAAGACCACAGTAACACAGCTTTTTGACTATTCAGACACGACACACCGAGTGAGACAGTTAACAATAACTACAAAGTTATTTTTAGTTCTCCTTTCTAGTGAAACCTAGGACAACACAGCTTTTAGCGACTTTAAACATTTTTCAAGAACAAAGTGACAACATGATGTATGGTTGCCACTCTGAAAGTGCACTTCAATTCTCCCTCATTTCCTAAAAAAAAAAAAAAAAATGTCAATTTTTCATAATTTACAAAGAAACTGTAAATTTACAATGAACACCTCGGCACAGCTGCTTGGAAGTTTCGCTTCAAATTTTTTCTTTCTACTTGTGAAATGTTCTTCGTGAGCTGTTGTCATACTCATGCAGAGTTGTGTCGTTCTGTGGAACGTAAATTGAGCTTGAACCTGTCTCTCGGTTCGACATCTCTATTCAAATGTGACGTAAAGAACCAGTTCAGTTTGCATGTGAGCAACAATGTGAGATAGTATTCACTGGAGATGATGAAGCCCGTCTGTCAAAACATCCCTGAACATATATGGACATGATCACCTTCTGACAGAGTGTGTGAGTCTTCTGCATGATTCTTTCCATTCTGGAAACACTGCATGACAAGAAGAAGAAGAGTTCCTCTTTTTTTTTTTTTTTTCATGTGACACTACAGGATAAAAAGCTCGACCCTCTGCGGTTCATTCAGAATTTCAGCCTCGCTGCTTGTGACTGAACACTGAAGCCGTTCGCAGGTGAAACACCAGAAGAAGAAGATGAGGACAACGCTCTCGGTCTCACGCTGGGTGTTCCTGCTCAGCCTGGCTGTTGTGATGCTGCTCTCGGTGTCAGAAGGTAAATCTCAACTCACGACTGTACGCTGTCTTTTCTATTGAAATTTAATCAAAATTCCAAAAGCAACGTCCAGTATTTGCTTGTATAGAGACTGAAAATTGAGAATAATGTGTTACACAACAGAAAAATGCAATTTAATATTATGTAAAAAGTGATATTTTGGCATTTGTAAACAAAAATCTCTTCATAAAATGTCAAATGAAGGTCAAGACAATTTATTTCCTCAAGATCCAAATTTACATGAAGATGTTGCACCACAAGGTGGTGTATTGAGTAATCTCACAAGTAACTGAAATCACAGCAGAGAGATTTTTCAACTAAAACTGTACAATAGTTTACTGTCACCATTCACTTTGTGTTGGAATATTGACACTAAATGGTCAAATCTGCACTGTAAACTAGAGAAACCGTCTCATTTTGTGCTGTATAATGATATATTTGCTTTCCTCTCTCTCCCTGTGTGTGTGTGTGTGTGTGATGGTCTGGCGACGCAGCAGAGTCGTACGTCCCGTACGTAGGTTTACCCTGCTGTCGCGGCGGCAGCGCGAGGAAAGTGGTGCGAATCAAAGAATGCTACGAACAGCAGCCGCGCAGTGGCTGCAACCACCACGCCTTCCTGTGAGTACACGCTACAACTCTGTCTTTCTCTAAACTCTGGTTGATTTTTCTTATATGGTCCACTTTAATTGTAATATATTTTTTGAAACGTATAATATGATATACCACTACTTTTATATTGCCAGTCTATGATCAGAAATACACAGATAAATAATAAATAATAAAACATAATAAATAACCACTGAAGTACGTTTATGCTTCTTTTGCAGTTGTAATTAAATTAATTCACTGAAATAGTTGAGAAATTCTTCATAATTTCTGTAAACGCAAAATAAAAACAGGGTTTATGTTTGTGTGGCCATATTTTTCCAAAAAAGTGGCCTCATGTCGCATCCTTATGATACTGACAGCCGAAGTTCACTCCTGTGACACACAGCAAATTAGCCCCAGTAATATTTAAATGTAAAGAAGCAGAGAATATACAAATCACTTTATACGGCAAACATTAGGATACATGGAAATAAAGAATTTCACGTTTTGTTAAAGAACATTTAACAGCTTAACTTTTTTACAGTTCTGACTTTGCATTTTGTCAAGAAAACTATATCCCAATAATAAGACAGAAAAACTGCTGGGAATCGTAAAAGGGATCAAATGGATGTTGTGTGTATTTACTAAGACACAAGAAAAAGCTGAAAGAGACCATTTATAGTTAATTTTTCCACAAAGGTTCTCCTAAAAATGGAAAATGGGCATTTTTAAAGATGTTTAAAAAAAAAAAACATGTCCAGACAGGACATGAAAAGAGGACATGTCCAGCAAAAGAGGATGTTTGGTTATTCTGCTTGGTGCTGACGAGTCACGCTGCGCAGCCATCTTGACAACAAAACTGTGGATCATTGAAGCTGCCCCTGGTTTGACCTCTGTTTACCAGCCTATGAAACTGAAAAACAAAATGCCCGTTAGCAGAGTGAAAGCAGAACCAAAGGGTTGAAACCAAAGATGAAAGTAATGGTCCTACAATTGATAGCCATTCGAAGTTCTTGCTCAAGGACACTTCGACATATGAACAGATGCGATTGTGAGATGACCGGTTGACCAACTGATGGGCAGCTTAAAACACCTGCTCTATACAACAGAAAGCAATAACAGTGTTCCTGCATCCTTCAAATAGATGCTGAGTGTTTAGTGAAAAGTGTGTTGTGCTTCCAGGGTCACCAGCAGGCGGGGTAAACAGTGGTGCATCGATCCCTCTGCCCAGTGGCTCAAAGACAAAATTGCAAAGGTAAGGCTTTAAAATGTCAGGCAAAGCAGGTTTATGGGAATTTACTCTCAACCATCGAGGTGCTTGCAAATGTTCCAAACAGATTACAGATCCAGATCACTAACAGACCTTCAATTATCAACTGAACTCGGGTATAATTTCACAAATCGTCTACAAATTTGTGTTTAATACCATAAAATCTAGCTAAGATACAGAATATTCTTACTGTTTACTTCCGCTTCAACATCTTTGTGTCTATATTTATCTGGCTCCACCGGTCACACACTGCATGACACATTTACAGCTGACCACAACACAACACACAACATGTGATTTAACATGTGAAGCTCTGATGGACTTTATTAAATATTGAGATTATCCATTTATAACCGCCTTCACTGAAAAAACATTCATTCAGATGATCACATTAATTATCACAGGTGAGCATTATGCTTTGAGTACCGCTTCCTTTGAACATTTGAAGAATTAACATGGTAAAAAGAATAAAAGCAATGGAAAATAACTGAGTCACAGCAGCAGCACTGTTGGTCACTCAGAAACACGTGTTTTTTTTTATTTATTTAAAGCGCTGCATAAATACAAATTATCTCAGGAAATGATGGAGAAAAAGCTGAGCTTTTATCACTGTGGTGACGGAAAGTAAATAAATAAGCACTTTAAGGCTGTGTGAAGAAAATTAATTTTCCAATATCCTGTAACTGTGTGTTTCCTGTTCTGATTTTAAAATGTCTTCTCTCTGTCTTCACAGGGAGACCTGGACTGTCGCCCTGATTTGTCTTTAACAAATCACATCCTCACAGAGGACGGCAGCGTACACAGCCACTGAACAGCTTCCTGCAACACTTCTAATTTATTCTTTTTACAAAAAATACATATATTTAAAATGGGAGATATTTTTTTACTTTTTTTTCTTAGATTATTTTTGTGGCATTAATTTAATTTATTAATTTTTTTTTAACTGCTGATGGAGGAGTTGTCCTTTCTGGACCTGAATTTGAAAATAAATAAAGTTTATTGGATTCAATATTGGATGGAGTCTTATGTATGAATGAATGGACCTGATGAAAGGATGGATGGATGGATGGATGGATGGATGGATGGATGGATATGGATGATGGATGGATGGAGGGAGAGATGGATGGATAGAGGGATGAATATGGATGATGGACGATAGATGGATGGCACTGGATGGATGGATGGATGAGCGAGGAATGGATGGAAGGATAAGGGATGGATGGATGGATGGTGGGATGGATAGATAAGGGATGGATGGATGGATGGATGATGAGGGACTGAGGGATGGGTGAGAGATGGCGATGGATGGATGATGGATGGATAGATGAAGGAATGATGGATGGATGAATTATGGATGGATGGAGGGATGATGGATGATGAGGGATAGAGGGATGGAAGAGGGATGGTGATAGATGGATGGATAGATGGAGGGATGATGATGGATGAATAGATGAGGGAGGGATGGAGGGATGATGGATGAAAAGATGAGGGAGGGATTGAGGAATGATGGAGTGATGGATAGATGAGGGATGGATGGATGGATGAGGGATCTCACTCACTCAAACTTCATATAGCACTTTAAAAACAACTACTGCTGCCACAAAGTGCTGTACAAAGTACAAAGTTCAAGAATAAAACACAGAAAGAACAAAGAAAACAAAAACAAACAACAACAAAACAAAAAAAGACATTTGAAAAAACATCAGAAAAGCAAGGGCAGAGTCTCATGGATGGATGGATGGATGGATGAATGGACGGATGGTCACAAACGCAGAGTTCCAGTTCAGACCAGTAGGTGTGTAGATGCTATTCGGAGGTCGGTGCTAATTACAGAGGGAACCGTTGCTCTTACGACACAGAGAGACCCTGCTGAGTAATACAGCAGCAGAAGCTGACCTTACCTCCTGATCATGTTGTCATGTACACACACAAACACACACACACACACACACACATCCTCCTGATGACAGCGCTGAGCGACTCAGAGGAAGACGATGCCACTGGAAGCTATATATTGTCAGTGTGCTGCGTATCACAAGGCTCTTTCAGGGCTCTTCCTGCTTGTAAACTTGTAAACTTTACCCTTGAAGCTGAAAGTAAAACATCTGATTTTCTCTCGCTGACTTCTGGTCATCTTGCCACTCCAGATTACAACCGTCTGAATCCAGGCTCAACACAATGTTTAATTGTACTGTGTTTTTTGTTTTAATGGGATGGCAAAACCTGATTTACAAAAGCAAACTCCAAAATGATGTGCAAACACTCAATAACAGATGCAAAATATTTCTGACCCGTCGAGCCCGAGGTGACCGAGCCTTTTATGTGGCTCCACTGTTTGTGGAAAAATGTTTTGTATTGAATTATCTTCTTGGAATTTGAGTGAGCTGTGACTAATGGTTCTTGGGGCTGACTGTTGCTTCATAACTACAGAGATCCTAAAGCGAGATATAGATTAGATTACACTCTGAATGGTTAACGGTAATCTCGCTGCTTCCCCTTTCATGGTGACACCGCGGAGCGCTGACACTCACCTCCGTGGCTCAGTCACCGCTACACATCTCGAGACGTTGTGATCGTCTCACGCAGCTTCCAAGATGAGGATGAATCTCGCTGCCAGTCGCTGGATCTTCCTCCTGACTCTGGTTTTTGTGGTGTATTTATCTGCATCAGAAGGTACAGCTCATTTAATCTACTTAGAGCGTTTTCGTGTGCCCAGCAGTGAAAGGGGGAATAATCCCAGCGTCTGCATGTTGTCCAGCCTGTCACCAGGTATCTTCCTGCTGCAGACAGGATCAGCTCCAGAGACCTCGGAGGAGCTCCATCACCATCGACAGCTGCTTCGAACAGAAGGAACAATGTGGCTGCAGAGTGAAGGCCTATCTGTGAGTGCAGCGTGCGTCAAAAAAACACATTAAAATAAGCGTTGTTTGGTTCGCAGGTATTTGACTTCAACCTCACTGATGAACTTGATGAGAAAGCGCCTCTTTGTTTGATTGAATTGTTTTTTTCCCCCTCGATCTAGGGTCAAAACAAATGAGTATGGCGTGATCTGCATCGCTCCGACTCTGAGGTGGCTCCAAAATCTCCTGAAAGAGGTGAAAAGCAGCTCATTCACACAGTTTGGAGAGCAGTTAGGGTGGGGCCGCTTGAGCTCGCTTGTTCTGTGTGTGTGTGTGTGGGTGTGCATGTCTTCCGACTGTTCAAAAATATATTATCACCTAAAGTATTATGATCAATTGGTAGGAGAACAGCAGCAAAGTGAGAGAAATAACACACCAAACAGTCGTGTGTTTCCGTTTGTCTTCGGTCACCCAGCTCCATCACAGTTCAGAGGGGAAAACCGCCGGCACGGTTTATTTGAGTCAGGGTTTCAGACCGTAACGACCTTTTCCCTCCTTGCAGGGGGAAATCAAGTGTCCACCTTTGACCATCTCGAAGAAGTTCAGACTGCGGCTCCTGGTTTAAGACAAAGCTGAATAAAAGAAGAGAATTCTGCTGATAAACCGCTTTTTTATGCTCTGCACTGTATTTGTTCCTCTGCATTGCTTGGTTCCACATCAAAGACTTATTAAACTGAAATGCAGCAGTGGTTCCCAACCTCGGGCCTGGGACCCCCGTAAAACCCAGAATAAACCATACATACAGTGGGCTTGATTTCAAAACATCTTGCATTAAGCATGTTAGATTGTGAAATTGTGTGAATTTCGGAGGTAATTTATTAAAAAAAACACAGCAGGGATCAAAATAGAAATAAAGCTGGACATTATCTGCATAAAATTGAATATTAATTCCTTTATGACTCAGATGCTTGGATTTCTTTTGAGTTTATGGATGGAAAACTGTCTACGATGTGTCCTTCGCTGTTTGCTCATTCAAATAGACTGCACTTCTGATTTTTGCTTTTCTGGCGTTGCAATAAATAAGAAAAGTTGTGAAACTGCAAACTGCCTTTGAGAGTTTTTCTGCTTCTTTGCGAGGAGACACGAAATGTTACAGAGCGTTAGGACGGGAGGCGTACACAGATATTCCTCATATATATCATGTTGCACAGATATAATCAGGAGCTGCGGCAGTGCCGAGTACGACTCCCCCGGAATACAAAGGGAGATCTGTGAGGAGGCAGATCAGCTTCCAGCTCTTCCAGGCTGTTGAGAGTGAGTGTGGCTTCAGTCTGGGACTCTGGGAAGTGTTTATAACCTTTGTTAGGGATGATCCTGCTACACTTTGAAAAGTTTAGTAAACAGGTGGAAATATAATACTTCTAATGCTAAAAACAAAGGATTGTCAAGAATTGATTTTTACTTTCAAGACTTTTTCAAATGCAAAACTAAATCCGTCTGGCCACTATAGGAGCCACGTTGTGCTGTCTTATCTGGGCCGAAGATGTGGAGATCCTGCGGTACGACCTCTGACCTGACAGGCAGTAATCCACCACAGTGAGATCCCGCCTGCCAAACACAAGGAGCTTTTAACTTCATAACCTCAATGACTGCATCAAACACAAAAGACAAAACACAGAAAATTTAAGATTTTTTTTTTTTTTTTAATAAATGTGCAACTACCCTGTAGAACACAGGGATCAAACTCTATTTAAAATGGAACTGAATTGAATTTCATCCGTTTGTTTGTAGAATAAGTGCGCCTCTCTCCATCGCCCCCTAAAACAGAGAACAGCACATTTTCACCGCAGTTACAGACCGTAGTTTTGCTGTAGATAAGTAACAATAAAAATGGAGAACTGGTGCTCTTCACTCATTAGATTTCTGCGGCTATTTCACAATAAAAGTTCTCTGCATCTAGTCCAGCATGTCTTGACAAGTTAGAGATCAGAGAAGGGGGTGGACTGCATTTCGGGGCTTTCAGGAATTTCAAAGATTGGACATTTCTGTTTATTTTACAGTATAAAACATGTAACGTAATATCCTCAGTCATAAACAGCTCCAAACTATAGACTCTTATTTTACAAACAGGCTGCAGGTTTTATTTTCTACACACGATGGAGCCAAAGCCATGATCAACCCTAGACTCTCTGCTGCTTTGTTTCCCTCCTGCTGTGAACCGGCGGTTTCGTTCTGCGGTGAGTTTCACTGTTTCTGAAACCTGAAGCACTACCGATTTTCTTTCCAAACTTAAAAGAGAACAAAGCTTTAGTAATACACCAAACTTTGATTTATAAACCTTGCAGAACTAAATTGTCTCTGAACTCTGAACAAAGCACCACGACTGTCGTGAAACACTCCTATATTGATAAGTTCAATAAATTGAACTTACAGTCATGTGATGATACATATTGGACGACACAGTAAATCAATAGCTCTCTGGCACTCGGATTCACTTTTAAGTAGCCATGATTTAAACTTTCACACATTTCCACACGTTGCTTCACACATCTGAGGTGTATTTTGCAAGAGTTGATTATGTGAGCTGAAAATATGAGCTTGAATTAAACCAAATGCAAATCTCAGAACACCAAATAAAACAGTCTTGAGGAATTTCCCTCCATCTATTTATAACGATTAATGTAAAATATCACTATTCTTACACACAACCAATGTAAATATGTAACAGTGATTCAGCTGGGGATGTTTATGCCTTGAAAGGTCTGAAAGCCAGTGGGAGCTGAACACAGTTTAATTTCTGGCCTTCTAGGTGTGTGTGAGTATCTGTGTTGGCAACAAAACTTACAAAACTGATGCGATTTTACACTTTTAGATTTATTTGTGGGACTGAGTGCACTGTATTACATATGGTGGCATCTATTTGTGAGTTTGTGAGACTGCAAACGAATTACTACACTTTTGTTCCCATTTTCACATGTAGGAGAACGGCCACAAAACACACACACACACACACAAGCACAGAAAGAAAAGCAGAAATGCTCAGATTTGATGGATTTCAATTAAAATCCAACACTTTGTCCTGAAAGTGTAAAATGTAGCATCGCAGACTGCAAGCAAAAAAAAAGTTTCACTTCCTTCTGACAAACTGTAAATTGTACTGATGTAGATGCAAAACTCAGTCTCATGGAGTGATGAGACTTCAGACTGGAAGCCAAAAAAAGTTTCTATACTGAATCCATGAAAAAGCTTTGATCTTTGAGGTCCATGTGTAACATTCTGGAGGATTCTCGGTATTTGCCTGTTTTAAACATGTTAGTAAGTAAGTAAAATTTATATACGAGTATATAGCAACCACAAAGTGCTTTACAGTGGACACAAACCACAAAAACATTGTGAAATCCAACAAGTTAAAGTTAAACGTTCAATGTTTTCCTGTATATAAATGTCTTAAGTTGATTTTTAAAAGAATCAACAGACTCTGTGCAACATAGACAGGATGGAAGGGAATTATAAAGCTGTGGAGCTGCTGTCTGAAAAGCCTCATTCCCTCCTGTTTCAAATGGAGAGTTGGGGCCAAGAGGAGCTTTTGACCTGTTGACCTCAAATTACAGGACAAAGACTGAGGTTTTAGCCCGCGACCCACTTCTGTGGCCTTCTTTCAAAAGGTAAAAGTTATTGTAAAACAGAAAGATTTTGAGCTGCGGACTGAGGACCCACTGCAATTATAACAAGCTCTAACGAGAAAAACAAGAGAAACTTGAGATTCATAGACGACTAAACACAAAACGGTGAATCGATGAAAACAACCCACAGATTTGCCATGATGTTCACCATCAGAGCCAAAAAGAGGCATTGAAACCCACGTCATTTCTGTCGAATGATGGGTAATGGATTAAACTACCGCCTGAAATCAGAATGAAATGAGTACTGAGAAGCAGCTGCTGAGGTTTCATTCTGGGTATTTACTTTTGTCATATCAACTTGGTAAGAAAAAAAAAAGCACGAGACAAGCAGCGGCAAATGTGAGAAGACTGCAGTAAACCTCAGCTCAACCAAAACACATTTCACACATTTCTCAAAACCCAACGTTTAGGGGCGTTGTCAGCAAACGACAGAAATACAGCCTCGCATAGAACTTGAAATATTTGTATTTCTACTAGTTTTATCCTGAAATTTCCTTTGCTCACTGACTTGGCAAAAGTATAGGAAGAGAACTCTACCACATGACGTTTGCTTTTTCTATTAAAATTGAGGATTTAAAGAAAGGATGGACCCTTCTTGGATGAAGAAAATGAGACACTACAGTTCAAAGTAAGAACCTAAGGTCAAGCTCCAGGTTATTTTACACGTGGCTTTGGATAGATTTGATTGAAAATAATGAAGAATTGTGTCAGGTATAGATAAAAATGAAGAGAATCCAATGAAACCATCCTTTGGAATCTGGTCTGACACAGTCTGATTTTGGAGCATGATAAACATGATGTGAAACTGCCAGTTCATCACAGAAGCGCCGTCACGCTGCAGAAACCATCCGTCCCGACCACATCCAGATTCCTCAGTTTCACCTCCAGACAGTATTTCCTCAGTTATGCTGGTTATAGACATGCAGTTCATGACTTTTTAAGAGACTCCCCCCGCCATTATTTCAACACATCCTGTGAATATACGTATGTATCATGAACATGACAGAGCCTGTCAGAGACGAAGCTCATTGTCCTGAAATGAATTACTAAGACACCGGAATGCCGATCTCAACATTATTATCTGTGACACAGTGGCATGATTCGCCGTGGCACATGACCCCGTCATTCTTCTGAAACATTCCTTCCTGACAGTATTACTTCTCCTTTTCACCACCTACAGCGGATACTGAGCAGGGGGAAGGAAGTCTTTGAGCTTTTTAAAGGAAATACAGGCCTTTCTTCTGAGTGGAAACTCTGAGATCACAGGATTTGCTCCACGTTATGATACTTATAGTTCCTCAAATATTCAGATTATGAATACATTATGGCAAATGGATGATCGCAAGGTAAAATGGGAAATAGAGAAAAATGTGATACAGCTACAGAAGTAAAAAAGGTGAAGACATTGTCATGAGGGGTGAAAGTCACTATTTCCAGAAGAAGTACTCTCAGTTCATCCTTATATCAATCACCCAGTGTAGGAGTTTCCTTGGAAATCCAGAAATTGAGAATAGTCTTCCTTGCAATGTATAAAAGTATTGCAATGAATTTAGTATTGTGAGTATTATTTGTATTCGAGTCGAGTATTGTGAGCATTATTTGTATTGACTGGTTTAACTGCGAGAAGATACTGCAAACAATTCCAAATCATATCCAACCACGGAAACGTCATCATTTACTTGACCCCCAAAACGTTTGCATCTGGACAAATTTCCAAAGCATCTGTACAGATGTGCCTACTTGTTGATCACATTTATGACATCTGGATCCCTCCATATGGGGGCCTGCAGTGAAAAGTATTTTTTAAGCTTCAAGAAAGCTTGCGTCTTATTCCATATGTTTAATGTTTTAGCGTGTCATAGCACCAGTAGGCATGGCCTCTGTCTTCAGTAAATTATCTTAAAACCTGATATGTGACCAAATTGTTGTAAACATTCAAGTAGATATGTAATGGTGGGATCTATGTCAGTTAAATATAGTGGGACATCGTCTGCATACAGAGAAATGTTGTGTACTGTGCCTTTAACATTGAATCCCCTCATCAATGGAGTAGATCTAATGAGCTCCGCCAGAGGCCAGAGACCAGTGCAAACAGAACGGGGCTCAATGGGCAACCTTGACGTGCACCGAGCTCCAGTGGAAAAGGATCCGGGCAATAAGAGCAGTTATCACCGCCGCTTTGGGAGAACGATATAACAACTTCACCCAATCAATAAATTCTGTGCTGGAAAGGCCTTTCAGCCCGATCAAATGCTTTGAATAAATCCAGAGATACCACTAGGCACTCTACCTCATTGTCACTGGCCAGCTGTTAAATGTCCAGAAGTCTTCCAACATTGTTAGAGGAACTCCTTCCTTTAATAAAGTCTGTTTGGTCAGGTTTTACCATAAGAGGCATTATTGGTTGAAGTCTCAAAGTCAAAGGTTTTGCCAGAATCTTTGCATCTACATTAACGAGTGACACAGGCCTGTCAGGAGCTGTGTCTTCAGGGTCCTAGTTTTACCTCAGGATCAGACTAATACTGGCAGGTGACATTGTCTCTGGTAGATGGTGGGCAGTGTCAATGCTATAGTTGAATTTTCTAGCTAAACAGGGAGACAGATTGTCCCTGAAAACCTTGAAGCATTCCACCAGCATCCCATCTGGCCCGGGGATTTTCCACTGTGCATTAGAGTTATTGCCTCAAATGCTGCTTTTTATTCAGTGTTGGTAATGGAATTTTTGAAAAGAATTTACTGAGTACATCTTTGGTGCTGTTACTGTTCGGTTTGTATAAAGACTTGTACAATGACGCAAAGACTGAGCTCATGTTTTTCCTGTTGGAGTGTCTCGTCTCTCCTGTGTCTCTGATCGCTGCTATTTTTTTTATAACCGCAACAGCAGTAATGTTTTCTTGAACTGTGACACATTTGAAATGGTGAATCCCCTAACATAGGCCTTTGCAGATTCCCAATGAACTTCAGGACTTGTTTCACTATTGTCGCTCTTATCAAAGAATAGTTTTATCTGTGCCTCCATCTTCTCTTTAAATTCTTTACCATTAAGCCAGTATGATGGAAACCGCCACCTCTGTCTGCCGAATATGGTTTCACTCAAAACCAGCTCTAAATACACTGGAGTATTTTCACTGATGTGGATAGAGCCAACATTACACAAGGTTACTTGTCCTATGATTTGTGGTGGCATAAAAAAAAAAAAAAATCAGTTCGCAAATACAAATCATGAGAATTGTGAGAATAAAATGTGAGATTTAACATTTTAGCCTAACACAAAATCTCTTAGGGTTACTGGTGAATATGTCTTCAATGTTGTCTAACATTTTAAATAATGAAGCATCTGTATTTGCATCTGGCCATAAATATTTACTATATCTAAATAACTCACATGTGTTAAGTACAAATCATTTTTAATGTATTTTAATGCCAATCTTTGTCTCCTGGTTGCTTTTAAGTGACATCTTTAGTTTTTTCTCATAATTGAGATTTGTGTGTTTTGTTGCCCGTCTCCTGTCTTTAGAGTCACAATTCCCCTGAGGGCGGCTGTGCAGCATCTCTCTGCCCTGCTCAGCATTTCTCTTCAGATAAAATCGGTTTTCCAAAAGATCCAATGAGCAAATTTATCTGAATCACCTCAGAGTTAGGGATCATTTTATGCCTGTCCGGATTATTTTAATGTCAGCTTTAACCAGAAGTCATGAGAGGTCTGCCAAACAGGAAGTCATTTCACAACACAGAAGCCTCTTGAAGAGAATCCCTTTACGTTACTTTCGAATTTGACCCGTTTCCTGTTTGAAGTTCGTCATCAGACGATCAAGCATTTATTATAACATCTGCCATTTCACATGAAACCACATGCCATCCAGTTTTTAAAGTTACTGATAAGAAGACATCAATTCTGAGTCTGGCACGTCCGTGAGAATCATGGCGAATCACATTCACACAGATGTTTCTGTAAATCCACTCACCACATCCCCGCGGTGAAGCCCTGCTCAACGTGACACACACATGACACACTGTTCTTTAGAGGAATATATGCTTTTTTTCATTAATCCTCAGAAGCAGCAACTCAATCAGTCTTACAAGAAAATTGCAATTCCTGATGTCGTGTTACACTGTATGACATTACAGTAGATTTCATGATGTTCATTATGGTAAATTCCCTTTTCCTCCACAAAATACTACATTTTGTACACAGCAATATATAACTCATCAACAATATGTTTTCTTCTTTTCACTCCTCTTCGAGCAAAAATTCAAAATTGAATACAGGACCTGCATGTTTTTTATTTTCAGTAGCTCATGTATGTATATTAAACGATCTACTTAGAGGCTGTTCCACTTCAGTTTTAACTTATGTGTTCTCAGATCAATAAATGATCAAATTAATGAGAAATAAGTTCTTTCATGCCGCATGCAAAATATGCATAAATGTGAAATAGCAGATGTTTGTCTCCAGAAACAAGTATTGTGTACACACACACACCCACACACACACACCCACACACACAGTCTGTTCCCTCGAAGTGTTACTAAGGATTAAACACACAACAATTGATGTCAGAGTCAGTCCTCATATGTACTGAATAGATCTGTTATCTTGACCCAGGTCGACTGTTTCTGAGTGGCTGATTTCAGGTTTCTCTTATCAGACCGTGGTCACTTCTTATCAATACATGACTCTGTGGTTGAAATGAAGTCACATCAAAGCTGCACATTCCCCTCAGGCTGCTCATGGCGAACAAGCCACAGATAATATTCTAAGATAAGGTTAAAATAACAGCAGTCATGATTGATCCTGATGAGGACGTTATTTTAAAATATATCGTGAAAAAAGGCAAAACACGATCTTCTATTTGTGTCTCGCTTGAGCAATACATAGTTTTTCTAAGGAAGACACGCTTTCACAAATGAACATTTTCCTTCCAAAACATCTTTTTTTAGAGAGGGGAATTCAAAGAAAAAAAAAAAAATCGAGAAAGTCCATTCAGTTTTTGAAGCCGAGTAAAAAATGTCTGGTATGTTGCAACTCAGAGTGAGGCCTCAGCTTTAAGGAAGGAAGCCTGATTTATTTTTGATCTTCAGTCTCAGTTCATCAATTTACCAAATCACAACTTACAGTCCATTCACTGTTCAGAGCTGCGGTTTCTCAAAATGACATTTTCTGTTGTTATAGAACTCTTGAATAAAGCTCTGTGTAGAAGAGCAGTCATGAAATCTACACTTCATTTTTATTTCAAAGTCTCCTGCCCGCTTTACTGAAATCCTGCTTGATCACGTGATAAATAGCATACTCACACAAATAGACCACCAAACAGGTTGTATTGAAATGAGGATTTAGGAGATTTTAGGCTGTTAATACAAGAACGATCTGCTGGGAAACATATCTCAAACTCCCAAACTCTTCACCCTCTTGTTTCCTATTCAACATTCTTGTTCTTCGAAGGAAGCTGGAGTCAGTCTAAACAGGCCGAGTCACCAATCGGCCTCAAACACACTCAGCTGTGGAAGGAACCCAGAGAACCTGGAGGAAACACGAGCACACACAGGCAGAACATGCAACAAAACAAGAAGAACTCAACCCTGGGAAACTCTCACTCTGAGGTGTAGGCGCTAACCACCGCACCGCCGCGTGTCCTGTTATGTTATATATAACCAAACTGCAACGTGCCAACAATATATCATTTTACTTTGTTTCTCTCAATAGTGCTTCTTTAAACTGTCCTTTATTACACATCAAAAGTGAGTTTTTACAACTCAGGCTAAATTTTCATAATAGAATAAAACATTCTGTTATATGCATAGGGGAAATCTCAAAATGAAATATAAAAAATATATAGGCAGTCTGTCTGGCACTATGTGCATATGGATAAATATGACAGCTACAGGTCGTAATGAATGCATGAATGACAGTTTACAGCTTTTAACAGCAGGATCAGTCAAAGTAACAGAAAATAGGTGAACCGCCTTTCGAAGACACTTCATATTGTCCCAGAAAAGTGACACACTGAAGCGGGGGCCAGTGACTGTGGGAAGCCGCTGTACTGTCAACTTCCCCCAGAGAAGCAGGTCTGGTGTCGACATGTCTCTGCAAGTCCGCGTCTTGCTTCTGCTTTTGCTGTCGTGCTCTGCTTTCCCATCGTCTCTTTTTCCTTTCAAAGCACAGTTCGTCCACAGTCGATCATCTGAACTTGAATCTGATGTATAAGAACTTTACAAACCCCAACCCTGCAAACGTGTTCATTCTCTTCACCCTATTCTGCAGACAACCGCGATGCAACACTTCCCACCTGAAGACCGATGCGCTTCTCAGAAAGCCGCGTGCAGCCAGACCACACATCTTCCACACAGACGGCGAGAAAACACTCTACAGTAGCTTCACAGTAATACCTGGAACTGCAGAGAAATGCAGCTGCAAATTAATCACCAGCTGGCTCACAGTCTGAGCAGGCCCAGCTGTGAACCCTTTCAAATCCCGCTCGGCGCTATCGGGACGGCCGGACACATCTGTGTCGGCTGCGGCAGACGGGGAAATTTTTCCCAGACGCCTCACTTTTAGTTTCATTTTTACTTCTGCCAAACAGCCGCAGGAATCTTTAGTTTTGTTGTTGGATCTTATGAGAAGACCTGTTTTGCTTTTGCACTGATGCAATCCCGAGCAATGTCCTGACGCGACTCTTTCCACTTTGGCTTCGTGAGAGACGTTTCCTCCTTCTGTCACCATCTTTTGTCTCAAGTTTCAGTAAATGCAGATGACTGCATTGTTTATGTGGCTCAAGAGAAGCTTTAAAACCAAGTATTTCCTAGTAATTAGAAAAAGTTTTTGATTTACTCTTCTAATTAATGAAATTATGGGAACTAGTAACTTGTAAAAGTGGCTTGTGAGGTTGCTTTGTTTTCCCCTGTGAGTGTGTTCGGTCTTTGTTATTATAGTGTCACAGTGACACACGAGCCGAAATGTAAAATTTAGTCTCATGAGGTTTCTTTTGGAGGTGCTATGTGCAGTAATTTGGCCTCTGTGTTTAACTGACTGCATGAAGTGTAGAGATTAGCCAGCGATCAGCACAGACTCAAGTGACTGAAAGTGAACTGAACAAGAGTATTGGATGGATTTGTAAAAACAAATTTTGAGGAAATTTCACTGTGTTTTGCACCAGAAGGTTTCATTAAAATTGGCTTTATGCTGAGGTTGTTGTCATTTTCTAAAGTGATGATTTCCATTATGTGTACTCTGCACTACAGAAAAAGAAATATTCGATAGCGAGAGCTCGAACAAGCAATTCAATTCAACTAGACGTAATTTTTAGTTCTTCAATATTCATTGATTGTTCTTTTTCAAAAGTACCACTTCACGTTGGGACTTACACACTCACTGTTCCACATACACAACATATACACACAGCGGAAGAGCCAAGCTGCTTAAGTGACACACTCTTCTCTCTCCAGAAAATCTCTGGGCTTCCTCCAAATAAAAATAACAGCAAAATCAGCTCAGTGTCACACTGTAGACTCTTGATATTTTATAAATAAAAATCAATTTGAATAAATTCCAATCTCTCATCATGAGATTATTATCATATGATTCATCCCTGGACCACGTCTTTCTCACTTTGAACGTCTGTTATCAGATTACTGTAAAGCAGAGTGTGATGTTTCCACTCTTGAACGCTGCTATTTTAATAAACCTTGGCGGGTTCAAATTAACTTGCAGAAGTACGGAGTTTTAAAGCAACGTGCTATAAATTGTTCTTTAAATTCCATTAATAGAAGTATCGGGTCCTTCGAAGTGTATTTACGCACCAAAGTACGTCGGCTATTTATGTGTTCATATGAAAGCTTAAAACTTTTATAACGAATTCAAATGACAGAAATATAACTTTCCAGTTTTTCTGATCTGTTGATTTATATTGTTTTAGGTTGTCTGACCTCAATGGATGTTATTTCTCTTCAGGCATTTTACTTATTCTCACAAGTTTTGATGTTTCTGCTCATCGTCTACTCATGACTGAGAGAAGCGTCTATCTTTTGCAACAAGGCCCTGACCTCTGACCCCCGAAGGGAGTCCCGCTGCCCACTCCACGCAGAGTTAGGAACAAGTCGTGACTGAAGTTTCCAAACGAAGTGGCCGTAACGCCGTTGATGAAAGTGCTTCCTGTCGGTTAAGTCTTCGGTCATTCTGCAGAATTTCCCTCTGACTCAGCGTTTCCTTCGCTAACGTGACGAGAGGGGCGGAGAAACTAACCGAGGGAGATGACTAACCAGAGGTACCACTTCTGCTTTTTGCAGGCGCTTAAGTATCCGATGTGTCTGCATGCTCTGACACTTCACACTCTCTACGCTGAGACGACAGGAGGAAACACAACACACCAGCAGAGATTAAGCTCCTCGCATCCACCAGGTCTCACATCCAACAGTGACTTTCGAGATGGCAAACTGTGGAAGCCTCCTGAAGACCGCGCTGGTCGCCATCGCCCTGGTGGTCGTCGCTGCCTCCGGATCAACAGGTGGGATTTAAATTTCACATCAAAAGCGGTGAAACTGCCAAAAGATGCTTCATCTTCTAACTGTTTCCATTTCTGTTCCTGTTCAGTGGAGAAAGTGGCGCCTTGTTGCACGGCGGTCGACCAAAATGAGATAACCGAGCCGATCGTGAATGTTTGGATCCAGAAGGCGAAAGCTCCCTGTGTCGCCGCCGTCATGTAAGTACGAGCACCACGATACTTCAACCCTGTTTTAAAAGTGTAAACCTGACAACACTTGCAGATATTTCCTGATCTATTGCGAAAAATGCCTTTAAATCGGATATAGTCCTAACTAAAGAGATTTTGAAGCGTAATGTTGGATTTTTTTTCCTTTTTCTTTACAAAAGTGATCACTACTACAGCTTTCTGAATACTGTGGTCTACAATTGGTGCAAATATATTCTAATTAGATCACTTAGATATAAAAATGCAAAATAAAAATACAATAATCAGGCAAACTTGGGCTGAGAGTAACAAGTGTTTTTCTAAATGTGAGGGATGTAACTCACGATGTACCTAAGTATCTAAGAAGTTTGAAGCAAAAAAATTCTCATCATTTCCACAAGCAGCATCTAGAAGTGCTTTTCCACATGTTCCTCAAAAATGTCACTTTGGGGGAAATTAGAAAATTTAAAAACAAACAAAATCTGGTTGAATTCCTTGACCTCCTCAAATGAAAGCCTGTCAAACTTCACAGCCGCTCAAGTTTAATAAGAATGCTCTATTTGTATTTTCTGCAGCTTTCAGACTGAGAAGGACCTCCTCTGCAAGTACGTCAGAGCGGCATGGGTTCCCAAAAAGATTCGGGAGTTCAGGTGAGTTTAACGTCACTCTTCGTTCACTCCCATGCTCCACTCCATCTGTACTCCGGTGCCCGAGAATCTGCGCCTTACTTAATGTCTTCTGTCATTTCTCACCCACAGGGAGGCGAAAGCCCAGTCCAAGCAAAACACCACCCCCTCCCTCCTCTCCTTCATCGTATCCACCACCACCTCCTCCCCTTCATCCACCACCTCCTCCCCTTCATCCTCCTCCTCCTCCTCCCCTTCATCATCATCCTCCTCCCCTTCATCCTCCTCCCCTTCATCCTCCTCTGCCTCCCCTTCATCTACCACCATCCCCTTTTCTTCATCCTCCTCCTCCTCCACCATCTCCCCCTTCCCCTCTTCATCCTTCTCTTCCTCTTCTTCCTCCTTTTCCTCCTCCCCGTCTTCATCCTCCAGCCCTCCTCCCTCCTCCTCCTCCTCCACCTCCGAGGCTGGAGAGAGCTTCTCAGAGAGCAGCAATGTTTCGGCCGAGACCACCGCCTCCTCCGAATGAGAGCATAGACAAAGTTCAGCCAGCTGCATTTGAAAGATTCCTTTAGCTTGAATATTTAGTTTTCTTTATTCCATTGAAAGCCACTTATTTATTAGCAGGATCTTATTGACCTGTGTTGACAAAGAAAGAGAAAATATTTATTATCAAGTCTATTTATCGATGTGTACACATCACCAAAGAGTGCAATGTTTCACTTGAGAGTTCATACTGGTAAATACTGTGAGGGAATATTTTGAGTCTTGTATTTATTTTTATAATATTTCTTTATAGAGTGAATTTGTGCAACTTGTGAAGAATTAAGTCTGAAATAAATTGGATCTAAACATGCCATTTTGTCTGTTTTGTTAATATTTGAAGACCGACTCTGCAAAGCCTCCATATCATATCATTTTTCAGTTTTGAGCAGCTAACTGATTAAAACGAGCCTCCTTGAATGCATCACGCTACTGACGCTGGAAACCATGAAAAGGCTTCGCCCAGTTAAAGATTCACTCTTCAACAGTTAACTTCTGTTGATATGTGGTTGTCTTCACTGTCACAAATATGAGAAATACTGATCAACCATCAGATCAAGCTCATTTCATACCTTTTATTTACATGACATTGTTTCACAGTAAATACTAATACTTCATTTTTTTTGGAGTGATTTCCACTGTAGATGGTTCTTGAGTGTAATCCTTGTATTCCCATCCTGCCTTCACCTTTATCCATAACTCCTGGACTATTAACGATTTCTATGAAATTCCAAAGCTTCCAGAAAGCAGTGAAATATAGTTTTATCAACACATCAATGTATATTCCTCCACCGAAACAAGATTCATCAGCATGTCCGGCTTTCATAACACCAGCTTCTCAGTGTCAAGAAAAACACATGAGTACTGAGGAACTGCCAGGTACTGAAGGATGGAGTTATCTTCTTAAAAAGCACTTCTTTTTTTTACAATTTTAAAAACATGAAATGAAAGTAACTCCAGGTCACAAAAAGAGTTGAAACTGCCGAAATACCTGGACACGTTCAGCAGTGGTCTACAAAAACCTTCAGGCTGCGAGTTGAGTCCCTGCTGCGTGAAGCAATATAAAACAAGAAGATAAATGTCTTTCAGAACTCCACAGATCCTTTCAGAGTCTCGGTAAAAACAGAAGCGTGCGGTCCGGTCAGAGCACGGTGGTCTCGGTCTGCAGGATGGACTGGGCTCTGCAGTTCCTGGGGAGCTGAGAGTTCTCCGCGCCGTTCCGGCTCATGGACATGGCGTGCGGCCTGTAGTCCCGTCCCACGTAACGCTTCAGCGACAAACGCCTCCACATCCTCCTCAGCTCACTCTGAACCTTTTGTCATTGAACGGGACACAAAGCGGAGTTAGGCGTTTAGAAAGAAGAGTCAAACCGGCGCCGGACGAGAAGACTCACCTCGCTGTTGAGGAAACAGTAGAGGATCGCCACGATGAAACCCTGAAAGACACAGGAACACAGCTGTTGACTTTATTTTTCTGGTTTAGCTTTAGAGAAAATGGTTAAACAAACAACACTGATCCCTGGTTTTTATCAGGCTGAGGTTTTTAGCTGTATATTTGACTGCTATGGTAGAGTTACCATGGTAACGCTGCATCTTAAAATACAGTATACATTGGCATGATGCTTCTGCTAATAAGGAACACCTTCAGTCTCTAAATGAAGCTGAGACATCTCTGATTTTTTAATAAAATGTGTAAATAAATATTTTTATCTGTCTGTGCGTGTTCTTACCTGTCCAGGTAGGCGGCATCTCAAAACTACTGAATCAGGTCAACTGAATCCTGGCAAAAGTCTTCATTATTATTCAAAGCAGCTTCACACTTTAGAAACTGCTTTATCTTTACTTCAAAATCAAAAGACGTTTTGCAAATTTGTTGGGTGAAAAGTTGTTAAACGTTTCATAAAGGTTGCCGACCTCTGCTGGAGGTAAAAGTGAGCAAGATCTGATTTACAAGTAACATACCGCAACCAACCACTAGAGGTCAGCAGCAGTCTGACATCTGGCTCTAGTAGGTGGAACAAGGCTCCATTACTCAATATACACCACTCACAAACAGTCAGGACAGCAGGTGGGGATGGGAGACAGACAGGGTGCAGGACGAGACGCAGACAGCAGGTGGCGCTGAAGACACAAACAGGGGAGACAGGGGGGGGGGATTCCTGACAGAGCGCTCTGCTTGGCGGGAAACATTCCTGCTTAATGTGAACAGCCTTCAGCTCAGGTCCTCTGGTCCCTCATCCAGTGTGAAAAGCTCCCTGATCCGAGCAACAATATGACGATCCTAATCGAAGCAGGAAATATCGATCCATTCACGAATGAGGCGCCTGTTGTCAATGTTTCCGTTCAACTCTTGGTTAGAGAACAGGAAGTTGTACTGAGACGTTTAACAGTTGGACATCCAAAAGTTTAGAGAGGGTCACGTTAAGTTCAAATGAGATGTGGTGTATTTATGGCAGAGTAAATGAGGAAGAGGAAGATGTGGCGACCAGAGTCATCTCTGGTGCTTCACTGTAAGATTTACATCTGGCAACATGAGTAAAACTACAAAACGTGTTGCATATCTTAAAAGATCAACATGAAGAAGTGTGTAACCGTTTATAAGAAGTCCAGCATTTGTTTGTAAAGTCTAGTTAAAACTGGATGAAAGCGTGGGCTCCCCTGAAAGTCACACCTGGAAGGATCCGAGGCCGAGGTCGAAGAAGATCTTGATCTTCTTCACGTTTTTATCAGCCGACTCCATCAGGTAGAAGAACACCACGTAGTTCACCCCAAAGAGAGGGATCAGCAGGAGCGTGGACTTCGCCAGGCGCCTGGACCACACACACCGCGTCATTACAGACACACAACATGCGAAAATGTTTGACGTTAATAATTACAAGACGTCTTATTGTGTTGACTATTCCATCTGCTAGATGCTGATAGCTGGTCGGCGTTGGCGGCTGCACCACGGCATCCAATGGCATAACCGCTCAATTCAAAAAGATCAAAATCAATTAAAAGATTCTTATTGTCTGCAGAATGAGGACAGACCAAAATAGACAGTATCTTATTTCATACTGCTGCGTTTAAATGAAACAATCCTCTATTACCTTCCTCACTTTGCATGACATAATCTTTATAAGCTTTTAAAACAGCAAATACAAATTTACAATCTAATTAAGCAGACCGAGACGCAGCGATTAGATCTTCCGTGCGCCGGCCCGAGTTAAAAACACATCCAGCAGTGATTCCTTAATGTAGTCAGGACATAAGATCCGTCTGCAGGCGTGTATTACGACGACGTGTTAAATGTGCAAAAATCGAATCAACAGCAGCCAGCAGGCTAAAACATGATCCCTCATTTCCTCGGCGTACCTGTACTGCGATTGGTCGTTCCCTCCGACGTCAGTGCAGCGCAGCTTCTGGATCAGGATACGAATGATGCTGATGAACAGGACGAAGTTGATCTGGAAAAAGTGAAAAGTGTTTGTTAATGAAAAGTCTTCATCAGAGAAGAAACACGGCAATAAAACAGCTATTAAACAAGATGAAAAAAATACAAAAATAGGACAAATGAATCGACAAAATAAATGTAGGCGTATCTAATAAATGGAAAAAGGCCAAAAGAAGTCAGGCTGAGATGGTTTGAACGTGAGCCGAGGAGACATAACAGATATATTGGAGAAAGGATGTTGAAGACGGAGCGGCCAGGCAGCAGAGGAAGAGGAAGAACTCGGAGAAGATTAATGGAAGCAGAGGAGGAGGAAGATGGAATCAGCCAAAAGAAGAAACGTGCAGTAACCAACTGGCTGACGGCAGAATTCAGTTTAATTCCCTCCAGATGTTATAATTTCACACATTATGCACATTTAACTAAAAAAAAAAAAAAAAAAAAAAAGTGAGAAAAGTTGCCAACAGTCTCCTAAATCCTGCATAGCAACAAGCAAACAGGGAATAAACATGTCGCTGCAGCGGACCGAACACAGCTCCAAGGAAAGTTCACGATAGCAGAAGAGTCTGATTAATAACCTGCTGGCCAACATGTTTTGAAATGCACTTTATCTGAGGCTTATCTTGTCTCGCAGATGTTTCTCAATGACTGAATCACTATTAGGCTCTTTATCAGATGGTAGAAATAGAGGAGATCGGAGTGAGAGGAAGTCATGATAAACAGCTAAAGAGCAGCGATAACACAACATAAGAAAAAAGTTCTGTTATAAATAAAACAACAGCAGTCAGGCATCTGAACTTCTTTACTATGTCGGGGTAATACTTTAGCCATGCCTACTTTAAGTCCTTTTACTTTTATTGCCGTCATTAAAAGTCTGTACTTTCCCATCGTCAACATTCTTTAAACTTTTTCCTTTCTGGTTTTAACTTCTCTGAGGACGATTCGGTTACAGTGAACTTCCTGTTTCAAAAACAAAACGCTTTTAAATGGCGTGCTTGAATGATTACGTTTTGGAAAACCCAAACTAGAACTGCTCGGCCAGCAAAGACCAATAACAATGACCAGTAAACGGACGTTTGTATGGTCGGACGATGAAGTTGGATTACCGTTACAGGTGCGCAGCAGCAGCGTTTCAGAAAAGCTCTATTTTCCCATGTTTCCACGGAGATGGACAAACGCAAAAAACTTGCTTTTTTAACGTCTCCAAGTCGTGTAAGCAGACCAAAGCCAGAAATACAACGAAAGTTTTCAGCTTCAACAATGTTGTTGTGTAAACGGGGCCTCAGTATTGAAAACTACTTTTTGATTGATGTCTTCTGGTGTCCTGATTTATTTCAAGTCTAAATTGAACAAACTGTCCCTCTGGAGGTTGTGTTATACACTTTATACTTCGATGAACTTTCCTAGAACTTTTTTTTTTTTTTTTTTGCATACCTTCGTGTGCGGCGGCTATTTTTCTCTCTTGAATAAAGGAAAGTGTCCTCTCAGCTCGTTCCATTAGCTTTGTGACGCTAATTGTCCTGAGTTTACGGTTTAAACTCTTGAAAACCCGTCGAGTCGAGACCGTCTGACATTACTGTTTATTTCACACGTATAAAAATGTCCGTCATCCACGCCGTTTATCAGAGTCTGACGTCTATGCTTCTGAGAACATAAAGCATTTGCTAAACTACACTTTCTGTGGATTTTAATGTGATCTCATTTCATGAAATGAAGTCACGATGAGTAACAGTCTGTTATTTTTGCTTCAGCCTCCTCCTGAAATAGTTCTGGAGCCTCCCTGCGAGGAGACCTGCCTCCCACTGGTCTGTAATCCTCCGCTGTGAAAGACGAGGCTGGACTAAAACTCACGATGATGGCGGCCATGATGGGCCAGTTGATGAGTCGGTCGGGGACGGGGTTGTCGTTCACCTCCCAACACCTGGACGGGAGGAAAAACGAATGACTGTGTGAACGAGTGAATTGCTGCAAGCTTTGTTCAGAAAAAAAAAAATTGACTGACAGGTGGAGGACTCACCCGGTGTCCTCCATGTGGACCCGACAAATGATCCACGCCACCATGAACACAAACGGGATTCCTGCGAGTCAACGAGAGCGAGAGAGAGAGAAAGAGAGAGAGAGAGAGAGCGAGCGAGGGAGGGGGAGCTGTGTTTAGACTCTCAATCTACCAGATCCTGGAGATCCTCACAAGGTGCCACGCAGGAAACATGAGCCCCGCATCTACATTAACCAGCTGCGGCCGCACGGTGATGCATGGGGGGGGGGGGCTGGTGAGGCGCTGATGGATGGCGGGAGGAGGGGGGGTTGCGTGGCAGCGGGATGAGACAGAGGGAAACACAGAGGCCGGGGCGCTGTTTACTGGACGCCCTCTCCCTGAAGACGGCCGTCCACTTCACCAGCGTGACGCACGGCCCGTCGCCGAGTCTGAGTGTTGGGAGGAGCTGAAGTGCCGCTGAGCAGCGGGGGCTAAACCCGCAACCACTCAGTTTGAAGTGTATTTACTTCCTGAGATGTTTTCAAAAGAGGAAAACCTCTTTTTCATCATTTCTCTCAGAGTTTTATGAACACACATTAACAAGAATTCAAATAAAATGCACGTTTTCACTGACAGCAGAAAGAAACCGGAGAAACCTCCGTCGCCTTACCCCAGCCGATGAGCATGTAGACGGGCAGGCGGACGGCGTAGGTGCGGATGACGAGCAGGAGAAAGTGCAGGTAGAGGCCTTCCACCAGCAGCCAGAAGAAGTTGGCCATGATGAAGTAGTGGAAGAAAACCAGGCTGGCCTTGCAGCCCACCTGCAACCGAAACAGCCAACGCTTTGATCGCGTGTCTGACTTGAACGTCACGGCATCCTCAATCTGACATGTGTGCAGAATAACACACATTTCATGAACACGGTATTTAACATACAGTATTTGGCATGCGTGATCGAGACGGTGTAAAACACTCACACGATTCACTACATCTGAAAGCCCTCCGATATACTGTATGTCTGTTTTTAATGTGTTGAAAAACGAGCTGCAATCGTCCAGGAGTCACCGGGATTATTTAAGGTATGAAAAGCATGCAAGTTAAGTCCTGTCAGATCCGGGAGTGAATCTGTGTGGATGTTGTGAAATGTTGTGTAATAAGCAGATAATGACAAACGAGCACCGAGACGTCTTCTACTATAACTGAACTAATGAAGGCAGAGGTACCAGAACTCAGACTGCAGCTGGACCTCTGGGACAGCGCACCCGCCTCAAATACCTCACATGTTTAAATTCTTACTGAGGAGCCAGAGGGCTTCTGCCAGATTATTTTCACTCATGGCAACAAACATAAAACATCCAGCTGGAGTCATTAAGAGGAAGAAGAAAAAAAAAAAAAACCCTCTGTAGTCACAAACAGAGGGACGAGTCCTGCTGCAGAAGGTGGAGGCTCCTCAGAGACGGAGGAAACAGTGTGAAGCTACTCATTATATGAATATCCAGGGTGCCGTTTGCTGAGGGGGATGTTCTATATACCACTTTCTGCTTAATTACATGAAACGCAAAGAGACGTAACATCTATCTGCTTCATAATAGTAGTGAACGCTGCATCATCAGCAGACCAGATGAAACATGTTAGATAAATATTTTATGATCTCTCTAAGACAAGTCACTTTGGACTCACTCTCGCACCACTTTAGTCTCAAATGGTGGATTCTGGTTGGATGCTGGATGTCCAAGAGTCGATGCAGCTGTAACTGTCTGTCAGCGATTAAAAAATGGATGAGGAGTAACTTCCTGAAGCTAAATGAGGACAAAACTGAATTATCACTTGTCCAAAAGCCTAAAGGCAGAGAACAGACCAGAGATGAGAATTATTAAGATTAAATCAGAGGTCACAAGGTCTGCAGATACAGTAGATTCAGATCTAAACTTTGTTGACATCAACAAGGTGAAAGAATCCCTTTTTTGGTGCAAAAAATCAACTGACAAGATTTAATCCATTGATATTTTTGCACCTTTTAAGTTTTTGTTACATCTGTTGCACGCTGTGAGACGGGATATAAATAGCTACGTTGCTGTAAGACGCTGTGTTTATCTGCTGAATACATGACATTAAACATCCTGACTCTTGTGATGTTTGGTGAGTTCATGGCAGGTGATGAGTGTATCGAGTGTGTTGAGTCAGCACTGAGAAAATCTTCTCAGTACAACTTGGGAGTTTTTGTGTGGGATTTGCATGTTCTCCCTGTGCAAGTGTGTGTATAATCTTTTTTTTTTTACTCCCACTTCAGAAAGCGCCGCTTCAGGAACCTTTGGAAGTTTATGCTACAAAAATTACAAGTCTGGTTCTTGAGGGATTTTCTAGCTATAAATCATTTTTTTTTACATGAAAAGTTTGACTTTCTTATGTCATTTTGAGTGAAGTGGATTTCTACACAGATCCCCAGTGGATCCATCATCAGTGTGTGACCACCGGCGGGTGTGTGTGTGTGTGTGTGTGGGTCACCAGTGACGGCTGCGTGCTGCAGTCGGCGGCCTCGTCGTCGGGGAACAGCAGGGCGTCTTTGATCAGCACGGCGGCGGCGCGCAGCATGAACGAGGCAAACAAGTTGAGATGGATGTAGTTCCTCGTGCAGTGGAGCTTCCTGTGCACACGGACACGGCGACACGCGGGGGCGTGTGTTTACAGGAGGTGTCAGGGCGCGAATCCACTGAGGGATGAGGTATCTAAACACAGCGGCGGCGGCGGCGGCCCGGCCAGCAGCTGGAGCGCGTCCAGGCCGAGCCTCACACACTTCTCTGTAACAAAGCGTTATCACCCCGAGCACCCCAGTGTTTTCACAACTTATAAATAGAACCGAAGACAGAGTTCATGTGTCCAGTTCATGTCCAAATTAATTAATTTGTAGTTAATTGTCCAAATGACTCGCTGCTTCTTACTGGCACTCAATGAAAAGAAACTTCAACAATACATCTGCATCGCGCGTGTGTGTGTGTGTGTGTTTACCTGAACAAACAGAGGATGACGGTGCTGGTGAGCAGAGTGACCAGGGACAGGCTGTGGCCCAGAGTGGCCAGGAACTGCACCACCTTGTAGAAGACCAGCTGGAGACAGGCGGAGAATTATTCATTGTTTATGGAATCGAGAACAATCGGAGCGTTCGTCAAAGTCCGTGATCAAATGAGGTGAAGCACAGCTGCTGCTGCCCTCCTTGAATTATATTCCATAACTGCAGGCTGGGGAAAAAAAACAACATCTCACCGGTCGACGAAAACGCCTTTTAATGGGGATCTTTATGCTTGATTCAATCACCACTGATTGAGTTTGTTGATGCTGCACAAATGCACACATATGCTAATTTATTACAATATCCTGCCACTTCATAATTCCATATTGTCTTGTCACATGAATATTTATTGTTTACACCTTCAAGCCAGCAAAGATGGCGAGGATCCGAGCCAATGAGGAGCCAATCAGAAGCAGCAACTCGTTTCATTAGACAAAAGGTCTGTGTTCCAGGATTCTTGAGTGTTGATGAGGGTTTATTCTATGTACAAAACCACTGAACAGGAGACACGCTTGTTCACTTTCAACTGTAGCGACGTACGAGATCATGCAGACATGCAAAACTCCTTCCTGCTCCATCGACACATGGAGGGTAGCGCTGTGCTGCTGCACCGAGACGTCAGCTGCAGGCCTTTAACCAAGCTGTGAAGCAACGATTCAAATTATCACATTTGTTTGTTTCACAAAATGCGCAAATTATTGAGAACAGATGACTTCAGAGGCAACGATTCACCAACTACTTTACTGGTCTCAAAAACTCTCAAAACAAGGAAAGGTGGTTTGGTATGTATCCAAAAGGAGTAACGATCTAGTCAAACATATGTCTATAATGAAGCTGAACCATTTGAAAACCCCACACAAAGTTCAGAACATGAATAATCATAGAAACGTAGATTCTGGAGCCAGTTCCAGTTAACTCCGGTTGAATTCCTGTTAGGCCTCGGACAGACCATAAAGCTAAACTGAAGTTCGGTCTATAAGAGATCATAAAAACAAAACATAGAAATCTATAAAAGATGATAAAACAATAAAACATTCAAATCAAGAGCAAAGTCTCACGCTGGGTCAAAAGCAGAGGAGCAGCCGGGTTTTAAAGAAGGGCCTTAAGGCAGCCTGTAGCGTGCAGAGCGGAGTTTGTTAGCAGAAAAAAAAAGGATTTGACGCCCTCTGACCTTCCTCTTAGACCTCAAAGCAATGTGATCAGCAATGTAAAGCACTTCAGGGAACGCTAAAAGCAGTTTAAAAGCACTCTTAGCTAATTTGATTTGGCATTTTACATAAAGCGTCAGGAGGGCCGAGCCAACAGAGGCGGGTTCACAGCAGGCGAAGACGCCAAACAACATGACTTTTGTATTCTTTCTATTAAATTTTCAAAGTTTCAAACCATTCAGGCTTTAAAGTCATTGGAATATAAGTGTTGGAGAAGCAGAGGAGGATTCAGAGGAGAGCACAAACAAGGTCACTTTTAGATTTATCAGTAACTCCAGGATATCGTGTTCATCCAGAAATGACTGCAACAGATCATTTACAGCTCTCTCAAAGATTTTATTTCTCCAAGTATGTCCAAAACTGGTCAATAGCTAGTCTCAAATAAGTGACGCCAACTCTAAAATGTGCCAAAAACCAGTCTAAAACTGGTCTTAAATATGACCAAGACCAGCTTAAAGTGTCAAAATCTCTTTTGCCTGTTTATAACTAACGTAAAATATCCCGAAAAAGCAGACCTCAACCTGCCTAAAACATAAAACGGTTCTAATGAGGATGACATGTGACTAAAGACCTTCAACTAGTTCAAACACCGAGCCCAGAAAACACTTCATATCCAGTCCACAACTGCTCTAAAATGGGCTCAAAACTAGTCTAAACCAGTTTACCAAACGGTCGAAGATGATGATGAGTTTAAAAAGTAGAATAAACTGAATTAGTTTGAATGTTATTTCTGTGTGAAGGTTTTCATGTTCATCCTGTGTTTTACTCCAGATGCTCAACACAAAAGATTCCTTCCCTTCCACAAAGCGACCCTGCATCGCTCCGCGTAACGGGACAATAAATAGAGACAGCAGCGTTCTCCAGCGGTTTGTTCCCACAGCGGCGACGATTCTGTGGCCAGATGATGAAGAACAGTCGCCTGCTTCTCTTCTGCAGCGCCGAGAGATTCTTTCACCAGAAGATCGCCGGGTCAAGGTTAGAATGAGGGTCTGGCCCATCTCAAAACTCTGTGTGTGTGTGTGTGTGTGTGCGTGTGTGTGAGAGAGAACATCTGGATTTTGTCTGATTGTGTGTTTGTATGTGTGTGTGCTAAAAATGAGTGGATGTGTTTGTCTCTGTGTGTATATAATGTATAACTGACACTGTGTGTGTGTGTGTGTGCGCGCGTGTGTGTGCGTGCGTGCGTAAGTTTGTGGAAATTTGCGTGCTTCTGTTGGTGTATGTACTGTATGTAAATGTGCGAGTTTTTTTCTGCATGTTATTGTCTTTGTGTGTGTGTGTGTGTGTGTGTGTTTTCCCTTTGTGTGCCTGCTGTCCATCGCTCTCCGGTCATTTATAAACAACATTCCCCACCTCTGACTCTCCATCTGGTCATTAACATACACACACACACACACACACACACACACACACACACACACACACACACACACACACACACACACACACACACACACACACACACACACACACACACACACACGTGTGCGTTTGAACAGACACGTGAACACACATCACACTCCCAATCAGACACACAGACACATGCATGAATGCACCCACATACTGTAAGGAGCCACACACTCTTATATTTGAATCAGAGCCTTTCTCACGTTACAGACACACACACACACACACACACACACCGACGTGAAACTGGCGGAACATCTGTTCACGCAGCTGCTGCTCTTGATTAACAGACGCATGTATTTTACTTAAAGATCTCCATTTTTGGAGGCTTTTCATCACGTCTGCCTGCTAATGTTTCTTTAATCACACTTCTGAAAGTCAGTTTGGACTTTTATTTATTTATAATTCCAGACTTTGTTTTGCTGGATTGGAACCAGCAGTTGTCTCAAGGTTTTAACTGAATCAGTTTTTCAAAAAAGACGTTTCACCAAACTTTCTGCTGGAACGTGCAGCCTTGGAAATAACGGTTGCTGAACCTGGGGAACGGCGCCCGCGTCCGGCGAGGCTGCTGGGCCTAAAGTTCAGCTCTGAGGAAGCGAGCGACGGCGTGTTTGGACGTAAAGAGAGAGAGAGAGAGAGCAGGCTGTCAGCTTCCAGCCAGACGCCGTGAGAGTCGGGCCCAGGAATGAGACGCCGATGCCAGGATTCGTCTTTGTGGGGGAATATTTACAACTGGTGGACGACGTCCCGCAATACCTCATAAAAGTTGGCCATGCCACTTGAACTTCAGATGGAAAATACTGAAAAATAGTTAAATGAAATAACTAATCTCCCTCCGACTAACTGAGCTGAATGGACGAATCGATCATTAGAGCCGCGCAGTGTTTAGACTCAGCTGATGCATCAGAGCAACGCTACACTAACACAGCTGGAGCTGCGATTAATTTGCAGTCGATATCAAATTACGGACGTTTTTTTCATCTTTTCAGCAGCCTGTGCTGCGGCGGGACGCGGCGCCTTCCTGCCGCCACGGCTGCAGGTTCTCACGGACACACAGCTGGGCGGTGATCCTCCGCAGAGCCCCTCAGGTGTGGGATTCCGACAGGGTGACACTCGGCGGAGCTTCGCGCTCGTTTCCTGTTGAAGAGAGACGGGAGGCTTTTTCCGTCTGGAAAACATTCTGCGGAGACCCGACGTCAGCCGCTGGCGCTCGACCCCCGTCGTCCGTCCGCAGACAGTTTTTTTAGACGGGATTCAAACCCGGTTCGTCACATTCAGGGTCAAGGCTTAAACCAATATTAATCCATTATTACAGCTTTGACTTAGATAAATAAGTCCAATAAAAAAGTACAGCTCTTTTGAAAAATGTCCCCAGTGACTGATATTATTAGGCTGTTGACGCTTTTCGCCATTGTGTTTGACACACAGCAGACCAGCGGTTCTCAACCTCTGGGCCAGGCGCCTCCCTTCACAGGAGGTCACTCGGTCATAAATCAACGGTCGGCAGCGCAGATGGACCAAACGTCACAAGACTCTTGTAAAAATTCTTGATAAATGTTGTTTTCGTTCATGTAATTCATTAATTTCAATGCATGCTGGATGATTTTGACCTTTGAACACTGATTCCAAAGATGAAAAGTGAGAAGTCTGAGGTACATTCATATGTTTCTCTTCAAAAAAACAAAACAAAACAAAACTATAACTCAAAGATGTCACAATAAGAGAAAAAAGGTCACCATTTCTGTTCGACATCTGGTAATGTTGAAAAAGAAACACCTCAAAACACTGTTTTGAGCAAAACCCTGATTATATCCCTTATAAAATATGAGTTTGTGGAAAAGGCAGCAGGTGTCTGGGTTGCAACCATGAAAGATTTGCTGCATCATTTCTGGCAGTGTTTAAGAAATTCCGGTGCACAGTTTATATGATAACAGAGATGATATTGTGAAAGAGACCGATTGTGGATTTTTGTCCCTGAATACGTGAGTCAAAGTAGATCATGTTTGGAAATGCTACCATGCTTCAAACTGCCATCTTGTGCATCAAAAATGTAATTTTAGACAAAAAAAGTGCAAAAAGTAGCTAAAATGCAGACTTGAATCCCCATAACAACTCTGGAGACAAAGACTCGGAAATATTCATTTGTCCTTCAGCCATTTTTCTGACAACACTATTGAGCAAAACGGAAATTTCTCTGTTTTTCATCGTCATCGAGTCTTGATATATCAGCAGTAATCTCTCAGTCTCTGTTTCAGCTCCGCTTCAGCCAAACGCCCGATGCAGAGCAGCCACATCCTCCGAGTTATCGTTGCTCTGATCACCCAAAACTAAAGCACAAAGCCATCGTCGAAACAGATTTTGCAAAAGCTGCAGGAGCATCGTGAAAGTGAGATTAAAACACCCACACGTCTCAGTCTGACTACAACAAATACTTCTACAGAAACTGTGTAAAAATGCTCTAAGGGTCAAATGGTTGTGTACAAAATGAAAGAAAAACAGTCCAGAGACAAGAAAAAACAAGATCCTGTAAACAAGGAGATGCAGGAATGTGAGAGGGAAGACAAAAAGAGGATAAAAAAATAAAAAAGATGCATATTTTAGAGGCAGGGGGAAAAAAAGAGTTTCAGAGCGGTTTTCCCTTTTCGTCTTGTTAAAGGAATACTCCGAAGATTTTGGACCCACGCCCTTTCCCGATCACTGACAAATTGAGATAAGCTCATAAATACCTTTTTTGTGTCTGTGTGTCCAGTGGCTTGATCCCAGCTGTTAGCATCGTAGTTAGCTTAGCTCAACTGCTGGAGGTGAGTCTATTGTTTTGACTGCTGTGCGCCGGTATATCCTTCCGCGGAGCACTGGACACGCGCAGGTCTGTGTGTATCAAAACGTTATTTTAAAGCTAGGGTTGGAGATTTGAATGAGATACATTTTTTTAAATACTGGTTAAAATGATCTTTATGACCCGATGGGAAGCAATTCATAGCGTGTTTTTAAAGTAGTTTGGAAAATATCCGCTATCTACAGCAGGAGTAAAGCGGGACAAACAGCAACCAATAGTCTTGAGGGGACACCTTTTTTTTTAAACCAATCAAATCCCTTCACCGTTCGACCTGCCCCCTGCGCGTACATGTACGCGTGCACTGACCCTGAATGTTTGGGGATTCACTCACCGTTCAGTGCGCCATACCTTGGCGTTGTGCAAATAAAAAAAAACGAAGAAACGAAGCGCTGAGGACAGGTTACGCCAGGAACGCACTGGACGCGGGAGTGCCGCGCGCACCGCATGCGCCGCGAACGTCTCTGCGTCTCCGCTCCCAACGGGAGCTCCTCCAATGGGGTGGGAGCTGGGTGGAGCTAGCTAGGCGGAGCCTTGGGGAGATGCTAGATGCTAACGCTAGTTTCCCAAGATCGCCAACCCTAGCTTTGATGGATTGAAAAGAAAACACGCCTTTTAAAATGTTTTATAACCATTCGGACTTACTTCACGTGCTAATACGCTGTCCCCTGGAAGGAGTATTTTGTCCACTTTCGTCAGTCCGGCTCTGACTCCTATTCACCTCCAGCAATTGAGCTAAGCTAACTACGATGCTAACAGCTGGGATCCAGCCACTGGATGCACAGACACAAAAAAGGTATTTATGAGCTTATCTTACTTTGTCAATGATAGGGAAAGGGCGCAGGTCCAAAATTTTCGGAGAATTAGTTTATGGTCCCTTAAAATGCAATGCAAGCTAATTCAGGAGCGTGAAATAATTCAGCATGAGCCGATAAAGGGAACAGACAGGTGAAGATCCAAGTGTTGACCCAAGTCATAAACAGTTACAGTGTTTGGAAACCTATCTTATGTCACATAAGATGGAAAAAAATCATTAAAATACTCATACATTTCTCAGAACCACAACCTAATGAAGGCGCTTCCCCGGCCACTAGGAGGCAGTGTTACAACCTACCAGCAGAAATTTCTTCCAGAAAAGAATTCTGCAAACCTGCTGGTGACAATTGCAAAAACATAGCTATAAATGAACAACACTGCTGTGAATACAAAACATAACGAGATCCTTCTGCATCCCTGTAAAGTTCTCCGATTTCACTCCAGTATTTCATATTTACAGGACGAAGGATGAGTGTGTGGCACAGTTTACCAGGCAGCATGTCCACAATAATGTTTCCGGATATCCCCCTAACCCTGGATGTTAGTCGCTCATTTAGAGCTCGCTGCCAAACAAAGGATCCAGGAATGCAGCCGCCATCAGAAGCAATAACGGGGAAGACTCCGGGAGGCCTGGAGGCGGCTCAGAGCTTCAAACATGTGCAGGAGGCGCAGGGAGCAGCGGAGTCGACCACCTGCAACATTCACCGGGTCAAACGCTCAAACCCACAGCTGGAGCAGGAGATCCGGGAAGTTTTACCTTCTTCTAGTGAAGAGTTACGAGACCGTAAACTGAACTCCTCCGGTTTAAGCCCGTGTCTCGCCAGCGCAGACAAACTGAATACTCCTCCTGAACGCTCATTTCAGGAAGTGTTTGTTACAGTCTGACCTGAAATAATCACTGAAGGCAGTTTACTTCACTAGACACTCATCTGAGGTTTCTCTTTCGCACGCGGTCAATCGTCAATCGCCTCGTCTGCTGAAATCTGCTGAACATGAAGCTTTTCGTCCTGCACTGCACGCAGGAAGGAAACCGTTGTGATAATAAAACCGCAGTACAGAAGATTTATAAAGTGAAATGACTTCAAATTACAGGAATCTAAAGGGTCACGCAGAGTTGACTAAACTAAAAAAAATAACTTTTCAAGTGAAGTTTGTCTTCACTTAAATAAGATGATGACAAAAACGATTTGGTGAATTTTAATGAAATGTTATGATTCACAGACGTATCTCACTCACACACACACACACACCTCTGAGGGCTCGTCGGTGTCGTAGGACGAGCAGACCACGGTGATGTCGGGGTAAACGCTGGACCAGCCTTTCTCTGTACAGTTCCGGTTCAGGTTACCTGGAACACACAAAGGAGGAAACACCTCAGCCCAGGTCACAGGTCAAACTCCTCCTGACTTCTATGTGAGGGTATGTTTGTTTGTTTTGTTTTAGCAGTTAGCATATATTTATTGAGTCATTGCAGGTTTATCCCAGGAGACGAACAGCTGTGGATGGTTCACAGCTGTTCTACAGATATGAGGAGTGGAAGTTATGATCAGAGTACCTGCGCTCTTTCAACTGTACAGTATCTTGTATATATAGAGATATAAAGTGTTCGTAGATCTTTTATCAAGTTTAAAGAGCAATAAGAGTTAGGTGGCTTTAAAAAACATCCTTCCTGGTTTCCTTCTTGCTGGTTTTAATGAGTTTGGACATCTTTGGATCCTGTTTGTGCTACTGTTTTCCTTCAGTTATTTTATTCTGATTCAACCTTTATTTTACCAGGTAAGTTAATTGAAAACTGATTCTCATTTATAATATCAACCTACAGTTTAGTTGTGAAGCTTTCGTGTACTTTTCAAATGCAATTTATCATACATTTGTTGATTTTATATTTGTACATTTGCAACTTCTGTACTCTGGATCAGCCTCACTGGTTAGATTTCCCTGTAGATTTTAGATATATAATCATGATTCTTACCTCCAATTTTAGATTTTTGTCTTGGTCTTATCAGAACTTCTTTCTCTGACCACGTTTTCTTTTTAACTCAAATACAAGCGGTTTAGTTTTGATCTTGTAAACTGATCTACATCCGCCTTTTTATTCCTTCCTGACAGTTTTGTCAGGGGCGGACAAACTCTTACAGAAATCCAGTCAGAAATAAATCCAATGTTGAGTTTTTTCAAGCAACAAATGATTGTGTGTCGTTGTCAGTTTCATTTCTTATAAATAGCAACGAAACAAAGGAGCAGAGAGGAGGGCAGACATGAAAGCAGGAGTGAAAGTGAGAGCGATGGAAGGAGGAAGCAGCAGCAGGACGGACGAAGCGAGGACGCCAAGAAGGAGATGTTTGGGAAGTCAGCTGTGGAACGAGCAGCCGGGAGGAAGGAAGGCGGCCGGCTGACGTCAGACAGAAGAGGCGCTTTAATCTGGGCTGATGAAATTACATCCTCCAGATAGAAAGCACATAAAAATAAAACCATCCCATCCCGCCGTCCCTGACAGGATTCAGAGTAATAACGCTGAGGCCGGGCTGCGGATCGCTTTGTAGTCATCTAGTTCACGTGTCGTGAGAAGAGGGTGAGGAGGTGATGGAGGTGAAGCTTCAGGAGGAAGAGGAGCGGAGCGTCTGAGGGGCGGAGCTCACCCTTCTTGCCAAACAGGAGCAGGAAGGAGGAGGGGCAGGGGAGGGTCAGCACCTCGCCGACCACCGCACTGCGCCAGCACGAAACATTGTCCCACTCCCCGAGGCATCCTGAGGACACACACACACACACACACACACACACACACACACACACACACACACACACACACACACACACACACACACACACACACACACACACACACACACACACACACACACACACACACACACACACACACACACACACACACACACACACACACACACACACACACACACAGCAGAACAGAACTTCCTGTTTCACCGACGCACTGATCTTGTGATGGTTTAACACTCGAACATCATAAATCAGGCAAACATGAAAGGCTCTGGCGGCTCCTTCACCTGTCTGTTATGATTCTATCCCAAACATGACCCAGAAAATCACACTTCACATCATAAAAGAGCCGTAAAGAGCAAATTTTACAAGATAAAATGCGTTAAAAGGAGGAAAATCAACAAATGAGTGAATCTCAAATATCTAAAGTTGGGCAGTTCTGATTTATTCACGAATCATGAACTAAATATATTTAACAATTTGCTGATTTTCTGGCCTGTTAATCAAAATGCAAAATAACTGGCTGTGTGTGTGAGTGTGTGCTGTTTGCACAGTACATGCACATGTGCTTGACAGTAAATGTGTAGATATATACACACACCTGCATAACTTCACAGGAGAGTACTTGTGTATAATCATTTCCAAGTTGCTGTCACACGAGTAAAGGAAAAGTGTGCGTTAGTGTGTGTGTGTGTGTGTGTGTGTACCTGCAGCCGGGCCAGCCTGGGTGTGCTGCTGCAGCTCTCTCTGACACTCTCTGTGGGCTCTCTGCATCTCCCAGTGCAGCTGGCAGTGAGAAAACCCTCCATGGACCTGTCGGCACGGCGCGTATCGGCGTTACTATCTCCCGGCAGCGACGGGAGAACAATCCCTCCTGCTGCGGTCAAAAGTTCACCTCGCAGGTTGCCGCACACGCCGGCGTTTGATAAACGTGCCTCAGCTCCTCTGGACTAAAGTTCAGGTTTCTACAGTTGGCTCTTTGAGGAATGTTCCCTGGAAGGGAAACTCAGACCTCCAGAGTGTCTTCTGTGAGCGCTGTTGGTAGTAAATAAATACAAGTAATGTGTGTGTGTTTACGTCCAGATAAGCCTCGGTGTTTCAGACCCGTCAGCGTGTTTCTACCTCACACCAAACCCTCAGCTTTATCTGCTGCTCTCTGAAACCTCACGACGGTTCCCTGCCAGGAATGGGAGACGCCGATCAAAGCGCCCGTCCAGTCAGAGGAGAGGAAGACGAAAACACTTCACGCACGGCACGCGCACAAACGGAAGGGTCGACACGACACGCAGCCGAGGAGCGCCGTCTGCACAGACCTGCTTCCGCTTCCGATTAATCATAAATCTACAGTCTCTCTATAATGATACACCTGCTGAGGGACGTTCCAGACATCCTCAGTGTGCTGTATAGAAAATGAGTGAGAATGGAAAAATTCAGAAAGTGTTATCATCTAAAGCTTCCATGGAAAAATAAAAATTCATTCTTTGAAAATATTCATTAACTTGCTTTTATTTTTAATCGTTCAGTATTTGAATATTAATAATTTTTACCTTTTCCCTTTATATTTCTTTTCAATGTTTCCAATTTGTTTATACTTTATTTTGAATGTATCTTCTATTGTCACATATTTTTCAGTAAAGCTTTACAGTCTATAAAGTTATTTCTCTCATTTTCTATCATAATATTTCATTGTGGACTCTATTTTTTGGTGTTTGTATTTTCTATGTGTTGAATAATGACCAGAAACAAACCAATCATTCATCATCAGAACTGTAATTGTCTAAAAATATGACACTGGAGTTGCACCTCTGCAGCAGGCTTCTCTTGAGGAAACCCTTGAAATGCACCCGAGCTTGTTAAAAAGCTTTTATCTGCAGTGTTCTCAAACCAGAAACAATTGAATTAGTCGTCATGTTTCTGCACAAATTTATAGAAAAAGCAGAAATCATCGACTGTTTAAGTACTGTGCGCACACATGCACACACGTGCGCGCTCGTGTAGTTTCACGTCTGATGCACAGCAGAAATGTTTTTCTTTCCATGGTTGTGAAAGTCAAACGTGGTGAAAGTAATCTTTCACATGAGCAATGTGGTGACGACACCAGCCTGGCATCTGAACTCTGGAGTGGGTTTTTTGTTTTTTCACACAACAAACACCTTTAAATATGTCTCAGTCTTATAAGAAATTTACTTTTTATTGTCGAGAACACCCGATTGGAGAATCACATTTACCATATATGCCACATAATAAACGAGCATCTTTCACAGCTGAATAACTTTTTTTATTTTCAGTAACTAAATCAGACATGAACAACGGCGACCCTCATAGAGCATCCGGTGTTATTAAGTGGATCCTGCAGAACAATTTTTTAGACAATGAACACATTATTAAGAAGAAGTTTTGCTTGGACATCGACTGTAATGACTCTGTTCACCAATAAAGGCTGCTCTCAGAAAAAACACGAGACCTGCAGAAGCTCGCCAGAACGCTACAGCCGCCTTTTATTACACGAACGACACGACGCAAGAACAAAATCTCAACAAAACAGTTCTTAGATGTGAAGATCACGCTGACTCCAGACTGAGTCCAGTCTTTCTGCGCACTGAACGCATTCCAGCACAAACTGGTCCTCTTCGAGCGCTTCCACGACTTCCCACTGAACACTGTGTTAGTTGCTGATCCTCTCAACAGTTACAATTTCACTAGACTCCTGTTTCTCCTCCTGGCAGCCTGTTTCCATTAGAGCATCTTCCTCCCACCAGCTGATGGAACTTCAGCTGTCAGTAACTGTTTAAGTAACTCCAGTAGTTATTAAAGAAGAAGAACGTTGAGAGAGTTTCATATAACTGGTTGTAAAACAGCATGACATTTTCATTGAAGATGTAAAAACTCATTTTACTACCTGTATTATCTCTCTTTAATGTTTGCTCTTGTGTAAAGCTGTTTAATTCATTTTTGTTGTACTCCAAAAAGGGATTTCACCACTGAATAAATCTTAAATGAGTCATGTTTTCAGTACTTGAGAGGATGTTTCGACCACTGAACTCCATCTAAAAAGGAGGATTTTGGGTAAAATATCCACAGGAGTGCTTTGAGGATGCAGTCACATCACACCCACACACCATGGCAGGACTTCAAGAACCAGGAGTTTATATATAGATCCGGGAAATGTGTAAATTTAGAGCTGAACTTAAAACATTGATGAGGGGCTGCAGCCTGGATAATCCATAATTCAGTTAAACAAAGAAAAGCTTCAGCAGTTCGGTCAGTCGGTAGTCACTGGTCACAGTCTGAGTGATTTACAGCTCTGAGAAAGTCTAAATGGTGTCAAATAAACAAAAGGTGGGAAGATTTACGCACGCAGAAAACTCCAACGAGGGTTAAAATAATAAGAAAGAGACGCGAAAGTTTATTTTAAAGAGCCACAGACAGGAAATGACGATAAATCAAAGTGGACATGGTCATAGAGAGAATACTTTTGTATTATTATGACTGTCTAATCCCATGAAAAGGACGTAAAACAGAGAAGAAACATGTAAAGTGTCACTGAGCAGCAGTAAAACTAATGTAAAGACGTTTAAACGTGTATAAAATAAAACATTAAAGAGTCATAGCGGTATTCAGAAACATAAACAATATTAAAATTATTAATATGAAGGCTGACTGACCGTGTGGATGAGCGTGAAGCCGAGCAGGAGCCGCGCGAGCCGGAGCGTGCAGCGGGACATGGTCGCATGTCCCCCGGCGGAGGGTCGAGCCCACCCGGCAGCGCCTCACCTGGGCGTCATCCTCAGCAGGTGACACGTGCGGGACAAGGCGCACGCAGGAACCGCACGCGCTCAAGTCTGGGATCCCGGCGGCGGCGCGTAAAAAAAAATGAGGCGTTCAAGTCCTGCTTTGCGCACCGGCTTGACGAGAGAGGAAATCGTCCAGGTGTCGAAGGAGCATGAAGGAGTTTTAAGTTCCAGTTGAACCCGAGTCCAGGAGGAGGAACGAGGCGCGTGCCCGTGACACGTGCCCCGTCAGTGCACCTTGGGCCCACGCGCGCTCCCGCAGCGTTGGCCCACAACAAGCGCTGTGATTAAACAACAGCGACCTCACGTGGACATTAAACGTTATAATCAGATGAAACTTTAGAGATTCCTGCAGCAATGTGAAGAACTGCATGAAATGTTTGACCTTTAATTGTTTTTCTATTGTATCAAATGCATATCTCATGCAACAAAATGCAAACTAATTAAAAATCATATAATTACATTTTATGGAATATTGTTTAACATTCTGTCTCTCGCAGTTGAAGTGTACCTCCAATAAAAATGACAGATCTCACCAGAATAAACCTCTAAATTTAAACTTTCAAGTTTTTCTTTGTTGTGGTGCAGAGGACACATGAAGAAAATGTATATATTATCAATATATTTAGTTATAATAATGTTTAATTTAATACAGGATGACTCTACGGGGCTCATTGATTTAATTTTGCCAAATTAACATGTTCAGAAACAGTCTGCGTCTCCACACACACACACACACACACACACACACACAGAAACAATCCAAATAACCAGTCTGAGTTTTAGCCAATCAAAGCACTTTATTGCACTGTATAGTGTGACGGTGAGCCAATAGCAGGCTCTTATAAAAGTGTCATTTAATCTTTTTTTCATGTGTACAAAACAAGTCACACACACCTGTACCGTACAAAATCAACACTATTTACATACAATGTACACTCACACACACACACACACACACACGCACACGCACACCATGCAGCCTCTCTCCCATCCAACACACAGACCAATCCTTCAAGATTTCTGATGGGACTTCCTTCCTTGTCGACCTCCACCTCACACACACACTCACCCACACACACACACACACACTCAGGGACTGACACATGACCTCTATGCTGCTACCAACGGACCCAAACAAGCGCTAAGCAACTTCCGATATGCATAAAGTATTTTTTTTTTCCTTGTAAAAATGAGGAAACGTAAAGAGAAATGAGATGCTGACACACACACACACACACACACAATCTGTAAACAAACCGTCTCTTTTTTAGGAGTTTCTTTGAATAAGACGTTTTTTTCTCTGCGGCCCGGCTCAACTCGGAGCGGCTCCCACGTTTCACAGTGAGCCTCGAGTCCCGGGATAAAACTTTTCATATACTTTCTTTATTCTCTGCCTTAAAATCTGATATATGTTTGAGTCAGTGCACATGAGCTGGTAGCTGTTGTACCAAAACCCGCAAGATGTTCTTTACTGCAGAGTCAAGAGGAAAACAAAGACATGTTTCTGGGGATGGACTCCATTTTTTTTTTTTGTCATTTAAAAGGTATACTGAAGCAAACATGTCCATATATGGCCGTCTCTATCAGGCTGGTGTCAAATTACGAGCCTAGCCATCTATTTACATTAATTTAATGAGTTCATGATGACAATAAGCTTTCAGTCGTGTGCTCACAGCAGGATCAGATTGTAACCGGCACAATGATGAGGCTGGTGTCAAATTACAAACGTTGACGTAACTGTAATGACAGCAGAGGTTAGCTTGATCACCGTCAGTTAGCCGTGAGAGCTAAATATCGACTGGCTTGTAGATTTCTTTATCGGGACGTCTGCATCGACTCAGAATCATGAAGCTGGCGTCAAATTACAACACTCAAAGCTGTATCCTAAATTTGTTAGCTTACTAGATTCAAAAGTCCCTGGAAACGCTGTGGAATGAAGCCACGAGGCTGGTGTCAAATTACAAGCAGCAAAAATTTTCACAAACATTCAGTTTTATTTTACTTTCAAATCTACCTGGATGTTCATCATTTTTAAAAAAAGTTTAGATAAATCTTATGGGTTTGCTAACAAGTTTTCTTTTTAATAATAAACTACGAGACTGGCACTTAAATAATAATAAAAAAATGAGACGAATAACGGAGTTCTTCAGGTTTGGATGGTTCAGCGTCTGCAGTGAAGAGCATCCCTGTGGGGCTTATTGCTACAATAGGAGCTTCTCTGTATGTAAACTTCATGTGGAGTTTCCCTTTCCTCCCGACGGCCTCCGGTCGTCGCTGCAGTTAGGTTCAGGTTTACCGGGCCGGGCCGCCTGCAGCGGCGCCGCGTGGCACAGTGCTCCCCAGTCTCCTCCGGCTCGTGGAAACCCGATTCGACCCGAGGTGGGGGGTAGAGTCCGACGCCGAGTCGCAACAAACGCCACGAGTTAAAGAGATTTTCGTTGTGCAGCGTCTTTGTTTTCAACAAAGGACAAATTCAAGTAAGAGTACCGGAACTGCAGCGACGTGCGGACGCCGCGGCGTCTCCCTCGTAAATATATTTCTGTTTTATTCACACAGTGCACTTCGCTGGGCGAGAAGCTTCAGGGACTCAGTCTCACCACTTCAACCACAAACACGCCACAGCAAAACAAACCAAACCGCGGCGAATTCGTCTCTCGGCTGTGCTTTAAATCAAGGGTGTCAAACGCATGGCCCGCGGGCCAAAAACAACCCGCAGGAGGGTCAACACCGGCCCTCAGGATATGTAAAGATAGCAGTGCTAATGGAAGGGCATTAGCATTAAAGCCACTTCATGAGTTTGTGAAAACACACTGAAGGCGTCTTTAAAAGTTACAGGTTGTTCAAAAAATCTGTAAAAAGTGCATCAAAGAGCTGATGTTCAGAGGTCGTTCTGCTGTTCTCTTCCCAGTTTGACACCGATGATTTAAATGAACCTGAAAATGGTGAATTAAAGCCACTTTAAATTACAGATCATTCAGATTTTAACATCTGTCAAAGAACTTTAAACATACGAGATCGTCACAGATCATTTTTAAATTCTATTTCTGTGCTGATAAAAGTGGATTTTTTTTTGGAATTTGCCTTCGAAACAGCAACTTTATAATGTCACAACGATGAGGCTGGTGTCAAATTACAAGGAGGAAAATACAAGTTAAGGCGATGCAGCATTTCAAGAGTAAAGATAAACAATCGAGAAAAGAGGAGATTCTTTGTACGTCAAGTTTTTGTCAAAAGTCTAAATATTTTCCACACATTTTGACTTTGTCTTTTGAGATTGGCTGCTTTCTGGAATATTTCAACTTCACACTCAACATTTCCATGATAATCTTTACATTTGACTTGATTTGCACATTTTCCTTGTATTTTCTCACTAATTGTGGCTCTAATACACCAACATCTTAAATGTCTCTATTATTTTTCTTTCCAAACAAACAAACAAAAAAGAAGCATCAGTGTCTTTTTTTCTTACTTTGGATCCTGAAATGACACAAACTTTTGATCTTTCTCTGATATTTTCAGTTTAAAGAGTTTGAACTCTCCAGAATAATACAAAACTGCTTCTTCTTTGATCGTCTCGGGATAAAATCTGCTGGAAAATCTTCCTCCGATTCACACTGCGTCTACATAAAACGTCCCTGTCGCACTTTAACAGACTGATGGACACACACGCACACACACGCACACACACGCACGCACGCACACACACAGGGTGCGGGTGGAGAGAGCTGCATATAGGGGCTACTACACCTCATTGTGTTTTAGTTACCTCTCCATATAGATTATTATGTCTATGTACAGTATTTATATTTTTACAAGAATCTGGCTGCCCCTGTTCGCATTGAAAGAAAATCACAAATGTGGCTTTTTTTTCTTTTCTTTTTTTTTTTTTGATTCGACCAGTAAAACATGATGACAGATACAGTCTCTAGTTTTCGTTTGGTATTTTTTTTGTCGCGGTTTTTTAGTTTTTTTTTGTTTTTTTGCCTCTCTCTCTCTCCCCCTCTCTCTCTCTCTTTGTTTACCTGCTGAAGCGTCTGAACGACGACACGCCGCCTCGTACACAGTGTTTCCCCCGAAAAAGGCTCTCCCAGTTAGCGGTCACGAGGTGGAGCGAAAGGATCAGGACGCCGCTGCCGCCGGGCGAGCGGCGTCACGCACTCCGATCAGCCAATCGGCCGGCACGACAACGACTTCAAAGAAAACGGACGAGTTAAGACCACACACCGTACGCAGGTTCAAAAATACAGTACATCTGGATTCTGGGGGGGAGGGCGGGGAGGGAAAGGATTAACGACGGCGATATGCACAGCATACAAACGCATGCTCGCTCCCACACACACACACACACATACACATCCGCACACACACACACACACACACACACACACACACACACACACAGGCAGGCTACATGTTGTAGGCCACGTAGATGGGGTCGAGCTGGTCTTGTAGGAAGCCGTCGCGGAGGTGCATGCGCTGCTTCTCGCCGCGGGAGTTGATGGGGATGACGCCGATGTCCGTCACCACGACCACGCCCACGATCAGGTAGTGCTCCTCCAGCACCGCCTTGGTCACCATGGGAACCAGGTCCAGGGCCTCCTGCTCCGAGCCCTCCAGCTCCACCACCACCACCAGCAGGTTGGTCCAGGGGAAGACCGCGCTGGGGGGAGACGTGAAGTCAGTCAAACAAGACAACGGATTTGAAAGAGGAGAGTTTCTGCTGGACGGGGGAACGCACCACTCCATGATGCTCTTGTGCGCGCGGATGACGGAGGTCTCGATGTCGATGGGGTGGTACCTCATCCCCCGCAGCTCCATGGCCTCCTCCAGAGCGCCCACCACGAACAGAGCGTCGTGCCTCTCTGTGGCGGGCGGCACACTCACTGTCAGAACCACCGCGAGCTCCCCGCCCCCGCCCCTCCACCCCCATCGCCGTCCTCTTACCTCCGTTGGCGTCGGTGAGCTCGGTGCGGCGGAGGAAGCCCAGGTACCCGGTCCGGGCCCAGACGGTCTGCGTGTCCCCGAAGCTGAGCCGGGAGTTGAAGTGGTCCGACTGCAGGACCTCCTCGCCGTACCCGCTGTAGTAGCCGCTGCCGTTATGAGCGCTGTGCACCCAGATCTGCAGGAGGAGGAGGAGGAGGAGGAGGAGGAGGAGCATCCAGACAGTCAAGGTAAAGTGGGGAACGATCCTGTAACGTCTTCAACCAAAAAAATGTAAAATAACCAGCAGATAACCATCAGGGTTGTAATACCACTATGTACCAGTAGATGGTGCAGTGAGTCACTTTACATGTCTGTCTGCTCTCAGTCCAGAAACAACAGAAGAAGTGGGTTGAATGAACCTGCTGACTCACTGCTGCCACCCAGTGCACAGAAGAGGTATTACTAACATCTTCAATACTCTCATAGAAATGTTCAAATGATTTTTAAGTCCTGGGAAACAAATTAAAAGTAAGAAAATGAAAAAGAGGAGAAACAGAGCGTGCGCTGACCTCTCCCAGATGTGAGTCTCCGAGCGGACCTTTTGTCTCAGGATTGGCGATGATGATTCGAACTCCAGGCAGGATCTAGAAACAAAAATGGTAACTGCATTAGAAATGAGGGGCTTTATGATAGAAATGGCCAAATGTGAATATAAATCATTTAATTTGTGATGTAACGGTTGTAAAGTACTTTGGACTTTCACTGTTTTTCTTTTCACATGGTAGTTAAATGTTTGAAACAGCTGTATGTTGTACAGTAACACTGCAGATTTGATGCTTTTTTTTAGCCCCCAATCAATGAAACAGTATTTCTGCCCCGCAGCGTGACAAATACAAACACAAGCCGTCCTGTCCAGTGAGCGGTAGAAAGAACTGACCGGGAAACAAGAGTTGTCTTGTCTCTGACTCGTCCTCCCACATGCAGTGAGTCAGCGGCAGCAGAGTTTCTGGTCTGAAACGTGATGTTTTCTCTTTGTGTGTTGGTGTAGGAGAAGGAGATGACGAACGAACAACTCATCGAGCGCCAAGAAAAGATCCCTCAGTTCCACCTTCCACTTGTTTATTATTATTTACTTAATCAAAATCTTCATCTTATTTACATTCGTGTGATAATAAAACCAGTTTTACATCTTTATTATTCTGATTTAAACATACATTCAAAAATCCACTTCTGTGCAGACGGTTTCTTGCTTTTGTTGAGTTTGTCTTAAAAAGGCTTTAAAATCTAAATCTAATCTGGTGAAGCTCTCCTCGAACTGAAGCGGAGTCAGATAAAAACTGCAGAATGAAAAGCTGCACAGAGATCTCCAGACTGTGGATCACTCGGACTCGATAGTTATCGCTGCGTCTCTCACCGCTCCACACAGACGGGGGAGATAATCCCCCCGTGAGTCTGTTTCACTGTCAAACGCGTCTCTTTTCCAGGTTTCTCTCTCAGAACGTGGGACGATGTCTGGGCCGCTGCTCGTTGTGTTTATTTGTCTTTTCCATTGATTCACTGATTCTGCGCTGTAGTGTGTGTATCTTAACACAGACTGTGTATTCTAACGAGGGGTGTGAGCACGTCTCACCTTGCCGGACTCCATTAAGGGCAGACTGTGAGGAGAGCCTCTCTCTACTAACCGAACCCTGCAAGACAAACAAGACACGGTATGAATTCTCCCAAACTGAATTTAATTGCACTGTGATCAGCTGGCTTTTGATTGATTTTACAGAGTTCATGTGAGAAGTACGCAAACATGCAGACCAAAAGATGAAGACATACTCATGGACGACATGGTGTAAAATGTACTTGAGGAAAATTACACAGAAAATATGACAAGAATGTTGAATATGAAGAAGTAAAATTAAATTCCGATCCAGTGCGGTGGTACCTGTCGTGTCGCAGCGCTCTCATGTCCACGTACACAGTGGTCGGATCCGGTCCTGACGTGCCCTGCAGCCAATCACAGAGCAGAGAAACTCACATGGTGAACAGATCTGCAGTACGCCTAGTGGAAACACAACCTGAAAAGTTACATTCGAAAATAAGACTCATCTGATGAAAATGAAAACGAAAAAACACATCTGGATTGCACTTCTGTTGTACAAACAGTGACATCGAATGGTCACAGACGGCATTGCATCACTACGTCTGGATGGCGGCGAGTCCTGGGTGTGCTTTACCTGCAGGCAGATGGCCAGGTTGACCCTGCAGCCGAAGGCGGTGCTGACGGAGCGCGGGTGGAGGCCCAGGTCTTTGAAGAGCTTGGAGAAGGAGTGTGTGAGGGACATCCGGGGCCTCTCCTCCGCCACCACCACACAGGCTCGCACCCGGGACAGATCCAGACCCCGAGCCTGGAGCCACAGACAGGATGGAGAGGTACTTCAACCAGATAGATAGATTTTAAAGCCACGAACCGACTCACATAAGCAAACAGTCACTGCAAGTCTGGGGAGTTGCTTCATAAAAATAAAGAGTGTTAAAGTCTTTTTCTGTAGCTGTAAACAAACTAACAGGAGAGTTTCGTGAGGAAAAAAGCCACTCAAGCAAATCTCCTTTCACTCTGCATTCGACCTTCCGTCTCCATGGAGACGTAAAGACAGATAATCACTAAAATTAACTCGGCAGTTTCCACCGGCGACCAATCGGAGCGGGTGTGAGCAGGCGGCAGCACTCAGACGTGTCCTCCAGTTTATTACAGCCGAGCCGGAGGACGGACGACGAGTGAAGCCGGTAGAGAAACAGACTCAGACTCCGGCTCAGAGGGTGAGGACGCTGTTGTTTTCAGATTCAGGACCGATAAGGAACGCGCAGCGAGGAAAGCTCCCTGGTATTTATTTTTGTTTTGCTGCAAGAGGCAATAAACTGAGCTTTCTGAACTGAACTTTAAACCTGTTTAAAAACAAGTCTGAATGGAGGCTACAACTGGGTAAAATCAGTGTGTGTGTGTGTGTGTGTGTGTGTGTGTGTGTGTGTGTGTGTGTGTGTGTGTGTGTGTGTGTGTGTGTGTGAGTGGGTGTGTGACCTTGAGCGCCTCGGTCTGCAGGCCCAGGCCTTTGGTGCACAGCTCCATGACGCTGTAGGAGCAGAAGGTGTCTCGCACCCTCAGCTGGCTGACGGCCAGCAGCCACAGTGCCGGGTTCGACTCCAGCTCCACCGGGGGGATCAGGATGGACTGGTGGCCCGAGTACACGCTGCGCCGCCGCGACGCACGCAGACAGGAGGAAAACAAGAAGAAGTCATCATTAATCTCTGTGATCGTGTTTTTTTAAGAATATCTGTGAGTGGCACCGACCTGCAGAGACACCAGAGGACGAAGCCGAGGCCGCAGTACGGATCCAGACAGATGGCCACTTCTCTGGACGGGTAGAGCTCGCACTGCAGCTTCACGGACCGGCAGAACGCCCCCACTGCATTGTGGGACATCTGGCGAAAGTGAGGAGGGGAGGAGAGCGGGAGAAGCACAGGAAACGGGGTGGTTTGCTTTTTATCTAACGCACACAGGCGATATTTTTCAGCGTATTCCAGTGAAAACTGGTGATTAATGTCGGCGGAGGGCGCAGCGAGTCCCGGGGCTGACCTGAACGCCGGCCAGCATGCCGGTGGTGGACACGCTGAAGTCCAGATAAGCCAGGCCGTCGGGGTTGGTGGGCTTATAGAGAGCCGGAGGCTTCTTCTTTGGCAGGTCGTCTGGAACACAAACACACACGTCTTCTTTATTACACTCCGGGGGGAGGCACCGCTGGGTCGACCTCCAGCTCTAACTGTCCTTCCTCTATCCTGCTTCATCCAACTTAAGACTCCGGCAAACTCCGGCTCCGTCGGTCCTGGAGGTTTTATTTGGTGACGGCTTGTTTACACGCCTCCGTTTAATTCTGCTGGAGTAGAGTGGAGCGTGAAGGAAGGAATGGCGGCGCTCCAGAGGAGACCGTACCGGTGTCCAGGACAGGAGGCCAGTTCCTGATGTCCACGGTGGCCATGGCCTCCTTGGAGCGCAGCAGCTTACAGATGACGGCCGTGGTCATCACGCAGGCCGAGTGGCTGACCTGCAGGCGAACACGGAGGACGACGGTCAGGTCTGAGTTCCTGCTGTCTGTTTCTACAGCTCTGATACCTGCGAGAAGCTGTGCACAGCTGATTCTGATGCACTTCCTGTCAAGTTTTGTTCAAGACTTTCCGGGGGCCTCATGTTTGAAACCCCTTGCTTATATTTGTATTTGAGTTGCAGCTTTTGCTAAAGGTTCCTGACCTCGACGATCATCTTGACGGTGGGCAGCGTGGTGGAGATGTTCTGCGGGTGAGGCGGCCGCACCGTGATGGGCACGCAGCCGGCGTACAGGCACCCGTAGAACGCCGCGATCAGGTCGATTCCTGCACGGCAAACACACGCCGACAGTTGAGCTAACGCCTCTGACCGTCGTGAGACTCCCAGATTTTTAGCCCTGCAGTGAGTCTGACCTGGCGGGTAGACCAGAGCCACGTGGTCGCCCTCCTGCAGGCCGCCTCGCTCCATCAGCAGCGCCGCCACTCGCTCCGCCCTCTTATGCAGCTGCAGGCAGGTGAGGGAGTTGGACACCGCTCCCTGCAGGAGATAGAAGGTATCACATGTAAAAACCAAGTGGAAAAAATTGACTGGTTTATAGGTGATGTGGGCAAAAATGGAAGCAAAGCCTGAGAAATTAATATTTTTTTTTGTTTTTTTTTGTAGAAATGTAAAGAAAAAGAACATAATGGGAAAAAGTATTATTGCGACTATATTTACATTACACTACAGCAGTGTGTGTGTGTGTGTGTGTTTTGTTACCCGGGAGCTGAGCAGGGTGTACAGGACGTGGTCTGGGGTGGTCTGAGCTCGCCACTGCAAAACTTCAGACAGGAATAGGAACTGCAAAACGACACAAAACACACATTTATTGCATTTTAACAACAATTTTTTTGGTCACACATCTTCTGATCATGTCTGGTAACTTCCATATCTCTTCCAGCTCACAATAACACAGTAATGACGATCACAAAATATATGAATAATACGTCAATCTGTACATTGCACTTCTGGGCTGGATGCAGCTTTTCATTTCTCCTTACTTTTACGTGTTAACACAATAAATTTCAATCCTAATCCTATTTTATGAATAAACAGTTACACTGTCATGTGTGTTATAATGGAAGCTAAACACTGCTGTGTTTTGGCCGCCTGCTATCTTTCCAAATGATGTAAATATTGGAAAATATGAAAATCAAGCCAGCGTAAAAGAGTAAAAGTGACAAATGAATCAGTCAGTTTTAATGTTTGAATAATCAAAATGACTGTTGTTTGTGAATTCTTTGCTCCGTAGTAATAAACAGCATGTAGTATGTGATAAAATACTAATTAGGACATTCTACAGTGAGAAACATGTGCTGTTTATAAGAGTTTAAAGCAAGAAATTGTAAAATAATGTGTGACTTTAGGCAGTAAAATAACCTCCAACTCGACCGGAAGGCAGAATCTTCAGTGGTTCCTCATAAAGAGATAAAGATCAGTTTGTCTGTTCTGCGATACTTTCTGAGTCGGTTTCACTGTGAAATGAAACGCCTGGCTTTACACGTCCTGCTATTCAATCACTCTAACGTCAGCACTTAATCTAAAAGTGCAGCAGAGACAGAAGACATAAAACCCTCATACGTCCTGAACGGGAGCCAGACTGCGGCGCACGTATGAAAACGTCTGCAGCTTCTCTCCGTGCTAACTCACCGCTCGCCGCTGCTGATGGTGCACGATTGTTTTTTTTTTTTTTTCCCTTCTCCTTTTTTACTGCAGAGAGCATTAAAGCAGCGCAATCGATGGAACAGACGGTGAAACTTCAGAGCAGGTGAACAGAAAGCGGCTGAATCTTATTAAACTGCACGTTTTACCAGAAGCTTTTTCACAGAAACTTCTGGTTCCTCACGACTTCAGCCGTGATTTAATTTCCACGCCGCGAAGGCTAATCAATACGTTTCTCAGAAACAAACTTTTCCATCAGCTGATTAGAAAACGGGTTTCGTCATCAATGTGTTGCCACGCCAGATGAAAATGATGAGAGAGTCGAAATGTGAAAAAAGAGATGAGATTAAAAGGAGAACTGAGCAAAACGAAGGTGAAAATGATCAGATTAAGATCTGAATTGTTGAGAAGTTGCACTCATGTTTTGATAATAAAGTCAAAATGGTGATATTTTAGTTTGAAATGTTGAAATTTTAAGGTCAAATGTTAAGCATGTAAGTTTTAATGTTGACTACAACTGTTGAAGTGTTTGAAATTAGTGAACAATTGTTGAGAAAGAAGCAAAATATTGAAATTAAAGGTAAAAAATGAGCAAGATAAAGGTCAAAATGCTGTGAATGAAATGAAAATAAAGTTGAAATATTGACAATAAGAATTAAAATATTGAATCTTACAGTCAATACATCTGTTTACAGTAAATGTTTGAATTACTGACAATTACTGTCAATGTCAAACTACCAACAGCAAAGACTGAAAATAGTTAAAATGAGGAGAATGGAAAGATCTGATTATCCAAATCGGTAAGGGTTGAGATTTAAAACCAAAAGATCAAGAGTAAAATTCAAAATGTTCACACTGTAACTTGAAATGCTGAGAGTGAAGTTGGAAATTTTGATGATAAAGGATAAAGGTGTGAATTCTGCTGAGAATAACAACTGAAACTTCAAGAAATGTGGCAAATTATTGAGAAAAAAAACATTTTTAAGGATAAATGTGGAAATTAAAAACAAGAATACAGGATAAAAAGCTGAGAGGGAAACGAGTGCAGCGATTTATTTGTTTTTTTCTGACCTGATCGTTGTCGTCGGTCTGTCCCAGGTCTCTGCCGCTGGCCTGAGCGATCCTCTTCCCTGACACCAGATTCCCCACCATCACAGAGGCGGGTCCGATCTCTGCGGCGCAGAGCAGCCCATCAGCACACACACACGTCACACACACACACACACAGTGACACACAGAGACACACACACACCTGGCTGTTTCTGCCTGGGCTTGGGCAGGTTGGTGACGCAGGTGTGGGGGCACATCAGCACGTTGCAGGGGTGCAGCCCCCCCTCCAGGTACAGCTGCTTGATCTCTGACAGGTGGATGCCCCCCAGGGGGGTCTTGGGGAGGGTGTTGGCCGGGACCAGGGCCAGGCAGAAGACCCCCACCCCGTGGATGCTGTCGATGGCCTGCGAGAGGAGACAGAGGGGGGGCGGTGAGAGGAGTCGCTTCCTCTCCGTCTGGAGCTCAACAGGAGGGAGAGTGAACATGACGTCTTCTTTGTTGGATTCTGGAGCGGCGGCGGGTTATAAACAAGTTACAAGTCGGCGTTACCATGGAAACCTGCTGCAGAGTCTGCAGAGCACAAAACATGACGCAACACGTCGGGACGAGGAGGCAACTTACAATACAGGAGGAGGAGGAGGAGGAGGAGGAGGAGGGGGTGGGAGGAGGAAGAGGAGGGGGAGGAGGAGGAGGAGGAGGAGGGGGAGGAGGAGGAGGGGGAGGAGGGGGGAGGAGGGGAGGAGGAGGGGGGAGGAGTACCTGCAGCACACGGCTCATCCACTGGAAGCTGTCCTCCTCGGTGGAGTCCGGTCTCTGCTCGGCCACCACCACGATCCTCTCGTCCCTCAGCACGGTCACTGAGAACACGGCTATCCTGCAGGAGGAGGAGGAGGAGGAGGAGGAGGAGGAGGAAGAGCAGGACACGACGTTCAGAGCTGCGCCTCCTCATGGGGCCCATCAGCCATAACATAATGACCAGCTGAAGTGAGCGACACTGAGTCTCACTCTATCCTGCAGCAGGAAGCAAGTGAACATTCTGTCCTCAGAGTTGATGAAGGTGATTAAATACAACTGTGAAAATCTGAGCCAGTTTGACAACGACTGGGTCCGAGCATCTCCTAACCCGCTGTCACGGAACGCAGCCGGTCTGCAGAGGTCAGGATCTGTCGTTTAACACACCAGGGAATGATGGGAGTCTCAGTGGAGCTCCGGCAGATTACCAGGAAGGGTCAGGAGTTTAAGAAGGATTTAAACATTTGAACTTAAAGAGATTATAAGACAGGATAGCTCTGACATCAAATAATAGAAATGTAAAGACTCCGAGCATGTGGTGTCAGCACCTCAGCTCCAGCAGAGATAAAAGATTCAAACTGGGGTGGAAATCATCACAATCAGCATCGAATGCAGGGGGAAAAAAAACAAACACTTTGGAGTAAAACTGTCTACTTTTAGGGCAAAACAGGAGTCACTTTCAGGGCAAATCGCGCCACATGACAGTCGAACAGCAGCAGAAGCTTCAGGAAGCGGCGAACCTGCAGCCTGCACGCTTCACGTCGCGCCATTTTTCTTCTTCCCACAGCTGCCTGCTCCTTAAAGTGGACCTTAAATAGCTCCAGAGAAAAACCGTCACCGGAGCCTGTCGGGTAAAAAGATGAATCTGCTCCTCGGCGGCCGTGGACACAATTAAACTTCGCTGCGCTACTGTTTCTGGATTCATCCACTGTTGCTCTACTTTATTAGATTTATTATGTTCTGCGGAGGCGCTCGTTTATCAGCGGGGCAGCGGACGTGCCAGGGCGGGACGTGTGGCTGATTTTCAACCGCTGTCTGGGAATGATGCGAGAAACGATTCATTTGACTCTCGGCGTGGCCTCCCAGCTCCCCTGGGTGGGCTCGTCCGCCCGGGACGTTCATATCGCCGCCGGCCTCGTTTTTCCCTGCGCTCACGCCGCCGGCACGGCGCCCACTCACCTGCCCCGGTACACGAACTTCATGGGCTCCACCGCCAGCGCCGTGGCCACGATGTCGTCGGCGTTGTGCCTCCGCCCGCTCACCATGATGAGGCCGTCCATTTTGCCGGTGATGAAGACGAGGCCGCCGGGCCCGATGAAGCCCAGCAGGCCGGTCCGCACGAAGGCGTACTCGCTGATCAGGCCGCCGCCGGCGCTCACCGGGTAAACCTGCGGCGGCGAGGGGACACAGGCCGGGGCGGCACGTCAGCCAAATGCCACAGAACCTTCAGGTCTGGACTCTGATCTGCAGAATGTCACGGCTGCAGGGTTTAATCACGCAGATATGGCGTTAAAGGGGAACACGCGGCGCCCCCCCACCGGCATTTTAATTAAGAGTTAGGAAACAGTTGCACCACTTCAAACGACAGATCAGATAACTGCGATTACTTTTCACACAAATCTAAAAATGAAGGTTAGGAAAAAAAAGTGTCTGAGGCAGATTAGATATCATATTCAAACCTGATTTTATTCTTTCAACTATTGAAAGGTCATTTTTCTCTTTAAAAAAAATGTCAATTTAACATAACTGAGCGACTGAGTCAAGTAAAAAACATTGAAGAGACCAATCAAAAGTTTCCAGTGAGTCACTGGAAAGAAGGGACTGATTAAAACCAGCTATTTCTTTTTAAATTCAGAGCTACTAAACATATAAAGTAACTAGTTACTCTTCTTCTGCTTTATTGTACAGATGTTGATTTACCGATTAAGTTCCCATAATCCATTTATTTGTTTCTGCTTCCTGTCTGCTCTTGATTTCATACATTATACACGATCCTGACGGGTCCTATCACGGGTTTTTTAACCGTTTCCTGATTTATCTGGCTTTATCGTCACTTCCTCATCCTATAACGTCCCGTCTTTTCTTAATTTATCTCGTAACTTGTCTCACCTGATCTTACTTTGTCTCACCCTGCTGTCCGTTTCCTGACCTGAACTGTCGTCTTTTCGTTGCTCTTGTCTCGTCTTACTTTAGCGTGACCTGCCTTCTCCTGTTTTTTCTGACCTGACATTCTCCTTTTCTAACTTGTCTGTGGAGGCGGGACTCTAGTGGGAAAAAAACTATTTCCAATTTAAAACCGGTTCCCATTGTTGCGATCTATTCTGAGAGCGCGTCTCTGATGTTTATATCGATCCCTGGAGTGACTGCTCGAGCTCATTCAGACTGTTGCACAATATGAAATCACAAGCTAAAGCTCAAATTGAAGCATCATGGAGTAAGAATGATCAAAGACATGGCTGCATTTAGAAGAGAAACACGTTGATTTTACAGTTTCTAATCAATGTAAAGTCATTATTCTGGTACAGAACTTTACACAGACAATAAACTTGAGCATCTGTGCACTGAATCAAAACAAAGTTACCGCTAACTCAAAGACATGATCCCTCGTTGAATTACCTCCAACACAACTCACTGAAGGTTATTGTTGATTAATTTTTGCTTAAGAAAACACAGCTGCTGAATGTAAATGAAGTTTTCCTCTCGTCTCGTTCATTTTAATTGGAAGGTTGACCATCAGGTGATCGACGGCTGATTGAAATCCCTTATGCACAGCGGCTTTCTGTTGCTGAGAGTCTACTTTAACTTCTGTGTTTCAATCATACTGTCATTAAAAAGTCCTAATACAAAGGAACAAAGACATATTAATGTTTGAGTTTTTTAAACCTTGGATATTGTTTCACTATTTCCCTGTCTGGACTTGTGTTTTCTGATGTGAATATATTAGTGTGTATTAACAGTTTTGTGTATTTGTGTATTTCTCACCTCGAAGGTGTTCTTGGTCATCCCCGTCAGGCCGTAGTAGGACGTGCCGGTGGCGATGGAGCACACGCACAGTTCCCCGATCTCGTCCGTCTGACAGAGCTGAGGGACGCCCTCCGGCTTCACCACACACACCAGGCCTGAGCGGAGCACACACAGTCACACTCTGAGCATAAAGTCGGTTGTTTTAACCCAAATGCAATACATCTAAGCAAAAACAGCATCTCTGAAGGCTTCAGCACACTCCTAAATATTACAAAACTGTGAACAAAGTGAGGTTTCATCATGGATTGATGCAGGAATCAGCAGTAGTAGGGGTTTTAAACACTGTTTCGCTGTGACTCAGCAGACGAACGTCACCTTTTAACTCCTCGATTTCGAGTCTCACCTTGAAGCTTTGGAATAAAAACCTCTGGTAGATACTAAAGACAACTCCCCAGGTGCAAATGCACCTGGATGAAACTGACAGATTCATTACTTTGCCCTGTAATTGGGTTTTTCTTTGCAGTGCTGGGAGCAGCGGGGTGCAGTTCCCGCTGCGAACACTAGGTGGTGTGAGTTGGCAGCAGCAGGAGATGGGGGATGTTTGATTAACTGCTGCAGCTCCTGCTGACTCCTCACTGCCTTCTTCATGGATTAAAAGGAAAAAAAAAAACACATCTCAATCTCACCAGGCAGGAGGACGATGGATCAAACAGATTTTTAACAGATCAGCTGCATATTTCTGTATGTTTTGTAGATTTAAATGCTTAATGGAGAACTGTAAAATACAACATTTCTATTTATGTGACAAATACTTCAATTTATAAGCATAATACTAATTTCAGTAAAGAGAAATATCCCAAGTATTAAGCATCAACATTGAATTTAGAGTGACTTTTAAAGATTATTTGTGTAATACATCACTTCAACATAGGAGATTGTGTCTAACTGACAACAGGTCGGCTTGTTAAAAAAACAGTCAAACAATGAATATGATCAAACACAGTGGTGAACTCGAGTCACAAAGAAGTGCAAAATAGAAATACAAATGTAGATTATTCAATATACTGGAGGACTTTATGTTAACAATATGTAACATGTAATGTGATTTACTACCTTTAAAAACATTTACACTGTTTATCTCCCCCCATGACTTCATTAAAATACGTTTTCTGTGTCTGAATCTCTATGTTGCTAAACAGGAGTTGAGTGAAAGAGTCACTGTGAACAGCTAGTGCTAACACTAATGCTAACCAGGACAGAAGGAGAGGCAGAGCTGGAACTGTTTCAACGGAGACGCTCAGTGTAATAAATCCACGGTGAGCGCGGTTTGTGAGAACGCTGATGAACAGCGAGGCGAGCGACGCTGCGGATCCAGCCGTTCGCTCACAGTGTGCTCGTCACCCTGTCGCGGCGCCACGCTGTTTTCACACCGCCGCTCGGAACATCATCACACAAATATGGTCTGCAGCTGCTTCACTTTCAATACACACTCCCTAACGCATCCGGCGGACAATCGGGAGGGATTTGAAGGCTCGGAGATGGAAAATGAGACGTGCACAGGATCTTTCTAGAGAGAACCTGTCCAGCCCGTCACTCATTCTGAAGGCTTCTGCTTTTGGATGTCGGATATCGATGAAAAAAAACACTGACAGTTTCAGAGGAAACGTAGGCTGCGGTTGCCGTGTTTCCGCTCAGACGCACCTCCGGGGGTGACGGTGCCCACGTCCTGCACGGTGAGCACCGACAGCCGCTCCTCCGTGTCCACTCGCACCACGCCGTACGTCAGGCCCTGCATGGACAGGACGCCTCGGCCCGGCGGCTGGCTGCTGTCCTCCACCGGCCTGCACGCGCACGCACACCGGAAAGCACAATTAAATTTGCAACCTGAGTCTTAAACTTTGTCTGTGTGTGTGTGTGTGTGTGTGGGTGTGTGTGTGTTCACCTCCTGATGGCCACCGTCAGCGCCTCGGGGGAGCTGGCGCAGGGGCAGATGACCTCGGCTCGCAGCCCTTTGGTCTGAAAGACGTTGAGGAAGGCGTCGCAGGAGGAGATGGACCCTGGAGATCAGCGGCGTTTAATGAACAATCGAAAGGAAAAACTCAAGAGAACCACATCTCCACTGACTGCAGCGACACATCTCAGAAGTTCCCTCTCATAAAAGAACCAGCAAAACATCCGTTCTAACATGATCGACTTGATTTGCAGAGAAGCGGTTAACTCCTTCACGCGTCTGTCCACAGAGGCAGGAGTGACCCAGCCGGGCGTCCAATCAGCGCCGCTGGACGTTCGAAAAGTGTAAAAAGGGAGCGAATATCTTTAATATTAGTAATTGCTTTTTCTCCTGCAGCCACTGGATTAGCAGAGACAATAACAGTGAGACACAGAACTGCAGCAGGGAGAGCTAATTAGGTTTCTGTTTGCTAAATTAAATTAATCTTAAATCCATACTTGGATGCTGAAAGCCCTCAGCAGAAGTCGTGCAGCCTGAAAAATGAAAGTCTGAAGGGAAACAGGAGGCATTTAGATTTGGTTTCTTCAAAAGAAACTTGGTGCTGTTGAGATCATTTCAACTAAAAGCTTTAACTGAAGTCACTTTTTTAACTTAAGAAATTGTTGGTATTTGAAGGTTATAATGTTTTCATTTTTTCAGGCGTCTGACCTAATTTAAGAGCACATCACTGTTATAAAACACTTCTAATCGGATTTGTTTGGATTTGACTCTTTGAACTGCTCTTTGAGCTGCAGTGAAGATCTACAAAGCCGAAATGATTGAACTTGTGACAAATTCATTTTGTGATGATCATGAGGCAGATTTTTTTTTTTTTGAGCGGTTTGGTGCCGAAAACAAAAACTTGTTGTGTCTGTTTTGGAACAAACAACAAGCAGCATGAAGCAAATGAGCCACAACATGTAAAGCATCCGTCTGGAAATGAACTCTTCCTGTCGTATTTTACTCTCATTTCCACTTCAGTTCGACCAAAAAAAAAAAAAAAAACACCCTTTATTGGACTAAATGCTCATCGTCCGACGCGTCTCGCTCTATTCCTGTGAAGTGACCCACTTTCCTGAGATCCCTGGAGAATTCATCTGTTTCCCAACTCGCCTCGTCTCAAACGCCCTGTTAAACCCTGCATCCAACCCCCCCCTTGGCTACACCCCCCTCAGGCCGAGGGGAGGGGTCGTGACCTTACAGGGGTTCGATCCGTCGGCCACCAGCAGCATGCGCAGCGAGCTCAGGTTGATGTCCTTCTGGTCTTTGTGGGCCACCAGAGCCCAGTGCATGTCTCTGGACTTCACACAGGCCACCTTAGCTGCACACACACACACACACACACAAACACACACGCACACAGAGGAAGTGTGTATTTAATCGGTTCTGACGGGCGGGTGTGAGCGGACAGGTGGGTGCAGCGTGAGTCTGACCTTTGTACTGGCAGACTTTCTGGATCCACGACAGAGGGTTGACCTTCATCAGCGAGTAGGGCACGCTGATCACGTGCATCATGTTCATCACACTCTGCGCACGCACACACACACGCACACACACACACACACACACGAGAGGAGGAAATGTGTCATTCAAGTGTTTCAGGGAGCAACATGATTATTTTCATTTCTTTTGTCATATTTTCGTTACTGTCTTCACAATGAAACATCATATCAAGAGGTATGATCTTATATGAAAAACTGCTGCATTTCAAATTAATTGGCCATTTACAATGCTACAGTTGCTTTTTTTCGAACCCAACACTTCCCACAATCCTTTGCTAAAACTGCAATGTACTGCATGTCCTACACAACAGCTGTTTCCTACTGCGTCAGTCCTGAAGTTTTCCCAAAATCCCAAGAAAGCACCGCTATTCTCACTTGTATATAACCTTATCAAGACGTTTTAGGCTGTAGCAAATTCTCCCATGATCCTTTGATGTACATTAATATATAGTAATATATATAAGTATAGTCATGCTCTGCATTGTATTAGCTTAGTAATTTCCCATAATACTTTAATATTCATGAATAATATAAAGCATGCATCAATAAAAACATCCCAGAATCCTTTGCAGATGTGTCGTATACACTAGATGGCAGCCGTTGAAACATTCGACAGTCTCTCTGTCGTTTATATTTTAAAATATTCTTTGCACTGTATAACTATTCTCCACTGTAATACTCTGTAATTTTCCTGTTTGTATTTGCCAACAAAATCCCACAGAAAACACTGATTTACTTTATATATGGAAAATCAGAATTTGACTGGAAAAGAACAGAAGTCCTCCCATGATCCTTTGCTACTGATATTGATACATAATGTATAAATCTACAGCATGGTTCAGTGCCGCAGTAAAAAACTTGATCTAATTCTTTGCTCCTGTGTTAGATCAGCTGTTTTACTGCAGGATTCAGCAATGCTCCCATAATCCTTTGCTTTTTAAATCTAATATATTGTAAATTTCATGCAGAGCTGTTGTCTCCCACAGTGTTTCTAAACCTTCCTATAATTCTTTGCTGCATGAAATAAAATACTGAATATATTCAGAAGCAATGATGAGAACAAATAAAGGTCAAGGTGTTTGACCTCTGACCTCCGACACTCACCGTCAGGATGCCGTGCCACAGCCCCACGTCCTTCTTAAAGTCCAGCACGTTCACAATGGTCTCGGCTGCGGACGGAGAGGAAAGAAATCACTCCGAGACAGAGTTACGAGAGCGCGTGCACGTGTGTGTGTGTGTGTGCGCGCGCTGCACCTACCCTCGGTGTAGCTGCAGGACTGGGTGAGCGCCTGGCAGTGTGTGAGCAGAGCGATCCTGGTCACTGTGACTCCCAGCACGCTGCCGTCCTTACAGGTTTTATACTGAGAGGAAAACAGCAGATGGGAGGTTGAAACAGAGGAGAGGCGGACTTCAAACCAGACGATCGCTCTTTTTTTTTTCTCTACCTGCCAGTCAAAAGGAAACGCTTATTTTCAGCACTGAGGTCCGCCGTCGAGTCTCTCTTGCTAAATCTGACACTTTATCGAACATTATTGCCATTTTTGATGATAAATTAGGGGATTTTACAACGCGGCGAAAACTGACACGTTTTCACTCAATATAGAAAAAAGCATCAATCACAAAAACAGCAACAACGTCAAATAACTTGTTAGAACGATTGTTACTGCAGATGGACTGATCAAATGTTTTGATTGGACTTTTTCACAAGAAGAATTTAAATTCTCCAGAATTTAGTCCTTTAGTTATGTGATTTTGTTTAGACTGGTGAATAAAGTCATGCAATAATAACACATAAATACAAAGAAACAAAATGTGTCCTTAAAACCTAATTAAAAAAGAGAAAAAGAAGATGCAGTCTAAAATCCTGCCGCTCCTCATGAATTCACAAAATCACATCTATACTGAGCGTTCCCCTTCAGGATTCATGTATTCATGTTGCTACTAATACACCTCGTCTAATTTGTTAGTTCATCTACGTCAAGCTTACTTAGAGGTTTGTTTCTTAATTCAATAAACACTTTACAACATTTTTGGCTCAAAGAAAATCAAAAGACTGGAATCAGATTTATAACCCAGCGTTGTGCCGGTAGTGAGTTTTTAAATTAGATAACTCTTTGAATCTTTGTGGATTTTTGTCTCTCTAGGTCACGTTACAGCCTTTGAATTTAAACAAGTGGAAATTTTAATCACTCGAATTTGACAAAAAGGTCGATTTTGAAATTTTTGAAATTTGAAAATTTGAGTTATAACTGCTTTAAAAATCTGTGTGTGTGTGTGCGTGTTGCTCACCTCGATGTACGCCGTGTCGTTGTTGGCGTCTTTGATGTGGGGGAACCAGTCTCTGGGAGGCTTGGAGAGGTGTTTGGACTCGGTGACAAACCACAGCAGCTTGGGCCAACCTGCAGAGAGACGAGGCGGAGGAGACGTGACGGCGCTCAGACCTGCAGATATTCTACACTTCACAACCAAACACTGCGAGGAAACCACAGTTACACTCAATCGGTCCTGATTCCTCGAATCCAAAACGGAAAATGTTCACCTGCATCAGAGCTTAAACACTTCAAATTCAAAAATTATTTCACATTCACAGACAGAAGTGAGAGAATTCCTTTATTTCAGCGAAAATAGAAATAGGCAGGAAGCTGCTAAATGAATCCATATTTATGTATTTGAAGATATTTGCCCAAACAACATGTTAAAGTACAGGATTTCTTTGAAATGGTTGTGAAGGTTGATAGAAACAAAGCTGCTAATTATGTGTGTATGGACTGCTGTTTTAGTTAATCAGGCTTTAAACAGGATTTTTAAAACTTGTTGCTCTCACTTGATCTTTCCAAAACAGCGGTCCATAAACTTTCAACTCTGAGCTCATGCAATATTTTATGTACTTTTAAATCAAAAAATACCTTAAACGTAAACATTTGTGCAAAAAATTCAATACTTTAAGTTTAAAAGAAAAATAATTTAGTAAGATAATAGATTTCAAAGCAGACATTGAATAATTTTAAAAGTTTCTTCACATTTCAGACACCAAAACAACCAAAGCTGCATATTTCTTTAGCATTTCTGCTGCAAAGAAAGTCTGGGCGCCGTCATTTTGAATAAAAACCGTCCTCTGTCTGCTGGCAGCCCTTCCCCCCACATCAGCCCATGACGGATGACGCTCCCGCTCACCTTTGAACTGCGGGATCTCTCCTGTTGCGCTCTTGGGAAGACCCTTGTGGCAGGCATCGCTGGTCAGCGCCACGGTAACGCCGCAGCTGCCCAGCAGAAAGCCGATCTGCTGGCTGCCGGCGTCCTGGAGAAAGAGAGATTTTTGGCAGGGAGAATTTAAATGCACGTCTGAGCTGCTCGCGGATCTGGTGACGCTCGCTGGCGGCGGCTGCTGCACACAGCTCAAACTCAAATTTTATGGAAAATCCTGCAGCAGGGATGCAGAGCAGGAGGAGGAGGAGGAGGAGGAGGAGGAGGAGGAGGAGGGGGGGAAGGGGGTTCAAGGCAGGCGACCGGCGTGCGGCGAAAGGCACTTTCTGCTGCAGAGAGCGATCGCGGTGTGACCGTGCCGGGAAAGCAGCTGCGTCTGCACGAGGGTCCACAGAGAGGCCGCTCCAACAACAACAACAACACGGATTACCGCTGCAGCGCCAACCTCCAAACCTTCGGAGACTCGCAGGACTCCCGTGTTTTCATGCTTCCCTACAAATCCTTTGTGACGTCACGAGAGCTTCAGAGCAGCAGCGTCGCTCGCATTCAAACCCGGTTCATCTCTTGTCAGGACAGATCGGCCAAAGAACACATAAAATATATATGTACATAAAATCTCAAGGTGCAATCTGAAACCCTCGCTGCCTGTTTTTAGATTTACAGTTTTTCCCCTCGCAGTTGGAGGGATCTAATCATGCGGCAATCACCCGTTCATTTCCAGATCTCGGCTCTTATTTGAGTCAGTGCAATAAAGAGAAAACGCTTTCCAAAGTGCAGTTTTGAGGTTAAACTGGTGGCTCCAAATGTCCCAGATGTGTTAAAAATACACGGATGAAAAGCAATTTTCAAGGAAAATGAAAGAAAAATCGCCGCTGCGCTTGCGGGAGGCGTGGAGCGGGTACCTTGCGGCTGAGCGGCACCTCGATGGGGACGGGCACCACCTCGGCCAGCAGACAGCCGTAGAAGGCCACCATGAAGGCCACCGGGTCATTGTTAGGGAACACCAGCGCCACCTGAAGAGCAGAGACAGAAGATCCGACATTCAAAAATCCACACTAAGTTGTTGGTTTTTTTTTTTATTTAATATATTTCTTTTGTTTGTTTAGCCGAGTGATCTGGAATGAGTCAGCAGAAAGGCGCTGACTCACCAGCCGGAGAAAAGAAAACACTGGTTTCAGATTGTGATTTGAGGTGCTGCGGCATTTATTTACTGCAGCTGAAGCACTTTACATCTCTGTACTGCTGATGCAACCACATGCTGGCTGTCCAGACGAGACGCGCGACTCTTCACATCTCCAGAACGCCTGCTAACACTGAGCCTTTTGACTGAATATTACAGCCTGAATCAGTTTGAACATTGTCCTGTCTTGGCATTTTTCTCTACTATTAACCAAAAAGCAAAACAGTAACTTAATATTTCTTAGTTTAGCAGAGAAGTTAGTGTAATGACACTAAAGTTTAATAGATAAATATAAAAGAATATATGTTGTGTCATTAAAATCCTGCAAACACTGGTCAAAAATACATTAAACTTCAACGATTTAAATAAATAATCAAAATAAACTGTCCTGTTTCAAAGAGTAAATTCACTTCATTATAGTTTCTGTATATTTTTGGACATTTCTGTGGTGCAACATGACTTTCAAGTTAAGTACGATATGAAGCGAGCCTTGAGTGGTAGCTTCAGTCAGTTATTAGACTCAATACACCATCTGGTGGTGCAAACTGGTACTGCAACACTGGACACTGGATAGCATCATCGGTTCTTTCAAAATTAATAGATTTCTTCACATTCTGCTGAATATTTGGTGCAAAACAGTTGTGAGAATTTTGTCAAATATGCTAATTTTATATCACAAAGTTTATTCATGTGACTCAAATTCTGACTTACACGAAAATCGACACAAACATGTAGTTTTTACATCTGATAAATGAAAGCCGTGCATTGCTGAATCATCACAGACCGCAAGCCCACACAAACAAAGCAGCCGGAGTGAAAGGAGCTAAAATAAAGACGGTGAAAAGATGCGGCGCGATGCGTGTGGGAGGGTGACTCACCCGATCGCCCGGTCGCACCATGGGCTCCTGCTTGCTGCCCAGTTTGTGGAGGATGTTGTAGGCAAGCTTGATGCTGCGAGACCACAGCTTCCCTGCAGGGAGCGGGACACAGGATACCAGGGTGTATGTGTGAGAGAGAGAGGCTGAGCTAACACTGAGGGCAAAACCGAGTGTGTGTGTGTGTGTGTGTGTTCTTGGGATTTCTATTTCAAGGACATGAAGTCGATAAAAGGGAAAAGAAAAACTGTCTAAAGTGGTGACATTTAAGGGTTTTTCAGCCGTCAGGAGAGGCAGCGATCGACGTCTGGAGAGTAGATGGATTATACTTAAAAGCAAGCGCCGTCTAATGCACAGTTGGTGGACAGGTGCAGGGGAGAGCGGAGGAATAAAACCAAGGAGCGGGGATTAGATTCCTGCACTCAGGGCTCATTGAAAACACGCAGGCTTCTGGCGTCTCCGCCGTCATTCAGAACCGCTGAGGAAAACCTGCCGTCTGCAACAAACTGCTGACAGCACATCGGATGGTTTACATATTTACACAGCACGTTAATGCTTCATCTGATGAAAGATCACCCAGAATCCTTTGCAGGGCTCACTCAGGGAAACATGTGGACGTTTTAACCCAAACTTTTGTTTTTCTATGTCTTCTTTTGTAACGTTATAATCTGAATCAAATCTGGGTTTACAGGATGTACAGATCCTGGTTTCAGGAGTCGGGGGCGTAACTGTACGTAGAACAGGTGGGATCGGTGCGTTTCGGTACCGTATGTGAGCACGTAGAGGGGCTTCCCCGCTGTGTCCAGGCTGGTGAGGCAGGGCGCTTTGGGGGAGATGGTTCCCCAGCGCTGGAGCGCCGCCTCCAGCGACGGTGGCCAGTTGGTGACCACGCCCAGCGCCTCCCCCCGCACCGGCATCATCTCCGCCCCCTCCGGCCGCGGCTGGTTGGGATCCGGCTGCTGGACTGGATTAACGAACCGACGCATTAACATCGGCGGAAAAGAAAAGGTTCGGCTCTTTGCGATCGATCGAGAGGCGGGCCTCTCACCCTCGAGGAGCTCGTCGAAGTCGTCCACGAAGAACTCTCGTAGCGGGGGTCTGCGCGGCTGCTTCAGCGTGTTCACCAGCTGCTGGATCTTCGCCGACACGCGGCTGCTGACGGGGACGCCTGAGAGAAGACAACCCAACAGCCGGTCAGAGCTTCAGCAGTTACAGATGGACTTCACTTCAGAAACAGATTTCCTTTCTCTACGCTGAGGATTGATTTTCAATAATTCACATAAATAGTTAAAAATAAAGACTTTTTGTCCTCGGTTCTTTTTTTCCTCATAGTGGCCTGAATAATTCAACCTACTCCATTTTATAAATGGTGCAGAAACGGTGTTATTTTGGAGAATATGTCTCATTTCTCGGTCTCTAACAGTGTGAAATATTCAGAAAAAGCTGCTCAGTCAGCGAACTTTGAGCCATAAAAAGAGGATTCGGTGCATCCGGGGGACTGACATCAACACAACACGGTGTAATTGGCCGGCTCTCCGAGGCGCTGGTCCAATTTCAGCTCACTTTCTGATTAAAGAGTTGCTATTTTCACTCCGTCTGTCTCTGGCGGCGGCGGCGGCGGCGGCCCGGCTCTTACCGTCGCCCGTCTCCATGCGCTCCGCGTTGCCGTACTTCTGAGTGTTCCTGGCGATGGTGCCCATGTTGGCCATGTGGTGGCGCTCCGTGTGCGAGTGGGACGAGTCCGACGAGTATCCCGTCACGTCCGGAGGCGCCGAGTGGTTCTCTGAGGAGGAGGAGGAGAGTCAGGGGTCAGGGGTCACAGTGAAGGTCAAACAGTTTTTGCTTTTTTTTTTTTAATATAACATGAAATCTGCTTTTTCAAGGATCATTTCTGGACTTGGACCCACCGTCTGACTCCAGCGGAGGAGGCCACAGCATGTCGGAGCCGAACTCGCAGGACCGCCGCAGAGATCCGCCGTTCTCCGCCACGCTCAGAGCTCCCTTCCTCTTCAGAGAGAGGTGTCCGATACCTGGAGGCACCGGGAGACGGCGATGAGACGCGGCAGGATGAACGCAGCGAGTAATCATGACTGTCAATGTCTGAATTATGAAAGAAAATAAATAAATACTGAAAACAACATAATGAACAGGAGAGAATCAGTATTGACAACACCTCAGTTCTTCTCTGTGTGGGATGAATCCTCATGTTCATGACTCATTTCTCCATTATACCCTAAAATCAGACTTAATAACACTTCTGGTATGACTGCGATCATTGTAGTTTGCTACAGAGAGCCTCTGGAACCATTTGTTCTTGAAATTTTAACATGAATTATATTCTGTTGATATTTCATAAACAGAACCTTTTCTTTTGGACGGACCTTAAACCGCTGCTTAGCTGGATATTTTATATATTATTATAATGTTGAATAAATCATAATTACTATGAATGAGTGAAATTCTGACTTAATCAACTCTTTGTTTGATTTCCAAGATTACATTCAATCTTAGAAACATACTTTTTCTTTAAAAATAAGCTTTACAGTGGCTGGTATTTATTATATTTTTAAGAAAGAAAACAAGAAAAGTATCTAATAAAATAATAAATCTGTCACACTACAGGAGAATAATACAATAGTTTGAGCAAAAATGATGCTTATATATTTAAAAATAAATATGTCGGGTGTAGATATTCTTTATTTATCTTAAAAATTAAGAACAAATTACTGTTGAAACTTTTCTGCAAGTCTGTAACTGTAATAATCTTCTTTCTAACCCGAATGCAGTTTCTTTACATATAAATTCTCACCAAAGAGATGAAGATTTTTTAAAAATATCCATTTTATATTGGGGAAAAAAGAAACTGAGAACTAAAATTGAAAAATTTCATTCAAACATTTAGTTTTGAATCAAATATCAGACTTAAAAGAGGACGAACTTCAATGTGTTTTCAAACTTTGCCACTAAACTGCGGCTCCAGTGAGAATAAAGATGTGTTTTTTTCCTTTAGAATCCCTCAGGTGATCGGCGGATCGATCCACTCCGCCCTCCGCCGACTCACCGTGGTGCGACTGCGACAGGTGGTGCGACTGGCCCAGGTGTGTGTGTGCCAGGTGTGTGTGCGCCAGGTGCGAGAGGTGCGTGTGCGCCAGGGAGTCGGCCAGCCGCCCGGCGTTCCCGCTGCCGCCGCTCTGCGTGGACGAGGACGAGGAGGAGGTGGAGCCCAGGTGGGCGGGGCCTAGCTGCGAGGGGCGGCTCATCCAGTGCTCCATGCCCGACATGTCGTCGCCCGGCCCCGCCTCCTCCTCCGAGCCCGACGAGGAGTCTGAGCACAGGGGGGACAGGCCTGGTGAGAGTCAGTGGCCGCCGTTATTTGTCAACGCCGAGCAAAAGAGGACAACACAGTTTGTTTGCAGAGAGAAGAACATTGTTCTCAAGCTTAATATGAAAAATAATGAACACAAATTAGCAGGAGAAACACTGGAGGAGATTGTGTTAATGAGTGTGTGCTTCCAAACAACAGTGCTCTTTCTCTCGTCCCTAATTTACATTCCTATCACTTGCGCCGTTTCCAACAGCAGCCTTTCTGAAGAGGAGCAGTTTGCCGCCTCAACCCTTCTTTTTTAAATCTTTTTTTAGGACAAAAAAAATTGAAATAACATTTGTCTAATTTTGTGAATTTGTGGCGTTTTAATCTCTTGTGATGGAGCTTCTCTTGTTTATAAATATTGAGCCTTTTCAATTCTCAGCACATAATCAGAGGAGCTTAAGTAGGGTTACGCAACATTTCAGGTAAAAGTGCGTAATTTTTTTGCGTTTTAATTTCGGAAAAGTTTCGCATTCACACGGGACTAAAGGCAGCGAGTAGCTCTGGCTCTGCTTGAGGGAAAAAAAACAGACTCTTCCCAGTTTGATCGGCGCCTCGGGGATGAAGTGGGAATCCGACTGTGAGGCAGACCGTCACACACTTCACTGTTGGACCTCATTAAGGCTGGTGTGGCTGAACGTGAAGAGATTTCTGCCTCCTGTTCCCAAATCCTTCCTCTGAGAGCTCGTGTGGGTGTTTCCATTCAGGAAGGTTGCAACAGGCGTATGTATCTCACTTTGTTACTTGTACAATGACAGTTTTCCGCTCAACCCTCCATTTAATGAGAGCTTCCTAATGATATATCAATACGTTATTACATTAAAACAAAGACAGATACTTAGATTTCTAGTTATCTATATATTATAATCTTATTATTTACTGGCCTGCATGCGGCCCCTGAAGCAAAATGAGTTTGACACCGATGCTTTAAGACTTTCATAACATCAATTTAGACACCAGAGAGGACGGAGCTTGAGCAAAACAAGTCACGAGTTACGCCCGAATCTCTAATGAAAAACAAGAAAAGCATAACCATAAGTACATACGTGTTTCTATACGCACACACACACACACACACACAGCTCTGTAACTCATTTTGCTTTGACAACAGGCTCATGTTAGTGCTCATGCACGATCCCTCCTCAGAGGTTCAATACGAGCCAGGCTCCACATCTGATTATGACAAACAGATGTGAGGTTTTCACTTCAATTGAAGTCTGTAACACAATATTTCAAAGAGAGCCCCCAAGAGCGTGACTCAGCCTTTTTCTCTGCGCTGAAGTTTCACGACCTTTGAGAGGCACGAGGCAACAAGCAAGCCGGAGCTCCGCAGACCCAAATGTCAATAATTAGTCAGCTCACGTAGTAACAGAAACAAGAAGCAATTTGGTTAGAGCTGGCTTCGGGCTGCACTTTGCAGAAGAGACTGAATTTAGCCCCTTTGAAAGAGTTAATCATGTGAAACAGGGAGGGTCGGGGCATGGCGTGGCCAACGCGGGCGCGGAGGGAAAGCTTCCATTTCAGGAGCGACGCCGGCGTCAGAAGGACTCGGTGAGACGGCAGGTTTTTCTCAAAGGTCAAAAGGCAAATTACAGGCGAGAAAACTTATTACATTTCCTTTCATTAAAATTCAATCAGCATCCAAAATTATGCCATCAACTCTGATTATGTTCAATCTGACAGGCTGAGATTTGAGCTAAAGGTCAAGGCTGCGTTCCCGTTTCAGCCACGCTGCTGTGATTTCTTTTTCAGACTGCATTAAAAAATAATGCAGAAAACCTGCGCAGATCCAGTGTTTCTGAGCTGTGTGTGACTGATTTTCCCTGTAAGTCAGTCAGTGGGTTTGCAGGCCTCAGAAATGTGCAAAATGTGCAGTTTTTTTTTTTTTTTTTGGTGAGATGAGCAGTTTTCTGTCAGACAGACTTGGCACGGCCATATAATCCTGTCTGGGCACAGGCGGACTCCCCTAAGGTCACATTTTAGGCTTAGTGCTACCCGGCTCAGATGCGATAACCACCGAGTGTGTGTGTGTGTGTGTGTGTGTGTGTGTGTGTGTGTGTGTGTGTGTTTTTCCCATCTGAAGCACTTTTTAGCTGCAGTTACAGCAAAGTTATTGGAAACTGTCTTTTTTGAAGGCTAATCTCCGGAGTGTGAGTGAAACGCGGAGCGTGAAGGTGTGTGTGTCGTCACCTGGAGGCGTGTACGCGTCCATGGAGGTCTGCACCACCAGGGAGCGTCTTTTGGAGGGCATGGGCACCGCCACCTTCCGCTCAACATGCCGCGCCAACACGGCCTGCACCGCCTCGGTGTGGACGTCTGAGGACCGCAGGGACGGAGGCGAGAGACAAAGGACAAAACAGAGAGAGTTAGAGAAAGTGTTGCAGAGTTTCCATTTCCAGAGTTTCTGTGTTTCACCTTTAAAGCTGGAGATTTATCTCCCTGAACCCAAAACTGTCAACTTTCTTTCACTAAAGTTTCGTGATGGAACTGAGTTGGTTACAGATTGAATAACTGATTACTGTTTCCTCTGTGTGTGTGTGTGTGTGTGTGTGTGTGTGTGTGTGCGTGCGGTCACCTGATCGGTAGCGCTCGTCTCTGGTGCCGGACGTCCTCCGCCGGTGGAAACGGGCCGCGGAGGGCGGGCCGAGCGGGGCCCTGTGGGACATCGGCCCCTCCATACCTAAAGAGGCCAACAGACAAGCAGGCGGACGCACACACACACGCACACATATATACACAAACACACACACACACACATACACACAAACATATGCACGGATGCGTTTGACAGAAGCCGTAGATGTAGCGCCAGGAGAAGGGAACACAAACATGGAGATGATTGGATTCGGCAGAAAAATCAGATTTTTCTGGTTTAATAACACAAAATAACAGGAAAGTAAGAGAAAATAAAATCATAAAAAATGTGGAAACTGTATCTCCTCTATCCGACAGAGCATCTCTCAGCATCCTGTGACCCATTACTGCTAAAGCCTGTGATAAACGATGAGGATAAACCGGATTGTGTGATGGATGTTTGCAGCAAGGAGGCCTGTCGGGCCGTGTGAGTGTGTGCGTATATGTGTGTATGTGTGTGCGTGTGTGTATAGGCAGTGGCTGTAACGCGCTCAGATACAGAGGAGCAGGCCCAAGCTGAGCTCTGGGGAGCCCTAACCTACATTCGCTAATGGCGGCGGTGGCGGCTGAGCGCCGAATCGATGGCGTGGAGCACAGTATCGCTGCCGCCGTATCGGCTACGACGCCCGGTCGATGCTCCGGAAGTGCTGCGGGAGTAACTGAGCTGACTCGGGGTGTGTGGACGGGGGGTCAGAGGCTGCTAAATTACCTCCAGCATGTGGCACATATGCCCTGATCAGCTTGGACCTCTTCTTCTCATAACCCTTCTGAGTGATGTCCCCTGTGAACAAATAGAGATAGATAAGAGAGTGAGAGAGCCAGTGACGGCCGTCTGGGCGGATCTATTCTATTTGCTTAATTTATTCATAAATCTCATTTACGAGAAAAGTTTGTTTTTTTTTTTTCCTCTCTCTCTCTTTAAGATAGATCGCGGCCTTGTGTCGCCCAGCCTCTTCATGTCTCTCCCAGTCTTTTAATATCCGCGTCGGAGTGTTAATTAAAGATAAGAATGTAAAACATAAATAAAACAACACAAAATGAATAATGGGATGAATAATGGAGGAAAAAGAGAGTGAAAACGAGGAGAAAATGTGGGACGACGCCGGAGCCGAGACAGATGTTTCCTACGAGCGCTTCAAGGTCGGACTGTCGGTGCGTTGACTGCTGTTCGCCGCCGCCGCGTTAGTTGTGTTTTCAACTGTTTGCACGAGACGTCAGAGCGGACCCGGGCGCCGGTCGGCCACATGCAGCCCTCCGGTCACCTCTGACCGGCGAGAGGGCAACGGGATTCCAGGAAAGAAAAGATACTGTGAGTGGTGGGATCCTGTTTGAGGGTGTACTTTCACAAAAAACAAAAAACAAAAAAAAAAAAAAAAAACTCAACAACATACCACTTACTAAAAAAAGCTCATTATTTGTAGAACAGGATGTAACTGATGATTCGGCTCTAAACAGCAGTCGTAGTTCATCACGCGGCTCCTTTAATTTCCCACCTCTTCTTTACAGATGACACCATTTTCTACAAAAACCCAACATCTTCCAGATCATTATTTTTTAACAGTGACAGAAAGAAAGCAGCTCTTTAAATCACGGTTGAACCAGCGAGCAAAAGCAACCAACAAGCTCCCGAACCACCTGAAGCAGCTTTTGCAAAGTAGCAGTGAAGTTTTAAAAACAAATGGCAGCACAGATATCCCACTTCTAACAACATAAAACCTTGATTCGAACACAGGGACTGAAACAACAGCAGACAGAGATCAGCGTGGAGAAGCTGACTTCCGCCTCCAGCCACGCCATCCATCAGTCACAGCACGCTGTGGTCCGAGCGCCGGGCCTGATGGGAGCTCAGACGTCCTCTTCTCGCCCCAATTAAATGCTGCTAAGCTGACTCAAACCAGTTCGCTAATCATCGGTTGCTGTTCGGTTGCCAAAGAGACGTTTCACTCACCGCCACAGAGAGGAGCCTCAAACTCCTGTTCTGCTTAAAACCAACGAAAATACGGGAAAAAATGAAACAGATATTCATTTACCTCCGAGCAATGCTGCTTTCAAGTTACCATAATTTCTGGACTGCATCTTTTGTTATGTTTGATTACACATGCAAGTTATTATAAGATATGAGACCACTAGATGTGGAAACTCTTCATTATGACTCAATTTAAGTGACAATACAAGTTAAACGTCTCCAAAAAGATGAATCTACACAGAAGAATTCAAACAAACTACATAATCCAGAGTTGAAAGAGAATATGGAACATTAAAAAGAGTCACTCAGGATCCTGACCAAAAGGAGGCGGGGCTTTCATGACTATTAGTTGCTATTCAACAAGCTAAAAAGCAGCTCGGATTTCCAAACTCCAATGCAACAAGAGAGCAGCGGCGCCTCACGTCTCAAAAAGCAATGAGTGGTTTCCTCAGGCCCTGTTTACGTGACAACATTTCAAGAGAAAATGCTTTGTTTTTGCATTTTTGTCTCAGTAAAGTTTCCAGTTTTCACTGCAGCATGTGGAAAACGATTTCCGTTGACAAAGAAACATCAGAAACCACGAAAGCAATTTAGTTAGCATGCAAAAGTGTGAGTTGGGACTGTTACCAGTTTTTGTAATTAAGCACATGCACACGGAGAACAATAAACTATTTACATAAACAACAGTGAGCAGCACACGACCTTCATATGAGCAGTATTACAGACGACTGGGAGTCACGCCCCTCCGGAGGCGGCCATTCCATCAACCGAGCACGTGCAGAACTACTCACTCCAGCCATGCGCATGCACAGCAGCAGAAAAGCTACATTTTACAAGTTTCAAGAGTTGGAGTCAGAATGTCTGGGATATGATCACTTGACTGTAAACACACCCCCAAATCGCTATGAAACTTTTGCATTTTCACTTGACGTCATGAAACCAGACGTCCACGATCTTACGTCTCTGGAATGCTTCACTTGATCCATAAGACGCTTTACTTTCAAATGACGGAGGTGCCAAGTGTTCCAACGCCCAAACGAAGATACAGACGGTTTCCCAGGTAACGAGGGCAGCAGGACCGCTGCTGCAGATAAACTCACAAGCAGTAAAAACAACATGAAAACAGTGTTTGCAGCCATTTTGAAAAGGGACCTTGGATACAGATGGAGAGTCTCCTCCTTTCATCTCCGGCGCCGCCTTTCAAAGGGGTTGAAGAGTCAAGAGCGCAAACCACAGTTTCAACACATCCCCACATCTGTGCCGCAGAAAAAAATAAATCTCGAAAAAATGCCTCACACGCCCGCAGATTGACTGAAACAGCTGCGCACGGTGAAGTTTAGCTAACGGGGAACGTGTGCGGCCCGGCTAATTGTGCTGATTCGCTGTGGGCGGCGGAGATCGGCGTCCTCCACAAGCAGGAGGCGACACTTGGAGAAAACTGTGTTTTTAGAGAATGAGATATGTCACAACTGGTTTTTATGCTTCGATGCAGAGCCGTTACTGTGCCCTCCAGTCACGCTCGCCAAAAACAACACACACACACACACGCGCGCGCAAAAGCAATCTGTGCGCAGACAGCTGAGTTCATGTTTTGGCAAACGGAGGGGCGGCAAGTCCTCGCTCAGGTGTAATAATGTCGCTTCTTTCAGATGAGAGAGCAGCTTCAGATGAAGCAGGAGAGAATCAACAGATAATGAGACGGAATATGGAGGCTGCGGTCCGTCTGCAGGTCGACGCTGCCTCGTGGATGTAAAGCTACAGTGTGAGGAAGGATAAATCCACGCAGTGTGTTTCTCGTTGTCAAAACAGTGTAAAAAAGAAAGACAGAAACCAGCTGCGGTCTCATGTCTGACTCCTCTGTGGCTCACTGGTGACATGATCTGTCATTACGTCTGACACGCTGCACTTTATTTTGACTCGATCCACATGAAGCCAACCTGCCTGCAGCGGCGGATTAATACGTCGCTGAAAGTAGTCCAGAAAATGTTACGTCTTTCCCCTGCTGGAGTCTAAGCAGAAAAAAAAAAAAAAAAAAAAACTGGACAATGTATGGATTATTTTAAAAAAAACATTGGATTACATTAAGAGTTGAAATAAATGGAAACACAACTCCACTTTTCTTTCATTTTTAAGACTTTTTCATGAATGCATGATGCAGAGAAACTTGACATATTGCAGCATAGTCAGTCGTTTGTGTGTTTAATGTGTTGCAATTAAAGCCATAATTCAAAATCTAAAAGCAGACTATCATCCATGTGTTGTTACTCTGGATCTGCTCCTCAGTTCCTTCATTTGATGATCATGTTTGTCCTGACATACATGCACGGGATTGCCATCGGATCATTGATGGTGGGGGCATCCACTGCCTCGCCTCCTCAGTATCTGGCCTTTTCGATTGATCTACGGCGTCAGGGTTAGGGTTCCACTTCTGGGGCGGAGTTTTGAAGCCTTGTGTAGAACATCTCACTCTGTTCACGCTATTAAAAGCCGGTCTGAAGATCTGCGGCAGGCCCGGACGCCATCGTCTGTGTGACGGCAGCCGGATTCCGGCGTGTGGGCCGCATAAACTGCCTTTGTGCGAGCAGACGTGTTTTCGAGCGACGCCTTTTCTTCTCTGATCGACCGCCGCGTATCAACATTCCTGCTCTTCTTCTCCTCTCTGTATCTCTCTCACACACACACACACACACACACACACACACACACACACACACACACACACACACACACACACGCACTTGAGCGTGCGGTCCGTTGGGAGACGCCATCTTCCACTCGCAGCGCAGCAGAGCAGGGAGGGAGTTGCCTAGCAACGGCTCTCTCTTGAAGAAGGCCTGAGACGGCCATCTTGGATTTGAGGCATCAGATGTGAGAAGTGGGCTAATGATACCTGCCAGCGCGAGAGTGTGTGTGCGTGTGCGTGTGTGTGTGTGTGTGTGCGTGTGTGTGTTGTGAGCTTATATTGGCAGCCTAATTACTTTCTCCCTTCCTTTCGCTCCCGCTCTTCCCTCCTTCCTTTTCCTCCCTGTTCCTCTTGCTCCTCCTCGTCCCTCTTCCTCTCTCCCACCCTCCTCCTCCACCTCCTCCTCCTCCTCTTCCTCCTCCTGGTTCAATACGGCACAGAGCTGATTGAGAGTCACAAGCAGCACGTCAGAACTGTTTTCATGATACTTCTGCACATGAAGCGGCTCATCTTTACACCGACGCTTGCCTCTCAGCGACAGTTTGCAACATCAGATTTCTTTCAACCGCAAAACGTCCGACTGCTGAAAATATGAATTAAATTCGTTTCAAACAAATACTGAAAAAAAAAACAAAAGTATACTTCAAAAAAATTCACTCAGGAATTGATTAAAAAAAAATCAAATAATGAAGCATCAATGAATTACACTATATTCCTGGATTTGAAAAAATAGGTAGGTCAAAAAAAAGTAGGTCAACTTGCATGCCAATGTTAAACAATAAACAATGGTCAGACAACTTTATTATAACCGTAAAATTTAATCCATGACACTTTTTTCACAGTTTTTCTTAAGAATTCATGTTTACTTTGTGCGGCTGGTGGTAATAAAAGTGTCTGCTTTGCAGTTTGCTCGTGACTTTAACCTAGAATTTTATTTGTGGTGAAACTTTATTAAGAAAAAATATATGATATATATATCTTCTAGTATAATAAATAACACGATTAAATCAAAATAAAACCATGATCAAAATGAATCACTATTTTAGTTAAATCAAGCTTTAAAAAAAAATCCTTCAACTGTTATTTAACAGCGCTAGCGTCCAAAACCCCAAAATGATCCTAAATAAACAAAAGAAAGAAAACTAAATATTTTAGGACGTCAGAGAATTATTTCTTTCCACAAATATTCGTTAAAACCATGAAAAATGAGCAGCATGTCCGGGCGTGGATGTGGTCTGAACAGTTTGTTCCAGCTTGTTTGAGGAGAAGAAGAAGAATCATGTGACATTAAAAATCAGTGAAAATCTCCCGGCTGCTGTCATTAATCCATCCCATGAGTCATCTGGAGCTTTTCCATCAACATTTCTCACCAGCAGATTTTGGCCTCAACCTGCACTTTTGTCACTTCGGCAGCAGTTAGTCATTTCCTACATTTCCCAGAAAGCCCTGCGGCTCTGACTCAGACCTCGATCTGTCTCATTGTGCTGCTTTCAGAAAAAGATTCTGGAGGAGCCACTCGTCGTCTCTAAGGCAAGATGAAACATCAGATCCATCAAACTTTGAAACTTTTTTTGTGACGTCTGCTGAGAATTGTCTGGCCATTTCGTGACGCTCCACCGTGACCCCCCCCCCCCCACCCTTCCATAACATCATGAGACTCTTTAAGTGAAGCCAGCCTCGTCCACCAGTCCACAGATGTGAGTGGGTGGCGTGTTTAAGTTACAAAAACATCACAGAAATGGAGCGCCCTGCATCGTATTCAGAATCGGTGTTAAACAGAAGCCTGAGCACTGTGCACACAAAGAAAAAAAAAAAAGCCTGCGATGGCATTAAAGTTCCATCTTTCTAAACGAAGGTGGTGAAGTAAGTATCTAGATGATATGGCTCGGCGTGCTGCCCACTGACAGCTGCCGTCCAGATGCACCCGGCAGCACATCTGTCCGCCGGACCCTCGTCCTCAGCGTGCGGCGCTCAGATCGTCTGCCCTTCCTTGCTGCGCTGCTCTCTTTCTTATCACATCATCATAAACAGCCAGTCCACCCACAAAGCCACCATGGTAACCAAATCTACCTCCAGCAGGCACACACACACACACACACACACACACGCACACACACACATACACGGAGGGGCTGAAGCATGCGTCATGCTTTGGGGACCTTGGGCTGTCACACTCACATGCAGGGACCCGTGTGGGCGGCCGAGCGTCCTCTGGACCCACAACTCGTGTGTCCACAGCGGGGCCGGAGGGGCCGCATGGACACATGAACACACACACACACACACACACACACACACATGCACAGGTGCAGAGTCTGTGCTGAATAAGCGCGGACATTTATATGGGATATGCACATATATATGCAAATATATGTAAAGTGTATTATATGCGTTCAGATACTGCACATATGCACCATGCGAGCATGCATATGTGGCAGCGCTCGTGCCCACAGTCACTCCTGCAGTTACTGTATAATCTGCACACGTGCATGCGTGCAGAGAAGCCTACATTTGCATGTACACTAGCGTGCATGCATATGTAGAGTGTCCGCACACGCTTGGATTCGCAGCCAAATGTCAAGTTCACAGTGGTGTGGAGAACTGATATCCGGGGCGTCTTGTGGGATCAGTGGGTCAGGATGCCACTCATCAAAATACAGTAAAGCAGGAACAAAATGTCCATTTCAGTTTCGAGCTGAAAAAAATCACATCTGTTCACCGGAGAAACGCTGCAAACTCCAGAAAGCTGAGAAAAAACTAGAAATATGCAACACTTGTGTTTAAAAAAAAAATTTAAAAAAATGTGACTTTAAATGAATGATCAAACCTGATAGACTGTTAATTCTCACTAACAGCTCAGCACATGCAGCGTTTCTGTCAACATTCAGCTCGGAAGCTACTTTAAAAATATGTAAAATACTCCTGTTTATTTGCCAAAAACTAAATTAGCCTCTTGAGGGTTTCGTAACTGGCAATAAAATCAATGGATGTGTTTATATCACCTGCAGAAAAACAAGGAAACTACTGAGAATTTTACAGGTATTTTTTTTACAGTGTGGATCATTTCGACAGCTGCTGCACACATTTCTGTTAATCCGACCTGGATAAACAGTGAAAATGGTTCAAAAACACAAACGTTTCAGGGGGTATTTTTTTTCTTTTGTGGCACTAAAGCGAGCGAATGCACGTCGTCAATAAGTGGCCTTAAGTGTTCATCAATTAGGAGGATTAGACTCAATTTTCAGTCTGATCCACTGAGTGTTTCCAGCAGCACTGACACCTCTCTCCTCCTCTCCGCCGCTCTTCACTCGCAGATAATTAAAAGGTTAAACTGTCAGCACGCGGGCGCACGGGGAAAAAAAAAGGCAGAATAATTTCACTGTGCTCTGCTCAAAAGACCTGGAGGAAATCAGCTGCATCCTCATCTGTGATGGTGACACTTTTGGAGAGGCGTTCACGGACCACTGGGAATTTTCAAAAATATTTGAGAGGCGTTTACAAACCGGTCTAAATACCAGTTACCTGTGATTTGTAGAAATGTCAGTACTAGATAATGATTATCTGTAATTATGGCCATTTCTAGACACGACGAGAAACGCCAGGTACCGGAGATTTGAAGAATTTTGGAGAGGTGCTTCAGGACCGCTCTCAAACTCGATTTCAATTATTTTAGGGTTTCAGTGATAATATTTTTTAGACAGACGTTCAAGAACAGGAGGTCATCAGTTGCTTGAAGATTCAGAGACTATAAAATGATTTAAATTCCACGTAAAAAGGAACAAAATAGGCCCACTGGTTAAATATCTGTCAATTTATGACTTGGGCCGCTAAAGGAGTAAATCAGTTCTGTCAAATATTTCAGCAAAAATGACTCACCATTTTTCAAAAACCCTGATCCGAAATGCTCCTTTGAATCAAGACATCCATCATTCATCTGCTTTCTGTGTTGTTTTGTCCACACGGAGTGCAGAAAACACCTCGGGCGACGACTCTTATTAACCCAACTGTTCAGATTTGCTGCGTTCAACTCAAGATTAAACACTATTTCCAGGGATCATATATGCTTCAGTTTTTGAAGTTTTCTGTTCAGAAATCTTAAAAAAAAACTGTTTTAGAAAAAATACATAAAAGCAGAGACATTTTTAGCGATGACAAGTGTTTTCTGAGGCACATTTAAAATGAATGAAAACACTGCGCTCCTACACATGAGGCGTTCAGGTACACCCTGGTTTTTTAAGAACTCAGAGGCCCATACATGATACCGGTGTGAAAAAACTCAGAAATCTGTGACGTAACAGTGCAGAAGCTGATTACTTTTACACAAACAGCTGAAATGACGACGATGAGTCAACTCATTTATTGTATTCACTCAATCTGTTGAACTTTTTCCTACTTGAGTCGAATTCATCTTTAAAAATCACAGAATCGAGCGACGCCTCCTTCACTTCACGCCTCCATGCAAGTCGACATGAACGTCTTTTGATATCTGGACTCTTCATCAGCGGATCAAGACGCAGAGTTTCGGTGGATCTGCTTTTTTGATCCGAGGCGTCCGCGGTCGTCATCGGCGAGCAGTCACATTACACAACACGCCCACAGCGCCGGCCCACAGTCTATCTGCGCTCGCCGCGAGGCCCGGCCTGGCATGTGATGGAGACACACGTCATTTCCAACAGGCTGCGACAGCAAATGAGTGACAGCCGCTCTGTTCTGGTAACACACCGACGCACCGCTCGCCGAGCTGTCACCGGCTCGGTGTGCATCAAACAGGAAGCGCGCGCTGCTTTTCTTCAAGTCGCATTTAGCTAAAAAGACAAAAACAGGAAGTCAAAGCCTTGGATTGAATTTGTTGCTGAGAATAACTATATTTAAGCTTAAGTGTTACTACTTGATAAATCGTCTGCGAACTTTGACCTCTTTTATTTTTTAGTATGAAAGCTGAAGGGTTGCATCACCCCACTGGCAAACACCACCATGAGGCAAGAAAATGACCATGAACTGGGGATTAAATGAGCATTATGCAGTCATGGAGTCAAAATAATTAGTGCTAGTTTTAATGACACATTTTCAAACGTTTACAGGAGTCAGGACAGCGATCTGTCAGTTTCACTTCGTCACAAAGACAAACGAGAGTCGGGATGATTATCTGCCAGTGTTGATAAACAGGCAAATGCGTACAAGAGTCAAGACACGTTTCTGTTAGACTGAAGACAGACAGAACTCAACGGTGGGGCTGAAAGTCAATCAGGGTCAAGATGGTTAATTGGTAAAGTCAAGCAGTCAGAACCAGACGGTTTCGGCTGTTGCAAGCGAGCACCACACGATGGTTCACTGTGCGCTAGATTGGCTGCAGTTGTTGAGAATCGACCCAACAAGCAGGTGTAAAACATTCACCCAGTAATCCGGTCTCACCGCCAAACGAAACGCAAAGAGCCAAACCAGTGAAAGCCTCACTCAGGAAGGACTCCATACTACAATAACTAACCGCTGCCACTGAGCACAAAGGGAATCTCACGGCTTCAAAACGGCCACTTGACGACATCAAGTGAAAACCTGAGTTCTAAAAAACCCTGCTGTTCTTTCACAGTTTTTCAAGCTGAACGTTCATTAATTTCCACTGGAAAATCTTCACCGGCTATAGTAAAGCTGCACGCCACAGCCACTCCATACATCCACTCATTAAGCCTCATCAACATGGAGTAAATAAACATTGATTATGCATGATCGTCCCTCGTAGTAGCTGTGATTTATTTATTAATTTATTTTTATTTTTTTGCAGTGTGAGGCACTGCAGACACAAAAAAGCAGAGAGGCGAGGCTGACCTGAAATGCACTGCTTCAGGCCATAAACACACACTGCTATTGTTGTTTTATGTATGCACGGAGCGAGTCTGGGGCTGCAGCACTAATGAGGAAAATCCAGAAAGTCAGATTTTTCATGCTCGTATATTAAAGTAAAAAAATAATGCCGAGAAGTGTGGATTGATATTGTTCTATTTCTGAAAACATAATTCTGGTGTTGAAATCATTCCTGTTGAGCAAGTTTCAATCCAACACGAGGAAAGGTTAAAAAAAAAAAGTCAGTTTATAATTTTTCTGTTTTCATTTCAGAAACGTTTTGCACTTGCGTGGAAATGACAGAAACGCTGATAACGATGTAGTTAGCATGCCAGGCCACGAGCTGGCGCTGAAGGAATAAAACCACACACACGTTAAGAATGGGGAAAAACGGGGACATTCGTATGGACAGACGACCAAGTTGGAATTTTATTACAACTCTTTACTCTGAAACTCCCAAGTCCCAGGAGAATACGGACTGGAAGTCATGTAACCACGGAGGCCGCCATTGTTGTTGTTGCCCATCTACTTTTGCATGTGCAGAGCCGTGGAGCACAGGCACAGGAGCAGCACTTCCCTTCATTTCCATAGAGATTTAGAGCATTTAAAAAGAAAAAAACTGAAGCTTCCAAAACAAAAAGCATCTTTTTGCAGTATTCTTGCTGCAATGATGATATTTACGGCTAGATAACATTCTCAGAAGGTCTTTAAAAAAAAACCTCACAATGACCTAAAGCTTCACAAGTATTTTCTCATGGTTCCTTCAAGGTCTGCAGGACGTCTCAGTCCTTCTCTCTGTGGCTTTTCGCTCCTCGTTTGACTGCCTCGCTTTCAGATTTACTCCGACTAGTACAGCTCAGCCCGTCCTGTCTGCAAGTGGCTCTGCGTGAAAAAGCCCCGGTTAAAGGCCGGAGCGGCGGCGCATTAGTGCCTCGAGGTCGCGGCAGCGCGGCCGAGATGATGCGATTCAGCGGCAGAGAGGCTTATCTGCCAGAGCTCAGCTGATTGCCGAGTTTATCTAATAAACAGGTGGAGCGCCGGATCGTCTTCTCAAAGACAACAAATAAAAGTTTCATCCTGCAGCTCTACCCATCAAATCTGACAGGAAATTGTAGCCCGGGGCTCGTCACTGCGCTCCTTAATAACAGTGACGGCTCCATGTCCTCAGACCGGGCTCGTTTGGAAGCAGAGGACTTTGTGGGTTGAAAACTTCGTTAATCCTTCAGAGCGCTCGTTTCATTTCTCTGCCAGCAGCTCATCTGGATGAAGAAGAAGAAGCTCTCCCTTTTTGCACAACTGAAGCAGGTTTGAGCTTCTTGAATAGGGCGACTTTACTATTTTCAAGATAATATGATTTCCACCTTGTAATTTTGCACAAATTCACTTAACAAGAACTTCTGCTGTTGGCGTTCCAACAATGTTCTATTTTAATGAAGGCTCAGCTGTAGGGTTTTGTGTGGGCATGTGTGTGTTTAATGCTTTAAGATTTCATTTTTCTAAATTATTTTAGAACAAACAGTCCCAACCAGGGCAGAAAAGGGGAAAGTCACTGGGAACTTCTCAGTTAGAAGTGTATTAAAAAATGTTGGGACTGTTTTTCTGCACCAGAACAGGTAAAGCCCTGCAAAAATGACAGAATATGAAATGCTTAACAGATTTGACCAGAGAGAGCGAACTGGTTCAAATCAGATTCAACCAGATGCAGGTAAAACCAAAATAAAGATAAGATGAATATCTGCCAGAGGATTCATTCAGCCAGAGTTGAGGGCCATAAAAGTGTCAAAATACTCCCTCGTCACACTTTATCAGGTACAGGTAAGAAACAACGTAAGACAAGATGGTTATCTACCAGGAGAAGGGTGAAGCAAGCATGAGTCACGTTGTTTTTAATGTGGAACTTTCTGAAAATTAGACAGTGAAACAGTTGGATGATACACGCTCACGTTGATTCACGTACATCGAAGGCAGTGATTCGGCTTTCATTTCCATCATGTAATCTATGCACAGCAAACTTCACGTTGTGTCCAAAATGATTACATCCGTGTCATACAGAGTAGTGAGCTGTGAGCTTGGAAGATCGTTGAAATTGCACAGTTTGCAGCCACTAAAACACTAAATTGAGATTGCCTCTGATTGTACATACTGCGGCTTTAAGGCCGAGCGGGAAGCAGCATGTATGTTGAACTTTGTGAGTGTAGATGTGTACATGTGGTGAAGTTTTGCATCAAAAGAAACACATAAATTAAAAATTGTTTGCATTTCCATAAAATTATAAATGGAAAACAATAATAACAGATTCAACTGATTATCTAAATTAACTTAATAATAGAAACATCTAGTTTTGAGCCTGTTAAAGTTTCCACCCATCTGATGCTGTGATCTGCTTCACACCGCCTTCCTCTTTCGTAATGACCACACACACACGGACTCCAGACGCTCTCTCACAGGTGAGACACGTCCATCAGGACTCCTGTCAGGCTTCATCCAGCTGCGATTCACAGATAACCCTGCCAGCCCCACACACACACACACACACACACACACACACACACACCTCCACGTCTGCGGCCCGGCTGTCATGCTGTCCGTCACATCTCGCCCCTCTTCCTCCCACCGCCTCCATCATTAATAACATCTGCCAGCAGCAGGTTCTGCTCTGATAAACACTCTCGGCTGGATTAGGAGCTCCAGTCGGCCTGCAGCTGCCACAGTTTTACCTCAGTGTGAGCGTGTGTTTCTGTGTGTGTGTGTGTGTTTCTGTGTGTGTGTGTCACTGCAGTGGGATGAAACAGGCTTTTATGAATGACGAGGCTTGATGAGAGAAACACAAGCCAGTTTAGAGGTCTCTGCAGCTTCCTGATGGCCGGCGCTGCTTGAATGTGACCCTTTTTTCTGCTAAATTATTCAGCGTTCGCAAACCAGAATTTATTTACACCCCCCCCCCCGACGAAACGTCCCGGAGAGGCCGTGACATGCAGCAGCACCATCACTGCAGGTGCATCCTCCAGCCGCACAGCATCTCGCTGCTGCTGCTGCTGATGCTGCTGCTGCTGCACAGGCTCAGGCGCCGATGACTGCAGTCAGTCGCTCCAATCTGAGCATCCGCGGGCACGTCTCCGGCAACAGGGTGGCTCGCATCCAGCACCTGATCCTCACAACGCCGGCCTCCCCCAAGCCGGTATGAATTAAATATGCCGTCGTCTCCATTATATAAGGCGGGAGATGCCGTGTGAGACGGGCCAGGAAGCCTGGGTGGGTTTGCTGTGATTGAATGGCCCACTGATAGACAGAGAGGGAGTGTTTGTTGTATCTGTGTGAAAGGGGGGGTAGGAGGGAAAGGGGGGGGGGGTGAAAAATACTCCCAAGCATCCTCCTCATCCACCTCCTCCTCCTCAGCTGCTCTGCAGGCCTGAAAACAGTGTGTGTGTGTGTGTGTGTGTGTGTGTGTGTGTGTGTGTGTGTGTGTGTGTGTGTGTGTGAGAGAGAGAGAGAGAGAGAGCGAGAGAGAGAGAGAGAGAGAGGCAGGAAATGTGGGCATCAAAGCCCCCCAACTGCCCCTCATGTGCAGCTGTCACGCAGCGTTGCATCGCAATGCTATTATTAAACCAAACACGCAAAAACATGCAATCACGCACATTCACGCGCGCGCGCGCACACACACACACACACACACACACACACACACACACACACACACACATGCACACACAGGTAGGCTCGGCTGGTTGCGTTTTTTAACATCTCAAGGTCAAACGGCGGCTCGCGGTTCGGACCCGGATCGCGCGTCCGGTCCGTTTGTTTATTGTAACGGGGACGCAGCGGCGGGCGGAGACAAAGAGCCGCGGCGGCGGCGGCCGCGTCCCGCAGCGGCTTCCCGCTCTGCCCCATCCTCTGTCAGCTACACTCAGCTGCCCAGGCCGGCTGACAAACATCTGGATGGGAGGAGCGGGAGGGGAGCAGGAGGAGGAGGAGGAGGAGGAGGAGGAGGAGGGGGCCGCAGGAATGAAAGGTTAGATTCCGTTAGTAGGAGCCTCCCGGTGTGGATGGTGATGGTGATGAGATAACGTGATAACGAGGGGAAAGAGGAGGAAGAGGAGAAGGAGGAGGAGGAGGAGGAGAGCAGGCTTCTCCTCTTGTTTTTCATGAATCCTTACCCTCTGACAGCTCCAGCTCCAGCTCCGCCAGCCGGGCTCGGATCTCCAGCGGGATCGGCGACGCCTCTCGGTCCGCCATTCGGCCGGCTCGCCCCGCAGAAAACACCTCCCTCCCCGGTTCGACCGCTGCTGCCTCCCGCTGCGACCACCGCCGCCGTCGCCGCCGCCTCCTCCTCCTCCCTCCTCCGCCTCCTCCTCCTCCGAAAGGGAGAGCTTCTCCTCGGCGGCCCCTCCTCGGCGGAGGCGCGGAAAGACTGCGAGGCGTCGAGGGGGAGAACAAAGAGGAGAAATCTGGCTGTGGCTCTTCTTAACGGGGGCCCGCCATGGCGCCCGCCGCTCCTCGGTTCGGTGAAGACCCCGGTGGCTCGCTCCGCTCTCGACGCTGCCGTTGCGGTGGTTGTGGTGGCGGTAGTGGCGGTGATGATGATGATGGTGATGATGAGGAGCTGTTTGCAGCTTCTTGCCACTGGTGTCACGTGACGCTACGGAGGAAGGAGGGAGGAGGAGGAGGAAGAGGAGAGGCAGTACCAGCCATCACCTGGAGGGGGCGCAGCGAGCAACCACACCTATTAACAAAACCTGAATGGAGCGTGTGGAGAGGAAGTTATTGAAATAAAATAAATATAAAAATTAGCTACATTGAAATATTTTATTATTTTTTCAGTTTTGTTTGATTATTTTATTTCATCAATTTATTATTAATTTATTATATTTCACGTAAGTAGGAGACTGCAGTACCAGTCATCACCAAGAGGGGGTGCAATGAGCGACCCACATACGGCATAAATTGACGACTTGAACTTGAACATTCACAGGAAAAGGCCATTAAAATAAATAAAAACATATCTGCCTTGATAAAAGCTTTTTACAAATATTTTTTGTGTAATTCATTTTTTTTTCAAAGATGCTTTGACTTGTTTACTTCAGGTGAAAACAGGGAGGAGATAGTACCAGTTCCTATATATAGGGGACATTAAAGCTGGTTGGTGCCATTTTCAGAAACAATATTTATATTAAAAACCTTATTTTCAAAACGTTTTTAGAAACAAATGTTTAATTTCATTCTCGTTCGAAGGTAGTTCACTCTTTCATTGTAGGAGGGTGAGGCAGTAACAATCATCACCAAAAGGGGGTGCAGCCAATAACAACCACACCTTAAATTCCGTGTGTGTGTGTGTGTGTGTGTGTGTGTGTGTGTGTGTGTGTGTGTGTGTGTGTGTGTGTGTGTGTGTGTGTGTGTGTGTGTGTGTGTGTTTGATTTTCAAGGCTTCCATTTTCATTCGCTCTGGGAACTTGTAAACTTACCATTTGGCAGAGTAATCGTTCCCAATTGGGAAAGTATACAAGACAAGAGAAACAACAGGAAACATCATTACATTTTTCTTCATATAAATTTTCATGTCTTAAGAATACAGCTTCACATTTCTGTGAAAAATGTAAAAACAATGTTTACAGTGATTTAAAAATATGATTATGATTTTAAGAAGCTACAAGCAAACGAGCTTTTTATATTTTTAAACCTGATTTATTCTGTTGAGTGAGGCCACATGATGTATCTGAACAGACATTTTGAGCTGATCAGCATTTATCCTTTTATAGATTTTTTGTTACAAATCATCTTCCTCCTCAGGACATCAGTGTTCATTATGCTTCATTCATTTCTTTATGCATGGAAACTCTGTCCCAACAGAATTATGTGATTAATAATGAAGGTCAAGCAGTCTTTAATTAAGCACAGTATGATTGAACAGGCCTAATAGGACGATGACACATAACTGAGCATCTATTTGTCCATCTCACACAGAGGATTTCATTAGTATTCTTCATCTCATTCATTAAGCCTGAAGGAATCAAATCATCCTCAATGTAAACAAATGAGGTGGAGTTAAGAGTGGGCCTCATCTACCACCTGCTGGTGAGGAGGAGGAACTACAACACGGACTGCTTTACATGGCAGAACACTCAGTGACTTTTTAATTTATTCATTTATAACAGACACACACACACAACCATGAACATACAGACTGATACTTCAACTTCAAAGGCACGTCTTTATTATTTGTTCAAAATTATGTACATCTGTACAAAGATACATGTGCCACAAACACGCCTGCTTCACATTAAAAACGGTGGAAGCCAAACTAAAGAACACAGAAAAAAAGAAAGACTGGCCTCTGCGCAAACACAGCTCCGAACCGGTGTGCTCGTTTATGGACTCTCCACAACTTCACACACACTTGAGACTAAGGCTTTTACACACTAAAGAACTCCTGTTTTAACAATAGTAAAAGTACAACATAAAATACTCATGAAAAAAAAAAATCATGCAGAAAAGAATGACTTGAAATGAATAGCTTTGAAAGCAATTTGATTCCCGGAGGGGTGAGATCCTATCAATAGTTTGATCTCTCTCGACTCACACCCACCCACACACACACGCACACACACACACACACACACTGGACCTCGGTTCATCAAAGGCCTCTGACATCTGAATGATGCTCTTATTTAAAGAGAAAGCATCACATGTCTACAGAAAGACACAAGAACGACAGAGATTGTGTGCGTTGGGGGTGGGGTGTGTGGAGGTGCTACAGTCATGTCAGAACATCGTGTACAGACAGAAAACATTCAACATACACTAAACTGAGAAATAAAAGGCCAGTGTCATTAAATGAGGGGGAAACTGGCTGTTTACGAACAAATCAGAACAGTCAAAGAAATGAACTGAAGTAAATCACTAGAGCTGAGGAGTCGTTTCTACATCCTGAGAGGTTTAAAGGCCCTGAAAGCAGAGCGCAGTCACAGCTTTCGTAACAGATTACTTTTTTACATCCACAGTGTTGTGGATTTACAAACTGTATAAATGCGCTTTATATAGCGAACCTCACGCTGTTCCTAACCGTAAAGCCTGCCGTCTGCATCTGCTTTCAGTGGAATACAACAAGTACGATTTCAGGTCATCAGACACTCGGCGGAGTTTCTGTCTGAGCGGATCAGATCACCGTGGTGGCAGAGGGGGTGTGGCCCGGATAAGAGGGGGCGTGCTCTTTCTCGGAGGGGGAGTGGTCGGCAGGCACCTCCGAGTCACTGGGCGAGGCTCCCTGGCAGATCTGGGCGTAGCTCATCTTCTTGGGCTGCGGACCAATCAGAGCACAGGACAGAGTCAGGTAAGTTAACTTTGAACTTGTTCATTCTCCTGCAGCAGGACAATCAGGATAAGAACCAGGGTCAGGTTTAGAGATCGCTGCATGGCCGCCATGCATACAGAAAACTGTTGGTGTTGTTGTTTGTGTGAGACTGGTTGGACCTGACTCATGTTTCTGGTTTTCACATGACCCTTCACACACTGTCATTTCAGCTGTGTTCTCCAGATTCAACTTTTACTCTCCATGTTTGTCTTCACTTTCCACATTTTGACTCCATGCGTTCTAGAGATGTGGGTTAGTGGTCCTGACCAACGCTGGAGAAAGAAAAATATGTTCTCAGACTGTAGGATCACAGTGTCTCTGGGTAAACAACGTCAGAATGGCTACAAAGCACTGACAGCAAACATAGTTAACACACAATTTAAAAATCCTTGTACATGAATGAAACACTAACCGATTAATATCTCTTATGAGCGAGGCGTTGATTCCTAGTAGTTTAAGAAAAATGACAAGTGTGACAGATGGACCTACAGAGAAGAGCTTAATCACCAGTGTTTAGATTATTAGATGACTGTCTGCAAAACTGAACCAGAGTATCAAACTACATCTCCACACCATCTTCAGTGTTTTCAATTTATTTAAACATAATATTCCAGGTTGTTCAAAATGATTTTGCTTTAAATAGACTTCAAATGTTTTCTTTTTCTTCCCCCAGTTACTCCATTTGAGAGAGTAAAGAACTATTTTATTGTCTGAAAACATATTTGAAACACCAATGAATAAAGAACTGTGAATGCCAGCTGGAGGATCAGAATAAACTTGCTAAAACAGTCTTACAGTGAGGGCTTCCTGCGCGTGCTCGGCTGCTTTGGCCTCTCCGGTATTCTCTGCGCCCTCCGTCACATTCCTGCAGAAACAAACACAACTATCTCAACACACACAGCTGCCGCTGCGGCCACACATGAGATGTTCCAGGAGTCAAGTGAGCCGGAGTGAAGTCAGTGGAGAGGCACGTGCAGCGGCTGCAGATTATGAATCATGGGAGGAGTGGCAGTGAGCAGTAAAGAAAGCTTGAGGAATGTAAAAATGGAGTATTAAGTGGAACGGCCACATCACTGCAGCGTCATCCGGCTGTTGCCTCAGAGATACTCACTGCTGGGAGAGCGGCTGCGGCTCGGCCGGCTGAGAAGGCAGGCTCTTGCTTTTTAGGGGAACCTGTCAGGATTAGAGACGGTTAAACCGTTAGTGTGTGTGTTCACGGTGTGAGTTACAGTCTGAGGACACTTAGTGAGCGTTCTCAGCATCAGGTGAACACTGACAGAGACACTTGTTACCTTGGTGCTATCGGGAGCCGCAGGAGCTGAAGCGATTGTCTTTGGTTTTCCAGGGGCGAGAGGAGGGAAGCTGGTGACGCTGAACTCCAGAGGAGGGGACGGCTGGCGCGGTGACTGACTGGGTGGATTCTGCACAAACACAAACACACACAGTTTGATTCATGGCTTAATTCTATCACCACTTGCACAAGAAGCCTTAAGGATTCTCCTTTACACATTACATACAGACGTACAGGTACAGCAGCCAAAAGATTACAGTAAAGTAAAACACACACAGGGCACACAATCTGAACCAGTAGGTTGATGCTCATCAGAAACATACCTGACTCTTCTGTCTTCCAGAGAACCTCAAATTCTTCCTCCTATTGAAGATTCCTCTCCTTCGGAGCAGAAGCAGACAGAGAAGCATTGAGAAGGTGAGATTTTGCCTCTGAAACACAGTATCACTCAGCCTGTCTGTCTGTATCATATATCTAGAATCCCCTTGTTTGCAAAGCTGTAGGTTCTGTCTCTCAAAGCACAATCACTGATATTACCTGTGAAATCCTGTGAAAACTCTGTTATATTTGTCCAAATTGTTTGTTTCAAATCACTGTCAATCGAATCTGGACGCCACCCCGACTGGAGTTCAGTTCATTTATGAGACAGAAGCTGAGCAGATACACCACTGGATTGAGTGACAGTGGAAATTCAGTAGCGTTTGGGGGAAAGCTGCTCTTTACTTTTGAAACATAATCAGATAAACCGTTTGGACCGTTTGATTCATTTCCTCAGGAGCTCTGAGGTATAAACAAACACATATGGAGCAGTGAGATGCAGCTCCAGCTGGAATCAGTCTGTCAAATGTAGACGAATCATTTCCTTAAATATCCATCAAATGATGAACAGTTCCCTCATTTCACAATGAGGAAGTATTGGTTTGGGGTTTGCACGCTGTAGTTTCTTTCTGGTTTCATCCTCCAGTGCTGAATGTTTTTGAAGATAATGTGAGTGTGTGTCTGTCTCTCTGTGTTTGTCCTGTGATGGACTGACAACCTGTCCAGATGTAACATGGATTTAGGGGCTATATCAGAAAAAAACAAAGAAATTGAAATGTAACCCTCGCAGAGCCCCCCCCCCCACGGTTTAATATGGGCCAGTCTGTATCAGCTCCTCTCCCATTGGTTCACCGTTTGTCCACTAAACTGTTGAGGGCTCACCCAGTAGAGATGCGCGGATTGCGGTTGCGCCCGCGGATAACCGCGGATCGGGTGGATGACGTGTCGAAAAATTAAGATTTTAATGACATTCGGGTGGGCTGCGGTTGAAGCACTCAAATAAAAAAAGTAACATTTTAATAGCCAAAACACTATTCTGCGGATGGCGGGCGGGTTCGGTTTTGAAAATTGATAAAAAATCTTTCGTGCGGGCGGATAGCGGGCGGATGGAGATTTTAAGAAGCGGTTGTGGATGGAAAAATGAGCCATCCGCGCATCTCTATCACCCAGTTATTTCTCATCTTCAACGTGTTTAGAAGAAGGTCTCAGAGCTGATGGGAGTTCGAGGTCATGAAACAGCTAAATATTATGAGATCTTGATGGAGTATAAATGAGATAGCACTGTTGATAGCACTGCACTCATCTCTTAGATTGGCCTGGGAGAGAGATCTGGGGACTTCCTTTGATGAACAGAACTGAGTGAATATATGTGGCAACTCTCAAATGATGTCGACAGACCTGAGGGTGAGACTTATTCAATTTAAAATACATCAATTCAGCAAGTCATTAAAAAAGAAGTGTTTTTTCAACTGAATTTCTCCCATATGGGAGAAATTAAAAAAAAAAAGAAAAAAACACTCCTTTTTTCTACAAGTCACCAGGAGGCACAGTGTTTTGGTTTTGTTTCAAGGCTCTCTGATAGTACTGATGGACTCTGGTACAGAATGTGTGACAGCTGTGTTGTTACCTTCCTGTGCCAGATGAGGGAGTTGTTAGCTGCCTGTTGGCCTCTGCGCAGCCATCCTGGGATTGGTGGTAACCGTTACCCCGAAACCGCGCTCTTCCAGACTTGTTCAGGGAGGCGGGGCGCTCCGTTGACACTTGCTCTGATGACTGGGAGTCACTGGGTTGGGACTGCCAGTGGTCAGAGCTGGACGATCTTGAGTCTTTCCTGGAGGAAGTGAACCGACAAACATGAGTTACATGAACACAACACTGGATCAGGACACATGACACAGCAACGGGAAGTTACCTCTGCCTGTGCTGATTGTCTGGCTGAAAGTTGGGAGCTCCCGTGAATCCCTTCTTGACTGCAGGCATCAGTGCTGGAGGCTGCTGGGAAACAAACAGCAGCAGCTTAATGACCTGAAAACACACAGCTGCTGCTCACACGTTCAAAAAAACAGGAAGAAATCAACAGGAAGCGAGAGAAATCCTTAATTCTGCTGAATGCTGCCCTGTCAGAATGAAACACAGAGAAAAAAATCATATGTCTTTTAATCCAATTATAGAAAGAGACATTTGAAAAAATTCAGATTAATGGACAACTTTAATTCAAATTTAAAAAAAAACTGGTAGCATCCCAGTAATGTGCAGATGGATCAGCTGGTCTCTGCATGATGTCAGTTCAGTGGTTTGTTTGCAACACAGCTGACTCACTCACAGTAGTGACAGTGCTTCTATTACAAAACTGTATGATAATGATGCTTTAACAACATCATCACTCTTGAGGAGTGACAGTTCGGCTCACTCTGTTCCTCGTGCTGATTAAACACTTCCACAGTCAGGATTGATGGGTTGTCGGGTGAATATAAACATCACTCGGGTCTCACCGTGGATCGTTTCTCATAGCTGGTGGTCTCTGAGGTCCACGTCTCATTGGGGAAACTGTACAGCTGCTGGGAGGTCAGGTGGGTGGTGCAGGGCTGCTCGCAGCTGGGTGTGCTCAGGAAGTAGGCCCCATACTGGTTGCTGCAGTGGTCCACCTGCGCTGGTCTGTAGTCGTTCTTCGGAGCGTAGGAGGCGGCCGCCATAATGTTCCCCTTTATCCTTGCCATGATGGGTTTATCCTTAAACACTCGCACCTCTTCTCTCAGGTACCTGAAGGCCTGGACACACACACACACACACACACACACACACACACACACACACACACACACACACACACACAAAGATATACACAAGGTCAAGAGCCTACATTCAAACTGTGGCGAGCACACATTTCATAATAAAAGCCACTCCAAATGTCTGAACTGGGAAAACATTGGATTTATTATTAATTTGAAATTATTAATAGTTATATTAACAGTGTCAGAGTTTCTCACTGAAGGGTCAGTGGATGATCTTACCTGCTGTGCATCGTCTTCTGATTCGAATGAGATGAACCAGTTATCGTTGCTCACAAACTCACAGCTCACGAGCTTTGGCAGGTTCTCCCTTTCGAAGAGAGCTTCCACCTCCTTCACAAAAAACAAGACAAAAAAACCCCTCAGTGAAACATACAGTACTCACATTAGGATACTCCGGGGAATCTGTGTCATTTGGTGGAGAAAGTCAAAAGCTTTGGTTTCGTTCTTCGTCATGTTGCACTTTTGAAAGAGGGCCAAGCTGTGATAAGATCATGCAGTGACACCAGCAGCTCGTTTGAGGGCATTTTGCCTCCAACAAAAACTTACTTGAAATTGAAAAAGCATAATGAAGAAGGGAATATCACAAACTGATTAGCCAGGGCCAAAAACTATAATCTATCCAGATCAGCGACAAGTCATGTGACCATGTGCCATGAAGGCACTCTTACAGAAATCACTTTCACCGTTTATCTTCATAAACACTTCTTGAAATTCTACTCTTGCCTCTTGAGTGGTGGTGCTGGGAACCTCGCGCAGGATCACGATGCAGCGGCTCTGTCTGGGACGGACTTTCTGTCCACAGGGGGCCATCTGGATGGAGGGCATGGCTGCAGGTCAGAGAGAGAGAAGAACGTATCAGGACAAAAGTAAAATACTTTCATCGCATTCAAGTCACAAACACACTCACGCACCTTTCAGAGTGCTGGAGATGAGAGTCAGGTCTGTGGTGAGGCTCTTGATCATGTCTAAGCTGGCCAGGGTGGAGATGGGGATGTACTGGTTGTTGTCCATCTGGGACTGCAGGTACAGGTCGCTGCTCAGGTGTTCCCTGAGGAGAGGTGGAGGTGGAGAGGCGACCACAGATCAAACATCTTGAGTTAAACTCCAGCATGAAAGAAACTGTTGATATTTATACATGTTCTGCTTTTGAGTTTGTGATCTGACGGCTGGTCGAGTCTCTCATAGCTCCCTTCACTGGATGGAGACCTGGTGACAGTCAATGAGTGTGTACGGTCATTACCTGGTCAGGCAGGACTCCAGGACTGTGTACAGCTGTTGTTGGATTTGATCTGTCACCACAGAGAGAAAACAACCCTTTTAACTGCAGTTGATATGACCCTCAAAAGAATTAATAACAAATCAGATTCATACCTGTGTCAGGGGCATCACCACAGTCTCCATTAGGCAGAAGCCCTTCAGTGGTTTCTGTCTGGTACTCTGATGTACTGGGTTCTAGGGGACCCACGTTGTCCAGTTGGAACTCAGGTGCGTATTCTGACAAATCAAACAGATGTTAGTAAGTTGGCGTTGTGCAATAAGCGGGTGTGTGTGTTCAGTGACGGGGCCTGCAGCGTACCTTCCTCGGTGCTCAGCTGCAGCCATGGTTGGAGCTGTTGGAGCGGCGGGTAGGAGGGGTCCGGGATGTTAAACTCGGGGACGGTCCATGCCTCAGCATTAGGGTTAAGGCTAGTGGTCGTGGGGGGTTCCTGAAAGCAAACCACACAACAATCCTAAATTCTTTAAAGGAGAGGAACAGAGGAAACTGGGAAAAATGTAGTTATTATGGTTATATTAGAGTCAAATTTTGATTTTGGAAGGGCTCATTATTCCTGCATAAAGGCTGTTTAACCAGTCCTCCAAAAAACAACACACCATAAATTGGCATACAATCACTCCACTGGAACAAAGCACTACCATACTGATACTAAGCTTTTGGATACTGACCTGCACTTAACTAACAACACTGAAGCTAATATGGAGTTGTTTACCTGGAGAAACTCTAATCTAAGCTGGTCTGAGGAGATAACATATCTCATCAAGACATCCCAAAATCTGATATTATGGTGTAAAATTTTGATTAATGGTTTCAAAAGACTCTGAAGGTAGGCAATGTATTTGAGGAGAATGTTAAATAACTTCACTTTTTTTTTTAATTAAATGGCAAAATATTCCCTGTATTTTCTTAGTCAAGCCACCATGAGCTGAAAGGCTTGTGAAAATAGAAAACAAAGTAATGAACTCCATAAACACTCTGACTTTGATCAATACTCTTTGAGTGACATAATATTAGAGACTGCATTCATAGCTGTTTTGTGCAAAAAAAAACAAAAAACCATTGAGATCATTTTTAATGCAATCTCTTATATAATTTTTCTTAAGGAGAAATTTCTTTTTGGTTTTTGAAATGTTCAATCTCAGGTCCCTCCACCTTGCATAAACAGATTCAGAAACATCTTTCCTTCATTCTTGGACTCAGATCCATCCTCCCACCTGTTGAGTGCAGTCTGTGTGCCAGTCCCACACGCAGGATCCCTGAGGCATCACCGTGCTGTACGGGTACGCTCCCAGCAGAGCCATGGAGGGCTGCAGCTCTGACACGGCGGCTGGGATGTTCTCCGCGTCGCTCTCCTCTTTGCCGCCGTCCCTCCCTGACTCGGCCGTCCCCTGAGCCCAGCCCTCGCAGCTCTCCTCCAGACCCAGCTTGATCCACTGGTGGGGGTAGAGTCGGCACGCGGTGGAGTCCGCGTCCTCTCCCAGCAGCTCCGACACCATCTCCCTCATCCCTCCCTCTTTCTCACTGTCTCCCTCCTCTGCAGCAGCCGGCAGCGCGCCGTCCAGAAAGTGGATCTCGTAGGATGGGGTGGAGGCGTAAACATCGATCTGATCGGGGTCCACTGATACCAGGGTGGGACCATCTTGGCAGTCCAGAACTGAGAAGTCATAAGGGATTGTAAAAGAGTTTTTGACATCAACACTTTGGGACGGCGTCTCAGTTCCTACAATATATGAAGACGCTGACTGAAGCTGGCTGTCCGATGCAGGGTTCTCCAATAGTGATGTGTGCTGCTTTGTCTCATTAGTTTCTTCAAAGTTCCTCTCATTGAAAACACTTTCAGGTTGAAGAGAAGTGTCTGGTGTGGCAGGGGGAGATATTCCTGGAGGTTCAAGGTCATCCTGAACTGGAATCAAAACGAGCTGACCTGTAGCGGTCTTCTCTTCTGCTTCTTCGGGTGTAACACAGAACACTTTCTGCGGTGGATTTGTCTCATCGGGAGTTTCAGACTCAGATATTCCTTCAGAGAGCGAAGAGAAGGATGAGGAGGAGGGGGGAGTAATGGAGACTGTGAGAGGAAGCACACTGTGAGCAGGAGGAGGATGCACGAGAGGCGACTGGCTTGATTCCTGGATGAAGCTCTCAGGTTGCTCCGAGCTCTCGGGTGTGACTCTTGGATTTACAAACACATGGTCGTCGCAGGGCTCAGGCAGCACGTCACGTGATTCATCAGCTGATTCTCGGTAAGAAACATCTTGACATGTTTCGGGTGGGAAAAGTGGAGCATCTTCCTTTACAGCAGGCTGACACTGATGGTTCATTTCAGCTGGTGGCTTTTCAACAAGCTGACTGTCGCCCTCACTCATGAGGACTTCCTGAGGATGCTCAGCTGATTCAGTGTCCACATCAGAACTGTGGATCAGTTTGTCAGAAACAAACTGTGACTGATGGAATGGCTGCTCCTGATTAGTGGGTTTCGTGGAGTTAAATTCAAATATTGAACCATCCAAATCCACACTGATCTCCTGTGGGTGAAACATGGCTTTGGTTGAATATGAGAGAGGTGTTGACTGTTTGTGCCAGGAGTGAGCGATGAGCTCAGCAGAGAGCGAGGACACAGTGGAGAAGGTGGAGATAGAGGACACCTGGTTGAGGATGGTTTCTGCTGCGCCGCTGTGGCTGCTGCAGACGCTCACAGGGTTGGCATCACTCTGTTCTCCAGGCAGAGCCAGAGCATCGTCCTCCCTGTGGGGCTGTGACAAACCCGAGGCACTCAGCTCAGCGGCTTCAGGAAGTGATTCTGATCTTGACACGTCCTGATCTGCTCTCGTGTCGGACTGATGCAGTTGACTGAAGTCGGAATTCACATTGTGATCTTTCTCCTGGAGGTCGACAGCTCCTCCTTCCTCAACTTTGTTAGCATCCCTGCAGTCCTCCAAATACACAATACCTTCCTTTGTGCACAACCCGCTCTCAGTTGCATTACTTACACAAACATTGCACTGATCTGCAGATACTTTCTCACCTGATGCCTTCACTGCGTCGCCCTCTGAACACTCACTCTGCTCCTCCACACTTTGTTCACTGTGTGATATCACTGAGAATACAACATCAGGACCGCAACCACATCTGTCTTCAAATTCCTGGATTTCAACTACTTCAGTCTGAGAGTCATCTCCAGCTGACTCTTGGGGCTCTCCACAGGACAGGGAATCAGACCTGGGTTCCAGGGGTGGGGTGTGTGCGGCAGGCGGTGGTGAGGTGGTTTGCTCTGCTGGAAGTAAATTCTCGGTGGATTCCTGTGAATATTCGGCTGCGGGACGCTGCATTGAAGCTGCTTGCTCGACCTGTGACCCACTGGTCACGTGAGACTCCAGGAACTGTGTGTAGTCGCAGAATGTCTCCGTCTCCGCATGCGATTGGCTGGAGGCCGGCGGCTCGGCGGTGCGACACGCAGCAGCTGTTTCTGCTTCGGCTCCTTGCACCTGCTGTGCGGCTCCAGCTGTTTCAGACTGAGCGTGCTCGTGGTCGTGTTCAAGGTCATCTGCGTCGATCGGGCAAATGCTGTAGAATTCTTGGGTCCTTGTTCCTGAAACTTGACAGAGCGTTGTCGTGACGACACAAGCCTCCTCGCCATCCTCCTCCTTGTACTGCGCGCTGGTCGAATCCTGCTTTGTGACGCTGACCGGGTCACATGACGGCTCGCTCGTTTTGACTTTGGGGGAAGACTGTAGCCTGGCAGGAGCCAACCAACTTTCCTCCGGCGTGAGGCTCTTCTGCTCCTCTGCAGGTTGATTAAACCACAAAGCCCTGAGTGCGGCGTTATCTATAATCTTCTGTTTGACCGCATTCTGAGTGGACACCTCCATGTAGGGAAGCGACCCGCAGCTGGGGCCGGCAGTGCCCGTCACACCTGCCACTGTGTCTGGGTTTGTCTGTGTGTTTGTGATAATAATATCCTCGTTCTTCCGGTCGGTGCTCGCTGCCTGGAGAGCCTGCGTGCTGCTGTCCACGCCGGCCATGGCCACCCCTGTCCGTACTTTGTTATCCAGTTCTGGGCAGCTGTGCTCAGTTGGTGGAGGTTTCTTTGGGGCCGGTACGTCCAGGACACACTTGTCCTCCTCCTCCTCCTCCTCCTCGAGGCACACATGTTGAGCCACAGCTGCGGCGTGCTGCCTGACCCGCTCTGTCACATCATTCAGCCCATCGTGGTGCGGAGGCTCTAACAGACCGCTCCTCTCGGTCTGCAGGCCGGGGTTGGGCTCCTTACTAAAGCAGCACCCCATCTTCTCAAGCCTGGAGAGGGAATAAAACAAGAGACTGCTATGGCCACGCGCAGCAAGAGCCTACACAACACAAGACAGAATCATGAGCAGCTCCTCACGCTGCCTCAGCCACATGCAGAAAGAGGAACGACACTCTGCTGCCCCCAGCTTGGTCCCCCTCCTCCACCTTCCCTCCCCGACAGCCCCCCTGCCCCGAAATAGCAAATGTGAAGGAGCTCACATGTTCCTGCCACTCAGCAGTGGGCTGCTCCCTGCTTCATGTGTGTGGATGCATGTGGGAGCCCTAGTTAGGCTACAGTTTGAGAGGGGTCGTCACATGGCCGGGTGGCGTCCAATCAGAGAGCGGGGCCGTGACAGCGTCCACCCCTCCCACCATTCACTGCTCCTCTCCCTCTCACTTACCTCAGGCTTGCCCACACACTGCTTGAGTTCCCCCTCCAAACCTCCGCCATGCGTCTCCTTTCAAGGCACTGTCACTCCGCGGTAGGTGTATGAACGGTGTAGAAGCGTGTGTGCAGTACCTGGCTGGAGCAGTCGTACGGCGGAACGGTCTCTCCAAGTGTTAGCTGCACCTGTAGGTCCGCTGGGTAAAGTGGATCCTGCTCTGACGTCATGTGATTCGGCTGGACGGGTCAAGTGCTGCTGCTGTCGACGGTCACCGAGGAGACCGGAGGAGGCAGTGGGCACAGAGAAGGAAATGAGTCACAACAGCAGCTGGCATGATGGAAACAACCCCGTCAGTCCGTGTGGACGACAAGTGCAAAGTGCTGCAGAGCAAACAAGTCATAATGTGTTTATAGCACACACAGATGTTCACTGAGGTCCATCTTGTTGCATCAGTTACAATCAAAACTCACAAAACATGAAAATACCCCTCCATGTGGTTGGTTAAGCAAATCAAACAAAATATTTTTAATGTATTTATTATCTCTTTTGTGTTTTCATAACTTAATTTTTTTCCATCAGTTTTTTTTAATTGTATCTGACAAAGTTGTACACTAGAACCACAGATATCATAATATAAAACTAATAAAAGAGATTTTCCAAGACTGTATTCATTTATTAATTTATTAAGGTCACATTGCATCTCTTTCTGTTACAGTTGCGTGTTCTTGTCCTCACATTTTTATCTATTTACAGTCACTTTATAGTTTTTTGTGGTCCTTGTGGTCACTTTTCATGTCTTTTTAGTGATTTTGATCACAATTGTAGTAACTTTAGTTATCCCTGTGGTCCTCTCAGTGTTCTGTGATCATTTCAAAGCCATTTTTGGTTTTAATTATGCATCTCTTTGGGTAAAATTCTGTCTTCCTCTTTTGTCAATTTACAGTCGTTCTGCAGTATCTGTGGTCATTTAATGGTCACATTCAGTGAGTTGCACATCTTTTGTGGTCACTTCTTATCTCTTTCTGCTATTGATTTTGTCAATTTACTATCATTTTGCAGTTTTTCTTTGGTAGCTTTGAAGCTGATGTATTAGCTAATGCACTCTGTAAATTGTAATGAAACAGTTATAGCCGTTTATTTGTTCATTAAACATACAGTGACAATAAATACTTCTACAAAAAAGTAATTTACACATTTATTTGACTGTTTTTGGACAGAACAAGCAACCCTAAGGTGTCCACGTGGACTAATTTCACCGTTTTATTAGTTAGGACTATATTACATCAATAAACTGCATATCATCGATTTTCGATTGAAAATGAAAGCACCTACCTTTGGTTAAGCCGTCTGGTGTCTAGTTCGCAACCACAGAAAGGTTAAACAACCCACATGTGAACGTAGAAAAGGGTTTAAAGTCGGAAATCTGAATTAAACTAGTAAAAAAAAAAACGCAGGGATGTGTTACCCCAAGTTGCAGTTAACTAAACCGAGTAACGTCCTGAAGATGCTAACGGTCAAATGCTAACAGACGGTGTATTGGAGGGTTTTGTTTTTTTTTTTTTGTTCCGGAGTTTTGCAGTACCGTTAATTCTACTCACTTTAGGTTGTTCTGTATTAAATGTGACGCCTGAACTCACCTGTGAACTTCTTTATCCCTTAATGTGCCTTTTCTCAGTTTCAACCTGTTCGCTCCTCACATGTACTAACGCCACAATGCCTGGTTAAAAAGTAACACTACTAATACCAGTTCTGCTACTTCTAATACTACTTCTAGTAATGATAAGAAATAAAAATAAGCTTCACAACTGAAAATCCCCGCCCTTGCCATTCTGCCTGTACCTCTGTGTTTCATTAGACGGTCTTCACCATGCTGCTTGGCAGTGTGCGAACTTCAGGCATAGCGCCCCCACGCTTCAATGGTGAGGACAAGTACTGCATGCAGGCCGGCATGAAATAGTGATGTGCAAATCATACATAAAAAAATGGCCTAATTCTGCATATGATCCATGATTATGATAATACAAAAATAGCAATAATTAAGGAAATACACAGGGGAAATAGCATTTTGCCGATATTTAGGCCTGTCCCCAAAATTTCACAAATCATGTTTTCAGGGGAGCTTAAGTCTCATTAACAGAGGCTCCCCCACAGTTCGCACCCTGCTGCTCGGATGTATTGTCAGATGTGTGCAAGTAGATGTAATCATTTTGGATCTCTTTATGACCTTTGTGCATCTCATTGAGCTCATTCTGCAGCTTGACTTTGTTGGTATCGCTGCAATCATTTTGCAGCTTTTTATTGGCCTGGTGCATTTCTCTCTGGCAATTTCACATATCTTGTATGTTTTATTCAGTATTGTGTGGTAATTTTGCATCTCCATATTGGCTTTGTATGTTTTTTTTTTAATCATTTTGCATGTCTTTATCTCTTTTGTACTCATTTTCCTTTATTTGAAATCATTTTGGATCTTTTAAACAACTTTGTGGATCTTCTGAAGGCATTGCTTCTGCGTCTCTTAATCGCCATATCACGACCAGTCTCTTTTATATCTGTCTGTGTTGTTACAATACATTTGCTGCTGTGAGCTTTCTACTTGTTTTCTCCATTTTTTGGGTCATTTCTGTCTGGTGATGTTGCATGTATTCATGGTCCGTTGATTGTTTTTTACCTTTCATTGGCTTACACACACACACACACACACACACACACACACACACACACACATTCAGTTCAGACTCTGTTCAGATTGCAATCACTATGGGATTTTTTAATATCAAGTGATTCATGTGCAGAACAATATCCCCACTCCTGCTTCAGTGACTTCAACAGTTGCATGAAATCAAAAGTACCTTCTGATGATCATGATCATAATTTCATAAGAAATTCATTAAATAAAATGAGCTTGAGCCTTCATTGCTCATGAGCGTCTGTGCTGGGTTTCAGAGCTCCGCCTCCCTCCAGCATTAACATCCTCCCTCTACGCTGTGAGGAAGGTGATCAACGATGAAGATGGAGCTTCTGGGGATAATAAAAGGTTACAAACACACTGAATGAGAAATTTCAAAAGAATTTTAAAATCACAGACACTCTGATATTTCACAATGCTTCACTCATAGAGATGATGATTTGTCCCTGTGATATAGATTCTCTGTTTTATTTGAAGTTATGGTCTCAAGTGCTTGTGGTCTCTTTTGATTATGATCATTTCGGCATTTCAGTGCAGTTATCTTGCATCACTTCATGGTTGTATTGCATCTCTTCTTGGCTCTTTGCTATGTTTGTGGTGTTACTGTATGAGGAACAAAAAATGACATATGTCATGACATGTGTAAATGACAGAATGAATGAAAGAATAACAATTTTTTTGATATTTCAACAAATCTTCATTTAATTTTTATATTTCTTATTTTGTGTTTAACTTCTCCACATTCATATACTTATTATCACATTTATTTCTGTAAGTGTAAATTATATAAAAAGGCCTTTTTATAAGCCATTATTATAAATTTGTTGTAATAAATAGATACACTTTAAACATATTTTTCTGTCACAAAAGGGCTATTTCTGTTTATACTTTTATGTCTTTTAGCTTATCATCATTTATTTATTCACCTGTTTAGTTTGACCAGTTTGATAATGTCTTATTTTATCATCATTATATTTAAAAATCATTACATATTAATTTGTTCACAGGTCTATTTACTTGTTTATGTACACAATTATTTACTGACATTTGTCCACACTTATTTATTAATTTATTTGAATGATTAAAACGAAATAACTCGACTTCATCACGTTCCGTTTCCAAACTCCCAGTACCATTCCAAGGTTCATAGCTAGGTAAACAAAATACAAGAGGAAATACAGTTAACGTTCGTGAAAATACAGAAATACCCCTTTTCATTACCATTATTGAAATGATAATATTTGTATGTTTTTTTCTCTTTTTTTGAAACAACTGACTGTGTTTGTTCGTGGTTGTGTTTTTCTGGCTGCTTGTCATTTCTTTCATCACACAACCTTGCAGCACAGAGATGCATTTAGTGTGAGAGGTAGAAAAAAAAATAAAGACGTGTGTCCACGAGAGTCCTCTCAGACGTCCCAGCTGCTGAAACGGACTGGATCCAGAGAGAGAAGAGCCTCCACGGATCAGGAGTACAGGCTCCAGTAGATGGTGTTGAAGAGCAGGTAGGACAGCGGGAAGGCCAGCCGGGAGTACGAGTCGATCATGTAGCTGTTGCTGACCAGCAGGTCCACGTTCTCGCGCACCGACCGCTGCCGCCGCAGGCGCGTCCCCTCCGGGGGGCGCAGGTCCGGGCACTGGGAGGGCGTGGTGAGGGGCTCGGTGGTCAGGGTGGGCGCCATCGAGTTGAAGGGGGTCAGCTCCATCTCGTTGTCGTGGAAACAGCCGTCAAAGGCCATCGCCTGGCTGGCGTTGAAAGTGGACGGGATCTGGAGGAGGAAATCAAATATTCAGAGACGGAAAACTAAAAACTGTTCAATACATACAGCATCTATATACTGCATCCATCTGTAGAGCCTCTTCAGATGTGATATCTCAGTTTTTCCACGAGATGGCGCCAGTATCGAGCGGCTGTGTGTTCTGCTGCTCCTGACTGATGCCTCTGTGTGCAGTGATGATCTGTGCCTGACCTTCCCCCTCTTCATCTTCCTCATCTCCTCCAGCGTGGTGCAGTAGTTCACGGCCGCGTACTCGATGACAGACAGGAAGACGAACAGGAAGCTGGTCCACAGGTAGATGTCCACAGCCTTCACGTAGGACACCTGGACAGCAAAGCCACACACAAACACATTTCCTCTTAGTTTTCTGTCCTCACACTATATTTCATCCTTGGTTCACACATAAATCCACATTCCTCATTCTCTTATAATATTGATCCCTTGATATGTTATTGTTCTCTGACCTGTGGCATCGAGGAGGACACTCCTGTGATGATGGTGGACATGGTGAGCACTGTGGTGATACCTGCAGACAGGGACATTGATTCTCAATCACTTTCAATTACACAGTTTCACTTCACTTTTTTAATCAATCAACAAATAAATTGATTGCATGAAACTCTTGGTTTACATCAGTGTTCGTTTCATTGCAGTAGTGCATTTTGCTAAAAAAAAAAAAAAAAAAAAGTGTTTGCATGCATAAAAGAAAAGCAAACAAATAAATAGAGAATTGTTTGGTGTGGGTTAGCAAAACCAAAAGTATAACATGATACACATGAATAGAAAAGAAAGAGAGAAAGAACATTTGCTGTTGTGTTGCAAATTTAGATTGTGAATTGTTAGGAAAAAGTGACTTCGGGCTGAAAACTTGGTTTGTTGACTTAACTAATCAAAATCAGTGCCGATGCTGAGATAATATGTGCTCAATATTTAAATTCTAACTGAATGGGACACAGAAACAAGAAACTGGTTCTAATATTTTATTGCTCTCATAATTGGGGACAAAATAAATAACCTGCTTGTATTTTGAGGGAATTCTGACACTCGCTGGCTAAATGCTGCTGAGTTCTCTTCTGTTTCGGGTGAGGCGAGTGCACGTGTTTACCCAGAGACACTCGGGCGGGAACGGCCCGGCGGTCGATCCAGAAGGAGACCCAGGAGAGGACGACCATCAGCATGGTGGGGAAGTAGGTCTGCAGCATGAAGAAGAAGATGTGCCGCCGCAGGATGAAGTTAATGAAGAGACGGTTGTACCAGCCTGAGGCGATGAAAGAAACACACCCTGAATCACAGCATCACACCCCAGAGCCTCATCTGAATATTTAAAAGCTCTATGTGATTTATATTTCTGTTTCACTGCCATCATATGACTCCCTTAAATCAATGCGCTTGTGTCATGTTTTGTTTTGTGAAGCAAAGTTTCTCGAAGGTTGCTGATTATATATTCAAGTTAAATGAGGTGAAATGATCAGAAGGAAGAAATACTTTCTCGAAGCAAACCCAATAATCTCAATGCTGAGCATGAAAATGTAATCAATTATAATATGATTGTTATCGATCACGTCTCATGAAGGTTTAAAACCAAGTCAGGGAAACGATTTTAGTCAACATTACATCATAATTTCAGAGCTCCCTGCAGGACTGTGAAGCTCTGGAACATTACACACACACACACACACACACACACACACACACACAACACACTACACTCCACAACACTGCCTTGTTTTCTAGTTTTAAAGCTTCATGACCTTCATGCAGCATCCCAGATTCATGGATTAACCATAAAATATGATATGAGTCATTTAAGTAGACACGATGTGATTATTCTTATACCAGACAATCAATGGTTTACTCTGTCTGCTTGGAAAATTACGTTAAAATGAGTTGGAGGTTTAAATTTAGCAGAACTTGGAATTCATGTTTATGTTCATGTCTAGAATGCACGTTGAGCCAGTAACTAGAGTTCAAACCAGAACTAAATTTAGCTGCAGCTCCAAATCCACCGGTTCGCTGTATCCCACCTCACCCAGACGTGAATCACTGGGGCTTGGGCCGCTTCCACACTGTACCGTTCACTCAAAGCTGAGTCACCCTCTAACATAACAGGCAGGGAAAACCAGACACGTGCACGGGGAGAACATGCAGACTCAGTACAGCAGGGGGTTCTGCTGCGCGGAACCCACCGGTGCTGCTGTAGAAAGCCAGGCCGCTGGAGGCGTGGAAATGCTCGATGAAGAACTGCGACAGGACGATCTCGTCTGTGCGCAGAGAGTCGTTCCCGTTCTTCCAGTACAGCATCAGGTCGTTCTCGTTATACGCATCTGAGAGGGAGGCGAGGAGGGAGAGGTTGTTAGTGTTTCTTGAATTCAACAGATTTATGAACTAATGACAGCTGGGACAAACTACTAACATGCAGCCAGCTTCTAGAAAGAGAAGCGAACTGCTGTTTAAACATGTCAATGAAAACCACAGCTGGAACGCAGAAATGTTACAGTATGTTTTATTTTCTTTACTGTATCACTATAATACATCATTCTTTTGTGTGTGTGTGTGTGTCTTACAGCTCTCCAGCTCCAGCGAACAGTTCTGTGTGTCCAGTGGGAAGCTGCTGAAATCCATTGAGCAGAGCGCTGTCACCGTGACCCTGAAATGCACACACAAACACACACACACACACACACGTCAAATGTGATTACCTGATTAACCAAACCAAAAAGGAAGCACAAACCCAAGACCCTCCACGTGCTGTCACCCTGCTCACAGATCGACCATAAACACCATAAAAGGAAACCAGAACACCCTCCAACCCCCGTTTCTTTCATTTCGCTCAATTTCAGGTGCGTTTTTATTGGCAAGACAAGTGAAATCCCCTCCCGGAGCCAGAGCGCAGTGAAGGAAATCAGAGGATAAACTGTGAAAACAGAAGCCATTCGGTTGGCAGAATACTGCACAACAATTCGCTCTGATCTGTCACACTGCACGTGATATGGAATATTTTGACTTCAATAACATATTTAGACTGCAAGTTCCTTTGGACTTACTGCGTTTAACGTCACACTGCCCTGACAACGGATTAGGTTAAGAGTCAAAGTCTGATTTGAGAAGCAGCAGATGTTATTCTGGTTGCTATCGTCTCTATAAACTGGACTGACTGAAGCAATGGCAGAGACAGGTCGACGCTGTAGCCTCGCTCTCAATCAGCTGATTTGTGTCAGTATCTTTTGCAATCCTAAAATAAAACCTCCTTGTGCAGCGTTGAAACCTTGACTGAACCACCTTTGGCTCTGTCCCATCGAATTCCACAACAGTACGACCCGGGATTCATCTGATCTGCCACAGGTTTTTTTTTTTTTTTTTTTTTTCCTGCAGCACAACCTGAAGGCCAAACTTACAGGGGAAGAAAAACCAAATGCATGTCATTAATCTGTATATTTTGTTATAAATATAAGTGTTATCTGGTCCGTATATATTTTAAATATATTTGCAATATCTGGTGTATTTTGGTGCAATGATTTTTTAATCCCATTCCACAAAAATATTTTGCAGAAAAGACTGAATCTATGACTTTATGACTGGAATACCTGTGCCTCCGCACAAAAACCTCCAGTTTTCACAGTCCAGATTTTCACTATTTAGACTGAGAAGCTCGACCCGACATTGCTCAGCTCCTCAAGTCCACAACGTGCAGCCTCGAGTCTCTGCCCACACGTTTTTAACCATGTTTTCCATTCTGGTTTTAGGTCAAACCACAAAGAGCTGAAGGACATCTATGAGCAGAGACAGGTCTACAGTTGTAGTTATAGTCAACAAAATTGAAGAACAAACTTGAAAATGGTTGGGAATCTCTTTCAAATAAACTTGCCATGCTTTCTATTTATTCTCAATTATATTGATGAACGTATAATTCTTTTTTATATTACATCTGCACATACTAATTTATATATTTCTGTGAATCTATGCAATGAATTGGTGTTGATTGGTCTATAGTTTTTTGTGTATTTGATCTGTATACGTTGCTTAATCTGTGAATGCCATTATATTGGTGTTTTTCCATGTATTTAATCTGTATATATTGGTGATTTGTGACATGTGACATTATAAATTCCTTATGTTTTGTGGCTACAGTAGGTTCTGATGCCTCCCGTTCAAGTCGCTGTGAGATGAGCTCATGGCCCCGCCCCCACCTGACGCTGTAGAGGATGTTCCCGTCGGGGTAGACCCGCAGCATGATGTTCTCCATGGTGGTGTCGTGGATGAAGGAGCGCTTGGAGTGGACGAAGAAGACGTCGGGGACCCAGATCTTCTTCACCAGCCGGGAGTCGAACGTCCTGCTCTGGTTGGTCCGGGACGGAAACGACAGCCGCTCGTCCTTCCAGTAGTGGCGCAGGTACAGAGTCATGGTGAAGTCCTGCACGGCGCAAACGCACAAAGACTTTTTTTAATCAGCAAGGATACGAGTGGCAGGTCTCTGCTTGTCATTGTACACAAAGAAAAAGCCATATTTTTGTCAAATGAATTGCATTTCAGTTTTTTGGGAATCCCATCTTGCTTGTGAAACTGAAAAGAGGAAGTTCTGAGAGACTCGTCATTTCAGGATTCAGTTGAGATTTCAGTGTGAAGTAATTACTCTTCCAAGTAACTTTTTTTTAGCGTCTGCAGTAGTAAGGACTTCCACAAAACAACTGCAAACTGCATAAATCAACCATAAAAAATAATATTTAAGGAAAGGAAGAGAACAGAAACAGCTTCTCTCACCTTTGCCTCAGTTATCTTTATAAAGCAGGTTTTTTTCTCATCTAATCAGTAAAACCTCACTAACCACTTCAATAAACATTGTTGTTTCTTTCCCCCTAACTAAAATAAATTTAGAGTTGATCAGACTTTTCTTTCTGCTTTCCAGCTATGCTTCCAACTCCGCTGTGGCATTCCACTCTTCGTTGTCTGGATATGTCTGCGAAGAATCTAAGCGGATCACTGGAGGACTGAAACGAGTCGGAGCAGCATTTTCTTGCACGAGCACTTCGCCGCAGCCCGAGGACGAACCGCATTCGCATTCCCGCCGCTCCACTCCAGGCCGCCGTGACAACACCGCCCTCCGCGCCGGCGACCACTCAGTGGAAGCACTTGGTGGTGTAAGTGGCGGGCTGGGTTTAAAGCGGCGCACTTCAGGGGTCACGAACCACACAAGAGAAGTGGTGGGAGGAGACCTCAGAACGGCCTCAGCTCTGACTTTCATCATCTCGAAGAGAGAGATTGAAATCCCTCTGAGGTGAAGTATTCACATATTTTTTTAATAATCTAAAACGATTTTTCTAAATCATAGTGTTACCACCAGACAAAGCTGGTTGTCTTTCTAGTTTGGAGGCAGAAACATTATCAAACTTTCACATGTAATTAAATAATTATTCTAGTTGCAGTAGTGAGTTCTGCTGTTTGGTTTCCGAGCTTTTCTCAGCTGATACCAGTGATCACACCTTCATGGATGTGGAGCAGACACTTTATTATCATGGTTTGTATTTAACAGCGTGATTAAAGAGTCAAGCGGTCGTTTCTCACCATGTTGACCTCGGAGATGCTGTCGATGCTCTCCACCTGCACGTCGATGCCCACGGGGATGGCTGAAGCTGAAACGGCCACAAGGGGTGTGACATTACACTTCAAAAACAACGATTTAGGCTGTTTACAGCAACAGTCAACACCTTTTTCATGTAGTGGAACAGCAGAAATGCACCCAAAGTTTGCCGTTATCACTTGGAAACACTGAATGTGTTCTTCAGTGTTTTTGTCCGGTGACCTGTCCAGGTGTTTCCTGCCTGAACCACACAACCACAACCTTGAAATAGGGCTAAAGCATAGGCGAGGATTGATGGTTTGTGTTTGTTTTGTTTTACAGATCCACAAACCTGACTCCAAAAGTAGTCTCATTAGTGAGTCTTGATTACGTTCCGCTTCGAGATGTCGAGAAGTCGAGTGTCTGTATTTGTTTGGAATAAATTCGGCACAAAAGGAAGGAGACGTCATTTCTGCGCCCAGTCCGAGTCCCCTCTATCAGATCTATTTCTTTAATCCCTTCATCTCTTCTGGCCCGCAAACCTCATTCTGGTTTGTGACATCCTCTGTCTTCGCCGCCGGCTCGCCGCAGCTGGCAGCGTCTGTCTGCGGCGCCCGCTCTCCTCCAGCCGCCTCATTAGCAGAATACGCTCGCTTCACCGCTAAACCTGAGAAACCTGATTTGTTCGTATAAACACAGAAGAAAAAAAGCACAAATCGCCTCTTGGAAAAAAAAAAAGGAAAAAAAAAAACTGAATCCCAAAAAGCAAACAAGCTCAAATCAAGGCTGCTCGATTTACACGACGCGATGCTCCAATTCCACACGGCAATCATGACCGGAGAACGTTTGGGAAGGAGTTTATTTCGTGGATCCCACATCTTAATATAGCATTGTTCCGTGGTCTTGTTCCTCTTTGCAAATTTGCTGGGTTAAATTTGGGCTTTATCCTCCACTGTGGCCAGCAGGAGAAGAAAAAGCCTCATTCCTGCCACGACCACAAGCATCAACAATGACTTCACCGCTGCGCTGGAGAGAGGAAAGTTCCTGTTTGACCAGACAGAAAGGTGAAAGTTGGACGGCGAGGGGAATGCTGGGAAGAAATCAGGTCTCAGCTGATGATGTCTGCATCTAAAATGGGTAAAATGTCAATGCTGTGCTCCATGGATCCATCTTCTAAACCGTGTCATCTACCTCAGAGGAGTGACCGACTGTTATACCTGGACAGGTCAACAGTCCTTCACAGGACAGACACAAACAGGACATTTAGACCCTTTAAGTGTTGTTGCGAAGCATTTAGAAGCTCTGAACACTGCGCTTTCTGAAAATGACTTATAGAGTTCAATTTTTAAATTGACAATGCAGATTCCGAGATTTCAACTTCAACAGTAAAGTGAACATTTACTACACCATCGTCTGCATACATGGACACCTTTTTTTTTATAGTGTATATAATGCTTATACTGGGTGGCTTGAATGTTTTTCGGCAGTGACGGTCTGTATGTGTGTTTATTTCCTACATGCACTGCGTTAGCATTGCCTGCTGTCACGCTGTCTGGCTAATGGAAGAAACCGTTAGCACAAGGTGACAAATCTCCCTCTCTCCTTGCCTTGCTCAGTGACCTGACATTTAGCTTTAGCATGATCTGAAGTTGTTGTCAGTCCTCAATTCGGTGGCAACACAAAAGATTTAGGTCGACATAACATTAGCATTAGCATTAGCCTGTATCCACAGCTGCTGTGATTTGGAATCAAGTGGAAGAAACACATAATTGGTTCCAACCAGGGTTCCGGAATCATGGTTTGCTCTGAATTTAGAAAAAATGTAACGCACTAAAGCTTTTGTTCACTATAAAACTCAAAGACTGGGCGTTCATGAGAGCATAAGTGCTCTTTTCCTTTAGATGTGCAACTCACTGAAACCATGTCTGCTGGTCGAGCAAATATAAACACCGGTGGCACACATGTGGGTTAGTCTGTGACCTCCGTCTGGACGTGGTTTACCAGCCCGCATTCCCGTTTTCACCCTGAAAGCAGGGAAAATCGTTCCCCCCGAGGTGTCTGAGTGAGCTTTGTGTGTGTGAAGTGTGTTAGTTCCTCTTTACTCAGCAGCTCAGTAAAGACTTTATTTTGTGTCGCTGATGTGACGGCCAGAGCCATAAAGCTCCAGTTGGACTCCGGCTTTTGTCCCCGGCTGACTCGTTAAAAACCACCAGCGGCGCAGCCTCAACATTTAAGTGTCACCACGGCAACGAGAGCAGCCAGTGGGAAAAACCTGAGACAGAAGGTCAGCGTCTCTCCTGAACGATCGGAAGACACGAGGGAAGAGCTGTCTGCATGCTGGTACTGCAGATTACCTCGGCTGTTTTGCTGCAGCTTCCTCTCGTTGTCAGTTCATCAGTTTGTTCATTTCAGGAATTACAGAGCATCTTTCTACAATGTGTTTCTTGAAGATGTTAATCGAGAATTCCAGGCAATTTAGAGGCTTTATTTTTTAACTGTAATTAAAATACAATGTCATTTTAACCACTTTTTCACTTTCTGAAAGCTTTTTATTGCATGTGTGACTTTAAATGAACCTCTTATACCTGATGAATTAATAGCAGCAGTCCTGGATTTACAGATTACTGCCGCTAAACTCTTGTACAAGACCAATGAACTGAGTAGAAATCCGGGAAAAACCGCCTCAGGGGGCCTCAGTGTTTCAGCAAAGTCATTATTAATGGTATTTTCTAAATGAAAGTCACCAGATCTGATCATTCTGTCACAAATAGGATTATTTCTCCTCACAAGGCTTCGAAATGCTGTAAAAGTTGAGTGATTTTGTTGCTGTGGTTGTTTCTGATTTCTAAATCCTCCTCTGGGCAAAGCTACAACATCTCAGTTATTGAGCTGCTGTCGATTTAACTTGACAACACATGTAAATCTCTTCTGGAGCAGCTTTAAGGCCATGTCTTTTTTTTTTTTTTTTTTTGGTTCCAAATGTTCACTCAGTATTTTAGAATGAGTGGTTTAATCCCTGAAGGCCGGCAAAGCCACAGACAGATCAATTCATGCAGTCAGAACAAGTCAGTGCAACAACCGTGTGTCACAGGAATTTGATGAAAAGCTGGCAAAAATCCCACATCTTTCATATTTTATTATCTCAAAATTTCCTCCAAAAATACAAAGATTTATCTTTATTTGATAATCTGATATGATCAGAGGCCCAAATATGACTTTTTGGATGTATTTAAGTGTAAATTTGAAAATGAACACATATAACTTGCACTAGTTTTATGTGCACAGTTCACATTGCGAAATATACACTGTCAAAAGTTACAAAAACAAATGCGTCAATGCAATGGCCGCTGGCAGCAGACTGAGTGACATTTTCAGTGTTTGTTTTCACGACCTTCAAAATAACGCAGAAAATCTGTGGGTTTCCTCACACTCGCAGTCGGTCCTATGCGCTTTACATCAGAGCTAACCTTCAAGGAAACCTCACAGAATGCATTTTCTCTCTGACTCACCGCCAACGTCACTAAATCGGTCAGAAACTCAAAGGAGCCTGTTGCTGTGTTCACTGCCTGTACCCAGAAAAACCAACACTGGAGCTTTAATTAAAAGTGAGTTTCTCAAAGTTCCTCCTGCATGTACGTATGTAAGAAAAACTTCTGTATAACACGTTGCATGCAGGGTAGTGCAGTTCTATGTGTTTCACTTCATTCATAGTTATAAGACTAGATTGTAAATATTTAATTAGAAAGTAAAGATATGATGATTTATCAAAATAGAAAAAAAGAAAGTGGATTAAAAACACCCCCAAATAAACAATCAAACAAGTTAAAATTAAAAAAATAAACATATTAAAGAGTTCAATACAAATACAATACATAGGAAATGTGAAGCTGAAATAAAATGAAAGGATGAAACTCAAATTAAGATAGAGTTTCAGAAAAAATATTAAGCAAATGTATTTAGTCTGGGCAAAAGTTATAAAACAATTCAACAATTAATACGAGAAACAGATGCTAAAAGCAAAACTGGACTAAAAAATTTGAAAAATATTTTTTCTTCAACTGTTTTAGGTTATAATAAAATGACAGAAAAAAATGACTTTTCTGATAAAAGTGAGATTTTTAGCAGAACAATAGATCAGGATGTTTTAGAGAATTTTTCTTTAATTAAGTTGGTGCATACAATTTCAGTCAGCGATTCACCTTCGAACAGGCATCAATGAGCTATTTTTAAGATTTAATCATGTTTTTTTTTTTAAGACCAAATCCAACAAGTGACAAACAAAAAGTATGATTTAACAACGGCCGAGTTCTCCATTTCTAAATGTGCCAATGACAAAGTTAAAGCAGAATTAAACAGTAAAAGCGTCTGCATTATTCACGTTCAGTGCCAATAAAACACGTCTTTAGTAAACAGGAGTTTAGTGGAACAATAACTATGATTGTGGGTGATTACTTTATTTTACATTTGCAGCCACACAGTCGAACTTCGACAGGCAGGTCTGAACACAGAACAGGAAGTGTTTCTATGTGAGGAGAGCTGAGCCGAGCGGCGTCAGCGACAAGTCCGTACCAGCTCCACTCTGCGTGAGGATCCTCGACTGCACAGGTAACGACACATACAGGAGCTACCTGCACCCCAGCCAAGCTTCTTCTTTCATTCTTTTTTTTTTTTTCATTTCTTTTATGGAAGCAATAAATTTGTCGTTCGTCACCTGAAACTGGGCCGACTGAGGTCGGCCGCGAGGCTCCGCGGCCAAAACGCCGCGCTGATTATCCAGGCGCAATCCAGAGCCAGCTGGTGAACGAGTTACAAGCATCTGGCACGGCGGCGGGCAGAGCCGGTGGGAGGAGGTTCAACGCCAAGCTTAAACCTTCCGGGGGGGGGGGGGGGGGGGGGGTTAATTTTCGATTTATAGACGTCCTTTAAAGGTTGACCTGGATGTATGAGAGCTGCATGTGCAGGAAGTAACAAGAAATGTCACAGAGAGTATTTCTGGAGGGTGAAGTGACCCTGAAGGCATCTGAGGAGGAGGCGGAGGAGGGGGGGGGGGGGGGGGGGGGGGGGGGGGGGGTTGGTTTTGAGTCCTCAGGCGTCTTGAGTCACAACAGCTATATGCTTATCTACGGATGGGAGGAAGACGCACAGATTTCCCTCGCTGTGAAATTACAGTGCGTGGAAATGCCACAGGGCAGCGGAGGGCAGAGAGTGGCGGCTTTGTTTTCTCCACCCTGAGCGACGGGCCGGACCGCAGAGACGCCGCCCGGCCCAGAAAGGGACAATCGGCGGCAGCAATGAGGCCGATCGAAGCCAGAGCGTGTGCAAAAAAAATGCTTTGTTTCAAAGATTTACAGCGAAAATCAATCACAACATGTGAAAGTCTTCAAAGGTTCAAGTGACGCTGCAAACTGAAGGTTCGCTTTAAGGTTCGCGACTGATGGCAGCTTTCAAAGAGAAGAAGAGTCCAGTTTAGTGGAGGTTAAAACCGGGAACAATCAGAGGAAGAGACGGACGCAGGCAGAAGAAAGACGGTATTGTCCTCCGTTTCAAAAACTTCCAACGGCTGTTTACGTTTTCACGAAGAGCCGCCGCGTGCGAGCTGACAAATAAAGCAAGAGTGAATATCGAGGAAGGAAAGCCTCTTAGAACCTCTCCGGGATCGGGAGGAGGCACAGAAGACAGCTGACTTATTCCTGTGACCTGAGGACGACTTCACATTGTGTTCCTTCATCAATGGCACCATTTTAGTTAAATCGGAGATGTTAACAAATTCTAATTATTCATATCAAGTAAAAGTAAGTAAAAAGTAATGTACATAGTTTTCAATTTATTGAATAGTAAGAAAATGAAGGAAAAAAACACAGGAGAAACTGTGAATTTCTGTATTTATGAGTTCAGTGAAAGGCTTTGAGATCTCAGTTTGAGTTGTTAGTATCAATATTTGGAGCCACCAACAACTCAGGTGGAGAACAGTGAGCAATAACAGCGTGAGCAGAGCCGGCGACTTAATTCCGAAGAAACTGTCTTGAGATAATTTGGGACTGTTTAGGATTCGAGGCAACAGGCGATCAACAAAACAGGCCGCCTGGCAGACGTGCCGTGGAGTCGTCGCTACGAGAAGAGACAACACAACAAGTTCTCAAAAGCAGGTCCACGTGATTCAACTTTTGAGAGCGGTGCGGCAAAACTGAACTCTGGGCTCCTTGTGTTGACGCTCCTGCGCGGTCTGCACAGTTCAAACGTTCAGTGAGAACTAGTTAGGACCTGGAACTAAGTTCTCAAATCCCTTTAACCTTCTAGAGAAACCTCAGTGGAATTCTGCCAGGGGAATTCTGAGCTTTTAATGCTAAAGTACATGACTTTTCTGTGCTCTGAGATGTCATACTGTTAAAAATACTGTGTCATCGGATTATAAGCCTCTTTCATGTCTCATTGATTCATGGAAAAAAAAGGAAAAAAATGCAGAGTAACAATAATGATTTCTGATCTGGTTTTAATGTGAGCACAGAAAGCATATAATAAACTATTATTGTAGATAAGAGGGTTTTTTCTTTGTACATTGATATGATTTTAATCCGCAGTTCTCATGGAGCAGACATCTGCCGCTCTGCTGCGCCTCCACCACTGCACTGTGACGCCACAGACAACCAGCGTCTTTACTGCAGACGCCAGTCAGTTTCCCACCCCTCCATCTGCTCCAGACCTGGAATATAATCCAGATTAATGCACACGAATCCCCCCGACTCACACAATAACTTTCCCTACACACACACACACATTTTACTTACCAATTTTTTTGCAGGCACACACACACACATACGCAATCACGTCTGAGTGGGCACACAGAGTTCCGCCGTATCTCAAATGCATTAATGCCCACACATACACACACACAACCATACGCGCGCGCGCGTACACACACACATACTCGTGCTGCATCACAATGGTGTAATCTGGGTCAGAGATGGAGATTTTTTTTTTTTTTTTTTTTTTAGATTGACACATCCGTTGTCTGGGTGACCCAGTGCCCATCATCACATCGCCACGGCGACATCATCAGCGTGGGACGAGGAGCGATTTTAGACCGTGTGTGAGTGGATTAAATAATCTGGATTGAGAAGGAGGGGCGGGGGGTCGAAACATGCTTGCATGGCTGTGTGTCAATATGAGTCTGTACATCGGATCCATCTCAGTCTTGCACTTGTCTGAAGTAAAACAGAAAACACGTCATTTTTGAGTCTAGAAAGTTACTTTTAGTGCCATTTAGACCTTTTTCTTTCTCGTCTCTTATTCCACATTTTCTGACAGACATTTCTTTCAGTTATAGTTTGCATTTTATTCCAAATCACGTCTGTTTTCACTGACTACTTTTTGTAGTGTCGTCGTGTGTGTGTGTCGATGTGTGTACGGCGTCGAACCTCCAAAGCCCGGCCTCATGGCGAAGTCGTGCTCCTCGATCTTCAGCAGCTGTTCGCTCTTTATCAGCAGCGTTTTGGTGCTGTCCTGCCTCTTCAGCTTATAGTCGATGCGTCTGCAGAAGCAACACACACTGGATTAACGCAAATCTGCTTCACAGAAGGGACGATGGAACTGTCTCGAAATGCATTTATCACTTCACTATCAACACTTGCTGTCTTCTAAGCGATTTAACTATAATCTTAAAAGGTACCTTTGTCACATCAGTGTATTTAAGTGCATGTTTTCACTTTACCGTTGAAGTAAACAGTTTGAAAAGCTCATTCTAAAGGCTGTGATCACAGACAATGTCTGATTTTCTCTTCCCCTAACGGCTACGCTCCCCGCTTCTCCGCAGCTCGCCCTCATCCTGCCAAAACCATAACCTTAATCAAAGGCGTGGCTCGGCTCCACGAACGAATAACGCACGTGCGCGCGCACACACGTGTGCGCAAAGCATTTCGTTTACTGTGACAGAAACAGGCTGATGCCGGATTGAAACGATACGGTCTGAACAGGGAACGAAAACAAAAAGAACAGAAACGGGTCAGACTAAACAGACGAAACGACGAACGATCAGGGAATCACTGCAGCGTCACACAAGAGAGACCTTCGAGTAACGACAACCAGACACAACTTGACACAAAGACAAATGACTCCAACCAATCATCTAAATACACACACAAACACACACGCTCACTTGTGGGTCTGGTATTGTCTGAGGTCACCAAATAATTTGAGCCAAATCCCATTCCCATAATCCCTTAAATTAACCTTGAACCACACACGTCACAATCTCCCCAAACAATCCCAATTTATCACTAATCTCCACCCTCCAGCTAATTTCATTATGTGAGCCGACACGGGGACAGACGGGACGTCCAACACACTGCTCAGGTCCACAAAGACAAATACCTGAAAAAATAAAAAAGAACACGGGGGACGAGAAGTCTTCAGATTGAATTTGAAGCATTTTGCAAGTGATGACATTTATGTTCGTTGGAACAATATTATTATTCTATATTATTGCTCCAAAACAAAAAAAGGAGATGGAAAAGATTCCTATTCAGTTACCACTCAACTGCATTCATCTCTTTGTTTTGTGTGACTTTTTTATTTCCATCGTTGCAGTTTTGAACCTATTCTTTCTTAATCTGAAAATGTTTGTCATGGTTTTGAATCTGTTATTGTTGTTTAGAACATTTTCGTATTTTATATTTTTTAATTTATTTTTTGCTGTTTCGGTTCTCTTGTGTTTCATTTTAAACTTTTTGATGTTTTGAACTGTTTTGCTGTCATATCTTGTTTTTTTGTAAAACTGTCGATTACTGTTCTTTGCTTCTTTGTCTTCATTTTGTGGACTTTTGGTCAATTTTATCTCTAATTAATTTTTAATTTTTTAGCTGTTTTTGTCATCTTGCCCCTCTGTGATTTCATCTTAAATCTCTTCCTTGTTGTATTTCTCCATTTTTGTTTATTATCCTTTATCATTTTTGCATTTTTTACTCTCTTTTTTATGTGATTGTTGTTTTCTCACTCTATTTTTTGTCATTTCGTGCCCTTTTGTTGTTATGTCTCTCTTTCCCTATAGTGTATCTTTTATTTAACTACCAAGTATAAACTTGTTTTCCCAACCACCACTACAGATTTAAAATAGAATAGAAGTTGTGTGCTCTGCATATTAAAAAGCTAAAAAAGCTGAAGGCAGGCTCCGTCAGCAACAGCAGCAGCAGCAGCACAGTTCCAGTTTTTCATCTGTTTTATCTCTTGTCATCAGCTTGAGTGCATCCACCTGTCTTCAATAAACACTTTGTCTGAGTAAGTTTGCAGTTGGGTGGAGCGAACACACAACCAAGGGACGGTCACATCCACATGATCCCTCCTGTAGTCAAAAGGTAAATTAACTTTATATATCCAGTGCACGTTACTGCTTCTCGCACTTTGATGAAACTCCGTATTGTTCGCCTTCCAAGCTGCAATCTGACTGATTCTAATCCCCGTTGTTTCTGCTCTACACTTCATCGTGATCTCCTCCCATGGAGGGGTTGGGCGGTGACTTGTGGATCAAGGTTATGTCGCCGTGGAGTCGGTGGGACAGGCGCCCGTCAGCCGCAAGCCACGCAGAGCGCTTGTGTTTGGAGCGGAGCCAGGGTTCTGTTATCGGCTGGAGGGACAGTAAAATCCGACGCTCATAACAGCGACAGGGGAATTCAGATAGCCATCAGAATTACATGCTTCAATAAAAATAAATTACAAAACAAACTGTGCCTTGCCAAGTCGTATTAATAGGCTATCAGTGAGTTTCCATGGCTGGGTCTCTATCTGCGCTGAACTGAAGCTGCTTTTATTTATTCTGGAAACTATTAAAAAACTCACAGCATGGTTTTAGAGCACCTGATGCTTCTTCTTCTTCTTTTTTTTTTTTAACTGTTGTGGTTTTATAATGCAATAGGAATTTACCAATCAATGAAACCAAGCAGCTTTTATACGTAAAACTTTAAAAAGACAAGCAAAAAAATATTAGTTAATATTTCAACGAAAATAGATTTTTTACCCGTGTTTTGGCTCATTTCATTCTTATTGATGTGTGTGCCAAAGGTCATCCAGGCTGTGGAGTTACAGGAACCGTGGCGTGGCCCTTCATCGTGTAATCATGAAGTAATAAATGTGCGGAGGTGACTTTCTGCTCACCGTGGGGTTTTATCTGAAAGTGGGAAGTGGGACCTGAGAAACTTCTCTGGAAGTGAAGCGCCACAAACTTGAAACGTCACCTTCTGCTGTCGGTCTGATTCTGGGTAATCACCTGATTTCTCCTCACTTCACCACACGTAGGCACTGATCGACACACGTAGATGCGTGGAGGCTGATTTACTAACATATGAGTCACACAGAGAGTCGAGGATCGTGCAGAATACTGAGAAGAGTTGATGCCAGAGTTTGATGATTTGACCAAATCCAATGTGATTTACAGTCTTTGCATTTGCAAATTATGATGTGAAAAGTCTGAAAAGTGAATATGTGCATAAAAACAAGTAGATTAACCTTAAGCTTTTTACAAAAAGTTTGAAAATATTATGTTTTGCTATTTTTAAAGTGTAAATGGAAAAGAGTATACTGTGAATGGGCATTTTAAACAGATCTTTATGAGTGTTTTCTGTGTCATTTGTCAAGTTTCTTCGTGAAAAAATAGCCAAAGATATCAAGCAGACAACTGTGCTTTCTCTGTGAATTTAATTTCTTCAATCGTTTCGGATGGTTAGTCATTCCATGCAAGTTTCCTAATGTACAAATAAAAAGCCAGGTTGAAAAAGTGATTTGTCTTAATGAAGGCACTTTAAAAAAAAAAAAAAAGGGAATTTAGAGAAAATACACAAAGAAAGCAAAGAAAGAACATACAATCTGAGTATAATTGACTATGATCTGCATCTATTTCCCTAGTTCTGCTGGAATTTACCTCTTGTGGAGTAATCTGGATGTTTTGACACACATACTGGTATTTTTGTGTCGTGCAAAATTAAAATATCTAAAAATAACAGAAAAATTGTAGTGTTTCGTGCAAATTTAAGTAAAATTTTAGACAAAAGTGAAAAAATTAACTCACAACTTTTGACAAAAAAAGCTTTAGGAATTAGATAAATATTCCAGAAAGAGAACAACAAGGTAGAAGAGTGAAATATCGACATTTTTCATACAAGAACGTGCGCATGAACTATAATTTTTGCTGTAAAGATTTCAAAATGTCACAGAGTTTGAGAATTCGGAGAGATGACAGATGAGAACATTTCAGAAACAAAAACGCACAAAAGCAAACTGAAATGCACTGAATGCTGAGTTTGTGAATTTTCGTGTGTGTGTGTGTGTGTGTGTGTGTGTGTGTGTGTGTGTGTGTCTCTCACCCTCCAAACTTGAACTTGCTGTTCTCCCCGAGAAACACCTCCTTGTGCCTCCTGCGTCCCGAGTTGCGCCCGCCGGTTGCCATGGAGACGAAGCTGGCCACAGCCAGAGCCAGAGCCGTGCAGGTCAGCAGGCCGGCCCTCATGTTTCACCGCTTCCCCTGCCGAGGGCGACGCGTCTCCGGCATCCCGGCCCCCCCAGCGCCCCGGGGCCTCCCGCTGCTCCTCCTGCTGCCGCCGGCTAAAGACGGAGACTCCGGTCAGACATCCCACGGACGCCGAGGCCGGAGTGACGCTCCCGTGCACGAATCGCCGCCGCCGTGCGCCGCGGCAGACTCCAGGAGGCTCCTGCTCTCTCCATCCACTCCTCCGTCTCCTCTGGCGGTCTGGGCGTTTTATCTGCGGCGCTGTGGATCTCTCTATCTCTGATTAAAATCGATATGAATCTATTCCTCGCAGCGATAGAGGAATGACACTAATTCCACCCTAATCCTCTTATCTACAGCCACAGCAATCTTTCACTAACCTACAAACAGTCACACACACACACACACACACACACACACACACACACACACACACGCCCATCAGTAATCAGGATTTTCTCAGTGGGACAATGAAAAATCAGGCACCTGGTGTGATTATATGAGGTTTGTGCACACCTACCGTGTGTGTGTGTGTGAGTGTGTGTGCGCAGGTGTGTGTGTGTGTATTTGTTTGCAGATGGATGGAAAATGAAAGAACAAAAGGTCGTCAAGATCGACCCCGAAGTCTTTAATCACAACTGGAGCGTCTAATCCTGCCGCACCTCACGCCTTCCTCAGTTCACACCTCCGCAAGATGTAATCTCACACACGCGCGCGCGCTCACACACACACACAGGCAGAACAAGATAGAATGATTTCCATTCATCGACACAGTGCTGCAGTGGTTGGCACTGCCGCCTCACGGCGGGCCTGCCGGTGTTTGATGTCCTGCCTCTGATTCTCTGTGTGGAGACTGACTGTTGTTTATTTCTATTTTAAGCTCCAACTAACTGCAACAGATGACTGGAGAGGGAGGCTGGTGCCAAATTACTTCGTCTTTCTTCTTATTCATCTTGGTCTTTTTCTCTTCTGCCCTCCTCTCCTTCTGTTTTTATGTGAGTGATTTCGCTTTGATGCGATCGGCCTCTATGACCCGACTGACTGGAAGGTATGGACAGTGTGTCGACACTTGATTCTTCACACTGTTGTTCTCCTTCTCTCTCTCTCTTTTTCTTCAGCCTTTGTCTTCCTCATCTTTGCAACCGTTCCCTTTTTTTGTCTTCTCTTTCTTAATGTTGGTCTTCTGTGCAACTTTCTCATCATTTCATCATCTCTGTTTTAGGTATCACTCTTGTTTTTCATTTCCTTTTTCTTCTACAGAATGTTTCTCTTTAGTTTTGTTCTCTTCTCTGTCACTGCATTTAGGTCCAAGCCTCCTTATGTCTTCTTCTTTCTCTTCTTCTGTTTGTTAGAGGGAGATTTCTCTCTGGTGTGACCGGCTCTGACCTGTGACTAATCTCACTATTATGATTTCCCTGGAATTCCCTGAGAAAAGATGATGGATGGAGAGGAGGAATAAGGCTAAAATTAAAAGGCTCTTGCTGATACATAGCGGTGATGATTAGCACTGGATGATTCTTCAGTTGTGGATGGATGGAGGAGTCAAGCAGAGCGAGTCTGACTGGCATGCCTTCCTAAACAGCGTCATCCTTCTCGAGGAATTACCTTAATTATGCAATAAGAGATAAAGAAGTGACATAAAAACCTGCGCTCTCCTCGCCTTTCCACCACCTCTCACCTGCTTTCTACCCCGAGGCACAGTCAATCCTCGAGTTTCCTCCAGAAATAGAGATCAATAGAGAAGAATGTTCTCACTTAAATCAGAATCAGAAGCACTGACAGAGCGGGTGAAATGCAGAGGTCCTGTTTCGCCGAACGTGCGCGGGATTGTGGCCGCCATCTGTTTCACATAGCGGACGCTACACACTCACCAAAACAGCTCTGCACTTTGAAAATGACCCCCTCTGACATTTGATGGCACAGCGGAGGAAACACCTTCATGTATATGTATGTGTGTGTGTGTGTGTGTGTGTGTGTGTGTGTGTGTGTGTGTGTGTGTGTGTGTGTGTGTGTGTGTGTGACATTGCCAATCATGCCAAACTCCACCCAGTCAGAGGGTGTGTGTGTGTGTGTGTGTGTGTATGAGTGTGAGTGTGCTGCCTATTCTCTAAATAACCTGTTGATCCAGTCAGGCTGACACTCGGTCTCTGGGGGCTGCGAGCTCCTCTCCTGCCTCCTCGCTCCTTCCTCTTTCTGTGGGATTTCAGCTGAACTGCAGCTGAGTCACTGTAAGTCCACTTTTTTTCCCCTCTCTCTCTCTCTCTCTCTCTCTCTCTCGGAGTGTGTGTTTGTAAGCCGGCACACTTCCCAGCACTGACTTCAGCTCTGCGGCGGCTCCACGTGAGAAAAATCAGGCAATGAAAAGCTGACTTTTTAGGTTTTGTGGTTTTTCCTGGAGATGCCCGGGAACTCCTGTAAGTACTTAGCTTCTGCTTCTCTTTTCTTTTTTTTGTCTCTACTGTAACTGATCCTATTTATACTCTCCGAAAGGAGAATCCAGACACTTGGGAAAGAGAATCACATCATCAGTGTCAAGTCTTATGTTCATAGAAGGACTTTTGAGAGGCTGATTTATCATTTATATGAATAAATCTGAATGGTTGCTGGTTCCACTGCTGCAGTTTGAGGATGAGCCAATGCACCTGAGGTCACACGAGGTCTCTGATATGCTGTGTAAGTAATTTAACTACTTTTAGTCTGCATTTGAGTATTGAAATACCACATTTCAAGTCCTTACTGGCATTTATTGCATTATCTGTCCTCATTTTCTCACTGTTCGGTACATGTGAATGACTTCATGTGGTCCATATGGTCCATAAATTCTGCATTAGTAACAGTGTTTTTCCTGTTAAAAGACATGTGAAGAGCAGCGTATCGGCACCACAGCTCCATAACATACTGAAGATGTTAAAATCTGGCACGAAGCTGTTGTGAAGTTAAATTTTGGGATCGTCTCGAACAACGTACTATTGAGTTTAAGACTACGATATGTCTGTAGAACAACTGTGAAGTGAAATGAACACTGATATTCTCAGCTCTGCTACATGTTTCCATCATAACTTAACTGATCTGCACATTATTTTACCAAAAATTTCTAACTCATTTAACAGATTCCAAATGCAATCGCCTCATTTTCTGTCTTCTGACTCCAGCCTCGCTGTTATGTTGGTATGCTGCAGCTTAGAGAATCTATCATCAGTCAGACAGCTGCTGTGGTGAAATTACGTATAAAACTTTTTCTTTCTTGGATTTAGGCTGTATGAACTATAAATGAATCATTCCACCATGCATGAAATTACTTAAATCACAGCCTGAATATACTTGCAGTGTAAAGATTAGGCACTTCCCTTCTTATTCTACATCTTATTTGAACTCTCTCTGTTCTTAAATTCTGTGTAGTTGTAATCTAATCCACCTTTTTTTAAATGTCTACATTTACTGGCTGGCCACTTCCCAGGGTGCACCTCCACCATGTGATGGGAGCCATGTGTGTCATAAATTCAGCATGACTAACAGTATTTTGCCCCAGTCCATTTAAAGACATGGGAGGGGAAAAGCTGCTCCTGTATCATGCAACTGCAAACTAACACCTGTCAGGTGATCTTTCATAACTATTCACTGGTCATTCTGTATTTGATAAAGGAAATTGATCGACTTATTTAAAATGAAGGTCTTAATTTAGACTTTTTCTTCGTGGGTGTGTCTTGTAATCACACGCATGATGAGCAAAATCATTTGAAATTTTCTCACAGGCTTTTCCGCGGTCGTTCCAGAAGGGGAATTTAACCTTTGACCCGTCAAAGCTCTTACGTAATGGCCGGGTACAGCAGCGGCGTGACATACTGGGCCTGGAGGGTCGCGACCTGCGTGTTTCAGAGGTGTCGGAGCTCAAACACGCCCGGATTAGATCTGCTGAAACCCTCAGCTGCTTTTAACACATCAGGTGTGCTGAAGCTGAGGCTGGTGTCAAATTACAAGCTCACAGGGCCTTTGTAATCGTGACAATGAAAACCAAATCAGTGCAAATCAGGGTTTGAATTTCTCATACGGCTTGTCAATATGTTCCAATAAATGTCTTTTTGCTTCAGGCTCCAACAAAAGAACAGCTCATCACTGAACAAAAGCCACCTGTCCTGCTGCTCACTCAAAATGAACAAACCCGTTCTCTTTGCGGGCCAGAAGGGAGTAGTTGTTAAGTCATTAAGGGTGTGCTGTCTCTATTGTTGCCGCACTTTTTCTTCTGTTACAAACACAGATCGCTGGAAACGATCCAAGAGCTGCCCTTGTTCTGCGGCCAAGAGACGAGCGCAGAATATGAGAGAATGAGATTTCTTTAAGAGACTCAAAGAGGGGATTGTCTTCAGCATAAACACACTCAGACTCAGACAATGACACCTGCTGCAGGACGCCGCTGCTCTCGAGGAAAACGCCACCATCCGTCTCGCCACTGAACTCGCTCTCTTCCTCCTCTTCTTCGGCCTTTGATGTGCAGCGCGGAGTTCACCTGTGTTTGTTTTGGCGAGCGGAGATAAAGTGGAGGTCGGCTTCTCCCTCTTCCCTTTTTTTGTCAAAACCACTTGAGATGAAAAGAGGGTCGATATAGAGGATAAGAAGAGGGAATGAAGGAGGAGAAAAGCAGAGGTGTTGCAGGGCAGTTTCATTTTAGGTGTTTTTTTTTTTTTTTTAAACCAAATCCTCTTCACTCATCAAAAGCTGAAAGCTCAGAACGCTACGCGCGTTCCGTCACGTTTCACACTCCGTCCTCCACATCCCCGGGTGTGTGTGTGTGTGTGTGTGTGTGTGTCTCTAATTATGCTTTTTCTCTTCCCTGTGTGTCTGTGTGCGATGCCAAACCACCCAGAGAGATCCAAGGGCAGACAGACGTCCTCCCAGTAGAGAGGTGGGAGGAAAAAGACGAGCGGAAACATTCGTCTGGAGTCGGGGCAGCCGGACGGAGCATGGACTGAAGACCTCCGCATCCACGCAGTTTTCACGAGCCTGCAGCTGAAAGGAAACCATGTCCGCGATACACACCTGGGTCTGCTTCCTGCTGTGGATCGGCTCCAGCACGCAGGACAAAACGCCAGGTAAGACACAAACGACTCTTTGTCCGGCGCTACCTCAACTGATCCCGGATTAAAAGACTGAAAGGCTGGGTGTTTATAGGAGAAGAAGAAGAAGAAGAAGAACCTGATCCACTCCCCAGATCCAGTCTATTGAAGTGAACTTTTAAAAAAAAAAACAAGAAGAAAGAAAACAGTCTATGATTTTTAGAAACTAAAATCGTCCCAGTTTGTTTTAAAAGGAGCAGGTGTGGTTTAAATGTTCAGGTTATTTGTTGAATTTATTTTTAAGGTCTATTTTAGAAAGTGTCACAGTTGAAAGAGTCTGGATCTAGTTTGGGTCTTTTTTGAAAAGTTTGGCTGGAGCCGAGAGAGCTCTAGTCTAATTTTGCAGGAGTTCCCATCGAGTTTAAAGAATCTGGGTCGAGTTTAAGAAGTCTGCATCTCATTTAAAGAGACTGAGTTGAGAGTTGAAGAGTCTGGATGTAGTTTAAATTTTCTGGGTCAAGGTTTAAAGAGTCTGAACGGTCTCAGTCAAGTTTGAAGTGTTTCACACCTGGCCACGGCTCTTCAAACATACAGAACTCTTTCAGGCAGATCCAGACGCTTAAGAAAAAAAGACCTCAGATCTTTTCTAACTTCATCCCTTTAAACAACACCTGGATTTTATAGACCTGACCAGGTCTCTGCAACCACACCTACAATTTTTGGGCTCTAAAATCCTGACCTTCACTCTTTAATGTGCGTATCTTACTTTGAAAAGCAGATCTGTATTTATTTCTTTATTTTTTCCACATGATATCACCACCAGATTCTAAAACAGGCCTAACTTCTCCATATCAGACAAAGAAAACATAAGCCAGACCAATACTCTCAAAATATTTTAAACTTCACCAGGAATCTTTAAAACTCAGCTGAATCTTACGGAAACCCCAGAATCTTTAAATAAGACCTGGGATTTATTGGACTTAATCCAGACCTGGAGTACTGAAAGTAGACGTTTCATTCTTAGAGACTCTTTAAATTGAGCTGGACTCTTGAAAAATAAGGACACAGCTTTATGACAGTTTAAACTACATTGGTCCTGATCTGCTGAAGCTTTGCATGTTTAAAAATGGACACAAGTGCTCACAGGACACACTGACGATGCACAAAACAGCACACATTACTGAGCTGGTATATTTGTACTTTCATAAATATGGACGATCAGGTTTTTTTCCCAGATTGTATAAAATATTTGTGCGAGTTTATTTCAAATAATGCACAATGAGATTTACTGGGTCTGGAAACAGTTTTGCTGTTCATGGCTGCGTCTGTTTTAAACGGGTTTGAAAAGAAGGTGCAAATCGACTGAGCCTCCAGCAGAGGTGATGCTGACTCTCCATGACTTTAATCCACAAATATGTTCTTCCTGTTCACCCGATTGGACTTTAGTCATCCCCTGTTCACTCTGATATACTCAAATCCCTTCAGCATGTCCAGATCTTATGTGAATTCTTTAAAGAAGACCACTAAAACTACACTTGAGGCTCTTTAATACACCTGGACTCATCAAACCACACCTGGAAATGATAAAACAGAGAAACTTCAATCCTTTACACCAGCTGCTCTACTGAATCTTTGAAGCATGTTGAAGAGTTACTGCCGCAGGAGTCCCCTTCTTGTGATCAAGAGCTGTTCCATATTAGTCGGATGGAAGTTTTTAGTAAAACTGTGACGTCAGACGTGCCCTCAGGACGGAAAATCCATTCAGTCACAGAGAGTGAATATAAAAAAAAAAGAAGCTGCACGTCATTCCTGACAGCTGAGACAGCGTGTGATTAACAGCTCATATCGGCGGAGTTTTGCCCATATTTGAATGGTCCGGGCAGTAAACGGGGTCGAGAAAGAGTGCAGGGGTGAGCGTGTGAAAGGCTGATCCCGCAGTCAGACAAAAGGGCTCACCTTTCAGTCCCAGTGTTCAGCAGCACTTGTCAAATCTGGGTCACGACGAAAAACAGGACGGAACAAAAAGCACCAGGGGTAAATTTCTAAAGTCTCCTGCAAGGCTGCATTTCAGGTGGGTGAACTGTTACGTTGATTGATGGGTGTGTGTGATGTCTACTGGGGGCGTTATGCTTGAATTTTTCCTCTTATATCAATTCAAAACCATGACGAGCTTCATGATGCAAGTGTAAGCTTCTTTTCAACACAACAAGCACACGCTTCATGGCTGAATCTTCACATTCCTGAAATATTCAACCCATTTATTTGAAAGTACTGAAGCTGAGGCCATCTTCAAGGCAATGCCACGTGATGCCAGGAGCCTAAAAGAATAAAGCGCGTCTAAATAGTGTGTGTAAACACTTTTTTTTTTTGGGAGGCTGCGTGGTGGCTGTGTGTTTTCCTACACTCTTTGAAGCATAATGGGACTAGAATGCTCTTTGACGGCCCATTTCTTGAATCCCCGAACTTGTGATTAGTGGTTGAGCAGCTTGTTACTAAAATCACAGTTTATACCTCCGGAGCAGTCATTTTCCAGCGCTCTTTAGTCTGTGCTGATCTCTTGCGACTCTTTGTCCATCCACTCATTAACACTAGCTCACTGTTAAGGAAACAGGTATTCTCTATTCAGCTTTTGATATCTCCTGAAAAGGCAATTAAAGTAACAGGTGCTATTATCCCGCAGAACCGTGGCTACAGGAATACACTGCAGTGATGCTGTCTGACATTAAGAAACTGAGAACTTACAGAATTACAGCTTAAAGCAGAAAGTATTTTCAGTATTTTCTTCACTAAAACCCAACAAGTCCTTGGCTCAGTTTATTCTATAATTCATCCATCCATCCTCGTCCACATGGGATCATCAGTATGACGAAAATATATCAATCACAATGCATTCTTGTATCAGAGAGATCGTGAGAGGATTTTTTGGATATTGTGCTCTTATCGCAGCAATTCCTTTAAAGGCAGATGACTTTGTATGATGGTTTACTGGGAAACCGGATGAAAAACAGTCCCTGGTAAAAGCATCTGGTTTTGTCTTCAGCAGAGTAAACTGCCAGTCAGAAGCCCCCCTGGGGGGAATTGTTGACATTTTCACATAATTTGAAGGACAACATCTGATCCATTTGGAAACGGCTGCTATTAATAAATGATGATTCAAATGATGGGAACCTGGCTGCGGAGTGACAGGTGGAACCATCTTTATTTAAACTTCTGACATTTAGGCCCCTGCTTGCCTCTTTGTGCTTTTGGAGGTCATGCTGATCCAGGCAATGGAGTGAAAGGACAGCTGGCTTTACGGAGGTGTTGATCTCACAATGCCGTGACTGTATTCAGCAACTAAAATTCATTTTAATGAATGAAATTTTCACTTCTGAAGTGATGCCGATTCATTACATTCTGAGCAGATGGTGATCGGTCGCTGCTCTGCAGCTGGACTCAATGTGGAAATTGTTACTTTTGTACTTTGTTGCTTCACTTCACAGGTTTTCTAGAGATATGAAGACAGAAAAAAATGTACTATATTTGCAGCGTAGCTACTCGACGACGATTTTCTGCAGTAGCATCGAGAGTTGTGAGGGATTGGTGCTGCAGCAAGATGCACATTTTGTTGATTTCATTTGACCATTGAGAAAACCCACACACATGCATGCACAGGGGGAACATGTAGATTCCACTCTGTGTGCGTGCGTGTTTACCATAACAGCGTAATTTGGTGTAAAGTAGCTGTAAATAGCAGGTTGGGCTGCAGTTACTGGTGAATAGAGGATGATGCCTAAAAACACAAAGCGAGTCCTGTGTTTTGCTCCCTGGAAGATTACACCTCCCCGTGTTTCTGAAGGTAATAAGCGGAGGAAAAAAAAAAAAAAAACGTTTGTAGATGAGAAACCCTCCTAAAGACCTACCACTGAGCTTTCACTCTTTTCTCCGAGCTTTGAGGAGAAATTCTGACATCCTGTCAAAGTCTGACAGCGGTTTCAACGTCGCTAGCATTCAGAGGAAAGTAACTTTACAATCGCTGCTGCTTTAAAGCTTCTGCAGAACAGTTTAGTCTCCGACTGATCTCCGACTATTCTCCAAACGACGGCAGCCACATCTAGAGTCTTCCATGGGAATGAATCACACATCAACAGGAGTCGAGTGTCTCTGATAACACGCTTCTCCTCATCTTAGGCTCCGTTTACGTGAAAACTTTTTCATGAGATGTCCGTTCTTACAATGGTGCTCCGAGTCAAAGAAAGCGCAACTTTCTGAAAATGCTCCAACTCCCGTCTTCGTGGAAATAGGAGAAACTTCTAATTTTTGAAAAAGCTCTGACTTCAACTTTTCCAAAATGCTGCTACTGCACATGCATGTTATTTTTTATTAAATACTAATAGAAGCACGTAATTCTCCAAAGTAAATAATTTCTTTTTCCTCATGCAAAGTGCATTATTTGTGTACAGAAACAGTCGCTGGAAAACAAATCTAACGAGAGCCGAGGTGCACGTCCAAGAAGAACAAATCAAACAAACAACTTCTACAGAAACTAACCTCTGGGTTCAGCTCCTGGCTGCTATTCTGTTATATCGCCAAGTCAGTTCAAGGTTGAGTTAGTGGCTGATGCATAGTGATCAAACATATTCATGGTGTTTCCATTAATGTGCTCATCGATCAATTGCTCCACTTCAACAAATGGGTCAAGTGTTTATATCACCAGATTGTTTATATCATCAGATTTTATCATGTTTGAAGTCAGTGTTAAACAGAGTGAGAGAGAGACAAAGTCTACTCATGTCTCAAGTCTGAATCGGTTTGCAAATGTTATATAGAGTCATGATCTGAATTATTAAAGTTAAAGACAATCATATGTGTTAATTTCTAAATTACAACATTCAAATTTACAGCTGTCACTGAGTCCAAATGGATTCTGGGTGATTAGGTTTAGCCGTTTTTTTCTTTTTGCCCCAGTCTTGACGTATTCCACTCACGGCTCAGATACACTGAATGTGTCATGTTTATTTATCTGCTTCCTCATCTGTTCTGCTACCTGGCTACGCCTGGCCGGGTGTTGCCGTGATCAGATAAAGTCATGTGTGCGATCGGAGCTGCGCACTTTGTCACACACATCAAAGAAAATGTGTCTGCTCTGCTTCACTGCACCGAATGCCACATCTGTGTGAGACGGGGAAAGACCGATCCCGGCGCCTCGGCTGGCAGGTGTGAGTCAGGATCCCGTCAGAGCCGCTGCCATTTACAGGAAAAGTGAGTGTGTGAGTGTGTGTGTGTGAGGCGACTGAACCCGTCATAACACCGTCAGCTGGGAGGGCGGAGGGACTGCGCTGCGAAGAGCATCCAAGTGAAAAAAAGTCTCTATTAATCCCCTCAGCCATTCAGCACTGGCCGGACCAGTTCACCGTCGCGCATGACTACAAACACACACATCTGAAAGCCACACACACTTTGGCACAGAGGTCTGATTCCAGTTTAGACTGCGATGTCCTCTAACGGCCGTCCTGACTCACCCTGCTGAAGGATCTACCTGCGGCCGCCGAGGCGTGTGAATTCCAGACCAGACGGTTCTGAACGTCTGACGGAGTTGTGTCCCGAGGCACGTTTCTGACGGCCGAGGCTGAGCTCACACGTGTGCTTGTGGTAGGCCGAATAAAAATATGAAGTTTTAGCTGCAGACAAACAAATGCTGCAGTTTTTTTTTTGATGATGAGAACTGCTGAGTCGGAGAGGTTATCTCCGAGGTAGAGGAAAGTAGAAAAGCACAGTTCCAGCTGCAGTCTGCTGAATACGAGGTAATCAGTTTCAGACCTGCGGACGACTATAAACTCTTCCTGAAATGCCTGGAACAGGAACGGAGTGTGAGGGGAACACATGTCAAAGACCTCAGCTGAGGATGAGCCCTGCCTGTTTTCAGCAGCATTCTGTTGGCACTACTTCGCTGTCTATACCGACAGTCTGATGCACAAACTACCAAAAGCAGACAGCACAGGAGCCAGGATGCTTCAGTAAAACCATCGTTAAGGCACCAGATCTCCCCAGAAACGCTTCAATATATGAGTTTATTGCCTCATGATTACAACCAAAAGCAGTGAAATCAGCTCAGCTTAGCTTTAAAGCCTCGAAATAGTTTCTCAACTCACAATGTGCCTCCAAGATTAAAGAGATCAGACAGAAGTGCAGGTTTTATGCATGAATAATTTCTTCAGTGGATCAATCCCATGATTGATGCTTGTGATACGCCCGCATGACCCAGCTGGACGCAGAGGTATCGAAAATGGATTGGAAAATGAAAATTGACTAATTGAGCTTTTTGTGTTTCTTCTTAAAATTAAAACAGGAAAAATCTTTCTCCTTGTTGAGAGTCTGATAAGGAAAAGAGTTAAAAATCTGAGGGCAGCATGCTGAGCCTTGTCGAGGACATTTATCTGGAAACAGCATGCAGGAAGCGTCATGCAACAATGTTACATTACCGGCATGCACTGTTCTTTCACATTATTTGTGTTCACATGAGACACTTCCTTTAATCTAGTGAAAACTCGGGATTTCCATTGAAAGCCTCTTGCTTTTCCTTGTTTGATACCCATCTGTGTTTGACTTCACTGTAAGTTTTAACTCAACCAGTTTCGTGGCTCCAGTGTAATTCTACCAGGAAACTCGACAGTGATAAATGTTGTAAAGGTGAAGAGTAAAGCCGCGTGACTCAGCTCTCGCAAGCCTGGATCGGTTATTGCTCACGTCATATCGTCACAGGGCAGCTGTTCATTTTTCAACTCTGTGATTTCTGCAATCTTGAATGAATTTCCAGTTCTGTGTAAGTCCGATGAGATAAAGATGAATAACGCAGCTCCACCCTGAACGTGCTGCAACTTCTGATGCGAAACCAGTGATGAAAAAGGGGGAAATCCCAAAAATTAAGTGGAGAAATCAGTCTGGTTTCTCAAAGGAGACCCGCATTTGATTAAAAAATTCATCATTTTTAAGCCATTTTCCCTCTTTAGAAGTACAGGAACCTCCTGCTAACCCACCTCCCTCCCCGGCTGTCTCTCAGACGTCACCGTGACCTGCGCCGTGTCGGAGGAGTGTGTGCTGCCCTGCAGCTTCCAGCCCGGCGCCCAGGAGACCGTCCAGTGGTTCAGGCAGGACGTGGAGATCTACAAGTTTCAGCGCGGCGACGAGGAGGAGGAGGACGAAGACGGCGAGGATGGCGACAGCGAGGAGCGCTTCAAGCTGGAGCAGCTCGCCGGACGCGCCTCCGTCTCCCCGCACCTGATCGCCCGCGGCAACGCCACCCTCGTCCTGAGGAGGAGCGCGCTGAAGGACAGAGGCACCTACAGGTGTCACGTGCAAACCTCGATGGGAGAGCATCGCGCCAAGGTCATTGTCAAGGTGGAAGGTGAGCTGACGATCACACAGCGAACGAGACGATTTGAGCCGGTTTGACAAAGACTGGATGGGAGCTTTTGTGACTTATTTGGATGCTCATCGGTATCTCATCAACCTTACACACTGTGAACAAACTTTCATGGAAACAATACTCAACGATGCACCAGGAAACAAAAGCTATTTCCTGACTTGAGACCCAATCGGGCATCTGTATGACGTGCTGGAAAAATAATCCCTAATCAATAGAGGCCCAACCTCAGAATTTCCAGGAGCTAAAGGATCTGCTGATAACCCATTGATGCAGAAACCACAGCACTCCTTCAGAAGTCAATGATTAACCCACAGAGGTGAAATGCTGGCGCTGCCAGGTAGAGAAAATCTGAAAGGATATTTTAACTCATACATAGATTTCATTCATAATTTAACATATAAGCAGACTTCTTTTTCACTTTATAGTTGTGTATATTTGATATTTGATCCACTGCTACATATTGTATTTCTTCTTCTCTCTTTAGTTGACTGTATTTTATATTTGTTTTCTTAAACAGTTTTGTAGTTTCAGCAGAAGTCTTTCATTCATTCATTAATACGAAAAGAAGAGCTGTCCAACAAATGGCAGGCGGTCTTAATGTAACGGCTAATTGGTCATCTTTGTTTTCCAGTGTATGTTTTTCTCCTACTTGTTTAAAAAAGCAATTTTTTTTCAGTTTTTCCTTGTGGAAAAACTACATTTGAAGCAGCAGTGAGAGCTTTGAATAAAAAAATCACCACAAAATGGCAAAGCTCTCATGTTATCTGCATGGGAATGATATGAGTGAACAGCAGGCTATATTAGTCACTGACATTTGCAGTCTATCATAAGGGACTTCTGGGTAATATGCGTGTGTGTGTGTGTGTTTGTGTGTGTGCGCAGCACCTATCCGGGGCCTGTTTCTGGAGCTCTCCAGGCTGAGCGGATATGAGGAGATGAAGTGCACGGTCCGGGACGTCTTCCCGGCTCCCCGCGTGACCTGGACCACCGAGCCGCCCACGTTCGAGAGCCTCAGGCCGGTCACGCGCATGCTGGCCGACAAGGCGGGGCTCTACACGGTGGACAGCCGCCTCAAGACGCTGGAGGGCCGGCCCGACCTCATCTACATCTGCAAAGTCACCACTTCGTACGGAAGTCAGGCCTGGACGGCGTCGCTCAGGGAGAGAGGTATCAGAACCCTGGAGAGATGAGAAGCATCTCTCAGCCAAAAAAACTGACGCAGATCTGAAGTTTGAGCCTCTCTTATTCAGCTGAAATGTAATGAAAACGTCACAGTTTTTCAAGTTTATAATAAATGGAAAATTTCAAAACGAAACATTAAAACTAAGACCAGGAAAAACTTACTCTGATCTGCCAAGTCGGGATCAATAAGACACTAGAACTGTTAAGAGGGCACGTGGAATTAGAGAAAATTAGATTTGTAAAAACGTCCACTGAGAAAAGATCTAAACTGGAATCAATAACACTTAGAAACTGTTAAAGCTTTTATAGAATATCACAAAGGCTTAAAAGCACATTCCAGATCCGTTAAAATGCAGTTTTCTAAAATGTAACAAACTGAATGAAAATACATAAAAAAATAACTTTTACTATATAAACGCTATTAAACTGAGTAAATGAATCTATCCATCTAACAGGTAATCTGCAACCACTGCCAGATTAAAAACCATAACAATAACTCTAGGTTTATTAAGAGTCACTTCTTGGAAAAATAAGTCAAATCTTTGTTGTGTTTATAAAAAAATGTTTCTTTTCCACTTAGACTATTATAATTGCAGGTATTCACATTATTTCCCCCCGCTTTTTTCCTAAATGTCCCTAAAAGAAAAATCTAAATCATGCTTTCGATTTCTGAAGAAATCGCTGTAAGATTTGCTGTTTTCATTCTAATGAGCACAGAAATTAAATTTCTTTGTTTCTTTAAATTACAAAAATGTATATTTTGAACTTCATTTCTCGTTTGCTCTCTGGCAGAAATTAAAGGGACTCATGGTCGAGACCTGAGCATCCCTTGCAGCGCCCCCACCTACCTGAGCAGCCCCTCGCTCCGCTGGAGCTTCTCCAACGGCGAGGACTCCTCCCACATCCTGTCCTACGACAGCCGCTCGGGCGACAGCGTCTCCACGCCGCCGTGGGACTCCCAGGTGGAGCTGGACGGCTTCAGGGTGCCGTTCGGGGACGGCTCCCTGCGCCTGATGGACCCCCGGCGCTCGGACCACACGGGGACCTACACCTGCGTGTTCTCCGTGCCGTACAGCACACACACCGAGCGCAACGCCGTCATCATCAACGGGCCGGCCGGTGAGGCTGCAGACACAGCAGAAAAACAGATTTCATGAAATATAACGTAAATCCAGTTAAATTCAAGAGACATTTGCTTTCTTTCCACTCAGATGAAGCCGTGTTCATGTGAATGTGTGTCACCTGGTGCAGGTCAGCGAGGGAATTCGACAGGAGGCCCGTCCCACTGGTGGATCCTCGGCCTGGTGATCGCCCTGATGGTTCTGGCGCTGGCGGGAATGCTGGCGTACATGAAGCTGAAAGGTAAAGAAGGGCCGCTGAAGACAAACACTGACAAACGGAAGACCGCCTGACAGCGCCGGGGACAAAACACACTCGCACATGAAGTGAAACGTCAAAGATGACACTGAATAGGCTCACTGGAGAACTACTTCCTGGTCACCGGCCCCCATCAGGATCCAGTCTGGGGGTCACTGCCTCATCAGAGAACGTTTCTGGATGGAGATATCCAAACTTAACGATTAGAGGGAAATCCTGTCTGTTTCAACCTGATACTTGAACTTTCATGAACAAGCAGAGAAAGATAAAAACAGCGATCAGCTGCTCAGTGAAATTTGTGGGTTTTTGATGTATTTTTTTATTGAGCTTATAAAGTCACATTTCCTCAGTGAGTTGAGCTGAACAGGAACCAAATTGGCTCCAAATATGCTGTAACTGCGCCACCTAGAGTTCACAAATCTGTCATTACAAACAACATTTCATATATGAGCGGATTTCAATAAAAGAGGGCGGGTGTTAATATCAGGTCAAGTCTATATAAATAGATCTTTCTTTTTTTTTGTTGTTGTCTGAACTGCTCCTTTAATTCTGCAGCAGGTACAATAAAAATCCAACATAGTGTTATAAATACGAGACTTTTCATTCTAATTTAATGTGGACATACTGTGACAAAGAGAAATGTTTTAAGAGCAACAAACTGCTACAGAACTTGATGAAACAATCATTCACTGTCTGATTTTAAACAGTATTTTTTTCTGCTGTGAAATAAAACATCTGAAGTCAGATCTCTGAATCTAAAAATGACTTCTTTGTATCCTATTTAATACAAGTCAATAAAAACCTGACTTCGTATTTAGATTCACACACACACCCAAACCAGTCTCTCCAGTTACTCCTTCAGTCCGGTACCGTCTGTTCCCAGACGCCATTAGAGAGCCGATGTTAAGCGCCGAAGTTTTGCGTGCAGATGTTTATTAGCCTCAGATGTAACCCTGTCCTCTGCCTGCAGGAAGAAACCTGAAGACCCGGAGCGACCCTGAAGAAACCACAGAGCTGCACCTGGTCAAAGGTGAGAAACACTGAACGATCACATGCACCGACACAGCCTGGACAGCAGGGGGAGCCAGAGTGCTCCGAATTCCTGAGAACCTCAACCTGGCATCAGAATTTCTTCAGGTCAGAACAGAATCTAAGTTCAGAAACAAATACAAGCAAACAAACTGAATAAGCACATAGATTAAAAAATGCAGCAAGAGAAATGATCACATAACAGGTGAGAAAAAATGAAGACACACAAGACTAATAAATAATGATAGCAATAAAAAAAAATCTTATTAAATGGATAACTTCAAGAGTAAGTTAATAAGAATGGATATGTATGCATGAAAACAAGTAAAATCGAAAACATATTTATAATGTTTATATAAAGTATATATGGAAGAATCAAAAACTGAAATGTAAAAATAAAGTAAAAAGAAAAATAAATGATAGAAAGGACAAGGAAACAGGAAGACTGAAAAGACTTGACATATACTGCATTAGATCTACGAGAAGAGTGTAAACCAGGGAGAAATCTAGTTCAAATAAACAGAGAGTGAAGCAATAATGAAGAAAATGATTTGGTTCTAGACTGAGCTGCTCTTCTCCCCTCTGATCTCCTCCCTCGTATTTATTCCAGATGCAGCAGCAGCAGACGGCGGTCTGACCGACAGCAGTCCTCTGACCGCCGGCGGCACCAACGGACAATCCGCCGTCCAGACCGGCTCCCAGTTAACCTGAGAACCGGCAGAGCCCACCGGGGACTAACAAAACACTAACAAAAAGACAAACACGCACACAGCCACACACTGACGAGGACCTCCAGAAAACACGGAAACGGCATCACCGCCGAAACGCTTATCTATGGCAGCAGGCGTGGATGTTCTCTGGACTGTGAGGAAACCCCGATGAAGAACTGTGAGCCTGCACGAGCTGACGATGCATCAACGTACTCATGAGGGGTTCATCAACCCTGACGGTGCAGCAGTGAAACTTCAGGGAGGGGGGGGCTTTGGTCATGGTTTATTATCTAATCTAATAAACCATCTGAGATCTTCTGAGAAGTCCAGGAAGCAACATTTCAACCAGAAGAGGAACCAGAGTCCGGATTATGCTGTAGGAACTTTGTGTATGCACTTTCTGAAGGCCTGGACGTTTTTAGGCAGGGGGAGTGGAGTTTGCAATTCTACTCTAGGTTTTACTGGTTGGTAAAATGGTTCCAACCATGAGGCCCATGAGATTCTCAGTTCTTGTTGCCTTGAGCTGTTTTGTTCCCGTTTCCTGAACATCACAGTCACTGCACCATCATGTGGTGAGAAGTGGTATTGCAAGACTGACCAATGAATGGAAAAAAATTAAATACTGCTCCATTTAAAAAGGAATTTTACTCAAAATAATGCATGACCACTGATTGAAATCCAATACAATGAGCCTGTGAAATATTTCCGTTTGAGGTCCATGTGACCTGATTCTGAGCTGAAGAAGTCTACTAGTTGTCATTGCTGATAATAGTGCACATAAGAATAATACTTTCATTTGAGGGCAGCAGTAAAGCTTTAATTAATAAATGATAACTGTCCATGAAATTGTTAATGTGTAGTAGCTTAATATTCAGGAAAAAAACCCCAAATCAGCTGGATTGTTGCAGAGCTGCTGTCTCCTGGCACTATTAGCATTAGCATAAGGATTATAAAAAGTTGCCTACTCTACAGAGATGTTTTTATTCAAAAGAAGAAAGAAAGTGGTGTCATACAATCAGAATGTGTAGTGATAACTTGGAGTTAAATCAGTATATTAAACATGAAGGATTCATTGATAAAAATCAAACATTTGTGTTTACAACTACAGTATGGAAGACTTTCATGGCATTTTCTTTTGCAAACATTAACAGGTCAGAAAAACCAAAAAGTTCCACAAAAAAAAGGAATCTCTCTGTGATTGTTAATATTGAGGATGATTCAGGTGACGATGCTCTCTGTTCTCCTGAGGTTGAGCTTTCTACAGGCTGAATACCAGATATGAAGATGCTCCTCGTGTCAGTGTGGACAGCCTCTCTGGATTTATACTGACTGTACTGAAGGTTAAAGTCCCTCTGGTTATGTTACGCCACGTGCCTTTCTGGAGTGATTACCTTAAAAACTGATGTTGAATCCACAGCTGATTCTCCTCGTCTCTGCTCCACGCTTTATGAATTATACTTGACCACCTTCACAAACGTGTCATAATTACTGTAACGTTATTAAAAAAAAAAAAGACTAATCACTGAACTGTGCAGTGCTTTTTTAAATTAAAATAAATGTATGTGCTGAGAGCTTCACTCTGCTTTGACTGTTCGTACAGAAAGAAAATGGATTTTGTCATACACAGTGGCAGGAATGGCACACACACTTCCGCACAATGCACACTCATTATAAACTTAGAAATCTGCTCTAAATGGATCACACAGTTGAGGCTAAGCTGGAATTAAAAAAAAGTCTGTGGCGTTTGGCCAAGCTGTAGGGCTCCAAGCAGGGCTGGGCATTTCAAAGCAGTCGGCATTGGTGGATGTTAAAGACCCAACAGAACCCAGTTTGGAGGGACAGAGGTGGATAAAATTACAATTCACATCACTGATGTGCTGTCACGAATGAGCACTGATGAGAGTTCACATTTCGGATGAGGAGAACCCGAGCATTCACGGCTCACTTTGAGATATTTACATAAACCTGCCAGTTTACATCATGGCAAAAAAAACCTAGTATTGAGCAGTGTTTAACAGGACTCAGTAAAGGCCGCAAGGCATGACGCCTTCCTGAGTCACTCAGTGATGGACACACGACCATTATCTTGAGTTTCAGTGTGATTGGGTCATGGCCCATCCCAACAGGGTTAGACAGTGTGTCACACTTTCTATTGGGGATTTTTTTTTTCCAAGTCCAGCTGATTACCTACAGTGCCAAAGTTTCAGTTTTATATGCTTGATCAGCTCAGTTTGTGGCAATAAAAGTGGACATATACTAAACCAGAGTATGAAGCGATCTTTTCAGCAGAGCTTCGAGTTATTTGTTGGGAACAAAATATATACATTTCAGGTTTCAGTTGAAATGTTATGAGAACAATTTACTTCAAGTACCAAGTTACCTTTTCGAAGAAACTCCAGAAACTTCACTGCATTTTGAAATAATAATAGCTGTAACTAATAATTTTACATAACATTCACAGACCTGTGAGTGAGGCTGTTCCGAATAACTAAAGATTTAGGTGCTTAATCTGGAGTGCTGTAGCTCAGCCAGGTCATTAGAAAAACAAAGTGTTATAATGAACACATTTTTAGAAGTGCTGAGGAGGATTTTGCTACCTTTTGGACATGCTGTACTAGTGAAACTTTTTTTAATTTATACAGATAAGTGTTTGTAGGCATACATAGGTACCTGCATGAAACTGGCCTTCACATTTCTCACAGTCTGTTTTACAGTGCTGAAGAGGCCAGGGTAGATCTTTACAAGAGGGTGAAAAAGGGCTGGGCGATATAGCCAAAAAAAATAGATCTCGATTTTTTTCTTGAAATCCGATTAACAATTTTAATTGATTTTTTTCTGTGTAAAGAAACACAATTACATTTATAAAAAAAAAAAAAAAAAGGATCTCAGATCGAATGCCAAAACGTCAGCATTTAACTGTGTAGGCAATATAGTTATTACTGAGGTAATTTCGACAAGAACACTTGCATGAGCACTGAATTGAAATAAATAAAAGGAAAACTGGAGAAAAAAACAATTAAAAAAATCCCACATAGATCAAATTTAAATGGGCTCAAATCATACACGTTAAAGGGACTTAAAGGGGCTGTATCATGCATAATTCACTTTTTGTATGTTTTAGCCTTGTTATATAGCTATGTACTCACCAAAAACACCCCCAAAGCATTTTTTTCCTCCGTGCCTGCGTGTTTGAGCTTTCCTCATGTTTGTGCTGCTCAGAGAGGCAGCCCCTCCCGCACCCGTGAAAACGCTCTGTTTCCCAGGTTCACGTCACACTGTGAAGATGGCTCCCCTGAGCCCCCCTCCCGCAGGCCCTCGGCAATCAGCGTTGGCGCTTTTTTCTAACTCTGATTACGGAGATAAACTTTGACCATCGTCTGAAAGCAACAGTCAAGCAAGAGCAAGAGTCTGAAGGGTCTGAAGGCTCTGCGCTTGGTGAATTTTGTTGAGACTTGAGCAGAAAACTGAAGAACAAAGTAATTAAAAACGCTCGAAACGTTGAAGTCTCTTGCACAGGATCTTTAATTCGGTAGAGAGTTGATCAGACAGGGAGATAACCTAAATGCTAGCAATTAAAGAAAAACAGGAGTCCTGGACCATGTCCGTGAGATCTGACAGCATCAGAGTCTCCAGCAGAAAATGGCATCGAGCTCTCCTTTGCTTGGGAAGTTATACTGTTAGGTTTGCATGATTAATAGTTATGTAACCCTAACCGCGGGTCGCTTCTGGCTCCCGTTGCATCCGACTCTGCGTTGTGTTTTGGGAGTGTGATCGTGCGGATGTAGTGCTGAAGGAGCCGGACACACGGTGGCGTTGAATCGTGGCTCTGACCGTTTATTTCCACGTTTGATTCCTTACAGCAACAGAACAGAGACTCCGGCTTAGCAACAGACATGGATTGCATAGCAATGGGCAAGATAACTATCAGAAATTACAGAGACCAACTCGCAACATCCTTACCTTACAGCAACAGAACAGAGACTGAAGAAAAATAACGTTTTTGCGCGTTCTAGCTGCTGCGCTACTACGGTGGCCTCTAAGGACCAACAGTCCTAATTACTGAACTCCAAAACAATACAAACCAAAAGAAAAAATGAGGTTGCAGCACCATCTAGCGACCATAATGGGCAACTGTCCTACAGTTACATTTGGATAACAGTCTGATTGTCACAGGGTTGTTTTTCTCGTAAACCAACAGACAGCCATTGTTTCATGAAGGTCAGCTAAAGGAGAGTCGAGACTATGTACTACTCCTTGCTTTGACCCTGACCGGCCTCGAGCAGCTTCAGGATGCACAGTGAGCTTTCAGTTACAATTTGCTGTACGAGAGGCCTTAGAATCATGAGACAATTTTAGGATGCATACAAGAAGAAGAATAATATAGGCAACAGTTGAATTAGTACATGTTCATTAAATGTGAATGTAATTGTATATAAGTTGTAGAGCCCTTTCCCTATAGGGCTGCTACACTTTGAGTCCTTTGAGGGTGTAGAGGGAGAATCTCGGACGCGTGCCCGTACGGCGCATCAATCAATCCAGTTTAGCTCTTTTTGCGTTTGGGTGCTGCGACCCATTTATTTCCATGTGTTGTTAAATCCACAGGTTACAGGGGTAAAGATTTGGTCGGGTGAGCTTACACAAGTGCCACTTCCATAAGCCACAAAACCCACCATCCACACGCTGCCTGGACACGGTGAAAGACTGTTACCTGTCCCTCCATCCACACCTGCCCCTGATCACCTGTGTGCTCCCTTTGTACTTCCCCTTACTGCTCCCCCTGGTGGTTAACTAACGAAATGATAAATGGCTCCTACATAAGTGAATCATAGCATAATGAGTTAGAATGTGATTAATACAATGGTTACATGAGTGATCACAACATTGTGGTTAGAATGTAAATGCATTATACGACAGTTTCTCACAGGAAAAGATGTTTTCACACCGCACCGACCTGAGGAGAGCAGCTTCACAGCAGCGGGAAGTACAGACACACACACAACTAGAGGGACTCAGATTGACTCAGATTTAGGGAAAATTGTTTCTTTCTGAGCCTGTGAGGACATGTGCAGTGATTCTGTTCATCTCTTTCTGCTTAGGCTTTTTTTTTAATGCAGGGGAGAAGGAGAAACTGTTGTGGCTGTGGAAGCAGTGGACACAGTAATGGAGGGAGCTGCTCCGGAGGCTGGAGGCGTGGTGGTTGAGGAGGTTGTGGAGGCGATGGGGTTTGATTACAAACATGGAAACCTTCCGACGTAATGACGACATGTCAACTGCTGGCTGATCGCCGAGGTCAGAGCATGAAAACACACACACACACACACACACACACACACACACACACACACACACACACCACACACACACACACACACACACACACACACACACACACACACACACACACACACACACACACACACACACACACACACACACACACAAAAAAAAGAGGTAATTGGATTTCCTAAAGTTATTTTATCAACTTTCAAATGATGATGTGTTTATTGTATCTTGTCAATCTCAAGGGAGAAATATTAATGGGTCATCAGGACTGATCAATCCTGATAAAATGAAGAAGAGGCAGCAGGCTGCCTCCATTATGGGTCACTGCTCCCCCCACATCGCTGTGGCTCTGACCACAGGCTGTGGGGCTCATCGTCTTAATGAAATGATTCAAAACATCAGGCTTTAATATTGTGAACTTTATGTTTATCTGTACGTATTATGGAGAAAATATACCAATGCTAAATACACAAGAGAACTTATTTAAGTGAAGGTTTGTTTATGATTGGCTACAAGAACCCTCAATCAAATGTCAATTTCAAAATCCACTGACACAGATGGAACTTCCACCTCCATCTGATTTAGCTGAAATATTTGTGGGCTCAACATAAAGATTATGTAGGTTAATAACCTCAGCTAAACCTTCCAGAGTAACACTGAGGTCAAGTGTCACATTAACACATCCTGAACGATGACAGCGGTTACAGGTGTTGGATGTGCTATGGAGTGAATAACTGATCAAGGTGTTTGGTTGAGACAAGGAGTCCATACGATTCACCAGATTTCACACCAAAACCACTCATCGGGACACAGGTTGCGTCTTTCCTGGGAATGTATTCCTGCTGTCGACAGTTTATTCCAAATGATTGTGATTTTATTGCTCCCATTAGGTCTCTGACTGCATGTTTACAGGTTTCCTGGACTCCAGATGCACTGGAAGCATCCCGGGCCCTGCAGTCTCTCTTCACTTTTCTGTCTCAACCTGTCATGTCGTTGTTTCTGATATTGAACAAACTGTGATGTTATGGTTCTGCTTGTTCTAGTAAAATGGTAATGTTCTTTCTATGTTATAGCAGCTTGCTTCATGATGCGCTGTTTTGACCACCAGGCTCAGGTTGTTTGAGATTCACGCTGGGGAAATGGACGGCGTTGAGGGACATGCTGATAACATGCAGCTTGTGTTTGAGGTTGTTTTCATTGAGCTGTCTCTTCAGACTGCTCAGCCCCTCCTTTACACTCTCAGCAACTTTCTGGGGAATGGGGACAGTTTTTTTCCTGCTCGAAGCTTCGATTAACAGACTAACCCACTCTGATGTGATGATCTATGTGTATGGCGTTTTTGAGGGGGGGTGGTACATCAGGCCTCATCATTCCCAACAGGTCACATCATTGTGTTCTCAGTGGTGGCAGAACAGCACTATAGAGTGTTTGCTGTGTGCAGCTCACAAGGCAAGGCGAGGAGAACGCTGTGGGGAGTGCTGCTCACCGCCACCTGAGTACCCCTGTGACCACCTGATGGAGGACTTTGTGGAGCCGACTCTGTTTCAGATCAGACAGACCATCACAGGGCCCTTCCCCTCCTGGCTGAAGGGCCTCTCCACTCTTCGCTGGCTGAACCCAGGTGACAGGATCTGGGTGAAGGACTTCTGCAGAAAACACTGGAAGGCCAGGCGGTGGTCAGGTCCAGGTCCTGCTGGACTCACACTGTCTTTGAGGTAGCAGAGCGAGCTACCTGGAGCCAGGCGAGTCACTGTAAGCCTTTCCCAGCACCACCCTGACTCCAACAGCTGATCTCCCAGCCGCGGGGCAGAATAATCCCTGAGGTCAGCTCCTGTGTGAGGTAGTCCATCCTCCACCAGGCAACGGTGAAGATGTTCCTGCTCCTGGAGATGCTGCTGCCCCAAACCTCTGTGGCCCCCTGCTTCGTCACAGACACATCGTGGACCTGGCAGGACTCCAGGACAGCCTGTGGTGGAGAGCTGCCCCTGCGGCAGCTCCAGAGTCACATGATGCCAACTGTATTGTTTGTGCTTTTACGCCTTATGCTGCCTCTGCTAACACTTTACTATTCCTCGTTTCTGTTTATCTCCAGGATTCTCTCTACACATTTCTGCATGCAGGCAGGAATAGCACTGGCACGGAGCTGCGACATCGTTGCTTCTCACTCTAACCCTTACCCTTAGTCTTTCCCTTACCCTTTCCCTCTGCTTTTCAGCAGCATCCTAAGGAAGTGTCTTCCCTTGGCATGGCACCTTTCATAACCAGCATGAGAGCCTCACTAGTCTTGTTACTGATGGATTTGACCTTCTCATGGAGGAGCAGAAGGCCATGTGTGTCCTGGGCCTGCTGAACAGAGTGGCCCTGGACCTCCTTCTTGAAAAGAAAGTGGGGTTTGACCTCTCATAGGTGATCAGCACTGCTCCTGGGTTCCTGACATCGCAGAGAACATGACTAACGTAGACGCTCAGCTGTCTTCCCTGCTTGCTGAATTGCGCTCTCAGGAAACGGGTGTCCCTCGTCCGGATGGGACTTCTGGGATGGCTGACCGAGGGCAGCTGGCGAGCTTGGCTTACTAAGGTTGCTGGCATGCTTGCTATTTTCCTGTCGTTTCTGGGGGTTTTCTCCTGCTGCATTATTCCCCTGGTCCGTTGTCTGGTTGTTCGCATGTTCACAGCTACTTTGGCTCATTATACTTTGCTTCATTCCACTGAACTGTCTGCATCCTCTTTCGCTCACCTTTCTGATGATTCTGATGATGATGCTGATGATTTGGGGTTGATTGACTGATGTGGGGTGTCTGTTGGCATCTCCCATGTGTTGAAGTTGATTAAACTGTGGTTGATTTAATCAAAAGGGGGGGATGTAATGGAAATTTCTCATGTATGCATGCTTTTCCTCACTTGTAGTGCTCACAGAGGTATTTTTGTAAACAACCGTAGCTCACACACTCCGATGTGTGGGGAACCGCGACTGCTTTGTCTAGGTTTTACTTTTCCTGATAATCTTAGCGTAGCAGCGGCAGGCACTCGTGGGAGTCTTCCTGTGTCCAGCCTATGGCTGGGTGCAGTCAAGGCCCCTGGGAGTGAACGTAGCAGATAGTGATTAGAGGCTTGCACGCCCCTGCAAGGGCAGAACTCACTCTGTTACTCTGTTGACTGCGTGACTTCTCCTGCTGTACAGCACAATAAAAGACACCAAAACGAACTCACCGGCTGATGCCCTTTATTAAATAAAATTGCCATAACAACACCGACAAAACACGCGATTTAAGTTTCATTTTCACTTTTATCATATTTGTGCTCTTCATTTCTTTTTGTACCTTATATCAGCATTTTCCTTTTTCTGATAATTCGGCCGAGTGCATTATGGCAGAAGATGAGGAACGGACCGTGTTTCAACGTTAAAAGCGCCGCGGTGTGGGATTCTCGTGGTGCCGGGAGAGATCCGATTGGTGGGGGAGAGCGTGCATTCCAATGATGTATAGAATTACTAGACCGCTCACTGCCCACTGAGAGACGGCAAATCGCAGCTGACTTCCCGTAGTGGCAAAAAGGGGATTCAGAGTGGGACGCCAGCACGGTATGTGACTTTGTGTTTCGTGATTTACCAAGGTGCAGTAAACTTCCGTGTTGGAATCAAGTCACAATGCTTGAGATACATTGAGAACAGCAGGCCAGCAGAGCCCAGACCAGCACTGGCTGGGGTTTTCTGCAGCTGAGCAGATTCTCCTCAGGAGGGCACCTGACCTGGTGACGGGTGACAAGGCTATTTTTGTCATCAGAAAGTATGTGTAAATGAACTATCTGTTTGAGAAGGTGAACAGCACGGCACGATCATATCTGACACTGAAAAGTACCTACGTTACTGCGTAGCACTAACCATGTCTGTTATCTTATATCTGTTATTTATTTCATTATATCTGTCTTAGATCTTTATGTAAATTATATTTAATTTATATCTGTCAGTTTATATCTATTACTTAATTATATATGTCTTAATTTGTATTTAAATTATATTTAATTCATATTTAATACGTAGTTGTGTCGGTCAGTATATTCCTGTTACTTATTTAATTATATCTATCCTAATTTTACATACAAATTGCATTTAACTATTTCTTGTATAGTTGGCTTTGTATTTTTCTATTTTTCTTTCCGCGTTGTTTTTGCTGCTGCAACCCTGCAATTTCTCCATGCGGGACAAATAAAGGACTTTCAATTCAATTCAATATGTCAGTGTGCACTTCTGTCATGTCCTGTAAATAAACTTTTCTATTTTTTGTTGTAATTACTGTGTTTCATGCTTTCATTTTTTCCATTTCTTGTCTTCCTTTGGCTGTTCCCACTCAGTTTTAATTATTCTAGAAATGAGTGTCCACTGTATTCGATGAACCTCTTCTGATTAAATTGACTTCATTTTTTTATTACACCTCTTTCTTTATTTTTTACATTTTACCCTGGAAAACCTCTGTGTATGTTAATGTATTACATAAATAATGTGTGTGTCCTGACTGCAAGAATTGCTCCTCCAGAAACTTTTTATGGCGATTTTTGTGGGAGGAAAAAAGCAACCACTCCAAGGTATGTGGGTCTGAGCAGCTGTGAAAGTCCAGCTGAAAAATTTGAATTGGAGAGCAATTGTTTAACACACTAACTTTGTTATTTGGCATTGGTTCAAATATTTTTTTTAGAGCCCATGTAGTGAAACACTAATGCTACAGAAAGAATGAAACATTTGTTATTGGCACAGTCACTGCATCAGCATTCAGCAATCATTGTGTGGTGGTCTCTGTTTGTTGTAGCCTCATGTAGGCAGAACGTGTGAAGAGGCTCTGTGTTTATCATGTCAAGATATTTTGGATTCATTATTCGGTAAATAGTCTAAACATGTAATCTGATTCAATGTGTAACTTAAACTGAGATGCACAGCTTGTTACTTTATTTTAAATATTTACAAAATTGTTTCAATATTTTATATATTATGCAGGTTATTAACAGAGCGAAAATGATAATTGCAAAATGGGTTAAAAAAATCAACGAAGCTTTAATTTAATCCTTACATTTGTTCCTTGAATGTTTTTTTTTTAATTTACTGACTGTGGAAACTCGGTGGCTGCTTTACGCTTGGATTCAATGTCGTATTTAAATGAAATACTAAATACGAAATACAGCTGTATTTCTAAATAGAGGCTCTGTGTTTGTTATATGAGTGTGATTGGGTTAGGAAACAGGCTTTGTTTTTTCTTGTCTGTGACGGCTAAACAACGCTGTGATTGCCATGACAGCATGCCGAGGACAGAGATTTTACTATCTGCTAACAATAAAAGCCACAATATAACACATATTGTCCAATCAGTGATGATAAGCAAGCCTTGAAGTCAGTGTATTTACACTGGATTACATAGCGCCCCACAGCTTCTTGCCACTACCGGAAGTCAGCGCCGATTTGCCATGGCTCCACTGCTGTCCACCGAGCAGTGAGCGGTCTAGTAATTCTTGACGTCATTGGTGCATTCTCTGTCCCTGGCTGGGGACTCGTCCCTAACTCTTCTCATTTGTAAGAGAATGTTGACTGGGGGGGAGACCAAGATGGCGGAGTGAGGAGACGAACTTTTGCAGGCGCTGGTAAATTAAGACTTTTTCTTCGTCCTTAATGTGTAAACATTTGAAAAAAGCAAGCCAACAGCTAACTAATCCTTCACAGAACAGAGAACTTGGACTAAAGGCTGATTTTCATTCGTTTTTTGGCAACATTGAAGCTTTTTGTTGAGCTGACATGCTGAGTGAACACGACTACAGTAATATGGCAGCCGCGGGTGAGTCGGACGTGTCGGAGGACCAGGAAAACATGGAAGAGGGACCAGGGAGAAACGCCGATGAAAAAACACCAGTGCCAAGTCCTAACCCCAAAAAGCTCAAAAGAAAATATCAAAAAGAGAACAAAAACCAAAGTGGAGCATCAAATGAAGATATCCTCGAGGCTGTTCAAGCCTTAATTAAGAGATTTGATGACCAAGATGTACGCCTGACCAGGTTCGAGCGCAAAATGGAGGAAACTATGCAAAATGTGAAGGAAAATAAAGAAGAAATTAGCAAAGTGAAGGATCAAATGGCTCAACTTCAGAAAGAAAACGACAACCTCAAACAAATGTGTTTGGATCACGCTCGTTATAAGAGGAAGTGGAACCTTCGTCTCATCGGTCTCCCTGAGAAAGAAAGAGAGGAAACCAAGGAGGTAATCATCGGCATCCTCACCCGTATTCTGCCGGTGTCAGTCGACAAGCTGCGTGAAACGGTGGATACAGTACATCGTTTGGGGAGAAGAAACGATGCTGCCACTAATATGTTACCCAGACCAGTGATCATCCAGTTTGCGCTGCGCACCACCCGTGACGAAGTGTGGAGGAGATCAAGAGAAGCCAAAGTCTGCAAAGAGATGGGCATACGCTTCAAGGAGGACTTCTCCAGGGAGGACAGAGAGGCGCGGGCCAAACTCTGGCCAGAAGTTGATAAAGCTCGCAGGAACGGGAAAAAAGCTTCCCTCAGAGAAGGCTACGCTCTAATTGAAGGCAAAAGAGTTGATCCGTGATTGTTCAACCTAAGGAAAATGGCTTTACCCCAGGTGAGCTGAGAGACAAAAAAAAAAAAAAAAAAAAAAAAAAGTTGTTGGTTGCTGAATTAATCTAGCTTTGAAGGACAACATATTCACTCCTGCAGGATATTCTCTGTTCTGTGCATAGTAGGAATCTAATTTCCTAAAGAAAATGTCTGTTCTTTTTATTTCAATTAATGTTCGGGGGATCAAAAACAGTGTGAAGCGTAAGGCTATTTTTCTTTTTTGTAAAGAGCAGAAAGCAGAAATAATTTTTTTACAAGAGACTCATTCTCAGAAGGATGATGAAAATTTTTGGAAAACTCAATGGGGAGATCAGATATTTTTTGCACATGGCACATCACACTCAGCAGGTGTTCTTGTTTTATTTAATCGGTTTAAAGGAAATGTCATTGATCATATTTGTGATCCAGAAGGGCATTGGTTACTGCTGATAGTAGAAATAAATGGAATACGTTATATTTTAGTATGTGTTTACGGATATAACAACAAGGTTTTGAATAAGAACTTTGTGGATAATTTAAGTTCATTGATAAGCATTTGGAAATTAAGATACCATATAGACAATATAGTAATAGGTGGAGATTATAATGTAGCTCCTCACACATGGATGGACAGAAAGCCCCAAAGAGGTTTGCAGCCGCGTTTTAATGATACATTTCTGAAATTGTGTGCAGATTTAAATGTGACTGATGTATGGAGGATGGCAAACCCTGATACTTTCCAATATACATGGTTTAAGGCTGGAAATAACGATATATGTTCTAGACTGGATTACTGGCTTGTTTCTGTTGAAATTTGTAAAAATGTCATAGATTGTAAAATTTCAGCTGCTCCATTAACTGACCACAGCGAAATAAGTTTGTCATTGTTAGTTCATAGTAACCCTCAAACTGGTACAAAAGTATGGAAATTTAATAATAATCTACTGCAAGTCCCAGAATTTCAAAAAGAGGTTAAAAATGTGATTAAAGAAATAAAAAAATCAGATATGTCTGACTTAAATAGATGGGAATGGTTAAAGTTTCAGATCAAACAGTTAGCAATTGTCACAGGTAAAAAACTTTCAGCTGCCAAACGGAAAAAACAAACTGACCTGATTAAAAAAATAAACTCATTATTGGAAAAAGGAAGTGATTTGGATAACGATGAACTCCAAGTTCTACAGAGTCAGTTAGACGAAATGTACACAGCCAAAGCCAATGGAGCCTACATTCGATCCCGGGCAAACTGGATCGAACAGGGTGAGAAGAGAAATTCTTATTTTTTCAATCTTGAAAAAAGCAGACAGTCAAAGAAAGTAATAAATAAACTTAATGTAAATGATGTTTTGGTGGCGAATGCTGAAATTATTGGGAGAAGCATCTGGTCATTTTATTCAGAATTATATAAATCGAATTTTCAAACAGATAATGTGAGTCTTTGTTTAAAAGTCTAAAGAGTAAAATGCAAATTTTAGAGAAAGATGATCAGTCTGTACTGGAAGAAGAGTTAAAGATGACAGAATTAGACAGGGCACTTCATGAGATGAAGAATGGGAAGAGTCCTGGAATTGATGGATTAACCACAGAATTGTTGAAATTCTTTTGGGATGATATCAAGACAATTATTTTCAAAGCATTTCAGGAATGTATAATACAAGGTAGCTTATCCCCAACAATGAAAACTGGGTTAATAACCCTATTACCCAAACCCAGCAAAGATCTGTTATCTATAAACAATTGGAGGCCAATAACCTTATTATGTACTGATTATAAGCTGTTGGCCTCGTGTTATGCTAACCGTCTGAAATCAATCCTTACAAAAATAATAGCTGAATATCAATCTGCTTTTATTAAAGGGAGATACATCTCTAACCATGTTCGGCTCATTCTGGACATGGTAGACTATAAGAACTTAATTGATTCTCAGAGCTTTGTCTTATTTCTTGACTTTTTTAAAGCATTTGATACTCTAGAGCACAACTTCTTATTTAGAACCCTCATAGAACTAGGATTTGGAGAAAAATGCTGTAAGACAATTAAAATGTTCTATAACAATATTTATAGTTATGTTATACTTTCCACAGGGATTTCAGAAAGGATTGAAATTGGCCGAGGTATTAGACAAGGCTGTCCAATATCTCCAAAACTGTTTATTCTGTGTACTCAAATTTTAGCTTATTCAGTCATTAATCATTCAGAACTCAAAGGTATTAACATATTTAATTATGAATATAAAATTACCCAATTTGCTGATGACACAGTTATCTTCATAAAAAATAAGGACATTATCAGAAAAGCCCTTCAGGTAATTTCTTCATTCTCACTAGCCTCTGGACTGTCATTAAATTTGAAAAAATGCGAACTCCTGCCACTTTATTCCTGTCCAGATCTCATTATTGAAAATATTCCTGTTAAATCTCAAGTCACTTATCTGGGTATCACAATACATGCTGATGGAACCACATCAAACCAGTGTAATATTGAAGCTAAAATTATTCACATGGCAAAATCGCTTAATCACTGGTTAACTAGAGACCTTTCTATATTTGGTCGAAATCTGCTAGTTAAAGCTGAAGGCTTATCCAAATTAATTTACCCTTGTCAATCACTTTATGTCAATCAGGCTCTTATAAAAAAGGTTAATTCTATCATTTTTAAATTTATCTGGAAAAATAGAACACATTATATTAGTAAAGCACAGATTATCAAAGATTACCAAATTGGAGGTTTAAGAGCACCAGAATTTGAGTCTATAGTTGGCATGTTGAGAATAAATTGGATAAAGCAGTTTATATCTCAGCCGGAATCAATGTGGTTCCACATACCAAAATGTCTGTTTGAGAAGGTTGGTGGCCTCAACTTTTTGCTCAAATGTGATTTCTTGGTTCCAAAACTCCCCTTAACATTATCAGACTTCCATAAGCAGATGCTGCTCTTTTGGAAAATGGCATTTTCTCATAATTTTACACCACACAGCTCCACCTTGTGGAACAACAGAGTTATTACTATAAAAAATAAATCTATTTTTAAATTAGAATGGGCAAACAACGGTATTTTTTTCATTTCAGATTTGTTGGATAAGAATGGGGAATTACTAGAGTTTAATCATTTTGTTGGCAAGTTTCACCTGAAGTGCTCATATAGAGAATTTAAAACTGTTTGTAAAGCAATTCCACCCCCCCTAATGCAGCTCGTCAAAAACACTTTGGTCTATTCCAAAGTCACTATTAAACTACCTGAATTAAGAATTGAAGAAATAGAATTAAAGAAAAAACAGTGTAATAATAAAGTTATCAGGAATGCCTTCAAACGGAAACTATTTACAAACTATCACAATCCAAGAAGGGTGGGGTTGCTAAACTTTACTATCCCAAAAAACTCTCTCTACAAATACTTGAAGTGGCCAGTCTCACCCAAAGTTAAAGAGACTCAATTCAAAATAATTAATAATTATTACCCTGTTGCTGAAATTTTGAAGAAGCGGTTTAAGTTTGAAGTGGAATTGTGTGTCTTTTGTGGAAAAGGAAGCGAAACAGTAGAACACCTCTTTTTTTCTTGTCCTTTTTCTTTGAAGTTTTGGGAGGAAGTTATCACCTGGTTTAATTTTGGTCATAACTTTGTTTTGGATCTCCAGGAAACACTGCTGTATGTCGAAGCTATCCCTCAAAAATGCCATACTTTAGTGAATATTGTTTTCATTTTAGGTAAATATCATATTCATTGTAAAAAATGGAAGAACTGCTTGCCCTCTGCAGCTGGGTTCAAAAACAAACTGATGAAGTATTTCCAGTGTCTGGAATTACTGTCAGAGAGAAACTCCAAAATATCCAACCTGCTTATACTTGCTAAAGACTTTCTTATGCTCTAAATTGTTATTGTCACATCTGCCTTACAATATGGTGCTGTTGCAGTCCCCCTTTTTTTTTTTTTTTTTTTTTTTCTCTCTGTTGTTTCTCTTGTCATTGTTGCCTCGACTCTGTTGTAGTTCTATTTTGTCATTGTAAGAAAATTAATCCCCGATTGGATGTTGTATCATTGTTGTTACCAATAAAGTATTAAAAAAAAAAAAAAAAAAAAAAAAGAGAATGTTGACTGTAGTCTGTGCTACAGCGCCAGTCCTCCTGGTGGCGACTGTGTGTATTACACGCGTCCAGTAAAAATGGCGGAGGGACAGAAAAAATGAAACTGGATGTTGCGATTCAGTACTTTTCCACATCGATTGAAAATATAAAATCGAATTAATTCGATATATCGCCCAGCCCTAGGGTGAAATCAACAATAGACTTCCTTCAAGCAGCAGAAATATCTCAGTCTCTGGAATCTGCTCCTCTCCCCTTCGCCCTGAGAACATACAGGATATTAAAGAGTAAGCTGGGGGTTTAAAGTTGATTTTGGCCTTTAAAGTACTGTGAGGTTAGTTTTTTTCAGTAACGGTTATAGTTGTGGGAACAGTAACAGCAAACACAGCAGTGGCAGTAGTGTTACTCAGGCCCGCCGACAGCAGGGCACAAACGGGCCTGTTGTTGCACAGCGCTAGTAGAAGATTAACCATTGGACACCTTCACACACACTGACTCCAGCATTCCGGAGCAGAAGGGCACGCACACTCGACAGACTATAAATAACTAGCCAGACCTGACGGACAAGGCTCCGTCGCTCTACGTCTGTCAGTCTGTGTAACTATTAAACAGTGATACAAGGGAACATTACCGAGAGGATGTTTTGGGGCATCTCTCCACTGGTTTTCTTGTTGGTGAGTTTTGCAGGTGCCCCAACAAGAGGAGGTGAGTGAAGATTTTTAAACTTTGTACTTAACACTGATTACACTTCTCATTCCACCAGAGAGCTTTAAGATGGAGTGTTTGAATGTTTAGAGACACACTGTAGCCGTCATCTAAAAACAAATACACTTTTAACACACTACAGGATTTGCGATCGGAAATATTAAACGGGTTCATTATCTACGATCTCCCCTTCCGACGCCTCCCAAGAGGCTCCGACCAGAAAAAATCTCTCGGAACACACCGCACACTACACGAAAATCGGACCCGAACTCATTTGCATACTCCCGACAATCGGACCCTGTCGGCTTCGATCGGGAGGAGAAGATCGGGGCAAAATTCGGCCCGATTATCCTGTAGTGTGTGGAGGCCTTAAACAGATGACACACAGCATTTTAGCACTGCTCATGCTGCAGCTGTCAACAGTGTGTTTAAAGCGGACCTAATATGCTATTTTTAGTCACGTCATAAAGGTCACAGAAGCCCAAAAACATAGTACGAGGGGGTACCCAAAAGAAACCGGAATTTTGTCTCTTTGCTCTCTCCACAGATACTGATTGTGATTTAAGGGAGGATTGCACTCTACCGTGCAGTTTCCAGGCTGGTGACGAAGTGGTCATCCACTGGATCCAGGAGGAGCCGACAAAGGCCCCGGCTCACTCCTACTATTACAAAAAGGACCAGCTGGAGCTGCAGCACCAGCGCTTTCGGGGTCGGACTGCGCTGTTCCTGGACCAGCTCTCCAGAGGGAGCGCCTCACTCAAGCTGACCAAGGTGGTGTTTGAGGATGCGGGCAGATACAAGTGCTACACCAGCACCACGAATGGACATAACCAGCAGTTCATCCAGCTGCATGTGAACGGTATGAGAATCTCTGCTCTGCTGTGAAGTCATGTGGTTCACAACATGCACACTGTGGTCAAAAAACCCTTTTCACTACACTCAGGGGGAAAAAGGAGGGATGGCCTCTCATCATAGGATGACCAATGGAGACTCTAAACATTCTTTAAAATCTGCTCTAAAGCTGAGAACTCCAGTGTGAACAAGAGGAATGAAGGAATGAAGCTTTTCCCGTTCCAAGTTTCACACACAGAGGTGCGGCTGAACAGCTGAAAGATCGTTGTCTGTTCTAAATGTAGCGATGTATTCAACTATTAACTGCTGCAGTTCTTGTATTCACTACATTCTATAGAACTAAATCACACTTTCTTTAATCAATTTATTCTCCAGACAGATCTCTACTATCTTAACTTAAAGGGTATGTACGCTAACGGTTCATTGGTTTGTGAATTACCGTACACAATGCTTTCCTTTGCTTCCTTAGTTCACAATGTTTTACCAAAAACAAGCATTACGTGCCAAAAAGCTAAAACTGAAAGAGATCCTGGATGTGACAAAGAAGATTGTGTCCTTTATTCAAACTGGAGCTCTTGAACAACAGTTGTTTAAATGACGATCAGATGACTCATTTTGACCTGGTCATTTCTCAGAAACCACAAGGAACGGGAACCCTTGGTTGTAATAAAAACTAATCTCTGGTATCGCTGACATCGATACTTTAGTCAGACGGTGAATCATTCACTTAAGCAGCATGCACACATTCACATTTCAAAAAAGTAGATATAAATGTTTTAGAGGGTAAATTAACAATCTCCCAAATTCCATTGTGTGTTTTGCTCATTGATAAGATTTCATTCTCAGGAAGAAGTGAGTGTTTGAGCTCTCAGGCCTGATACGGAGTTATGGGAACAAGGTCACCAAACACCTGCGCAGACAAACTAATCTCAAATCCTGTGAAAAACCTGCAGCGAGGACTAAAGACACGCTGTCGGCCTTGAAGCACACAGACTGGACGCTTTGTTTCTTTAAATCACAGAAAGGCACCTTCATATAGTTTTATAAATAAAATTTTCATCAAGTCAAAGGCTGAAGTCCAAGCGTTACCACACACCTTTAGTTATACATTTTCAACTGTAATCTCTTTCATCCAACCTTTGATCAATCATACTGGCTTCCAGGAAGACAATCCTCTTCAGGTAAAGACGGCTCGATTGCACCGTATGATTCAATATGTGTAGCTGTACAGTGATAATAAAAAAGTGTGGATCAAACAAAGCGGAAGATGAGAGGTGGCTCACCGACTTGGTCCACTTTTTTTTTTTTTTTTTTGCAGCTCCTATTCTTACAGTCAGTGTTGACAGGACGGAAAACAGGTTCACCTGCAGCTCGGAGGGGATCTACCCCGAACCTCAGCTCACCTGGTCCACCGAGCCGCCGTCCGCCGTCCCCCTCCAGCCGAACACCACAGTCTGGCAGAGTCCACAGAAGCTCTATACCATCAGCAGCTCTCTAACGCTTTCCGGCGAAGACCTGAACGTCAGCTGCACCGTGCAGACGAGAAGAAACAAGAAGAAAACCACTCTGATGAAATGTGAGTGTTCTAAGAAGCTCTGGAGTCGTAATGAGGGTTCAACAAAATGTCAGAGCAACACTGAAGTCCACGTATTTCTATATTGTCAGTAGAAACAGCATCAATAATAGCCGTTCTGGACGAATCTGAGACACCAGAACTAAACTGAACTCCATTTTTATAAAATAAATGAGCAAAAGTTCCTTTGTGGTCATATTTAGAATTCTTAACATCAATTAAAGTATCTAAAAAAAAAAAAATGTCCTGTGATAGGGATCAGTTGTTTTCCTACAGTCATTTCAAGGTGTTTCAATAGAATAAATACATTTTTTTGCTGACAAAACATTGAAATTTAATTCAAGGATAATGTATTCAGACGTATTCAACCATAAATCTTTATTGAATAGACGTTCATAATTTAGCGAGTTAAATTTAGCATCAGAACAATTGCTGATGTTTTTTCTCTCTGTCCTCTGATTTCAGACTCTAATCAGGATACAGACAATGAAACAAAGCTGTCCTGCGCACTGCCAGCGACACCCCGAACAAATCTCATCTGGAGGTTCAACCAAAGTGAGATCATACTGAGCCAGGATTCAGATGGGGATCCGGTCGTCTCAGACAAGTGGAAACAGCATGTTGAGCTATCAGAGTCGGGAAGCCTCATCCTAAAGAAGTTAACAAAAGCGGAGGAAGGAATCTACACCTGTGAAGCAAGCAACTCTGAGGAGACCCTGAGATCTGACACACTTCTGAGTATAAAGCACAAATCCGCTAAGACAAATGAGGACACTTTGTGTGTGTCACAGAAAATAAAACGAGCAAAACTTTAAGATGAAGTGTGAAATGAATCAATGTTGGAGAATAATCTGTCTGATTTTGTTTCAGAAACGCCGCCACCTGGCAATCCAGGAGCAATAATTGGTGCAGTGTTTGGAGTTTTAGCAGTACTTCTGGTTGGTTCATTTGTGGGCTTTCGTGTGTGGCAAAGGTAAATGATTTCCTGAAATAATTCCTTTTCATTCACAAGACGACTGAAATAAAATTAACTCGCTTAAATCAGACATCAGTGGCACTGCAAGGGATTTTACTTTTTAGTCAACCTTAAAGTATGAATTCTGTGCCTGTTAGTGATTTATGGTGATTTAAGTGGATCACATGGTGGAAATTGAGCTGAAATACAATTACAATGCAGGATTTTCTCTGTTAAAAGACTCAGATTAAGGAAGATGAGATAGTTTGTAGACGTTTTCAGTCATGACATAAGTTCTGATTAAGAATGAGTACATTACAATAAATTAAACTACTCAGGAATCAGGGTATTCCAAAATACTAATTAATAACAGTAATAGGACTACCTATGATTTACTTCATCTAAATAAATATGCACAATTCAAATGAAGAAAGAACATCGTTACCGTTACAATATTTACCAAATAACAAATCACAACACTGTAAAAATTCAACAGGTAAAATATTTTTTTGTATTAATAACTTTTTGAGGGTGTTTAATTACATTTCAAACCAACTTAATGGCTACAAAAGGTTTGAAAATTCATTCACAGTCTGGACATAGTCTGTAGTTACTCACAGTTGTAAAACTAGGCTTCATTAGTCTAAAGTACAAAAATACAACTGGAAAAATTTACAATTCACGAAAACAGCTGAGTAAATATCTGTAATTTCTTGCTTTTGTTAATGTTTGATGTCTTAAAAAAAAATAATTTTACATGTTTCATTCTTTTTTTCCCCTAGTCAGAAGAAAAACAAAGATGTCATGGAACCAGTTGCAACTGAGGAGGCGCATTCAACAACATCAAGAGGGGTCCCGCTGCAGACCTCGACCCTCTTGACAACATCTGCTGAACCAGACCCAGAAGAAAATGCAGTGTGACACTGCAGCTCGCATGATGAGCAGAAGGAGACAGAGGAGCTGAGTGTCGGTGCTCATGACACTGCAATCCAAGAACATTGAAGGATTTATGCATTGCACTTTTGAAGAAGTATGTAAATCTGAAGCACATAAAAACAGTTGAAAACTGAAGATGGCAGCTACAGAGACAGACTCACCTTTGGTAATAGAAGCCGTTAGCTACATCTTTGTCTTACTCACTGTTGGCATTAGCAGGGGAGGCTTCTCTCTGTGCATCTTATCATGAGAGACGAGGCTGAGACTCGTGGGAGTCCAGAGGAAACTGTGCAGCCTCGAGATCAAGAAGCTGATCAAACCTGCAAGACAATGAGAGGAGGACACGGTGGATGAACTACCAAAGAGTGGACAAACCGAAATAATGGTCTTTCAAAGTGGAGAGAGATCGAATTCTGCTTTTAAAAAGTATGATCCTCTCATGCCTATATTGAAATGATCTTAAAGTACTGAAAAAAAAACACACTGAACTCAGGACTTCTGCTTGGACTGTGTAAGCCTTTTTTTTTTAAGCATGACTGTAATTGATAAGCTTGTTTTTTTTATGTAAAATTTAGAGAAGGAGACAAATTGAGCAATACCTTGATGCATGTTTTCCTGCATAAAGGCCACTCCACATGCTGTCCTTACACGAGACGCGCCACTGCAAACTAGTGTTTGTGTGTGTAGTGACTGTGGGGGTGGGGGGGCAGTGTGACTGTTTACAAGACGGGGGCGAGTAGACACAGTGGAGTGCTGCAGCGAGTGCCGTACAGGGGGAATGCACTGAACACGGAAGCGCCGCGCACGGAGTTTCTCGCCTCCCATATTAACCCATCTGACTGCCCGCACACAACGCGCAGTGGGGCGCCGCATGCGACGCTAGCCGAACCTGTCCTGGGCCCCGAGTAGGGGAGCCTCACTGCGCTCCAGCTGAGCGTCAAAAAAAAAACCAAAAAACAAACACATATGTGCTTTTAGCGGTGAAACACGGTTCATTCCTCATTATTTGCCATATTTGTCTCGGCCGAATTATCAGAAAAATCACGAGGAAAAGGCTGGTATGAGCAGGGCCCGCTCTAGGCATAGGCGAACTAGGCGGCCGCCTCGGGCGCCACGTCCGGAGGGGGGCGCCGCGGTCGTGGGGCGCCACGACGCTCTGTGTTCCGTGTGCCCCGCTGTGCAGTGGTCCGACGCACCGCGCTCCTCGGCGCTGCTTGGCACTGATCGGTATCGTTCCGGATCACTCCTCAGCCCCCCCCCCCCCCCCCCCCCCCCCCCCCCCGTGACTGAATTTAGGCTGTCTAGATAGGATGGAGTTTGAGGAAGTGAGCGCTCTTTTTTCAAACCATTTTACATCTGCTCTGCTACTGGGGTGTGTGTGTTGGGGGGCAATCTTGGTAAAGACTTGGTATTTTAAGCCATTATAAATCATATTTGATCAATTGTAAAATTATATATGTAACACACACACACATTTTGAATGGAATCGGCAGACTTCAAATGAGCCATTTTAATCGCGATTAACTACAGGATTGGGGTGCAATTAATCGTTGCCCAGCTCTAATTAGAAATGAAAAAAGAAGAACATATTATGACTGAAATTCCTTATTTGGAGTTTTTGTACGACAGCGACAACAACCGACGCGGATGTGAAACCCCCCCCCCCCCCCCCCCCCCCCCCCCCCCCCGCCCGCCCGCAAGGGGCCAATCCTAGGGGAAACACTGGAATTCATAACACTAAGAATGAAGAAGAACGAAGAATGATTTTTTTACATTTAGATATTAAATTATATTATTTATTTAATCCAATCGGGGCTTTCTTTTCTGTTAAACTTTTCACACTGTTAATTAAAGCTGAAAAACAAAACATACATGTTGTGCATGTCTTTCAGTTTTCATACATTTTATGTCATAAACTTTGTTACACTGGATACTAAAGGTAAGGTCCATTCACTGCCTTTCTGTGAGGTTGTGAGGGACTCCCCTTTTTTATTTACATCAAGTCAATTTTTTTAAGTTAAACTACAATTTTTTAAAGCTTTTCTCAGAATTTGAGAAAAAACAGCTCTGTTGCTGACACTGACGCTGTTTGTGATTAAACACTATTGTCCCACCTGAGTGCTGGATTCGAACTCACAACTCGACCGTCGAAAGTCTTCTGCGGCTAAGGAGATGAAAGAGGATGTAAATCAGGTCCACCAGGTTTCTGCTTTATATAAATATAAGATTCAATTCCTTTGCTTTTGGGGTATAAAAGTGATATTTACCAGTAACGCGCCTCCTCCCACGGTGCACGCAGGCCACGCTCAGTGAGGATCACGTGTTTGCTTTCTGAGCGGAAATGCAGACCAATCAGAAACAGCTGCTGTCAAATCAGGTGAGTTTTTAATGACAGCTTTTTTCGCCTCAACTTTATTGGCAGCCTGGCAATATGGAAACATGCAGGAGCATGTATTTTATTCATCAGTGAAAACAGATTTAAATACAAAATATATTTTAAAAAAAAAGTTTGACACTAAACATCTGACCAATCAGCAATCAGAACTGATTCAGAATTAATTAACTCCATCAAGCCAAACGAATTTATTTTGTCGATTTCTTACTTATTTTGATTTCATTAACTGGAATTATTTGTAATATGTCCCTTTTTACCAGTAAATTAATCAAACTTCATTTTTTTTCTCCTTTTGGTCAACAAATCATCTGTGTATTTTTCTTATTATTCTATGTTTGTAATGGTTTTTTGTGGTAAATTGTGTTTTCAAAGTTTCATGCACTCAATATTTATTGTGTATTTTTAATATTTGAGCATTAGTGAGCAATGTATAGCTCTGAAGTAACAATAAAGTTAGTTTTGTTGCTTTTTCTTAATTTTGGTATTTTATTCATTCGTATTTATTTGACATTTCAGAGCAGGAACCCTGCAACAGAAGGGCAAACTGAATGAGCTGTTAGCTTTGGTTTTTTTTTGTTTTGTTTTGTTTTTTCACCAAAAGCCCTTTCATAGTGGAAGGCTGTGGACTCCTGCTCCAATGTCTCATTTACCAAATCATGACAGTGACGACTAACACTGAGGGCCACACTCTCCCCCAAGAGCACCCAGCTGCAGACAAGACGGTGGCCGCCAATGACGTAATTCTATACGTCATTGGTGGCCGCCATTTGCAATCCATACCGGAAGTCCATACCGGAACCGGAACTGCAACATAGCCATGTAGATTTTAACCCGAACAAAACAAAGGCCAACACCGTGACTTTTCTTCTACATTTAAAGCGGCAGTCAAGACGCACACCGTGCGTGTCTTCATCGTGTTTTGGGGAAAAAAATAGCGTGCGTTGTCTTAATGAAATAAATACCAAAATAATCAAAAACCAATTACTGGCAAAATTATAATTCAATATTGGTCTTGCTTGCATAGTTCACAGAACATTGGTTAGACAACAGTTTTAACGTGAAATAAATGGAAATTATACTTCAGAACCGCAATTAGGTGTCAATCAGAAACTAACTTCAGCCTGCAACGTGTCTCAATTAAATAACAAAGTAATCAAAACCCAATGGCTGTCGGAATTATAATTCAATACTGGTCTGGCTTGCATGGTTCACAGAACATTACCTAGAAAACAGTTTTCAAAGAGAAATAAATGGAAATTAAATACTTCCGAACCGCAAACAGGCATCAATGACAAACCAACTTCAGCTTGCAATAAGAATAAAGAAAATAGAACTCACCAGCCTCTAAAGATAAAGGGTAAAAAAATAATCCTTATTTTTATAATATCCTTATATCACAATCAGTTTAGTAATCCTGCTGACTTGTGCTGCATGTTTTCCTGGAGAAAGATGAGCGCATCCACATTTGCTGGATGGAGACTTGCGCGCTGTCTGGTGATCAGGTGAGAGAAAAAATAACCAACGACTTTTTCACTGCGGTAAAGACATCCCTCCGTGAAAAAAACGAAGTGCCGCGGTGCGCACTTACACTAGGCATTACGGTAAGAGCGCAGGCAGGCACATGTCACTGTATAACTGGATTTGTAAATATAAAAAATCCCTCTGATATCCACAAACCCTTTCACCTCAGGCTGGCAGTAGACCTTCCCACGATGTAACTCACCAAACTTCAGAGCAATCTGATGTGGCTTTTTAAAACTAAAAGCCCTCCAAAAACACCACTTCTAGGATAATACTTACCCTCATTTCAAAAAATCACATAAAAAAATCCCTCTGATATCCACAAACCATTTCACCTCAGGATCACAGTAGACCATCCCACGATGTCACTCCACAAATTTCAGAGCAATCTGATGTTGCATTTCAAAGTAAGAGTCCTCCAAAAACATCACTTCTGGGATTATACCTACCCTCATTTCAAAAAATCATATAAAAAAATCCCTCTGATATCCACGAACCATTTCACCTCAGGCTGACAGTAGACCATCCCACGATGTCACTCACCAAACTTCAGAGCAATCTCATGTTGCATTTCAAAGTAAGAGCCCTCCAAAAACATCACTTCTGCGATTTTTTCTCACTAACTTCAAAAAATCATATAAAAAAATCCCTATGATATCCACAAACCATTTCACCTCAGGATCACAGTAGACCATCCCACGATGTCACTCCACAAATTTCAGAGCAATCTGATGTTGCATTTCAAAGTAAGAGTCCTCCAAAAACATCACTTCTGGGATAATACCTACCCTCATTTCAAAAAATCATATAAAAAAATCCCTCTGATATCCACGAACCATTTCACCTCAGGCTGACAGTAGACCATCCCACAATGTCACTCACCAAACTTCAGAGCAATCTGATGTTGCATTTCAAAGTAAGAGCCCTCCAAAAACATCACTTCTGGGATAATACTTACCCTCATTTCAAAAAATCACATAAAAAAAATCCCTCTGATATCCACAAACCATTTCACCTCAGGATGACAGTAGAACATCCCATGATGTCACTCACCAAACTTCAGAGCAATCTGATGTTGCATTTCAAAGTAAGAGCCCTCCAAAAACATCACTTCTGGGATAATACTTACCCTCATTTCAAAAAATCACATAAAAAAAATCCCTCTGATATCCACAAACCATTTCACCTCAGGATGACAGTAGAACATCCCACGATGTCACTTACCAAACTTCAGAGCAATCTCATGTTGCATTTCAAAGTAAGAGCCCTCCAAAAACATCCATTCTGAGATTCTTTTCTGACTAACTTCAAAAAATCATATAAAAAAAATCCCTCTGATATCCACAAACCATTTCACCTCAGGCTGACAGCAGACCATCCCTGGAGGTCACTCACCTATTTTCAAAACAATCTGATGTGGCATTTCAAAATAAGAGCCCCCCAAAAATGTCATACCTGGGATGAAATTTACCCTAAGTTAAAAAAATCATATAAAAAAATCCTTCTGATATCCACAAACCATTTCACCTCAGGCTGACAGTAGACCATCCCAGGATGTCACTCAACAAATTTCAGAGCAATCTGATGTGGTATTTCAAAATAAGAGCCCTCCAAAAATGTCATACCTGGGATTAAATTTACCCTAAGTTAAAAAATTCATATAAAAAAATCCTTCTGCTATCCACAAACCATTTCACCTCAGGCTGACAGTAGGCCACCCCAGGATGTCACTCAGCTAATCTCAGAGCAATCCCATGTAATATTTCAAAATAAGAGCCCTCCGAAAGTGTCATATCTGGGATTAAATTTACCCTAAATTAAAAAATTCATATAAAAAAATCCTTTTGATATCCACAAACAATTTCACCTCAAGCTGACAGTAGACCATCCCAGGAGGTCACTCACCTATTTTCAAAACAATCTGATGTGGCATTTCAAAATAAGAGCCCCCCAAAAATGTCATACCTGGGATTAAATTTACCCTAAATTAAAAAAAATTATATAAAAAAATTCTTCTGATATCCACAAACCATTTCACCTCAGGATCACAGTAGACCATCCCACGATGTCACTCAGCTAATCTCAGAGCAAACCGATGTAGTATTACAAAATAAGGGCTCTCCAAAAATAAAATTCCTTGAATTATATTTACCCTAAATTAAAAAAAATACAAAAAAATTCCTCAGATATCCACAAACCATTTCACTTCAGGCTGAGAGTAGACCTTCCCAGCATGTCACCCACCTAATATCAGAGTAATCTGATGTGGCATTTCAAAATAAGAGGCCTTCTAAAATAGCTATTCCGGGATTATACTTACCCTCATTTGAAAAATTATGAAAAAAATCCCTGTGATATCCACAAACCATTTCACTTTCAGTTGATGGTAGGCCAGCCCAGGATGTCACTCACAAATTTTCAGAACAGTCTGATGTGGCACTTCAAAATAAGAGCCCCATAAATAACACAACTTTTCATGTGTTGTCAACACAACTTCAATTTTTCAACATGTGTCAAACACAAAACCGATTACAAAAGTAATCATAAAAATTGTAGCGGAACCATCTGTCACAGGTGTCCCATTAGATCTGTATGGCAAAAGAAAGAAAATACACTCAGCGTTAGCTGCAGTACAAAAGATTTTGTGGTGGTACTCCATCCATCCATTCTATCTCTCCAGTTTATGTGTAATTGCTGCTTGACGTGCCTGAAGGACCTCCAAAGGATGTGGTCCTGTACTGTAAAATCAGTTTTGTGTTTGACACATGTTAAAAATAAAAGCTGTGTTGACAACACATTTAATTTAAATGTCACATCAGACTGTTCTGAAAATTTGTGAGTGACATCCTGGGCTGGCCTACCATCAACTGAAAGTGAAATGGTTTGTGGATATCACAGGGATTTTTTTTCATAATTTTTCAAATGAGGGTAAGTATAATCCCGGAATAGCTATTTTAGAAGGCCTCTTATTTTGAAATGCCACATCAGATTACTCTGATATTAGGTGGGTGACATGCTGGGAAGGTCTACTGTCATCCTGAGGTGAAATGGTTTGTAGATATCAAAAGGATTTTTTTTATATGAATTTTTTAATTTAGGGTAAATTTAATCCAAGATGTTCTATTTTTGGAGGGCTCTTATTTTGAAATACCACATCAGATTGCTCTAAAGTGTAGGAACTGATATCATGGGATTGTCTACTGTCATCCTGAGGTGAAATGGTTTGTGGATATCAGAGGGATTTTTTTTATGTGATTTTTTGAAATGAGGGTAAGTATTATCCCAGAAGTGATGTTTTTGGAGGGCTCTTACTTTGAAATGCAACATCAGATTGCTCTGAAGTTTGGTGAGTGACATCGTGGGATGTTCTACTGTGATCCTGAGGTGAAATGGTTTGTGGATATCAGAGGGATTTTTTTATATGATTTTTTGAAGTTAGTGAGAAAAAATCGCAGAAGTGATGTTTTTGGAGGGCTCTTACTTTGAAATGCAACATGAGATTGCTCTGAAGTTTGGTGAGTGACATCGTGGGATGGTCTACTGTCAGCCTGAGGTGAAATGGTTCGTGGATATCAGAGGGATTTTTTTATATGATTTTTTGAAATGAGGGTAGGTATAATCCCAGAAGTGATGTTTTTGGAGGACTCTTACTTTGAAATGCAACATCAGATTGCTCTGAAATTTGTGGAGTGACATCGTGGGATGGTCTACTGTGATCCTGAGGTGAAATGGTTTGTGGATATCAGAGGGATTTTTTTATGTGATTTTTTGAAATGAGGGTAAGTATTATCCTAGAAGTGGTGTTTTTGGAGGGCTTTTAGTTTTAAAAAGCCACATCAGATTGCTCTGAAGTTTGGTGAGTTACATCGTGGGAAGGTCTACTGCCAGCCTGAGGTGAAAGGGTTTGTGGATATCAGAGGGATTTTTTATATTTACAAATCCAGTTATACAGTGACATGTGCCTGCCTGCGCTCTTACCGTAATGCCTAGTGTAAGCGCGCACCGCGGCACTTCGTTTTTTTCACGGAGGGATGGCTTTACCGCAGTGACTTTTCGACTAGTCCAAATTTACGTCGACTTGTGCAGTGGAAGTCGACTAGTCGACGTTTCTGTTAATGCCCTACTACACACACAACTAAATATGAAAACAGCAGCAGACCATTTCACAGATCTGACCCAGATTCTATAAAGTCCTGTATAATTGTGTTTTCCTTTTACACATGCGGATCTTGTTCTGATAATCACAACCTAAGTGGAGATTCGTGAGTCAATGCCTCTAAATGTCAGACAGACTAAGAGACTAAAATAAAACCGCCCACACACTTACTTGAACCTTCTCCTTGGAATAGAAACTACAATGGATGATTTACAGGCTTTGTTGTTTCTGTCACACCCAGCTATGTCAAACACTTCTCTGATGACAGATTCATCATTTGATTGCAGCTGAAGTTGTTTGAGACAACAAACCAGTCCGATGAGCTTTAATATGCGACTCTCCCTCATCTGCCCAGTGTTTGGAAAAGCAGAGCCGAGACGAGTTCGAGTGCAGGCGGACGATGACTCGGATCAGACGCCTGGTGTTTCTGGAGGTCCTGACTCTCCTGTGGACCCTGGCGAGTGGAGGTGAGTGGGGTGTTTCCCGTCTGGATGATTTAACTTTGTCTTCGGGTGTTGTTTAAAGCTCTGTGACTCTGAGACACACCTCACCGACGTGCACACAGAAACTTCTTTTCTTTTCCTTTAGGCCCGCACCTGTCTGTGTAATGTTGATGTTCTGGATGTATCGTGTATTATTTTCAGTTCAATTCACTTTAATCCTCAAGAAATCACACTGAATGACACACTTAAAAGTTAAAAAAGTCCATACGTTGAACTTGGGTGCTATAAAATATTTGCTTTCTGGAAGACATCATGCTGAGAAGAGATTTGGGCATATTTTAAGTTGGATTTTACTGAATGTGTTTACAGATTTGACCACATAAAATCAAAAACAATGAATAGAAGTGCCTGTAAAATCAGAGACGACTGATGAAAATGTGTCATTATTCGTGAAGCTGTTCCAGATTGGACGAGTATAGCTGATTGACGTCTCAGTTCAGGTCAGACTAATCTATTGTTATTTTTCATAAGTTTTAAGAAAAACAAATTAGCTCGACATATTCATCATCAACATTTTCTTTAAACTTCCCAAAGTCTTTAAGCATTAAAAAAAAAAAAAAAGTGAAATGGGAGCAGATCACCATCGTTCTGAACTGTATTATCTTCAAAACTGTGATCAGTGTCTCTGGGTAAATGTTGGTTTTCTTCTTCCAGATACGGACGTCGTCTGTGTTGTCATGGAAACCTGCATGTTACCGTGCCGCTTCCGGGGCGGCTCTGACGCCATCATTCACTGGACTCAGATGAAGACGAGGCAGAGCTTCGTCCACGCTTATTACATCAACCAGACGGTGCTGGTGCACCAAGACCGGCGCTTCACAGGCCGGACGTCCATGTTCGAGGAGCAGCTCGCCGCGGGAAACGCCTCGCTCCTGCTCAGGGAGGTGCAGATCCAAGACCAGGGCAGGTACAAGTGCTTCACTGACACCTTCCACCAGAACCAGGACTCATTCGTCAACGTCAAAGTGGACGGTGAGTCCATCACAGCCACCTAGACGCAGCAGTATATCTCACTATATCCAGATTCCTGCTCAGGGTCCAATTTAGTTAAAAAAAAACACAAGAAAATCACATTCTCTCTCTTTCCAAATGAAAATCTTGATGCAGCTCCAGTCCGTGAAGTCCACATGCAGCAGGAGGGAGACCGGATCACCTGCAGCTCGGGAGGGATCTACCCGGAGCCCAACCTCACCTGGACCGCCAGCCCGCCGTCCGGCGCGATCCTGAAGAGCACCACCATCGTCCAGCTGAGCCAGCAGCAGCTCTACAACATCAGCAGCTCCCTGACGCTCTCACACAGCGACGCCGACCTGGCGTACAACTGCACCGTCAGCACAGCCAGCGGCGAGAAGACGGCCACTCTCACAAGTCCAGTAAAAGCGAGACAGCAGCAGTACCGAAGCGGTGAATGGAATTTATACAAACAGCATATTATACTGCTTTAGCAATCTGGAATCCATTCACCGGGACATCTCCAGGCCCCAGGATCAGTTTCAGGGACCAAATTTTACCATAAATAGACATTAAAAATACACTGAAATAGAATAAAAATATGCAGTTTTCCTAATGTGTGCACAGAAATGTCAATGAAACCTGATGAACCACAGCTTTGGACTGGCATGCATCACTAAGATTACAACAAATTCAAAATAAAGGCGTTGCATGAAACCATGTTTTCTCTGTGTGTGTTGCAGGTGTCGCGATAGGACAAGTGGTTGGAGTTGTTTTGGTAACAGTGTCGATGGGCCTGGTGCCATGTTTCTACCACAAATGTAAAAAGGTAAATAAGCACATGCAATGGAAACAGTTAACCTTTAAGTCATGCTCAGGAAGGCCAACTGTTTAATCAACAAAAGTGCTACTACCCTGCTTTGTTGTAGCCCTGAGAAACTCTGTGTGCAGGCTCGGTGTTCCAGGGAAACCAAAGTCGTGTGAACAACACCCCAATCTGTACATCTGGAGATCCACCCACATCTGCTCAGGAAGAGGACTCAGTCGCACCACGATACACTGATGTGATGTGCTGCTTCAGGAACACACACTTCTTTACACACTGAGGCGTCTGCAGGGCAGAGCACCGAGAAGAATATTCAAGCGTGGCAGCAAATTCCTTTTTTTTTAGGAAGGATAATACAAATGATATATATAATATACATATAGAAATGACAAAGATGGGAATAAAAAATTGTGATAAAATAATAATCTAAAGTCAGAAAAACACCAAAAATGTCAACAAAAGAAGTATATACCAGAATTCGGGAACTAAAATCAATATAAAAGAATGACTCAAACATTACATTGTGTTTTGTAATAATGTTAACACTAATAATTAGAATCATCATAATCATTATAATCCTAATAATTATAGAAGACTATATACAACTTAATTAAGAATAAATTAGAAAAACACTTTAATGAGAAACATGATATGGTGTTAAACACAATAAACATAATACTTACATTACAGTTTGAAGAAAAATAACAGGTATAAGAATACTGACATAAATGTAACCATAATATTTCCTGAAGAGGACAGTAAGCATTCAAATACACTAAATATTATATGCATGAATTAAATATAATGTGAACTGGGAATTATATGAAAATATTCAACTCTATAAATGCAAATGCAAAAAATGTACAGACTTTTTTATTTCTGAAATATTAAAACAAAGTACAGTAATTTGCCAAACGGCAATACTGTGCTGATAGATATATTTCAAAAATCAAATAATACATTTATGGAATTTTGGAGTCATTTCTTAGACAACTGTTGAGAGAAATACACTTTGCACTTTAACTTGAATCTCATCCTGAGATTCTTCCTCTACCTCATCTCTCAGAAAAAAATGTAAATAAGAATAAATTTGTGTATAAATCCAGACAGACAATTTATATCACCAGTGAAGAGAGCATGTTAATATATACTTTTACATAACCAGCTCATAGCTCAAACATGTTTTTCTGCCATCCAGATAATTTGCGAAACAAGAAGGCCTTTCTTATGACCTGGAAATCAAAATCAACTGCAATTGTCTTTTAAATGAAACAAAACTGAAAATTTAAGGCAGAAAACATAAAATGCTGGCTTTTCTAATTCAATGAGCTTAATTTACAGATAATTTCCATTCTTATTCTGTTATCATTTGGTCCTCTGGTAAAGACGGTTCCATGTCTGTTGGCCTCACTGTGATAAAAATGGAAGAACCTAGAAGCTGTGTTTCATAGAGATCTTTTGAAACATCCAGCATCCCAACATCATCTGTACGGGTTAAACACTGGAGATCCCTGCAGGATTCACAGGATCAGCACATTAATACCAATAACAAATTCCATCCATGTATCCATTAGATATGACTTGAAAGTGTATAATGATGAAGTGCATTACATTCATGTTAGACTTCAATCACTCTGAATTTGTCAACAGGCTCATCTTAGAGGCTTTCACAGGTCAGAAAATGAAGAAAAACTTGTTTAACATTGTACTAATAGTGTTCAATATCATGCAAATTCTGTTATTGACTTTTTTTATTGTATTATTTTCAATAAAATATATTTATTTTTACATATAAAAGTTGTCCTGTTTGCATTCTATGATGGGAAAAAAACTCTTATATTTTTATACCAACTGTCAACATGTATGTGATGGAGAGAAAGAGACTGAAGGGCTGGACAAATTAACAGATTGAATGACTGAACCGCGGATTTATTGACTGAGAAATGACAAAGTCAACAAATGAACGATCAAGGAGGATGACAATTTCACACTAACGTGCATGCAGTAATATCACCCAACAACTCCTTCTCCTCCCTGTGTCATCTTCATCTCACAAACTTTCTTCTCTGTCATATTAATTTATTCTTCCTCATTGTCAATCAGTAGATGTGTGGCAACAGTAAAAGTTCTCTGATGGTGTGACAGAACCTCTTCCAGGTGAATATCCATTGTACAGTCCAGGTACCTTCCTCCTCAAAACCCCAGGAAGAAATGAAGCTTCACCTGCTTTTTACATGGTTTTACACTGTTTCACACTGTTTTACACTGTCTATAAGGGATATCAGTTATTGATTGATGATTGACTGAATGAATGAGGACCTACTGATTGACTGATGGGCATTTCAACAAATGATTGATTGATGGATTGATTATGACCAAATAATCAAATGACTGGATGACAAGCATTAAAAAAGAGACTTAAGGGACTCAATGAAAATGTATGATGCATGCTTGTAAATAAGTGTCTCAGTTCCACCCTTCAAATACTTATGAGTTGAGGAGTTGGACTGCCTTAGGTATAAAGGTAGGCCGTTCTAATCTGTCCCGCATGCGGGATGAATGTCACCCAGAAGGGAGCCACTCAAATGCAGAGAAGAGAGCATGTGAGAGGTCACTGATGATCCGGTTAGTCAGTCTGCATGTTTAATATTCATACACTGCAGAGAGAGTTCTGAGAGGCAGTCCTATGATTTTAGAGCAGGCCTCATACCTGTGATGTTTGCTTTTTGCACGGTAACCTCATACCACCACACACACCAGATTGTCTCTGACGATGACTGCAGCCAAACGCACAGCGCTGCTCCTGACTTTACTGTGGATTACTGCCAGAGGAGGTGAGTGAGATGTTTATACAACTTGTCTTAAAGTTGAAAACATTAGTTCTGAAATTGTTGAGGACCTGTCATGGTAACTTTCTACTAGGCCTGCACAATATATCGTTTGAACATCGCCATCGCAATGTGCGCATGTGCAATAGTCACATTGCAGGATGTGCAATATTTTTATTATTATTATTTTTAACTTTTGTTTTGCTTCGGAAAAGCAGCAAGCTGCTCCATGCTCCGCACAGCCGCTCTCTCCCTCCCTCCTGCTCAGTACTCACCACCCCCCTCCCTCCACCACAGCAGGGGGGGGGGGAGGAGGTCGGGCTACACTCTGAACACAGGCGACATGCAGGAGGAAGCGACGGAGGATTTAGTCCCCAAAAGAAGGCCAACATGTGAAATTTGGATATATTTCGGCTATAAAAAAAAGACGATACGGAACAAAAAAACGTTCTCTGCCGACAGTGCCTCATCGAGGTTGCCTCAACACGATTTAATACGTCAAACCTGTTGGACCATTTGAAACACCATCACAAGCTCCTGTATTTCCAGTGCAAAAGCAAAGACCCCAGGTGAAACTTCATCTTCTCAAAAAACAATTACAGAAGCCTTTGCCGGTATAACACCGTATGATAGGAACTCAAAACAGCATCGACAAATCATGGATGCAATAACTTTTTACCTAGCGAAAGACATGGTGCCATTGAACACCGTGGATCGTTAAAGAGGGGTTTTAAAAAATGATCCGCATGCTCGACAAGCGGTATGAAACTCCACGTATTTCTCTCAAGTGGCCATCTCCCCAAATAGAGCTATTCAGGTCATCTGGGAAAAATTCTTCTATTTTTAATATCGCAATATATATCGCAATATATCGCAAGCCCCCAAAAAATCGCAATGTCAGTTTTTTCCAATATCGTGCAGCCCTACTTTCTACCAGTAAAGAACAACAACAACCAGGAAGTAAATGATTCTTTTCAGACTTCATTGCATCACATGAAAATATGTGCTTTCTGTTTCCATAAATACAGGCACTGATTTATACATGACACAGACCAAAGCAAGAAGTCGAGGTCATGTAATATTGTACACCTTAGATACAAAGCAGAGCCAAAAAAAACAACAACACAGAAACAGGATATGAAGTCTGTCCGAACGCCTTGACCAGCTGGGTGTGTCTACAAAACCTGTTTCGACACTAATAAGAGTTCTTCTATACCCTGTTTCCCGGTCCCTCCTGGTGTGGGGTGGGGTGAGGAACTGACTGTGGGCTGGGGGACTGCTGACTCCAGGAGGCACATGGGTGGGAGGGTAGAGAAGAGGTTGGAAGGAGGGAGAGTGGAGGTTCACTACGGGGAGGGTGGAGGGAGGGGAGGAGGGTTGGGTAGCTGCTCGTGAGGGCCAGTTCTGGGTACAGTTATGGAGATGCCCTGGTTTGGAATGGGATACCTGGATCCTCACTCATACATTCTGGTTTGTTGTCTGATGGTCTCCTGGATCTGGGTTGCAGCAACAAGGAGCACGAGGAATTGTCTTCGAACTGACATTCTGTTAAAGTAAACAAATACTTGCTGTTGGAACAATGCAGGAAACAACAACAAAGAGCAAAACAAGTGTAACTGGCTGTGGATTTCTAGCCGGTTCTCCAGTTCTCCTTCTCTTATTCCAATCAGCTCTCAGCATATGTTGACCTTAAAGTAGTTTTGATGAAGAGCTGCAGAGCTGCTGTCTCTCTCAAACCTGCACAATCAGCTTTTCTCAACAGTGACTTAAATAAAATACTGGAGCAGGAGCTCCAGTATCATTGATCTTGAACTCTGTTCTCCGGAGAAGAACAATGAAAATTAACACTGAAAGGAGCGTGAATGTGGCTGACTGTGCAGTCATGGACATTCATAAACATGATATTTGCAAACAGTAGTTATATGGAATCAGCTGGGATTTTCCTTAAACTGACCTATGTTGGCACTTGACTTCCAGATAAGGAGAAGACCTGCACTTTCAACAACAGCTGCATCTTACCATGCCATGAGGTGAACAACGCTGAAGTAATTCACTGGAAACAGGGGGAGAAAACTGTTCACTCCTACTACGATGGACAAGAACAGCTGGCAGAACAGAACCTACGTTTCAAAAGCAGGACGTCCCTGGTTGAGGATCAACGCACCAAAAGAAGAACTTCGCTCCAGCTGATGAGGGTGCAGATTCAGGACGAGGGTGAATACCTGTGTTACACTAGTAACGTCAACAGTGGACCCAGCAAGTCGTTTATGAATCTGCAGGTAATAGGTAAGAGAAATACTCGAAGATATCATACTGACAACAGCACTGGAATAATAAACAATAATTCAATTTGTGAAAAGCATGAAACGTCGTTGTGACGTTATAATCGATGCTTCACCGCTGATGTTGGCTTTTGTTTCAATAAATAATTTGAGATCAGGCTTTTGAAAATGGAGCTGAACTGTCTCTTTTTACATATATTTGTAATAAGATCGTTCCCAAACCATCTGAACATATGCTGACTACCTAACTCAACTTTTTTTTCAGCACCAGTGGTCGATGTCAAAATGAGGAAGGAAGAAAACAGGATCATCTGCAGCTCTGAGGGGATTTATCCTGATCCTGGACTCACCTGGTCCACCGATCCTCCGTCAAACCTCACCCTCCAGGGTGACGCCAGTGTGGCGAACACCACAGAAACTGAAGATCGGCGTTACAACATCCGCAGCTTTATGACGCTTTCAGACAGCGATGAAGATCGGAGCTACAGCTGTAACATCAGCACTCGCAGTAACTGGAGGAAAGTCACTCTGAAGCAGCTGCGTAAGAACAATGAAACAAACGGAACAGATTTGTGTCTTGACTTGGTATCTCTGGGAAAGCAGTTAGTCTTTTGACCAAACTCTTTTGTGCGTGTTTTTTTCCTCAATCATTCCAGATTTGAGGAACCAGACGCACGTTGAAATCCCCTGCAGCACCTCTGATGTGTCTTTGGGAGACTTCAGCTTCATCTGGAGCTTCAATCACAGTCGGATCATTGTGAACCGGAGTCTCAGCAACGTCCCCCAAGTCTCAGATGAATGGAAGCAACGTGTGAACGTATCAGAGTCAGGACACCTCTTCCTACAAGACCTCACGCCAGATCAGGGGGGGATATACACCTGTGAGATCAATCAGGCTGGAAATGGACTGAAAACTGAAAATGAGATATGGATCGCTCTGCGTGTTGTGAAAGACAGTCCAGGTGAGAGAAATTTGATGAGAGTTTCGCAATTAACCGACTTGATGCTCAGAAAAAAGTATTTAAACCATTTATTCAGCTATTTGCCAGAGCAACTCAATCAATCAATCAATCAATCAATTTATTTTTGTATAGCCCAGTATCACAACAACAGTTGCCTCAGAGGGCTTCAAGATGTTACATTTGTCGGTAAAAGTAAAAACAGTGAATAAGCATAATGGTAATATGTCAATATTTACAGTAACGAGACAGAACGAAGCAACCACCGCCTTCGACCCTCACATCCGGCAAGAAAAAACTCCAAAAACCCAGTGGGAAAAGAAGAAATCTTGGGGAGAACCACAGTATGGAGGGATCCCTCTCCCAGGGACGGACAGCTTTGGCAACAGCTAGCATGAGACAATAAGAAGTAAAGCCTAGGACTATGTTGAGGACAGTTCGTTGGACGGTCCAGCACAAGAACCACGGATCCCAGCAGTAGAACCGAAGCCAGTCCACGGGCAGGACCGACAGGGGTGTCCTCCCGGTCCGGACGGAGCTTGTTCATAGGCCTTCGTAATAGTGGAGTCAGCAACTGAAACTGGAGAAGACTCCCCCTCGAAGGGGGGGACAGCAGGTGAAAAGCAATGAACGGACTAAAGGGAATAACATTCAGACATTAGAGGACAGGGCTCAGTGCACCGTACTTCCCACAGCATTCTAGCTCCTGGGGCAGCTTTGTGGATACTTAACTGTTTAAACTAGTATTTAGTTAGTATAGTTTAGTTTAGTTTAATTTAGTTTGGTTTAGTTTAATTTTGTTTAGTGTAATTTGGTTTGGTTTAGTTTAATTTAATTTAGTTTAGTTTAGTTTAGTTTAGTTTGGTTTAGTTTGGTTTAGTTTGGTTTACTGTAGTTTGGTTTGGTTTACTTTAGTTTGGTTTGTTTTAGTTTAGTTTAGTTTAGTTTAGTTTAGTTTACTGTAGTTTGGTTTGGTTTGTTTTAGTTTAGTTTAGTTTAGTTTAGTTTGGTTTACTTTAGTTTGGTTTGGTTTGTTTTAGTTTAGTTTAGTTTAGTTTAGTTTGGTTTACTGTAGTTTGGTTTGTTTTAGTTTGGTTTAGTTTAGTTTAGTTTAGTTTGGTTTAGAGTCCCTAGCTGACCTGATCATAGGCTGCATCGAAGAGAAACGTCTTGAGCCTAACCTTAAATGTGGAGACTGTGTCTGCCTCTTTGACACCACTTGGAAGCTGGTTCCATAAAAATGGTGCCTGATAGCTAAAGGCTCTTCCACCTAGTGTCCATTTAGAGACTCTAGGAGTCACCAGTAACCCTGCATTTTGAGAGCGAAGTGCTCTGATTGGTTGATAAGGCGTTAAAGCATCTTGGAGATAGGTTGGAGCCATCCCATTTAGGATTTTGTAAGTGAGGAGAAGGATTTTAAATCTAACTCTAAACTCGACTGGAAGCCAGTGAAGAGATTTTAGAACGGGAGTAATGTGTTCACGTCTTCTAGTTCCAGTTAATAATCTGGCGGCTGCATTTTGAACCAACTGAAAGTTTTTTAATACACTTTTTTAATACACTCGCATTTAATCCCACTAGTAGTAACATATGCAAAATTCAAAACATCAGATTTTCACTTTGCGGTTCTTGGGATTGAATAATAATTGAATATTTAACCAACAACAACAAAACATTTCCCTCCCAGTTTTACTAATTAAAGACACATTACAATGAAATTAGAGAAAACACAATTTTTGTTAGAGTCTCTGTAAATGTATTAATGATGAGTGTGACATATACAATGCCACATTGATCACTAATGGCCACTTCTCTCTTCTTCTCTTTTCTGTTTTTCAGGGAGTGTTGGACTCATCGTTGTAGTAGCGTTGTTGTTGGTGTTGTTGGTGTTGTCTGTATTGATCGGCTTGATATTCTTCAGAGAAAGAAGAAGATCAAGGACCTCAGAGTAAGTACATCTTCTGTATTGAATAAAACTACTGCTGCATTTTAATTACCTCAATGGTTTATGGTGGGATTGAATCAGCATAACATCAGATTTCCCCATTTTTTCCAGACATAGCAGAGTTGAATAAATTCATTGAATTTATAGACAGTGACTGAGGTTTGGCCCTTCCTACAGCATCGCATAATTCTCTCCATTCATGTACAGTCTAAAACGTGTAACTCTCAAAACAAGCACATATTGGTTTACAAATCAGTGAATTTTGTTTTTCTCACCTTTTTCACAGCCTGGAGAAGACAGACCAACATTGTTTGAAAACATTGACAGCTTTGTTTTAGTTGGGCTGAGTTATTTAGCTTGTTACTATTAATTTTTATATATTATACATTATCTAGCCATCTTAGCTGACAACAGGACAGCACTTGAGGTAAACGTCCCTAAAAGTCACTTTTATGTCTTTGAATAAAAGCAGAGATGCAGACCATTTTCCAGTTATCAGTGTCATGTCGGACGTTTAACTGAAACATGAGATGAATTTTAAAAAGAGAAAATCTAATCTGGATGTTTGCTGAAGTTACATCAGTTAGTGGGAGGAGGATGCTCTGTATTCTGAATCCTAGCTGATCTGGAAATTTATACTTGAGGTCAGATTTGCTTGACAAGTTTTCATTAAAAACAGCACTTTTTTGCTGATGCTAAAGCTCAGAGTAGAGAGAACAGGAGGCTGACACTGTTTTAAAAACGAATGAAACATGTTGACACCATTTAAACTTGAGTCATTTTTACCAAGCAATTATTTTATTGTAGTAATCAGTTACTTCCATTTACCTGACAAAAGTAGCAGGTTCATACAAACATTTTACTTCTCATCAGTGACTTTTACAGTGAAGAAATATATTTTAGTTTCCTGTTTTATTTCAGATTTACACTTTAAAGAGATCTAAATATCAGTCTAAAAGAAGAGTCACATCTATCAACACAGCTGTACTGTTGTTTCATGATGAAGCTCCACAAAAACAGAGGATCACACTTTATTAATCAACTTGTGGAAACTCCTTTTTTCTCACAGGGCCAGCCACGAAATGTCCAGAAGGTAAGTTTCTCACTCAGTTCCACACAGCCGTGACATTCAAACCCGTGACCTCCCGATCTCAAGTCTGCTTCTCTTCCTCTCTAGGTCACAACAGCCTGAAAACGCAGTGATTTGACTGATCCAGTGAAACAACGGACATTCAACATGGTGAACTGGGATATTACTGTAACGTACAAAAAAAGAAGCTGCGGCTATGTGACACCATGAAACCTTGCATTTTTATGACTCTTTGCATTTCTTGTTCCGTCTCCGGGTTACAGTGTTCTCTGTGGGACACCACAGGATGATCTCATTCAAACAGCAGAGACAGGCAGCTTCAGGGTGCAGCTGTGTTTGTGTCATGGTGCTAATAAAATGCCACACAAGAAGCCATGAAAATGACATTTCTTCAGCCTGTCTCTCGTAAACATACCACACAAAGTTTACTAAATTCACCTATTTTATATTAATTTAGAATTATGGGTTGCTATCTTTTACTCGTTGTAACTCAACCATCAACCAGTCTTCATTTCTTTATTGTTGTTATATTTAATGTGTGTACAAACCAGAAGAAGGTATTTCAATGTAAATCGTAAGACAATCAAACAACAAACTGAATTACTAAGAACAGACAGAAGCAGTATTTGAAATTGGAAATCAAAACGCAGCATTTTCACTGAGTCATCCATGTGAATTTCAAACTTATTTTTGAAAATGAACAATGCTCCTTCATCTTTCAAATTTCTTGAACAAACATCTTTTATTCCTCCTTATATTTTGTTGCATACAATCAACAGTGAAACTGGATTTGTTTGAAACTTGACTGTTTTTGCTTGAATATGTTTACATCAACAAGTTTAACTGAGGAAGTTACAGGCATTTAAAAGGTTCTATTAGTACATTTATTTATTCACCCAAATTATCTGTAATTCTTAACCTAAATCCAACAGAATATAAACCATTTTCTGACCATTTATAGTCTGAACAGCAGGATCAGATTTATCGTCAGTATAAACTGTCGAAAATATCTGACTCTGCTAAATACACCCAAACATGATATTTAAGTTATGTCCTCGAAAGACATTGAGGATTGACTTCCTTGTTTGTTTTTTCATTAATAAAATGCAAGACGAGTTACATGAAGTCACTATTTACAATGTTTTATTTATAAAATGGTAAATTAATGTTTATAACAAAGATTTTACAATTTTTTGATTAGACGTTGAAAAAGTGTGTATTTATGTGAGGAAACCATCTAATGAGCACAAAGGAATTGGATTTACTTAACGAACACGTTGGTTTTTGAATGTTTTGTGTCTTTCTTTCCTTTTCTTGAGCAGTGATCTGCCTGCAGCCTTGATATTTTTTTTTAACTGAAAATGGACGTATTGGACAGATGACGTGCACGTCACCTGCAGGTGGACAAATTTACAAACAGCCAAGTCAGAAAAGGAGCTCATGCATGCACATATATTTATTACCAATCTTTATCTACGTGTAGCCCAGTCTAAAATTCATATTGTAGACTATCCCCATAAAACTAATGGCTCAGTGAATTAAAATGTATTTCATGAATGTGTGAACAGAGGAAAAGTGTTATAAAAATCAGAATAAATAATTTGGTTAATTCATGTAAATTCAATTGTTAAGATGTTTTGAGTCACCAAAAGGTTTTGTCTTAATATGATAAGAGTTTATTTTAAAACAAGTTTATTTGAAAAGTTTCTGTTTTGTTAACTACCAAACTTGTTATGTCAATCTTTTGATTTCTATTCTTTCATTGGATGAAGCACCTGTAGTAGCCAATTGGAAGTGAGGGCTGTAGTCTGACGTGCGTGTGTGAGCGTTCAGCACCGCAGCTCCCTGCAGGAGGGAAGCAGACGCTAACCAGGAAGTCTGATGTTAAAAATAGTCATTAAAACGGGTGGATGCCGAGTCTCCTGGGTCGTTTTGGACTGTTTTACCTGGATATCATGTGAGTATCCATGTGTTAATGTGTGCAGACGGAATGTTTTGTGCAGAAATGTGAAATGCTAATCGCGATTAGCGACGTAGCATGCTAATGCTAAGCTAGGTCTCGTGGTTCATTTCATATGCAAAGTGTGGAGATGTAACTGAGATTTTAGCACTAAAGAGAGACTCTCAAATGTACAGTGGACCAAGGATGCTCTCTTTGGACCCTGCTGTGGATGAGAAGTCGCCTCTGGTCATCTGGATTGTCTTCAGTGCTGCTGAAGTTGGTGTCTAGCTGGTCGCCACTACTTGCCAGTTGAGCTACGTATTTGTGAGTACTACTTCTGAACAGGTGCACGTGCAATTTTATTTTCTAGCTTGCGTAGCAAGTGAAGAGGCCATTTTTATGTTTGTAAGGCCACAACGCACCCAAGCAACATCAGGCCTGCAACGATCATAGAAGGTACTGAGAAATTCCAAGGAAATTGAACTGAGGACAACAAAACTGAGAAAAGGGATTCTTACAATTGAATGTAACTGTGAAAAGAAACATTTTTGGTTTTGGATATATGTTTTTGTAAATAGTTCATCTAACTAAAATCTGTTTTGCTTTCAGTTACACCGTATTGTGTCTTATTGTGTTTTATGGTGGGAAAGAGACAGGTTTAAATGGAAAAGCTTAATTACTGAATTTATATTTTTCTTAGTGGGATTAAAAAGTACAATAATCAATTTTCCTGCTAAGTGGAGGCACCGTCAACAAAACTTAATATTATTTAAGAGTCTAGGATCCATTTATTTTGTATCTCCTGTTTACCCAGATTTATTTTAGAAAGTAACAGTACCCAGGGCCCCACTCATAGTACTACCACCGGGTTAACAACGGGGTTAACTCCTGAGCTACATGGGATGGGTGTTACATACGTAAATTCCATCGATGTATCCATTAGATATGACTTGAAAGTGTATAATAATGAAGTGCATTATATTCATGTTAGACTGCTGTCACTTTGAATTTGTGAACAGGCTCATCTTAGAGGCTTTCACAGGTCAGAAAATGAAGAAAAACTCGTTTAATGTTGTTCTAATACTGTTCACTGTCATGTACATTCTATTATTGACATTTTTATTGTGTTATTTTCAATAAAACATGTTTATTTTTACATATAAAAGTTGTCCTGTTTGCATTCCATGATGGAAAAAAAAACTTTAACATTTTTATACCAACTGTCAACATGTATGTGATGGAGAGAAAGAGGCTGAAGGGCTGGACAAATTAACAGATTGAACGACCAAACAGCGGATTTATTAACTGAGAAATGAGAAAGGCAACAAATGAACGATCAAGCATGATAACAATTTCACAATGACTTGCTTGTAGTAAAATGACCCAACCATTTCTTCTCCTTCTGTCATCTCCACCTTACAAACTTTCTTGTCTGCTATATTCATTTATTCTTCCTCATTGTCGATCACTAGATGTGTGCCAACAGTAAAGGTTCTCTGATTCTTCCAGGTTAATATCCATGAAGTCCAGGTACCTTCCTCCTCAAAACTACAGGTAGAATTGAGGATTCACCTGCTTCTTATGCTGTTTCACACTGTTTTACACTGTGTGAAAAGGGTATCAGTTATTAATTGATGATTGAATGAATGAGAGCCTACTGATTGACTGAATCAACAAATGATTGATTGATTGATCGATTGATTGAGGACTGAACAAATGACCAAACAATGAAATGACTGAATGACAAGCAAAGGAACTTAATGAAAATGCTTGGTGCATGTTTGTAAATAAGTGTCTCAGTTCCACCCTTCAAATATTTCTCCACTGAGTTATTCATGGCTGCAGCTCTGCTCATCATACCTGGGATGTTTTATGCACAGTAGGCACAAACATCACACACAGCAGATTCGACCTGACCATGGCTGCGATCGAACACACAGTGCTGCTCCTGGCTTTACTGTGGACTACTGCCAGAGGAGGTGAGTGAGAGGTTTATATAACTCGTCTTTAAAGTAGAAAAAAAATCTTTTTTGAAATGGTTGAGGTGCTGTCATGGTTTCTCTCCACCATTAAAGAACAACAACAACCAGGAAGTAAATCGTTTGAGCTCTTTTCGGACTTCTCCATCGCAGTACATGAAAATATGTGATTTCTGTTTCCATAAATACAGGCACTGTTTTATACATGACACAGAGCAAAGCAGGAAGTCGAGGTCATGTAATATTGTACACCTTAGGTACAAAGCAGAGCCAAAAAAATAAAACAAAAAAATTGAAGGTCATGTGTGAACGCCTTGCCCAGTCGGTTTTGTCTGCAAAACCTGTTTCCAAAGAGTTCTTTCTACACCCCTGTTTCCCGGTCCCTCCTGGTTTTGGAGGGGTGGGGGTCGGTTGTCCAGACTGACTGTGGGTTGGAGGAGTACTGGCTCTCGGAGGCGTATGGGCGGGAGGGTAGGCAGGATGCTGTAAGGAGGGAGAGTGGAGGTTTGCCATGGGGAGGGTGGAGGGAGGGGGCGCTAACCCAGGCTGGGCAGCCAGTTCTCCTGGGTGATAAAACAAGGCCAACTAGTTGCTAACGACACTACTGAGCTGCTAACAAGTCTAACTGGCTGCTAACTTCCAGCCGGTTCTCCAGCTCTTCTTCTCTTATTCCACTCAGCTCTCAGCATATGTTGACCTTAAAGTAGTTTTGATGAAGAGCTGCAGAGCTGCTGTCTCTCTCAAACCTGCACAATCAGATTTTCTCAACAGTCACTTAAATAAAATACTGGACCAGGAGCTCATGTCATGGACATTCATAAACATGGTATTTGCAAACAGTAATTGAATGGATTCAGCTGGGATTTTCCTTAAACTGACCTATGTTGGCACTTGACTTCCAGATAATGAGAAAACCTGCATTTTCAACAACAGCTGCATCTTACCATGCCATGAGGTGAACAACGCTGAAGTAATTCACTGGAAACAGGGGGAGAAAACTGTCCACTCCTACTACGATGGACAAGACCAGCTGGCAGAACAGAACCTACGTTTCAAAAGCAGGACGTCCCTGGTTGAGGATCAACGCACCAAAAGAAGAACTTCGCTCCAGCTGATGAGGGTGCAGATTCAGGACAAGGGTGAATACCTGTGTTACACTAGTAATGTCAACAGTGGACCCAGCAAGTCCTTCATGAATCTCCAGGTAATAGGTAAGAGAAATACTCGAAGATGTCATACTGACAACAGCACTGGAATAATAAACAATAATCCAACTTGTGAACAGCATGAAACATCATGACGTTGTAATCGATGCTTCACTGCTGATGTTGGCTTTTGTTTCAATAAATAATTTGAGATCGGGCTTTTGGAAATGGAGCTGAACTGTCTCTTTTTACATATATTTATAATAAGATCGTTCCCAAACCATCTGAACATATGCTGACTACCTAACTCAACTTTTTTTTCAGCACCAGTGGTCGATGTCAAAATGAGGAAGGAAGAAAACAGGATCATCTGCAGCTCTGAGGGGATTTATCCTGAGCCTGGACTCACCTGGTCCACTGATCCTCCGTCAAACCTCACCCTCCAGGGTAACGCCATTGTGGCGAACACCACAGAAACTGAAGATCGGCGTTACAACATCCGCAGCTTTATGACGCTTTCAGACAGCTATGAAGATCGGAGCTACAGCTGTAACATCAGCACTCGCAGTAACTGGAGTAAAGTCACTCTGAAGCAGCTGCGTAAGAACAATGAAACAAACTGAACAGATTTGTGTCTTGACTCGGTATCTCTGGGAAAGCAGTTAGTCTTTTGACCAAACTCTTTTGTGTGTGTTTTTTTCCTCAATCATTCAGATTTGAGGAATCAGACACACGTTGAAATCCCCTGCAGCACCTCCGATGTGTCTTTGGGAGACTTCAGCTTCATCTGGAGCTTCAATCACAGTCGGATCATTGTGAACCGGAGTCTCAGCAACGTCTCCCAAGTCTCAGATGAATGGAAGCAACGTGTGAACGTATCGGAGTCAGGACACCTCTTCCTACAAGACCTCACGCCAGATCAGGGGGGGATATACACCTGTGAGATCAATCAGGCTGGAAATGGACTGAAAACTGAAAATGAGATATGGATCGCTCCAAGTGTCCTGTACGAACCTTCGAAAGAGACTCACAGTGAGAGAAATTTGATGAGACTTTAACAATTAACCAACTTGATGTGTTCTTACCGTGCCCAGAAAAAAAAGTATCCAAACCCCTTTATTCAGCTATTTGCCAGAGCAACTCTCATTTAATCCCACTAGTAGTAACATATGCTGGACTTTAAAATTCAAAATATCAGATTTTCACTTTGCGGTTCTTGGGATTGAATAATGATTGAATAATTAACCAACAACAATCAAACATTTCCCTCCCAGTTTTACTATTTAAAGACACATTACAATGAAATTAGCGAAAAAAAAAAAAGTTTTGTTCACGTCTCTGTGAATGTATTAATGTGGCATATACAATGCCACATTGATCATTAATGGCCACTTCTGTGTTCTTCTCTTTTTTGTTTTTCAGGGAGAGTTGGACTCATCGTTGCAGTAGCGTTGTTCATTTCTTCATTGCTATTATATTTAATCCGTGTACGAACCAGAAGAAGGTATTTAAATGTAAATCGTAAGACAATCAAACAACAAACTGAATTACTAAGAACAGACAGCGGCAGTATTTAAATTGGAAACCAAAAGGCAGTATTTTCACTGATTCATCGATATGAATTTCAAACTGTTTTTTGAAAATGAACAACACTCCTTCATCTTTCAAATTTCTTGAACAAACATCTTATACTCCTCATACAATCGATAATAAAACTTGATTTATTTTGACTGTTTTTGCGAGAATTTGTTCAGTTTGCTTGCTCGGATGAGGAAGTTACAGGCATTTATAAGGTTCTGTTAGTGTCTTTAATAAAGACTCTTTATCTTTTCACTCAAATTATTTGTAATTCTTTACCCAACTCCAGCAGAATATTGTGTCCATTTACAGTTTAGATCAGTACAAACTTTCAAAAACAGATGACTCTGCAAAATACACTCAAGCATTAAGTTATATCCTCAAAAGACATTGAGGATTAACTTCCTTGTTTGTTTTTGCATTATTAAAATGCAAGAGGAGTTACATAGTCATTATTTAAAATTTTTCATTACGAAAATAGTAAATTAATTTGTATAACAATTTTTCTTTTACTTTGGAAAAGTTGTCTTTTTTAACTAATGTAAGGAAACCATATATTGAGCACAAATGAATTGGATTTATTTAATAAATATGTTCTTGTTGAATGGCCTGTGTCTTGATATTTTGCAGCCTTGATATTTTTTAAACTGGAAATGGATGTATTGGACAGATGACGTGCACATCACTTGCACCGGTTGACGAATTTACAAATAGCCAAGTGAGAAAAGGAGCTCATGCATACACATATATTTATTACCAATCTTTATCTATGGTCGGAACTTCACGGGGTATTTGTTGGATCAAATTTTCAACAACTGAACAATGTACATATTTATATCAGTGGCAGACCGTGCATTTCACACTAAGGCCTTCAGAACAGATCCGCCTGAACCAATCCACCTCTCAATAACTATTTTATGTCTATAAAAAACGTATTATACAGATATGCATATAAAGAGTTGTTGCACAGCAGATAGATACTTGTACAGCCAAAATAAATGCCTTTGCTGAAGTGCACAAGTCTCCTACCACATCTGTATACATACAATAAGCATCAACAACTTTGTAAAACAGCAATATTGCTGAGGAAAAGAGGAACATTTTACTCAACAAAATCCTGATTATTTGTCAACAAAATCCATCCTCCTTTCCTTCCTCAAAAAGAGTTCAATTGCTCTGTCATATAGATTATTCAAGCTTGCCCTGTGGTATTTCTGGCATAAGTCTTCTCCTTCTCCTTCTTAATAGTTGCGGGTGGCGACCAACAACTGAGGTGCATACCGCCCCCTACTGTATCTCTTGGTGAATGTAGATCAGAAGGCCTGGATCCGCTGTTGTTCGGGTGCTTTCACACCTACTAGTCTGCTAGAGTGGTTTGGTTCGGACATAAATTATTCATAAATGTTGCAGCTGTCAACTAGTTCGGTTCGCATTCACACCACTTGTTTTTGCAGATGAACTATCCATTACGACCCTCCTGCCCCTTGGTGGCGCTGTTCACATAATAGTGTGTTTTGGGTGGCGGAAGTGAACCCTGATTGGCCAACATGTGTGACGTGATGCGCCGCGCTGCTTGCTACGGAAGCCTCCGCCGACCAAAAAGCCTTCTCCACAACAGAGCGGACAGGACCGAGGCTGGTCAACGTTCACACCAGCAGCGGACCGCGCCGAGACCGCACCGAGACCGCCTCCTCCAGGAGGTCTCGGTGCGGTTCTTTGTCCCGGACCAAAACTAACTGGTCTGCTTTCACACCAGCACAAACGAACCGAACCTGCAGGAGTTGGGGACGCTAGTCCGCTTCAAGCGGACCAAATGCTGTAGGTGTGAAAGCACCCTTAGTGTACGCTAGCTAGAAGGCGCTGAGTCGCCAACTCGAAATCTCATTGGTTGAAGCAACTGTCTGTTTGTCACTTCTCTTGACTTTACTCCGCCTTCAGGAATGGACAGTGAAGGCCTCAGGCAGATTTCTTTGACCCTAGCAACAGATGATGCCTGAAATCTGATTGGTTAAATGATTTAATGTGAAAAAAAAAAAACATGTCTGGAAGCAGCGCAACCACGTGTTACGGCTGCTGCCGTTGTGTGTCATGGTTTGATCCTGTTTGTCTCCCCCAGGTGTCCAGTTGTGGTGTTTTTCTTTCCTTTCCCAGCCTTCAGCCAAAACCTCACCTTTCCAGCCAGCAGCCATCCTGGACACCTGTCGCCAATCATCCCATCAGCCGATCAACCAATCAACCTCCAGTCCTGCCCCTATATATTGTTTTGCACCCTGTGTTTCTGCCCGTCTGTCTGTCTGTGAGAGAGAGATCACTGCATCTCTTGGAGAGCTTTTTGTCGCTTTGACTAAAGTTTGAGACTTCTTGTTTTTGCCCTCCTCAGCCAAAGCTACTATTTGAGGACTTATTTTTGTTAAACCCTGCCTGTCCCCACCTAGTGTGTTTTGTAGTCAACCCCATTCTCTGTATTGTCTTCTTCCCTGGAGAAGGGCTCCAGGTAAGACACCCCGGGGTCTACATTTCTGCACGTAGGTGACTTTCTGTATATACGCACTAGGTAAGTGTGGGCGGCTGCCACGATCTTCTGTAGCAGGTAGGTAAGGTTCAGGCATAGTTGGTGAGTTAGGGCTTGTCACTGTTTAAGATAATAAGGGTCATAGGGGTGAGGTGTAGGAGAAGATTAGGGTTTTTGTGTTTAGTGGCACCGCCCACAGGGCCCTTCTCCTAACGTCGTCCTGCCCTCCATTAGCTCTCCCCATTTTTGTTTCTGCCAGTGTTTTGTTTAACGCCTGCTGGCGGTGTTCTGGCATTTTTGTTGTATCTTGTGAGATTGTGTCGTTGCTTCTGTTTATATCTTTTGTTACATAAACTCCCCTTTTCCTTTGGGGAAAAGGCCACCCAAACCCTTTTGTGCTGCACCTTGTTTCGTCCGCACACCACCTGAAGCATTTACATCAGCCAGTAGGCCTGCGCGTAAGCGTTGCGTTTCCCCCCCTCGCTCCGAGCTTGGCCATCTATAACATCTAAAGGGGGGGGACGTAACACCACGGGAAATCTATGAAATGTGCTGGAACATACCGTTTGGAATGATTTAATAAGCATTCATGGACAAAATATAATTTACATCAGTCTGTAATTCAGATACTTTTTAGGCCAGCAGAGAAGGCCTTGCAGGCTCTGACGGCCCACCAATGATTTATATGAGATGCACGCAAATGAAGTGAAATATAATTAGTAGTCCACGAAACTACACAAGAATCCACCCTATCTATTCATAACCAATAAAGGCTCATGGAAACCTAATCCTGATTTGAGAAGCTTAACTCATTTATATGTTTTCCTGTCAGCTTATTACCAATTATAAGAACTTCTGTTTTCTGCTCATTAAATCTTTACAAAATAATCTGTTCCACAATGTCAGCCGGACACACTGAGATGTCCGTCAAATGAAACTGCACCACTCAGTTCTAAATAAATACAGCGACCATCTGTGTGACTGAGAGTTCGTGTCATGCTTTTCAGTCGGCTTTCCAAGTTGAAGAATGTACAATGAAAACATGCTTCCCCAAAATGTTTTACCATGAGAAACATCCGAAGTGGGCTGCAGAACAAACTGCTTAACGGATCAGCACAAACTAAAAGAACCCAACAGGACAGGAGGGTAGAAATCAGCATGATATATGAGGAAACAAATGAAGAATCAGCTGATTGAGTTACCAGAAACTGCAGCACCTATTATAAACAAATGAATGACATTTACTATAACTTGTCATGCTGAAAAACAGGTCCCTCAGCCATACCCACATTATTAAAATAATTTAAGATGTACCTGCACTTTACACTTTCACTTTCACAGTCTTTCACAATGATAAACCATGGCTGCCATCGACAGAGCAGTGCTGCTGCTGACTTTACTGTGGACTCCAGCCAGAGGAGGTGAGTGGGGCAAGTACCGCTGGTGTTATAAGGTTCAAAAATGAGTTTAGAAACACTAAAATTGTGCTGTTATGGTGGCTCTTTTGAAGTAAAAAAAGAAAAAAAACAACAACCAGGAAGTAAAACCAGAGATGAGTGACAAGAGAGGTTTCTGGTTGTGTTCTTTGCGTACATGAAAATATGTGATTCACCTGCTTCTTAAGCTGTTTCACACTGTTTTACACTGTGTGAAAGGGGTATCAGTGATTGATTGATGATTGACTGAATGAATGGGGACTTACTGATTGATTGATGGGCAATTCAGCAAATAATTGATTGATTGATTGATTGGGGACTGAACAAATGACCAAATATTCAAATGATTGGATGACAAGCATTACAAAACTGACTTACCGTTAATCAAAATGCATAATGCATGTTTTATAAATAAGTGTCTCAGTTCCACCCTTCAAATATTTCTCCACTGAGTTATTCATGGCGGCAGCTTTGCTCATCATACCTGGGATGTTTGTTTGATGCACAGTAGGCACAAACATCACATCACCAAACACGGTAGATTCGACCTGACCATGGCTGTGATCGAACACACAGCGCTGCTCCTGACTTTACTGTGGACTACTGCCAGAGGAGGTGAGTGAGATGTTTTTGTAAATCGTGTTTATGGTTGAAAAAAGAAATCAGTTTTGAAATTGCTGAGGATCTGTCATGGTAGCCCTCTACCAATGAAGAACAACAACAACCAGGAAGTAAATCTTTTGAGCTCAGACTGTGATTTCTGTTTCCATAAATACAGTGGACTGATTTAAACATGACACAGACCAAAGCAAGAAGTCGAGGTCATGTAATATTGTACACCTTAGACACAAAGCAGAGCCAAAAAAAAAAAAGAAAACAAAATCAGTAAATGAAGGTCATGTGTGAACGCCATGCCCAGCTGGGTGTGTCAACAAAACCTGTTTCGACACTAAAAAGAGTTCTTTACACCCCTGTTTCCTGGTCCCTCCTGATGTGGGGTGGGGTGAGGGACTGACTGTGGGCTGGGGGACTGCTGACTCCAGGGGGCGCATGGGTGGGAGGGTAGAGAAGAGGTTGGAAGGAGGGTGAGTGGAGGTTCATCATGGGGAGGGGAGGAGGGTTGGGTAGCCTCTCATGAGGGCCAGTTCTCCTGGGTACAGTTATGGAGATGCCCTGGTTTGGAATGTGATTCCTGGATCCTCACTCGTACATTCTGGTTTGTTCTCTGATGGTCTCCTGGATCTGGGTTGCAGCAACAAGGAGCACGAGGAATTGTCTTCAAACGGACGTTTTTATTAGAAACACTAAAATGGTGCTGTCATGGTGGGATTTCTGTTTCCATAAATGTAGAATGTTGATTTAAACATGACAAAGACGTAGACCAAATTACATTAGACATCAATGTCAGAAAGTTGATACTTTTATATCTATTTTACCAGACGAGTTTGACACATGAGATAAAGATAGTAAAAACATCATAAGGACAATACCAACAGAGGCAAACATTAAACCAGGACCGTGACGCACAAGTGGCTCTTGATGATTTACATAGTTTTTCAAATTTGATCTTATTTTCTTTTTACCTTCTTCATTTTCTTGGGAGTAATAGCCAATGATAGCTTCACTCCAAGATTGCCGTCAAATTTTTTAAAAGTTATTTAAGTATTTTAATATTATTGATGATTGGTCAGTTGTATCACTAACTCATCAAGCCATCACTGTTGTTTTATTATTTTTATTAGATTTAGATTTTTCTATTTTTTCATATTGTGACAAAGTAATCTCCTCACTCACTTGTGATTCAGCTGACAAACAGGTTTAAAAGTCACCGTCATTTTCATTTTGACGTCTTTATTGGTAACGCAAATAACAAGCTTTGTGTTAATGGTTGTTTGTCTGTTTGCTGTTCCTACAGATACTGTCATCTCTTGTGATTTAAAAAAATCTTGCATGTTACCGTGCCGTTTCCAGGCAGGTGACGAAAAAGTGATCCACTGGATCCAGGAGAAGCCAGTAAAGGCCCAGACCCATTCCTATTATTACAAAAAGAACCAGCTGGCACTTCAGAGCCAGCGCTTTAAGAGCCGGACATCACTGTTTCTGGACCAGCTGTCCACAGGAAATGCCTCACTCCAGCTGAGGGGGGTGGAGGCTCAGGATGAAGGCAGTTACAGGTGCTACACCAGCACCAGCAACGGACATGACCAATCCATTGTATCTCTGCATGTGGACGGTATGAGAAACTTTTAAGAAGTATCTTGTTTTTGTTCGTATTTCCTGTCTTATACATTTTGAAGCTTCACAAAAAAGAGGGAGTCAGAAAACACATCGGCCCTCCTTTATCAAACGGTCGTACGGCGGCATACGGGCTTACGGCCACTGCACAACCATATGAAAGACGGGATCGGCATTTATCAATATGATCGTATGGAAAGATGAAATCTCACATCAGGTCTGACATCGTGTACACAAATTTGAATCGGTGTGGATTTGCAGTGTGGCACAGAAAAACGTGGCAGAGCGTGAAAATAATTATAAAGCGAACCTCAAACATGTCATAAAGGACAAGCAGCACATATTCAGGGCAGATTAAAAAGTAAAAGGATAAAAAAATTAAATAATGTTCTTACAGAATATCTAATAAAATTCCCCCTTGTGTGATTATTAAAGGATTTTAAACTTTCAATAACTCCACTGGTCCATCCTGCCACGGAGATGAGCGCTGTTTTAACAGTGCGAAAAAATGCACATGCTGCTACAGAGCGCAGCTTCAGACACTTGGACCCAGCGGGGGAAATGTTGCTGTTTAGCTTCAAAAAGGTGTGTGACTTTGTTTTGGCCCGTGCAATATTACACAATAATGCACTGGCCGATGGAGTGATAGGCGCCACGAGTAGACTCGATGTGGGAACTAGCAGAGGCTCCACTGGAGGCTGGATGGAGGAGACAGGACGTGAAGAACCACGACTAAAATGTGAATAGACTCTAAAGTTTAGCAAATGATTTATTTCATCAGTGATGGGATGCCAGTGGCCTAGAAATAACATATTAGCTAAAGGGAGATTAAATACAGTGGACGTTTAGTCACGTTTGTTAATGCCACGTGAGCTCCGTCGTACAATGAGCTCATGTATTTACACCTGTTTGAAAGATTGTTTGATAAATGAGGGCCATTGCGTTGTTTGCGTACATTTGAGAAAGATGAAGCTATAGATATTTCATTGACTTCCTATCATGTTTCAAAGTTCCTAAATAATATTTTGACATTGTGATAACTAAAGAGCAGATTTTTCTTTTTTGGATATCTAATTTGTATCCAAAATTGTCCAAAGGTCTTGAGAAAATCTGTTAGAGTTGGAACTTGTATTAGTTATTGAATCAAGAAGATCAGTACATCATCTGCATATGGTGACAACTTTTCCATTATACTGCTCCAGTGCTACTCGACTCTGCACAGTTCAGTCGTTTTCTGTCACAATAGGGTACAATCTCTGACTATGATAATTTTTTTGTAATTTTGTTTTAAAAATGGCGGGGTTCATTGGCTTCAATAACTGTTTTGACTGTTGCTTCTTGGGGTTCCCATGGCCTGGGTAGCAATTTGTTTGACCTCATTGCATCTGGACTGTGACTGTGACTCAGAAATGTTACTGTTCCCACTTGTCTGCTGGGATGAAAATGGAAAAGAGTTTGTTTGTTTATTTGTTTGTTTGTTTGTTTTATTGAGATCCCCGGTAGCTACTGTTAAAACAGTTGCTATTCTTCCTGGGGTCTAAACTTCATCAGAAATATTTCTGCACCAACACTTAGCATCACGTCAACAACAGGATGTACAGACAACATTCATACAGACAATACAATAGCATAACTTTCAACAAAGACGACATTAACAAAAACAAAACAATATCAAAACAGACGAAACAGCTCACCATTATACAATAATAAACAACCAGTTCCATATGTTATTCCTGAGTGAATAAAAATAGTCAAATTTGTTTACAAAAATAAGTTGTGTGCATCTGTGAAATCAAAAACTGCGGCAGACGGTTCCAGGCCACCATTGCTCTACAGTGCACCGATCTTTGAATGTGACTGGATCAACAGACAGGTAACACAAAACGTCCCTCAACTGTTTGACAGGTAGAATGCTGATGCACATCACTGAAAAAGGTCAGTTTATGATAGAGTATTTCTGGTGTTCTTGTCATTATAATATTTCTAATAAATTTTGTGAGAGAATAATTTATTCTACTTTTTACTTTCAGCCACGCCAGCTGGTTATGCATGTCTTCAATGCTTGTCCTAAAAGAACAGTTTAGGACAAGCCGAGCTACTTTATTTTGTGCAACTTGAAGTTTATTGATATTAGTTTCTGTAGTGGCCGACCAAATAACGGAACAATAATCTAAATGACACAAAACTATTGAGTAACAGTGGGTGAAGCCACCAATGATGTACAAGAGATAAAGACGAAAACTGTTCACTCACATAATTCACTTTTTGTTTTTGCAGCTCAAGTCCGTGAAGTCAGTGTCAACTGGACAGGAAACAGGATGACTTGCAGCTCTGACTGGATCTATCCTGAACCTGTCCTCACCTGGTCCACTGATCCTTCATCAACCATCGCCCGTCAGTATAACACCACCGTGAAGATAACTGAGGAGCATCTTTACAACATCACTAGTTCTCTGATGCTGCCAGACAGCGATGAAGGTCTGAACTACAGCTGTAACATCAGCACTCGAAGTAGTTGGAGGAAAATCACTCTGAGACAGCAGTGTAAGTTCAATGATCCAATCTTATAACTAAACCAGAAACTAGAAACTGACCCTATAAAGAAAGCACATTTATAAAGATCTCAAGGGCTTCTTAAGCAACCCTCTTTGAATCTTGTCTTGGATAACAGAGTTCCTCCAGAACCAAAAGTACCCCTTGAGCCAGAGAGCGAGTTACTGAACTCGCTCTCTGGCTCAAGTGTTCTATCTCCCAATGAAAAGAAGTAATCAGTCTGATGAAACTGTCGTTGCCTTTTTTCATCATTTCAGCTCTTCTTAACATGGACCATGCTAAAATTCCCTGCCATGCCTCCAGTGTATCTTTTCGGGACTTCAGCCTCATCTGGAGTTTCAATCACAGTCAGATCATTGTGAACCGGAGTCGGACCAACGTCACCAAAGTCTCAGATCAATGGAAACAACGTGTGAAGGAAGTATCAGAGTCAGGCGACCTCTTTCTACAAGGCCTCAAACCAGATCAGGGGGGAATATTTACATGTGAGCTCAGACAGGCTGGGAAGGCACATTTAACGGAAACTGTTCTCAGGATAACAAAAGGTAAGATTGAGACACAATGAGAAAAATCTGCATAGAAAAGTTGTCTGACATTTCTTTATGCATTTTTAAAGGCCAAACAAATGCTCGTTAAAATAGAACTGGGTTATTTAAAAAGTAGGCATGGATTCTTCAAACTAAGCTATACCAGCGATCTGACGTACTTTATGTTTGAACTCTCTACAAACTATATCAGTGCTTTAAAGACTCCTTTAAATCAAACCCTTTATATTAAATTTTGACCCTTGCAACTAGAATTAAAATGGACAAAGTGCTAGAGTAGTCATGGACTCTTTCAATCAGGGTCACTGCTAATGCTGTCGTCTGATCTGAGTTTCTCAATCAAATGAAAGGGCTTAAAGAACACAAATTAAAATAATAAATAAATAAATAAAAGATACAGAAATGATGAAAAGATTTTGTTTATTTCCAGGCTGGTAATTATCATTAGTTGTAACCTAATCTGAGCAAACATTAGTGGGTAGATTCCAGTAGACAATCTAATTTATTGGAAAAAAAAATGTTTTATGGTGGGCAGTTCAGAATATAAGAAAAGACATTAAGATCATGGCAATTTGGATTTAAATGTTGTTTTCTTTGATTATTAAAGTCATTGACAAGCACATGCTCATCTTAGAAATGCTTCTTAATGGATTCTTACATTTGGATTTTCTAATTCACTCAAAGTGTTCTCTGAACACAGCAGGGGGGCAAAAATGTTCAACGGAAATATAACTTTGTTTAAATTGATCAAGACGTGAACATTAATGAAGTATGTTCTCCGTTTCAGATCGTCCAACTCCCAATATTGGAGGAATTATTACTGGTGTTTTGCTTGTGTGTTTGCCCTTGATTTTCATCTGGGGATACTATAAAAACCAAATATGTGCAACGGGGCAAGTAAAGAATGCCTGCCACAGGTCAAGTAAGTAAATCCTCTGAACTGAATGAGACAACACTGCTGCACTTTCAGCCTCTTAACAATGTTTGATAGGATCCACTCTTAATGTCAAATTAGCTTTAATTTAAAATTACCTAAAGTAATTCAAGTGATTGCTTTCGAGAATGTCGCTGTAGTGTTGTTGTATATAGTACATATTCATGTTTACTATTTATTTGATTTTTTTTTCTCTGCCCTATTTGAAAATTAGAAACATTATATTCTATTTATTCTATTCGGTGTAGAGCGGAATAATAAAATATTGTCTCTATTCTATTTTTGACTCTTTGTATGAGTGTTGCTACAGCCGTGATGTTGTTTCATGGTAAAATCAGACAGAAATAAACTGAACTTTATTCTATTTCTATATCTAGAAAAGGTGTGTATGGACTGCCTGACATGACGGACAGTCAACATGGAGTCAGCCATCGGACAGATCTGCTGAAAAATGGGACCTTTTTGAAGTTTGACATGAAAAATGTCACAGTTCTCCTGGGCGGTGGAGAAACTACCGACCCAGCTTGGAGTGACATCATACACTTACAACAACTGTTCCTCTGAGGGTGCTGTTGTCCAAAACAAACACTAAGCAGACAGGAAGTAAAGCCTTGTGAAGAAGAAACGCGCCTCATTGACTGGTCTGCTCTGAATAGGTTCTTGTGTGCAGCCACAAGCAACCACGATATGAAGCCGTCTGACCAGATCAGCACCTGCACTTTCTCACCACTTGTTTGATCCGGATCAGAGTTCCGGAGAGCGCTCACACTAGCCCAAATGAAGCAGACTTTTCCAGAAAGTCCCTGAAGTGAACTTGTGTGAATCAAACAGGGCTTGTGTGAAGACATGCACCCTTTGTCGTTAATCTAAATTAATTTCTGTTAATTCCATTCTCTATTCTTTTACCAGCCACTCTTTATCTCTTTATACCTGCACAGATTAACATTTATTATTATTTATCTCATGTCTATCTGGTGTTGTTGATATTTTAACTGTATTTATAATGTGTTCTTTGTGTGTGGACAAATGGTAGAGAATCCAGGGATAAATGAAGTCTTTTGATTATATCCAGTTCTATTTATATCACAGGTTTATTTTTATCGCTGACGTGAAGTAAAACAATGAAGCGGCTCCTCCTGGTGCTGGAAAACATCTCTCATCATTATCATCTCATATTTGAATTATGAAATGAATAACCCAATAAAAAATCCAGAATTCCATAAATCCAGGTATTTTTTCTGATCTGAATCCTATTCTTGACATATACTCGTATGACGTGAAGATTCTTCTGTGCACATGATAATGTGAGTATCTGAATACAGAGACATTGACTTCGAGTTTGGAGTCGTGATTTCACCCACAATAGAGTATATCATGATGTAAATGAACATCAAATTAACATAAAGCCATTAAATGAGTGGGATATCACGACATTAATTCTGTGTATGTGTGTGTATGTGTGTGTGTGTGTGTGTGTGTGTGTGTGTGTGTGTGTGTGTGTGTGTGTGCGCATAAGAAGCTGTAGGCACTAAGGAGTTAACGCCTATGTGGCGGTTATTGAAATGATTTTTCGGATAAAGGCCTCGGGCTCCCACGCCCACGTCGACCTGAATGAACTGAGTCGTGCAGCCGGTGCGTTCGAGGCAGAGCCGCTCGGAGCAGTCAGAAGCATGGCTGGGACGTGGAGCGTCGCTCTGCTGGAGGTCTTCACGCTCCTGTGGACTCTGTCCAGGGCAGGTGAGTGTTTAAACATCAAACTTTGTGTCAGAAAGAGAGAGGGAAACTGTTTGTTCAACATTTCTGGTGTTGTGGAAGCAAGAAACTTAAGGAGCATTGCTCTATTCCTTAAATCAGAGGAATAGAAAACAATATTGTTCCTGCAGTCAGATCGTCTTAACCACTTTCAGGGGCGCTTGGAGGGGATTTTTGAGTGTAGCGCCCTGCTACTTCCTCCCACCTGAGCACATGTGGGCGTGTTAGTCCAGAAACGGGGTGTGGTCAGACACTGCCTGTCTTCTTAAAGTGAAATGAAACACCTTGACTGACCTAAATTCAGAGGACACCCTGATTCAGCGATTTTTTTTTTATAAAGATTCTCATCCCTGGGGAGGAAAATGCCTAAATGGCTTAAACAGCTGAAAATTGCCCAAAAAGATGAAAAGAACTAAATGAGCTTCACTAAATTTCAAGGAAAACAAACAGCCAAACATTTTCAAATGGTTAAATCAGGTAAAAGTTAAAAAATAGATGCAGGGTTCATTCATTGGTTTCTATGTTTCTGCAGACATCAGGAAGATTCCAACTGTTTCACAAGAGTTCTTTCTTCTTCTTTCATGTTTTTGATTTACAGAGAAATTGTTTTTATTGTGATTTATTTTCATCATATGTTTCTCTTTCTTGAACATACCCTATCAAGAAATGTAATCATTTTTGCTGTTTTTACTTTTATTGTGTAGTTTGATTGTCTCTTTATTTCTTTACAAAAAGCCTTTTACTTTTAATTTAAATTTTTACTTTAATAGCTTCGTAAATATTTGAATGTGCGAATTCTATTTATTTTTTTTACCTGTTTAACAATAAAGAACTTAAAGTTTTGTTTTGAGGATTTAAGTTATTTTCCACTTGTTAAGAATTATCATGAAAATCAATGTTTTTCATAAATAGCTTTGAATGATTTGTGTTCCATTATGTCAGATGCCATCGATGAGGCAAACGCCACCACGATTTGGCCCTTCACCACTCTGAACGTCACTGTTTCCGGTGTGGAGAGTTCGTCCAGCGCGTGGGCCGTCGTCGGGAGGGTGGCCGTCGCTTTGTGTGTGGCGGGAGCAGTCGGCGTAATCCTGTACTGCCTGAAGAAAAAATGTGAGATCTCCCCTTGCTTTTGCTTCTCTTTCTCATTAAAAAAAATGCTCTTTTTGCTCTACTTGAACTGACATTGGAAGTGTCTGGATTCTCAGGTCCGAGAGGATCCCGTGATGGTGAACGTCAACTGTGAGTTCATCTAAAACCAATATCAAATTCTTCTCCAAGATGTCTGTATAGGACGCTGCCACTCAGTCATGTAGTACCACTTTACACCACAAGGGGGTGTTGTGAGCTGTTGCAATGAATAAGATAACAATGAATTAGCCAAGAATTACAAATTTTCCTGTTTTCCTTTTGAAATTGCTCTACTTTCCAGTAGCTCTTGTGATATTACAAGTAGAAAAGTTGATTTATATGGAGTAACTTTTCCATAAATGACACAGTTTACCTAAAAAAATATTCAAGCCATGGTTCAGAATCAAAAATCTAATATTAAGACAAAAAAAATAAAAAGGACATAGAACTTTATTGACTTGATTTTTCAATGAGGTCGGGTATCTTTGAAGCCATATTACTGGCGGTGACAGTTTTGTGCCCCGCCCCTGCCGTACGTCACTTTAGGCTCAGTGTTCAAACTACAGCAGGATTAGGTGGAGAAAGGAACTGGGTCACCTCCACCCAGACGCACAATGCAGAGGAGGGAAAGGAAAACAGAGAGATACAATAAACACACATCGAAAAGTAAGATGTCAGCTGCAGTAATTTCTATGTTCATAATAAAGTCACTCACTATTTCCGTTTAATCACTTACACCTGCTCAAATACTTCATAAGTGCAAGAAAATTGCTGATGTCAGTTTAAAATCTGTCTCGTTCACTTTGTTGGCAGGGTTGTGTCGCGTCGGCGTGCGAACAGAGAGTCCCGTCCTTTGAACGGAGACATGAGGTCAAACACCAGCCAGTCATCTCTGAGCACCCCCACCTCGGATTGAGCTGCACCACCCGGACACTGAGCTGTCCTGAGGTCTGATCTGTTACAGTACTGTAAATACGGAGGAATGTTTGCTGGAAGAGCTGGAGGAAAGGGATCTCAGTGACCGAGTGATGGGAACTGAAGTTAAACCAGCCAATCAGCTGATTCAGTAGATTTTGTCAATATAATATTTATTTATATGAATAAATTATATGAGTCACTTGTTCAGATGAACTCATGTCTTCAACTGTTGTTATTTTCCTAATTTCTCTTTTATTCTCCTGGGTACGTGGCGACTCTTCTGGAGACTCATCAGTGCCTCTTTCTCTGTTTTGGGACATTTTTGCAAAGTTGAGGTTTTGGGTTTGTCATATCTTGGTATAAAACAGTCTACAGGCCAGTGAATGGGGCCGTGTGTTAGAATACGGCGCTGATAAAAAAGGTCATTTCCCCTTTCACAATAAGGAAGACTGAAAAAATGTGGTTTTGGTCAAACCTGTTTTTGTGAAGACATGATTTTTGACTTCCTACAGTTGTATCCACACTCTGCGGTCTCTTCCCACCTCTCTGGTTTCTCTCCAGCTATCGTTACTTTTGTTCATTCAATTTCCAGAAAGATTTGCAGGTTTAGAAGCATTCAGATTGTGTTTCGCTTCAAAGTAGGAACTTTCCCTCTTTCCACTTCCTTGTGTATGTGCAATTAAGCCGATTTATCTTAATGAGATTGAATAATATAACTGAGAGAGCGTGTTTTGTTATTTGGAGAGCTGTTTACATTTCACAGATTATTGTATTTGAATGAAATATCACTCAACAGGGAAGAAGGTCACTCTAATAAAGAACAAAGCAAAGAAATTCACTGTGGATTTGAGTTGTACATCTTTGGATTTCTATTCCTCTATGAAAAATAAAGCAAAATATTTATTTGAAAGCGTTGATCTTTGATGTCTGTTGTTGTGTGAAGGTATCTGACCCCCGTCCGGCCTCCTCCCTGCTTCCCGGACCGGCTGCTCCGTCGGTTTTCTATTTTCTGCCCTCTGTTTCTGCAGCTGCCGCCCGTCACTCAGCCGGCGGCTCCGGCCTCCAGGCAGAAGGTCGCTGGGTGAGACGCCTCGGGATCAGTCGGCCATGGAGCTCCATCGGACGGCACTGTGCTCCGTCTTCCTGCTCGCTCTGCTCGCAGCAGGTAAGTTAGTGCAAGTGTGACCGGTTTATCTCATGCTGTAAATTCAGATTTACTGAGAACTAAACTAATAGGTATGAAAATGGGATTCCTTGAAGTCTGTTTTGGTGTTGCAGCAGCCTGTGTTTTGGTTTTAGTTGAAAATATCTCAACTTTAAAAGTATAATGATGGCAAGATCTGCAATATTCTGTTACTGATTACTATTTGGTCAATAGTGGAAACAGATCCAGATTCAAACTTCTGTGTGGAAGCTACTTATCTATAAGAATGAGCTGAAACATGATATGTTTGTGTTCCATTTGCCCTTTGAACTCGGAATTCCACGTTGTGTTCAGAATAATGAAATGTTCAGTTGTACCTTTGAGGTCAACATGTTCAAAAAGTCACTGCTTTGGTGTCAGAGCAGCCAAAATAAGAGTGCCAGTGAGAAATATCTCAGTTTTTTTCTTGTCAGGCTGTTATTTGGAGTAAATTCCATAGTTTTTGAAAGTAAATTGAGAGCAGTTTATAAGAAGATGACATCAAGTTTTCTAATTGTTGTCTCAAAAAAATATGTGCCTTTTTCAATGCCTCATTTGTCAAAATTAAGGAGTTTTCACTTTTTTGTTACAACAATTTGGGACATAATGAAAAAAAAAATCAGGTATTCACCTTGAACAAAAATGGTATTCTTTTTAAAGTTTAGTGAAACAGTGTTTGCTTTTGTTGATTGTCTTAAATAATAGAACACCTCAAATACAAACAGAATATCATCAGAAATAAACAGGAAACTGGAAATATTTGGATTTAAGTGATAATGAACTGACTCGTAGTACATATTACTGTTCCAGTTGTCCTTCAAACTCAGAATTTCAATTTTTTGAAACTTTTTGAACCCATTGGTGTTATAACAGCCTGCACACTGGTTTTGGTTGTAAATATCTCCAATATTTTCATTTACATGATTTGTTTGAAGTAGATGTTGCTCGATTTTCCTGATGTTATCATTTCACTAACAGGGTCACTTGGAATTTCAAGTTATTTCCAAGTTGGGAAGCAAAACTTTGAAATGCCTCTCTAGCTTCAAGGTCAAAACTTTTAGAAAGTCTGTTTTGTTTTTACAGCAGTGATTCTTGGTGTTAGTTATCAATATCGATTATTTTCAATTTCAAATGATCTGTCAGATCATATTGTAAAATTGACAGCAGAGCCTGTGTGTGTGTGTGTGTGTGTGTGTGTGTGTGTGTGTGTGTGTGTGTCCGCGTTCACGTCCAAATTTATTGAAGTTTGTTTCACATTCATCAGGAAGTTGTACTTTTAAGTCAGTGGTTAGTACACCTTTCAGTGCTAAACTAACTTCAAGACCAAACTTAGTGAATTAATCATGAATAAGCAAGAACTTAATCATTCTGTATTGTAATTTTTCACAATTTCATAAAATAAATATGTCTATGTATTGATTTCTGTACCAAACTAACTTAAAAAATGAATAGGCTACTGAGAACTTTTTGTATGCATGTAAAACAGGCCATACAGCCCACATGCAATACCGCATCCGACCACCAGGGGGAAACACGACACATAATATCAAGTTACACATGTTTCACATATTTCAGCGTGTCCCGTAAAGGGTTTCACAGCATCATTCTTGTGTTAGTAATGAAATCAGTCTTTGTACATCTAAAACTGATTCAATAAACGATCAGATATAGTTTGAGTCAATGGAAGATCACAAAACAAAAACAACAGGCGTTTGGCTTGACCTTGTATGAGGGCCTGTGGAATAAAGTCAATCATGTATGTGTGTCTTTAAGTGTAGAGGTGTGTTGAGGTGTGTGTGTGTGTGTGTGTGTGTGTGTGTGTGTGTGTGTGTGTGTGTGTGTGTGTGTGTGTGTGTGTGTGTGTGTGTGTGTGTGTCTGCAGTGAAGGAAGCAGCTGAGCAGCTGCCACGCGCTGAAATACGATCAGACCCTGATCTGATCCGGTTTGTGTGCGTTCCAGGGTGCTTTGTTCTTACTGTATTAAGGTCATTAAAACTTTTTCAGTCATGAAATTCAGATATCAAAGTTATGTTTTCGTGTGCGAACATGAAATAAAATCAATCATGACTGAAAATGTAGCTTAAAATTCTACTACAGCGTTATCAGAATCAATGTTTTTAGTCCTAATAGAATGAAAACTTGCATTTTCATGTTATCTTCCTTTAACTGTGCAGACTCGGTCTTTGTAAAAAAAAAAAAAAAAAAACTCCTGTCATCTTCAGAGTGAACTGGTGAATGTTACCTCATCTTACAAGACATCATCGCCACCTTCTGTTAAAGAATGAGAATAGAATTTGGCTCATTGATTTTTATCTGTCAGATTTTTATTGATTTCCCACAACTAGGCAGAAAACCTGACTTGTAGTTTGTTTGCTTGAAAACACTCTGGAAATATGAAACAAATGTGCATGGTTTTCACATGAATGTAAATTTGTGTGTGTGTGTGTGTGTGTGTGTGTGTGTGTGTGTGTGTGTGTGTGTGTGTGTGTGTGTGTGTGTGTGTGTGTTAGAGTGCTGGGGCCGCAATGAGGAGGAGCGCCTCATCAAATACCTTTTTAAAGAGAAAGGATATAAGAAAGACCTGCGACCTGTGGAGAGGCAGCAGGATGTCGTTGACGTTTACCTCTCTCTCACTCTCTCCAACCTCATCTCCCTGGTAGGAAGCTTTTTTTTTTTTTTTGCTGTTGTCTTGGGATAATTTAACAATGAAAACACTAAAGAAATGATCCAAATATGTGCTGTGATGTTAGAAATGTTGTGTAATTCCAGTATGGAGCACAAGGCGGTGTGTTGAGTCATATTAGTTTTCTCCAACAAGAAAGCAACACGTGTTGACTTTCTGTGATCGTTTCTTACCGTCCAGCACAAGACGAGAGATTTTACGCCAGATATTGTAACGATTGCCCATCATCATCTTTTTTAAATGTCAAAAATTTCCATTAGAAGCAATAACAACACAGGCAATTCAAATTGAAACAGTCTGACTGCTGCTTCTAATTTGTGTCTTTGTTTTGCGTCTTCTGCAGAAAGAAGTTGATGAGACGCTGTTGACGAACGTGTGGATAGAACACGTACGTAAAAGCTGGCTGTCTTTCTCACATTGCACCTTGAAAACACGTGCGTGTTCTTGCTCCTGACGTGTCTCTGCTTGAGCAGATGTGGACGGACTACCGGCTGTCGTGGAACTCGTCGGAGTTCGACGGCATCAGCGTCCTCCGCCTGCCGTCCGACATGCTGTGGCTGCCGCAGATCGTGCTGGAGAACAAGTGAGCGAATGAGTCGGCTCTTGTTTACGGCAGTGAACACGCAGTGCAGTGACAGTTTCATGCCCTCTGTCTCCCTCAGCAATGACGCCCAGTTTGAAGTGGCCCTGTACTGCAACGTGCTGGTGTATGACAGTGGTTTCTGCTCCTGGCAGCCGCCGGCCATATTCCGCTCCTCCTGCTCCATCAACGTCAACTACTTCCCCTTCGACTGGCAGAACTGCACGCTCAAATTTGTGTAGGCCAGAAGTACACACAGTCTGTTTTCAGGACATTCAGAACAGTTAAAGAGAGAAAATGCTAAGGGAATGCAAGAAAGTATGACGGGAGGTTCAAACCTGATCATGTCTTTTTGCAATAATTGATTCAGGCCGCATTTCATTTGCAGCTCTCTGACCTACAATGCAAAAGAGGTCAGGATCCTGCTGAAGGAAGACGAGGAGGAAACAGAGAAATGGACAGTGGAGTGGATCGTTATCGATCCGCAAAGCTTCACAGGTGACTGCTGAGACTTTCACCACAGTGGAACAGAAGGGTGGCTTCAAACCTCTGATCGGTTTGTCCTTCACAGAAAACGGCGAGTGGGAGATCATCCACCTCCCGGCCAAGAGAAACACCCACAAGCACATTCCCATGGAGAGCAACAAGCACCAGGACGTCACCTTCTACCTGATCATCAAGCGCAAGCCTCTCTTCTACATCGTCAACATCATCATCCCCTGCGTGCTCATCTCCTTTCTGGCCGCGCTCGTCTACTACCTGCCTGCAGACAGTCAGTGCACGTTCCCTCCTTGGATTTAAGGATCATTTCAAATAATTTAAGAAAAGAAACAATGCTAAGAAATGAGTTTTGGGATTATTTGTGATTGGTGGATTATGGGGCTGATCGTGTGTAGGTGGTGAGAAGATGACGCTGTCCATCTCGGTGCTGCTGGCTCAGTCTGTCTTCCTGCTTCTGATCTCTCAAAGACTGCCGGAGACCTCCATGTCCGTTCCTCTCATAGTCAAGTGCGTAACAGCGAAACACTCAACACTTCTCAAATTGATCACAGTGCAAACAGACAAAATCCCAAAAGGAAGGGATAACCATGGTCCTACCTGCAGTGTGTACATGTGCGTGTGTGTGTGTGTGTTTCAGGTACTTGATGTTCATCATGGTTCTGGTTACTGTGGTGGTGCTGAACTGTGTGGTCGTCCTCAACCTGCACTTCAGGACGCCGAGCACGCACGTCATGTCCGAGTGGACCAAGAGGGTAATGCAACACGCCGAGGCTCTTTGGTCGTGTCAAAGCCAGAATTCTGCCCGCCAGAGAAAGTCAGAATAACACTTTTTATACCAGACATGGAGAACTGTAGGCCACTGCAGGATGTAGCTAATATCACCAATGCTTCCTTTTCCTTGAGTCATTTTCTAAAATTTAATATACGATCAGTTTGCCAGACAATGCGAAAAGAAAATTTTTTAAAAGATAAATTACTATTCGGTAGTTTAATTTAGATTTTATCCTTGTAGTCGAAGTGCTCGATAAGGTAGTTTGTGTCCCTCACAATGATCAAAGTTGACTCTCCCTGTCCCTGGTGGTCCTTGGTGGTATTGCAGGTATTTGGTATTAAAATCAACAACTCATTTTCTAGATCCGTTCAAACATTTTAACCTTGGATCTGTCCTCCTTCCGTTCAGACTTTTCTCGAGCGTTTGCCTCGGATCCTGCGCATGTCGCGTCCCGAGGAGGCGGAGCCGCTCTGGGATGGAGCGTTGCCACGGCGATCCAGCTCAGTGGGCTACATCGCCGCGGCGGATGAGTATTACAGCGTGAAGTCCCGCAGCGAGCTGATGTTCGAGAAGCAGTCGGGGAGACACGGGCTGACGGCGCGGCCCACCCACGCTGCGGGTGAGTTGGCGTGGGACAAACTTCTCATTGGATTTATGCCAAATGTTGCACAACATCGTCTGCGCCTTTACTCACTATTAACCTGCAAATTATTTTTACTGTGATTTTTATGTGTAGTGGTGAAGCCGCAGGATGACGGAGGCGTGACGGACCAGCTGTACGCAGAGATGAAGCCGGCTGTGGATGGAGCCAACTACATCATCAAGCACATGCGCAACAAGAACGACTACAACGAGGTCAAAAGCAGCAAACAGTTTGAAAGAAGAGAGAAAAATCAGAAATCACGTGTCAGGCGTGTTCAGTGAAACCAGACTGTTCCTGCTGTCCTCACAGGAGAAGGACAACTGGAGCGGGATCGCCCGTACGGTGGACCGCCTCTGCCTCTTCCTGGTGACCCCGGTGATGATGTTCGGCACCGTCATCATCTTCCTGATGGGAATCTGCAACCACCCGCCACACCTGCCCTTCAGTGGAGACCCGCACGACTACACGGAGGCCAACAGACGCCTGCTGTAGCGCCGCACAGCACACACAGATTGTGTTCTCATCCAGAGGTGTGTGGAGGTGTGTTGTGTTTATTTAATGACATTTTCAAGTTGCAGCTGTGTTTTATTAGCATGTGGTGGGTAAATAAACCAGGAAATCATTGTTGTATTTAAAGTTTGTGTGTTTTGAATAAACGTTTTCTTTCTTAACTGAACTTTTATTGATTTTTTGTTTCTTTTATCTACATGGCAGAAGGAGAAACCACTGTTTTAAAAAAAATTATTGGTAACACTTTACTTTAAGCACCCGGTGTAACACATTATAAGTAGTTATAAACACTCATACATGATCACAATGCTTTATAACTCACTGTACAGCACTATACAGCATAGGGTTAGGGTTAGGGTTAGGTCCTGGCATTGTGATCATCTATGAATGTTTATAACTATAGCTACACGTGTTATAATGGTATTATAAAGCTTTATAAATGTACTTATAATGTGTTATACAGGGGGGCTTCAAATAAAGTGTTACCAAATTATTTTACATTTCTTCGTGAATCAGTTCACGCTGCTTGACCATGCGAAGACACTTGAGTGTCGTGTTATAATCCAGGTCATACGTGGGTGGCAAGAGGTCCCAGGTTCAATTCCCGGACAAGCCCCCAGTCCAAGGGACTCATGTTCATCATCTTCTTCCATAGCCAACCAATCAGATGTCCTCATGCAGCTCCTCAGCAGCTTTAAGGGGAACACTTCCTCTTTATCTGACCTCACACACTTCAGATTGTCGTGTGGACGAGATCAAGCAGCTGCTTCACGTCTGAATCCTGCAGGTAGTTTTCACTCAGGTCCAGATGTATCATGTGGGAGTGGTTGGATCCCAGAGCTGACTGCAGAGACGTGCAGCTGATCTCCGACAGACTGCAGCCCCTCATTCTGCAAGAAGAAACAAAGATGCAAATTCATGAGAAGTTGACACAAGTGTGTCTGTTTTCTGTTTAGAGGTGAAGAACTAAACAATGTACAAGTTTAGAGAAACTTATCTCTAAATAATCAGCCCGACTCAAATTCCCACAGTCAAACATAACAGGTAAGGAAGGGGGAAATCTGACCAACAACCTGCTGCAGATTGACATGCAGGGACTTCAGCTGTTGAGGGGTGCGGGTTCATCAACTCTACAAAACTGCAACGGATTTTTCCATAAAAATCCTCAAGTTTCCAAAAGTTCAGAAAATGTACAGTCAGATTCGACATGAAGATGCTGCTTGGTGATAATTCATGAAACGTCGACATCACATGACCACAACTGAGTCTTGGAACAAGAAAAAGATGATGCTAACTGTGTAGTTTAGTCCCATAACAATGCTTCACATTGTTTCCTTCTACAGACAGAACTAAAGAATGGGGAACTCACCTCACAGTTTCCAGTCTGCAGAGTGGATTCTGCAGGAAACGACACAGCAGTTTCACTCCCGAATCCAGAAGCTGGTTGTGACTCAAGTCTAGATGTTTCAGAATGGAGGGGTTATACTGTAGAGATGAGACCAGAGAACCACAGTTGGTCTCTGACAAACCGCAGTTCCTCAGTCTGGATGAAGAATGAGAAAAATGGAGATAACTTAATTAGTAAGAAATCCTCAAAAACATGTAAAACTAAATTATGCTGCAGCTTATGTAGCAACTTCAGCTCTGCAGCTCCAGCATTTGACCAAACCTTCTTTCGTGTGTTTACTATATGTGGGGTGTGCAAATACTGGAGTGAACCACATCTTTACAAACTGGGCTCGTTGTTAATGGTTGTTAATCGGTCCTGAACCAGCAGCTCATGATCAATAATCTCTACTTTCTATGACGACGGTGGCTTTGTGCTCCTGCTACTGCAGATCATCATTATATCAGGCTTCTGACATGAACTCACAGTCGGTGAACTGACCTGAGACTCTTCAGTCTGCAGAGTGGACTCTGAAGAAAACCACACAGCCGCTCCACTCCCGAGTCCCGCAGCTCCACGTTGAGACTCAGGTCCAGATGTTGCAGGTGAGAGGGGCTGAACTTCAGAGCCAAGGCCAGATACTGACAGCTGACGTCCGACAAACCGCAGCGCCTCAATCTGAGTGAAAAACAAGATGAGCTTTCAGGAGACGGAGTTACTGGAGGCGGTTCAAGATGTTTACTGCCGCAAAGCATTGTTACAACATATCAAACACACATTTTGTTTTTCTACATGGTATTTTTTTAAAAAAAAGATTAAAGTTAACTCACATCAGAGTCTCCAGTCTGCAGTTTGAACTCTCCAGTCCAGCACACAGAATCATCACTGCAGAATCTTGCAGGCTGTTGAGACTCAGATCCAGATGAGTCAGATGGGAGAGGCTGGACTTCAGGGCCGACGCCACAACCTGACAGTGAGTCTCTGCAAGTCCACACTCGGTAATTCTGCCAGCAAAGAAAGCACACCATATAATGTTGATCAGAGAGACGACACACATGCATACACATTAATTTACTGGAAAAAGATTGTTCTCCTTCTGTTGTTTCATGTTCCTAAAAATCTGGTTTTGTTTTGACAGTGTTGCATTGCTTTTTCGAACGATTGTTGTGAAATGTTTGGACAGCTAGGATTTAATATTTTCTAATGTTGCACTGGTGATATCTGGTGGAAATAAACATATAACTCACCGAGCCTTCCTGCAGTTCCTCACAGCTGGAATCAGCCTCAGCAGACCCTCCGTGGACGCATTATACGTCTTCAGGTCGAACTCCTCCAGAACCTCCTCCGACATCTGCAGCATGTGTGCCAGAGCTGAGCAGTGGATCCCAGAGAGCTCCTTCTCTGATCTGTTCTCTGACTTCAGGAACTCTTGGATCTCCTGCTGCACTGAGAGGTCCTTCATCTCCATCAGACAGTGGAAGATGTTGATGCTTCTGTCCGGTGACATTTCAGATGTTTTCATCTCTTTAAGGTTCTGGAGGACTGTTTTGAAAGTTTCTGGACTAATTTTGGGCTGACCGAGCAGATCTCTTAAGAATTTCTGGTTGGTCTCTGAAGTAAGGCCATGAAGGAAACGGACAAACAGATCCAGGTGACCATGATGACTTTCAAGAGATCTTTTTAAAGTTTTCTTGATGAAATCTTCCACAGATAAATCGGTGACGTCTTCCCTCAGGAAAACCTGCAGCACGTCGGTCTTCTTGTTGGAGTAACAGTGGAACATGTAAACTGCAGCCAGAAACTCTTGAATGCTCAGATGAATGAAGGAGTAGACTGGTTTCTGGAAGATCACACACTCTCTTCTGAAGATCTCGGTAAAAACTCCAGAGTACACCGAGGCCTCTGCCACATCCAGACCGCACTGCTTCAGGTCTTCTTGGTAGAAAACGATGTTTCCTATCTGAAGATGTTCAAAAGCCATCCTCCCCAGATTTAGAAGAACCTCCCTGTCAGCCTCACTCAGTTCCTCTGGACATGTCTCTGGTCCCTCATGGTACTTCTGCCTCTTCCTTGTTTTCTGAACCATTATAAAGTGGGAGTACATGTCAGTCAGAATCTTGGGCAGCTCTCCTCTCTGCTCTGTGCTCAACATGTGCTCCAGAACTGTAGCAGTGATCCAGCAGAAGACTGGGATTCTGCACATGATGTGGAGGCTCCTGGAGGTCTGGATGTGGGAGATGATTCTGCTGCACAGCTCCTCATCGCTCAGTCTCCTCCTGAAGTACTCCTCCTTCTGGGCGTCAGCGAAGCCTCGCACTTCTGTCAGCCTGTCCACACATGATGGAGGGATCTGATTGGCTGCTGCCGGTCTGGAAGTGATCCAGACCCGAGCTGAAGGAAGCAGATTCCCCTGAATGAGGTTTATGAGAAGCAAGTCGATCGATGACTCCTGTGTGACGTCAGAAACATTCGGTCCACTATGGAAGTCCAGAGAAAGTCTGCTTTCATCCAGACCGTCAAGGATGAACAAGAGTCTGCAAACGGCCAGCTCCTCTGCCGTCACCTCCTGTAAGGCTGGGTGGAAAACCTGGAGCAGTCTGAGAAGACTGTACTGCTGATGTCGGACCAGGTTCAGCTCCCTGAAGGACAGGACGACCAGCGCACCGACATCCTGGTTCTCCAGGCCCTCGGCCCAGTCCAGGGTGAACTTGTGCACCGAGAAGGTTTTTCCCACACCGGCCACGCCGTTGGTCAGAACCACTCGGATGGGTCTCTGCTGCTCGGCTGAGGTTTTGAAGATGTCCTGACACCTGATGGCAGTGTCGTGGTGCTTCTCCGTCCTGCAAAATGTCTCCAGCTGCATCACTTCATGTTCCCACTGGACCTCCTCACTCTGTCCCTCTGTGATGTGGAGCTCAGTGTAGATCCTGTTGAGGAGGATTCCTCCTCCGGATTCATCACTTCCTTCAGTCACACGTTCACATCTCTTCCTCACACTCCTCTTGTGTTCATCTAAAACCTTCTGCAGACCTTCTGCTCAAAGACAAACAACAATCAAAATAAACACTGAGAACAACACAACTCCAATGTTTAGTCACAAATGCATCAGCAGACAGATGGCCAGTCTTACTTTGGACAGAGCTGCTCTGAGTGTCTGTCTGCAGACCAGCTCTGGATCTTTTTCCACACTGAGGACAGAAACAAGTTCCTGATGAAGAACCCTGGTCCTGATATGAGTTGATGCATTGTCTGCAGAACCGGTGTCCACAGATGCTGGAGACTGGGTCCTTCAGGAGATCTTCACACAAACCACAACTGGAGAACTGCTTCTCCTCCCCAACAGCACTGCTCTTCCTCTCTCTGGGGATAAAAATCAAGAATTAAATGGAATCATTACTGAGGTTCTCTGTTGATATTAACAGCAACATAATCAGTTTAACCAGATCCACATGGAACTTATTCATGCCTGAAGCGCTGAGCAGATTTACAATCTATCCAAGTTTCTCCATTGGCAAAATAATGAAAAGATGACCTGAGGCTGATATAACAGACAAAATAACATCTCACTTTGTGTTTGGAGGTTCAGGTTCATTGCCGAAGGTTGGAGGTTCATGTTTAGAAATTTCACTTCTCAAATACAAGTGGCTGGATGTTGAAAAGTTGTCTCTGTGTCTGTGAAAGCAAACATATAAACAAAAAAATGCCACTGTTGTTAATTCATGTTGTTAAAAACAAACATCTTTTGTAACAAGGGTCAGATTGGAGCTCAGGATGTTTTCAGAAGAAGTCTGAGGCAGTGCTTTAAGTGACCCAAAAAAGGTGCCGGTACTCTCCTTTTCATGAGTCGATCTTAAAAAAAATAAAATAAAATTTCCATGCGCACATATGATTCTTTCCTAAACAAACTTGCCTCTTGATACAATCACAGCTTGTTCAAAGCTTTGCCACAAATTCATTTTTCTCCATTCGGTTGCAACAATGTTTGTTGCGCTGGCAACAGCGCATGCGCACTTCTCACATAAAGCCCAGGGCATTATGGGTAATCAAGTCTCTGCAAAATGAAGTAGTAAACTTTTGCTCGGTACTGTGAAGACTGATGTGTGCTGATAAGCAGCGGGAACAGAGAAATGAAGGATCAAAACTGGGATGACAGATCCCCACATATGAGACAAAGACTTGTGTGGGACGAAGGGGGACAATGTGCCAATGCATTCTTGATGTATTGAGTCCAAGATAACATAAAAAAAAAAAAAAAAAAAAAAAAAAAACTATGCTGTCCCTCAACTTGTAACATTCCAATGCTTTGCTGTGATCGGGAGTGTTGCCAGTGGCAGCTGGTGGTAAATTTGTTAGGTGGGGAACCTCATCATTCTTCAATTTCTGTCAATATTGTGAGTGTTAACCTAAATACAGTACATTTTTAAACCACATAGTGATTGGTAATCCAAAAGGAGCCTCGAGCCGCAGCCATCAAACAGGTTGGTTTAATTTTGTCCTTCATTTAAATTGTTCAGCAATTGGTGAAATCCATCCACATTCACTTTGTTGCACTTAAAAACATATTGTACATATTTGTATATATTATAGTTCCTGTTACATTTTAAGATTAATGTTGTACATACAGTTAGATCTTCCTTGTTTTAATTTTTCTATTATCATCCTTACTATGATTTGCACAATTACTTGTTATTTATTTGCGCCTTCATTACTTTTTGCACCCCCCTGTGTGTTCTCCGAGCCTCTTGCACCTGTAAATTTCTCCACTGTGAGATTAATAAAGTCTATTCTATTCTATTCTTTTCTATTCTAAATCACTTCTAAAAAGTGCCTCAAACATCTGCTCATTTGTGGCAGATTATTTAGACAAACCGAGGCAAATACATTATTAGTTCATTACTATTTATAATTTTTTATATTTGTGGGTGCAAGGCCAGGGGAGGGGGGTCGCTCTTTGTCACTGGGTGACCTCTTTTGTCTTGCCGCAACTGCGTGTTGCAGCACAGTGTGGTAACCTGTTTATTGCAGCTGCAGTTATTTAGTCCTCCACATTGAATTTTCGGGTTCGAGCAGCACGTATATAGAACAGAAAGCCTCCTTCTGTGTTTCTTTTGTGGGTCTCACGTCCTCTGTGCAATTTTACCTCGGTGTGAAACAGAAAACTGACATCTGCAAACTAACCTTAAACCTTCAGTGTTCACAGCAGTCACTCATGCGGTCAAGCCAGCCTACGCTCTGACCAACAGGCAAGTCAGCTGTGCGCACATATTCTGTGCATTATGCCACGGATACAACTCACCTTATTTCATGTTGATAAATAAAACAAACTGAACAACAAAGTAAAGTCAGGAGAGCTTGTGCTAATGCTGATTTTCAGTCAATAGATCAAATGAACTGGGAACTACTGAGCTAAAATACTCATAAAATACTCATAATACTAATAAAAATTTCTTTTACAAATATTAATATAATTTTTTTCTACAACATTTGAAGCTAAAACAAAGAAGTGGGTCTGAACCAGACAGCGTAGTAATGGGATTCACACGTGATTTGAGATCAATAGCTCAAACAACCTGGGAGCCATTGAGCTAAAATGTTGCATTGTTCATAAAAATATGAATAAAACTTATTGAAATTATTAAAAGCTAAAACAAAGAAGCGTGTCTGAATCCGACAGTGTAGTGATTCACAAGTGATTTGAAGTCAATAGGTCAAATAACCTGGGGGCAATTGAGCTAAAATATTGTATTTTTCATAAAAATATCAATACAAATTATTAGAAACAGTGAGGTTAAATCCTTCTCAACATACACTGCCCCCCTGATCAAAAGAGAAGTAAAAGTGAAAAGACTTGCTGATAGTTTCACTTTCACTATACGTACATCCATTTGTGATATGCAGATTGACTGTATGACAACTCTGTTTTCATTTTCAATAGTTTCCAGTAAAAACAGTTTTTACTTTGTGTCTGAGAATCCACGTTCATCATGTAACCTTGCTGGACGATCCTGACACAGATCACTCTCCGTGGATGAAGTCTCTGCTTTGTCCTCTTGATCATCTTTCTCACTCATCTTCAGTCAGTCTGAGAGGAAAAACAGCAGCATTGGCTTCAAGTACAGGACAGAAGAATAAAAAAGCATCAGTGTTAGTGTCGCATTGACAGTGATGGCCGCACCTCTCTCAGATGGACAGGAAGGATGACTTCCACACAAAAAAACGTACAATGTAAAACCAAGACACACTCCGAGATTCAATTTATAATTATTGTATTCTGTCCACAGAGATTACAGATTACCAATTTTAAATAGCAGAATATTATATAGCACAATAAAGTATATCAGAACTTACCTGACTGCATCTCCAACTGTCGTCAAAGGAAACTACTTTTAGTTTTACTTGCCCTTGCTTCTATATGCTCTCCTCTCTCTCTCTCTCTCTCTCTCTCTCTCTCTCTCTCTCTCTCTCTCTCTCTCTCTCTCTCTCTCTCTCTCTCCTGAGTCTCGCTGCTTCTTCTCGCGAGATTTGGCAGTCCTTACGGGAAAATCGGGAGTTTACAAGAAATGTGATAGCAGCAGCGGTGGGCAGGGTAAGTCTAATCTCAACTTTATTGTTTTGTGGAAGCCATGTCACCTCTGGGGAACGCCGGGTCTTACACAGTTTGTGGTTTTAGTTTCGATATTTCCGTCACGATATGAGAAGAAGAAGCGAGCAGAACGAACGGGAGCAGGGTGGGCTGTTTTCGCAGGAACCAGACGGCGACGCCGCTCCCTGGAGGTCATGGGAGTTTATCACCACCCCCCTCTGAACCCCACAAGATTAAACCTCAGTATACCTGGAAAAGTGAAAGTACGCAAACTGAACGTCTCTGAGCTTTACTGAGATTACTGCAATATTTCCCATAACAGTCCAAACCTGGAAAGTCAGATTCCACAGAGCGGCTGCTGTTAAAATGCCCGGATTCTACACTATGTCAAAGACTATTACCTGACATTTTATTACATTGCCCATAAGACACGTTTTACCTACTCAGGCACACAAGACTGCTACAGTTTGTACATTTTCCTGCATGTGTTTGTTCTTAGCTGTATTTCATATTTATTGATTTCTTCAGTCATTCCTGGAATCAGGAATTCGGAGGAAGCTGACTGTGATTATTCCTTCTGAATGTCCCTGCTTCCCCTCTCAGACTGACTGAAGTCCAGGAGATGAGTGTCAGCATGGATGAAGAGGAGGATTCTGACCTTCTGTCTCTGAGGAGCGACTGGTCCAAAGAGAGATCTCCATTCTTTAATGGTGACCCTAAACCCTCAGACATAAGGTGAGAGAAGTGATCATAGAACTCCTATTTCATTACTTTTACTGTGTTTATTTTCTTCATAATTTTATTTCTGTATTTGTTTGTCATGGAATCACAAAAAATATCACTACAAATCAAATTTCTCATGGATCTTGTGGATCTACAACCCTCAGACACCAGGTCAGATAAGTGATCTAAATTATGTTTAACTTAGTGTGTTAGTTTCTGACAACTCAGGTTTGCAGACATGCAAAAAACACACCAAACTTGTCAAACGGCTTCAGTCTGCGTGTGAGATGTTAACCAGGGTGCACTTTCACAATGCCACAGTGACACAAACGCAGCATTGGTACCCGGGTTTAACAGTGTGAAGTAACACACTCGACTGGGACAAAGCCTACACTCAGATTTAGTGAAATGCATATACTGCTATTTTTACAGTAAACTGAATGTAATTTGTTCTTTTTTCATCTGGAACAGCTGCCAGTCATTTGGAAAAGCTGCTGTAGTTTTTAAGAGAAGTGTCTGAATCATTAAAGCATGAAAATTATTTGCTCTTAGCAAGATGTGTGTGTGTGTGTGAAGCTCTCCTGAACAGTAATGTTTTTGTGTGTATTTTCACCGCAGACGGAGCTCAAACTCTGCAGGATCTGACCTTCTGTCTCTGAGGAGCGACTGGTCCAAAGAGAGACCTCCATTCTTTAATGGTGACCCTAAACCCTCAGACACCAGGTGAGAGAAGTGATCATAGAACTCTTATTTTGATAGTTTTACTGCGTTTATTTTCTTCATAATTGTATTTCTGTATTTGTTTGTCACAAAAAAATCACTATAAATCAAACTTCTTTTGGATCTTATGGACCCTCTGTCTGTCGAAAGTTTTAGAACACCCCGATTTTTCCAGTTTTTTTATTTCAGTTCAAGTCAAAAGATGACCAGAGGATTCTATATAAAATTATTGTTCATTTCAGAATTTCACAAAAAGGCTTTAAAAAAAAAAATGAGCTCACAACTTAAAGCTGTTCTGCAGCAATGGAGGTCGCTCACGCTGTGAAAGTTACTCATTCCGACAGGTGTGCCAGCTGCTGTAGATTACTGACGTCCTCTATCAGCAGCAAAGCAGTGTTGGAACACACTGTTTTGTCTTTGTTGAATGAGAGAGAGAGAGAGAGAGAGAGAGAGTCATAAGTCAGTAGTGTGTGCTGTAAACTGTCAAATATGGAGGAGGATGTGTTATGGCCTGGGGCTGTTCGGTGATTTGTATGATGGTAAATTTGAAAACATTGAGCGGCCAACACAACCTTCACACATCAACCCCATCGAGATGAACGGAACTGAACAGTGAAAGCAAAGAAACAAATGTCACACAGTCATGGGCGCTTCTGCAACCGTGAAACCCATGAGGATGTTCAGCTGTTTTAGCCAATAAAGTGGATACTTTGATGAGTCAAAAGCTTAGAATGCATTTTGGTTCATAAATTGATTTTAAATGTCACTGTTTCCCCTCTGAGACTGACTGACGTCCAGGAGATGAGTATGGATGAAGAGGAAGAAGGAGCCGAGTCTGAAGGATCCGACCTTCTGTCTCTGAGGAGCGACTGGTCTAAAGAGAGACCTCCGTTCTTTAACGGTGACCCTAAACCTTCAGGCTCAAGGTGAGAGGTCATTCTTTCACGCTAACTCAGATTTGACAGGAGAATTATTTCCAGCAGAATGAAAATAACCAGAGCTGTTGTTCGGCTGATGCTCAATCTCAATCACAGAAACATCTCATTTAAAAAAACAGCTGGTGGAAAGAAACCACTATTAATTCAGTAAATCACTCAGCTGTATATTTTATCACCTTTATTTATTACTTGATTTAGTTGTCATTACATTTTTTTTATTTATATAAAAAAAGATTTAGATTGTTTTTTACATTATTGTTATTGCCTTTTTTATCTTTGCTTTTTTTTTTTTTTACTGTAATCTTTTATTGCCTGAATCCTATTGTTCCTTATAAATATCACTGCTTCCCCTCTCAGACTTCCTGAAGTCCAGGAGATGAGCGTCAGCATGGATGAAGAGGAGGATTCTGACCTTCTGTCTCTGAGGAGCGACTGGTCCAAAGAGAGACCTCCATTCTTTAACGGTGACCCTAAAATCTCAGACATAAGGTCAGAGACATGATGAGAAAACTCTTGTTCCATTACTTTCCCAGTCTTGTTACATTTCCTGCTGTTGATGCTTGATTTTCTCTGCATTTTTTGTTTTGAAGTTGTAAATTATCCATAGTAGCTGTATTCATGGATCAGCCGTAACCTGGAAAATAAAGTACTTTTTTAGAACTATTTCCAGGAAAAGAATCAGAATAAAGCTCTGCTCATGGGTTTTACACTCTTAGCTAAATTGTTCTGTGATTAAAATGTTTTGCTAAATATGAATTTGGTGTGTAAAAATGCTCAGCACTGTTAATGAAATGTAATTCTGAGCATTCTGACTTTTTTGAATCAATGTTTTTACAGAAAGAGGAAGAGGAGCATTACTGCAGAGGAGCAGCAGCAGCCCAGCCCTACGTGGCGTCAGGACGCTCGGAAGGATCAAGTCTACAGCAGCTTTGGCTTGGAGAAGGTTTTAGATGAACACAAGAGGAGTGTGAGGAGGAGATGTGAACGTGTGACTGAAGGAAGTGATGAATCCGGAGGAGGAATCCTCCTCAACAGGATCTACACTGAGCTCCACATCACAGAGGGACAGAGTGGGGAGGTCCAGTGGGAACACGAAGTGATGCAGCTGGAGACAGCTTCCAGGACGGAGAAGCACCACGACACTGCCATCAGGTGTCAGGACATCTTCAAAACCTCAGCCGCGCAGCAGAGACCCATCCGAGTGGTTCTGACCAACGGCGTGGCCGGTGTGGGAAAAACCTTCTCGGTGCACAAGTTCACCCTGGACTGGGCCGAGGGCCTGGAGAACCAGGATGTCGGTGCGCTGGTCGTCCTGTCCTTCAGGGAGCTGAACCTGGTCCGACATCAGCAGTACAGTCTTCTCAGACTGCTCCAGGTTTTCCACCCAGCCTTACAGGAGGTGACGGCAGAGAAGCTGGCCGTCTGCAGACTGTTGTTCATCCTTGACGGTCTGGATGAAAGCAGACTTTCTCTGGACTTCCATAGTGGACCGAATGTTTCTGACGTCACACAGGAGTCATCGATTGACTTGCTCCTCACTAACCTCATTCAGGGTAATCTGCTTCCTTCAGCTCGGGTCTGGATCACTTCCAGACCGGCAGCAGCCAATCAGATCCCTCCATCATGTGTGGACAGGCTGACAGAAGTGCGAGGCTTCACTGACGCCCAGAAGGAGGAGTACTTCAGGAGGAGACTGAGCGATGAGGAGCTGTGCAGCAGGATCATCTCCCACATCCAGACCTCCAGGAGCCTCCACATCATGTGCAGAATCCCAGTCTTCTGCTGGATCACTGCTACAGTTCTGGAGCACATGTTGAGCACAGAGCAGAGAGGAGAGCTGCCCAAGACCATGACTGACATGTACTCCCACTTTATAATGGTTCAGAAAATAAGGAAGAGGCAGAAGTACCATGAGGGACCAGAGACATGTCCAGAGGAACTGAGTGAGGCTGACAGGGAGGTTCTTCTAAATCTGGGGAGGATGGCTTTTGAACATCTTGAGAGAGGAAACATCGTTTTCTACCAAGACGACCTGAAGCAGTGTGGTCTGGATGTGTCAGAGGCCTCGGTGTACTCTGGAGTTTTTACCGAGATCTTCAGAAGAGAGTGTGTGATCTTCCAGAAACCAGTCTACTCCTTCATTCATCTGAGCATTCAGGAGTTTCTGGCTGCAGTTTACGTGTTCCACTGTTACTCCAACAAGAAGACCGACGTGCTCGAGAAGTTTCTGGAGAATGACTGGGAAACTCGCTTCTTCCCCTGTCTGTCAGACTTCATGGAGAAAGTCACTAAGAAATGTCACAGGAGTCAAACTGGTCACCTGGATCTGTTTGTCCGTTTCCTCCACGGCCTCACCTTGGAGTCCAACAGGAAAATCTTAGGAGACGTCCTCGGTCAGATACAGATCTGTACATTTACCATCCCGGCAATCATCAAAAACCTGAAGTCGATGAAAATGTTTGAAAACTCTTATTTCAGAAGTGCATTGATGGGCCCCGATCTGAAGAAGATGAATATGACTCCGGACAGAAGCATCAACATCTTCCATTGTCTGATGGAGATGAAGGACCTCTCAGTGCAGCAGGAGATCCAGGAGTTCCTGAAGTCAGAGAACAGATCAGAGAAGGAGCTCTCTGGGATCCACTGCTCAGCTCTGGCACACATGCTGCAGATGTCGGAGGAGGTTCTGGAGGAGTTCGACCTGAAGACGTATAATGCGTCCACGGAGGGTCTGCTGAGGCTGATTCCAGCTGTGAGGAACTGCAGGAAGGCTCGGTGAGTCCAGATTTGACCAGTCAAAGTTACTAGCTACTGTAAATACCATCTGATGTCCACCGTCTGCCTACTCGAGGGCTGATTGGTCTGTTTGTCCACAGACTGAGTGCCTGTGGACTGACGGGGGCTCACTGTGAAATCGTGGCCTCGGCGCTGAAGTCCAACCCGTCACATCTGACCGAGCTCGCATTTAGGATTCACGACTCCCCGGCGGCCGCGGCGGGGGTGCCGTTCCTGTGTGCCGGACTGACGAGTCCACATTGTAAACTGGAGACTTTAAGGTCGGTTAATAGATGGACGCTGTATTTGAAACCCGAACACACGTGATCAGTCAATCTGAAGTGATGGTAGATGGTAATTATTGATAAAATCTAAATTTTTTACAGATTTTTTTTCACAGTTTTAGCATTAATAAAGTACTTTACATTGTCGGTCACATTCAGTCATTCACACGAGGAGGTTGTGGTTGCCATGTGAAGCGCTGACCGTCTCTTGAGCAGTTTGGGGTTTTGAGTCTTTCTCAGGGGTACTTCATCAATGGAGGACAAGGCCTCAAGTGAGGATTGAAGCTGCAACCTGCTCGACCAGCTGACAGCAGCTTTGATTACTTTGACCATAAGTGATCAGATAAAATGCCGGCCGTTATGGAGCCTTGCTGTCCCAGTACACGTCTGTGAATGGTTGAATAAACAGTGAACAGTGTTAAAGTTAGTAAAAATACTTATGTGTCGTCTGCATCTTTTACTCTTCACTCAGGTTTGAACGCAGCACAGTGCCAAGCGACGCCTTAGCGTCTCTGTTCTCCGCCCTTCAGTCCAACCCCTCCCGTCTGAAACATCTGGACCTGAGGTACAACATGCTGGGGGAGGCGGGAATGAAGCAGCTCTGTGAATTTCTGGAGAGTCCTCACTGCAAACTGGAGACTCTGGGGTGTGTTCACCGACTTGAGGACGAGCCCGTTCAAACCTGAACTCGTGCGACTGATATGTAATCGCCATCTTTTCTCTGTTCCTCAGATTGAAGCGCTGCAATATATATTGTGAGTTCAGCCCGTCTCTGTACTCGGCTCTGAAGTCCAACCCCTCCCATCTGAAACACCTCAGCCTGAGTTCCAACTTCATTTACGACTCAGGGCTGCGGCAGCTGTGTGGGTTTCTGGAGAGTCCACAGTGCCGACTGGAGAGCCTCAGGTCTGCTCTCATCACTCACCTTTATTGAAGCAGCTCATTCTAATCACAGCTAATGTGGCCGGTGCAACTCCTTCAGCATTTATGTTTTCTAACGTTGGACGACTTTGTGAACGATCTTCAGCAGCATCCTTCATCTCTGAACTGTAATCTTCGTGTTTCTTTACTCAGACTTTCAAACAGCTGGTTGACAGGTGACGGCTGTTGTTCCCTGGCCTCGACCCTGAAGTCCATCCCGTCTTCTCTGAAGTATCTGAAACTATCAGGAAATCACGAAATCCTCGATTCGGGCGTGCAACACCTGTGTGGTTACCTGGAGAGTCCACTCTGCAGACTGGAGACTCTGAGGTAGACTGTCACCTTATAAAGCTTCTGGTATTGTAACACAATTTCCTTTTTCTGAGGGCATGCTTCTTGTACATTTCCAGCTCTTATATAAGATATTGAAAAAAAAATCAAACACTGACAGATTTCACTCTTCAACAATGCCTTCTAATTTTTTTTTCTTTTTCTTTTTTCAGATTGAGATATTGCGGTATGTCCCCAGCCAGCTGTGGATTTCTGGTCTCTGCTCTGAAGTTGAACCCCTCCCATCTGAAACATCTGGATGTGACAAAGAACAAGTTGCAGGAGTCAGATGTGCAGCAGCTGCTTGAGCTTGTGGAGAATCCAGCCTATAGTCTGCAGACTGTGAGGTCAGTACGGCTTTAGAAGCCCGTTCATCGTGTTCACAGCAGTTCTGTCCTGATCTCATGAACACAGTGATGTCTTTTGTGGAAAAACTTCACTGAGAAAAAAAAAAAAATGCATCCAGTTGATATCATATATCGCCATTTTCAGAAAAAAATATCAAGATATGAATTTTGGGTTGTATCGCTGAGCCAGAATCCAGTTGTTGGAGCCGATCTTCACTGACTGTACGCCATCGCACTGTTTTAGATATGTGAGGAATTCAGGAAAAACCCAGGCATGTGCAGGGGAGAGCATGCATACTCAGCACTGGGGGGGGCCAAGCCTGGACCTGAACTGAGGGTTTTATTAGTTTTGGCTGTTCTATTTGTCCGTTACTGTTTTGATCACCTCTATTGTCTCTTTTCTCCTCAGCTGGGAAAAGCCTGACACTGTGTGATCTGAGACAGGAGGCTGTCTGTCCTGAAGATTGACAGGGGCTGGAGGGTTGTGAGAATACGTCACTGAAAGCCAGTTAACCAACTGCTATTGGTAGGGAACTTATTATGATATACAATGCAACACAAAGTGCCTCATGTATTGAAAACGGACTTCAAATCAGCTTCACAGCATTCCCCCCCCCCCCCCCCCCCCCAAAAAAAAAAAACAAAACAAAACAAACAAACAAAAAACCCTGTGGAAATTAATGAATGAATAAATATATAATTTAAGATTAATGAAGTAGAAGACAATGTAAAAACAACAAGAAATCTTTTTTGGACAACTTTATTACCAGCAAAAAAAAACAAACATAACAAAGAACATTAGTAATAGTGGATATGAGGTATAAGACGGTTGAAAAGGATTACATAAAAGATAAAGCACTGACGTTAAAAAAATGTCGGTGCTTTCTGCAGCCCTCGGTTCCTCTGGCAGGCTGTTACATAAACATGGTGCATAATTATGGAAGGCTGTCTCACCGTGAGGACAACCAGGGCAACACTTCATTCTGGTCCGGGTTGAGCGGTTTAAGGTCCTCTTCCATCCAGAATTCATCGAGGTCCAGGATACATTTGAAAAAGGGCATCAGTTTCCCCTGTGTCACCTGTAGATGTGGTTATATGCAACTGTGAAAGTTGATGCCAGGCCTGACACTCTGAATGTATAAAATTATAAAGCAAAGAGGCCCAGGGTTGACTCCTGGGGCAGTCCACATTTAATTTTTATAAATTCCTGAAACCAGCTGTTTCAGTCTCTTTAACAGTTTGTAGCGATCTACGTTTTAAACGGAGCTTTAAGATCTACGACTAAACTTGCACCTGAGATCATTTCTGACCTTTGTCAACACTGCAGTTCAGCCTGAAACCAGACACTCTGTTTCTCAAAACTGTAAAAAAAACTGTAAACTGTAAAAAAAAAAAAACATTTCTACAAAATTTTGATCAAAAATTGGATCCTGGTTTACAGTTATTTAAATGATCAGGATTTAAATTGCTCCTCTCCATGAGGGTTTCAGGGTTCAGAAATTTTCCTTTCTGGAGATATGAAGATGGGACAAGAAGAGGATCTGCAACACCTAACCAGTCCCTGATGTGCGTCTGAACGCCACGGCCCACTGGACTGTCGAGGCTGGAAACAAAGCGCAAAGATACACCGAAATACCAAGTTCCTGAAATGTGGTGTCCGTCTCTTTCAAATGGACCCAAAGGGAACTGCTTCCTGAGGGTCCAAGCAGAACAGCACTTTCTTACATCAGTAAAGATGAAATCTGTTGTGTTGCAATGTTGAATGAAACCTTTTGTTAGTCTGCTATGTACTCCTATATAATACTAATTTATTCACAGTGTCTTTTACATTTACAATGTATTCATTTTTTGTCACAGTGTCTCATGAAATTTGTGTTGTTTTTTGGAAATAAAGATTTTTGTAATTCATTTCTTGTGTGTGTATGTTTATGTTAAAGCCTCACAAGGAACAAGCTGTTAAAATATGACAATGTTCTGAATAATTATTCAGTTTCAATGTTTTGTCCTGCGTTATTTCATCAGGATGTATCTGAATGTACATGTTGTATTTTACTTATTTTAACTATGTTAGTCAGTAGTAGGTACTTTATTATTTCTACTGAATTGTTCTTGAGTCATTTTAGGGACTCGACCTTCCTCTGGTGAGTGATGCAGGTTCTGAGGACAGGAAGATGAAGGTGAGGGGGCCTTCAGGGACACATGGATCCAGTAGAGGGTCAGCTCTGAGTTCCTCCTTGTTTGCAGTGGCGACATGTTGGATTAGAAGAGGTCCGGCACGAGGATCCGCGGATTGTGTTTGCAGATGAACCTGATGTGAGAGTGGAGAGCAGGCGGAAAAGAACCGGGAGAAGAGAGGAGTGAAGGTACGACAGAAAGCGTGGGAATGAGAGGGAGGCGAGGATAAACGGAGTTTAGAATGAATGCAGTCCAGGCTCAGAGAGTGAGCATGTACTGAAGAAACCGTGGACGTGTTGGACAGAAGACGCTGGGAAATGAAGACCTCTGAGCAACCGTGAATCTGCATTTTCTGTCATTTAACAGCCTCTATTAATTGTTATGCTTTACAATTTTCAACACACTTCTGTCCATTTTCAGTCACATTTTAGATCGATGTTTTTAATGGAGTGAAAAATGATTTTATTGCTTTTGCTTTGTTTTTTTGATTTATAAAATATGAGTGATAAATGATAAATGATTTATTCACACAAAAATAAAGAATGCAATTTCTAACCAATTTTAGACCATACATTTCTACATTTATATTTGAAAACAGATGATTTGGTTGTTATTTTTGCTTGAGCTTCATCTCAAGGATGGACACATGTCCGTGTAAATTATCCGTTCATTTCCATTTATTCAACTCTGGGTCGTGGGGCAGTTGTTCTGGTTCAGGTTGAGATTTTTTTCTTGTTTCTTTGAAAAGTGTCTGATTACAGTCCTGCGGGTGTAAATTAATTAACTTCATCTGACAAGAGTAAGTAAAGATTTGTGATGTGTTTGGATTAAGAGACACAGAAGAGACGGCTGTGGTGTGAGCTTAGTTGCTCAGACACACACACACACACACACACACTCACACACTTCACTGCATTTCTCCATGGCAACTGTCAAACTCTTTGCACTGGCCCTTCACTTCCTGGTTTCGTGCACCGCTGCAGGTTGTGAGTCTGTGTTTCTGCAGCAGCGACTCGGACCTGAACAGCAGCGGTGAGTCGTCGCCACTCAGCTCTGCAGAAATCTCTGCAGATCTGCAGTATTTTACCTGTAATATATGTCTTAGAAAGAGCAGGTACTGATAAAGAAGTCATAGAACATTTAATAGGAATATTTAAAGTGACTTTTGTTATCAGTAATCTGCAGTTCGAGATTAGCCGATGAACATATTGAGGGTTGGACACCAAAGATTAAGGGAAAATAGTGGAGATTCATTTAAATTTACAGAGGTGTCGATGACCTCTGTACCTTTGCCGTCTGACGGACAAATGCTGCTGCTGATTTGAATGTGTTGTAACTCAGATGGCAGATCCAGACTCTCAGGCTCCAGAACAGCAGGAACAGGCCCCGGTTGCCCCCCGATCTCGCAGCTCCGACACTCCGTCCTCGGGCCTGGAGTTCCCGGCGGGAGGTCAGGAAACGCTGTCTGCCACGGAGCCGGGTCTCCACCCTGGGTCAGAGAGCCATGCTGGCCCTGGAGGAGAAGATGAGGAGGAGGAGGAGGAAGGAGATGTGGGGATGATAACTCACCCCAGACCTCCTCAGGTCCCCCTTCAGAGAGGTACAGACTCCAAAACCAGGATCAATTCAAGCAATGAAAAATACACACATGGATATTATTGGAATGAACGGTTAGAGAAAGATCTGTGCGTATCGATAATACTATTTAAAGGTGAATAGTTGAATACGTGCAGAGCTGAGTCTTTCTAACACTCTTGCTGTTTTATTTTTGTATTTATGTTCTGTCCCCTCACGTATCCAGACGCCATGGCCAGAGGCCGCCGGCGAATAGGAGGCCAGAACCCGAGATCCACGAATCACATCACGTCTCCGGTGGCGGCTCCCTCTCCGACTGCTGGCACCGCAGTAAGTGAACCTGCAGCAGGAGCTGCTGTGGTTATATATCCTGTCCGATTTAAAATCATTTAGAAGAAAGAAGAGTCAAAAATGTGAAGATGAAGCTAAAAATTAGTGACTGAGGCTTTTGACAGCCGTTCTTGTCTGCAGGCGTCTGGGAGGAGGACGGTGCTGCTGTCCAACGAGGCGAGGAGGGAGCTGGCCAAACAGGCCCGGGCCATGAGGGACGAGAGGCGGGCGGCGCTGGACGCCCGACACAAATACCTGATCACCCGGCTGGCGGACGCCAGCAGTCTGGGAGAGCCGGAGGTGGAAGACGCCCTCGTCTCTGATGACAAAGTATTTTCACTTTTTGATTTATGTGTTCAGCCTTTTATTCGTCCCATGGTTTTTGCATCAAACTGACCCTTCTTGAACAATTTTCTCTCTTTGAATATTTTACTTCTGATTCCTCCAGTTCAGCCTGATCGATGATTTCTTCATTGCCAACGGCTCCAAGAAGCTCATTTTCTTCTACCAGCCCTTCAACCAGGTGACTTCTCCCTCATTCAGACTGATCTCTATTGAAAACAACTCTTGTTCAGTGTCCTGCTCTTTTCAATATCTTGCATTTCCCGTCTTTCTCTAACTCACTTCTCTCTTCCTTTAACTCTCTCTCTCCAGAATCTGCTGCCCAGTCGTTCTTCCTTCTCGGACGTGGCGAACTCTGTCGTTCCTCAGAGGAAACTCTTCCTCAGCACAGGAACCTCAGAGGTAGACTTCACTTGCTTCATCACACTATAAGATCAGATTATGTTCTGTTTGTGAGAATTTGCTTCCCAAGACGGGATCAAGTTAAACAACACTTTACGTCTGTATAGATGTCAGTGTGAGAGCAGAACAATGGCTGAACCGGCCTCTTACTGCCCACCATTGTTCAGCTTCAGGAGGTGAAACGAATCAGAAAGAGTGTGTGTTGTGTTTCTATGGATGAAAATCCCATTTGCAAGGTGATTAGACCAATCTACAACAAACAGCTCTCACACTGTGCTAGTGAGGATGTTATTTGAATGCAACTCTGTGTTTTATGTCCATATGTGACTTTTCATAGCATAAAAATTCTAAATATAGTACCTACAAATATACATTAAACATTGTCCAAATAAACCCATATACATTTTCTCCTTCTCCTTTTCTTCCATTATCCAGATTGTTGTCTTTGAGACTTTCTCTGAAGGTTTTCAGGTTAATGTTTTAATTAGTGGTCAGGAAGCAAAACACAGGCCTGGGTTAATAATTTAAAACGCTGCAGCGTTTCTTCGCCAGTGCCTGCATCTGAAGCTGAACATTTACTGCCACTTCACACCAGTCACTGCACCCTGATGTGTGAAGACCCTCTAAACTACTCCAGCCACAATTCCTGCTTCAAATGATTAAATGCACATGGCGACCACAGCCAACTTACTGTAATTAAACTTTTAATCACCCTTTCACTCACTGTCTTTTTGTGTTTTCCAGGCTTTAGTGGGGAAATGTTTCTTCTTCCTGAGAACCACAGAGAAAGCCATCACCACTGCCAACGTGCAGCAGGTCGGTCCCTTGTGATTTGTGTTCAGTGTGAAGATGTGGCGGCTCTGGGAGGATTTGGACGACGTCCCTTGTGTCTCCTCCCAGGAGGTGAACTTCAGCGTGCTGGACAGCGGCGACGGCGGCGTTCTGAGCAGCCTGGAGAGTCTGCTGGCTGACGTCATGTTACCGGCTCTCAGGTCCCAGCAGGTATGGGACAAATTTTAATTATGGAATAAATTTAAATTAAACTGTGATCTTTGTGTTGGTGTTTGTGTGAGGGATGATCGATTCGATGCTGATCTGTGTTCATTCTCCTGATCCTGGACTCTGCAGACGTGGGGCTGTGTGCAGGAGGGAGCATCCTGTCCACACGTCCAGTCCTTCCTGTCCTCGGTGGACCAGTTCGTCAGTAACCTGGGCTCAATCAGAGTCAGCATGGAGAGAAAGTTCCGGCTGCAGCACGTGGAGCTGCCCGACGCCATCCGGCAGCTGAGCACGCCCGCAGACTACACCGCCGCAGGTGACGATCAGAAATTCAGACAGAATGCAAAAAAAACCTGAGGATTTCTCACAGAGTCGCTCACAGCTGTTCTACAGATATGAAGACAATAATTGGGTTCTGCTTTTTTCCCCTCAGCCAATAACAGCGAGCTGGTGGAGCATCTGGAGGGCGTGGTCACCGCGTGGACCAGTCAGATCAAGACGGTGCTGACGGAGAGCGAGCAGCTGAGGAGGGAGGCCGACGACGTGGGGCCGTCCGCCGAGCTGGAGCACTGGAAGAGGCGCATGGTCACGTTCAACAGGTGGAGAAACACTTCTGTTTGGCGTTCGTCACATCGTCCTTAGATTTATATCGCCCAGTCTGATCAGTTTTTTAATTTACATTTTGTTTAGTCAGACCTGTTTTTATCACAGTTTGCCTCAGCTGGATGTCCGAAATAAATCATCAGTATATTTAAATTCTGTTTCATCAGAACTTTTGAGTTTCTTTCCAGCTGTTCTTATTATGTAAAGTTTGATTTTTTTTTCAAGACTTAGTTGATTCTGTTTCTTTTTTAATCACAGTTTGTTTTCATTTATGTCGTCTGTTGTGTTTTTCAGTCTGATGGAGGAAGTGAAGCGTCCTCAGGTGAAAAGGACTCTGGGAGTTCTGCAGGTCGCCAGGTCTCGTATCCTCCGCGCCTGGAGGGAACTGGTCAGCAAAACCTTTAAAAACTCACAAAACTGCTGTACTGCACTCTGAAACCGAGAGTGTTTAAAAAAAAATCAATCATCATGTGAACATATTTGAAATGAGCCATGATCCTGTAGAAATGAGTATTTTTTTTCTGCATCAAGCAATTTCTGTCTGCTTGAATTTTAGCTAAAACTTTTAGTTTGAACCGTAGTTCCCTTTTCCACAGTGTTCCAGGTTTTGTGGAATTGTTCTGTTAGTTAAATGTTTGGTGTGTTTTGCTGTAAGTGGCTGACGTTTTGATCGTGCCAGGACGGAGACATCACTGTGGTGGCGAACGAGGCGAAGGACAACGTGAAGTATCTTTACACCTTGGAGAAGTTCTTCACGCCTCTGGGAAAATGCACTCCGGTGAAACATTTTTTCGCGTTTGTTTTGCCGCCCGACTGAGAGCGCCACGTTTTCAGACGTCGATCTGTGACTTTCCGACAGACGGGCATGCTGGAACACATTCCCAGTCTGATGAGCAGCATCCGGATGATCCACACCGTCTCTCAGTACTACAACACCTCCGAGAGGATGACCTCCCTGCTCCTCAAGGTCACCAACCAGATGATCACCACCTGCAGGCGCTACCTGCTGCAGGGGGTTGCTCGCATCTGGGACCACAGACGGTACTAGAAAACACAGCGAACCCTCACTCAGACCAGAGAACAGATTGTTAAAGAATAAAATGAAATGCGTGAGTGTGTTTCAGGCCGGTTCTGCTGCAGCGGATCTCCGAGTGCTGTAACCTGAATGTGGAGTATCAGAAGAGCTTTCAGAGCGTTCGAGATAAACTGAGAGAAAACCCTGAAAACAGACAGCTTGACTTCAGGTAACCAGCCACAGCTGCTGATCCTCAAATACTCAACTCATCTGTATGTTAGCATCAAACACTTTTTATGTTCTCTTTTCTCTTTCTTTGGTGTCTTTGTTAGTGAAAACTACATCTTTGGGAAGTTTGATGCTTTCTGCAGGCGTCTGGAGAAGATTGCCGACATGGCGTCTACGCTGGAGAGTCTGGATGCTCTGCAGAACATGAGGGTCTGTTAAGAAGGGGCTAAAACTCCGGGAACCTTCTTGAGAATTCTGCGTGACCTTGCGCACAGAATTCATGGAGATCGGTTGAAATTAAATTAATTGCTGAAACTGCAGCATCACAGCTTCCTGGCGGGACAGAGTAATGCTAATGTGTGAAGGCTTGTCGAACTTTTTCCCAGGTGGAGGGTGTGGAGAAGATCTTTGTCCGCTACCAGACCATCGTCTCCACGACCAAATCGAAGACCTACGACATCCTGGACCATCGCAAGCTGGAGGTCACATAAAATGTTATGTTACATAAAAATGCTGCAGAAAAATAGGATTTACCATCTCAGGAAATGGCTGTTAATTCAAGTATTTGCCTGTGGAATTATTCACGGATATATTTTGGTTAATCTATTGCTTCATAAAATACGTCACATGACCTGTCATACAGCTAATAGAAAGTTCAACTTGTTCTCCACAAAATACTGCAGTTGTTATGATTGTCTACAAACTGACGTGAACTTGACGTGTGTTTCAGTTTGACAGCGACTATTCAGACTTCCAGCTCCAGGTTGAGGGTTTGTTCCAGTCTCTCCGGTCTCTGCTGGACTTCTGGTTCTCTCAGTCATTCTCTGTGAGTCCAACTCGGCCACAATGGAAATCCTTCTACGAAAGTCAAACTCTGAGTCTCAAATTCAGGTCAAACCTGAACCTGATAACATTCACGCCTGGTAATATCATGTTTCCAAGGATGTGCATGAGAGCGAGACGCTTCAGTCTTTTTTGTGTCGTAATTGTGTGTAACCATGTCTATGCAGCTGATAATTGCAGCTGAGGTTCGGAGACGTGGCTGTAGTTTAATGAGGTTATTAGCCTTTTTTGAAAACACCAGTCGACCTTTTGACCTTGGATTGTATTTGTTTATTTCAGTATTTCATCTTGTGTTCGTCCGTTGATCCAGCCCTCCACGGGGGTGTGTGTTTCAGACGGAGCGGATGCTGGAGCTGCTCTCGGTGTTTGAGTCTGGCCCGGCGGCTCGTCTGGATTTGAAGCAGCACTACCTGCTGCTGCTGCAGCGTTACGGCAAAGAGCTGGAGGCCATGAGGAAGACTTACCAGAAGCAGAGAGAAACGCCACCGATTGGACGCGACCTGCCTCCGGTAGGTTTCACCCCAACTCAATGCCTCAGTGTTCATGCGAGGCTGTTATTGTTCTCGAGAACATTAAACCTAATAAAACACTATTTTTCAAGAAAAGCTTCCTCACCTGAGTGTGTTGCAGGTGGCGGGCCGAGTCCTGTGGAGTCGTCAGCTCTTCAGGAAGGTTGAAGCTCCCATGTTGATCCTGAAGAAAAAGCTGGATGTTCTTAAGGTCCAATTCCCTTATTTACCTTCCCGGTTATGTGAAAGTCTCCGACTGGTTGGATTTGATCGCTCTGAACTTGTGTGTCCACTCAGGGACCAGAAATGACCAAAGTGATCCACAGCTACAACAGGATGGCCGTGGTGCTGCTGCACTACGAGCTGCTGCACATTCAGGCGTGGAGTCAGGCGGCAGAGAGCGTCCCGCAGTGCCTGAGCGCCGCCCTGCTGGTCCGACATGAAAACAGCAAGGTACCAGGACGACCTGCGATCTACATCTTCTTCTAAAGGCTAACAATTAAAAAACTTTTAGGCAATCACTTCGGTTGCTTCTAAACTGTAAGAGATATTTAACCACTTCAGTAGCAATTAATAATTTTAGCATTTTTTTAAGGTCTCCCAGAACTTTTTTTAAGGGCATTTTATACATTTCAGTTGTGAGTTTAGTTTGTCTGAATGAATGTTCTGATTCTCAGTGGTTCACCAGTCTGCTTGGACCTCCTGAGATAAGGAAGTAATTTGGAAAAAATCTGTGTGTTTTCCAGGAGCTCTTCATAAATCTGGATCCAGTTGTGCTGGAAGTCCTGCAGGAAGCCCGCTGGATGGCCAAACTGGGGGTGATGGTGCCAAATGTGGTCCAGAAGATGACGTCCAGAGAGGCTCACATCAAGGCCTTACACAGGCGGTGAGAACGGCTTCCTTTACTGTCACCCAGTGTGTTTGACAGTCAGTGTTGAGCCTCCCCTGCTGGTCCAGGTTGCTGGAGCTCCTCCAGGACTTCAGCTCAGTGGTCTCCAGGATCCCGCCGCTGCTCCGCCCCCTCATGCAGCCTTTCATTGGCCGTGTGGAGGCGTCGCTGTCTCCTGGACTCACCTCTCTGTCCTGGACGGCCCTCAACATTGATGGATGTACGGATGGCTGCACAAAAACACTTGTTGTTTGATGTGTTAGGAATTCTAAAGTTGGTGACTAAAGCCTCCGCCCTCTGTTTTCCACAGTCATAAACTCAGTCTACGTAGCTTTGAAGGAACTGGACCAGGTGGGCAAAGTGGTCACCGACCTGCTGGACTGCCGCATCGGCCGGCAGCTGCAGGCCACGTCGTCCTGTCGTCTCCTGGTCCTTCCAGAGGACTCGCCAACGTCCCCTCAGGACCTCCTGCTGCAGACCGACAGCTCTGTCCAAGCAGCTGCTGTCTCCCTGAAGTGGTGAGATCGATCAGATCAGATCAGAGTCTGGCAATATCTTTTGAGACTGAGTTCTTCTCAGGAAAAATCCAAATAGGATCCTTCAGAAAAACAAAATTGTGCTAAATTATAATGCCATTGACATTGTATTTTTATTATCTAAATAGCCTTGACTGTCCAAAACAGGATAAATCCCTGCTGACTGTTAGCAGGATGCAGACTGGCTTTGACCAGAAAATGGCTTCAAATGAACGAAGTTATGAATGTTATGTTCAAAGATAATGAATAAAAAGTACCTTACTCACAAATATGACAGCGAAACAGTCAAAACTATATTCAAGAGATGTTATAGTGACAATAAAAGTTTAGTTTCAGTTAAATCCTGTGCTGTGGTTGATGTGTCCAGGCAGAGTCAGCAGGTGGAGAAATTCACGTTTGAGCTGATCGAGGAGCTGAAGAGGAAGATGAAAACCACAGAGACCGTTAATCTGGAGGTGGGAAAAGTTCAAATGCCCAATACGACTCTGGCAAAATACGATCTGAATTCCTAACGTAGTTCACAAAATATCTCAAAACTGTCGGAGGGCCAGGCAAATGTCTGCTTTTTGCTCAGTAGTTTCAGAAGTAGTTGATGTTGCCAACCTGTCTTGAACTCCTTCTGATTTAGTTTCCCTGAATTAGAAAGAGCAAGAATGAAGTTTTAAGCTTGTTGGACTGGTGCAAAAACTCAGCATTAAATAGGAAAAAAAATCATTATTTGGGATAAATCTGTGTATTGACAATTTTTTTTTCCACTACCTGTGCAAAAAAATGCAATGTAAATGAGTGGGTCATTCACCTCCTCTTCCTCCTCCTCCTCCTCCTCCTCCTCAGGGATCTTTCCAGTGTCTCCATCCAGACTCCAAGCAGAAGACTCGCTGTCAGTCTTGTCTTCCGTGTCGTTTCTACAACCTGATCGGTCAGCTGTGTCATCGCAACACTGAAGCTATGGTGACAGGTCAGTTATTCTCTTTTCTTTCTGTCTGTCCCTGCCGGCAGGAGACGGCCACGACAGGACAGTTTCCAGTTCATCCAAAATTTAGTTTGTTCAAACATTGGAGAGCATGACAAGGAACTCTTAGTAAGCAAAAGCAGCTCTGTGTAACACTCCTTTTGATTGTTCCACTAACTTTCACAATCTTTAAATTCATCTTGTGCAATACTAGTTAACCTTCCAGGATTTTGATCCTGCAAATCGCTGCAAATATATAAACGTGTGTAAAGACTGGATGTCACAGAATTACTGCACATATAAGAATCCTGTCTTCTCTCCTTTTTTCCAGAGCTAAAATGTCAAGATACTGTATACTGGAACGAGCTGAAACAAGGACTTTATTAGATGTTGTTTCATCTCTTTCTCTCACAGCCACTAAATTCTCTCTGGATGCCCTGCGGAGACGACTTCATGTCGTCAGACATCAGCTGCCCTCCTCTTCCTCCTCCCACAGCAGCAACCTGTCAGATCCTCCTGCTCTCTTCAGAGCCTCGATCCAGCTCGCCATCCCAAACATCGTCCTCAAACCCAGTCTGGAGGACATCCAGGTGCTTTTCCAACCCACTGTATCTTACTGAACTGTACAAACTGCTGTAGATTATTATAGTAAACTGAATGATGGAACTGAGTCTGTGACGTCTGTGTTTCAGAGCACAGTGAATAAGATGGTGAATTCTGTGCTGTCTGCTACTAAAGACGTCCCCCTGTGGACCTACGCACATCTGCAGTACAAACAGCTGCAGGTACAGTCCTCCTCCCGTGGGGTCACATGACGGCCAGCGGCCAATCACACTCCTGCATTCTCTCGCTGTCTGTCTCAGGTGGAGCAGGCGGCGGTCCGTGATGCAGGCGACGACACCCCGGTGAAGCCTCTGGTGCTGCGTCCTCTAGACCGACAGCTGGCCGAACACAAAGACATCGCCAAGTCAGTCTCGTCCCACCAAACCTTCACTCACTCATCTGTGAAAGCACGAATGAACAAACATCTGTAACCGACCACATCAGATCAGAGCGTTTAAAACGTTGATATTTGAAGAGAAGTGTGACCTACGAGGCAACTCAGGTTCTGTTTGCACAGCGTTTCAGTGAAAATGTAATGAAACATGCATTTACTTCGGCCTTGTTGTTCATGCACTGTAGCGGCGTCTCAGAAAATGAGCATTTTCCTCCGTCTACACAGAGACAGAGTCAGAGCTTTCTGAAAGTTCTGGTTTCATTGGATACGGACATCCAAAAAAAGCATCAAAACTTTTCCGTTTTCATTTTGGACTTTATGTAAATGGGACCTGAACTAAAAAACGTTTAATTCAAATTCATATGCGATTTACTTTTTGATGACAAAGTCTGCCGTTCAACCTATCAAACCACGAGAAAGAGCAGCATTGCTTAAACAGATATGAAGTTGGTTGATAAACGAAGCTTGAGTCGTCTTTGTTTTGAGAGCTGCTCACGCTGCAGACTATGGAGACAGAGGATGTTGTGGAGAGGAGCCACGTTTGACCTCTATTGTCTCGGAGCAGGTTGACCATCCAGCTCGGCTCGATCGTCTCGTCCCTGAAATCTCAGGCTGTCGACACTCTGAACCAACTCGCTCACTTCTCTGCTCTGTGGAACCAGGTCTCTGGGAACCTACCTTTGTTGTTGTTGTTGTTGTTGTTGTTGTTGTTTTTGAGCTGCGCTAACATCTGGATGTGTTCAGGATCCAGAGGAGCAGGTTCAGGCCTTCCTGCAGTCCGACCCGTCGCTGACTGAGTTCAGCGCTCAGATCTCTTTTTATTCTGTAAGCCGTGTTAAATTAACCTCTCCTCTGTATCTGCACCTGTTCACCAGTCTTCTGACAGTTTGTAGTGTATTTAGTGGCTTCTATTTAGTGAAATTTGTGTTTGCATCATTGTTTTATTGCCTTCTACCTAAGTCTGGAAATGTCACATTCTGTCGTCCTGTGATGACAGAGCCAAAGCTAATTTGGTGTTCACTGTGCTTTCTAGACAATAGATTTAAACTGTCAAAAAAATGCATCAAAAAAAGGAAAAAAACACAAGAATTCTATTTGTTTTCATGCAGCTTCTATGTCTGTTTGGCCTCCTTTACCCACGATGCTTTGCTGTCCCTTGCAGAAGCTGGAGGAGCAGATTTCGGAGCTGCCGGCCTTTTACGCCGTGGGCTCCATCGTGTTTGAAACCGACGAGCTGAAGCTGTCGCTCACTCAGGAGTGTCGCCTGTGGAAACGAGCGTTCGGCGCCGCTCTGAACCGCCGCGCCTCCACCGACATGAACGACATCCTGGCGTTCATGGACGGGCTGACCAAGCGTCTGCAGCGTCCAATCACAGACCTGGAAGACGTCAGGTCGGCCATGGCAGCGCTCAGAGAGGTCAGCTGTTAACACATTCATTCATTCATTCGTTCACTTTCTTCACTCCTTCACCATGCTCTGCTTGTTGCTTGAGGTTCGGGAGGCGGAGGTTCGTATTGACGCCACCATCGGTCCGGTGGAGGAATCCTTCGCCCTGCTCAACAGACACGAGCTGATCTTCAATGACGGGAACGCCGAGCGTGTCGACGGCCTGTCGTACGGATGGAAAACCCTCAGCGCTCTGGTAAGACCCGGGAGACTCGCGGTGCGCCGCCGCCACCGCCGCAGCTGCTCGCCGGTCGGACTCGGGAGACGCAGACGTTTGTGTCGTGCTGTGGCTTCAGGTGGTGCAGAACCAGAACACGCTGGTGAAGATTCAGCCCGTCATGAAGGCCGACCTGCTGTCCGCTGTGCGGAGCTTCCAGACTCACGTTCAGAACTTCTACACCAACTACGACCTCAGGTGAGAGAGGAAGAAGACAACGTTACACAACAACACAAACATGCATTCAACGGAGAGGTCAGGCTGTAAACATGGAGGTTTTTAAAGGAGCTTAATTGGTTCATTTGGACAGCACTGCGAAGGAGATATAGGCTGATCCGAAACATTAGAAATGTTCAAGTCCTTCATTTAAACAAAGCACAATAATGATTGAAGGGAAAGAGCTGCGGAATTCTGTTTTTCAATACGATGGGTTCAGTATGACAACGTAAAAAGCCGTCCAGTCAAAATACTGCAGAACTACATTCAGACCGTTTGTGTTGAAGTGGAAGCAGTGGAAAACGAGTTCCTGGTGCTTTGGATGAGATCTGGCTGTGTGTGCGTGAACACCCCCATGTGTGTCTCCAGAGGTCCTGGTGTGGAAGGCGTAGCTCCGGCCGAAGCCAGTGAGCGGCTGCAGAGCTTCCAGGCTGAGTTCGATCAGCTGTGGAGGAACTACATCACCTACTCTGGAGGGGAGGAGCTGTTCGGACTTACAGTTAACGGTATGACTGAGTGATTCACCTCCACTGTGGTCCGTATCTTATTAAACACACCAATCCATGCAGTCTTTCTTTTTTACTCAAATCTGCTGCTTTAATCCGGAACATTTGTCCTTCCTGCAGAATATCCGGAGCTGCAAAGGATCAAGCGGGAGCTCTCTCTGCTCTCGAAGCTCTACAGCCTCTATAACTCGGTCATCGACAGCGTGACGGGGTACTACGACATCCTGTGGGCTGATCTCAACATCGAGAAGATCAACACGGAGCTGCAGGACTTCCAGAACAGGTAGAACATGGAGGATCGCTCACAGTTTGATCTGTGCTTTGCTTCTGTGAGGCGGAGAGGACAGATGTAGAGAAAAGGATGCTGAGAATGAAGCTGCGAGACGAGATGAGGAAAAATCAGTGATCGGGTTCATGGATGCAGTGAGGGAAGACATGCAGGTGATTTGTGTGCGGGAGCAGGATTTGCGGCCAAGTACTGAGCCCTGGAGGACACCAAAAGCATGAGGAAGTGTAGTTTCTCTACTTCTCTCTCCTTTTCACCCAGTGCAAAACTATCCTCGAGTTCATGTTGTTCAGACATACCATATCTTTCCTTTCCATTTTGTGTTTTCAGGATCAGGAAACTCCCGAAGGCGCTGAAAGAGTGGCAGGCCTTCAGAGATCTGAAGAAGACCATTGACGACTTCACAGAAACCTGTCCTCTCCTCTACATGATGGCCAACAAGGTACCAAACAATAAACCTTTTTAACGGAGGTTTGTGTAGTTTTTATACATCCACAGCTGTCTTAACATCCTGTCTCCCTCAGGCCATGCTGAAAAGACACTGGACTCGTCTCAGTGACCTGACGGGTCACAGCTTCCAGGTGGAATCGGACAGTTTCTCCCTCAGAAACATCATGGAGGCTCCTCTGCTGAAGAACAAAGAAGACATCGAGGTTCTCACACCGGATAAACACTGTAGTCCCACAGCTTTGAGACGAATTATGAATTATAGTTAATTGTGTACCTACAAAATACTGCTTTTGACTTTTCCTTTGGATTTTTCAAAAAACACTTCCTTTCTTTCTTTCTTTCTTATTCAGGTGGTGTAGTTGCATTAAAAATAGTTTTCATCAAGCTTCTTTAACGTCCAGAATTTGTCACTGCACATACAATATTTACACATAAAACTGAAGCATTTTTGCCCTTTTTCAGCTTCCATCATGGCAGTAGGACTGAAGTGTCTGTGACTGACTGCCACTCATTTTAAATGTGTAATTTTTAAGTGAAGCAGCAACAGCATACCGTGTTTTTCTCTCATCAAAATTTCAATATGAAACATTTCAGACACATTTTCTTTAGTAATCTGATGACGAGTTTCTCCTAATTATATATTTCCACTTTGTTTTTGAATAGTCAGTATTTGTTTGAGCCTCTTCTGACTCTTGATGACCTCTCCTGGTCTCCATTTATAAATGTTTTAATAATTATTAACCCAATTCTCTCATTACTATCTCAAAAGAAATACTCTGGTACTCTTTTATTTGACTGTAATTTTCAATATTTGAGAAAAAAGAAATCAAACAAGATGTTTTATGTCTCAGTGTCTCAGAATTAGCTCTGGTTTGAATGCTTCAGGACGTCTGCATCAGCGCGGTGAAGGAGCGCGACATCGAGGCCAAGCTGAAGGACGTGGTGGCCGAGTGGAGCGGCCAGACGCTCAGCTTCGCCTCCTTCAGGACCCGAGGGGAGCTGCTGCTGAGAGGAGCCGAGACGGCCGAGAAAATCTCCGCCATGGAGGACAGCCTGATGGTCCTGACGTCACTGCTGAGCAACAGGTGAGGGAGGGAGGAAATGAACCATTAAAGCTTCTTAAATAAGTTTAAAGAGGAAAGAAAACAAGGAGGGAAGAAAGAAAGAAAAAGAAAAACAGGATTGAAAGTATAGCAAGAGGGAAGAAAGTGATTGAAAATGGGAAAATACAGAGAAATAAAGGAACATAGAAGAAAACTAGTGAACAGAAAGACAGAAGCAACAAAGAATTAGAAGGTGAAAAGAAGGAACAAACTGAAAGGGAAAAAGCTCAGGAAGAAAGAAGAAAGACGAGAGGAAAATATGCTTTTTTTCCATTCTTTTCCCAGAACAAACAATAAAGGAAGTTAGAAAACAAAACACCAAAGAAACAACCAAAATCTGGGATAAAAGATTGTTGGAGATGAGACTGTTATGAAAAGCAAGAAAGAAATTAAAGTATATACGAACCTCCTGCTGCAGGTACAACGCTCCGTTCAAGCCCTCCATCCAGCTGTGGGTGCAGAAACTCTCCAACACCTCAGAGATCATCGAGAAGTGGCTGTCGGTGCAGAACCTGTGGATCTACCTGGAGGCCGTGTTCGTGGGCGGAGACATCGCCAAGCAGCTGCCGCAGGTCGACCAGCGCTGGACGCCGCCGACCGTTCGTTCCTGTTGTCTTTTACGTGCCGTTTGAACTTCGCCCCTCTCCCGCAGGAGGCCAAACGTTTCCAGAACATCGACAAGTCGTGGCAGAGGATCATGCAGCGAGCGCACGAGATTCCCAACGTGGTGCAGTGCTGCGTGGGAGACGAGACGCTCAGCCAGGTGCTGCTCAAACACTTGAAAACACTTCAGTGTATCAAACAACATCCTTCTGACAGATTTCCTCACACTGCTCGATTTATTCACAGGAGACAGACTGACTTTTCCTTTTTTATGCAGTGAGGTTCGACCTTTTTTTCTTAGCTGTAATGGCTGCTTGCCGTCTCTGCAGCTGCTGCCTCACCTGCTGGAGCAGCTGGAGCTCTGCCAGAAGTCTCTGTCCGGTTACCTGGAGAAGAAACGCCTGGTGTTCCCTCGTTTCTTCTTCGTGTCCGACCCCGCGCTGCTGGAGATCCTGGGCCAGGCCTCAGACTCACACACCATACAGGTATCTGAAGTCAGAGAGTGAGTGTGTGTGTAATGAGTTTCTGTGGGCAGAATCTGATTTATTTGTGTGTATAATATTTGTGAGTATAGAATCAGATTTGCACGGGGCAGTGCAGCACATTAATATAAAAACATAAATTTATATCATCATCCAGATTCAGAATTAACAGAGATACTACATTTACATCAGGTTGGAACAAATAACATGAATTAATGTAACAATAAACAAAATCACATCCAGCAGGGAATTATTCCATCTATCTGAATTCATTTGTCCTGTTTCATTCCCGTCTTGCTGTTACTTCCTGTTTGTTTTGGTTGATGAAATCTTTAAGGAGTCTTCGTCTGTCAGGCTCATCTCCTCAGCCTGTTCGACAACGTCAACCGGGTCGTTTTCAATGAGAAAGTCTACGACCAGATGATGAGTTTTCAGTCTCAGGAAGGAGAAACAGTGGCGCTCAGCCAGCCAGTCATGGCACAGGTAAACACACCAACACTGACTTTGACACTCATTCTAACTTTAAAGTGTATATTAAGTAGATTTTTTAAAAATCAGACATGCTTTCCTAAGGTAGAGGAACAGCGTGTAACAGATACTGTTGCGTCTTTCAGGGGAACGTGGAGGTGTGGTTGGGCCAGCTGCTGGCCGGAGTGAGGCAGACGCTCCACTCCATCATCCGTCAGGCCTACTTGGCCATCAGCGACCCCGGCATGAAGCTGCTGGAGTTCCAGTCGGCCTTTCCGGCTCAGGTCGGCCTGCTGGGAATCCAGATGATCTGGACCAGAGATGCAGAGGACGCCTTGGTCCTCAGCAAGTCTGACAAGAAGGTGCAACAAACACAGGGACGTAACCGCAGGTGGAGACGGATCGCGTCGGGGCCCTCCGTTCACCGCTTCTGTTCCGGTGGCTGACAGATCATGCAGACGACCAATCAGAAGTTCCTGGATCTCCTCAACGAGCTGATCGACATGACGACCAGGGAGCTGAGCAGGAACGAGAGGACCAAGTACGAGACGCTCATCACCATCCACGTCCACCAGAGGGACATCTTCGACGACCTGGTGGGTGGACTCAAGGACTGGTACAGTTGAAAAATACTGTTCATATTGAACACTCTGTCACGTTGTTGCTGCCAGGTGCGTCTCAACGTGCGATCGGCCTCAGACTTTGAGTGGCAGAAGCAGTCGAGGTTCTACTTCCTGGAGGACGCGGACAGGTGCGTCATCCAGATCACAGACGTGGAGTTCGGCTACTGCAACGAGTACCTGGGCTGCACCGACAGGCTGGTCATCACGCCGCTCACAGACAGGTAGGCCAGCAGCTCGTGGGAGCGACGCCTTCACCGCCCAGCGGGGATTTGAAGATGTTCAAACGTCTGTGCAGGTGTTACATCACCCTGTCGCAGGCTCTGGGGATGAGTATGGGCGGAGCTCCGGCCGGTCCTGCAGGAACAGGTGACGCGGCGTGAGATTTCAGAGGCAGCTCGGTGAGAATGTTGTTATCCTGACTTTCGAGCGTGTTTCCAGGTAAAACAGAGACCACCAAAGACATGGGCCGCTGTCTGGGGAAGTATGTGGTCGTGTTCAATTGTTCGGACCAGATGGACTACAGAGGACTCGGGCGCATTTATAAAGGTCGGTAACGCCAACTGTCTTTATCCTGTCGTCAGAGACGTGTTCCGTCACACAGCAGTGTCCGTCTCGGCTGCGTGTTTCCTGCAGGTTTGGCTCAGTCCGGCGCCTGGGGCTGCTTCGATGAGTTCAACCGCATCGAGCTGCCGGTGCTCTCTGTCGCCGCCCAGCAGATTTACATCGTCCTGCAGTGTAAGAAGAACAAGAAGAAGCAGTTCATCTTCACCGACGGAGACGTGGTCGACATGGACCCCGAGTTCGGCATCTTCCTCACCATGGTACCTGACCTCTGACCCCGTGAATTACTGCTGCGGGAGTTCGGTTAAACGCCACTTAAAACATCACTTAGACAGGAGTTCTAGAACTGCACAACCTCAGAAACGTTCCTTACAAGCCTTTGATCCGACGTACAGCTGAGACCTTACCTTAGTCCCCTCTCTCCCCCAGAACCCCGGGTACGCCGGCCGACAGGAGCTGCCCGAGAACCTGAAGATTCAGTTCCGCACGGTGGCCATGATGGTCCCGGACCGAGCCATCATCATGAGGGTCAAACTGGCCAGCGCGGGTTTCCGTGACAACCAGGTCCTCAGCAGGAAGTTCTACACGCTCTATAAGCTCTGCGAGGAGCAGCTTTCCAAACAGGTGCGAGAAAAAAAACGCCGATATTAGCTACTCTGTGTGTGTCTATATCAAAGTCCTGAATGTGCCTTTTTCTAATTAATATTCCTCTCCATAATGTCTTTACTTCAGGTCCATTATGATTTTGGTTTGAGGAACATTTTGTCCGTCTTGAGGACGCTGGGAGCTGTGAAGAGATCGAACCCGTCTGAACCGGAGAAGACGGTGGTGATGAGAGTCCTGAGGGACATGAACCTCTCCAAACTGGTGCGTCTGGTAGTTCTCTGACAGGAAAAAAAAGTACCTTTTTAATCCCAAACTGTGTCAGTCCCCCTGATTGTTAGAAACACAAGTCCCCTCATCCAGTAACTAGTTGCTTTTTTATTTGCAGCAAACTGCTCCATTATCTTCTAAAGAAGAACTTGTGATAAATACAGATCTTTGAGTCACCACAGTGCAGAATGCATGTTGCTTCTGTTTCTTTGTGCAGGTGGACGAGGACGAGCCTCTCTTCATGAGTCTCATCAACGATCTGTTTCCAGGCATCGGTACGTTTCTCTCTCACAACAGTTTCGCAAATGATCAGGAATGATGTCCTAAATTGTCTCTTCGATCTTTGTAGTTCTGGATAAAGCCGGGTATCCAGACTTGGAGGCGTCCATCTCCAGTCAGGCTCAGCAAGCCGGCCTCATTCCTCACCCGCCCTGGATCCTCAAACTGGTTCAACTCTACGAGACACAGAGAGTCCGACATGGTCGGGAACAGTCTGTCTTTAATCTCTTAATGGAAAAATTTAAATTAGTGGATCTTTATAAGCAGCAACTTCAAACTGCTTTTAGTCATCCTTCAGTCTAAAATGCTGCTGTTCTGCTTCAGCTTAATCATGATAACAACGCCCTCTGCTCTTGCAGGCATGATGACGTTGGGCCCCAGCGGCGCCGGGAAGACGGCCTGCATCCACACGCTGATGAAGGCCATGACGGAGTGCGGCTCGCCCCACCGGGAGATGAGGATGAACCCCAAAGCCATCACGGCCTCGCAGATGTTCGGCACGCTGGACGTCACCACCAACGACTGGACGGACGGCGTCTTCTCCACGCTGTGGAGGAAAACGCTCAAGGCCAAGAAGGTGAACGGATGTGCTTAGATTTTTCTGCAGTTTTGCTTATTTTAGCTCTTCCAGCACAAATGCAAAGCATCACTTACTTTTATTTAAAAACGACCTCTTTACAGATTCATCCTTGGGGCCTGACTTTGCACTCAGTCCACACGTTTTACTATGTTTTTGTATCTACATGTCAGGGGGAATTCATCTGGATCGTGCTGGACGGCCCAGTCGACGCCATCTGGATCGAGAACCTGAACTCTGTTTTAGACGACAATAAGACTCTGACTCTGGCGAATGGAGATCGGATCCCCATGGCGCCCTGCTGCAAGGTGTTGTCAATACCACAAGAAATGTGGTAAAGCTCCTAAACGGAGGCGGTATTGAACTGACGATTAGGGGGTCTGGCTTTTTTCCCTCAGACTGATGATATAACAGTAAAATTAGCAGCTTTTCGAATTACAAATGATCAGTGCCGTGAGTTAGATGGTGTCAGACACTTTTTTTTTAAAATAAAGTAATAATAACCAGAGGACAGAGACGATTTAAACTGAAGAATTCTTCATTCTGCCCCTCAGATTGTCTTTGAGCCTCACAACATCGACAACGCCTCCCCGGCCACGGTGTCCAGGAACGGGATGGTGTTCATGAGCTCCTCGGTGCTCAGCTGGAGCCCCGTCCTGCAGGCCTGGCTCCAGACACTCCCCGAGCAGCAGGCCCACGCCCTCAGGCGCTGCTTCGACTGCTGCTACCAGGTCGAATAGTGACTTCAGGGACCTGATTTACTAAAATCCAATCGCCCGCTCACACAAATGGATTATGATTTCAGTTTGTGTACTGACTCAGAATAACAACTAACAGGCGTATTCAATCTTCTGTGTGATTTAGACCCTGTTTACACTGTTTGTTCTGCACAAATGTTTAGTTGATCACATCTTTAATACAGATGTGAGTGTGATTGTTTCTCTTGTTCTGCAACCTGCTTTTACCATTATTCAGGGATGGTTTGTGGCCTTTGATATTTAATATTTAATGCCATTTAGATTAATTCTTTTGATTCACTGGTGCAATCAACAGTCATAAGCAGATGGGATGTGGTTGAGACCTGAAGCAGAGCTAACAATTAGTCATTACTGCACTAAAGATCTCGTCACTATTCAGCTCACCTAAAGTATGTTTATAGCTTTTTTCCTCTGCTTTAAGATTTTGTGATAAAACAAACAAGCAGACAGAATGCAGATGTAATGATGCATTTTAATTTTCATGCTTTGCAGGATTTGCTGGACTTTGTCTCCACCGCTGTCTCTCCGAAGATGCAGGTGCTGGAGTGTATGTACATCAGACAGACTATCGACCTGCTGCAGGTAAGAAGCACAAACAATTTAAACACAGTAAATAAATAAACTACTGCAAACTCTTGAATTGTCCATATTAATGTGACCGTCTGCAAAGTGGTCTTTAGGTCATTTTTCTCAACATGATCACATTTAGTGAGCGCAAAGATTGAAATACTGTCAAAATGACACTCTACCAATTTACAGCTGGCCCCCCATGACTTCTATTAGGAGATATATCATTTATCAACTTCCTCAACAGACAAATGTAATTTCAAATTAACCAATCGTCTAAAGCGTGCAAAACTCTCGTGTGAATCTTCGTGTTTTCAGACGATGTCACTCGTGGTGTCATCCTCCGTAAATCACCAGAAAAAAACACAAGAACCGAACGTCCAGTCTATATTTTAAGCCTCGCCTACAGCTCGTCTCCATGTTCTTAGGGTTTGCTGCCGGCGGCGGAGGAGAAGCAGGGTTGCCATGGCGACGTGGGTCGACTGTTTGTGTTTGCCGTCATGTGGTCGCTGGGCGCCCTGCTGGAGCTGGACGACAGAGCGAAGATGGAGGCCTTCCTGAAGGTAAGGGTCTCACTCTTGCTTTTTCTTCCTTCTCTTATGTTTACATTGTTCTTCTCTTGAAGGCCCACAGTTCGTCTCTGGACCTGCCGCATACTCAGGACGACCAGACCATCTTTGAGTTCACCGTCAGTGAGCAGGGCGAGTGGGAGCACTGGTCCAAAAAGGTCTGTAACGCCCAAACTCGTCCCCCTGGTCTCACATCTGTGAGAACCAACTCGTGATGCTCCCCGTTGCCCTGTTTCAGGTCCCAGAGTACGTCTACCCCAAAGACCAGATCCCCGACTACTCGTCCATCCTGGTCCCCAACGTGGACAACGTGCGGACGGACTTCCTGATGCAGACCATCGTGAAGCAGAGGAAGGCAGTGCTGCTGATCGGAGAGCAGGGAACCGCCAAGACCGTCATGATCAAAGTGAGGCCAGCAGCGTGAGGTCAACCGAGGGGACCAGAGCAGTCAGAAAGGCGGTGGTTCATGTTTAAAAGGCACACAAGTTTTTTCGAGTGCGTGCGCGTTTCTGCAGGGCTACACCGGGAAGCTGGACCCAGAGCTCCACCTCAGCAAGACGGTGAACTTCTCCTCGGCCACGCTGCCCGGCATGTTCCAGAGGACCATCGAGAGCTACATCGACAAGCGGATGGGCAACACCTACGGGCCGCCGGCCGGACGCAGGATGACCGTGTTCGTGGACGACATCAACATGCCCGTCATCAATGAGTGGGGGGACCAGGTGTGCTCCGGTCGCTCTTTCATCGGCTCTCATACTAAGAAGAAATTTTATTTCATGTTGCAAGAAATGTAAAAAAACCAAAGTCTTTTTCTTAAGATTTCCTCATAAGATCGATCCTTACGTCCATTCCACCAGTGAGATTAACTGTGTCCTCCTGTCCCCGCCCCTTCATCCACTCAGATAACCAATGAGATTGTGCGTCAGCTGATGGAGCAGGGAGGTTTCTACAGTCTGGATCGACCAGGAGAGTTCATCTCCGTCGTGGACGTTCAGGTGACACTATTTATTTGTCTCGTGCTGATAACCATGACAGTGTCCTCCTATGTATATCTGTGAATTAATTCCGCTTTGATCAACGCCCTTAACCAGCTGGTGGCGGCCATGATCCACCCCGGCGGCGGTCGGAACGACATCCCACAGCGTCTCAAGAGGCAGTTCTCCATCTTTAACTGCACGCTGCCCTCCAACTCCTCCATCGATAAGATCTTCGGCACCGTGGCTCAGGGCTACTTCTGCCCGGAGAGAGGCTTCCCCCCCGACGTGGTCCACCTCGCCGCCGCCCTCGTGCCGACCACCAGGAGGGTGTGGCAGGCTGTGAAGGCCAAGGTAAAATCCCAGTAAAGATCAATGAAATGCAGCCGATTACCTTTGTTACTCACATCACTGTATGTGTGTGTGCTGCTTGAATTGTTTTCTTCCACGTTTCTCCTCAGATGTTACCGTCACCTGCGAAGTTTCACTACATCTTCAACCTGAGGGACCTCAGCAGAATCTGGCAGGTAAAAAAATGTGCTTAAAGGACTTAAAGGTGTTTCCCTTTGTTTGTTTTCATCAGAATGCTGTTTTTCACCATAGTTATCAGTTTGTGGCTATAATAGATGTGAATATAGGTTATTGTCAGTAAATGTAAATTATCCACATTCAAAATCACAAAACAGAAAATCATAATTAATAGAAAATGATCTGAACGCAATGAAATCCAGATAATGAATGTCCTTCAAATGTCCTCTCGTCTGCTGTGAGGCTGTTAAAGTTAGATCTGAGAAAAGGTCCACAGTCCCTGCTGTAAGTCACTGTGTGTTTGTTTTCCTCACAGCTGCTGGGGTTGTGTGTTGTGTGTTGTGTGTTTCAGGGAATCCTGACGGTGAAGTCTGAGGTGTGCCAGAGCCCCGAGCTCCTCTCCGCTCTCTTCCATCACGAGTGTTGCAGAGTGATCGCCGACCGGTTTATCGACGGCAGCGACAGGCAAACGTTCGGCAGCATCATGGAGAAGGTGCTTCTCTGCCTTCTGAATTAATCAACATTAATGCTGAGTCACAAATATGGAAATATCTGAAGTTTGTTTTTTCACAATGATCTAAAATACATGAAAGATATTGTGAAATAAGAAATTAGTGTGACCCAGACCTGTAATGGTTTCCAGTCGATGAACCTTACCCTTCTTTCAGATCGTAGTGGAGGATCATGGGAAAACTCTGACTGAGCACGCTCAGTGGGACAGCTGCTTCGTGGACTTCCTGCGAGACGCTCCGGAGGCGACGGGTGACGAGCCGGAGGACGCTGAGCTGGAGGCTCCGAAGGTCACAGAAACGGGCCCAACACAGCGAACTGTGTTTCATTAATGTTTCGATTTGAAAATCTCCCGCTCAGCATTCGTCAGTCAGAATGTTGATATTTGGATGAAAATCTCTCGTGTGTGTAAAGTGTTCACTTGACTGACAGGTGTACGAGCCGATCCCGTCGCTGGACGCTCTGGCGGAGCGACTGTCGGTTTTCCAGCAGCAGTACAACGAGGCCATGAGGGGTGGAGCCATGGACCTGGTCTTCTTCAAGGTAACGCTGACATCTGTCATGTGTGAAGCATCCACACACTTTTCTCAGATTAATCGAGCTCAGGTGTCCAGTGACAAAATGCTACATGATGAATTTGTATGGAACCTTGGAATTTGACACCAGCCTCATTCCTGGTTTGATATACTGTATGTTTTGCTTGTTCTTTGCTTCAATATTGAGAATTCTAATACAGAATAGAAATCATTGATAACAGGCCGAGCACAACAGCTGTAATATCCGTCTCTCCTGGCTGCTGCTCTGTTGTTGCTCCTTTGACAGGACGCCATGACGCACCTGATGCGGATCTCGCGGATCCTGAGGACTCCGCAGGGGAACGCCCTGCTGGTCGGGGTCGGCGGGTCGGGCAAGCAGAGTCTGACCAGGCTGGCCTCATTTATCGCCGGATACCAAACGTTCCAGATCACGCTGACCAGGTCCGCACTGCGCACACACAAGGGGCATCTACTGAGGGGTGCTTTAAAATATTCTCTTCCAACCTTCATCATTTTTTTCTACTGTATATAAACTGAACTAAAATCAGCCCAAACTAGTTTAAAATCAGGCTAAAAGCTGGCCAGTAACTTAAACTTAAACTTAAACTATGCCCAAAGCTAGTTTAACTAGTTTAAAATCAAGCAGAATGAGTTTGAAACTGGTTTGAAAATTAAATGGAAAGCTAATTTAAAATTAATTAAAAACTAGCCTAAAACCCGTCCTAAATTAAGTGAAATGTGGTCGACAATTAAAGTCTCATCCTAATTAGTGTCACCGATGGGCTGTACGATGATCTCACCTCATTATCCCACATATGATTTATGATTTACACTATAAAACCAGCAGAAGCCTGAAACCAGTTTAAAATGAAACTATAAGCTCATTATAAACTCAGAAACTAACCCGAAGCTGTTTTTTCTCATTTTTTTGCCCTGCAGGTCGTACAGCAGCAGTAACCTTCTGGAGGATCTGAAGACGTTGTATCGTATCGCCGGTCAGCAGGGGAAAGGAGTCACCTTCCTCTTCACCGACAATGACATCAAAGAAGAAGCTTTCCTTGGTAGCGCGAGCCGCTTTCGAGCCATGAGAGTCAAACAGAAAACCTCCATGCCTCCAGTTTCTGGTTCCCCGGTCCTGATCCGTCTCCTGTCCTGCAGAATACATGAACAACGTCCTGGCGAGCGGCGAAGTTTCCAACCTGTTCGCTCGTGACGAACTGGACGACATCACCCAGGAACTGATCCCCGTCATGAAGCGTCAGCACCCCCGCCGACCCCCGACCCCCGAGAACCTGTACGACTTCTTCCTGTCCAGGGTGCGGAGCAACCTCCACGTGGTGCTCTGCTTCTCCCCTGTCGGGGAGAAGTTTCGGACTCGGGCCCTGAAGGTGAGGCCGCGCGATCGAATGCAGCGATCAGATACAACCAGAGAAACGTCTGTGACCTTCTGACCTTTGACCCGAGCAGTTCCCCGGCCTGATCTCGGGCTGCACCGTGGACTGGTTCCAGCGCTGGCCTCGGGACGCCCTCATCGCCGTGTCACACCACTTCCTGTCCCAGTACCAGGACCTCCGCTGCTCCGAGGACGTCAAGCAGAGCGTGGTGGTTACCATGGGAACCTTCCAGGTAGCGCTAACGCAGCGATTCGGCGTGTGTTTCCATCACTACCAGGCCTCCTCTGATCGCGTGACCGTTGTTCCGTCAGGATCTGGTGGCGGAGAAGTGCGCCGAGTATTTCGAGCGTTTCCGCCGTCAGACGTTCGTGACGCCCAAATCCTACCTGTCCTTCATCGACGGCTACAAGATCATCTACAGCGAGAAGATCGCACACGTGGGCACGCTGGCCGAACGCATGAAGACAGGTCAGAAGTGAAGGAGGCCGAACAGACGTCTGACTTGATGAGTCTTTACAGTAAAGGACGACACACAGGAGAGATTCTGAAGTTGATGATGAAACGAGAGGCCAAGTCCATCTTTTTGGTCTATTTGTGTGTGTGTAGTTGTTGATTGCTCAGATTCATTGTCAGTCCTCTTGCTCAGGTCTGTGTAAGCTGATGGAGGCGGAACAGTCCGTTTCTCAGCTGTCGGAGGAGCTGGTGGTGAAGGAGAAGGAACTCGCCGTCGCCTCCCAGAAGGCGAACGAAGTCCTGCAGGAGGTCACCGTCAAAGCTCAGGCTGCGGAGAAGGTCAGAAAGAGACATGGAGGGACTGTCTTTTTCTTAATCTAATGTATGTTTAAACTCATAATACAAAGAAGTAATAGAGAAGAAGTGTGACATATCGTTTGTATAGTGTGTTCAGACCAGATATGCTGCAGCTTTTATAGGAAATAGTGTCTCTGATTCTGAAGTTCCGTGTCAGCAGTGTTTTTTTTATTTATTACAGAAAGCTGAAAGCCAAAGAACAGAAATTAACCATTTTAACGGTCTCTGTCTGTTTCAGGTGAAGCAGCAGGTGCAGAAAGTGAAGGATAAAGCTCAGCTCATCGTGGACGAGATAGAGGCCGATAAAACGGTGGCAGAGTCCAAACTGGAAGCTGCGAAGCCAGCGCTGGAGGCAGCCGAGGCCGCGCTGCAGGTGAGACACACAAATCCATCATCTAAATAACAAACTGAAGGCTGCTGCCACCAGCAGGGGGCGTGCTGTGACTTTAATTCAGGAAGTCAGCAGGGCGTTTATCTTCCTCACACTCAGAGATCCTGCTGCATGTGGATGGAATAAAGTATTCGAGAAAAATCCACCATGAAGTTAAAATCCAATTGTTTTGGTTTTGGGATCTGTAAATGTAACTTTTCCATGTGATTGTAATCATTTGAATTGTTTTTATTTAGAGATTGCCTGTCTTAAGTACTGTAAATAACACACTGCTGTGTGTTTGTCTTATCGTTGTCTTTCCTGTGACTGTAGACCATTAAACCGGCCGACATCGCCACTGTGAGGAAGCTGCAGAAGCCTCCACATCTCATCATGAGGATCATGGACGCCGTGCTGCTGCTCTTCCAGAGGAAGGTCGGCAGTTTAAGTTAGATCTACACATTGAAAGGGTTGCTGCCACACAAAGCTTTGAAATATGATGTGTTTGATGGAGTTGAACACAATTTCAGGCAAACAACAATTGTTATGAAGATAAGATGAGATTAGATGTTACGGAGACTGAGGAATAAATGGGTACAATCACTTGAGATGAGTTAAAAATCCAAAATGAGATGATAGAATACTGTATATCAGGGCTGAGATCAGATCAGGTAAACAGTTAACTTACCATATATTAGATAGAATGAGCTCAGATGACATAAAGTGAGACTAGAAAGGATGAGATGAGATGAAATACTAAGAGAAGGGATGATTTCGGGTGACGGGAGATTAAACAGAATGTGACTGAATGACCAAAGATGAGACAGAATGAGCTGAGATAAGATGTTATCAGAGGAGATGAGACAGAAATAGATCAGGTAGGATGACACAAGATGAAATGGTATATGAACAGATGACATAGAATGAACTGAATTGAATTGAAGACACTACAAGATGACAGGATGACATTGGATTAGATGGAACCAGATAATGCAGGATGATACTAGATGAGATGATAAATGATCAGATCAGATGAGATATGGCAAACTGGAGACTAGAATAACAGAAAAGAGATGAAGTGGGATAAAGGATGACAGAAGAGAAAATTAGATGATATTGAATGAGATTTGATCAGATGAGAATAGCTATAATGTGACAGGATAGAAGTGCAAATGTTCATAATTAAGAAATATATTTAAGATAAATTGATGCGTTGGGGTGTGTGGCTACTAAAGTGAGCATGCTGACCGGCTCGCCTCACTGTGTCCAGTCATGTGAATCGAAACTAACCTGTCCTGCAAATGGAAATTAATTAAAGACAGACTGACTCACTACTGCCACCTGACACACAAAGATAGCATTACGCAACCTTGAAGCAAATTGCACATACAACTGTGATCACCTCTTTATCGTCACTTCAGGACATCTCTGACTTTGAGTCTTCTTACCAAAATGTATTGTGTATATGGGATTTCATCTGCTCTTTCTTTTTCCTTTGGTTTTTTTTTTTTTTTTTTTTTTTTTTGCTTCTCTCAGGTCGACCCGATGACGGCCGACCCTGAACGACCTTGCCCACGGCCTTCGTGGGGAGAAGCCATGAAGCTGATGCAGAACTCTTCCTTCCTGAACATGCTGCTCAACTTCAGCAAGGTGACGATCACATCATCTTCAGCTCTCTTTATGTCCCGCTACAGACGGACAATGTGACAGCATGACGTGTTTTTATTGCAAAATATTTTGTATGAAAGATCACTAAAAACATGTGTCAAAATCTTTGTAAAGCAGTGCATAGTAGCTTTACAGAAAGTGCTAAAGCTCCAGTATATGTCCACAGTTCAGAAGTTAATCTGCGTAATGGTTAAAAATTTGCCTCTATTGATTGTGTGTCAAGATGATTTGGCAAATGAGCGACAAAACAAAACCTAATCTTTAATTGAGTAGGAGATTTAAAGCACCAGTTTTGATGAACCTCTGTTTTTTGATTACTGGACATAATGTGCTCACAGTCGAGGTCTCAAATTCAGCAGTACAAAAACACACCTCTGTGTGTGGAGGGAGGGAAACTCCCTTCTCATCTTTTCCCCGAGCAGCCGTCACCTGCTCGCTCGCCGCTGTCTGCATGTGTGTCACATACCTGCTAAGCTGTGGATTAGAGGAGCTGGATCTGCTCGCCTGGAAAAAACCCTGAACCCCCCCGAGAGCGCGTCAGCAGATCTCCGCCTCTCACTGGAGAGTCCGGCTTTTTAAATGTGGCGTCGATAAGATGTCTCATAAATATCTCGGTGTTCAACACATCGCTCTGTCTCCTGCAGCCTCCTAAAATCATAGCCAAAAGGTCTCGGCGTGACAGATTAGAGCAGAGTCAGACCAGGTCCATACAGCTCGTCTGAGATCACAGCTTCAAAACTACAGCAGCCAAAAGGACACGAGTCCATAGGAGCCAAGTTTCAAAAGGTTTCTGGGTTTCATGTCTCAGTAAAGTTAAAGTTGGAGCTGCAAAACCCCCATTACTGCAACAGCTGAAGCTGCATCAGCGGGAGGACGATGCTCTGTAATCTGGATGTTCGGACTTTGTGAAACAAGCAGATTTATGAATTAACAGCTCTTAGAAATAGACGTTAGCCTTTATTTAATGCCAAGGCTAATCAAAGCTACTGCGACGACATGTTGCAGTCACTAGGACTGAGTTAATTCAATGTTTTTGAGGCTCTTCTTTGAGCAAACAGAAGTTTAGGGAAATAATAACAGCTACTAAAGAAAATGTCATTGGATGGAGTACCGTGGGCAGAGGAGGGAGCACGGAGAGGGATGAATTTCATGTAATTTACATGTCTTCTTTCTCCCCAGTCATTGACTGATTGTTTGGTTTTGGCAGCAACATTCTGTTCAGGTTGTTATAAACCTGTAGGTGATCTGATCTGGTCTGTTTGGGCTGCAGGACTCCATCACTGGGGAGGTGGTGGAGCTGCTCGCTCCGTACCTGGACATGGACGACTACAACATGGAGTCGGCTAAGAGGATCTGCGGTAACGTGGCAGGCCTCTGCTCCTGGACTCAGGCCATGGTCGACTTCTACGCCATCAATAAGGAGGTGCTGCCTCTGAAGGTACGTAGTGTTCAGTAATGCACTGGATTTTGAGTTGTTGAGGTTATTGTGGGTGTTAAAGCAAATTCTGTGGAGTCAAGAAGACTGGGGATTGTTCAGTGTGTGTGCACGTGCGTGTGTGTGTGTGTGTGTGTGTAGGCTAACCTGGCTCTGCAGGAAGCCCGTCTGGTCGTCGCTCAGGCTGAACTCGCTAAAGCTCAGGAACAGCTGGACGCCAAACAGCAGGAGCTGGACGCCGTGCAGGTGAACAGAGACTCTGACTCCAGAGTGCACCGTCGTCACCCCGTCCCACCTTTACTTTCAGTCAGCTGAGTCAGGAGAAGTTAGCACCGACTTTGAACCAGGAGAAGAATATGAAGTTTTCAATAAAGAGCCTGAATGGGTCAGGCGTATCCGCTGTGGGTCTTTGAGAGCTTTTATTTGTTCTAGTTTACTGCTTCAGTCTCAAAGATTACCAAAGAGACATTGGGAACATTTTTGAGGAACGGTTACTTGCGTGAACTTCAGGCGCTGTACGACGCTGCCATGAAAGAGAAGCAGGACCTGGAGGACGACGCTCAGGCCTGCCGCCGCAAGATGTCCAACGCCACGGCTCTGATCGATGGGCTTGGAGGCGAGAAGGTCCGATTGAATCTTTCACTTGTCTGTCAAGACTTTAATTTGCATTGAGTCATCTGCAGCCTCCCTGACGGTCTTGTGTTCTCCGCAGGTTCGCTGGACTGAAAGCAGCGCCGGCTTCCAGACTCAGATCAAACACCTGGTGGGAGACGTCCTCCTGTCCACGGGCTTCCTGTCCTACGCCGGGCCCTTTAACCAGGAGTACCGCAGCCTGCTGCTGCGGCTGTGGAAGAAAGAGATGGAGGAGAAGCTCATCCCGTTCAGTCCGGTAAGACGTCACGGCGCTTTGACCTGTTCAGATCGTAGTGGTTGACTTCCAGTGGATCGATAAAGTGTCGGATCAGATTTATCCAATGGAACCAAACCTTCTCCGTCTCTCGCCGCAGGATTTGAATGTGATCGGCCTGCTGGTGGACAACGCCACCGTGAGTGAGTGGAACCTGCAGGGTTTACCCAGCGACGATCTGTCCATCCAGAACGGCATCGTGGTGACCAAAGCATCTCGCTACCCGCTGCTCATCGACCCTCAGGGCCAGGGCAAGACCTGGATCCAGAACCGAGAGCGAGACCAGCAGCTCCAGGTGAGTCCTCAGCCCCCCATCAGACGGAGATGTTAAATGATCGGTGGATTTTCTGATCCAGTGCGTTGGTTTTCAGTGTCTCGCCCAAAAACACTTGATTCCAGGATTCTGATCTTCTTTTGCATCTCAGGTGACATCTTTAAATCATAAGTATTTTCGGTCCCACCTGGAGGACAGTCTGTCTCTGGGGCGCCCCCTGCTGCTGGAGGACGTAGGGGAGGAGCTGGACCCCGTCCTGGACAACATACTGGACAAGAACTACATCAAGTCTGGATCCACTTTTAAGGTAAAACGTTATTCTTTTGACATAGAAACAAAGAATCCTGAGAAAATCCAGTGCCGCTGCTCCATCTCCTCCTCATGCAGGTGAAAGTTGGAGATAAAGAGGTGGATGTGATGAAGGGCTTCACTCTCTACATCACCACTAAGCTTGCCAACCCGGCGTACAGCCCCGAGATCAGTGCCAGGACCGCCGTGGTGGACTTCACCGTCACTCAGCGAGGCCTGGAGGACCAGCTGCTGGGACGAGTCATCCTGCTGGAGAAGCAGGTCAGAGACTGGCGTGTGCGCCACTTCCTGAACATTTCCAGTGACATAACCTCAGTTTCTGTGAGGGACTCTCCTGAATCCTGGATCTTGATATGCGGTCCTCACCTTGGGTGCTTCCAGGAGCTGGAGGCAGAGAGAGTGAAGCTCCTGGAGGAGGTGACGTCCAACAAGAGGAAGATGCAGGAGCTGGAGGACAGTCTGCTCTTCAGGCTGACCAGCACTGAGGGGTCCCTGGTGGAGGACCAGTCTCTGATCGAGGTCCTGAGGATCACCAAGACCACTGCTCAGGAGGTACAGCTCTCTGTCTGGTTGGGACTGTTGTACTGATTTTCTAAAAGTTGTAAAAGTCTGAGTTTTTGTCTCCCAGGTGAGCGAGAAGCTGTCGGTCGCCGCTGAGACAGAGGTGAAGATCAACCAGGCCAGGGAGGAGTACCGTCCGGTGGCCACCAGGGGCAGCATCCTCTACTTCCTGATCGTGGAGATGTCCCTGGTGAACGTCATGTACCAGACGTCGCTGCGACAGTTCCTGGGGCTTTTCGACTCGTCCATGCAGAATTCAGCCAAGTCGCAGCTCACATCCAAACGTATCGGCAACATCATCGCCTTCCTCACCTACCAGGTGCTGCTTTAGTTTTAGCTCTGAAGACCTGACTTCCTTCAAGAGATGAACTGGAGCTCTGAGTGTCTTGCTGGTTCCTCCCTCAGGTGTTCTGCTACACGGCCCGAGGTCTGTACGAGGAGCACAAGCTGCTGTTCACGCTGCTGTTAGGGCTGAAGATCGACCTGCAGGCCCGGAACATCTCGCACTCCGAGGTGCTCACCTTCATCAAAGGTTACTCATCTATTTATTTATTTATCCTCTTTGGTTTTTTTTCCTCCTTCCTTCATCATCTTGAATCATCTTGAATACCTAAGGAGTGCGCTCTCTCGCTCTCTCTCTCTATCGCTCTCTCTTTATCTCGCGGTAGGCGGTGCCTCTCTGGATTTGAACTCGGTGGAGTCCAAACCGCGGCGCTGGATCCTGGATCAGACCTGGCTGAACCTGGTGCAGCTGTCAGCTCTGCCTCCGTTCTCTCAGATCCTCACGCAGGTTAAATAACGTGCATGTGAGCCGAGCTTAGAGCCTCCGGGGGCGCACGATTCACGTTTCACGCATGTCCAGGTGAACCAGAACGAGCGAGCCTGGAGGTCCTGGTTTGATCACCCCGCCCCGGAAGACGCCCCACTGCCTGATGGGTACGAAGAGAAGCTGGACACCTTCCGGAAGCTTCTGCTCATTCGCAGCTGGTGTCCAGACCGAACTATCGCTCAGGTAGGCAGAGCCTTTAGATTTAGCGAGGTAATCAAGACATCAAGGTAAATGACTTTAATCACAAGTGATTTACCTTGATGATCGCAATCACTTTAGATAAATGCTGAAGCTGATTACATGACAGTTTTTATGTTGCTGTTAAGAAGATCACACCAAACAGGACTTCAGTGAAATAAATAACTTTAAGATAACAGCTCTGGGAAAAGCTAAGAGGCTACAGTTGGTACAAAACATGACGGAGAGACAGCAGCTCTACAACTATCATGTGTCGTAAAGTTAGCGTTGAAGCAGAAAGGAGGTGGTTACTGCTGAAATCGGCGGGCTCGCCGTCACACCTTAACCGTTGACCTAAAATTTTCTGAAGCGTATCGTGTGTGTCTGTGTCTACTGAGCAGGCGCGGCGCTACATCTCAGAGTCTCTGGGGCAGCAGTATGCCGAAGGCTTGGTTTTGGACTTGGACGCCATGCTGGCCGAGAGTGACAGCAGGACGCCGATGGTCTGCCTGCTGTCGATGGGCTCTGACCCGACGGAGAACATCGAGAGACTGGCGAAGAGCAAAGTCGGTTCATGCGGTGAACGTCAATTCTGTTTTCAGTCCACCCAACAGGTGGTGTAGCAATAAAGCTTGTGTGCCTGCAGGGGGCGCCGTGTCGCCCCATCTCCATGGGGCAGGGCCAGGAGGTGCACGCTCGCCGCCTGTTGGCCAACAGCATGACGGACGGCGGCTGGCTCCTCCTGCAGAACTGCCACCTGGGGCTGAACTTCCTGGACGAGCTGCTGGACACCGTCACCACGGCAACAGAGGAGAGCGTACACAGAGGTTTCCGAGTGTGGCTGACCACCGACGTGCACCCGAGGTACCCGGTGCAGCAGAGTGAGATCTGTAGTCCTGACAGCGCCCTCTGGAGGCTGCAATGCGCATTACACCTGCAGATAGTGAAAACACTGACGAAGATCATCTGTTTGTGTTTTTGTCAGATTTCCCATCACATTCCTTCAGTCCTCCATCAAGTTCACGAATGAACCTCCTCTGGGTAGAACACAGCTCTAACAGTCTAATTCCTCCTCCGTCTTGATCACTTTCTTATCTTTCCCCTCTTTTGTTTTGCTGGTTTGTGTTTCGTTATTTTCCACTAATTGATCGTCATCAGGGATGAAAGCCGGTCTGAAGAGGACGTTCAGCGGCGTCACGCAGGACCAGTTAGAGATCAGCAACCTGCCTCAGTGGAAGCCGCTGCTGTACGCCGTGGCCTTCCTTCACACCACAGTCCAGGTCTCCATCATCCCCCGTCTGTTCAGATCCAGTCAATTGTCCCTCCATTTCACTCCTCCTTCTGTTCCCACCTTCAGGAGCGTCGTAAGTTCGGTCCCCTCGGCTGGAACATCCCCTACGAGTTCAACCAGGCGGATTTCACCTCCAGCACGCAGTTTGTCCAGAACCACCTGGACAGCCTGGACGCCAAGAGAGGAGTGAACTGGAGCTGCCTGCGCTACATGCTGGGTCAGACCTGCTCTCAGGCTTTATATCAGCAGGGAAACACCTCATCCTCTTTCTATTCAACTGTGGACTCCAAAAAACGACTATCATCACATCAGCTTGAAGCTGAAGATAATAGTTTCCAATAAACAGCATCAAAAGCACCACAGTTTATTTGAATGCTCCTGTTTCCAGCTCCTGTGTGTGAGAGTGCAAATTAGCATGCTCTCTACAAGATCTTTGTAAAATATATGTGAAACACTAGAAATCTATTTGGCTTTTGATGAAGGTAGATTCTTTTTAGACAGCAAACAAGCAATCGTCGAATTCCTCATAACTGAAACAGCCCGTCCCGGTCCAGGTGAGGTCCAGTATGGCGGCCGGGTGACGGACGACTTGGACAAACGTCTCCTCAACACCTTCACCCACGTGTGGTTCAGCGAGAACACCTTCAGCGACAAGTTCTGCTTCTACAAAGGCTACAGCATCCCGGCCAGGGCCAAGACCGTCCAGGAGGTCCTGCAGCACGTGGAAGCGCTGCCGCTGGTCGACACGCCCGAGGTTGGAGAACGCTCGACCCGACGGGCCGCAGATTGACGACATAAAGTCGTAATAAGTCATTTTCACCTTTCCAGGTTTTTGGGCTGCACCCCAACGCCGACATCACCTACCAGACCAACCTGGCCAATGAGACGCTGAGCACCATCATCAACATCCAGCCCAAGGACAGCGGGGGCGGGGCAGGAGAGACCAGGGAGGCCAGCGTTCAGAGGCTGGCCAATGAGATGCTAGAGAAACTGCCGCCGGACTACGTGCCGCATGAGGTGAGAGCTCGGCAGTGTGCCGGTTCAGAATGAGATATTTCACAGTTTGAAGAGCTGTTGCCCAGCAGCCAGCAGCAACCACCATGCAACACGTTGTTTACTAGTTTTAATAAAACGCCATCAAAGGGAAATATTACTTTTATGAAGCTTCAACAAGAGACAGTTACTAACCAGCCAATCGAGATAAAATCGAAGTACAAATTGAAAAAGTTTGAAGGAAAGCATTTGTCTGAATTTTTCTGAAAGTGACTGAAAAAACCAGTCAGGGACCAATTTAACGAGTAGTCAAAAAAAACAAAAAGAAAAAGAAAGAAGAAAAAACAGCACAACGGAAACAAGTTGAAACATAGTTTGGACACTAATTAGATAAACCATTTTTGAAAATATAATTTAAGCCCATGATAAACTACAGAAACCAATGTGAAAGTCATCAGACACTCAACCAGTGTGAGCACAATATGAATAGAATCCGAAAGTAGTCAGAATTTATTGTAAAAATAGCAAGGAAACTGGTCTGAAAATTTCCATCAAAAATGAGTCTAAAGCCAACACATAATCTTTGAAAGGTCAAAGGTCAGCTACAGAAGATGGGTCCACTTCAGCCAATGAACATCTTCCTTCGTCAAGAAGTGGACCGCATGCAGCGAGTCATCAGCATCGTACGGAGCACGCTCACCGACCTCAAACTGGCCATCGACGGTCAGTCCAGTGCACACACATACATACACACACACATACACACATACTCTCACACACACCGATCCACACTCATCCCACAGAGCGCCTTTCGTCCTCTTCTCTTCAGGAACCATCATCATGTCGGAGGACCTGCGGGACGCCCTGGACTGCATGTTCGATGCGCGGATCCCTCGCCTGTGGCTGCGGCTCAGCTGGCCGTCGGCCACGCTGGGCTTCTGGTTCAGCGAGCTGCTGGAGAGGAACCAGCAGCTCAGCGTCTGGATCGGCGCCGGCCGGCCCAACCAGTTCTGGCTCACCGGCTTCTTCAACCCGCAGGTCGGCGCGCGGAGACGGGACGAAGAAACTCTTCAGTGAAGAGAATTTTTTTGAAGATGAACGTTTGGTGTTTTTCTCTCAGGGTTTTTTAACCGCCATGCGTCAGGAGACCACCCGCTGCAACCTGTCGAAAGGCTGGGCGCTGGACACCGTCGCCCTGAGCAACGACGTCACCAAGATGATGAGGGAGGACGTGTCAGCCCCGCCCCCTGAGGATGTGGGCGGAGTCTATATCTACGGCCTCTTCCTGGATGGAGCCGGATGGGACCGACGAGGAGCCCGGCTCACTGAGGCCCCGCCAAAGGTCAGAGTGTGTGTGTGTGTGTGTGTGTGTGTGTGTGTGTGTCTACTGTGTACTGATAGTAATAATAGTAAAGATTAGTAAAACAATAGTAGCCTACTCAATAAATTCTTGAAATTTAGAAAATTTGATATTCAAATTGATTGAGTCAAAATACTTGAAAAAGATAACGGTCTCTCTGTGGTGGGCTCAGGCGCTCTTCACCCCTCTCCCGGTAGTCCACGTGTACGCCGTCAGCTCGGCCGGGGGTGGTGACAGTAAGCGGCCCGGCGGCGGCGGCGGCGGCGGCGGGGCGCTCAGCCTGTACTCGTGTCCGGTTTACAAGAAGCCGCGGCGCACCGACCTGAACTTCATCTTCTCGCTGCAGCTGCGCAGCGTCCAGCCGGCCGAGCACTGGACGCTGAGGGGGGCGGCGCTGCTCTGTGACTGCAAGTAACCAAACCACCACTGTGAGCGAGGGGCTTCGAGCTCAGAGAGAAGTCATCAGAATGCTTTATTCATTCAAACATCACGTGATATCCAAGATTATTCCAAAGTTTGTTTAGCACAATAATAATATGTGTGATTCTCATCAGTTTATCATCATTCGATGTTCAGAAATTCCGTAGTGCTTTTGGGGATCAGTTTACACGACAGTGGTGCCTGGAGCCAATGAGAATGCAGCTCTTTGAAAATGCTCTGACTCCGCCTCTGTCTCTGAAATGCTGCTACTGCAGATGTGGACTAAATAGTTTTTCAGCACACGTGTAAGTAGATGAAATGCAATAACAATGGCAGCTTCTAAAGTCATGTGACTCCCAGTCCATATTCTCCTGGGACTTGGTGGTTTTATAGCTGAGAGTCACCTGTAATGAAACTTCGAGCTCGGTCGTCTGTCCATACAAATGTCCGTGTTTTTGTTTGTTTTCTGGCCTGGCATGCTAAATGCATAATTTTCAGCATTTCATTCCTGCATAAAAGGGCATTGTTTTCTGTAAGACTGGTGTGTTTTTACTGTTACTTGTGTTGATACCTCTTGTTATCTTTGAACTGTTGATTTATCTTTTGTCTTATCTATTCACTTGTTGTCTTCTAACCAAGTTTCATCTCAAATAGCTCAATCACAGATTATATTTAGCTACGTTTTATATTTTTAATGAATGGATTTATCCAGATGATTAATGTGTTAGCGTCAGACTTAAAAAAAAAAAAAACTCTATAGTTGTTGCTTTCCTGACTACATTTAATAAAGAGCCAACGTCGCTTTGGTTACACAAATGGTTCAAGGAAACGTTTATTTCCTCAATATGACAAACACAAACTACTTTTATGTGACAAACTGCAGTCATGCAATCACTCGCTAACAAAGAGCTAAAAAAAAGAAGCCACAAAAAACCCTGAGTGGAGAGAGATCCACAGAGTGATTTTCACCATCACACTGCCTGAGTGTCGTGAGCCTATAGAAGTTTAACCATCACCAATGTGTCCTCATGTAGTTTAAAAGCCATCTCCCCCCTTTTTTTTTCCTCAAACCCTTTTTAACCTCATTCGTTTCTGTCTGAAACATCACACACATATTTTGAATCACAGTGGATGCAGTTTGCTAGATATTCTGGCGATCAGGTTTTATTTTTACCCATACTTAAGTACTTCTGGTGTTTAGTGGGTATCAACAAATCATTAACATTTAAGGCCTTTACTTCCAGGTTGTAATCCTTGTTTTAGTCATTTCCTTTTGGCAAACTGAGCATGAACATTAAAAAAAAAAAATAAAAAAAAAATTGCTATCTTGCGTTCATGTTGCTGAAAATTCACTGAACAAAAGCTGTGCAAAAATTGTGTGGGGTGCACTCAATTCCCACGTACTCAGTCAAATTCTCTTCTCTTTTTGGCTGTTCGGTGACCAACAGGTTAGACGTCTACTATTTAAGTGTCCTGGTGGGTTTCTCTTTCTTGAGCTTTGGCATGCTTAAATAGCTGTCATTTCTATTAGCTATTATCTACAGTATGTCTGCTTGATGCTTGTCCCTCTGTTTTGTTGCTGCTTCTTCATAAAGACCATTACGAATGACATCGAATGACATGTCATCACTACTGAAAGTGGAAAGAAAAAGAAGCGCCGCCGTCTTGGAAGACAAATGCCGGGCAAGGGGGAGAGTGTGTGTCTTCAGCAGCTGCTTCTTCAGTGATATAGATATTTTAAATGGGTTGTTTCTGAGCTTGGTATCATTTACATAAGAACCATCAAACCCTGCTGAAAGGTATGCACCGCAGCGCTGGGCCATGGAGTCTGACCTCCCTGCAGCCCTGGTGACAGTCTGGTTACCCAACCACGTGGGCAGGATTACTCAATGACCAACAGCACCTCCTCAAGGCCCCCCCCCCCCCCCAAATCCACCCGGGGACCCAGTCTCCCCGACTCCCCAAGGTTTCCCACCTGCACTCTGCCCCGATATGAACAAGTCCACATCGACTGGGCGCGGCCGCCGGTGAACTGTGCAAGTCTCAGAGCTGCCCGTGTTACATATGCACCTTGACTCTCCTTGGGGTGGGGGTAGCAGTAAGGACAACAGGAGCCCGGCGGGTTGCTGCCGATGTACCGCCAGGGCCTCCCATGAGCTTTTGACAATCCGTTCCCTCTATCTCTTTGTTCTGAGCTCTTTTCATTTGTCTTTCTGGTTGGTTAAAACAGGGAATCCAGTTGAAGGATTTCTTGTCATCATGCTCCGCCCTGTTTGAGCAGATTACGACTGCACAAAAGTGAACCATAATTACAATTATAGGACAATCTCCATGACGTCCTCCTCTTTCTCTCTCATGGTTTGTCTTCCAATATGGCGGCATGAACATGGATCACGTGACCTCTGACTTCAGTTGGTAGCGGTCTGTTGCATTTAGAGCATCTTCTTCTCAGCGTTAGCTGACCCGCACAGTGCTGATGGCTCAGCTAATGTATCACAGCAACCTTTCAATAAACATTCACATGGCTGATCAGCTTTAGCCTTTCCTTTAATATGTTGTTATTTCACTAAAATCCTGTTACTCAGAGGAAAAATTCATTGAGGCCTAACTAATACAGTCGTCCTGACATCAACGAAAAACATGTCCCACCCTACCTGGTAGCATTAGCCCCCTGCTGGCACCGACCGGCATTCACAGCAATGCATGCATTATTAAGACAGGATAAAGTGAGGGAAACCTTTTAAAGGAACCCAGCAGGTGTTTTCCCATGAAGAAGGTTTCTGTCTGCATTAACTAGTGAAGTGATGTGAGTTGCAGACGTTCAGTGACTTGCACCAACACTGGATATAAATATATTCATGCTCTTCTTGCATTTTAAAGGCCTTTAATGAGGTTGACTCACATGTATTTTGGCGATTTCTCAACAGAGTTGATGACGTTCAAGTAGAAAACACAAACTGAAGATATTCATGGGCCTTCTTCTTATCTGTGACGGTTACAGATCAATGCTGGATCCTTCACTTGTCTGAGACTGTTTCCTTCAAACACAAAGTCCATTTCAATCTCCTGATCTTCAGCGACTCCTCTGACATAAACCTTTTTATTATTTCACCTTTCTCTTATTTTCCAGCGTTTTACAGAAACCAAACGTACCTTAAAGCCATCACAGCCGATTCGTCTGACATTTCAATCTCAATGCATGCAAACGTGTGAACAGCAGCAGTATGAGGCGAGAAGCTTGGTGGAGACTTTCTGAACTCTGTTCATCTGTCAGTGTTTATTGAACACAAAACGAGAAAAAAAAAAGACTTCACATATAAATATGTGGCTGATCGGATAGTAAGTGTTCAGGACCGTACGTGTCTGTTAGAAATACAAAGGATCTTAGGAATCTGGTGGTTGTTATCGTCTTGATGCTGAGTCAGATTGGCTCCACATGGCAGCTCCAACCCGGACTCTTCCTTCCTTCCTTCGCTCTGTGAGGTCTCAGAAGTCCAAAGAAACCGGCCCCGGTCTCATTTCCCTCTGCTGACTTACGATAGCTGCTTCATGTCGTACATCGGCACCTCGGACTCCTCCGCCTTGCCCTCGTCGCCGGCTCCCCTGGCGGCGAGCGGGCTGCTCTTGCGCCCCTTCGGTGGCGGTACGGGCACGCCTCCCTCGGCGCCGCCCTCTGCTCCCTCCTGGCCCTCTGCCACAGTCCTCTCCTTCTTCAGGTTGAGCTTGGCCGGGACGCTCTTGGTGATGGTCTCTTTCAGCCGCTCGCCCGACTGCTTCAGCCTCTCGCCGGACTGGCGAATCTTCTCCCGTCTCTCGGCCGTCACGATGCGCTCTCCGAACTTGTTGACCTTGGAGCCCAGGTTCTCGCGGGTCTTGGTCATGTTCTCCTTGGAGAAGGTGGCCTTGAAGCTCTCGATGCGCGTCAGCCCCGACTTCTTCATGCGGCCGGCCGCCGAGGAGTCCGCCTCCTCCACCACCATGTACTCCTCGTCCGACTCTGGAGGGAGCTCGAACTTATCCGGCTCCACGTCGGCCCGGGCTCCGGCGCCGCCGCCAGACTCTGCTGGCTCGTTCCCTGGTGTGACGGACTTCACTTCCTGGTCACCCTGTGAGAGAACAGAGAGTCAACCAGACATGCAATGGAATAACGCTTTTCAAAATAACCACTGTTACCATGGTTACTTGGTAAAATTTGCTACAAATGTTTAAAATGTATTGATACTGCTGATGATACTGATTCAGAAATTTCTTGAAGTAAAATCTGCGACCACTCTACTTTTTATTCTTTAGGTATTTTGTTGAAACAAACTTCATCCTGCGCGTGTGCAGTGAAAAAGGTGAAATTATATCACATTTAGAGCTTTACTCTTTTATATGGAACACCATTAATACATGGGAATTGAACATTCCACAAATGTCAGAATTCCCAAACCTCCAATCTCAATGTTTTGGACCACATGTGGTCAAATATTAACCCTGTGAAGGGTTTAAAAACATTGTCAGTTCAAATGGAGGTGCCAACTGTCAAAATGTTCTTGTTCCCCATTCAAGAGGGATCAGTTTCGTCCTGGGCGTAGACATGAAAAACCATCCTGAGTTTACGTGATCATAAACACTCTGAGCTGGAAAAACTTCACACTCCAATTAAAGTTTTTCCTCTTGATGGAATCGACCAGGTTTGATTGTGACGTCGGATTTAAACGTGTCTCCGGTCCAATTGTGTCGTGCAGACTTTGGTGCGCAGGCCTTGATCCTCCCATCCAGAAATAACATGCAGCACCTGTTTCTGCAGCTCAGCGCTCTGCTGCAGGAAGCTAAACATATCGGCGAACAGCGGCGGCGTACCGAGCGAAGCTGGATCACTTTCAGCTTGGGGCTGCATCGTGGCGTGGTGCGCCTGTGAGTCCCGGGTCGGGTTGCACTCGGCACAAAACTGAGCAGAAATGTAGAGGCCGACTGTGCGTGTGGGCTCAGATCCTTGCAGACATAACTCCCTCAGACAGGGTTGACCCTGATCAGATGTGCTCCTATGCTGCTGTACTTGTACGACCTACAGACTTCATGAAACAGAGTGAAGACTGTGGTCTTAAATTCTCTACAGTGTCTTCTGGCAAGCAAAAGCTAAGCTTAGCATTGCTGCTTTTTTTTTTGTGAACTATGCTGATATACTTTGCAAAGCACGAAAATGGAACATGTAAACCTGCTGCAACATTTAAATTCTGAGCTGAAAAGTCCAACAAGAACTCAACAATGTTTTCCGGGTCAGTCAAAACCTTCCTGCTCACGAACCATCTGCTATCCATGCTAATAGGTGCGTCAGAATCTTTGAGTAAATGCATCGTGGCCACTTTATGACAGCCCAAAGAGAGGCTGACATTTCCACAGCTTTGACAGATTACGTAACGTCATAACTGAGCGACTCGGCAGAAGCAGCAGCGTGTAGCACGGTATGCTAACAAGCTGAAACCAGGCAGAGGTCAAGTCTCACAGCGTCACATGTTTGATCTGGAAACACGTCTCTGACACTGAGGTGTTCAGGTGTTTGTCGGTAAGGGAAGTTATTTTATGGAGCTGTGTTCAAAGACAAAACCTCTTTCAAGCAGTAATAAGTGGAAGAATGGTAACGACAAAGTGTTTAGAAATAACAAAACTACAGATATTTATATAGATCGACATAGCAAGGTCAGTCGTTTGCTGTTTTTAGATCTACTTTGAGTCATCATAACATGTAAATGAGCTTGTTCCACAAAACGACCTGATCCTGGTGAGTGCATAGCTCACATGAATTTTCTGATTCAAATCTTTTTGAGCAGCTGAAAAGTTTGATTTGCCTCCGGTGTCATTCACGAGTCTTTTTTTCAAAACTTTTGTACATATATGTACAATATGTCTGCAGAAGTGACTTGGCTCAAGGTCTGTGGTCGTCACTGCTCATCATCTCATCCTGCAATCTATCTGGGCACATACGATTAATAGATATGAATGACTGTAGTTCCTTATCCCAGGTCATTTCAGCACATTTTTAACTGATGCTGTAGTACTTTGTAGCTAAATGACAGTGCAGTGCAAGCAGAAATGAAAAGGCAGTCCAAAAGACTTATTTCCATCCATACCTTTTCCATGGATAAGAGGAGAAAAGAGTGTTCTGCTTCAATCAATGACTTGGTTCCTATGTTATTGTTTTTTTCTTTTTATTTTGAGAGAGATATGCACAGCTGAATGTCTTTGCTTCTGTGCAATGCAACAATTGCTTGCAGTGTGCATTAGAAAGTAGGCGAATGATAATATAGAGAGTAGTCAGTGAACGGTACAGACGAAAGAGGGGATAAATTGAGCTGTAGTTGGTTGTAAATGAATGCTGCAGCTTACTGAGTTCTGAATTTTGCCTCATGACTCAGGTGTTTGTTGAGGAGACTGATATGAGCTTTAAAGTTGTTTTAGTCAGAAGTAGTCTGTTGAAACGATCAAGAGAATTAAAGGTGCAGTGGCGCGACGACATGCCTGCGCCAGCTTTAAGTCGAACCTGACATCACGGCAGGTAGCAGGACGATTTATAACCCGCGCGCAGGAGAATCTCCTCGGCTAATCCAGAGGGAAAGAGCGAGAGGAAGGGAGAGAGCAGACAGCTATATTAGGAGATGGTGGAGGTTCGGACTCAGAATAACCTGGTCTGTCAGCGCTCAGCTGGCTCAGTCATTTACAGTACAGCAGCAGCACTGAGAACTCAACACACTTCTATCAGTTTCATTGGAGGATTATAGAGTAAGAATCCCTGCACTACAGAGGCATGCATGTTCATGATGGCTCAATGCATTTGTAAAAGCAATCACTCTGATATAAACGCCTTTTTTAAAATGAGATACTTTCAAGAAAACGTCTTCAGTTTGTTCTCATTCTCCACCTTTGGCCTGCTCCACATTCAGCTTCACATATCATCATATAGACAGACAGTCCAAAATACCAGAGGAAAAATAACGAGACTCTGAAAGGATCCAGTCATACCAATGTCTCTGCCAATCTGAATTAAATGAAATGCAACGAAGCTGAAAATGTCATTTTAAGCCTTCAAGTCACTCAATTCACTCCAAAGTAGTCTCAAAGTTAAACGATCCAGTGCTCCTCAATGGGGACATGTATAGATTATCTGTAATTAAGACATGCTTTAGTTTCAGAACAGGAAATTCATCATTGTGACTTTTAATGACCAGAAACATCTAATAAAGACAAATGACACATCAGAGAGGATTTCCTTTACCATTGGTCAGGCAGTATTAACCAGAAATACAACAGACGATAACAGCATTATCAGTTCAATTAGGCAAAGGTTAAGTGTTAAAATGAAACAGCTGTTCATTTGATTTAAGAATTTTAAGATTTATTCATCTTCAATTCAACAGAAATGAATATGTTTAATGAATTTCTCTCTGGGATTTATCAAATAATTCTATTCTTTTCTATCCTATGTTAGTTTCAAGGATTTGTCTGAATGCTCTTAATAATTGATTAGTTACACCTTGGAAAAAAATATATATCTTTACTCAAATAATTACTGCAAATGAAAGGTAACTAGTTGCTTGAGGAGCATTTTCTTGCATTACTTTTAATTTGGTTTTTCTCGCCATTGTCCGCCTAATGTTGTAGTGTGGCTGTAATCACACCGACTTTGAATACAAACTATTGCCACCAACACTGTGACATCTTTCATGTTGCTGTCATGAGAAATAAATTAGTTGAGGATTAATGAAGTTCTCAAGAATTTAGTGGAATGGTTAACGTCAACCCATCGGACAGTGCTTGTGCCAGAGGTAACACTGGGCTTGGTGTGTTTTTTAATAGTAATGGTCCTTAGAGTGGGAAATGTTTCATGCTGATATCAAGAAGACTGAGTTACTTCAGGATCAACGTGGTTCCCTCTCCAGATAGATGACACTAATATGGACGCTGATGCTCAAGAGTGAGCAGGACATTTGGTTCAGCTTCTACGAAAGTAACAATCAATACAGTAAATGCTACTGAGTTTCTAATAATCTTACAGTAATCAGTTACTACAAAGGTAAAAAAATGATTTAAAGTAACAGAGACGCTCTTTACAGACAACAGCTTGTGATGCTCATGCTAAATGTAAAACTGTTTTCCAACATCGACATTTCCGCATTTCCACATTAAAGGATTCAGTTGAAACAACCTTTTCTTTGTGAGTGAAAGTCTCCGTTCACTCGCTTTGTGGGGCAACCTTTAAACGCGGTGACGTATATCAAGGCTAAAATAACCAGGTCACCGTCGTGTTGGCAGCTGCTAACCGTGAAGGCCAAAGAAGTAAAATGAAGCTGTGTGCGTGTGTGTGTGTGTGTGTGTGTGTCTGCGCACATGAGTGTGTTGCTATTTCAACCTTCTTAACCAACATTTGTTGTCTAATACTAACGTTGAAAGAATGTGGAACAACAGAACGAGGTGGTCGTCGTCTCCTCGAGTCAGACTTGAAGCTCCATGAATACAGACTATCTGTAATCTTTATGAGTTGGACTCCACAAGAAATGTGACCATGCTCAAATTTAGTTCATACTGTGGTAAACCATAGTACATACCATAGTATGCTATAGTGATACGTCAGATATCACCACTGACAGTACTGTGATAGTTTTGATTGTACAGTCGAATATTAGTCAGACGTATGTTGGTCTTGATGGTAATATAATCTATATTAATTTGAATTTTACCATTATATCTTTCATGTAATGTGTTCCATGCTGTACCGTACTTATTGTATTGACGACATGATTTGAGATAAAAACAAACACAGTAAGTTTGAAGTTTTAGTGATTTGAGATCTGTTCTCCCTAATAACAGTGCTCGTTCTCTTGCCCCTGATTTAAACAGGCTGTAACTGGACCTGCTGCTGTTTCTGAAGAGAATAGGTTTTCTGACTTTATTAATTTTAATCAATTTTGTGCCTTTGAGTGCACCTGTCTTATGTCCTATGCCCAATTTTTTTGTCTTTTTTTTAGGCAGTTTTACTAACTTATTTGCATAATTATTTTGATTTATTCAAAGTTACTTGCACTCATTCATTTGATAAGATTCTAATATTTTGAAAGAAATGCATAGTTCACAGGACACTCTTTGACTAATTGATACATTTTTTTTTAAGCCATGATTTTTTGGAGGGTTTAAAAACTGAACCTTGTCAAAACCGATGTGACCGATAGTGTCTCTTAACAGTTTACCTGTACTGACGGGGCTGCATGCGGGCTATTTTAAACCTCGCTCAACTCCATAAACCAGCCTCGTCCACCTTTTGCACCCATCCAGCTCCAGCGGACACTTCCTGCCCTCCTTAGAATAAGAATATCACCCTGAAACAAACCGAAGCTCCATTTCCTAATCGGACAGAATCTGAGCGCACTGGTGCTTTGGAGGTCTTTGGAGACTTTATGCTCTTGGTTTGGAGTTTTTGGTTTTGGGTTTTGAGGATCTCTTCTTGGGTTTACTGGTTTGTTTGATTAGACTTTTCAGGAGTGGGGATGTTAGAGGATGGAGATGCCTCCAAAGCATTCATTTTCTAACTCGTTGTTTCGTATAGTGAAATGTCTGGAGGAATTACCTGGTAAATGACCACTCTGAACTTGTTCTTGGCGAGGAGGTCTCCCTGGGTGGCCTCCACCTTCTTGACCCTGACGTTCTGGTTCTCCACGCGCACCCTGACATCCTTGATGTGACGGCTGACCTTGCGCGTCTTCTCCAGCAGCCGGTCGACGGTGGAGCTGGTGTTGGCATGCTCGCTGGTCAGCTTGACGATATCCGCCTGGATGGTCTTCACCGTGCCCTCCAGCTCCAGCTGCCGCTCCTCCATGCGCTGCTGCGTGGCCTGGACGGTGTCCATGAGGCCCGCCACGCGGTCCAGCAGCGCCATGATGCCGCCCGCGTCGTCGCCGCCGCCGCCCGCCGACATGCCGTGCTTATCTGTCATGCTTTCGCTCGTCGACTCGATCAACCGTTTCAACCTGGCGGTCCCAACGTGGAAGGGAAGGAGGGGCGAGGATGACGAGGAGACACAAAATCCTGCTTCAGCTGAGGGTGAAATTGTGTAGTTTTGAAGTAAAATGGACGTTGAAGGGTAGAAATTGAGACATTTAGGAGATTTGAAGGAAGAGAGGGCAGGGTCTGGGAAGGAGGAGGACAGACGGACCGGACCACCCCGACGACTGGAGGGCGACCCTCACACTGTCCAGATCAACTGATAGACTCCACCCTGCCGGGCGACGGAGGGAGGGATGACAGGAGGCAAAACTGGGGAGGTATGGGGGGGGAGGCTAAATAGAGACGGGGTTACATGTAGAGGGAGCTTTGAGAGGAAGGTTCATCAGTGATCCTCAACAATATGAAGGCGGATTCTTCAACCATGATCAGACTGTAAATGAACATTTTACTCAAACTTGACCTCTTCCTGACGAGGGTTTAACTTTGATCCCCGAAGGTCATGAGAAACACTGAATTTGCCATCAATGAGAGGATTTTAAAGTGTAAACGGATCCCACAGGATGTTAACGAGCGAGCCGGGTAAAGCGTGACATGCACACCCCAGCGTTTCTCTGTGTTCTGTGCTGCTAAAAATACAGTGACGGTAAAGTGACTCCCTGTGCTTCTTTGGGAGATGAGTGTATTAAAAGGAATGGAAACCCCCCCCCACCCCCCATCTATCCCTCCATCCTCCATCTATCAACCATCACCTTTTCACTTGTTCTCTCCTAATCCCTCCCTCCAGGTTTAGACTCCTCTGGCCTCAGAATGAAAGGCTTGGTTTTCAGAAAGCGTTCTCAACTCGAACGCTCGCCATCGCTGCCATCTTTGATGGTCACCGGAGCCAAGTGGTCCAAGTTTGGGGGGAAGGGGAGGAGTCTGGAGCGGGAGGTGCAAACGACACAGCTGAAGATCGGTCATAAAGATCAACCGACTTCTGTTTATATTAATCATGTGATCGCTGTTAAACGGGATTCGGATTCAAGTAATGAAAAATAGGAATTATATTTGGAAGTTACTTCACTGTGTACTGTTACTTAATTCACGCATTAGGTTCAGCTACAGTCGCATCAGATAGTGGGATGAAAATGCTTTATAACTGGGAGGAAGATGCTCTGCAACCTGATAGCGAGCTAGCCTCTTTTCATACATGCTAATGACCAAACGATCATCGCAATGTTTCTAAAAACAGTTTAGCAGGTTGAGTTAAAGTTTAAGAAGGATTATCGGTATTGGCCTGATTGGATGGCCGAAGGAAGGAAGGAAGGAAGAAGGTGTGAGGACGAGGAGAGAATGAGTAGAGGTGAGAATGGAGGGATGGAGTCAGATGAAGAGAGAAGAGGGGACTCCCCACCATCTAAACCCCTCCACCAGCTGCTACCTATAATTATCCTGCCGTCACCGCTATATTTAACTCCACCTCGGCTTCAGCAGCCACTTTTCACCTTCCTTTACTCCGGCAGTCGGGTGGAATCCAAAATTTCACATGTTGATAGGTTCACTTTCATTGAAAAGAAAGTAAAACCCACCAAACTACTGTGGAAAATGCAGATATACACTGTTTTACTGTCAAAATTACCATAGTAAACATATTGCAAGATACATATTGCAAAAGACTGACTGAACTGCAAAAAGTTGTTTGCATGCATTCTTGTTCTGCAAGTTCAAAATGATGCATTTTAAGAATGAAAAAAATGCAGTAAATGGTGAAAGATTGAGAGACGATTTGCTGACTGTCCAGGTAGATGCAAACAACTGAAAAACGACCAAAGCAAAAATGTCAACGATGTCTTCTTAAATAATGCTGATGGTGGGAAATGCCCACACACAGGTGATAGGAAAAACAAGTACAGGGGAAAGAATAGTGGTGCTTGGGGAGATTTAATTCAAAATAAATTAAAGTAATTCAAAACGAGTTGTTTCATTTGCATTTTAAATGACAGACCAAACACACACCAATGTGGTTCTGAGTGGAAAAAAAAACAAAAACTGTAAAATAAGTGGTAAACTATGTTGTTAAAAGCTCTGCCTAAAAATATGAAAATGTACGAGCAAATGTGAGCATAAGTACCATCATCCATCTGGAAGAGACTTTATCTGTTTGTTGATTGAAAGTCCTCAGTTCGGTATTTCAGAATGAGGAAAAACATGTTTTACAATGCACCAAGTTTTTATTTTTTTTAACTTGCTTTCTTTATATGTTGATAACAATTTGTCAGATTTTGAAAATCAGGAGCTCGCTGTGGGAGTGAGTGGCAGTTTAGTCCATATTTGAGACATGTGAAGCAGGAGCATCATGCTTTGTGTTCAGTTTGTCATAAACATGAAGAAATGAGGGGGAAAGTTTCAGTGAATTGAGATCAGACCTGGAGGCCGATCCTCTGAGCTCTCTGAACAGCGACGTCTCTGTAGTGACATCTGGTGACTTGATGAGAAACTCCCATCTCTCCACCGACTGACACTGTTCTCTGGAGGCTGCTTCATGTTTCTGTTGTTTCCTATTCATGCTTTTTCCTCCTGTGTAAATCAAAGTTTGGCCAAAGAGCCGCCGCTCTGTAGATTGCGCTGCATTGCTCTTCAAACAAAATGCTGACTTGCAAAAACTGCAAACACTCATCTAATGTGAAACCAGAAAACAAGAAGCGACACGAGGACACAGTGGTTCAAACGTCATAATTTAATTGTAGTTCATCTACAGCACAGTCTAAACAACAACTTCACTGGTTTCATGCATTATGCAACATCTACAGTAAAACCGGCCGGATCCATTCAGGCGCCGCACGGACCATCACTTACAAAGAAAAGAAGAAAAAAAACAAACAAACAAACAAAACAACCTGATCCGATTTTGCAACGCTTGAATTGACCTCGGCCTCAGCTTATCAATCTACTCCTTCTACCACGAGAAAACATCCAACACGGACAATTCGTACCATCGTCACAAATTATACTTTAAAAAAAAAAAAAAAAAAGAAGAAGAAGAAGAAGAGAACCCCACAAAGTCATTTAAATTAGCGAGTCTGTCAAAAAACACACACACAAAGAAACCCCCCAGTTGGAGTCCATTTCCGGAATGGCGTCATCTGAAAATTAGGCAATAAAATAATTCTAACAACAAGCTGTACATGTTGGTTTGTACCGTTATTATTCTTTTAAGCAGTAGAAAAAACAGCATTTTGGTTCTTCGGGCGCGTCCCATCATCACGATACAAAACAGTTCAAATAATCTAGCTTAACATGTCATCTTCGACCCTGTGAGACGCTACAAAACGAAAAAAAAAAATAACAAAGCCAGCGGAGAGCCAACACAAAAACACAACAGGCCGCTTCAGTGGTCCCTGATAATCCTGTACTCCCAGTGCAGAGCGCCCCCCGGAGAATTAAGGCGTTATGACACGTTTGTGGCAGTTAATCAAACACGCTAAAGAAAAGAGGATGTTCAACCTTCAAAACGGCCATAAAAAAACCAACCGAATGTCTAGAAAACTCCCAAAATGTAAAAGTTACATGAATCTCATGAAGTAGTTAAATTCCTGCATGTGGCGAATGCGCTGCTGAATAATTTTAGCTGCATTTTAAGTACCGCCGGAACGATCTGTGGAATGAACAAACCAACTCGCCACTTCGTACCAGAAGATGGTGAAGTGAGTCACTCTGAAAGAAGCAGCAGATTCAGAGCGAAAAAGAGAATTTTAAGTGTTTTTTGGCAAAAACTAACAGCGAATGGTGACAGAGTGACTCACTGCTGCCACCCAGCGCACAAATGTGATATTAACGGAATCATACATACTGTACCTTTAACATCCACTCTTTGAAATTATGTGGCTTAAATTAAAAGATATATATAAAAATACTAAATTATAAAGAAAAAAAAGTAACGCAGGATATGTTATTTTTCTCAGAATTAATAAAAGATTTATTTGTTGCTTAAATTCAGTTAATTAAATTCTAAGGTAAAAAAATGGAATATCACTTTATATGTAATTATTTTTTTTAAGTTTTCTTCATATAAGAAGTTTTATCTACTTTATCAAGAAGTTAATGACATGTATTCACATTTTGTTACATCCGCTAACTGGAAATCCAACAAATCATCACTATTTGTTGAGAATATAACCCTGAAATAGCTTGTTTTTATGACTTTGCATTAGCATTAAAAACACATCCTCAATCATTCAGACCCTCAAAGATGAACATCCTCTTATCACACTGTTTTACTTGGTATCTGAACACCTCCCAAAATGACCGAATATCGAAATTTTTCTGTTCATTTCAGGCTAGAAGAAACTGAAAAATTAAAGGAAAAACTTGTATTCCAGCCACATATTAAATGTTCTTCATGCGTTGAGTCTCGTCTACTTTTTGGACTCAGCTATAATGTTAAGTAACGATTCAAATCGAATGATTTTAGAGGTACACAGGAAGTGTTCAGCAGCTTTAGGATCATTTCAAACAGCTAAATGTAAAAGACAAAGCACAAAAAAAAAAAAAAAACTGTCGGCGTGCGTCCCACAGGATGAAAATAAAAAGACACAATCTGAGTTTTCCCACTTGTGGACGGTCCAGAGTGACGATACAATCAGATAAATAAGGTTTTCGTCTGTTGTCGGAGGATCCACAGTGTTTCAGAGTCTGAGAGGACGGCAGCAGCGCGACGAGCCGGACCCCGGAAAATAAAAGAGTCGTCTGCGCTGAGGGGGGGAAAAAAAAAAAACAAGATCGTAGAGGGGAAAGAAGCAGAATAATAAGGCCCCTTAAGAAGAAATCCATAACATCAGGAAAAAAAAAAAAAAAAAAGGCGGGGAAACCAAGAGGCACCAAAAAGTGGAGATATAAAAAACCGCAGTCTGTTGGTGTGGTACGAAAAATTGGACTTGGTTAGATTTATATAAAAAACATGAGAAAAGGGGGGCGAGGGCAGCTACATCATCCTGGAGGACGTTCCTGAAGGGAAGTGACCCAGGTGCTGCTTCTGTCGGCGGCCGCGCTTCGTTTTGTTGCATCTCCTGCAGGACAAAAGCAAAGCGGCGCGTCAGCGCCCAGTGCGGTAAAACACATTGTTTCTGTAAATCGTTTTTCAGAAAACCTCATATGTCTTGAACATTTCTTAGTTCCAGAGGAGGAAATCTAAAGCAGCTGCGGCTGCGAGCGCCACCTGGTGAAGCACATGACCACGGCCACGATGACGGCGATCTGCACGGCTCCGATGATGGCGGCGATGAGGACGTAGTGCAGCTTCTGGCCGCTGGGCACCACGTACAGGATGTTGAAGTCCAGCAGCTGGTCGCACTGAGGACCGCCGTAAGCCGCCTCACACCTGACGCACACAAGAAGACACACTTAGCGGTCTCGTTTTTGTAAGACGGCATCATTCTATAAGAGGCGCTACGACGAAGAGGATCTCAGGATCTAAAACCTCTTAAAAATAAAGTCGTTGGTGTCTGAAGGATTTTACCTGCAGGTGGGCAGGTTGTGTCTCATCTCACACTGGCCGTGTTCACAGAACTGGGCGTAGTCCTCGGGGCAGGGGGCGGGGCTGTCGGCAAAGCCCTCCCCCTCTCCGGGTTTGGACACAGCTGGAAGCAGGGAAAAAAAGATGGTTTATGATTGGCTGCAGAGAGAGTGAGAAAGAGAGAGGGCGGGCGAGCGAGACGCCTCACCGTAAATGTCTGGTTTGTTCTTCATGCCGTCGTCCTTCCGGCTTTTATCTGGAAGCAAAGGAAAGATGTGTTTGTTCACTTTGCTTTAGAAAGAGGATCTTTCTAGATCTTCAGCATCAACATGATCGTCAACATCAGTTCAAAAAGAAACTAAAAAAAACACCGAGCCAGCTCGAAATTAGCCTCGATTCAGTCCGAAACACTGTCTGAAGAAACAAACAGAAAATCATCTCCAGATCAATTCAGAATGAGCTGAAGTATGTCCAAAACTGTACAGTTTAAACAACTACAGTGTCTGTTATTGAATTAGTACAAAAAAAGATGTTTAATATGGCAAAAACATTCTGAAATATTGCAATGTTAGTCTGCTGCAAATCCAAAAAATAGTCAAAAAAATCCTCCCAAACCAGATGAAACCCCGTCTGAAGCACAGCCTGAACACCGCTCTGAATTCACTATGAAATGAGGTTGAAAATCAAACTTGTAAAACTCGTCTGAAGCTGAAAGTCAAGCACATAACATCCAATCCAGCTGCTATCAGTAAGTCCTCTCAAGTGAACCAGGGAGGGTTTTTTTTTTCTGCGCTTCTCCTTTGAAATGAAACGTGTGGACTCCTGTCGACCCTGCTGAAGAGACGACTTGAGAATAAATTTGAATAAAATCTAGAGAACGTGAAGGAGAAGAGGACAGAACAAACATGGATGTGAAAAAAGAAAACAACAACAGCAAGGAGAGCAGGAGGTCATCGTGTTAAAATGTGACCAGCTGGAGGTTCAGTCAGCCGTGTTAATCCCACAACCCCCTCCGTGTGTGTGTGTGTGTGTGTGTGTGTGTGTGTGTGTGCGTGTGTGTGCGTGTGTGTGTTTGGCTTTTAAAAGGTTGTTTCAGGGTTACAGTTGGGGATTGAATCCGCCATCGAGGGTCCTCACAGCTCCACAGAAACAGGCGTGTGTTCAGATTGGGGTCAGGTCGTCATTCAATATAAATGAACTGAAACCCTTCTGATCCCTTTCTCCCCTCCGCGCTCACGGCATCCCTTCTTTCTCTGCCTCTTTTCTGCTTTATGCCCCCACACCTCCATCGCTTACCCCCCCTGAAACCCCGCCCCCCCTCCTCCCAGTCCACTCACCTTGGCACCGCCCCACGTGTTTGATGTCGATCTTGAGCTGCTTGAGGCAGGACGCCTCCCGGACGTGACACGGCGTGTCGTAGGTGACGCCGTTGCTGCCGCACACCGGGTTGTCGTTGTGACCGTTACACACGATGTTGCACATGCAGCTGAACACACACACACACACACACACACACACACACACACACACACACACACACACACACACACACACACACAAAATTAGAACAATTAAAATCCCCTCATCAGGCTGCAGCTGTGTGGTCATCTATATGAGGGTAATTGTTGTGGTTTATTACAGATGTGCGTTCTCGTGGGGTTTTAATTTAAATGACATGCTTGATGAAGACAGATCCGGCACTGGCGACTTTAAATGTGCAGCCCGTGCTTTATGTTTCCATGGTGACGCAGGCCCGTACGTTCAAAAAGAGACCCGTCTTTGGACACAAAGTTAAAAGACGTCCACGTGACTGCCGAGACATGAGGAACTCACAGCATGTCCTCAGAGTCTTCGTCGCACTCGGCTCCAAACTTGCAGTTTCCACATTTGGAGGTTTTCTTCCCACGACCGGAGCCTTCATCGTCTGCAGAGAGCATCAGAACATCGTCAACACGTCAATCAATAACCTATATAAGGCAACACAGATTTTAGTATGAAGGGTTAATTTATCAGGAAGGAGATGAGCTTGTGTCATGGTATGACATCATACCATACTGTAAAATCATGACATCACACTAACATAACTTTCTAATGACATAATGCTGTTCTGTAACGGAACTCGACTGTGAGTTCATTGCATTAATTTCAATGATTTACTGCTGGAAAAACAACAAAAGGTAAACTGAAAAACAGTTCCTTTCAGTTTTTTGCATACTGATGCTTCAAACAACCTGTACAAGTCGACATCGTGTTGATTTTGGTGACACAGATGTGTGCATGTGGTGGAGCGACTCACCTCCGTCTCCTGAACCTGAACCAGTGTCTGGAAAAGAAAGGGAGAAGTTCATGTAACAGCAGGAATTCTTTCTATTGCATATCTCGACCCGAAAAACCATCCGACGATCAGTGAGCCACTTGTGTATGCATGTGTTACCGTGGTAACAGGGTCCTTCAGACACGAGGCTGATGGCTCTCTGCTTCTTGCAGGCGGCTCTTCTCAAGAAACACTCGTTCTGGTACGTGTCTCCGTTCGACCCACACACAGGGATATACTTCTTATGGCACTGAAGGACAGAAAACACAACATTTAAAACGGTTGCGAAAACCAAATGCAAATAGATTAATAATTATAGCAGCAAAAAATGACAGAAAATAGACACAAAATACAAATGATCACAAAAGGACACGAGTCAAAAAGACTAGGTAAATCAAAAAGTTTTCTAAAACACACAGAAAATATGTAAATCCAACTATAAATATAAATGATGAAACCATAAAACACAACCCCACACGACACAACAACAACAAAAACAAAACTCCACAGACAGAAGAACTCACAAAGGGCAGGACATAACTGGAAACGACAAAATGAGGAAAAGACTCAAACAAAACGACCAGTGTGTGACTCACGTGAAACTGGCAGACACACTTGATATCGGCGCCGTTCTCTCGACAGGTTCCTCCAAAGCGACACGTCCCGGCGTCGCACACGCGCAGGTCGCTCTTCTTTTCAGACAGATCTGAAAACGAACATCGAAAAAGCACAAGCACCCCCAAGAATTTATTTCTGAGGTCTGTTTTTTCTTTTGTTTTCATTAAACTTGCCCGACGTACTGCAACGTACCACTTGAGACATTTGAAACTTACAAGCAAGCTAGCATACTGAAAGCAACACATTTATTTATCTACTATTATAGATAATTCAAGATACTTTCAGATGCATTTAATGTCAAAAAAACAAATTAGGGCAATAGAGAGGCCTTGCGATGAATGAACTCTTCACAAGTCAAGAATACCAAACAGCTGAAACACCCACGCACACACACACACTATTATCCAGGGTAGTAATTTCCTGATAGCAGCTGATTGGCCAACGGCCTGCAGGCTAGCCAATTAGAGCTTGTAATTACAGAGGCCGTGACCCCCGCCTCCTCTGTAATTAGTAAATACCTCCGTGTGCTGAGCCAGCCGCATCGACCTGCTGACACACACACATGCACGAGCCAGCATCTCCCGTTGCCACGGTAACAGCAACGCTTGTTTACGGAGCGAGCGGGGTCTGCGGGGATGTCGCGGAAGCTCTGCGGGGAGTTACGGCGGGTAAACCTGACACCTACACACCGACAACAGTAAGACACAACCTGCACCAGGCTGTTTGACAGGTGTGCGTTACGAACAGGAACATGTCTGCTAATCCTCATCCTTCACTCAACGAATCACATATAAGTGACCGAAGACACAAGAACATAGAGTAGCCACATTGTTTCAGCCTTTTTGTTTAAGAAAGGTTTTAATAAGGCTGTAGTTCTTACGCCAGGCCACTAGTGGGTGCTGTGTATTTTCAATGCAACCATTCCAGATCAATATAACTATCCAAGCTCCCTTAAACTCTTCAGTATCTGCCGGGTGGAAGAAATGTCTCCATGTATGCAGATGACAGTGTTGTAAATGTTAGTAAATCATTTTTAGAAAATGGCTGTTAAATTTGTAAGAGTAACGCATGTCGCACTCTAAAAGCCATTTTCAATGTCTCCCAACACAGGTGTTCTATAAAATCCGGTCCTATTGTAGCTGACTGTGGTGAAGCCTTCACCTACTATTACTATTACTATTACTTCACCTAGCAACATTACTATTGCAACAACACATCACCAGTAGGGTAAAGCTAACCTGTCTCACGACGGTCTAAACCCAGCTCATGTTCCCTATTATTGGGTGAACAATCCAACGCTTGGTGAATTCTGCTTCACAATGATAGGAAGAGCCGACATCGGACAATCTAAAAGCGACGTCGCTATGAACGCTTGGCCGCCACAGGCCAGTTGTCCCTGTGGTAACTTTTCTGACACCTCCTGCTTAAAACTCAAAAAGTCAATGGAAAAGGACAAGTCGCACAAAAGGATCCAAAGTGGAACATTGCGACAAGAAAACTGAATTTATACCCGGAGAAGCTGCAGGCAGCACAACACTCAGTTTGAGCTGTGGTTTAGTTAATGATCAAAACTCAGTCCAGAATGAAATAAATTTATAAAAGCATTCCAAAAATTGTTCCCAAATATTGAAATTAGTACTCTGTAAGGGCAAAACCTAACTATGTGTACTATGTAAAAGAGCCACAGCACTGTAGAAAACAACCATTAACAACAACAACAAAACCTATAAATGATTTCCACAGTGATGCACAGATGTAAAAATGTAAAAACTACCAACATTTACAAAACAAAACAACCAAAAAAGAGACATAAAAGAATAATGATGCTGCACAAAGGCAAATGATCAGCATTCAAGAGTGTTTTGGACTGAGGAAAAAATGACATCTGATGCACTAAAAGTGTTTTCAGTCATGAATAATGATGAATAAAACTCAAAGAATATCAAATCAGTTAGAGTACATCTAAAGCCAGGTCCTCAGCCAGATTAATTATAGAAAAATATATAGTTATTGTAATTTTATTCAACCATCACATCATCTACACTATTTTTGATGATAGTACAAATACAAATCACAGGAAGTAGAAGTCTCATGAGATTAGAAATGACTTTCAGATAAAACTGTTACTGAACTAAAGTGTGTCGCTGAGATGTGAACTGGGTTTCAGACGGCGATTAAAACTTTGCGACGCCAACGAGTCAGTGAACTGTGAAGACGGCGGCTTCATCTGAGAGCGAGAGAAAGGAAACGCCGCGTTCAACAACAGCCACCAGCAGCACGCCGAGGACACGGCGGCAGCACCAGGCCCGATGAAGTGAGTGAAGGACGACACATTTAATACACCGTCGTGAACAGGAAATGTAAAATACGTTAAATCTCTATCATTTCTGAGGTTCTTTAAGATGCGTGGAATAGCTGAAGTACTGCAGAGAGCATCCAGGGATCAGCTCAGAAGAAAGAGTTTTCTGGTGTTATCAGAGCCGTGGAGCAGCGATCTGTGCTGAGGGGGGGAGCCACACTCACAAAGGTCAGCGCGCAAAGCCCATCAACCTCCAGCTGAAGCGAAAGAGCACTTTCATCCTCTGAGGACGAGTCGAGTCTCCTCACGCTCCGGCGGCTTCATCATCTCCCTACTTCTCGCATCGCCTCGTCCTCAACTTTCTCCCTCCTCGGCGTGGAGAGGCCAGATTATCCCCCGATAAACAGGCCTAGCGCACTCAAACCCTCATTTCAACGCTCCAGTTTGCACACGATGACATTCATTATGTTATTCTTATTAAATCACCCACTGAATTTGTGAATTTCGTATTTACATGAGCATGCAGTTTGATGAATTTATCAATATTTCGAATATTGTATATTATTAAAGTTGTAATTTACAATGATATATCAACATAATCTGGAATTTTTCAGTTTTTCTAGAGATTTAACAAGTGGAAGTAGCAGAAATAGTAAAGCAAACAATTAAATTATGTAATCCCCCAAAAGATTGGGTGATTTCTTTTTACTCTTTATTGAGCACTCACAAATATAAATGCATCATTTTAACCCTGTGGTGTTTGAATATTTCTATACTCAAAGACTTTAGAGTCAGTTAGATAATACTCTTATTATATACAAAATATATATTCAATCCTCTCTTGGATTCAAACTGAAGTTACAGAAAGTAGTACAGAAATCTGTGTTTGGATTTTGACACTTATTACACATATTACTGGACTTTTTCTGTGTATGCTTCAATCTAGATACAGAAAAGCTCATGTTCAACACCATTTCCTGTTCAGGCTGCATGGGTCGGAAGACCACCAGTGTTCAGCAGGAATCAAACTCCAAAATCAGGATCCCTCCACCCCGAGATTGCAGGAGGAAGGAGGAGAAGCTCTCGCGGTTTGTCTGATCGACAAACACACACAACACGTGTCTCAGAAAAGACAAACTCACAGCTCCCGTGTTTAATTCGGGTTTGTTTCAGCCGTCTGAACGACAAAAGTGCTGCGGAGCGGGGGAAAGAAAGGAGGGCAGAGCGCCGCGTCGTCCCGGGAGAACATCTGCGAGCGAGCTGAGGCCGGTGAGTTGAAAGGAAAAAGTTCTGAGCTTCTGGAAATAGAAAATCAAACATCTCTCCTCCTTCAGATCCCCCCCCAAAAAACACAAGAAGCCGCACCATCAAACGCACTGAGGGGACTTATTTTAGCTGCCACATCTGGAAGTTTAGATGAAGAATGCCAAAAGTTCAAGTGGCACGGTGGAGCAGTGGTTGGCACTGTCATCTCACAGCAAGAAATACAAGTTTGATGCTGGATGTAGAAGTTACGGTTATGCCAGGAAGTTTTTGACTGTGATTTGAACTGTGAGCAGGTAAGTGGCACGGTGCGGCAGCGGTTAGCACTGTCGCCTCTGAAGAAATGCACAAGTTTGATTCCAAATCCATGTTCTTCCTGCTTCAAAATTATATTTTAGTGGTGAAATCATCATAAACCAGAGTCTTGTTGTTCCTTTACTGTCATTATGTGGTGAAGCACAAAGAAATATGTTAAAAGTTGCCATCTGGCAGCCAGAACACCAGGTCTGAGTCCGGGTTTATCTTTGATCTGGTGAACAACCTCAGTTCCAGTCCAGCTTTCTTCTTATATATTGTGAGTTTTAAGGTGGACTCCAGTCTCGCAGGGGATTAAATGGTTGATTCGAACCTAAATACAGCATGGGTGTATGGTGGAGAGCTTTTCATTTACCACAAGAAGAAACAGGTTTGATTCCAGGAACTTTGAAAAGTGTGCATGTTCTCCCTGTGAGCTTCTGACATTAGATCATTAAAACTATAAAGCTAGACAAGGGGGAACATGCAAACTCCAAACAGAAAGGTCTAAATGTCAGAGTTAAACCCAATTTATCTCTCGCTGTGAGTGCAAACCACTGCCGCACCGTGCCAGAGACAGCAGCAGCGCTCATCCAAATCAGAAACCCACCAGAGAATAACATGGATGACACACTAATAAGCCCTCAGCTTCCAGGCTATTTAAAGGGCCGGTTCACAAAAAAAATCAGTTGGAAATGTTGCCCTGAGGTGGCAGGTGACTTATTCTGCCCCGGAGCCTTCAGGACTGACTGATTCTGCCCCGGAGCCTTCAGGAGGGGATTCAGAGCGGCGCAGATGGAACATATGCTGAGCAGCTCCACATATGCTCCTACACACAGTCCAAGCCACCGCCTTCTCCTCCCTGTAATTAACCCTGAAAATAGAGCCTGGTTAAAGTGAGGAGTGGTCAGGACGCAAGCACACACACACACACACACACACACACACACACACACACACACACACACACACACACACAGGTGAAACATCTGTTCCTCTTCCATCAGGGCTCACAGGTGTTATTAACTTCCTGTTGCCGTGACCGGACGTCAGGTAGCCTCCATCCATCTGGATCACGTGGTGTGATCCGTGCACGTTCGGGTGGCCTTTGACCTGCACGCACCTGCAGCCTACACACACACACATCGTATCTCTCCCTCCTGGAGCGCATCTCACCTGGGCAGTCGGCGGCCTTCCCGGGGCCGCAGTCCGCCGATCCGCCGCGGGGGAAGGAGCTCCGAGCGGCGGGGAGGAGCAGCAGGAGCAGCAGGCAGGAGAACCGGCACACCGGAGCCATGATGGAGGAGGAGGGAGGGAGGAAGAGGGGCAGAGGGACTGGAAGGTCAGACGGATGGTAAAGGAGGTTTAAAGGGGGCAGATATGTTCACGCAGAGGTAGATAGATGTTGTTTTTATGGGAGGTGGAGGAGGATGAAAAGCCAAAAAGAAGACAAAGGAATAATAAAAAAAAAAAAAGGTTTTTCAGGAGTCCAGTATGAATCCACCCCAGAGGAATAAAAACCAGAGGAACTGATTGAATGTTGCAGCCAATTAAAGAGCGTAAATCCTGCGCTGCTCCATGTGTCGGAACAAACTCCGTCCAGCGCCTCTCAGGAGAAAGGCTCCATGCTGGAGAAAGGCGAGCAAATAGGCTAGAAAACACGCGGAGAAAGCCGGGAGGAGGGCTGCGAGACGAAGCCCCCCGATAACAAAGCAAAAAAAAAAAAAAAAAAAGCAGGGCCTGGGGCTTCGGCGCAGCGACCCCCCCGCGCCTCCGCCACCCCCTTAAAGCGGTCTGCTCACAGCCCGGACGGAGCCTCCATCCCCCAGCCCCCAGCCCCCGCTGCTCCCGCTCCTGCCCCTGCTGCCGAGCTCCCCGACCGGCCGGGAACAACCAAGGGGCGCCGCCGAGACGAAGATCCAGGTGGAGGTCCGGAGCGGCTCTCTGCGTGCCTCCAGGCCGGAGCGGAGCGACTGTGCGCCGGGGAAGGAGGACGGCTGAGGTCGGTCTGTGGGACCGGGACTTCCTTTTTTTTTTTTTTTTTTTTTTTTTGTCCTCCTGCTCCTTCTCCCCTGAATCACATCAACAAAGGCCCGGACCACGTGACCCACCGGAGACCACTCCCACACACGCACACACTGGGAGACAATCACATATCCCTGCATGCTTTGCTGCTGACCTAATCTCACTGCCCCATTTACTCACACTGGCATCACAAATAATAATAATAATAATAATAATTAAAAAAGCACCTGCACACGTGAGGTAAATAAAAACAGCAGCTAAGGGCTGATGGGAAACTCTCACACTCTGCAGGCATCTGCTCTCGTGTTGGCCTGATGGTGGCGCTACAGGACGCACTGTCAGTTTACCAGAGGCTTCAAAGTGTGCAGGGATTAGAAGATTACATTAGTTTTGGAGCTTTAATGCGAACAAACAAGGTAATTACCTGGTGATACCACCTATTATAACAGTAATCTGAAACATTATTCTGCCTTATTCCCCATTAATAAATGTGGATTACATGATTAGGACCAGTGGTTTTCACAATCTGAGGAAATTAGAGTTTTGGCAGAGCTTCAGCCACATTGAATTCCCCCAACTTTAACACATGCCTGACTCCAAGTGGTAAACAGTAACTTTAAATTGCCTGTGAGTGTCTTCTTGTTGTTCTACCAAACCTGCCTTCACCCAGAGTCAGCTGAGACTGAATTTGATAGAGCAGTACAGATTATTTTTTTGTAAAAGCCTCATTGTTCATGAAGAAACTCCTTCTTTCCTCGTGCCTTTAGACTGAATAACACGGATATGTAATCAGTGTGGTATTTTTGCACTTTCTTGCACACAATGCACATCAGTGCATCCAGTATTGTGGAAATGCTGATGTTTTTCTCCACTTGGCCATGTTTTAGAAAGGTAGCTTGTGTTTCTTATGTATTAGCTTTGCTGCTGCAAGGACATAAAGTTTCTCAACATGCATCAATAAAGTATCTGTCTAGATGTCCTGATGAATGCATTAAAATGAAAATGCAGGAATTAATTTTTGTTATTTTTTTTTTAGACTTTCTGACAGACAAACACAAAGAACAGCCATGTCTTTGTTCTGGTGTCGAGATCCATCAAAGCTCCTCCACATGTCACTCCAAACACAAATATGTTCACGCCTCGGCAGCATTCACGGGGCTGTGTGCTCTGAAAAGGTCAAAATGTGAAGCTAAATATAATGTTAAAAGTTACAATGACAGTAATTCCTAAACAAATAGCTGAGCCAGTTGTTGCTGGCAGCACTATATTTTAACCCCCTGGAAAGAGAATATATTTTAAAGTGGACGATGATTTCCTTAGATTAAAATCTAAATTAAATTTACATTAAAATTTAAATCTTTGCAAAAAAAATACTCTGACATTTATTGAAATGAGAACTTAAATATTATTCATTTTAATTCAGAGGAAAACATTTTTTTTTTTAAACAAATAACTGCAGATTGTCACTGGCGGCCTGCAGCCAGCAGAGGGCGCGCTCAGTCTGCAGGAACCAGAGATTTTCAATTTACAAACACAAACATGTTTGGAAATTGAACAAGTCAGTCTTTCTTTTAAAATAACCTTTTGTTGTTACATCCACCATGAAACACAACAATTTGTGCGTGTCAAATGTTAAGAAGCCATGCTGCCACGTCCTACACATCACTACTCCGCAGTTTAGGGTTCGAGGCCCGTTTGAGCTGAGATAAAACAAAGCCGAGGTGCTCTGGATGTCATGCAGCCCTCAGCTCTTCATTAGAGCTTGTTAATACCATTTTATAGGATGCAAATAAAACATCTGGAAATGGAATATTCCATTACTGTTACTGAATGATTCTTCAAGAATGAGTTGCTTTTGGACTTTTTGGAGTCTAAATTTAAACCACTATGTGCATTTTAGGTAATATTAACATATAACAGACATGAATCTCTGTTTTACCTGCTTTCTGTGCAGAATAGATATGATCGGAAGTGGTGTCAGAATGAGGCAAAATACAAGAGTTTTAGCTTTTAAAAGTAAAGCGTTGTCGTAACTTAAAAAATTCTTGAAGTTGAACACCGATATCATCAGTAGTTCTGTAAAACACAACCACTGAATCATTTTGACTGTCAGACGTTTGCTGTCATTGATTTGAATGAAACAGGAAGAAATAAGGAAGTTATCAGATAATGTTTCACCGAATGAAGGGCTGACACTGGGCATGCATTCTTTGGAATTGAACATTCAGAATCAGAATAACTTCATTGTCATTGTACACGTACAATGAAATTAAAACGCATCCCTGGGTGCTGTTCAGGATATTTCAGTTTATGACACATTCTTAAGATGTGGATCCACCTAGAAATACAAAACTCTCTCAGAATATTGAAGCTTTCAGATCTATAACACATTCCAAAATATTCTAGAACTGTGACATGTTAAGGCTCTTGTAGAATTCCAGAACTCTTGCATACCTGCACATATTGCAGCATCTAGACAATCGGTGTATGTTCTCACTTTAAAATTAAAGCTGTCGTGTGAATGATTTCAATCTGAGATTACACAGTCATATTGGATTCGCACAACAGTAATCATACTTAAAGTCTCCACTCTCAAAGTTAAAACTGAACTGACAACCTGAACGTTTACAAATAGAGTCCTGTAATTTTGAACATTCTTGGAGTTTTGCTGTCTTTTTACATCCGTTTATAATCTTATATCATTTTAATTGCATTCATCCACTCATTCAGTGCTGTGATCCAGCAGGTCTGTTGGATCTCTGCTGTGTTGCTGCTGCTCCTTTCCGTGTGTTTAAAGCCTTCGTACAAATCAAGTTAATATTGAGGGATAAGAGAAAAAAAAGCCTGAATTGATTTGTTGACTGTTATCAGAACAAAGTGCAGATTTTCTCTGAGCGTGAGGACACAGCGTCGCCCGAGGACATTTTCACTTAAAATGTTGGCTGGATATTGATTTTTACAAAACACACACACACACACGCACACGCACACGCACACACACACACACACGCACACCGGAATCCTGCCCGGTGTTTTCCTTTAAGCCATCTGGGCTAATTAGTTTAGTCTCCTCTCTTCTCCTTCACTCCTCTTCTCCTCTCCTCTTCCTTTGTTTTCCCATTCCTCATCCTCCTCTTCCTCCTCATCCTCCTCTTCATCTCTCTGGGTATTGAGGTTAAACTCTCCTTGAACTGAGGGATTGTTGATGTTATTTCTTTGGGATTAAAGTCAGAAACTTTAGGTCAACGCTGAGAGGTCGACAGTGTTTATATAAGGGTTTAACTTCTGACTTTATGTTTTCTCTCATCCTTTCTGAGTTTTGACAGTATCAATGTGGCTACTCTGAGATTCTCTCTCTTCTGATAAAGTATTTCATTCTGTGTCTGTATTTGGTTTTATCATGTATAAAGAGGTATTCCCTCAGTATAACTGAATAGATGTGTCATGTAGAGGGAATATGCTGTCAGTTGCATTAATTTTATGTGCACAGTGTACGTTATCATACAGTTTTTTTTTTTTTTTGTATTTTATAAACATACATTTTTCAATCAGGTGCAGCTAGGGGTCAATAATGTAATAATTAATTGTAAATGTAACAAAGGCAACAACTTGACAATAATGTTTTAAAATAGTTTTAACTGATGAGCGAGAGTGCTGTTTGGTCCCTTAATGAATAAATAATGGCTGTACCATTCACTCCGCTTTTATTTGACAAGCAAACTGTACAAAAAAAAAAAAAAGAAAATCAGCAAAAAAAGTTTTTTTTCTTTGAAAAATGCAGATCTGTTTTTATTCCTACTTTGTTTTTACATTTTAAAAAGGTTTTTGTTTGAATGTTACTATGTAAAATATAGTATTTTAAATGATTGGTAAAATGTTACAAAGTTTCAAATATTGTATATTGTGACAAGTTTATAGTTTCGTGAAGTAACTGAACCCAAACATTTCCTAATGTTTCTGTCCTTTAATATCAAAAGAGGTAGAAAGAAGTGAAGTCTATTCCACCTCCATCCTCCACCTGCATCATAGACAAGAAACTCACCGTCTGTAAGCTCAACATAAAATGAATATATTATGAGACTTATGAGATTTTAATGCTAGAACGCCTAACACCACATCACAGCTCACTGTTTTCCCACTTCTCTTTTCTTTTATTTCCCTTTTCTGCTCATTCATCACACCCACTAACCTCCATTATTCTCCACTGAAAGCTCTCAGTCCATTAACCTGATTTCACCTGCAAACACCACACACACACACACACACACATACATGCACGCACAAGGAGAGGGAGGGCGGGAGGGAGATTACAGTACTTCCTTACCATGAAACCAAACTAAAACTACATAAAAATGACAAAACAGGGTTTAATGCAAATCAGAAGTTGATTTTTACAGCAGTTGCAGACTATATGAAGAGACTCAACTATTTGTGTGTACGAGTGTTTTCTTAATACCCATGGATACAAAAATTTAACAATCATGTGTTACAGAGTGAAAACATCCAAATTCCTTTTGTCTGGCTTCCCTGGGCTTCATGTGTGACCCACATGGAGCTGAGCTGAGTCGTTTCTGCCCGGCGATACGCTGTCAAACCCTGTTTCACACCAAGAGCCACAAAATCCATTAAGATGCCTTTTTCATGTGTTTACAGCCTCCTCAGATGCTTTGTTGGCAAGAAATGAGCGGAAGACTTTAAACCACACACACACACACACACACACACACACACACACACACACACACACACACACACACAGTAGTATTAATTATGAATGCAAAAAATATTGCATGTTGGGTGAAATCAGTGACCCATTAATATCAAAAACAAATGTTTCAAGATTTGCAAAGCTGGAAGAGACACACTCCATCTTTATTAAGGGAATAAAACAAAACAAAAACCTACATACATACTTTCTGATGAGCTTTCCTGTTATGTATTTCTATTTTTACTGGATATTTTAAGAGTAAACGGATCAAATATGCTTCTCAGATGTAAAAAAAAAATAAATGATGAACTTATTCCTTCCAGAAAATTCTATAACTTAAATGGACAACTGAAAAGAAATCTACGTTTTTGAATGAACATGAGCCTGAGCAGAATGACTGCTTGGTGCTCAGGTGCCACTAGGGGGCGTCCGAGGGAGAAAACCACAAACTTGCTAATATAATATTAAAAGAAAAATCTGTGTTATTTCAATATGAAAGTTATATTTAAATTACCTTTTGCCTTTTTTTGGGTAAATGAACTTACTACAACAGCTTTAAAACTCTAAATATTGGAAAAAAAAGAATATTTTGAGCAATCAATTTAAACAATTATGGACATCTGTGTTTTTTTATTCATTGAAAGAATGTTCCTCAGGTTAATAAGAAAAACAATATGAGTTTGTGATTTAAAAAAAAACCCAATGTAACTAATTGGAATTGTTTAATATGTGCAAAAAGCGCATCATAAATGAAAAAAAAAATGAAACAAAAGTTGAAAAATGGTTCAAAAGTATGTCAACGTGGAAAAAGAGGAAGTGGAGGAGTCTGGATTGTTTTTTTCAACAAGTTTGCGTTTTTATTTGGGAACACGCTGTAGTGTTGTTCTGCTGAGAGAGAGAGAGAGAGAGAGAGAGAGAGAGAGAGAGAGAGAGAGAGAGAGAGAGAGAGAGAGAGAGAGAGAGAGAGAGAGAGAGAGAGAGAGAGAGAGAGAGAGGAGTGCACTGCCTCACTCCTGCGCTCGGATCATTCCAGCTCCACTCCCGCTGCGGCGCATGGAGGACTGTAAGCAGACCCCCGCACAGCCCCGCACAGCCCCGCAGACATGAAGGCTTTCTCCGGAGGAGGTGGAGGAGTTTCCCCGCTGCTGCCGCCGCTGCTGCTGCTGCTGCTCGGCCGCTGCTGGAGCACCAGCCCCGGCAGGAAAGGTAGGACTGCGCCCGCGGTGCGCGCTCCGGGACGGGAGGGACGCACGGGGTGTCCGCCACTCACCTCCACAACTTCACTTTCACTACTCACCAGTCGATTAATCGATCAGTCTCACTAGATCAAAGAACAAACATGTTATTCATTTTAAAAAATTCTCTCACATTTCTTTTTCCCAATTTGATAAACTTTGGTACTTTTATCTGAAAACACCATAACATCCAATTTAAATCTCCAAACTCCAGATGTCTATCGATTTGAGCCCAATTTTCAGATTCTACACTGCAAATATCTCCAAAATACAAGAAAAGCTTTCTGAATAAACGTGGAATCAACGCGAATTTCACATCCTTCTGTGATTAATCTCTGGAATAAATCAAGAATAATAATGACAAACTCAATGAAATCACCCTAAAAATATAATAAGCATGTGTTAAATTGTGGGTATAGTTAAATCTGTCATAATTCGGTGAGAATGTGTTGGGTTCGCCAAAAGAGGCTTTACTTTCACTTCAGTCACATACTGTTCATTCAGTCTGCATCACAAGAAATGACCTAAATACAGCTTAAACCTACATTACTAACTGATCTAAACCGACATTACTGACTTACCCACATTTAAAAATTCCACTGTTCCACACAAATCACACACAAAATCATTAGAAAAGCTAAAATTTGTGACTAAATTTTATTAATTGTGGAAAAAAATGTCTTTAACTGGGGAATCCTAAAGCTTTAAAAGACTTTAATATCCAAAACTGATGCTTCACTCTCATCCAAATTTTGTTTTCTGTTTTCTTTCACCAAGTTTCCCAAGTTCAGACTGTAAATACCATGAAAAATATAAGATATCTGTAAATCCTTTATCATAACACTTAATTCAGATTGATTTTTCGCCTTATAGTGGAAACTGAACTAAGTCAAAGAAATGAAGCAAACTCATTTTCTACTTTGAAAATCCAAAAACGTTCAAGCAATTCTGATATATGAGACACAAAAAGCATCTATAAATTATAAAACTAATATTTGATACAGAACATATCACAGTAAGCAAAAACAATATTTATTTAACTGCAGTATTTCAGGTTTTTGGGGAAAACTCATCGTCAAACCAAATCCCATCATCTTCAGAGGCTCCACTTGAGTGTCTCTAAACTCATGTTTTACTGGTTTTTGAATGAAAACATCACCAAAACACAAAAAACATACAATAAGAAAATAATAACTAAGTTACCATTTTCCTGTGTTTTGACTCGACAAACATTAGATATGAATTATATGAAAAAAATCAAATGTTGAGTTAACTCCTAAATTTATTTTATAATAGTTAAATATCTTTTGCTTTTGTATTTTCTCTCAGATTTAATATTATTCAGTTAAAAAAAATATTGTATATACATAAATGCAACACCATGATTCCCAAAAGCTTTAATTTCATTTTATTTGCTGCTTTCTGGGTCTTTTTTGTCACATTCGTTTTTTTTTTAGACTGTAAATATCACGAAAAACCCTACTTTTTGGCATATCCATAGCTATTTTTTTTATATGAATTGTCCCTGTTTGATGAATGAATAATGAATAACTATGTTGAAATCTAAAAAGTAAAACATGCCTGAGATGTTCTTCTGAACAGCAGCTGGGACATGTTTCAGGACAGAAAACTCAACAGACAGCTTCAAAAGAGCTTTCAAAAGATCTCTTCAAAGTTTTAATTGTTTCCAATTAAATCTTAATTTCCTCTTTTTGTTTGTTTCTACATTTGAGTCAAAGTTCAACCTTCGTGTGTCATCGACCCCGATGGGAAAACTTTTTTCTCTGAAGGAGAGCTGTACCGCTGAAATATGACTTCTTTCTCCACTATTTGAAGTTGTTAACCCATTCTTCACCTCTTCATATCTCTAGAAAAGCTGTGAATACTTAGATCTCTTACTTACTGAAACAGACTAGTGACTTTATGAAGTCTGAAAATAAAGATTCTGACAAGCGACGATGCGCAAGTAACTAAACAAATATATGAGTAATTCCATTTACAAGGTGATCTTTTTACAGGTCAAATTTACATTGCTACCTACTGAAAATATAGATGAACATTATTGTAAGTAATTAGTTACTCTAAAAAAGTCGCTCTTGTGTTTTGATGCTCTGTAATCCAGATGTTCGATGAAGTTACTTCAGGTTGGAGGAAGATACAAGCCCATTCCTTCCCACTGAAAATTACATCTCAATGCAACATTGTAGCAACGGAATAACAAATAACTCCGCAGGGCTGCTGCTATAAGCTCAGAGCATAAAGCACTAAGCAGATTAAAATGTTTCTTATGTTTATTTATCCTTCTGTGTTTTAAGAGAAGAAGCTGAGCGTATATTAGCAAGCAAGTCGATCCAGTTTTTTTTTTTTTTTTCTTGGTAGACAAAAGAACACGGGTTGTTTTATTAGCTTCTGGTCATACATGGTAAAGAAAGCAGGAAATCTTGTGAGAAAATCAAGAAAAGTAACTGAAAGCAATCAATCTGATGCTCTAAGCTAAGGGCAGATTAAAAAAAAAAAAGCATGAAAAACTCATATTTGGGGTAGTTAGGTGGAAGAGTAATGTTCGAGATGCTTTTCATCTAGATTGAAGGATCCTTGGGATAAACTGTATTATCTTCACTCCACTGCCGGGCATGATTTGCATGTTTGATCTGTGTTTTACAAATCCACCGTCTCTTTAGAGCATTTGCAGTTATTGATCTTGTTTAAACATCCCTATGAGAAACTCGTGATGTTGAATGGAGAAATGATGCAGGAGGAGTCCCAGAGGGAGGAGGAACCTCAGGAGGAGCCTTCAGACGTGGCGGAGCTGATTAAGATGAAGAACCATCTGTAGATGGTTTGCATCAGATTATTTGGGGGTGTTAGATACACTGTGGGTCTAGACATTTTTAGAATGATTAGCGCTCTCGCCTCCTGTTGTTTCAGTGTACTGCGGTTTCCTCCCAAAAACATGTGTGTTTGAGGTCAGTCGGTGACTGGAAGGGTCCTGATTGTGTGACCGTGAGTGTGTGTGAGTTCTTCTGGGATTAAATCATTTTGACAGTTTTAAATTTAATAAAGCTATTCATTTATTAACTCCGACGTAATGTTTTAAAATAGTCATGAAAACAAATGACATTGTAATTGAGGGTTATGTTTATGTATTATTGCATTATATGCTGCAGTTATTGCATCTTTAATGTATTGTCATAACTTATTTAATAGTTTAATTATGACAAATGCGTTATTTGGATATTGGTTCTGCCATTTTATTACAACATTACATTGTTGGTTGCCAGAACTGATGTAACTTCAGCTAATATCTGGATTATCTTCTTTCTACGAACTGAAAAATTTTACTTTATGATAGTTAACTAAGTATTTTATTCTTTAACATAATTAAAACATTTTGTACCAAATTCAACGTTATATCCTAGATAAAACGGTGGAATCGATCAGCCGATGTCTTCCCTCTGACATGCTGGAACTTCTGAAATGAGACAAAACAGCTTAGACAATATTTTCGTCATCCAGGTTCTTCATATCCGCTCTCCTTGATGGTATCGATGGTGGTGTTGGGCTCCAGGATCTCTGTTGTGATTCGGGTTTTAGAGTTAGTGGATTATTTCAGTTAGTTTGAGAGAAGTGTGAGTCATATTTTGCTTGGTCCATGGTACACTTCAGATACAAACAATCATCATCTCAGCCAATGCAAACTAGTTGCTGACCGACTCTCCACCGATACGCACATCTGGGAGTCAGTGGGCCAATGTTTCACCAGCGTGAAACACACGCTGGCGCTGTAAAGCGCTCTCTCTGCTGACGCGCCGATGGTGCTGGAGTGAAGACGCCATGCTGTATGGATCGCTGAGTGTGTGCGCATGTGTCACCTCTATGTGCGTGTCTCAGGGCTGTGAAGTCTGGACAGTGGAGAAAAGCCGCAGCCAGGGTATTGATCAGGGCTGATTTCCATCACTCAGCTCATTAGCATTTAAAGCTGCACACACAGAAACAGACTGTATCACTGAGATCAGGATGCTGGAGTTTGATGTCCTGAAATAATAAGTAAATCAGTGACTGACCGATGAAAAGAAATGCTGAGCTCAACTCTATGAGTGTGTGTGTGTGTGTGTGTGTGTGTGTGTGTGTGTGGGTTAAGTGAAAACAGCTGACTGCACTCTCTTTGTCTCCAAGATTTGATTAGGAGAAGAATTTGTTGAACTCTCATTGTGTTGGTGCGTCTTGTTTTGTGTTGTGACACTGCAGCAGGCAGCCAGCGGATCCAGGTCACTTGTTATTTAAAGTGTTCAGTTCACAACAGATCGGAATGACGACAAATCAATCGCCCCAATGTGAAGTTTCAGTTGTAAAACAATTATCCTTGCATGGACAGCAATTGAGTTTAGGGAAAAAGAGAAAAAAAAATTGTTAGAAAAGTTTTGGGATTGTTGATTCAGGTGTTCAGGTCCCTGGTTAAATGAAATGGGTTCAGTGTTGCTTGCATTGTTTCCCGAGACGTATTTCAGAGGTCTAATGGAATGGAAGCACAACCGAAGTTCATCCAGTTAGTTTTGTTTTGGTTTTTTTGTTTTAAGTTGGGCTCCAACGGTCGGAGGAAGAGTTTGATTCTCTGCTCAGATGTTGTGTTTCAAGCTTCAGCTGCAGCAAACACGGAAACTCCGTGATTGTTGTGACTGCTGAGAGATTCAAGGCTCCAAACAAATCGACAGTGTGTGTGTGTGTGTGTGTGTGTGTGTGTGTGTGTGTGTGTGAGCGATTCGCCCTCGTTCCCATTGACTTTTTGAAGGACCTTGGCCGGCTGCATGTTTGTGTGTGTTTCTTTGGAAGCAGCTAACCGAAACTCAGCACCGACAATAAAGAACACGCTGGAGTCCCGTGGTAACCATGGCGACGCCGTTCAGCGTACCGAGCCGGACCCTACTGAGTGAAAAACTACGGCAACAATCAAACTGATTGAAAATGCACATAAGCTGATGAGGGTCGGTGCCACCATGTTTTAGGAGACCAGACTGTTTGTTAATCACGAACTAAAATAAAAATCTAATTTGGGTTTTTAGTTGAGGTTTTTTCATATTTCGGTTTTAAACGTTGGTGGCTTTTGTTTTATTATTATGAACTGTTGCATTCATTCTTTTTAAAGTTATTTTTTTTCCTTTTGGCGGTTGTTTTACATTTGTTCGTAGTTGTTTTGTGTTTGTCTTTCTATTTTTGTGTTGTTTCGTGTCTCTTTGTACTTGTTTCGCTGCTTGATATATATTTTTGTTACTTTTTATGGATACTGCTTTTGAGTTTCTCAATCGATTCTCTCTTTTTTCATCCGTTTTTGTAGGTTTTTTTGTCTTTTTTTGTTGCTTTTTTGTGTTTTTCCTTTTTTTTTTGCATCTTTTTGCTCAAAAGTCTAACTTTTTGTCGCCTATGTGTATATTTGTTTTGTAGCCTTTTGCAGTTGTTTTTGCCATTATATTCATTTTCCTTCTCTTTGTGGTTGATCTGTAACTACAAGAGGCTGTTTTGTGAGTATTTGTGGCTGAGTTGTAAATTGTGTTGTTGTTTTGAGTTGTTATGCCACATCCCGTGTAGGCAGTGATCTATTAACTTCTTGTGGTTATTCTTCTGTGATCCTTTGCGGTAATTTTCATCACACAAGTACACGTTTGCTTACAAGTCACAACAACTAAAAGCGAAACCGAACAGATATTAAATGTCTCAGCTTTAAGGGTCTTTGTTCTGTTTTGGCTCAGATGCGCAGAGGTATCACTTTCACACAGATTGGAGAGTAAAATGTGGATGGGGCTCTGTTCGGTGTCTTTCCATGAGCAGTTGAGCTTCAGTGTTGGAGGGGAGAGACGGACCGGGAAGCATGAGCGGAGACAGTGAGCAGCCGTCAGATGCAACCTCGTCGCTGCAGCTTGTGGGATTTTCAGAGCAGGAATGTGAAGAATGTCAATAATGGAGCTCAGAAACTGTGCGCAGGATTATACAGGCCGTACAGCCTACCTGCTCGCCGACTCGTTCCCTCTCTCTGGACCGTAACACGGAAACTCTGCATCTGACGCAGGGGAATGAAAACTCGTTTAACCTACTTCTGACCCTCTAATGCCAAGCCACTCTCGCTAGGTCAATCCCTGGAGGTCAGAGTTCATGCTGCATGTCATTCATCTGTTTTTTACACCTGTAACCTGCAGCATAAATCCACTCCATGACCTGAAAGCCATTATAATGGTGAAAGTTATTTATTATTAGGGATGTCCCGATGCAACTTTTTCACTTCCAATACGATACCGATATTGCAACCTTGAGTTTTGGCCGATACCGATATTGGTCCGATACGATATCAGCGCGAATCATACATACTTTCATTACTTATTTTGTAGTGTGGAATGTTGGAAAAGGCTTGATCAAATGATGTTACACAGAGAATAAAAGTCAGCAACAGTAGGTATCAGAAAAACTGACCCGTTTATTATTAACCGATTGATTACAGAAATTTTAACCTTCAACATAATACCTGCAGTGTTCTACAGCTGAATAAAATAAAAAAAGGAAATAAATTAGAAGACGCTTAAAAATAACCTAAATAACTCCAATTAATACAAATTATACTTTTAAAGTGCAAATATTTCAAGTCCACTTCAGTTATTTTTTACTGTCAGAAGTGCTGGAGCGGAAAATGGACTGCTTAACGGAACGCTTATATCGGAGATTTTAGATGCAATCCTATAAAATCCGATACTCGTTTTTTGGCTAATATTGGACCAATATCCGATATCAATATCGGATCGGGACTAAACCACTAAACCAGCTTTGCGGTGTTCCACAGGGCTCCAACTTTGAGCCACTTCATTTTTAATGCTACAAAATAATTTTCCATTCTTTTACTGATGATACATTCCTGTATTTCCTGTTTGAATCAATTGGTTGTGATAATTTTTCCTAAAGACATTCAGTGTAATTTGCCTGTTATGACATGTCATGTAATCTGCAGCACAGATGAAACTTTAGATCTTATCATAGTTTTGTTATAGTTATGATTACTGGTTGGCGATGTTCAGTAGTTGTGGTTTGTTGTCAGTTACTTGAAACCTGGAGCTATTTTTAGTTTCTTTGTTGCAAGAATAGGTTGGCACTTTCAACTGAAGGCCACTAAACCAGCTTTTTGGTGTTCCACAGGGCTCAGCTTTTGAGTCACTGTTTATAAAACAATATAGTTTTCTGTTATTTTACTGATGGCAGTCTTCTAGATTTCACAATTTAGCTAAGTTGGCTTTGTTAATTCTGTTGCTGTTATTTAATGTCTTGTGTATTTTTCACACCTTTAACCTGCAGCATGGATCAAACCATAGTCCTTATCACAGTTTTATTGTAGTTATGATTACATTTTAGCAATTTCAGATAGCTATGGGTGGGCATAATTGCTTATTTAAGCCTTGACATTTGGTTTAAGTTACTCTACTGCATGAACGGGTTGGCATTAACAGTTAAACACCAGTGGAACTGGCCCTGCGGTGTTCTGCAAGGCTTAACCTTTGAGCTACTGAATTTATAGCATTACAAAATACATTTCTGTTATTGAGCTGATGGTGCTCTGCTGCTTTGAAGCTCTATTTTGTGACTGTTCTTATGTTTCATAACTATAACCTACAGCCGAGACCTTCTTTTTGACTTCATAATAGTTTTGTAATAATCACAGCCAGTTTATGAAAGTTATGGAGCGTTACTAATGGGTATTGAAGCCCTGAAGCTATCTTTAAAGGACCATGCTGCAGTGAAAGGTAGGCTTTTTGTAATTTAACGTTATTTAAACCAGTCCTCTGTATTTTTTAACTTTACAAATTACCTTTCTGCTGAAACCTGCATTACAGATCGACTGTCAGGTCTTAAATCAGTTTGAGTTATTGGCCAACCTACGCTGCCTTTGAACTTCGAATGAATGTCTTTCTCAAGTGACTAGTTGCATTTTTCCAGCTGCTGGTGAAGTAAGTCCACCCCCTTTCAAAGAAGGTATTCCAGTCAGTTGATAATCTTAATTAAATTGCACAAACCTCTCTGTTAGTACCTCAGATGTGGGGCAACAGGCTCCACCACACTTAAAAATTGCAGACTTCTGTTAGGTGTATTTCATTTTGCCTGATATTACAGAAAAATGAAAACATGCCGGAGAATTAGGACAATTTTCAATGCATAAGTCAGACTGAGCTTCACTACTCAGCTGTGATCAGCAGGTTCCAGTTGGAACAAAAAAACTCTCAATCACCAGATCTGTTGAGTTCACTCAGTGACCCCTGAGATGTAGCTAATAATTAATTTCTAATTAATTATTACATCGATTTGTGACGCAGAACCTGGTATCAGGCTGCATGTAACCTCTAGTGACCTTTCAGCAATGATTAAGCCCCTAAACTCAGCTACTCTGGGTTTTCATCCACAGTCGAGAGCCATCAGCTGGATAACATTTGCATTCAGTCGTTTCAAAAGAAGGAACTTTTCTCTTCCTTGTGGAATTTTCCCTCAACGGCAACGAGAGTGTGTGTGCAGCAGCTTGATTCTGAGACAAGCACAGTCTCGCTCTGACCTGCGAACAGCGCTGCAGGCAGGACACACACACACACACACACACGATTTGACACACATGGACGAACAAACACACACACATACACACACACACTGCGCTGATTTCCTGATTAGCTATCGAGAATATGTTTGTTTTGGACTGAATTTACCTGATGTTTTCTGGGAAAAAACACAAGTTTGGACTGATAAATAAAGGGCGATCATTCCTCCCCTGTAACATGCGCTCTTCATTCACTCGCTGCGTGCACGGTCAGTAAGCGTCGCCGAGCCTTCGGGAAGTCATTTCTCGCGCCTTGCTCCAAAGCGCAAATCCGTGGGCCGTTCAGGTTAGTCGGAAACTTCTCCCAGTTGCACGTGGTTGCACCATTACGTGATGGAGCCGGTTCACTCGCAAAGTTTACCAACCGGTTTGACAGATGGGACGCACTCTCGCTGCCTCGGTTCACACTTTGTGTGATTTTTTTCTCAGCCGAGCTCCAACCTGCTGAGGTTGTGTTTACTGGGATGACCGATCCTCAGCTGGTTGAGACATTCCTGTGTGTGTGTGTGTGTGTGAGAGTGTCTGTGTGATATACAAGGTCACTGTGTTCATGTTTACCTCAAGACAACATCATGGCTGCCCCCTCTCGGCCTCAGCTTCATTTCCGGACGTGTTCATACAAAAAAACCGGATCAGCTCAATGTCCACCCGCAGTATTCGCCCTCGTTACTCCACGGTTCTGATAATAGACGGTGAACGCCTCACAGTTTAGTGTCACTGCACTACTAATTAAAGTAGGTGAGCACATCACAGATGAATGTTGGTTTAGTGCTTCTGAAAGCAAAACTAATTATGCTTTCATAGGAAAGTAAGTGATCACAGTTCAGTGCTTTGAAAGTGTAGTAAGTGAATTCATCACGGGTTTAAACCACTTAAGTACATTTAAATAACATAGCATTGAATAAATACTAGGTTAAGAGCAGGTAATGTGTCATAAAAGGTAAAAAAATGCATCAGTTTGATTATGGTTAGAATCATACATTATAGAGGTCCGTGAACACATCACAGTTCAAATCCTCCCCAATACAGTGTATATGAAGGTCATTGAATACGTCATGGTTTCATCATATTTTAATAGTTAAAGAAGCCAGTGAACTCACCGCAGTTGAAATACTCTCTTGTATATAAAAAGGTCAATGAATTAATCACAGTTCAAATATCATTTAGTATATGTAGAAGTCATTGAATGCAGCTCTGTGCAAATACAGTTTATTTAGCGGTTCCAGCCTCGCTGCTCGTCGTGTTCCCTCCTGCACTTTAAGGACATCAATAAAAACACTTAATGACTTGAAGCGCTTCATTGAGCGGTTTCAGAGCTCAGCGATCTGATGCTGTCATCGATTTGATTTTATTCAGAGAGCGCTGGGATTCCCGCTGCACGGCAGAGCTGCAGGCAAGGTGACGGCAGGTTCAACACTGACCCCGTCAATAGCTTTCGGTGCAAAGCATTTATGAATTCATATCTTTAGTGTTTGGTCCATTTGTGACCTGAAAAGGCTGCCAATTGATTGATCTGCATGTTGGACAGATGGTGTGGAAACAAAATGAAGAACTAACTGAAGTTATAATGATACTGACAGTCTCACTTAAACACATCCCTCCTCAGTAACATTTGACCTCCGTATCTCATCTTTTCCTTTATATCAACAAGAGTCCATTTTAAATTTAGCTGTTTATATCAGAACAAATTTAACAGTAGTAAAAGGGCAACGTTATATAAGTCTATACATACCTTCCATAAGTTTTCCTGCTCAGATCATGCTGATAAACAACCACATGCAGTTTGAATACATTAAACCACTACATTAATTCACCGTCATTACTGAAAAAGCTTTCTTTTCCCCAAAATTGGTGAAAGAAATAATATAAAATACAGTTGAATGGTGTCTGTTACTGGTAAAATTCAAACTATATGTTTGGCTTTAATGAAAATGTTATAGTATTTTTATGGAATTTTATTTTGAAACTTTAATGTATTATCTTTTAGTTTATTATATTATTTTCTTTTTCAGTTTTTTTTTTGTAATTTTCTTAAAATCATATTTATTAATAATTAGTCACAGCCAGTAAGTAAATAATATACCTTGTATTATAATTTCAATGAATTTAGTTGTTTTCTCGTTCTAATTTCAATACTTACTTAGTAATTTTTCTCTTTTTTCTGTTTCCTGCCCTCCCTCATTGCTAACTAGAATTGATTCCAGCGCACAGATTAAAGCAGTCAAGAAGATGGCTGGATGGATGTTTGATGTAGTAATTTAAAATGTTTATAGTTCAGCCTAGATTTCGCTTTTTGACTTAGACTCTGCCAGTCGCCGATTACCAGCTGTGAGGAGAGAAGATCCCACCTTCATCTTCACCACGTCTGTCCAACCAATAAACACATTTCTGTTGTTATTATATCCTTCTGTCCTCTTCTTCTCATCATCATCATCATCATCACTGAACTATCAGACCATCTCCTCCTCTTGCTGATCAGCTCAGTTGATATTTTTCACCCACGTCCTCACTCATCGGGACTCACACTTCTAGGTTTGCATTATAATAGTGATTTGTTGCTATGGTGACAACAACACAGATGCTTGTGTTTTGATTGGTGCAAGTGCCAAAAATGGAGTGGTTCGGATAAAAGAAAACATTGTAACTGAAGCTTTATTGGATTTATTGCATTGAATAAAATCATACTTCCTGGTTCCAGTCGGGCCTGATGGGCCCTGAAACCTCAAAGCTATGGGAGCTGAAATCTGCCGAGTCACACTGCTCGTCTCTGCTCGCTTGTCTCGTTCCCGTAGTTAAGGGTCAGTAAGGGTCAGACCCGAGCCTCGGTTGTGTAGCTGTCATGAGGTTCCATCGGTTTACTGTTCAGGCAGTTGATTGGATGCCTCGGTCTGTCAACAAGCAGACAGACCGGCTCAGTGTGGAGGGACAACGTGTGGACTGACCGGGTGACGGCGTGAAGGAGCAGTCAGCAGCTCCTCGCTCATTAGGGCTAATTCAATACTGACACACACACACTCTCAGTTTTGTCTGCTCTCGTAACATTCGTGTTTTCGTGTGTGTGTGTGTGTGTGTGTGTGTGTTATCTCTCCCTCGATCTCTGGCATGTTGTGAAACAGATAATCAGCTGCGATTGGCTGCTGCTCTGATTGCGATCTGAACGGATTCCAGCTCATCTTTCGTGTGAGCGGCTAACCGCTAACAGCCGTAAAATACATCAAACTGAAGCCACACTATTTACCTCTTTTATTGGATGTTTTATGATCAATTCTGGACATATTAAAGCAACCATGAAGCATATTTTCAACACCAGCATGCCAGTATTATTATGAATACAGTTTGACAGCAGCAGTAATGAACCCACTGAGCTGAGGCCGGCTTTGCAGTTTCACTGATCTGCTTCATTTACTTTCAGGAACCTTGGCTGTGAAGCAGCAGTGCGAATCAGTTCATAGTTTTTTTTTTAAATTTAGAGTCAATTGCTAACCTCAAACACTTGATTTTGGTTTTGTGGAGGGAAACGTAAACTGGACACAGAATTTCTGAGATCGGTGCAGATAGAAGGGATCGCTCACATTTAGATTTTCCATGTGAGTTTCAGAAGATATTTGCCCCGCAACTCTTTGTCGTCGAAGAAATGTCAAGACAAAATAAATGTGGTTCCAAAGTTTATTCCACAGATTTCCATGTTTGTGTTCTGTTCACCCACCATTCCGGTCATTGCAGTTCAACTCAGCGTTACTCACCGTCCTGACTCGAAACAAAACCACCACGGTCGGCCAGACATGGTTTCCTCGCCACACTTCACAGCTTCTGCACTTCAGCTGAGACTCACCTGTCTGGACTTCATTCTCTCATGACTCCACCCTCGCGTTCGCTCCCAAATCACTCAATGGATTTTACAAACAAGTAAAAAAAAAAACCACAACAGAAATTACAAGTAATTCCAGGCCCCTCAAACAGAAACTTGATTTTTAATCGAACGTAAACATTTTATTGAAAGTTGTTTGATAACAAGGAAGGAAAAGATCACAGTTCACACGAAAAGCTAAAAAAAAAGTGATGAGTTTTCAAATTTTAATGAGTTTGCTGAAGTCTCAATAACCAAGAGGCTAAAAGACGTAAGGCTGTTAACTGGAATTACAGTTGATGATCAATAAGAAAAACATTCCTAAAACCTGAGGCTTTGACGTATGGAGTGATCGATGGTGTAGTCTGTGGTTGTGGCAGGCAGCCAAGTTGTTCAAAACGTATCTGGATATGATCAGTTCAACAAAAAACAGCAAAAAGATGGAGATAACCTTCCTGATGATCCCATCTGCTGAATAACCCTCACACTATGTTCTCAGAGTTAATGCTAAAAGTTTGGCAATAACTGGGTCGGAACATTTTCAGACCTGCAGCCCTCGTGGAGTTTTCCTGGTCTGCAGTTTTCATTATCTTAGAAAAGGAGCACAAGAATGTAAAAGTTCTAAAGTGGAGAAACTTCGGTCATTGACGGTCTTGTTGTTGCAGGTGGGAAGTGTTTGGTGGATCGGACCCATGCGGTCCGATCCAGCTGAACAGCGACTGCAGCGCAAACTGGGATATTTTCTAACGTGTCAGACTGCAGCACAGTCTGTTAAGTAGAGATTTTCACAGAGAAAACTGTTCAAAAAGGAACTGGAAAAGGAGTCCTTGTGTAAAAGTCCGTCGCGCTGATCTCCTGCAGCCGACTGTAGTTGTTGGGCTTCGTCACTGTCGCCTCCGTGTTTGTCAAACCTTGAAAAAAAGGTCAAACTCCAAAGCTGAGGTACATTTCCAGTCAGGCACCGTCTCCTATTGCACACAAACAAAAACAGATCTTCCGGGAAAATGAGAGTTGACCTTTATTTTCCATTTATAATGTCACACATTCTAACGAGAAGCCAGACCAGCGAGTTTTAAAAAGAAAAAAGTTTGAAAAGTAAGCTAAAAAAAAGGGATTTTTAGTAATTTAAAGTTTACTCGTCTATCTAAATGGGTCAAGTTTAGTGAATAAAATTTCATCAATGCCTAGATTTGCTGTTCTTTTTACCTGTTTTTGCCCTCACCTGTACTGAATTGAAACTGATCGGTACTGGTCGTGTTTTTTTGTTAGACTTTGGCTGCACATAAAACAAACTGGTGAACAACAGTTGGGACTTTTGTTGGTCTTTGCCTGATTCCCATTGAAACCGTCAATCAGTTGACTCCTGTTAACCTCTATCTGTTTCTGAAGCTTTTAAGTGTATCTGGCTGCAACTTGCCTATAATTAAGTTGACTCTTATCGGTCTTTGTCAGCAAATGATTGAACGTGACAGATAACTATCTCAACTGTGTTGAAAAAAACCCAGAGAGCATCAAGGAAAACTATTTGCTTAAGAGAAAACATGAAAACCCCACACATAAGGGCACCTGCCCGGACTCAGGCAGTGCTAACCACTTCACCAACTTGTTGTAAATTGTTCTTATTTGTTCTTATCAGATCCAGGTACTGTTCTGTTCTCGTCCACATGATACGGAACGTCTCAACTTCTCTGTAAGCGGGGTTGTGAAATATTGCAAAAGCAATACTCCGATGCGTTTAGGCTTCAAAGCGAAATGGACATGTCATTGTATTGCGCAAATATGCACACACACACACACACACACACACACACACACACACACACACACACACACACACACACACACACATAGACACACACAGGTCCATTCATGTGCAGTGTGCCATTTGGCAGATGAAGATGACAGATCATACCAGTTCCTGTACAAACAGCAGTGTGTGTGTGTGTGTGTTCATTTGTTCGTGCGAGATTAGCCTGACGACTCATCCTGTCAGCGCTCAAACACTCACCCACATGTACGCCTTCTTCTTTTAACTCAGGCAGCATCATTACCATCTCAGTGTTCACATTAACAGTGTTGATGTTGCCACGGCTCATTGGTGTCACAATTTAACTGTTCGCATTTACCTTTAATGAACTGCAGAGCCACACAATGCCACAGCATCCGGTCTGACGGGATATTAAAGAACATTTACAGCTCAGTTACAGAAGTATAGATGCTATGCAAGGCAATATTTGGAGAATCACACATGAAATTCTGTTGATCTTTGATTTAAAATGACCTGTCGTCACATTTAGGCCCCTAGCTGTCACCTTTTTCTCTTTTTATCCAGTTTATAACACAATAATCCAGTGATATTTTTATGTGTCTATGATTCAGTGAAACCAGGAGCTGCTAATGGATGCTTTATTGCATGCAATTTGAAGTGTGAACACCTATTAGCCAGCAGTGCTTATAAAATATCTACTAACATTTCCAGACTCTGAAATGTGGACTCAGGAACGCATCCTACTTAGAGACACAAGTTTTTGCAGCAGTTCTGTTGTTGGCCCTCAGCTGTAGAGCTAAAAGAATTAAATCCAGGAGAAAGTAGAAGAATGAAAGAATGTTGGGGTACGGAGGAAGGATGGAGCACCGAGGGAGGGATGGGGAGTAAATGAGTGGGCGAGGACGGACGGCAGGGGAGGAAGACGGAGACTTCAGGGACGAATGAGTGGGAGGAGGCCGGATGGACGTACAGAAACAAAAAGCAGAGTTTTATGGGCTTTAATATGTGTGAAAATGAATGTTATCAGTTTGTTTTAACATGTCACGGCGGTTGTTTATGACATGCAGGCTCCATGTGTGTCCGTCCAGATGTGGAAAGCTCCCTCCCTCCCGACGCTCCAGCTGACAGGCTTCCCCCAGTTCGGGTTTCCTCCAGCCGATCAGAGCAAAGAGACAAGCAGCTGTGTTGACTTTGTGACATGACAGTGGGAATCTGGCCAATAGGATTGCAGTTATTGAAACACAGAAAGCAGCTTTTCTTGTTTCTGACCTGTGTGTGTCATCTGTGTCCCGTGTAGTTTGTCCATTGTCTATTCCAGAGTCGACCTCAGAGGACAGATTGTGTTCTCAATGAGGCAGCTTGGATCATAAAAGCCTGGACTAGACTGTAAGAAAGAGAAAACAAGCAGGAAAAAGATGATTTTTTTTTTCTTTTTTGACATTACTGTCATATTTTGCCAGGTAATTATTGACAAGAAGTTATTCATAAAAGTTAAACGTCATGCGAGTTCATCTGAACTCTAATCTGGATGTTAGGAAACTTTAATGAAGTAATGACAGCAAGAAAAGCCAGAGAAAAGGAAGCTAGCCACTGATGCTAATCACACTTACTGGGATACAGATTAAGAGATCACAGTTTTGGTTACTTTCAGTGACGTGGTTACTCTGTTCTTTGGTGTAAACTGTCAAGGAGTTGCGGAGTCACGATCTCTCTTTGTCCCGCTCAATGACAACACTGTTAGCATTAGCATTATCCAAAGCTATTGTTCTCCGTCAGTTACCAAATCACTAAATCCTGTGTACTGGAGGAGGAGCAGTAACCATTAATCCCATTCTCATCTCTTCTGACAGCCAACATGAATCACTGACTTTAGCCTATTTACACAGTATCCGTGATTACCTTCAGCTGCCTCATATGAAGGTTACCATCAGTAAGGAAAGTTACTCTACCAGTTGATTGAAGAAACCGTGACATTATTGTGATGATGATGATGATAACCGTAAGTGTTTTCTTATATTTCAGAAAACTGTTTTTGTTTCTTTTTCAAGCTGTCTCTTAAAAGAAACAGTTGTCACCAAATCTGCTCCTGTGAATCAGACCCGACCTGTCAGGCAGGTGAGAAACGGCCTCGGGCTGTCGTTTCGGGCTCGCGCTGATGTGATGGGAAGAAAGATCCCTCTCAGAAAACTGTCAGCGTCACCCGTCACATCGCTCTGGTTATGAGTCCAGTGAGCCTGTAGGGCTTCATTCCTCTCTCTCACCGGTCCTGCCGCTGCAGATGGACCCGTCCACGTCACCCGTCTTTCTTTTTAACAGTTTAAAGTGTTGCCACACCCTCCTGCTCCGCCCACAGAGTTATTTTAAATACTCAGAGTGACACAATGATTGCTATGTGAAAACACGGCTGTGTTCAATCTACCTGAACTACACCTGGCAGCACGTTGCCGTGGGAACTAGTTTGAAAGTTAAACATTAACTAAACAGCCACAAACCAAAGTAGCAGAATTTAACATGAGCAGGTATTTGATTCCACTACTGTGTTGACAGCATCATTCAGGCACTTAATGACTGTATATTTAAACAATCACGTTTCCACAGATACAAACACTCATCCATAAGTAGTTTGATTGCAGCAGATGGGTGGGCGCTCGGTACGGAGTGCGGTTTTTTGAGCGTCCTCACCCTGACCACCTGTTGAATGGCGTCCGGCTCAGTTCTGATGTTGGCGCTCGCTCTCCTCACCGGTTCCATTCATGAGCGTCTCTCTCTCCGTGTCTCAGTGTGCCAGGGCATGAGCAACCAGCTGACCTTGTTGGGGACCCGTGAGAATCACTATGAAAACATGCGGAAGATATATTCCAACTGCTCCGTCGTCCTGGAGAACCTGGAGGTCACCTACACCCTGGAGCACCATGACCTGTCCTTCCTCCAGGTCGGTCCAGAACGCTTCGTTTCCGTCTTTTAACCTCTTTCTTTTCTTTCACACTATGCAATTATGCTCATTAGTCACATAGAGGTAGGGTAGTTTGACCCACTTCCTTCGGAGCAGTTTGCAATTAAACACATGTAAAAAGTTCAGACGTTACACGCTGTAATGGGACTCTTGGTAAAACTTCTTTATTCATGTGGTATTAAAAGCTGTCTAAACATTGAGGAACTGCTCTGAAACACTTGTCACAACAAAGGTGCAGCGAGACTGCGGATCAGGCCGCAGCACCTGACAGAAAATGTGGCAACACCTGTTATCTGGTCACGATTGAGCAGCAAGTCAAATGTCTGAGTTCCTCGCTGTTACGGTTTTCCACCTGCAGTGGTGCAACTTTAGAAAACTGTTAGCACGCCGTGGCGCATTCAAGGACCCTTAGCTCTGTGTGAGATTGTTTTTTAGGCATTCATTGATTCATTCCGTGCCTCTTCGGTTCTTCAGTCCATCCAGGAAGTTGGCGGTTACGTCCTGATCGCCATGAACGAGGCGGCGGTCATCCCGCTGTTCAACCTGCGGCTCATCCGAGGACAGAACCTCTACGAGGGCAAGTACGCTCTGCTGGTGATGTCCAACTACAACAAGAACCCCTCGTCTGCCACTCTGAACTACACCAGTGGGCTGAGAGAGCTGCAGCTCAGCAGTCTGAGCGGTAAGTCCGCCAACATCCGTCCCAGGAAGCTGGCAGGGGAGGTTTTCCAGCTAATAAACACAATGGACAATCCCAGAACAGAACTGAACGGAGCATTTATCGTTATGATTCACTGTTGATTAAAATGATATATAGAAGCAAAAAAAAAAGTTGTCTGAATAATTCAGCTGAACAATGAGCCTACCTGTGGAAATATACCTACAGACTGGCTTAAAAACAGAGAAAATCCAGATCCCAGAGCTGAATTCAGCACAGGTGCCGAGGAATGAGCTGATTAAAGTTGCTTCAGGTTTCTTTAGCCAAAGGGTTCAAACCAGTTATTAAATACATTATGTGGCTGTGCAGACCTGAGCCACCTTAATTGTTTGTGTGGTAATAGGTTAGGCACATTGTGTTTGTCTATACATGATGAAATCTGGTTTCTCATGCAGAAAATTAGAGTTTACAGACTTCGCCTGCTGAACAGACTCGGGGAGTCTTAAATGTTAGCAGTTAAAGTGCCGGGTTGTCATGTGGAGTGTTATTTAGGTGAAGAGTTCATGAAGAAAAGCTAACTTAGTGTTTTAACCCATAGAGATGAACATTTTCTTCTGGACCAGGGCTGGTCGGGTTGTTTTGTGCAGCGTCCAGACTTTAACTTTCAAGAGTCAAAGTCGAGGATGAAGCTGCACAGAGGAGAGTGTCCCATTAATCACAGTCTTCAGTCCTGCGTGTGTGTGTGTGATGAGAATATATAGACTAAATAGATAGATGTGCATCTATGTGGCGTGCACACTTTATAACTCCTCTAAGCTGCTGATAAAATGCAGTTTTGGGGTTTTATTCCATTTCCTGCTCACTGTGAAGCTCATTGTTTCACTCGTTCTCTCATGACTCCAATTAGCCGCTCATTGTTTTCCCGCTTGGTTGACTTTACGAGCCGCCTCGTTCGCTCGCTCGCCGGCTGAGCTTGGCAGCGGGCCGTCCGGGGTGGAGTCAGCACGTCGTTTTAAAACCCTTCAGTCAACAACATGCTGAGCTCTGGCAGTAGGAAACGGGCCACACCTGAGCGATCCGCGGCTCGTGACGTTGACGGTTCAGCTGAGCCGCTCAGCCCACAGCCATTAAAGGCTGCTCTGAATTAGCTTCGTTTGGAGGGCGTGCACACACTTGAACTTTGACAGATGAGGAGTTATGTCATTCAATAATGGTTTAACTGCAGAAATGAAATCCGGCATACAATATTTTCCATTAGATTCTTTGATTTTGATAGTCTTTAACGTTTACCAGGATGACTTTTTCAACACCAGAGCTGTTTGTCGTTATCTAATATGAGGCAGTCTGGCCCAACTGCCCAGACAAGTCGGACCAAGCTGAATTCACACTTGAGTCACATAACCAGCTTTATTTTTCTTCTAAATTCAATCCATAGTTTTTAGTTTTTATAATTGGCCGACCTCAAGTGATGTGAGTTCCAAGTCTACACACAAAGTTATAACAGCAGACGCCAAGTTTACGCAACAGCTTTTCCAAGTGAAGACGGAAAAACTCCATTGTGTTTCGGGTGTCTGTTCACACAGCAAGGGTGCTTGGAGCTACTGAAAACGCAACCGGAACGGTTTAAACATGCTCCGGCTCTGTCTCTGCGCAAACTTTTTTTGAAACGCTGCTACTGTGCGTGAGCACAACTTTAATTCTGATAATCCGCTGCAAAAAACATGAACATTCAGGACAAATTGACACTGTGCACCATTTTTACAGATGGTTCCTTTTCAATCGTCTCCTTACAGAAATTCTTGATGGCGGCGTGAGGATGACCCACAATCCTTTGCTGTGTAATGCAGAGAGCATCAAGTGGTGGGACATCCTGGACAAAGACAGCAACCCCAGCATGTTTTTCATGCCGGACAACTACTCTCAGGACTGTACGTAGACGTCTGAGGGTGGAGTCTGTGCTGCCAATCCCAGAGTCCCGTAGCGAACGCCGCTGTGTTTCTTTGCAGGTCAGAAGTGCGACGCCAGCTGTGTTAACGGCTCGTGTTGGGCGCCGGGACCGGATCACTGCCAGAAATGTAAACATTTTTCTGTAGTAAAACCTAAATCGGTGACACAATGTTTATTTCATTCCTGAAGAGGAGCATTTTATTTAATCCTCAGCCTCTTTTTCTTAACCTTCCTTCCCAGCCCACCTGTTTGATTTCTTCTCCAACTGATAAGTCACAGTCATAAATGCCTTGTCATGAAACGAAGCGGCGGTCTGTCTCTTCCAGTCACCAAGCTGCTGTGTGCAGAGCAGTGCAGCAAAAGGTGTCGAGGTCCCAAACCCATCGACTGCTGCAACGAACACTGTGCGGCCGGATGCTCCGGACCTCGAGCCACCGAGTGCCTGGTCAGTGTGGAGGCTGCAGCAGAACGTTCGCTTATTTCCACTTTCAAGTGAACCTTAAGATCTCATTTTGAGGACGATGAGCATAAAATCATGTCATGACAGTTTAGATGTGCTTGCTTCTTACATAGAAAGAGGTTTTTTTTATTTTCTTTGCTTTTCTGTCTGGGCCTCCCTTCATGTCTCTGCACACTTCTCCAGGCCTGCAGGGCTTTTAACGACGATGGGACCTGTAAGGACACCTGTCCTCCCCTGAAGCTGTACGACCCCAAAACCCACCAGGTGGTCGACAACCCCAACGCCAAGTTCACCTTCGGGGCGACCTGTGTCAAGGCCTGCCCACGTAAGAAGTTCAAACCCTGCTGGCATCATCCGCAGACTGACTTCTAGAATTTCTTTTAAACCTTTTTTTACGGATGTTTGCTGCCCGTAATTCTTGAGTTTAATATCAGTGAAAACACTGAACGGAAGGAGCAAATGTTCATCTTAACTTTGGTCTGTAGATAACTACGTGGTGACCGACGGCTCGTGTGTCCGGACCTGCAGCGCTGGGATGTACGAGGTGGAGGAGAAAGGAGTCCAGCGGTGTAAAGCTTGTGATGGACCCTGTCCGAAAGGTAGAAGCTACAAAGAGCAGCGTGCTTAGCCAACTGTCACAATTTAACAAATTCCATTTAGAGCACCTTTATGTTTAAAAGCAGTGATTTAAAATCACTGCTATAATTAAACGCCCTATGTTCACTACTGTATTCAATAGATAGGAAGAAACATGAACCCTGAGTACTGACCTGGATGAGTCTTGTTTTTCGTCCCCTTCAGCCTGTGACGGAGTCAACATCGGCTCTCTGGCCAACACGATCGCCGTCAACGCCTCCAACATCGAGTCGTTCCGGGACTGCACCAAAATCAACGGTGACATTGTCCTAATCGAAACCTCCTTCACCGGGTAGGATGCCTGTTCACCGCCAGTGGAAATTAAAGCAAGACTTTGGGAAGAAACAGAGTATTTTTACATTTACGCTCAGATTTGTTTGTGATTAGAAATGGAGCGTATTTTATATTGTACTTTTCAACCGCTTGAGCAGCTCCAAAACACTTTACATATGAGACTGAGGTTTGTTCTGGTTGGTTCTTTCAGCGACCTGCACTATAACATCCCACCCATGGACCCCGAGAAGCTGAAGTACTTCGAGACAGTGAAGGAAATCACAGGTGAGGCAACAGAGCTGCAACTTGATACTTCAGCAAGTTAAAACATTTGGAGCCACATGAGTGCAATAATAAAATATAAATCTGTAAAAAAGTAAGGAAATAAATGTGTAAATATAAAGAGAAATAAATACATTTTGTCTTTGCTTTTCCCTTTGTTTTTTCATTTTGTTTTTCCATTCCCATTTTGCTTTTGCTTTTACTGGACCGAGCTGTCAATCAAATGGCTTTGGGCGGGGCTTTCCGCGCAGGGCGAGTAGTCAGTACCTGATGGCAGGATCCCTGCTTGGCGTGAACGCACAGCTAAAATGAAGCGATATCACCTGTGCGCTGAGAGGAGCTACACACCTCGCAGTTTGAGAGTATAAAGCCTCTGACAGCATAGCTCCTGGGTTCAAGGACGCAGTTCTGGGGGAAATAGGAAAGGAAAAAGAAAAGGCAAAAGGAAAATGAAAAAAAAAATAAAAAAACAAAAAAGCAAAGACAAAATGTATTTATTTATGTATTTATCTTTATATTTATACATTTATTCCCTTATTTTATGACTGATTTATTTATTTATGTGTTTATTCCTGTTTGTATTTACACATTAATTTCCTGATTTTTTAGCAGATTTATATTTTATTTTGGCACTTCTGTGACTCCATGAAAACAAAGTCAGTAAAAACATGAACATTGCATTGTGCAGATTCTGCAGTGTAAAAGTTGAAATCGTATCTTAGACCACATTAAAAAAAAACAGTTTTACTTCTAATGAGAAGGGTTTTGCTACGTCCTCACGCATGTCGCTGAAGCGGTGCAGATGGTTTTGCTTCACTGACTGCTTCGTGTCGATCAGGTTTCCTGCTGATCCAGTCGTGGCCGAAGAACATGACGTCTCTGTCAGTGTTCGAGAACCTGCAGATCATCCGGGGAAGAACGACACACTCGTGAGTTCAAGATAACAAAGAGCTCAGGGTGTGTGAGAAACCGGAGAAAAGCAGAGAAACTCTTAACAATGATGAAGAGAAGAGAGCTAAAAACGCATGGGTCAAAGCTGAGGAAGAAATTCACAGAAGATTCTGCTGCAGTTACGTCTCGACATGGAAAAATAATTGTTTTATGAACCGGTCCTACTTTCATGTCTACAGCAGTTCACACTCATTACTGTGGAGAAAGTTAAAAATACTACTTAAAAAGGGACTTTCAATAAGTTTTAGTTCATCTCAGATGGACAGATTAACGTAAGGATTCATTGATGCTGTCTCCAGGCAGCACAGTCTGGCCGTGGTGAGGCTGAAGCACCTCCGCTGGCTCGGCCTGCGCTCTCTGAAGGAGGTGAGCGCCGGGAAGGTTTTGCTGAAGGACAACCCCGAGCTGTGCTACACCCAGTCCCAGCAGTGGTCCCGCCTCTTCAGGTCCAAGGACCAAACCATCGGCATGCGCAACAATGCTCTGCCCACCACCTGCAGTGAGTCCTCCAGCGGAGCTGGCTTCCAGACTGAAGGGTCATGGGTAAAAAGATTAGACGGTGACTGTTCTTTCTGTGTCACACAGAGCAGCAGAATCTAACCTGCGATGAGGAATGCTCAGAGGACGGCTGCTGGGGTCCCGGGCCCACCATGTGTATGTCATGTCTCCACTTTGACCGCAGGGGGCGCTGTGTGCCGGTCTGCAACCTGCTGCAGGGGTGAGACAGTGTTTCTTTTTAAGTTAAATCCCAACATTTAAACATCCGGAAGCTATGTTGAACCTAATTAGAAACCCCAAGCACCAGCCTCCGCTCATAAAACATGAAGATAATGCCGAAGTGTAAAAAATCTGTAATTCCAGAGAAATTCCAGCAGGGGGCGATGATGCTGGTTTAAAAAAGAGCCCTGGTCTCATTGGAACCCATTCAAAAATGCCGATTTTCAGAGTTCAAATAAGCATGGCCGGTCCGAGCCCGGCACGACCGCCCCGTGCTGCCGAGAGTTGTCAAGCGGGGAGGGGGGGCGAGCGATCCGAGCGATGCCGAGAAGTGCGCTGCTCACACGGACTGTGAGAGTGGCGCAGAGCGGTGCTCACCACACGGAGCGTCGGTGCGCCCCTTGTACGGCCACGGCGCCCCCCCCCCAGTACGTGCCGCCCCAGGCAGGAAACTGCTCCGCCTGCAGGACGGACCGGCCCTGCAAATAAGCATATAAAGCACCTGGTTTCAGAACATGTTTTGGTCTCTATCACTAGTTTCTACAGCCGTGCTGGCTTCACCAGACTCTGATTTTCACATAAATCATCTGTTGATTTTATATTACGGTGCCTGCCTACAGCACCTTTAAATGTGCTGTAGGCAGGATTTTGCTAGTCAATGATAATTTTTCTGTGTTTTCTTTGGAATAAATGTTAGAGTATCCATTGATAATCCTTTAGGAGTGTAGTATAATTGCACTACTGTGAGGGCGCAGCGTTTCCATCTGTCTCTGTTCTGAGCTGAAAAGCAATCTCAAACAGCTCCAGGTATCTTTGACCAATCAGAAGAGCCCCTGAGGCTCTAACCGCGATTGGTCGAGGGGCGTTCGTCGCACGTTCTTGTGGGAGGGGCTTAACTTGCGTAAGGGCGTGATGTCAGAGAAAACAGGACCGGATTGGCTGTGCTGGGTTTCAAATCGCCATCTTAGATAGGTCAAATCGCCATCTTGCTTAGGTAACCCTAAGCAAGATGGCGGAGATGCCGAATCCTGCCTACAGCAAGTTCAGCATAAATCGCCCTATCACAGCACCTCCTCTGTCCACATGATGCGGTCACGTGATGGGTGGGACCAATCACATTTACATCCGGTTTCAAATATTCAATGTGGAGACGTCCTGCTGGACTCGCTGAAGTCTTCAGGACGGCATTTGGGAACGCAATGGGTGACGTCACGAAGGGTCTATCCGTTTATTTACAATCTGTGTTAGAAACAGAATGTGATATTTGAAGATTTCATTAATGCATATTTTTATTGTTATTCAAACATGAACAAAGCTACGGGGCCCCTAAAGGGACATCAATTTTTCTATTTTTTATTTTTTTTTTTTAAGGGAGTTTTACGTGCTCCCTTAAAACCTTTAAGGGAGCACGTAAACAACTTTACGTGCGCACGTAAAACTTTTACGCAAGCACGTGAAGCTTTTAAGGGAGCACGTAAAACTCCACTCCCGTCTGTAACGCTCTCGTCCGCGCGGGCCGCTCCGCAGACATCCGCGCACAGCCCAAATTTTGAGGCCGCGTTGCGTGTACACCGGTTGCACCGCTATGCGCATGCGCCAGAGCGCTCCAGCAAACATCGCCGTGATGACGGCTGGTCTTGATTCAGCTGCACCGCCAGCGGATGGCAGGGCTATATCCATGGTTCAGAAGCCCCGCAATTTTGGCAAGAAAGAAACCTTTCCGAGCTGGATATCGATCCTCTCATCTGAAGTGGAAGTAAATAAGGAGGAGCTCTGAGGAAGACTAAAAACTGGAATTAAAGGAGGATAGAAAAACGTTGTCTGGAGGAAGATCATGGCTGCAATGAGCGGCGTCGCCGTGGATGAACGGACACCGGCTGAGGTTTGAACAGATTATAGGTCCGTTAACATAAACCTGATATAACAAATAATGAGACTGACACACTCACACAGCTCATATTTTTATTGTTTCATTTATTTACAGTATAGTCTCAGACAGCAGCTGCACCGCGGCCAGGTCCGCCGCCCCCCCAACACACACACCCAGTACCTGACCGGTGAGCAGGACATGGACCGAGCAGGTGCTGCTGGACCCAGAGCAGCCGTCGTCATCTGCCGTTCATTTACCGCAATAGTGACCAGGCTGGAGGGAACCAATAATCAACAATACAATGAACAAAATGACAATGTATTGAAGTCTGAATAAAATGTTTAACTAAACTTCCACTGTCTGTATTTAATTGTCCTTCAGCTAATATGTTATACCTGTTATATCTTTTTAACATTGTGGGGCCTTCCCTCCGTGTGTGTTGTGTTTTATGACATGTTTGAGGTTCGCTCTATAATTATTTTCTCGCTCCGCCAGGTTTTTCTGTGCTGCACCGCAAATCCACACTGACTCAAACTTGTGCACGCGATGTCACACCTGATTTCATCTTTCCATACCATCATCATATTGATGAATAGAACATAATAGAATAGAATAGACTTTATTTATATCACGGAGAAATTTAAAGTTGCAGAGGCTAGAACACACATGGGGGTGCAAAAAAGCAATGAAATGTGCAAATAAAGAATAAGAATGAGTGTGAATCTTAATAAGAATAATAGCAGAAATCTAAAAGAAGATCTAACTTTATATATAACATGAAAATATAAAAGGAGCTATGCACAAATGCCGATCTTGTCTTTCATATGGTCGCGCACCCTGATGCCTGATGATTTTTTTTCCATGTCCCTCTAGGGCAGGGGTGGGGAACCCTGGTCCTGGAGGGCCAAACCTGCATGTTTTCCATGTCTCCCTGCTTCAACACAGCTGATTGTAATGAGGCTCGTTATCTGGCTTTCTGCTGGACTTGGCCATGAATCTTGATTCGATTCAGGTGTGTTGAAGCAGGGAGACATGGAAAACATGCAGGTTTGCGGCCCTCCAGGACCAGGGTTCCCCACCCCTGCTCTAGGGGCTCCGTACAAAGCAACAGATGTGATTACACATTAGAAACATTGGTATCTTCCAAGTCTTTGCAATTTCAGTTTCAGGAAATGATTTGATGATCTGAAAGGCTGTGCCTCTAAAACACTGCCTTTACATCCAGTCATGTTCTTCATGTTTAAACTAACTCGTTGCCAAATGCAACTAGTTATTTTTGATGTCTGCCAGTCACCTTTTCAACCTGATGTTGCCTCTTTCCCAACTTTCTTGAAATGTGTTGCTGCTATTGAGTTCAAAATAAGAACATGTTTTGACAGAAATAGACACATTTTACAGATTCAGCATCTGTTGGGAAATAAATGATGATTATCAAGAAAGCATTTTTTTTTTTCTAACATGTGTATGCATGTATGTGTGTTATCTCCTGCAGTGAGCCCAGAGAGGTGGAGGTGAACGGCAGCTGTGTGGAGTGCCACCCGGAGTGTCTGCTGCTGAACGAGACTCCGACCTGCCGCGCACCGGTCAGTCCCCCTCTGCATCCAGCACCTCTGTAGGAGCAAAACACGAAGAACCACATTCTGTCTTATTCTTCATTCTTGCTTTACCCATTTTAATGACTTTTACATCAAGCTTTGCTGCAATGTTTCCTTTCATGCTGGGCACTTTTCAGGCCGGTGGAGTAAAATTTAAAAACTGGAAAAGTTTGAAGACCCACCTGCTCCTCTTTCTCCACCCGCAGGGCCCGGACCAGTGCTCCCAGTGTGCCCACTTCAAAGATGGCCCCCACTGCGTGGCACGCTGCCCACACGGCGTGCAAGGAGACGGAGACACGCTGATCTGGAAATACCCCGACAGCTCGGGCCAGTGTCAGTCCTGCCACCAGAACTGCACCCAGGGGTGAGGCTTGTGTGAGCCTGGTTCTGCAGGTTTTCTTCCTGTTCAACCGCAGTTTCTCCTCTCCGCCGTCTCCTGCGTTTTTCTCTGTAACACTGCTTTGAGATGACTGTGTTGTTCTTGACACTATATCAGTAAAATGAAATGGAATTTATGTCTGCAGAGCAAATGTCAGACATGAAGCTGACATGTATGTGTGTGTGTCTGCAGGTGTTCAGGTCCTGGTCTCTCCGGATGCTCGGGGTAAAGCTGCATCCTTGCTCACACACACACACACACACACACACACACTCTTAACATACTAAACTTTACCAGCAGACGCTGACAAAAAAACAGGATTGTTTTTCTAAATCTGAATTCAGAGGGAGGTAGTGGTTGTTTTCCACCCCACATATGAACTGAATCTGTGGGGATTATCATATGAAACTCTTGAACTGTGTGTCCCCACAGCGCTGCAGCACAGTCCACGCTGGCGCTGAGTGTGGTGGGCGGGCTCCTGGCCGCCGTCATCCTGTCAGTGTGCATCTTCGTGTTTGTACGGCGAAAACGAATCAAGAAGAAGAGGACGATGCGCCGCCTCCTACAGGAGAGAGAGGTAGGACAAACATCAATATTGTCATCATTATGAGTTTGTGGATTTGTGGGAACCGGATCCAAATGTAACACCGTGTGTGTTGCAGCTGGTGGAGCCGCTGACTCCAAGCGGTCAGGCTCCCAACCAGGCGCTGCTGAGGATCCTGAAGGAGACGGAGTTTAAGAAGGTCAGGGTGCTCGGCTCCGGGGCCTTTGGGACCGTCTTCAAGGTAACAAACAACCATTTCATGATGAATGCCAGAAATTAATACTATTTAACACTATTTTTGTGCGGCGTTCACATTCTGAGGACGGGACAGATTGTCACAAAATGCTCTTTTAAATAACTAACCAGTAACTGTAACAGTACTGTTCATGATACTCTAACAGTCACTGTAAAGATGCTAAGTGTTGCAACGTTTACTACTTTGATGCAGACTTTTTGTGTGTGTGTGTGTGTGTTTTCAGGGTTTGTGGATCCCTGAAGGTGAGAATGTGAAGATCCCAGTGGCCATCAAAGTTCTCAGAGAAGCCACGTCGCCCAAAGCCAACAAAGAAATCCTGGATGTAAGAAAACGTTGGCTTGTTACGTTCTAATTGTTGTGTTTCTTCTTTGTCACCATTTCACTTAAAAGTCTCATGACTCACTTGTGAATTCACAATGACAAACATAACCTGGAGAAAACCCACGCACGCACAGGGAGAACATGCAATCTCCACACCAGAGAGGGCCCATCATTTGCTGCAAAGTTCAAGTGTTAACAGCCACACCAACTCTAACATTTAACTCTGTTTACTTGGGAAGTTTTTCTCCCAAAGAGCTTCATTATATCCAACTTGAAGAAAGGATTTGTGTATTCCATCCCTCTGAATGAGAACAAAATGATCAATTCTCACCCTCTGAGGATGGTGAAAGCTTTAAGTCACAGATTAAAGGAGCTTGTAAGGCTGTAAAAAGTGAATCCCAGACATGTTTTCTGACCTTACCGCTGATCTGGCTGATCAAGCTATACCCATGGTGCCCTGCTATATTTACATATAGCACGAGCAATAGTTATCTATTTATGTAGATGTTTACATTACTTCCTAAATATATTGCTTGATTATTTATCTGGTTTGTTTGTATATTTCCTTTTATTTTCATGCCCTGATTAAAGGATTCCACAGTATTTCTGTCCAAATAAAAAAAGCTGCAGAATGTAACTGATAACGAAAGAGCCTGACCTGTGACTCTGACCCGCCGTGCAGGAGGCGTACGTGATGGCGAGCGTGGATCACCCCCACGTGTGCCGGCTGCTGGGCATCTGCCTGACGTCCTCGGTGCAGCTGGTGACCCAGCTGATGCCGTACGGCTGCCTGCTGGACTACGTCCGGCACCACCGGGACCACGTGGGCGCTCAGTGGCTGCTCAACTGGTGCGTGCAGATCGCCAAGGTGAGGAAAACCTTCGTCCGTCGAGGCGACCGCCCCGAGGCAGCGGCCTCACCACCCGGCTCTCCGTTTAAGCCCGATGAGGCCATTAACACAAACACAGTGCGCGCATTAATCTGTCCAGGCTGTTTTAAGTCTCGCTTGGTTTTCTGAGTGGTGGGAAAATCACGAACAAGGTCGGCGGTAAGCTGTTGGCGGACTGTTTACTCTCAAAGATTAGACATCTAAATACAAAAACAAGACTTATGTGCACCTCTATCTCAATATGAGGGGTGGTGCTCAGCAGTGTTTCTGTCAAAATCAGAACAAATAGGTTTAAAGTGACCTTGTGTTCTTTTCCATTTTAATTCAGAATGAATATATTGTCACAGAAACACAGGATTAGTGACAAAACTAGATTTTTAATTTAAAAGAAATATCAGATTTAAAATAAAAAATAAACAAGTAATAATTCATCATCTACAGAGATAAATTAAACTGAACAAGATGTAAAACCACAAGAGTCAGCATGATTTTGTAGCTGGTATTAACAGGGTAACTGACTGGTATCTGTACATCAAATCAGAGTTTTAACTCATATGTGTGGTTTAAGTAATGCCATTTTTATGCACTGGGGGGCAGCAGCGAGTCACTGTCCTTCAGAGCTGTGCAGGTTGCTGGTAGTTGTTTCTACAAGCTTTAAATGTGTTTTTATACAATCTAAGTGAGAAACTGTTGTTTTTATTAGTCTTGCTGAGTTCAGGAAGAGAGAGACAGTTACTGACCGCCCCATCTAGTGGTTCTAAGTGGTATTACAAGATCACAACCTCCAGATAATGAATCTTCTAGGGAGACTGAAGAAAGGGACACAGCTGAGTGGATTGTTGCTGTTCTGATCCTGATATCTGAAATATGTGTGTGTTCTTGTGTGCGTCTGCAGGGGATGAATTATCTGGAAGAGCGTCATCTGGTGCATCGAGATCTGGCGGCGAGAAACGTTCTCCTAAAACACCCTAACCACGTAAAAATCACAGATTTTGGCTTGGCTAAGCTGCTGACAGCCGACGAGAAGGAATACCACGCTGACGGAGGAAAGGTGAGTGTCTGAAGTGATGGATTTAATGATGATGTCCTTTGAAAAAATCAGTTAAAGCCACATTTTCTCTTCAGTGTTGATATCTAAAGTCAGCAGCTGGGAATGTTTGAACCCTAAACTTCCCACAGGTCAGTCTCATGATTCTGTCTTCAGCGCTGTGTTTCTCTCCTCCTGTTCTGTTCAGGTTCCCATCAAGTGGATGGCGCTGGAGTCCATCCTGCAGTGGACCTACACTCATCAGAGCGACGTCTGGAGCTACGGTCAGTCCACCTCTTTATTTACATCGTACTTATTCTTTCAATTTTAACCCACTGTTAAGATGTTTTTCTGTATATTATCTGTTTCATAATATCTGCTTTAGTCTCAAGTTCCCTCTTTTTTCACATTAAATCTTTGCTGGTCCACAGGAGTGACGGTGTGGGAGCTGATGACGTTCGGCTCCAAGCCGTACGACGGCATCCCGGCCAGCGAGATCGCCTTGGTGCTGGAGAGAGGCGAGCGGCTGCCTCAGCCTCCCATCTGCACCATCGACGTCTACATGATCATGGTCAAATGTAAGAGGCACACACCTGCAGGTGGCAGCAGAGAGTCGCTGTGTGAACCTGTGGCTGCTTGATCTTCATGAGTACAGCTGATTCTCTGCTCTGTGTGCTCAGGCTGGATGATCGACCCCTCCAGCCGCCCTCGGTTCAGAGAGCTGATCGGGGAATTCTCTCGGATGGCCAGCGATCCGTCCAGATACCTGGTTATACAGGTACACCCATCTCTTATCCCAGTCCCAACTATGATGAAGTGAAATAATAAAAATATAAATTTTAAACTGTGGCCTCCTCCACTGGGAGTAGGGTTAACTCAGGATGAAGCCCAATCATTTATTTATCTCTTTTTTTTTTCGTTTTATTGACTTTCTAAATCTAGAAATACTGATATGATGTTGCAGTCCTAGTAACACTCGTGCAAGGACTTTAAAGTGCTTCTGTCTCCTGCCTTGTCCCAGGGAGACCTGCCCAGCCCCTCAGACAGCAGGTTCTACTCCCGCCTGCTCAGCACCGAGGACACAGACGGCATGGTGGACGCCGAAGAATATCTGCTGCCTTACAAAGGCCTGAATAACCACGACGGCCGGGCCTGCAGTGCCACGGTATCAAAACTCACCTCTTACAGTCTCGCGCTTAGCAACTGATTTTTTTTTCTGTAGTACTGTAGCAGCATTCTTGTGGTCCCAACCGATATTTTATGTACTGATATAATAAAGAGGAATAATGAGGAAGTAAATGAACAAAGTAGCCAGGAATAGAGTGCACAAATGCAGTTTGTATTATACCTGTCCTTTTTCTTTTGGACAGAACGGTCATCCGGTCCGAGAGAACAGCATCGCCATGCGGTACATCACCGACCCGACTCAAGGCGCTCTGGATAAAGAAGACTTCAACGACCACGGTACCCATCGCCGCTATCAGCACGCTTCCAACGACAAGTCAATCGACAGTCTTATGTATTTGAATCACCGAGCGCAACAAAAGGAGGCCTGCTGCAAATGCAAAAACAATAAAGCGCCTTTTTTTCTTTATTTTTAGCTCATAATTCATGAAGCTTGAAGCTTTTACTTTACATGTCGAAGTCTAGAAATAATGGAGTCAATATTATCTTCTCTTTTTTCCCTCTTTTCCAGAGTACATGAACCAGAGCATGAGTGAAACCAGCCAGAGCAGCAGGCAGTCGGAGGTTTTGAATCCCAACTACGAGGACTTGACAGAGGGCTGGGGCGCCACCTCGCCCCCGTCCGGTCCCGAGTACCTGAACACGACGCAGAGCTCGCTCCCTCCGCTGACCAGAGACTGTCTGGACAACCCGGACTACCAGGCGGACTTCGTGCCGCAGACGTCCAGCGACGCTCTGAACGGGAACGGCCTGTTCCTCCCCGCGGCGGAGAACCTGGAGTACCTGGGCCTGAGCGCGGCGCTGCACGCTCCCGTCCGCTAGGGGGCGTGGTGGGCATCACAATCCAGGCTGCAGACAGAGTTGGACTGATTTTCTAGCATCTGGATTTATTTCAAACCGTTCAAGGACAAAATTTTAACCCACAACTGAGAAAGACTCCATGTTCGTGGAGCGACGGACTCGTGGGACTGCCTGCCACCGACTTCACTGAAGTTCATTTTTCAAAATGATTTTTTATTGTTTGTTTGTCTCTTCCTCCGTCAGCATCAATATTTCGCCCCCCGATAACAGATAACACCAGGCACACTGATCTGACTGCTATCTTTAAAATTAGAAATACCCAAAAGCTGTTGATTGGAGTAAAGAGCATCTCTGTCGCTATTTAATTGAACTCCTGTTTACCACAGCAGCACCAAGTTACCTTGAACCAAGACGAGATATGCAAAAAAGGTCAATCTTGGTCTTTCCAAATATTTGTTTCATTTATTGTAAAAGTAGATTGAAGATGTGCAGCGTCTCTCTCGTGCTTTCCGAGTCGACTTTTGGCATCATTATTCTGGCGATCGTCTCCAACCAGAGGAGCTCTGTTACTGTTTAAAGGAATACTCCACCCAAAAAACGATTTGGCCTCATTTTCTACTCACCCTCATGCTGAGAAACACTCTGGAGCACTTTTTTGACGTTTCAAATGCAGTTGGAGATGTTTGGGGATTTTCGTTGTCAACAAACAGAGCCCGACAGAAAAAATGGTCCATAAAATCCACAAAACGTTCCCATTTTCCTTCATACTGCTCGTCCGCTGTAATCCAAGTGTCCTGAGTGCGTAACGTCCATAATTAATTCTTAACGAGGTCATTTAGTACATTTTAAGAGCCCAAACAGTGCGCTCTGTACAGCTCCATTGCATGTCTGCACGCGCACCCTGAACTACGGAAGCCGCGGCAGACCAAGCAACACGCTTGTGCCCTTTCAGCAGGACACCGAATTCAAAGCTTTAAAACAGTAGTCAATCACTTTTGTGATTGTCCACAGCTCGGTTACTCACAGCAGAATATATACAGCGGAACTTCTTCTACGCTTGCAATTTAGAAAAGTAGTCGCTGAAAGCGCGCAAGCGTCTGGCTTGGTCTGCCGCGGCTTCCGTAGTTCAGGGTGCGCGCGCAGACATGCAATGGAGCTGTGTGAGAGCGCCCTGTTTGGGCTCTTAAAATGTACTAAATGACCTCGTTAAGAATTAATTATGGACGTTACGCGCTCAGGACACTTGGATTACAGCGGACGAGCAGTATGAAGGAAAATGGAAACGTTTTGTGGATTTTATGGACCATTTTTTCTGTCGGGCTCTGTCGGTCCCTGTTTGTTGACAACGAAAATCCCCAAACATCTCCAATTGCATTTGAAACGTCAAAAAAGTGCTCCAGAGTGTTTCTCAGCATGAGGGTGAGTAGAAAATGAGGCCAAATCGTTTTTTGGGTGGAGTATTCCTTTAACTTAACTAGTATTTAGTGGAGGAGAAGCGCCTCTGGGATTCTGGACCAACTCAAACACGTCTGTAAATATGATCATCACGATGGTCCCCTGTCCAGAGTAGCTGTGGTGCTTTAGTAGTATAGAAAACACAGACGACCTTTGAAGCTCCTCGTGTTTACCTGTGTGGACCAGTGAAAAATATGGAGGCATCGCATCAATCCGCTGCATGTTGGAACCGTTACCACTGGATCTACGCAAGAATTTGACGTTCTCAATGAAAAGTGGCGCAGGACCAGAGAGGATTCAGGGAGAGACAACGAACTGGAGGTGTCTTAATGGGTCACTGTTGGTTGTCTGGAGCTCCTGCTGCACACTCAGAACCTCCCAGTTCTCCTGATGAACCGACCGTTGATCACTGTCTCTCCGACCAGCCTTCTGTTTGTTTTGCCAAATGTAGCAGCTTCCGTGTTTTTTTTTTTTTGTTTCTCAGGAGGTGTAAATAGCTGTTGAATGTCTGACGATACTTGACAAGAATGAGCCAAACCTTGTTTATTATCACTGTCAATGCCACTTTTAGCTCTTAATGCCTGTTTGTCACTGATGTTGGCAGCTGGAGGGAACTGTCTTAGGTTTCTTGTCAGTGTGCAAAAATAACAAAAATCATTAAAACTTTAAAGTGTTTCGTGTTCTTTTTGTTCTTATCTTGCCATTTATACATGTTTTGGCCACAGTCTTTACCTTCTCTTTTTTATTTGTGGCTCATCATCAACTTTTTTTCTTCACACCAGGACATTAAACTTTCAATTAGGCTTGTTTGTTTTTTTTAATCACTGAATGAATTCCATTAATACAGCTTTACTATAAAAAACTTTTTTCAAGCATTCATACAATAGCAAAAAAAAAAAAAAAAAAAATCGAGACAATGTGTTGCCCATGAAATTACCACAAAATGGAAAAAACCCACTTCAACAAAGAAATGCAGATTAAAGTAATTCAAATGCACAAATAAAATATCAAGCTATGAATTATGTGTCTGTATATCCTCTACTGATCAGAACCAGTTCATCTCTACAACACTGAAAAACGCTGTGATCCCCCAAACAACAGATTTCACTACATGAATGACAAACATGTCTTTAGACATTATAAGAAAGAATAAACCACATCACTGATAATGGATTTAACATCTCGTTCTCCTTGTGGCTCAAGAGGCTCGACTCTCCTTCACTGTGTTGACATAGTCTGCTTCTTGTGAGTCCTGTGTGGAAATGAAACAACACAGAGAGCCTTCAGAGCTCTGCTGTCAGGTTGAACAGCTGCACTGATCTTCCCTCTGCTCTGCTGGAAATATGACTCACACACACTATAGAATCTTGCATCATAATCAGATTAAACACAAAGTATTTTCCTCCCGAATGAGATGCAGGTTTATGCACAAGCTTCAAAGTTAGACGATGAAACAGAAATGAGTTTCAATAAATATTAGATTCATATGAAATGAAAACATCTCATTTTAAATAAAGATGTTCTTTTTCTACATTTGAGTGTTATAACATTATAGCATCGAGAACAGCTTGTTTACCTTCACTGGTTTCTGGTGAAATCTCCTTCTGAACCAGCTGTCAAGAAAGCATAAACATGTTGAACTGTAGCATTTAATAATGATCAACGTCTCTACAAATGGAAAAGTTAGTCTCACCACTCAAAGATGATGATTGAACTGCAGAGAGCTACGATTCCCACAATCTTCAGTGTAATGAGGACGCCGAGTCCAAACCTCTGACCATCTGCAGAGACACAACTTATCTTACAGTTTTCTGTTAGTGAGACAATAGTTTTCTGTCTTTATTGAATTCACCAGAACATAAACTGAAGGTAACTTCATGGAGTCAAAGAAGTAATAGTTACTAAACGCAACTCCAGTTCTATGAGTGTATGCATGCCCGCCTACGGGCTTCGCTATTGGTAATCCTATTGGCGCCAGCCAATCCACTGAGACCAAACTGAAACCTGCGCAACAATCCTGCCCGTGTGCTGGCACAGCACCACACCCCTCTCAGAGGGTATAAAACCGGACTCTGCCGCTTACTCTTCCATCTTCTGAATCAGCGAGGGAGAAAGCAGACAGCTGGGCCAGCAGGTAGGCGGGCACGCATACACTCGTAGAACTGGAGTTGCGTTTAGTAACTACTAATCCTACATCGTGATATGCTTAGCCCGCCTACGGGCTTCGCTATTGGTATAAACCAAGGCGGAGGCCGTAGGGGATGACATGCATGACAGCTGGCATGCTTGAAAGATTGGTGCAGAAAAGCGAAAGTAAACAAACTTTTCACCAGAACGGTCGAATAACTTCCAGAGAAATGGGGCAAGCAGCCTGACCGAGGTGCTGCCCAAAAGTGCATAAGTATCGCCAAGCGACACACACACACACACACACACACGCTGACTGGGGCGAAGCCACAGCGGCAGGCGGGGGCAAACTCTGGCTCGTAAGCTGGGCCAAGAAGACCAGCACAGTTAGATGACAGAACCCCTGTTCTTGCCGAGAACCGACATGGCCGCAGTGTCTGTGCACATATCCATCAGATATGAACGCACAAAAGCGGACATGGATGCCCAGGAGGCAGCCTGGCAGATGTCACCCACCGTGACACTTCTGCACAGGGCCGCGGAAGCAGCCATGCTCCGTGTGGAATGAGCACGAATCACCGCCGGCGGCGGAAGATTCTGCGCCTCATAAGCAGCTGCAATAGCGCCCCCCACCCAGTGGGTGAGATGCTGGTAAGACAGAGGGGCTCCACGCCCCCTGGGCCCGTATCGCACAAACAGCTGATCCGTAGAGCGAAACCCAGCTGTACGCTCAACGTAGAGACGCAGAGCCCTGACAGGGCAAAGCAACCACAGCCACGGGTCGTCACCGGACGGACCAGGCAGGGAGCAAAGCGTCCTTATCTGGGTCACTCGCAACCGAAAGTCCGAGGTGATCACCTTGGGATGAAAGGCCGGATTAGGCCAAAGGTGCACGAGACCCCCATCCGGGCTGAACACCATGCAGGATGGGTGGACCGACAGAGCGCAGAGATCCCCAACTCTCTTGGTGGATGCTAACGCTAACAAGATGGTGGCCTTAAAGGAGAGAAAGCAGTCCACTGCCTGCTTCAAAGGCTCAAAGGGGAGTCCCTTAAGACCCTCCAACACCGTGTGGAGGTTCCACGGGGAGACCATATGTCTGGGGGGTGGCCGTAGCCGACACGCCCCATGGAGAAACCGCTTCACCAGCAGACTGCGTGCAGAGAAGCGGCTGAAACCGCCATGACCCGCTGAAATGACCGATGCAAACACCGCCAGGGTGGATGCAGCGTGGCCACTGTCCAACAGGACCTGGAGAAACTCCAGAACTCCACCAATAGCGCAGGAGACCGGGCCCAAACTGCTCTCCAAGCACCACGTGGTGAAGAGCCGCCACCAAGACCTGTAAGCCTTAACAGTGGAGAGGGCCCTGGCGCTCTGGATGGTGGAAACCACTGCCGGGGGGAGATCTAGTTCCACTAATCTCACCCTCTCAGCCTCCAAGCCAGGAGCCTTCTGCCCAGGAGAGGGCGGGACCGAAGGGCGCCCCCTGCCTGCAGCAGCGCGTCGGACCCGTCGGGGACCAGCCACGGGTCTCCGACCGCCAACTGGACCAGGTCCGGGAACCATCATGCACTCGGGGAGTCCGGAGCCACCACGATCACATGGAGGTTCTGCATCCTCACCCTGCGCAGCCACAGGGTCAAGAGGCGGGCTGGACGGAATTCGATCTGACGATTTGTTCTGACCGGACACTAGGGAACTCCAGGGGACTGGTCTGCGCTGCTCCGCTGGACGCCGATGCTGCAGAGTCTCACAGCGGGGTTGCAGATGCTGCGCAAGCTGTCTGGAACCCCGTGCGGCAGTCTCCAGGCGCTCCATGATGGCCTGGATATCCGGACCGAAGAGGGAGGAGGTGGACAGAGGGAGCCCCAGAACTCCCCGCTGGTCCCGCTCAGAGAGAGAGGAGAGGCCAAGCCACAGGTGCCTCATGGCGAGCTGTGCGTTGGCCATGATGCAGCCCCCATTGATGGCAGAGGCGCGGCACGTATGCATCAGGGCCTCGGCTGCATTCTGGATCTCCTCGATGTCTTCGTGAGATAACTGGACCTTCTGGTGGCAGATCTTGTCGATGGAGCCCAGAAGAAAAGTCATGTTGTTCGCTAGGGCAAATGATTGATTGCCACTAGCGTATGCTCTGTCCAGGAAGCCCGCCATGTGCCTGTCCCTCTCAGACGGCAGCATGGGCTTCCCGCCGGGCCAGGCGGAGGATTTCGGGAGGAGGCACAGTCTCACGGAGTCCTCAATCGCACGCACTCCGGTGAGCGGCGGCCAGCCGTCCATGCAGAAATATCCCCGGTAGCCTTTCACCGCCCCCTTGGCGGTGACCGGCGTACACCAGTCCCGCTGCACGTTCGCTTGGAAAGATGCCACGGCAGGACAAAGCATCGCAGTTTGGGACTGAGTCTATGACTGGGTTGCCAGCCTGAGTGCAAAATCGAGCTGAACCGGCTCCGGAGGCTGCGGCGGCAGCGCGAGGCCGGCGCGCTCAGCAGCGGATGGGAAGAGCCCCACAAGGTGCTCCACCAGCTCGGCGGGAGTGCTCTGGCGGCTGGCCCGGGAGAAAGTGGAGAGGGAGTCCTGCTGGGTTGAACTCCCCGACACCGAGATGCTGCTGCTGCTGCTGCTGCTGATGCCCCGGTCTCGGCCCAGTCGTACAACGCGGGAGCAGGAGCCTCCTCGGCGGCGCCGTCATTCCCGGAGGGCGAGGACGCAGCGTCCAGGAAAGCCGCTCGCCGCTGGGATTCCTCTAACGGCAGGGCGGGTGATGCTGCCAGCCGAGGCAGATGAAGCAGCGCTCGTGGTGATCGTTCTCCTTGAGAACGGCGCCGCAGGAGCAGCAGGTGAGAGCCCGACGCCCGATGGCGATCCGTCACGGGCCAGCTTGTCCATCCTGATCTTGATCCGAAGGTCTTGATTGCAAAGGTCTTGCAGGCTTCTCAAGGCTCAAGAGCTGAGTCAGAAGAAGGAAGAGTAAGCGGCAGAGCTCGATTTTATACCCTCTGAGAGGGGCGTGGTGCTGTGCCAGCACACGGGCGCAGGTTTCAGTTTGGTCTCAGTGGATTGGCTGGCGCCAAGAGGATTACCAATAGCGAAATCCGTAGGCGGGCTAAGCATATCACGATGTAGAACTGATTTTTTTCTGTTTAATCCAGAACATCATGATAATTAATAATAGTAATATGAATATGAAAATATCTTTCAGTTTATAAGATTACCAAAAGCAGTTTTGGACACACAGTAAAAATTTGCCACATCATGCCATATCACATAAAAAGCAGAAACATGAAAATAAAGGACAGAAATCAGAAGGAAAGTAACTGAAATACAAAACTAACAGACAGATTTTTGAACATAAAGGACAGATATATGACAAAATCATACAGAAGTATGAAAGTACAGGACAGAAAAATATGGAAAATAGGAGAAATATTTGTTCTTTTTTCATCTGCCCTTTACTTTCACTTTGTTCATTCATGTTTCTGTTCTTTACATTGCATTTCTGCTTTTTTTTCTGAGAAAATAAAGAACTGAAATCAAAGTAAAGGGCCGAAATCAGAAGGAAAGTAAGTGAAATATGAAACGAACAGACATGTTTTTGAACATGAAGGACAGAAATATGACAGAAACGTACAGAAATTATAAAGGATACAAATATGAATGTAATTACACACTCCTTTACTGTCCACTTTCTGGTCTGTTCCTTCACTTTTTTGCCCTTTACTTTTTTCTGTCCTTTACTTTATGTGAGTGTTGTCTTTAGAGTTTGACCACCGAGGAAATAATGATCTTCACAATCTCATAAGGCGTAATGTAGCGAGGTGCCAGCTTATGGGACCACAAGGGGCAGGTCACCTGGACGGGGAGAAAGGGAGGCCGACAGCCCAGTGACACCATGAGAGGTGAAATTCGTGTTGCTGAATTTCTGAGGGAGTTGTGGGCATATTCAACTGTGAAATCCAGGAGGTGGGATGGCGAGCTGTGATGGACCGTAGAGCTGTCCTGAGGGCCTGATTGGTCAGACCGCTTAGTCTGAACATTGGTCTGGGGGAGGTAACCGGAGGAGAGGCTGCATCAGGTTCCCAGAGCTTTGTGGACTCGGCTAGACACAATGCCGTGAGGGATGCCATGGAGCCGGTACATGTGCTGAAGCATCAGGTCTGCTGTCTCTGTAGAGGAACGAAGCTTGAGGAGCGATACAAAGTGCACAGCTTTGGAAAAACATTACCTGCAACAGTCATAAGAATCTGTTCTGAAGCCTGATTTCCCAGATGATTTGCAGCCACGCAGTAATAAGCTCCTCCTTCCGTCACATTAAAGCTGTAAAAGTCTCCTTCAGACACTCTGACTGCTCCATGATCACTGATCTTGAACCAGGTGTAGCTGACAGCAGGTCTGGCTCTGCTGGAGCAGCTCAGCTTCACCCAGCTCCCTGCAGACACCAAACCTGATGGACTGATGGAGGCTGACGTGTCTTTAGGAGCATCTGAGGGAGGAAAAAGTGACTCTTGATCACTTGATTGATCAGAAACATCTGAGCTGTGATGTGCTGACAGGATCACTTACAAGAAACATTGAGAGAGAACTCTGCCACAGCTGTTTTCAGAAGTTCTCCTCCATCAACAGGATACACAGCAGAGCAGTTGATCTTGAATCCATCATGTTGGTCTGACAGAGTGATGTTCTGCTGGATCTTAGTGGTTAAAGTTCCATCAGTGTTTTCCTCTGTTTGGCTGTGAGCGTCTTGTTGGAGGCTCCAGGTGAGTCGAGGAGGGAGGTGTGGACAGGGAGTGGGAGCTGAGCAGGTTATAGTGACAGACTCCTTCTCCTTCAGGTCATTCTGATCACCTGAGACATTTAATGTGGGCCTCGGAGGAGAATCTGCAGTTTCACACCAAACACACATTTTATATCAACAAATCCAAAAACAGTAAAATAGTGCTGACAGAAAGGTGGCAGCTGTTCAAACCACCAGAGGATAATAGATTTCTACCACTTGCTGAATTTCACAGGAATTTAAAAGCACTTTGAAACTTTGGAAACTGGTAACAGTGCAATTACTTAATTATTATCAATAGACACTTTTAAAAAGTCACTGAAAACAAACAAAAAACAAACAAACAAACAAACAAACAAAAAACATCTATATTTGACTTTGCTTTTTAATTCATTTCAAAGTCCTTAGAATTTTTACCAAACAGAATTTAATTGTCTAGAAGATTTGTTAATCTATGTACCAAAAAAACATTCTTACCTTTAACTGTGATCTCAAGAGGATCACAAGCAGCTGATGATTGAAAAGGCAGGTTGATGACCCTGAAGTAGTATGTGTGTGTGTAATCTGTGGTTAGATTAAAAAACTCAGTGGTGCAGTTTTTCTCATGCAGGTTTCCTGTAACATTCATTACATATTTGTTGTCTGGATATCTACTGTCATAAACCACATAAACCTCAGCTTTAGTATGCCCATAAGGAAGATCTCTGATCCACATTGCAGAAGTTTCTCTTGTGCCGTCAAACTTCTCTGGATTGTCAAAGCTACATGGGATTTTTAAACAAGATCCACTCAGAGCCTCCATCTTCTGTGGTGTTTTAACATCCAGCTCTGAATGATAATCACAAGCATCCGCAGCACCTGTAGAATGAAAACATACTTCAGCCACAATGTGATGCACTATGTTCACTTTTCACTGATGAGCAACAAGCAGATCTCAAGCTCCCGTTCACTTCACTCCTGCACAAACAGTCAGTGACCAAAAGCCACATGCACTGAAGAAAACATCCCCAAATAATGACTCAGTCTGCATTACAGACACACACTGATCAGCCCAGACACAAGCCCTCATATTCTGAACAGCTTTCAAAACTGCAGCTGTTCCTGATTCCAGCTCACCTGAGAGGAAGAAGAGACTCAGAAACAAGTTGACTGTCATCATGTTCACACACAGAGCCCACATGAAGCTCAGCACCGGCATCTGGAAACACACAACATGGCACTTCCTCTTCACATTCACTTCTCTCACAGATTTTATTCATCAGACATCAAATGATAAAGTCTGATAATCTGAGCACAACAATATATACCATGATATTGAGCAGAAAAATGTTTGTAAGCTTTTTGGTCAAAGTTATTGATAAGAAAAGAACTAAATTCAATGTAAGTGGAACACAATCTAATTCTGTTTCAGCTTCATTTCTGAGTGTTTGTGACAAACAGAGATGATGTGATTTGATCTGTAAGAAAGAATTACACTAATCTGTTGTTGGTGATCACTTCAAATCAAAAAGGAGAAATTATGTAAATTCAATCCAACAGTCTGATGCTGTGAGCAAGAGCAATGGTTCCAAAACTGTGGCCCAGGACCCATATTGATCCACATGAGGAATCATAAAAAACTATTTTTTTAATGTGGTTCATTAAAAACAACAACAACTTTCAATGTTGACATATTGATAACTGAAATGGAAAAACAGAGTCTTACCAAACGCGCTCACAGCTCTCTTGTGTTTTGTCGCCACAATAATGTAGTTTAATACGTCAATTCAGAACTTCTCTTTTCTCGTGTTGTTTCTTCCCCTTTTCTCTTACATGAAGTAAAGTAGCCTCCTCATTATAGAGGATGTTTCATCATCATTGTGTGAGCACACATGAAAACTAGCATCATCACACTGACGACATGAGTGTAAAGATAAGTTTTTCTCTCTATTTCTATTTAAGTTACGGCAATGTTTCTACAGAAGATCAGTTGTAACTTCACAGAAAATAGTTTTAACAGAAAAAAGTCTGCACCTTTTGTAGACTTGATCACATATTCAATAACAGAAATCTATCAGAGACACTGTTTTGAAAAGTGTAAAACTGACCAAAAAGGCAGGTATTGAATTTTTCTTACTGATGAAAATAGATATTTCACAGTCATGAAATGTTGATACGTCTTAATCATTCATTCTCTCGTACATTCAGTGTGTTCTGTTACTTGAAACAAGAGTTGCTGAACATGCTCCTAATCTGTGTTTTGCCTCTGGACTCTGACCTGTGGAAGACAGTTGATGTGTGTCACAGACTGTTTTTTTTTTTAACGGACAGAGCTTTTGCTCTTAAACTAATTATATTTGTCCACAATTACTCTTGTGTGCATTAAATAGCAATTTCTGTTTTGATTTTCCAAATAATATTAATGTATCATTTGTTTTTGATTCAGTAGTGTATTCATACTGCTGGAACAGTTTTGTTCCTCTTCCTGTCTGTCTATCTGTCTGCATTTATATCATATATCACAAAATTAAGATCATGCCTTTTCAGATGTTTTATCTGGATTTCTGAAGTATTGTTGTAACAACAACAACAACAACAACAACAACAACAACAAGAACAACAACAAGAACAACAACAAATGAAATAAAGGATGATACATCAATTATTTTAAAAAAAATCAACTGAAAGTACTGTAGCCCTCACAGTTCACAATTTATACAGTTTGTATTGAATTATTGAATGTGGAGTGTATGTGTGTGTGTGTGTGTGTGTGTGTGTGTGTGTGTGTGTGTGTGTGCATGTACGCGTGTGTGTGTGTGTGTGTGCGCGCGCGTGTGTGTGTGTGTGTGGTAAATGGTAAATGGACTACACTTGTATAGCGCTTTTTACCCTGCTTGACAGAGCCCAAAGCGCTTCACACTGCAATATCACATCACCCTTTCACTCCATACTGGGTGGTGGTAAGCTACTATTGTAGCCACAGCTGCCCTGGGGCAGACTGACGGAAGCGAGGCTGCCAATCTGCGCCATCGGCCCCTCCGACCACCACCAACCATTCACTCTCACAACTTTCATACTAGGCAAGGTGGGTGAAGTGTCTTGCCCAAGGACACAACGCCAGTTTTACGCCTGCGGGAGCGGGGATCGAACCGCCAACCTTCCGGTTATGAGACGACCCGCTCTACCAACTGAGCTACTGTCGCCCCAACTGTCGTGTGTGCGTGTGTGTGAGCGTGTGTGTGTGTGTGTGTGCATGTAATTCCACCGGATTCAAATTTTATAGCTTTCAGAGGCCTCACAGTTCAAGTTTAGGTCTATATCTGCTGTGGAGGTCAAATGAGAGCAAAAGAGCAACAGAGGTCAAAGGTCACAGGAGGTTTCATGTCTCAGCTCGGTCTCAGAGGGTCAACTGACCTTCTGGAACGTCTCTAAAGGACTGTCTGACACGAGTCTTCTTCCACGCCTCGGTGCATGACGAAGAAAAGAGAGGATTTGTGTTGTGGAATATTTTTATCAAGACCACAATACAAGAGGTTCCTATAGGGTTGAACACACACACACACACACACACACACACACACACACACACACACACACACACACACACACACACACGCACACAGCCTCCATTCTGCAATGTTTCCTCGTTCGTTATATGAGGTGAGCGTCCTCACATCCTCCCACTGTGTGATGGTTTCTGGAGGATTGAATTCCAGACGTGAGAGGCTGAAAGACGACACTCTGAGGAAGACTGCAGATGTTCTTGAAACATGTTAGAGATGTTACAACAAAAACAAACACATCTTTCCTGACTCCTTTGTATTATGGAACCACAATATCAACATGCAAACCTTCACCATCATGTCACAACAAAACAAACATGAAATGTTTAAAAAAATATAAACCTTTTTTTGTCATCATCAGTGTTTAATTCCACAGTTTATTCTGATCTCATTTGCATCGTAACATGGCCTTCTGTGAGTCAAGCATTCTGACGGACGACCGGAAAGAAGGGCAAAGAGGTCAGATGGTTACAGATCAGCAGGTAATAAATAAATGCTTTGAAGATTTTTATCGTAACTTTTAAAGCTGAAAGAATACCAAACAGGATGTGATTAATGAGTTTCTGGAAAAGTGTCATCTGCCTAAACTGAGTCATGACGATGCAGCAGAGTTCAGATACTGAGGTCACTTCAGATGAAGTTCAAGCAGCAATAACCCAGTTCTCAATTAACGAGGCCTCTGGTCCTGATGGTTTGAGGCAGAATTTCATAAGGCACCTTTAATCCTTCATATGTTTTATCACTCTGGGGAAGTTTGCTCTTTAATTAACACACAATATCAGGACAGCATTGTTCTGCTGCTAAAAAAAAGAGCAGGACCCCTTGAAGGTCTCCTCATAAAGACCAGTGTCTCTTCTCCTGCTGGAAACCCAACTACTGAGTAAAATTCTAGCCAATTGTGTCAACAATAATATCCAAAATCATTCACCCAGACCAGACTGGGTTTATCCCTGATCGGCATATATTCAGTACTTTGACACGTGGAGGATACGGTTATAATATCTCTAGCTGTCAAAAGGGTTTGGACCAGGTATAATGGCCATATATGATGTCTGTCAATTATTTGGGAGCTCTTTTAGTAGATGTATCAAGATATTATTCCAGGAACTGGCAATCAAAAATCTGTAATCAAAAATCTAAATCACTCAGGACCTTTTCAGCTGTATAGAGGGCCGCACCAGGAAGATCTTCTCTCTCCTTCAACTGCATTTGAACTCTGGAACCATCAGCCTCTTCTACAGCCCTGAAATACACCCTATATCACACACAGGTGTCCAACAGAAGATAGGCCTATGCTGACGATACTATATTGTTCATTTCAGATCTCAAAACCTTGATATCTCCATGACTGCATTTAAAGGTGCTGTAGGCAGGATTACCTTCGCAAGATGGCGATTTGAAACCCGGAGTCGTGCCCACTGCTCCGGCGGGTTGATTCACCTGTGACCTTTTCACGGCGGGCCTGGGGTCAAAGCCTTTTTTTTAAGAATTACAGTAGAAACAGACAGTGTCCTCCATGGTGTTTTGATGATAGAAGCTAAAAGTTCTTTTGAAAGACAGAAGAGGTGAGAGTAAAGTTACCTCGACTAGTTTCGGTCACATCCGGTGACCTTCCTCAGGAGGCACGTCACGTGATCGGAAGTGACGTGTCAAATAGGCTGCTGGCTCTTCTTCTGATGTTTTCCAGGCAGTAGGGGGAAATTACGCCCCCTACTGTCTGAGGCCTTCTCCAGGACTGCGTCCCACGTGCGTGACAAGGTGTATGCCCCCTCGTCACGGTTCATGCTCCTTGGACCTCGCTTGCGGATCTCAATGGCTTCTCTGATCCAGCGTTGGTACTTGTCGCTTTCAGCACGGATGAACCTGGCATTATTCCAGTCCATGATGTGGTTTTGTCTTTTGCAGTGGATCCTTTCACCAATAAAGAGCGGATTTTTCATGGAACACTTGGAACAGGAAGCAATCAGAACACGAGGCAGGTAAATATGCGGGCCTGGACTTCCTCATGCGCATTCACGAGAAGTAAAGCTTTGAAGCGCTGCCCCTCAACCAATCAGGATAGAGCCTCAGGGGCTCTTCTGATTGGTCAAAAGAACAGAGACAGATGGAAACGCTGCGCCCTCGCGGTAGTGCAATTATACTACACTCCTAAAAGATTATCAATGGATACTCTAACATTTAATCCAAAGAAAACACAGAAAAATTAGCACTGACTAGCAAAATCCTGCCTACAGCACCTTTAATAAATAAGCTTGACTCGTTTTCTAGATTCAAGATAAATCGGTGGAAAAGTGAACTGATGCAATTGTTAAGTTCAGTTGATGATATTCATTAAAAACTCCATTTAGAATCGGACCAGATAAATTCACAGCTGGAGTTCTTACCAAGGTTCCTATATGTTTCAATCTATCCCAGCATGCATCCCTAAAAACCACTTAAAAAAAAAATAAAAGCTGGATTTAGTTATATCATCTTCTATTTGGTCTTGTGAAACACCCAGGATATTGAAGTAGCATCTAATTAAAAACTGGGCTGAGGGAGATTTGGCAGTCTCATTTTAAGCTCTGTTATTGGTCGACAGTATTTCTTTATTTTTGGGTGGGTTGTTTATCAGGGAGGAGATTATGTCGCGCCCTGTGCCCCTGCGGCCATGTGGGGGCGCTCGGGCCCAGTTTTGTGTTTGTCTGCTCTCATGTTCTCCTGCCTGCCTCCTAATGTGCCTCACCTGTGTCAACCCTACTTCAGCCCTGCTCTCCTGGTGTGTCGTGTCAGCTCCTTGTGGGTTCGTCTGCGTGCTTCTGTGACCCTGCCTGCACCTCGGCCCGTCCTGTATTCCTGGAAATGAAGGACTTTTGAACTCCACCTGGCTGCCTGCGCATGGGTCCTTCCACCTCGCACTCGTGACAGATGACACCTCTCCTGTCACTGAACCTCTCTTCCAGTGCTCATTAATAGCCCAGTAAAGACTAGAAGCACTTGTATGGTAATAACCCAATAATTTCAAACTCCTGGAAGACATGGAAGCAGGTAATAACAACCCCGAAGGCACCCAAAGTTTATCCTTTCTGCTGGAGCCATACATTCAAACCTGCACTGGATGATGCAATTTTCTCAAACTGGAGAGAAATGTTGAGAAATATCTTCAGTGAAGGTCATTTGACCTCTCTCAGTAGTTGCAACAGACTTTCCTGCTTCTAACTTCCCTTTTCTTACTTTTATTCCAGTTGAGACATTTTATGTTCCACAAGGTGAACGCAAACCTCAGCATGCAGTTTTGGATGGTTTCAATCAGGTAAAACCACACACGAGAGGTTTGTATTAAAATATTCATCATAGTTCAGTCACCAGTACACAGACTACATGATTCTCCAATTGCAGAAAATATTTGAAGCATCATTCCAACGTGTTAAGTGAAGAAGGAACACTATCCCTCCTGTTCTTGGAATGTCAGAAGCTGCAGTCATTCTGAGTCTCCTTGTTTCAGTTTTTCACCAAACCTCATAGATGGAACCTGGATGGTGTGATAAGTAGTTAAGAGGTGAGGGCGATTTCCCTTTCAACACCGTTGTAATGAAAACTAATTTTATGATCCTGGAAATCTGCAAGAGCTCCGACATTCAAAATGTGGCTGAGGGAGCTGGGGATTGTTCTATATGTGGAGAAAATCTGGTGCATTTTGTCTGTCAAAGAAGAAGTGTTTTTTAAAAAATAGATAGATAGATAGATCTTTACTGTGAGGTTCCTCAGAGAAAATGTGACTCTAAAAGGAACACAGCACTGACAGAGAACAGGAAGGAAAATTCTCTGCAAAGCTATAATTGAACTTGTTCTGTGAAAAACCGTGTAACAGCATTAATAGAAAGGAGGAACTTGTCTTTACACTTAAGTCATCAGTGTGATGAAACGAGTTGGGATTTTCTTTTGTGCTCAAACACTGATGATCAAAAGATAAGTACATCCTGTTCTGTTCAGTTCTTGTGGTGAATTCAGAAGATCTGCTGCTTGTCAGAGCGATCGGTTGTTTTGCACTTTGTGTGACCTTTTTAGATTTTAGATAGAAAGCGTGAAGAAAAGAGAAGTTTTGAGTTGACGCATGAAACTACATTATTGTGAGGACGAAACACAGGACTGTGAGTGTGTTCGGTAAGACTCCGTGTTTTTCCATTTCACTTCTTGACATCTGAACGTAGAAAGTTGTTTTCATTCAATCAGACAGAAAAAAAATGTAATTTTATGATTCTTCATGTTCTTTTATGATTGTAGTGAATATTATACTGAAGAAGTGAGACAACTTTAGCATTTGTGTGATCAGTGCAAGGTTTTGTTGAGGAATGTTGTTCCTTTTTTTGAAATTTTGTTTTTGTCATTTTACTAATCAAACACCAACCAGGTAAGTTGCATGGTCTGGATTCATTTAGGGTTTCATTTTTGACAGTTTACAGAGCCAAATGCATCTAAACTTTACTATACTGTAATTTGAATTGAAAATATATTTACATCAAGTTCAGAGCAAATCTGATGTTGTTGTTCGGGAGTCATACAGAGAAAGTGATGTTCTGAACTGTGACTGTGGCTTAAACTGTCAGTAATTTCAAGTTGTTTTTTTATCTTGACATTGCAGGATATCACAGTATTGAATGTATTAATAGTAATTATAATGATAGAGATGTGTTGCTCTGTGCATCATGATTAAAGCAATAATGTAAAGGGGTAGGATGACACAAGTTTCCTTCATTCCTGCTCCTTTTTGTTCATGTGAAAGCCATATGGTGACAGCTCTTTCATAATGTGTATTTAATTGGATGCCTGTTCTCTTTTTTTCCTTTTTCTGATTGGTCACTTATTTTTTTACATGTTTGAAATAAAATTTTCAAATCACATCACATTTCCGTACATGAACATAAGACTACACCAGTGGCTTCCATCCTTTGACCCTCAATCAGCTGATCTAATTTCAACAACCTCAGAACAGACATAACCTCGATGCCCTGGTAACCCAGAGGGGTCCTGGACCACAGGTTGGGAACCACTGCTCCTGTTCACAGCATCAGATTAATTGAATTTACAGAATGAAAATAAGTTAGGATTTGAAATAACCACCCACGAAATGATTTTCACAAATTTAGATTACTGTAATCTTCTTTCCTACAGTTCAAAACAAAGCATCTCTGATTCACAACAAATACTCTGAGATTAAGTTAAATTAGAATTAGAAAGGCTCTCAATTGAGTTCGCTATTCAGTTCTAGCTTCTTTTTCTAACATAGAGGAACAGCCTGGAACAAGAGATTCTAATTCTGATATGTTTCTGTTACCTTTACACTGAAATTACTTCGATACTCACTGATACCAATAATTTTCACCAAAAAGTTGACAAACATATTCCTGCTGCAGAGACTCTTGGTGCCATGAAGTGGACATCAGCTCCACACTTTGAAAACACTCCTCAATATCATACAATATGTTGTTTTGCTCAGAGTTAGACTTTATCATTTGATGTCTGATGAATTAAAGCTGTGACAGAGTGAATGTGAAGAGGAAGTGCCATGTTGTGTGTTTCCAGATGCCGGTGCTGAGCTTCATGTGGGCTCTGTGTGTGAACATGATGACAGTCAACATGTTTCTGAGTCTCTTCTTCCTCTCAGGTGAGCTTGAATCATGAACAGCTCCATTTTTCCCCCCAGTTTTCCAGGCTTTTGCTCACTGACTGTGCAGGAGTGAAGTGAACGGGAGCTTGAGATCTGCTTGTTGCTCATCAGTGAAAAGTGAACATAGTGCATCACATTGTGGCTGAAGTATGTTTTCATTCTACAGGTGCTGCGGATGCTTGTCATTTCTATTCAGCTCTGGATGTTAAAACACCACAGAAGATGGAGGCTCTGAGTGGATCTTGTTTAAGAATCCCATGTAACTTTGACAATCCAGAGGAGTTTGACGGCACAAGAGAAACTTCTGCAAAGTGGATCACATGTTGTTCTTTTTTGTTTTACAACCCTTCCCATGTACTTTACGACAGTACAAAGGCAGACAATGAATATTCAATGAAGATTACAGGAAACCTGCGTGAGAAAAACTGCACCACTGAGTTTTTTAATTTAACCACAGGTTACTCACACAATTACCACTTCAGGATCATCAACAAGCCTTTTGAAGCAACAGCTGTTTGCAATCCTCTTGAGATCATAGTTAAAGGTAAGAATGTTTTTCTCACTTTACAGATCAATAAATGTTGTAGGCAAAGAAAATCCACATCAGTCAAAAAAAAAATCTCTCAGGGTATTAAGATGAAGAAACAGCAAAGGTTATATAGATGATGATTATTTTTGTTATTTCACTGACATCATAAATGTAGCTAATGACAGAGGAGGACTGAGTCATTGGTTTGCAAGTCACAAGTCAAGTCGCAAATCCTGTATTTCGATCTTCAAGACCTTTCAATTCATTTTAATAAAGTATGATTATTTGAATTTACACAGTTTATATATATGCTTTTAACCTATACATTTATGAGAACAAATTTGATAAACAATTGTATGGAACAGCAGTTTCTCATCTTGTATTTACCTCAGTCCTCACTTTGTCGGTGGTACATGTTGTTTAGGGGTTTGTCTTTCCATGATCCCACCTCTGGCTCCTCTTTCTCACGGGGATTCACTTGTCTGAGGCATTCACTGAGCAGGTTGTCATTGGAGGCCATTTTAGGTGGGGGTCAGGTGTGTGTGCTGTGGTCTTACTGCCCTGCCATTTAGAACATGCCTTTGCAGGATTGTTGGACAATGTTGTGTTTGTGTTCTCCTGCCTTCCACTTCTCTTGTATATCTCTTTAGGCGGGTAGCTTGGGCTGTGAGTTTTTGCTTTGCAGGCTCCTGGGCCTTCGCTGTGGACAGCTTGGTATATTTCTTTCCACCTCTTTTTAGTTATGTCTGTGAACGCTTGGCCGCCACAAGCAAGTTATCCCTGTGGCAACTCTCTGGCATCCCTCTAATGATAAAAAATGAAGTATAATTAACACACAAATATGTTACGTGATAATAGATTTCCACCACTTGCTGAATTTCAGAGGAATTTAAAAGCACTTTGTAATTCAGAAACTGGTATCACTGTTTGGATTTGATGATATAAAATGTGTTTTTGTTGTCAAACTGCAGATTCTCCTCCGAGGCCCACATTACAAGTCTCAGGTGATCTGAATGACCTGAAGGAGAAGGAGTCTGTCACTATAACCTGCTCAGCTCCCACTCCCTGTCCACACCTCCCTCCTCGACTCACCTGGAGCCTCCAACAAGACGCTCACAGCCAAACAGAGGAAAACACAGATGGAACTTTAACCACTAAGATCCAGCAGACCATCACTCTGTCAGACCAACACGATGGATTCAAGCTCAGCTGCTCTGCTGTGTATCCTGTTGATGGAGGACAACATGTGAAAACAGCTGTGGCAGAGTTCACTCTCAGTGTTTCTTGTAAGTGATCCTGTCAGCACATCACAGTTCAGATGTTTCTGATCAATCAGGTGAACAAGAGTCACTTTTTCCTCCCTCAGATGCTCCTAAAGACACGTCAGCCTCCATCAGTCCATCAGGTTTGGTGTCTGCAGGGAGCTGGGTGAACCTGAGCTGCTCCAGCAGAGCCAGACCTGCTGTCAGCTACACCTGGTTCAAGATCAGTGATCGTGGAGCAGTCAGAGTGTCTGAAGGAGACTTTTACAGCTTTAATGTGACGGAAGGAGGAGCTTATTACTGTGTGGCTGCAAATCATCTGGGAAGTGAGATGTCAGAGCAGATTCTTCTGACTACTGAAGGTAATGAGAGCTGTTTTCTTCACTGAGTGCTCCATCTATAGGAGTAAAGTGGTAATAGGTATGGTTGTGCTGTTACTAATACCTGATTTATTATCAGCGATCATGGAGCAGTCAAAGTGTTCGAAGGAGACTTTTACATGTTTATGATTAAAAACAAAACAGATACTGCACATTTTTCTTCAATCAAAAAAATTAATCTAATTACAGGATTTGTAATTAATTAATCTAATTAATCACATTTTAATCTCATATCTATTTTAGGTCCCCAAGTGAAGTATTCGAATTCTAAAACGTTACAGAATTGTAGTGCATGACTCATCAAATGAATACACTGAGAAGAAACGATTTGAAATCCACATTTTAATTGATGATGAATGAAAGCTCAGTCAGGACGTCTTGTCCAAAATAAATTCTGAGCCCAATCAGGCAACTCAAATGACACTTTCAGTGTGTTTCATTAAAGAAATTCAAAAGAAGAAAAAGGTTAAGTACATCCCAGCAAACCAATTCGGCCTGGTGCACTATTTAAAAATGCAGTACAAATATTGATTAAAAAAATTCTGAAATAAAATAAGGCTGAGTCTCAAATAGTCACTAAAGCAAACTCAATTCAAAATGAATACGAGAAGTATAACATGCCTCTAAATGAGACAACAATTCCATTCACATCGAATTGCCACTCGAGTGTGCTATAATTAATCTGAGATTAATTTTTAATTGGTTAATTTGCAGTGTAATTAATTGATTTATTTTATTAAAGTGACAGCCCTAATTTTTCTGTCTGACTGAAAATGTTCTCTTGAATTAGATGTCATTTTACATTTATGTGAAAATGCAGGTTGATGAACCAAAAAATAACATAACAATCATCATCATTGTTATTCATATAATTTAGAGAGTCCATTCACTCAGTCCTGCCTAAATTATTTTTTGCTGATAAGGAATAACAGCTACTATATTACGGTCAACTGAAACCTGAGGAGAAACTGCACCACTCTGTTTTCTAGTATCGTCTTTCCTATTAAAAACATAAAATTCTTCAGTTTTCAGAATGAATCAGTCAGGGGAACATCTGCTTCTGATCCTCATCTTTTAAAACTGAAAGATACTGTTTTTTATGTTCATCATAATATCAATAATTAACATGACATTCTGGGTTCAACAGTGAAAATCAGCTGTTCGAATCCATCAAGTTACCTTCACTGACAAATTACTAAAATAACTGCCTATTGGAAGATTATCAGTGCTGTTGAAACAGTTTTCTATTAATTGTTTTTACTTTACGTTATTGTTGATAAAAAGAGAAAAGTATTCTCTCACTACCAAAAAAAACTGTAAGACAACTTGTGTCTCTGCAGATGATCAGCGGTTTGGATTCGGAGTCCTCCTTACTCTGAGGATTGTGGGAATCGTAGCTCTCTGCAGTTCAGTCGTCATCTTTGAGTGGTGAGACTAACTTTGCTATTTGTAGAGACTTTGATCGTTATTAAATGCTACAGTTCAACATGTTCATGTTTTCTTTACAGCTGGTTCAGAAGGTTTCGCCAAAACCAATGAAGGTAAACAAGCTGTTCTCAATGTTATGGTGTTATAAAGAAAAAGAACATCGTTCTTCAAAATGAGCACAGAAGAGCAGGAGGCGGTAGAATGGGGGAGGGGGGGAGGGAGGATGATGTGTGCTGAGTGTGGATTTAGTTCATGCGTTCAGAGTGTCTGCAGTAGGCCCGTCTTTCGTCTTTGGTGTTCCAGTCACTGTGTCCCAGTTTGCATTTGGCCGTTGCCGTGGAGACGCCATTGACAGAGGCAGTCCAGAGGTGAGGCAGGTAGCATTGGGAAGGAGAGAGAGAGGGAGGATATAGATCAGCAATCCTTTGGCTCTGAATCCTTCAGGGGATTGTTTTGAATTCCAGGGGGCGCCAAATGCAATCGCTTGGTGTCTTGTTTTGATGTGGAAGGAGCCGTTTGACCTTCCTTTGCTTGGTTCTAACCTTTTCAGACAGCAGCTGCATTAACCCTCTCGATGATGACATCCAACTTGCATCTCAAATTAACCACAACCCCCGGCTTATTGTCTGTCTCACGACTGAGGTTGCCAAAAACGGTCAAGCGCTGCTTTTGCCTGTTTGTTTGTAAAGACCATCATCCTTTGGGCGTCTCTTATAGCAGCGGTCTTCTTAATTCTCCAGAAGCTCAGGTCGCAGCACGAGCCGATCAGCAGCTGGCCTGTCATCATAAATCCGAATATATAAACATTTTCTACATCCTCCACGGACAGGGGCGCCGGGCGCCACTTCCTCCAGCATCGGTCACATACGATAGTATCAATTGCCTTGAGAAACCGGCTGATCAATTCCATGATTAGTGTGTTGATATATTTGAAAAATCCAAAGCCAAGCGATCGCTCAAGTCAAACAGATGACACAAAGTTTAGCAGCAAGCAGAGCAAAGTCATCAGGGATGGAAATAACATGTCATATGTCATGAAATAACAAATCACAGTAATGCCATTAGTCTTGAAAACGAGTGATTTCAAGTAGATTATTATGATTTCAGAAAGAATCTAAATCACTTTCAATTACCGAAGTTTCTGTAGGTTTCAAACTCAGTGTTTCTTAATAGTTGAAATAAAGGCTGTAGAGCTGCAGAGCATTAACCAGAGCTGCTTTCAGGTTACTGTCTCACTAAACTCCTGTTTGTCGTGTCAGTAATCCTGAAGTAAGTCAGTCCAGCTGACGGCAACATGACAGACTGTCAGTATCGACATGAACTGGAATCCACTGTGATTCTACTGGCAGCCTTCAATGAAAGCTCGCTGGTCTTCATAAGAGCTGTCTGCTGCTGTCTGCATGTTGGTGGTTTATCTCAGCTGTTGTGAGAGTCTCCCCCTTCAGATGTGGGACAACACTCATGTCTTATTGCTTTATTGCAAGACTCTGTAGTGTGTGTGAGTCATATTTCCAGCAGAGCAGAGGGAAGATCAGTGCAGCTGTTCAACCTGACAGCAGAGCTCTGAAGGCTCTCTGTGTCGTTTCATTTCCACACAGGACTCACAAGAAGCAGACTATGTCAACACAGTGGAGGAGAGTCGAGCCTCTTGAGCCACGAGGAGAAGAAGAAGGTTTTAAATCCATCATTAGTGACGTGGTTTATTCTTTCTTATAATGTCTAACGGCATGTTTGCCATTCCATCCATCCATCCATCTTCCACCGCTTATCCGGGACCGGGTCTGTCATTCCTGTAGTGAAATCTGTTGTTTGGTGGATCACAGCGTTTTCCAGTGTTGTAAAGATGAACTGGTTCTGATCAGTAGAGGATAAACAGACATGATTTGTAGCTTGATATTTTCTTTGTGCATTTAAATTAGTTTGATCTACATTTGAAGTATTAAATTCCATGTCGTGTTCATTTCATGAGCAACACACACCTTCAATGTATTCTTGTTTGTGCTTATTGTTATTGTTTCAGTTGTTTATCGACAGGAGTGTTTTCCTTTCCAGTAAAATTGTGTCTTCATGGAATTTTGCTGTTATCAAATTGTAAAACATTAAATAACTGATGGAACCAAAAAAGTGTTTTCATCTCTAATTGAGGGTTAAATGTGAAGCCATGTTAGTAGTTCAGAGGGATTCTCTGACATCTGTAAATGTGTCTGAAGCTGCAAGACATTTTAAAAGACTTCAAAAGTCAAACAGGTTTGAACCCTTTGGTTTAATTGCTAAAAATAATTCAAATCAATGTCTGAAACCTTCCACTGAAAAACCAACTGCAGCGACTCAATAACTGTAGCCTGGTGAATCATTTCCCTTGGAAATGGAAAGAAGTGCAGGAAGAAGAGGAAGAGCATGAAGCCAGGAACATTACCGCGAGAAGTGGGGGTGCTGGGGGGTGCTGCAGCACCTGGTGTTTTGTCACGCAGTCACGCCACATATTGTATTTGTCACGATGAAAAACAAATCCTGGTAAACTCGTCTGGTGCGCCGTTGGTGCGCCACTGGTACCCGTTGGATGAGGGCGTCCGCGCCACGCTCGTATTTTGAGATCCCTACATGAATTAATTTAAATGGACATGATTAAAACTCACAGCCTTGGTTGTGTTGCATTTAGTCTGACCTTCTGAACCCCGCTCCGGTTCAGAAATGGGGCAGAGGAAAGCCCCGGCCGGGGACCCCGGCGGTCCCGGGGCCCGGGCCCTGCGGAAACAGCGAAAAAGACCATTGTTTTCTCCTTTAATTGAGCAATTTGAAGAGAGTCATTAACAAGTTGCGGCCTCTTTTTCATATTTCTGTTACTGAATATCGGATTGAACCTGCAAAATGGTGCAAACTTCAATCTGCAAAAACTATTTTCAGTAAAGTGACAACTGATCTTCTCCTAATCCTAATTCTGCATTTAATAATGATTTTAAAAATTATCTTTTGAGATCCCTACAATAATTAATCTAAATTAACACAATTAAAAATCACAGCCTTAGTTGTGTTGTATTTAGTCTGAACTTTATGGATTCATATAAAAATGAGTTGGACTAACGTTCTCTATAATAAGAAGTCGACTTTGTTTCAAGTGAAAAAAAAAGGGAAGAAACAACAGAAGAGAAAAGAGAAGTTCTGAGTCGACTCTTGAAACGGAGAAGCTGTGATCACTAAACACCAGACTGCTGTGAACGTGTTCGGTAAGACTGTTTTTCTGTTTCACTTCATGACATGTTAACACAGAAAGTTGTACGATATTTTACTTTAATGAAACCAGACAGATAAATGTGTAACTTCATGATTTTGAGCTGGTTTCACGATGTGTTTGGGCCTCATGCTCCTCAGAGATTCATGAAATCAGATGTGGCTCCCGCTCCGCCTCAAGGCTCCATTTGAAGCCCGGAGCTTTAAAGTTCTTCCTGGTCTGGTGTCTTCTGATCCTTCAGATTTACTTTTATGTTTTGAACCATCAAGAACCATCAGGTTCTCCGGCAGAGTCTGTTTCATCATTGAAACAAGAACCTGCTGTGAGGCTGATTTGCAGTTTTACAACCTGCTGAGGAACCTGATGCTGCAGAGAATGTTCATGTTTAGAAGCAGACTCAAGATCTTACCTTTTAAAAGACTTTAAACTAATGTCCCTTTTATGTTTTTTGTTTACATTTCATTTTTATTTGACTGTTTTGCTCATATCTGTACTTTAATTGAACAGAATTGCTACACTTACAGGAGGCGTCTTCAGGTCCTGGTCCACGGCCCACTTCTGGTCTGCACTGCCTTCATTTATTTTTTATACTTGTGCCCTTTAAATATGTAATTTTATTTTGTCTGTGCATCTTCCACCTGAACTAATCCAAGTTTGAGCTACTGTACCAGGCAATAAACATGATTCTTATTGTAAATTAATGGAGAAAATGATCCACGGTTTCTGCAGTTTTATAATATCAGATGAGTATACGTGTATTTGAAAGAAATGTATTTTGAAAAACAAAGTTTTTTAAAAAAAATGTAAAATTAGACAAATTCATTTGACATTTCATTTCTGGATATTTCACTTCATTTTTCGGCTGCCGAGACTCCATTCTGAGACACAAGACGTTATTTTAAGTGTGATCTCTTTCGCCCTTTAAAACACTTATCTTAAAACAAAGTTGTGACAGAGTGAATGTGAAGAGGAAGTGCCATGTTGTGTGTTTCCAGATGCCGGTGCTGAGCTTCATGTGGGCTCTGTGTGTGAACATGATGACAGTCAACATGTTTCTGAGTCTCTTCTTTCTCTCAGGTGAGCTGGAATCATGAACAGCTGCAGTTTTGAAAGCTGTTCAGAATATGAGGGCTTGTGTCCGGGCTGATCAGTGCGTGTCTGTAATGCAGACTGAGTCATTATTTGGGGATGTTTTCTTCAGTGCATGTGGCTTTTGCTCACTAACTGTTTGTGCAGGAGTGAAGTGAACGGGAGAATAGAATAGAGAATAGAATAGAATAGAATAGACTTTATTGTCATTGCACGGGGGGGTACAACGAAATTACATGGGAGCTCATATAAAGCTACAATTCACCTCGATTAAAAAGTCAAGGACAAGAAAACTTAGGAAAGACATCAGAGACAGGTAGGTAACAACAGAAAAAAATACAAGGGCAGATATAATTTGCATAACGCATCCACAAGATGCAAGAGTAATAAATAACAGTGTAACAGAGTGGTGATCATGCTACATGAGGCACAAACTCTTAAAGTTCGAGGAGATAGTTGGGTGATTTAGTCCATGGGGGGGGGGGGGGGGGGGGGGGGGGGGGGGGGTTATGGGAGACTGTTCATAAGTGAGTGTGTGTTTCTGTGTCCGTGGGTGTTTGCAATGCGTATGGCCCAGGGGAAGAAGCTGTTTGTCAGTCTGCTGGTGTGTGATTTTATTGACCTGTAGCGTCTGCCAGAGGGCAGAAGATCAAACAGGGAGTGGGCAGGGTGTGCAGGGTCTCCTGTGATGGCTTTAGTCCTCCTGAGGCAGCAGGATGTGGAGATGTGCTCCAGCGTGGGCAGGGTGCAGCCGATGATCTTTTGGGCAGTGTTTATGACCCTCTGCACCGCCTTCCTGTCCCCAACTGTGGAGCCTGCATACCACACACTCAGACAGTACGTTAGTACGCTCTCCACAGAGGAGTGATAGAAGGCCAGCAGCAGCTTTGTGCTCAGGTTGTTCTTCCTGAGCACACGGAGGAAATGTAGCCGCTGCTGTGCCTTTTTGACCATGGCTCTGATGTTGTCAGACCAGGAGTGGTCTGCGGAGATGTGGGTGCCCAGAAACCTGAAGGTGGTGACAGTCTCCACCTGTTCTCCATTTATGAGGAGGGGTGTGTGGACCTGTCTCGTCCTCCTGAAGTCCATGATCAGTTCTTTAGTTTTTAGGACATTCAGGGTCAGGTTATTTACTGAGCACCAGCGTGAGAGCTCCTCCACCTCGGCCCTGGACGCTGTCTCGTCCTCGCCTCGGATGAGTCCGACCACAGTGGTGTCATCCGCATACTTGATGATGCGGTTGGTTGGGTGGGTGGGAGAGCAGTCGTGGGTGTACAGGGCGTACAGAAGAGGGCTCAGAACACAGCCTTGGGGGGAACCAGTGCTGAGTGTGATTGTGGATGAGTGGTGGGGACCGAGTCTCACAGACTGTGGGCGTCCAGTCAGGAAGTTTTTAATCCAGTGACAGGTGAGGAGGGGGACTTGTAGTTTGAGCAGTTTGGTGGTGAGGATGTCTGGGATGATGGTGTGAAATGCTGAGCTATAGTCCACGAAGAGCATCCTCACGTAGCTGTTCTTGTTCTCCAGGTGGCTCAGCGCTGTGTGGAGTGTGATGGCGATGGCATCCTCAGTAGACCTGTTTGGCCTGTAGGCAAACTGGTGAGGGTCGAGCGAGGGGGGGAGGCAGTCTCTAATATGCTGGGAGACTGATCGCTCGAAGCACTTCATGACTACAGACGTCAGAGCGATGGGTCTGTAATCATTTAGGTTGGCTATGACCGGTTTTTTGGGGATGGGGACAATAATGGAGGCCTTCAGACATGTGGGGACAGTGGCATGTGTCAGAGAGAGATTGAAAAGTCTGGTGAGTACCTCTGTCAGTTGGTCTGCACATGCCTTGATCACTGCCCCAGGGATCCCATCAGGACCAGCAGCTTTTCTGGGGTTCACCGCTCTCAGGTTATTCCTCACCTCATGCTCCTGGAGAGAGAGAGGAGGATTGCTGGAGCTTGAGATCTGCTTGTTGCTCATCAGTGAAAAGTGAACATAGTGCATCACATTGTGGCTGAAGTATGTTTTCATTCTACAGGTGCTGCGGATGCTTGTGATTATCCATCAAAACTGGATGTTAAAACACCACAGGAGATGGAGGCTCTGAGTGGATCCTGTTTAAAAATCCCATGTAGCTTTGAGAATGCAAAAGAATTTAACAGAACAAGAGAAACTTCTGCAATGTGGATCAGAGATCATCCTTTTCAGTTTAACAACCCTGACTCAGTGGTTTATGACAGTGGAAAGACCGACAATAAATATCCAATGAATGTTACAGGAAACCTGCATGAGAAAAACTGCACCACTGAGTTTTTTAATCTAACCACAAATAACACACACTCATACTACTTCAGGATCATCAACTTGCTTTTTAAAGCAACAGCTGCTTGTGATCCTCTTCAGATCACAGTTAAAGGTAAAACTGTTTCTATTATTTTAGAAGTTAACAAATAAAAATATCTCAGGGTCTTGAGACAAGAAAAGAAGCAAAATTAAATGTAGGTTATTAAATTTAGGAATTTGGTGACAATTTAAATGTATCTAATGATAATAATGAATTATATTTAACAAGCATGAATGTTCTCTGCAGTAATAACACTGTTATCAGTTTCCAAAGTTATAAAGTGCTTTTAAATTCTTGATCAGTTTCTTGTTAAGCTTCACACCTCTTTTCAGTTCTTGAGAGTGTTGCCTTGATTTTTACCTCTAGCCTTGTTTTTCATTGAGTTTCTGGCTACTCATGCTGTTCATCTTGTAGCCAAGCATCTCTATTTATACTGATGTGCAGATCAGCTGGTTGGTCTCCTTGATGTTCTGGGCAGGGACACTTAGCAGTGCTTTGTTTACATCCTCTGTCCAGTATGTTTCAGATGTTTTCCCTGTCCAAAACTTGATGAGCAGCAAGTCGTTTTGAGTTGAAGTATAGGTGAAACTAACTGATTTAACTGTCTAATCCCAGCTCATGTTCCCTATTAGTGGATCAACAATCCAACGCTTGGTCAGTTCTGCTTCACAATGATAGGAAGAGCTGACATCGAAGGACAAAAATTGACATTGCTATGAACGCTTGGCCGCCACAAGCAAGTTGTGGAGGGTTATTATCACTTGGTTTGAACAGCTGCCACCTTTCTGTCAGCAATATTTTAGTCTTTTTGGATTTGTTGATATAAATTGTGTGTTTCTTGTGAAACTGCAGATTCTCCTCCGAGGCCCACATTACAAGTCTCAGGTGATCAGAATGAGCTGAAGGAGAAGGAGTCTGTCACTATAACCTGCTCAGCTCCCACTCCCTGTCCACACCTCCCTCCTCGACTCACCTGGAGCCTCCAACAAGACGCTCACAGGCAAACAGAGGAAAACACTGATGGAACTTTAACCACTAAGATCCAGCAGACCATCACTCTGTCAGACCAACATGATGGATTCAAGCTCAGCTGCTCTGCTGTGTATCCTGTTGATGGAGGACAACATGTGAAAACAGCTGTGGCAGAGTTCACTCTCAGAGTTTCTTGTAAGTGATCCTGTCAGCACATCACAGTTCAGATGTTTCTGATCAATCAGGTGAACAAGAGTCACTTTTTCCTCCCTCAGATGCTCCTAAAGACACGTCAGCCTCCATCAGTCCATCAGGTTTGGTGTCTGCAGGGAGCTGGGTGAACCTGAGCTGCTCCAGCAGAGCCAGACCTGCTGTCAACTACACCTGGTTCAAGATCAGTGATCATGGAGCAGTCAGAGTGTCTGAAGGAGACTTTTACAGCTTTAATGTGACGGAAGGAGGAGAATATTACTGTGTGGCTGCAAATCATCTGGGAAATCAGACTTCAGAAGAGATTCTTCTGACTGTTGAAGGTAATGAGAGCAAAATTACAAAAATTCTATTGGTCTCTGCTGACATGCTGTCATGAATCAATCCTGAAGAATTAAAGTCAGAACAAACTTTACCTACTTAACTGATAGTGACAACAGATTTCACTGTTTCTCTCAGATCCTTCTCTGCATCTGAACACCATGACTGGAGTAGTTGTTGGGATCATCGTGTTCATCTGCCTGCTGCTCGGTGTTTAGTGAGTATCTTTATTCAACAGAATCGATCTTACTTGATGAACAGCCTACTGGAACAACAAGATGAACTCTCAAACAGATTGTTCCACTTTCTGTTTTGGAGAAATCATTGCTGGAAGGAGAAATATGTCCTGTTCGAAAAGTTACACCTGAAATGGATACATATGTATGCATACATAGCAAGACACATGAAACAAACTGCTTCAGACCAACAGATCAGTGGTTGCAGCTCCGTCATCAGCGAAACACGTCATCACCACTGGTCTTCAGCAGAAAAGTGTGGTGGAGACGTTGAGAGTGGGGGAGGGAGTGTGTGTGGCATGTACATGGCATCTCAGTTCATCAGTCCATGTACGTGTGTGTGGTTTGGCCCGCCTCCCCTTTGCGCTCCAGCTCGGATGGTAGTTGCCGGGACGGCCTTGAACGAAGCAGTCCAAAGGTGATTTGAGTTGCAGCTGGGAGTGAGAGAGAGAGAAGATAGAGAAAGCAATCAATCTGTCCTTCAATCTTCAGGAGATGTTTAGTCTTCCAGGGGTGCCAGACACAATCAGAAGGTATCTTGTTTTGGTGGAAGGAGCCGTTTGACCTTCCTTTGCTCGGTTTCTCCACTTTTCAGACAGAAGCTGGGTTTAACCCTCTCGGTGCTGGTGACATCCAACTTGCGTCTCAATCGTTCATAACCCAAATTGTCCACCTTTCAAAAGAGTTCGCACAAACGGTCAGCCTCAGCTTTTGCCCGTTGATTTGAAAAGACCGTCATCCCTTGGATGTTTTTGGTGGTGGCGGTCTTCTTAATCCTTCAGAGGATCAGGCCGCAGCACAAGCCAATCAGCAGCAGGATGATCACCATAAATCCGAAAATGTAAACAACCACAATGACCTTGTCGGACAGGGGTGCCAGGCATGTGACACCCCTTCCATCACATACCCAGCATCCCGAGTCCCGTCCGGACAGGCAGGATCCCCCGCTCCTGCCGCTCCTGTGCTCTTCATTGAAAGAAATCGTATCAATTGCGTAGAGAGACCAGCTGATCAATTCCATGGTTGATATTTGGTTTGTTCGAAAAACCAAGTCAAGTGATTCCTCCAGTCAAACAGACGAGACAAGAGTGCAGCAAGCAGAGACAATAGGGAGGGAGAAGCAAAGAAGGGAGCGATACAAAAAGCATCCGCCTCCTCCGAGAGCCAGCAAAAGACAAGGAGGAAGCGATGATGGGATTCAGGTTAGAAGTGACGTGCTTTTAAGAACTAAACTCATTTAAGAGAAGGGATTAATTAGCTTCTTTAAAATGTTGGAAGAAAATACCGAAGCAAAGATGTGACAAAAATATAGACAGAGCGGGAATAAACAGATTCTCCATACTGAACAAACACATCAGCTTTGATTTCAGACTAGAAATTAATGTCACCGTCAGCCTTTCTGTAGAGCTCAGATTTTGATTTTGAAGATTATTATTTGACTTGTTTTACAGCATCTTCATGTGTTGGAGGAGAAGAAAGAACAGAAATTTAACTGTACAAGTGGGTCAGGTGAGAAAATATTCAAATTTGTTCTCGTGCAACTCAGTGAAAAACAAAAAGTGTTACAAATGTGTTTGAGTTAATTCACTGAACAGTTTGTGACCTGAAGCAGTTTATTGCAAATCTCTCATTCAATCAAAGCTGAATATCTATTCTGATGTCTTTTAATTGTTGAAATCTGGCTTTCTTCATCATCTTTTCTGTTTTCACAGAGTCAGACAGGTGAAGAGCTGGCTGCTGAAGAGCCTGCAGAAAAACCTCAGGAAGAGGGAGAAAACGTCCACTATGGAAAGATCCACTTCTCCAAGTAGAAACCTGAACCGTCCTCCAAGTCTGAGATCAGAAGCAAGCAGGAGGACACTGTGTACGCAGAGGTCAGAGGCTCTCAGCCGGGAAACAGCTCCACACACACTGCTGACCACCCCAGGGATCTCAACTGTCTTTACGCTGAAGTGAAGAAGAAATGAGAATATTCTGTTGGATTTACTGAGGTGTGAAGTCATGAAGTACAGATACTTTACTTCTGTACTTGAGGAGATTGCAGTACTTCATTTGAGTGATCATTTTTGAGTCTTTCCTGCTCTCAAACACAAATATCTGTACTTTCTACTCCTCACATTGTCAGAATTTGCTTGTGACTTTTTTTAAACTGTTGCCAAATAAACCTGGAATAATTTGAATTAACAACATTTAAAGTGAACTATGGAGAAAAGGCATCAACAGGGTTTATCAGTCTGAGAGACAAAATAAAATCCAATTCATGTCAGTTTTGACCAAGAAAAACTCTGGCAGCTGCATAGAAGAACTTCCTGTGTTCAGAAGGACACACTTTCCTTTAAACTGGGTGTGAAGGCGTTAAGGTGACCTGCACAACGTACTTAGATCCACCACCTACTGTATCTCCACTCTAACCCTGAAATTTATGCTTTTTCACTTTTTTCCACAAGTCAGAACCAATAGTTCTCACAGACTTAAATAAGTGTCTTTATGTTTCCTATTTTTTAAATCCTGGATCTGTACCTCTGCTGAAGTAGTGGCTGTCAGCGCTCTTCCTCCTTTGCAGTGATAAAATATGCTCATCAGAATGACACAGTATCTCTCATGTCATTTAAATAAAGAGGAACTTGATACTTTCCATATGTCCTTCATTAATTCAGTGTCATTTGTGTTGATTTGTTGATGCAATTTACAGTTTCTTATTTGCATGTGAGAAAGAACTACATCTTCCTATTTAAGTTTTTGAGACATGGAAAACCTGTTACCAGGTCCAGTGTTTGAGGTTTTGATATTGGTAAATGGACTACAGTTATATGCGCTTTTTACACTGCTAGTGCAGAGCCCGAGGCGCTTCAGACTGCAATTTATTTCACCCATTCACACACCAGTGGAGTCGTTGCCATGCGAGGTGCTCAGTCCATCCACTGGGAGCAGTTAGAGGTTCAGTGCCTTGCCCAAGGACACTTTCGCAAATGGACAGCGGAGCTGGAGAATCAAACCAACAACATCCCGATTGTGATGTTGCCACAGCTGCCCCAAGCTTACTGAGCTTCTTCACTGTCCCTCCTCAAGTTTTGTGTTTTTCTTTAAAGTTAAATATTCTGTAAACTTGACAATATCTACTGTTGTTTTGTTATTTTGTAAAAATCTGCACATTTATTCCCAATAAACTCTCCCTACAACTCAGAGCAGAAGATCCTGCGGCTTTTCTCTCTGTTTACATGTTCTCCATGTGTTCAAGAGGCTTTCTGTTCCTTGTCTGCTATTTTTCTCTTTGCTATTTTTAGCAGTCATCTCCCGACTGTCCTCTCCCCAGCTTGCTCCTCCTCTCTCCCTCTGCCATGCATCCAGGCTCCGCCACGCCCCACCGCCACATTGAAGTTTATATTTGAATTGAATTACTTGATGCCTGCTTGACAAAACAAACACATTTAAGGGGAAATATTTAACTACAGTGTAATTTAGGGATATGAAACACACGCGCATGCATCTCATACCCACACCGGTGTTTTTATCACATTATGAAGCACAAAAAGTATTTCAGATTTAGACTGTCCTCCCTGAGAAAACGAGCACAGTGGTCATTAATTCATGCCTCTAACTACACCATGGGTTACATTTTTACATCAAGTTACTTCTAGTGGCCATGTAAATAATATCACGGACACTATGGACTGATAGGGTGTTTTTTTTCTTCTTTTTTTAGCGGAGCAAGTTGCACTTAGTAGTTACATTTGACCACAAAAACAATTCTCTGAATTAAATAATAATGACTTCAGTTTGAATTTCAAAACAAAACAAAATCTTTGAAATCATTTCTGAAACAGATCAAAGGAAGAACCACAATAAAAACTACAGAATGGAGAAATCCCCGTATTACAACTTGCTAAATGCTTCTCTAGAGACAAATATACACTTTATCTTCATAGTTTCCACTTAGTTTATGGATGTGCGGTTGAATAATGAGTGTGTGCACATCTTTAGAATGTATCACAAGAACTAAACAGAACAGGGTGTATTTATCTTTCCATCATCAGTGTTTGAGCACACACATGAACATCTGCATTGACCTCTTCACACTGATGACTGAAGTGTAAAGACAAGCTTCAGCACTTAATACTTTTTTTATTTAGACTTGAACAAAGTTTCCAGAGGAGAAGGTCAAGTGTAACTTTACTGAAAATATTTATTGCTGAATGAAATTTGCACCATTTTGTAGGATTGATCATATTCAATAACAGAAATATGTTGGAAAATGAGGCCCCCACTTGTTAATCAAAGTCTGAATAGCTCAATTAAAGGAAAAAACAGTTGTCTTTTACTGTTTTCATTCACCTATTTGCTGTTTGCAGACGTGCACAAAACCAGAAAAATTGCACAAGTAGAAATTAGTTTTTAAAAGATAGATGTAAATTAATTTAATATTTCCTCCTGTCTCCATGTTCTTCCTCTTCTTGTACTTATTTCCATTCCAAAAGAAAATGATTCACAGGGTTAGTTATTGAGCCGCTACAGGTGGTTTTTCGATGGAAGGATTCAGACAATAATTTGAATTTAGGTGAGTGAGGTGGTGCAGCAGGGGCTTTTATTGACAGTGTTAAATGTGGATCCAGTTTACCATCAAGTTCAACAGCTGACCACTCTCAACTCCCTCCATGTATTGGCAGAGGATGGATGTCAGGACCGCTGGTCTGGAGCCCTTCACGTCTGTCACTGTTTTTTTGGTGGTGGTGGTGGTGGTGGTGGTGGTGGTGGTGGTGGTGGTGGTGGGGGGGGGGGGGGGGGGATTGGAATGATGGTTGATTCCCCCGACTGTTTGGGAACATGTGAGGCTGCTACAGTATTATTCTAACCTGCTGTTCGCTGTAATTATGAATCCGAAGGCAACAAGCTCAAAGATCAGAATAAACTGTGCTGAATTAACCACTGATGTCAAATTTTAAATATTTTGTGCTGTTTTTTTTTCTAACATAATGATGAAGGTTTGCATATGTTCATATTATGATGAAACAAAAGAGGCAGAAAAGATGTTTGTCTTGTAACATCTCTAAAACGCTTTGTGTGTGTGTGTGTGTGTGTGTGTGTGTGTGTGTGTGTGTGTGTGTGTGTGTGTGTGTGGTGATGAGCTTAAAATCTCCCATCTTCTACTTGTGGCTCATCATCACCATATTTTCTTCACACCGGGATGTTAAACCCTTACTGAGTGATGAAAACATTTCTTTGGTTGCATCAGTTATTATTTAATGTTTTACAATTTGATAATGCCAAAAATTCCATGAGTACAGTTTTATTAAAAAGGAAAACACTTCTGTTGATAAAATATTCAAACAATAACAATACCAACGAACAAGAATACAGTAAAGACACGTGTTGCTCATGAAATGAACATGAAATGGAACAAAATACTTCAAATAAGAAATGCATATTAAGCTAGTTTAAATGCTGTTTCAATGCACAAAGAAAATATCAAGCTATGAATTATGTGTCTGTTTATCCTCTACTGATCAGAACCAGTTCATCTCTACAACACTGAAAAACTCTGTGATCCACCAAACAACAGAATTCACTACATGAATGACAAACATGTCGTTAGACATTATTAGAAAGAATAAACCACGTCACTGATGATGGATTTAACATCTTCTTCTTCTCCTCGTGGCTCAAGAGGCTCGACTCTCCTCCACTGTGTTGACATAGTCTGCTTCTTGTGAGTCCTGAGTGGAAATGAAACAACACAGAGAGCCTTCAGAGCTCTGCTGTCAGGTTGAACAGCTGCACTGATCTTCCCTCTGCTCTGCTGGAAATATGACTCACACACACTACAGAGTCTTGCATCATAATCAGATGAAACACAAAGTATTTTCCTCCTGAATGAGATGCAGGTTGATGTGCAAACTTCAAAGTTAGAGAATGAAACAGAAACGGGTTTCAGTAAATATTAGATTGATATGAAGTGAAAACATCCCATTTTGAAGAAGAATGTTCTTTTTCTACATTTGAGTGTTATAACATTATAACATTGAGAACAGCTTGTTTACCTTCACTGGTTTGTGGCGAAATCTCCTTCTGAACCAGCTGTAAAGAAAACATGAACATGTTGAACATTTCATAATGATCAACATCTCTACAAATGGAAAAGTTATTCTCACCACTCAAAGATGATGACTGAACTGCAGAGAGCTACGATTCCCACAATCTTCAGAGTAACGAGGACTCCGAGTCCAAACCTCTGATCATCTGCAGAGACACAAGTTATCTTACAGTTTTCTGTTGGTGAGACAATAGCTTTCTCTTTTTATCGACTTCAGCAAGAACGGAAAGTAAAAACAAGTAAAAATAAGTTATCAAAAACTGCTTCAACATCACTGATAACCTTCTAATAAACACTAATTTTAACTTGTTAATAAAGGTAACTTCACAGAGTCAAACAGCTGATTTTCACAGTTGAACCCAGGACATGTAAATTATTGATATTATGAACATACAAAATCTTTCAGCTTTATAAGATTAACAAGAGACTTTTGGCACAGTAAAAAAATTGCCTCGTTTGTTGTATTGATCACCCTGAACATGTAAAAGTCTGTTTTGTTTCTGTTTTCTTTTAATCATAAACATATAACAGTCTCCTTCGAACACTTTGACTGCTCCATGATGACTGAACTTGAATCAGGAGTTAGTAACAGTACGGCCACACCTATTACATCTTGACTCCTATAGATGGAGCCCTCAGTGAAGGAAACAGCTCTCATTACCTGCAACAATCACAAGAATCTCTTCTGAAGTCTGATTTCCCAGATCATTTTCAGCCACACAGTAATAAGCTCCTCCTTCCATCACATTAAAGCTGTAAAAGTCTCCTTCAGACACTCTGACTGCTCCATGATCACTGATCTTGAACCAGGTGTAGTTGACAGCAGGTCTGGCTCTGCTGGAGCAGGTCAGGTTCACCCAGCTCCCTGCAGACACCAAACCTGATGGACTGATGGAGGCTGACATGTCTTTAGGAGCATCTGAGGGAGGAAAAAGTGACTCTTGTTCACTTGATTGATCAGAAACATCTGAACTGTGATGTGCTGACAGGATCACTTACAAGAAACTCTGAGAGTGAGCTCTGCCACAGCTGTTTTCACATGTTGTCCTCCATCAACAGGATACACAGCAGAGCAGCTGAGCTTGAATCCATCATGTTGGTCTGACAGAGTGATGTTCTGCTGGATCTTAGTGGTTAAAGTTCCATCAGTGTTTTCCTCTGTTTGGCTGTGAGCGTCTTGTTGGAGGCTCCAGGTGAGTCGAGGAGGGAGGTGTGGACAGGGAGTGGGAGCTGAGCAGGTTATAGTGACAGACTCCTTCTCCTTCAGCTCATTCTGATCACCTGAGACTTGTAATGTGGGCCTCGGAGGAGAATCTGCAGTTTCACAAGAAACACACAATTTATATCAACAAATCCAAAAAGACTAAAATATTGCTGACAGAAAGGTGGCAGCTGTTCAAACCAAGTGATAATAACCCTCCACAACTTGCTTGTGGCGGCCAAGCGTTCATAGCAATGTCAATTTTTGTCCTTCGATGTCAGCTCTTCCTATCATTGTGAAGCAGAACTGACCAAGCGTTGGATTGTTGATCCACTAATAGGGAACATGAGTTGGGTTTACCACAGTGAGATCAATTAGTTTTACCTATACTTCAACTCCAAACGACTTGCTGCTGATCAAGCTTTGGACAGGGAAAACATCTGAAACATGCTGGACAGAGGATGTAAACAAAGCACTGCTAAGTGTCCCTGCCCAGAACATCATGGAGACCAACCAGCTGATCTGCACATCAGTATAAATAGAGATGCTTGGCTACAAGATGAACAGCATGAGTAGCCAGAAACTCAATGAAAAACAAGGCTAGAGGTAAAAATCAAGGCAACACTCTCAAGAACTGACAAGAGGTGTGAAGCTTAACAAGAAACTGCCCAAGAATTTAAAAGCACTTTATAACTTTGGAAACTGATAACAGTGTTATTACTGCAGAGAACATTCATGCTTGTTAAATATACTTCATTATTAACATTAGATACATTTAAATTGTCACCAAATTCCTAAATTTAATAACCTTTATTTAATTTTGCTTCTTTTCTTGTCTCAAGACCCTGAGATATTTTTATTTGTTAACTTCTAAAATAATAGAAACAGTTTTACCTTTAACTGTGATCTGAAGAGGATCACAAGCAGCTGTTGCTATAAAATGCAAGTTGATGATCCTGAAGTAGTATGAGTGTGTGTTATTTGTGGTTAGATTAAAAAACTCAGTGGTGCAGTTTTTCTCATGCAGGTTTCCTGTAACATTCATTGGATATTTATTGTCTGTCTTTCCACTGTCATAAACCACTGAGTCAGGGTTATTAAACTGAAAAGGATGATCTCTGATCCACATTGCAGAAGTCTCTCTTGTTCCATTCAATTCTTTTGCATTCCTAAAGCTACATGGGATTTTTAAACAGGATCCACTCAGAGCCTCCATCTTCTGTGGTGTTTTAACATCCAGCTCTGAATGGTAACCACAAGCATCCGCAGCACCTGTAGAATAAAAACATACTTCAGCCACAATGTGATGCACTATGTTCACTTTTCACTGATGAGCAACAAGCAGATCTCAAGCTCCCGTTCACTTCACTCCTGCACAAACAGTCAGTGAGCAAAAGCCACATGCACTGAAGAAAACATCCCCAAATAATGACTCGGTCTGCATTACAGACACACACTGATCAGCCCGGACACAAGCCCTCATATTCTGAACAGCTTTCAAAACTGCAGCTGTTCATGATTCCAGCTCACCTGAGAGGAAGAAGAGACTCAGAAACATGTTGACTGTCATCATGTTCACACACAGAGCCCACATGAAGCTCAGCACCGGCATCTATAAAGATATGAGCAAAACAGCAACAAACAAATGAACTACAAATAAATAAATAAATAAATAAATAAATAAGTAAATAAGTCAAAATATTAAGAATATAAAATCAGGATCAACATCAAATCAAACTGAAAATCCTACAACAGATTAAAGGGACATAAGTTTAAAGTTTTTTAAAAAGTAAGATCTTGAGTCTGCTTCTAAACATGAACGTTCTCTGCAGCATCAGGTTCCTCAGCAGGTTGTAAAGCTGCAAATCAGCCTCACAGCAGCTTCTTGTTTCAACCATTAAACAGACTCTGCAGGAGAACCTGATGGTTCTTGATGGTTCAAAACATAAAAGTAAATCTGCAGGATCAGAAGACACCAGATCAGGGAGAACTTTAAAGCTCCGTACTTCAAATGGAGCCTTGAGGCGGAGCGGGAGCAACATTTGATTTCATGAATCTCCGAGGAGCATGAGTCCCAAACACAACGTGAAACCAGCTCAAAATCATGAAGTTACACATTTATCTGTCTGGTTTGATGAAAGTAAAATATCGTACAACTTTCTGTGTTAACATATCATGAGGTGAAACAGAAAAACAGTCTTACCGAACACGTTCACAGCAGTCTGGTGTTTAGTGATCACAGCTTCTCCGTTTCAAGAGTTGACTCAGAACTTCTCTTTTCTCCTCTGTTGTTTCTTCCCTTTTTCTTTCATTTGAAATAAAATCGACTCCTTATTATAGAGAGCGTTAGTCCAACTCATTTTTGTATGAATCCATAAAGTTCAGACTAAATGCAACACAACTAAGGCTGTGAGTTTTAATTGTGTTAATTTAGATTAATTATTGTAGGGATCTCAAAAGATAATTTTTAAAATCATTATTAAATGCAGAATTAGCATTAGGAGAAGATCAGTTGTCACTTTACTGAAAATAGTTTTTGCAGATTGAAGTTTGCACCATTTTGTAGGTTCAATCCGATATTCAGTAACAGAAATATGTAAAAGAGGCCGCGACTTGTTAATGACTCTCTTCAAATTGTTCAATTTAAGGAGAAAACAATGGTCTTTTCGCTGTTTCCGCAGGGCCCGGGCCCCGGGACCGCCGGGGTCCCCGGCCGGGGCTTTCCTCTGCCCCATTTCTGAACCGGAGCGTGGGCGTCTGGCCCGGAGGAGCGGCTTGGATCCGGGCTCTGGGATGACCGCCGGCTGTCTGGGCTCTGAGGGCCTCTCTGGCCTGCTTCTGGCCTTCTCAGGGGTCAGAGGTCATATATGCATGTTCACTATCACCATCACATTTGCATGATCACGCTGATCTTTAATCACTCTTCACATACTGGGTTACCTTGTCTTCTTGTGGTGGTTAGACTAATGGTGATCTGTAGTAGACCTCTCTTGTTGCACGCCCCGAGTTTACTACTCGTTACTGCTGGCTCTATTCTCACAAAAAAAAAAAAAAAAAAAGGTTTGTGGTGTCTTTGCATTTCCTTCCTTCCCTACACCTCTTTTTATTTTTGTGGCCTGGTCTGTTCACTAATATGGTTCGTCAGGGTGGGATAAAAAAAAAATATATATACATATATGTATGGTTCTGTCAGTTTTTGCGTTGGTTGTCGGCTCTGTTTTGGTGTTGTCTAGATTGTTGTTGGTGATGACGATTGTTGGTGATGATGATTCTTGGTTATGTGTGGTGCGTCGACAACACTGTTTTACATCGTGAATGTGTACATGGGTTGTGCGCCCCCCCCCCCCGTTCTCCCTCTCTTTATCTTTCTCTCTTTTCTGTCTCTCGCTCTCTGAGCGTTTCCGTCCCGGTCCTGTCTGGCAGCCATGAATCCGTAAAGTTCAGACTAGATGCTACACAACTAAGGCTGTGAGTTTTAATCATGTTCATTTATATTAATTCATGTAGGGATCTCAAAAGATATTTTTTTTTAAATCCTGATTAAATGCAGAATTAGGATTAGGGTTATGAGTAGACTCAAAGAAACATGAGAGAAAACTAAAAACTCAGTTCTGAATCTTCTGTCTCATGAGTGCAGGGTTTTTTTCTTCTTCATCTTACTGTCACTGGGACAATGGACACTGATAAGGTTTAGATTCTTCATTTGAAACTTGAAAATGTTGAAAATGTCAAAAAAAAAAAAGAGCAGTGAAACCAGAGAAAGAACAATATGTCGCCTTCTGACACAGAGGCTGGTGAAGAATCCTCTCTGGACCGCTTCAAGTCACGATCCAAACCTGGTATGGATCAATGTCCCTGACAGTGGAGAACACCAAGAAACTCTCAGACAAAATGTATCGAGTGACAAAGATAAAAACAGCCTGTCTTTCTGACAATGAATTTTGAATTTACATGAAACTTGACTCTGCATTATAGAGGACCAACTGATTTTTATATGAATCTCAAAAGTTCAGACTCAAAGTAACACAACCGATCACTGCAGCAGCAGATCTTTAGAATTTATCACAAGATCTTAACAGAACAGGATGCATTTATCTTTTCATCATCATTGTTTGAGCACACACATGAACATCCGCACTAACATCGTCACACGACTGAAGTGTGAAGACAAGCTTCAGGACTTCCTCTGTTTTTATTTATATTTCAGCAAAGTTTCCACAGGAGAAGATCAGTTGTAACTTTACTGAAAACAGTTTTTACTGATTGAAGTTTGCACCATTTTGTAGGTTCAGTCCGATATTCAATAACAGAAAAGTGTGTGAGCAATGAGGCCTTGACTTGCCAATCACTCTCCAAATTGCTAAATTAAAGGAGAAAAAATGAGCTTTTTTTTGTTTTGTTTTTTTTGTTTTTTACTGTTTTCATTCACCTACTGGTATTTGCTATTTGCAGACGTGCACAAACCATAAATAGTGCAAGAGTTTTAGAAAGATAGATGTAATTTACTTCCTGGCTTCATGTTCTTCCTCTTCTTGTACTTCTTTCCATTTCAAAGGTAAACGATTCCCCAGGCTATTGAGCCGCTACTCTTGTCGTCCATGAACTCTGTTGATCTTGATCCACCTGCTGGCGGTCTGTGGCAGGTCTGTCATGTTTAAAATGTGGACACTTTGAGGACTTGACACATTATGAAAAAAATTGTGGATGTAAGTGGCTTAATTTATTGGAATAACAGCCACATAATCGGTATTTAAAGGCACCTTTTAGAAATCAAATGGAGCAATGCACAGGGAATGTTTTCCTGGCGCTGTCAAAGGTGCTGAAAGTGTTCAGTATGCAACATGAGACAGGACCCACTGTGCCTGCTGCTTCAGAGGAGTTGAAAGATAAATACTAAAACCGAATTCTATATAAATGAATGAGTTAATGAACAAATAAGAACTAAACTAAATAAGAACTAAATCCCATTTGGATTTTCCAATTTATCTGAAGTCATGGCATTCTACTTGCATGACACATTTTTGCTCCAAAACAGTTCATACACTCTCTTTGTCTGAACATTTATAGCTTTGTGTAGTTTCACAAAGAAATGCAGTGGTTCACACTCTCCCCTCATAGTGACAAATCCTTTGTTTGAGTCTTATCTTGGGGCCTTTCTGTGTAGAGTTTGCATGTTCTTATTATTGAATTGAATTGAAAGTCCTTCATTTGTCCAACAGGGGGAATTTGCAGTGTTACAGCAGAGAAAAGAAATATAAATAGAATAAAAATGTGAATTGTGAAATTTACAAAGCCAGTCATGCATAGAAAAAATTAAATATAATCTAAAAATAAATTTAGGACAGATATGAACTAACAGATGTAAATTAAATATAATTTAAATATAACTTTTGTGTTTGTGTTATTCATCCTGCGACTTTGGCTCCCTCCCATTATGCACAATCAAGAGAGATGCAGTTGAGGTTATTTGGTCACAACTGACCACAGGTGTGGAAGTGTGCCGCCTTTCCTGGACTGGCAACCTGTACACACTACGAGCAGCCATGATATACGTGGCAATGAAGCTCGAGACTGTTTTGAATTAAGCACTGATGATGACAAAAAAGGAATGACACTTGAAAGGTTTCATTTCATTTTTGTTCTTACATAACGGCGAAGGTTTGGATATGTTGACTTTGTGGTTTCATTAAAAACAAAGGAGTCAGGAAAAATTTGGTTTTTTGGAACATCTCTAACATGCTGTGTGTGGGTGTAAAACCTGTCACGGATGATGAACTTAACATCTCTCATATTCTCTTTGTGGCTCATCATCATCATCGTTATCATCATCATCATCACCATCATCATCATCTTATTTTCTTCACACCAGGACATTATACCCTCAATTAGTGATGAAAACACTTCTTGAATTTCGCCAGTTGTTATTTAATGTTTCACAATTTGACAACTGCAAAAATTCCGTTAATACTGTTTTATTTGAAAGGAAAACACTTCTGCTGATAAGGAATTCAAACAATAACGATAACAACAAACAAGAATACAGTGAAAGCATGTGTTCCTCATGAGACGAACACAACATGGAATACTTACTGTACTCACTAAATATAGTAAAGTATACACTAGATACTTACTAAAGTAATAAATGTTGATCAAAGTAATTTAAATGCACAAAGAAAATATCAAGCTGTGAATCACGTGTCTGTTTATCCTCTACTGATCAGAACCAGTTCATCTCTATAACACTGAAAAACACTGTGATCCAGCAAACAACAGATTTCACTACATGAATGACAAACATGTCGTGAGACATTATTAGAAAGAATAAACCACGTCACTGATGATGGATTTAACATCTTCTTCTTCTCCTCGTGGCTCAAGAGGCTCGACTCTCCTCCACTGTGTTGACATAGTCTGCTTCTTGTGAGTCCTGTGTGGAAATGAAACGACACAGAGAGCCTTCAGAGCTCTGCTGTCAGGTTGAACAGCTGCACTGATCTTCCCTCTGCTCTGCTGGAAATATGACTCACACACACTACAGAGTCTTGCATCATAATCAGATTAAACACAAAGTATTTTCCTCCCGAATGAGATGCAGGTTGATGCACAGGCTTCAAAGTTAGACAATGAAACAGAAATGAGCTTCAATAAATATTAGATTCATATGAAATGGAAACATCTCATTTTAAATAAAGATGTTTTTTTTCTACATTTGAGTGTTATAACATTATAACATCGAGAACAGCTTGTTTACCTTCACTGGTTTGTGGTGAAATCTCCTTCTGAACCAGCTGTAAAGAAAACATAAACATGTTGAACTGTAGCATTTAATCATGATCAACGTCTCGACAAATGGAAAAGTTAGTCTCACCACTCAAAGATGATGATTGAACTGCAGAGAGCTACGATTCCCACGATCTTCAGAGTAACGAGGACTCCGAGTCCAAACCTCTGACCATCTGCAGAGACACAACTTATCTTACAGTTTTCTGTTAGTGAGACAATAGTTTTCTCTTTCTATGATTTCAATAAGAACGTAAAATATTAAACAATTAGAAACAATTATAAAAACTGCTTTGACATCACTGATAATCCTACAATAAGCACTAAGCTTAACTTCTTAGTCTCATTTAGACAAACAGCTGATATTCACTGTTAAACCCAGAGCGTCATGTTAATTATTGATATTATTATGAACATAGAAAATAGTATTTTTCAGTTTTATAAGATTACCACGAGAGGTTTGGACACACAATAAAAATTTGCTTCATGTCACCAGCACATGTAAAAGTCTGTTTTGTTTTTAATCATGAACATGTGAAAGTGTCCTTCAAACACTTTGACTGCTCCATGATCACTGATAATTAATCAGGAGTTAGTATAGCCATACCTATTACTACTTTACTCCCACAGATGGAGCACTCAGTGAAGTAAACAGCTCTCATTACCTCCAACAGTCAGAAGAATCTGTTCTGAAGTCTGATTTCCCAGATGATTTGCAGCCACACAGTAATAAACTCCTCCTTCCATCACATTAAAGCTGTAAAAGTCTCCTTCAGACACTCTGACTGCTCCATGATCACTGATCTTGAACCAGGTGTAGCTGACAGCAGGTCTGGCTCTGCTGGAGCAGGTCAGGTTCACCCAGCTCCCTGCAGACACCAAACCTGATGGACTGATGGAGGCTGACGTGTCTTTAGGAGCATCTGAGGGAGGAAAAAGTGACTCTTGTTCACCTGATTGATCAGAAACATCTGAACTGTGATGTGCTGACAGGATCACTTACAAGAAACTCTGAGAGTTAACGCTTTCACAGCTGTTTTTACATATTTTCCTCCATCAACAGGATACACAGCAGAGCAGCTGATCTTGAATCCATCATGTTGGTCTGACAGAGTGATGGTCTGCTGGATCTTAGTGGTTAAAGTTCCATCAGTGTTTTCCTCTGTTTGGCTGTGAGTGTCTTGTTGGAGGCTCCAGGTGAGTTGAGGAGGGAGGTGTGGACAGGGAGTGGGAGCTGAGCAGGTTATAGTGACAGACTCCTTCCTCAGCTCATTCTGATCACCTGAGACTTGTAATGTGGGCCTCGGAGGAGAATCTGCAGTTTCACACCAAACACACATTTTATATCAACAAATCCAAAAAGACTAAAGTAGTGCTGACAGAAAGGTGGCAGCTGTTCAAACCACCAGAGGATAATAGATTTCCACCACTTGCTGAATTTCAGAGGAATTTAAAAGCACTTTGTCAGTTTAGAAAGTGGTAACAGTGTAATGACTTCAGGAAACCTTCATGGTTCCTAAATATACTTCATTAATATCATTAGACACATTTAAAAAGTCAGCAAAACCCAAAATTATTAATCTAAAATTTACTTTTCTTCTTTGTTCATTTGAATGCCCTGAGATTTTCACCAAACACAGAATGTAACTGTCTGCAAGAGTTGTTCATCTGGAAAATAATAAAAATATTCTTACCTTTAACTGTGATCTCAAGAGGATCACAAGGAGCTGATGATTTAAAAGGCAAGTTGATGATCCTGAAGTAGTATGTGTGTGTGTAATCGGTGGTTAGATTAAAAAACTCAGTGGTGCAGTTTTTCTCATGGAGGTTTCCTGTAACCTTCATTGGATATTTGCTGTCTGCCTTTGCACTGTCATAAACCACATAGTCAGGGTTACTATGCCCATAAGGATGATCTCTCAACCACATTGCAGAAGTTTCTCTTGTGCCGTCAAACTCCTCCATATTCTCAAAGCTACATGGGATTTTTAAACAGGATCCACTCAGAGCCTCCATCTTCTGTGGAGTTTTAACATCCAGCTCTGAATGATATTCACAAGCATCCGCAGCACCTGTGGAATGAAAACATACTTCAGCCACAATGTGATGCACTATGTTCACTTTTCACTGATGAGCAACAAGCAGATCTCAAGCTCCCGTTCACTTCACTCCTGCACAAACAGTTACTGAGCAAAAGCCACATGCACTGAAGAAAACATCCCCAAATAATGACTCAGTCTGCGTTACAGACACACACTGATCAGCCTGGACACAAGCCCTCATATTCTGAACAGCTTTCAAAACTGCAGCTGTTGATGATTCCAGCTCACCTGAGAGAAAGAAGAGACTCAGAAACATGTTGACTGTCATCATGTTCACACACAGAGCCCACATGAAGCTCAGCACCGGCATCTGGAAACACACAACATGGCACTTCCTCTTTACATTCACTCTGTCACAGCTTTTATTCATCAGACATCAAATGATAAAGTATGCTGGTTTGAGCACAACAATATAGTGTATGTCTGTATGATATTGCAACCCTGGATATTGAGGAGTGCTTTCAAAGTGTGGAGCATCTCCACTTGGGGGCGTTAAAGAGTCTGCAGAAGCAAAATTTAAACCTGTTGGTAAAGATTATTAGTATCAGTGAGTACAGAAGTAATTTCAGTGTAAAAGTAACAGAAACATTTCATGATATTAAAATCTCTGTTTCCATGCTGTTTCTCTATGTTGGTAAAAGTAGCTAGAACTGAATAGTGAACTCATTTGAGAGTTTTTGTAATTCTAATTCAGCTTCATTTCAGAGTATTTGTGGTGAATCAAAGATGATTTGTTAAGAACTGCAAGGAAAAAGATTAGATGATTCTAAATTTGTAGAAACTATTTTATGGGTGGTTATTTCAAGTCCTATGTTATTTTCACCATATAAATTCAGTTCAACAATCTGATGCCGTGAACAGGAGCAGTGGTTCCCAACCTGTGGTCCAGGACCCCTCTAGATTACCGGGGCATCGCAGTTATGTCTGTTCTGAGGTTTGGAATTAGATCAACTGGTTAAGGGTTAAAGGATGGAAGCCACTCATCTGTAATCTTATTTTCATGAAAATTACTGATAGTTTAAGCCATAGTCACAGCTCAGAACATCACTTCCTCTTTATAACTTTTGAATAAAATCAAATCTGCACTGAACTTGATGTAAATATATTTTCAATTCAAATTACAGTATGATAAAGTTTAGATGCATTTGGTTATGTAAACTAAAATTAAATAAAACCCTAAATGAATCCAGACCATGCCACATACCTGGTTGGTGTTTGATGTGTGATGTGTATAAATGACAGAAACAAAATTTTTAAAAAAGGAACAACATTCCTCAACAAAACCTTTCACTGATCACACAAATGTTAAAACAGTTTTTTCACTTCTTCAGTGTAATATTCCCTACAATCGTAAAAGAACATGAAGAATCATAAAATTAAATTTTTTTGTCTGAGTCAATAAAAACAACTTTCTACGTTTGGATGTCAAGAAGTGAAATGGAAAAACACGGAGTCTTACCAAACACGCTCACAGTCCTGTGATTCGTCTTCTAATGCAGTTTCATGCGTCAACCCAAGACTTCCCTTTTCTCAAGTGTTGTTTCTTCACGCTTTCTATCTAAAATCTAAAAAGGTCACACAAAGTGCAAAACAACCGATCGCTCTGACAAGCAGCAGATCTTCTGAATTCACCACAAGAACTGAACAGAACAGGATGTACTTATCTTTTAATCATCAGTGTTTGAGCACAAAAGAAAATCCCAACTAGTTTCATCACACTGATGACTTAAGTGTAAAGACAAGTTCCTCCTTTCTATTCATGCTGTTGCACGGTATTTCACAGAACAAGTTCAATTATAGCTTTGCAGAGAATTTTCCTTCCTGTTGACCACTTCAGAACTAAAATCATGGACATCAGGTCCAGCCTTTTACCTCAACAAGTATTATCAGTGAACACAGCTGAACCGTTGTCCATGCCTGAGGAAACACTGGACAGTTTTGACCTGGTTGATGCGAGGACTCTTGGTCGAGTTCTCTCCCAAGTAAAATCAACAACCTGCCTTTTAGATCCCATCCCCACACCACTTTTTAAATCACTTTATGGATTCCTTGAGGAACAGATTTTAAATATCATGAATTGCTCTCTTCAGATGGGTGTCTTCCCCACTGCCTTTAAAACGGCGGTGGTGAAGCCCCTTCTGAAGAAGAGCAATTTAGACCCCAATGTTTTTAATAATTACAGATTAGTATCCATCTTACCGTTTTTAAGTAAAGTTTTAGAAAGACTGGTTTTTAACCAAGTCAATGACTTTTTAATGATTAATAACATTTTAGAAAGACATCAGTCTGGTTTTAGAGTGAGCCACAGTACGGAGACGGCCCTTTTAAAGATTTTAAATGATATCAGGTGGAATTTAGATAGTAAAAAGCTCACAGTGTTGGTTCTACTGGACCTGAGTGCTGCATTTGATACAGTAGACCACCACATTTTAATAAATAGATTGAGTCACCTGGTGGGCCTCTCTGGTACTGTTCTTAAAGTTAGGGTAGACAATGTTGTCCAAAAGCATTTTTTGTCATACTGAGTGAAATGCTCCTTGCTCCCTGGGAGAAGTCAATACATTATGTGGACGGAAAAAGGTGCAGAAAAAAATCTGACCACTGTAGCGGCCAAAGGACAGTAAAAACGTCGACCAATCGTATCGCACGGACCGCTCTTCAGGAACCAATCAAATCCCTTCGCCGTTCTGCCAGGCCCCTGCGCGTACATTTCAATGGCGTACACTGGCCCTGGTTCAGAGTGCGCGCGCGGTGCCAAGGCGCTCGCGGCTCACGTGAAAAATAGAAGGAAGCGGAGCGGGTGTGCTGCTCTCCTATGTGCATTGTGTGCGGGCAGTCAGAAAGGTTAATAACATTGGAGGCGATCACAAACTCCCTGCGCGTGGCGCTTCCGCGCGCGCGTGCGCGACACTTCCGCGTCCAGTGCGTTCGCTCCCAACGGGAGCTCCTCCAATGGGGTGGGAGCTGGGCGGAGCCTTGGGGAGATGCTACATTTGTGCTACATGCTAGTTTTCCAAGATCGTCGACCCTAGCTTTAACTGGTTCAGTTCTTATCTCACAGATCGATGTTTTTATGTAAGTTTGGATACTTGTTCCTCAGGAACCGATTAAATTAGGTGTGGGGTTCCCCAAGGTTCAATTTTAGGCCCCATGCTTTTTAATCTCTACATGCTTCCACTTGGGGACGTCATCAGGAGACACGGCATCAGTTTCCATAGTTACGCTGACGATACTCAGCTGTGCATCGCCGTGTCTCCCGATGACTCAGGGCCAATAGAAACCCTTTTTAACTGTATTTCAGACATCAAGTCATGGATGGCAGTGAATTTCCTACAGCTCAACCAGGACAAGACTGAGGTTTTAGTTATTGGTCCCGAAGGTCAGAGAGAGAAAATCTTACCCAAATTATTAGATTTTAAACCAGCACAATCAGTTAAGAACCTGGGCGTGATTTTTGACTCTGAGCTAAATTTTATTCCACACATAAAAAACATAACTAAGATTGGATTTTATCATCTTAAGAATATAGCCAGAGTCCGCCCGTTTCTCTCTCAGGCAAGTACAGAGGTGCTAATGCATGCTTTTATCCCCTGTAGATTAGACTAGCGTAATGCCTTGCTCTCTGGTCTTCCCAAAACAAATATTTCAAGCCTCCAGTTATTACAAAACTCAGCCGCTCGCGTGCTGACGAGGACCAGGGGGCGGGCCCACATTACACCGGTTTTACAGTCGCTGCATTGGCTCCCTGTCCGCTTCAGGATCGATTTTAAAGTCCTCTTATTAGTTTTAAAATGTCTTAATGGCCTTGCGCCTTCTTATTTAACTGATCTGTTTTTACCGTATCAACCCTCGCGGGCCCTGAGGTTCCTCTGGCAGTGCCTTATTGTGTGTTCCCAAAGCCAGAACCAAGACGCATGGAGAGGCGGCCTTCAGCCATTACGGCCCCCACCTGTGGAACAGCCTGCCGGAGAACCTCAGGACCGCAGAGACTGTTGATATTTTCAAAGGGAGGTTAAAAACACACCGTTTTAATCTGGCTTTTAATGAACCTTTTATAGTTCTTATCTCCATCATTTTTATTTTTTATTATCATTTTTATTTTAATCTATTTATCCTATTTATTCGTTCTATTTTTATTATGTACTTCTGACTTATTTTAATTTTTTACTTTATAATCTTATCTTACTTTGAACTTTGTATTATGTCTTTTTATGTCTTTAGCTGTTTTAACTCCAGTGTTTCCTTCAGGGGGGTCCTCCACACCGGGAGTTGGTGCTGGTCCTCTGCTGGGGTCACTGCGCTCGAGTCCTCTGGTCCTGGCTGGCCTGGGGGTCTCCACACTTCAGTGTGTGGGTTCCCCTTGGTCTGGCGGGGTCGGGGATCGAGCGCTGGGGCCCCAATATTGATGACCTTCACCTTCTCCTGGTGTGAACGGCCCCACTGGTAGTGTTTTCCCATGATGCTTGGTGCCATGCCATGTCTCCTCTGCTGTGTGCAAATAATTCAGAGTGTGTGTGTGTGTGTGTGTGTGTGTGTGTGTGTGTGTGTGTGTGTGTGTGTGTGTGTGTGTGTGTGTGTGTGTGTTGTATATTTATTGATGGTGTGGTTTTTATTCTTTTGTTTTTATGACTGTTTTTACTGTTCAGCACTTTGCGTTGTTTTTATAAATATGAAAAAGTGCTCTACAAATAAAGTTTGATTTGATTTGATTTGTCTGTCAGTACCTCATCAAAGGGATTAATAAAGACCTACCTATCCATTTTTCTCTCTCTCTCTCTCTCTCTCTCTCTCTTTATCTAGGTTTTAAAAAACACTTTTTGACAGATAAAATGCACCCTTTTTTCTCCATATGTAGAACAATCCCCAGCTCCCTCAGCCACATTTTGAATGTCGGAGCTCTTGCAGATTTCCAGGACCATTAAATTAGCTTTCACTACAACAGTGTTGAAAGGGAAATCTCTCTCATCTCACAATCACACCATCCAGGTTCCATGGATGAGATTTGGTGAAAAACTGAAACAAGGAGACTCAGAGTGATTGCAGCTTCTGACATTCCAAGAATAGGAGAGATAGTGTTAATTCTTCACTTAAACATTTAAGACATTGGAATGATACTTCAAAAATGTTCTGCAATTTAGAGGGGAGAATCATGCAGCCTGTGCTGAACAGGTGGCTGAACAATCATGATTTTTTTTAATATAATCTTCTCATATGTGGTTTGATTTGATTAAAACTATCCAGTTTGCATTCACTTTTTGGAACATAATTTCACACAAAATGTCTCAAATGAAGTAAACAGAAAAAATGGAACGCTGGAGAGCCTGTTGAAACTCCTGAAAGAGGCCAAGAGACCCTCTCTAACGATAGTCCTGTCACAGGTGCAGGTTGGAAGGACCCATGAGCAGGCAGCCAAGTGGAGTTCAAACTCATTTATTTTCAGGAACAGAAATTCAGGAATACAGGAACGCAGGAAACAGGAACACTGAGCTGAGCCGACATGCAGACAGACCCACAAGGAGCCGACAAGACACACCAGGGGAGCAGGACTTGAATAGGGGCAGACACAGGTGTGGCACATTAGGTGGTAACGAGGCAGTTGGCTTGGCAGGAGAACTTGAGGGCAGACAAACACCAAACAGGACCTGAGCGCCCCCACATGGCCGCTGGGACACAGGTCATGACAATTCCTCAACATTTCTCTCCAGTTTGAGAAAACTGCATCATCCAGTGCAGGTTTGGATGCATGGCTCCAGCAGAAACGATAAACTTTAGTGCTCTCAGGGTTGTTATTACCTGCTTCCATGTCTTCCAGGAGTTTGAAATTATTGGGTTATTGCCATAAAAGTGCTTCTAGTCTTTATTGGGCTACAAATGAGCACTGGAAGAGAGGTACAATGACAGGAGAGGTGTCATCTCCTCCAGGTTATTGCCTGATAAACACCCCACCCAAAAAGAAAGAAATACTGTGTGGACCAATAACAGGGCTTAAAATGAGGTTGTGCAAATCTCACTCAGCCCAGTTTTTAATTAGATGCTACTTTGATATCCTCGGTGTTTCACCAGACCAATAGAAGACGATATAAGTAAATCCAACTTTCTCCAGTGGCTTTGAAGGATGCATGCTGGGATAGACTGAAACATGTAAGAACCTTGGTAAGACCAACATTTTGATGATTTTTGATTCGTGCTATTTTTGAGATAGGAAAGGTTTTCCAGAATTATATGTTACTCTCCAACTGATCTATTTTCTCATCCCAGTTTTGACTTAGTAAGTGATTAAACTTCCTTGTGACTGTAACACCTCCAGTTGTACATTTTTCTGGTGTGATTCTAAATGGAGTTTTAAATGAATATCATGTCGACTACACTTGACAATTGCATCAGTTCACTTTTCCCCCAATTTATCTTGAATCCAGAAAACGAGTCAAACTTATTTATTAAATGCAGTCATGGAGATATCAAGGTTTTGAGATCTGAAAAAAACAATATAACATCGTCAGCATAGGCCAAGATCTTATGTTGAACACCTGTGTGTGATATAGGGTGTATTTCTTGATAACAGGTTTTAGCAATGGTGTGTGTGTGTGTGTGTGTGTGTGTGTGTGTGTGTGTGTGTGTGTGTGTGTGTGCAATTGCTAAAACCTGTGAGAAAGCCGTCAATACGCTGTTTCAAATGAACTGGTTTCCTTTCTAACTGGTGACTGACTTCCTTTAGCACTTCCTACTGCTGCTGCTGCTAGGAGCAGCGGATGTTGAAATCAGACTTATTAAAGGTCGGACGCGGCTTTTTGTCTGGTTTTTAACATCTATCAGCAACAAGGGACGTGAAAGAAACCCAGTCGCCAGTTAATAGGGAAACCAGTTCTTCCAAAACAGCGGCCACTCTCCGGTTTCTGGACACTTCTCCTCAGCTAGTTAGCTGCTGCGTTCAGGTAAATAAATAAATAAATAGTCTACACTTATATTTATTTATTTTCAGGTGACTGGAGCGAGCTGCGGAAAACTGAAACTCCGTCATTCACATGAAGGCAACGGTGACAGCTTGACTCAGGAGACACGAGAAGGAAGCGTGGACTATTTGCACAAAAGAACGGCTCTCAGACAGCAGTGATCTGGCTCTCATCATTCACTTAAAAGAACGCGTTCAAACGAACGGCTCGTTCAATGAACGCCACAGCACTTCAAGCGAGACCATTTCTCTTTTTTTCGCGATAAATGTGAGATTACTGCGGGAGTTATGCGCCCTTTTGGAAAATATGTGCCCCCTGCATAATCAGCGGCAAAAGGGTGATTTATGCGTGAATTCATGTGATCGCATAATCGCATTTGGGTCCTCAAATACAAATCTTGAAGGTCCACATTTGTTTTTCATATACAAGCATGGGTCCGGGCTTCAGCGCCCTGTGGGAGCCGGGGGGGGCGATACCGAGGGATGCCGGGCAGTGCGGTGCAACAGAGCGCGGTGCAACAGAGCGCGCTGCATAGCGGCGATTACACCACGCGCAGAGCAGGGTGGCACAGAACGGTGCTCACACGGAACACGGAGCGTTTAAAGAAAGATTTTTTTTCTTTTTTTTTTTTCCATACATTTGCCCTGGGTCCACAGCGAGTTGTGCCGACCGGACCACGGTCCGCTAACCCGGGTCTATACTGAGGTCACTTCAGATGAAGTTGAAACAGCAATAACCCAGTTCTCAATTAATGAGGCCTCTGGTCCTGATGGTTTGGGGCAGAATTTCATAAGGCACCTTTCATCACTCTGGGGAAGTTTGCTGTTACTTAGGGCCCGGTCACACCGCCCGAACTTTGCCGGAGCGTTCCTTGAACGGTAGGGAGGGGGGCCGAACGCTCGTCACCGCGCACAAAATGGGAAAAAAAATCGATAACACAGGCGTTGGCTTAGCGGTGCACCGCTGAAGCCAGCGTTGCTTTAGCGTTGGTTTTGCGGTATACCGCAAAACCATGTCCATGTCGCATGATGAACTTCAACTATCCACTACTATCAAAAATCGATCAGAACTTGTATCAAAACGGTCCGTCTGTAGTCTGTAGTCACAGAATGGGATTGGGATTTGGTTGATATTTTTGGACGTCCGTCTGATTGTCTGATGTCAGAGCGAGCTCCCTGTTCAGATGCGCGCATATGAACCAAAACAAATCAATCACAGAAAAAAAGCAACGTGAAGTGCGTCTTCTTTATCTTTTGGAGGTATAAATGCTTTGTAATATTATGTGTGTCATTGTTAGGACCTTATTTGCTTCAGAAACCTTATTTGCTTCAGAAAAACATACAAGACACATATTTAGGAAAACTCAAAGAATTAGAGGACAGGGGAATTATTTTAACAGATTTATTTGAATTATAAAAACCCAAACGGTCTGTCAGACCGTCTTGGCTGTTCTGGTGTTAAAGGTGCTGTAGGCAGGATTACCTAAGCAAGATGGCGATTTGAAACCCAGCACAGCCAATCCGGTCCTGTTTTCTCGGACATAACGCCCCTATGCAAGTTAAGCCCCTCCCACAAGAACGTGCAACGAATGCCCCTCAATCAATCACGGTTAGAGCCTCATGGGCTCTTCTGATTGGTCAAAGATACCTGGAGCTGTCGAGATTCCTTTACAGCTCAAAACACGCCCTCGCAATAGTGCAATTATGCTACACTCCTAAAGGATTATCAGTGGATACTCTAACATTTCATCCAAAGAAAACACAGAAAAATTAGCATTGACTAGCAAAATCCTGCCTACAGCACCTTTAACAACTGTGAAAAATACTGTATTACTTCAACCTTTTTCATTTATTATTCCATTCCACCGTTCCACCAACCCCATGTCCGCTCGTAAAATGCTTACCACCGCTCCACCGACGTTTGTGCAACGTTTAATCGCCGCCCGGGCAATGCAGCGAAGCAGCGGTGGTCCAGCGTTGAAGACTGCGTTGGCCTGGCGGACCCCAGCATCCACGAACTTGCGTCTGGCGGTGCCAAACTTGGACTGGGCGTTGGTGGAGCGGGGGTGAACGTTGCCGGGGCGGAAAATTCAACGCTCCTCACCGCTCGGAATATTTTGTGCAGCTCAAATCTGTCGGAGCGGTAGAAGGGCCCCTCCGGTAACACCAGCTGTGGCCGAGCCAATACGGCATTGCTTTAACGGAGGCCAACTTCTGTTAAACGGTGGTGAGCAGTTACGAGCAGTGATGGATTTTTTTCACTGCTCCAGGGACGCTCCAGCAAAGTTCGGGCGGTGTGACCGGGGCTTAAAACACACAACATGGCACTTCCTCACCACATTCACTTCTGTCACAGCTTTATTTTAAGATAAGCATTTTAAAGGGCGGAAGAGATCACACTTAAAATAACTTCTTGTGGTTCAGAATGGAGACTCAGCAGCAGAAACATGAAGTGAAAAAATATCAGGAAATAATGTCAAATAAATTTGTCTCATTTTACTTGAGCCTGGCGCAAATTAATTTAAAAAACAAGAAGTTCCTTTGTTTTTAAAAATACATTTCTGTCAGATGTACAAATAATTATCTGAAATTATAAAATCGCAGAAACCGTGCATCATTTTCTCCATTAATTTACAATCAGAATCATGTTTATTGCCTGGTAGCCCATACTTGGAATTAGTTTAGGTGGAAGGTGCAGAGATAAAATAAAATTACATATTTAAAGGGCAGAAGTATAAAATATATGTGAGGCTATAGACCTCTTTTACTGTGTTTTTAAATTTGTTTTATTTTCATGCTTTTTGCTGTGATTTTATTGGTTGCTGTGGACATTTTAATTGAGTGAGGCCATTCCCACTACCTGCAGTCTTCAGAGGTGAACATGAGCACAGCTGAAACTGATCTCACTAATCAGGGCTGCAGTGTGAGAGCGAGGGAGGAAGGATTTAATGAGCAGCACGGGGGAGCACAGCAGAGGAGACGAGGCCAGTTCACGATACACAGGAGTAGCGAGGCAGTGGAGCGGGACGACACAGAGAGGGCCACCGACACGACCCAACGGAGGCCGCCAGCAGCCCGCACGCAGCTCCAACAGCGGCAGGGTCTGATCCCTGCCTTGCCTGTGAGTAGCCGCTGTTGAGAGTGGGGTGCTACAGGGGCGGTGCAGTCTCGGCTGTGGCGGATCGATAGCCGTGGGCTCTTTTCTGGCCGTGTTGAGTGTGCCTGCAGGGGTCGCTGTCGGTGCGACCGGACCGGCGGAGGTCCACACGAGGTCTAACCAACGCGGCGATCAGAAGACTTGGAGCGGGTTCCTCAGGAACCGACGACAGCTGTGGTTGTTTTATTTTTATTTCTTTTGGAAGGACTAATCCTATTTTTAATTGAATTTTATTTGTAATTTTTTTTTTCTTGGAATAAATACACTGCAAATTCTTAAACTTTGTTGTTGCACTGCTCACCCCTGGGTCAGAGCCTTGGTTAAATGGGTCCTAGTCCCTCCACTAGGTGGCGTTGTCAAACAACTTTAAATTAACTCATTTGTAACCCCCTCAGCCACATATAAATAAAGGCAGCGCAGACTAAAACAGCTAACCAGAAGTGGGTCATGGACTAGGACCTGAAGACGCCTCCTTTAAGTGTAGCAATTGTGTTCAATTTACATAAAGATATGAGCAAAACAGTCAAATAGAAATGAAATATGAATAAAAGTTGATGGGTCAAATAAGTCAGTCAAAACAATATATTAGGATCAACATCAAATTGACCTGAAAATCCTACAACAGATGAAAGGGACATTACTTTGAAGTCTTTTAAAAAGTGAGATCTTGAGTCTGCTTCTAAAACATGAACATTCTCTGCAGCATCAGGTTCCTCAGCAGGTTGTAAAGCTGCAAATCAGCCTCACAGCAGGTTCTTGTTGCAATGATGAAACAGACTCTGGTGGAGAACCTGATGGTTCTTGATGGTTCAAAACATAAAAGTAAATCTGTAGGATCAGAAGACACCAGACCAGGAAGAACTTTAAAGCTCTGGGCTTCAAATGGAGCCTTGAGGCGGAGCGGGAGCCACATTTGATTTTACGCGTGCACTGAACCAGGGTCAGTGCGCACGTACATGTACGCGCAGGTATCCATTGATAATCCTTTAGCAGTGTAGCATAATTGCACTACCGCGAGGGCGCAGCATTTCCATCTGTCTCTGTTCTGAGCTGAAAAGGAATCTCGACCGCTCCCGGTATCTTTGACCAATCAGAAGAGCCCTTGAGGCTCTAACCGTGATTGGTCGAGGGGCGTTCGTCACACGTTCTTGTGGGAGGGGCTTAACTTGCGTAAGGTCATGATGTCAGAGAAAACAGGACAGGATTGGCTGTGCTGGGTTTCAAATTGCCATAGATAGGTCAAATCGCCATCTTGCTTAAGTAACCCTAAGCAAGATGGCAGAGATGCCAAATCCTGCCTACAGCACCTTTAATATAGAGGACTTTAGTTCAACTCATTACCGTCATTGGGACAATGGGCAATGATAAGGTTTAGATTCTTCATGTGAAACTTGAAAATGTTGAAAATATCAACAACAACAGAGCAGTGAAACCAGAGGCTGGTGAAGAATCCTCTCTGGACCGCTTCAAATCACGATCCAAAGCTGATATGGATAAATGTCCATGACAGTGGAGAACACCAAGAAACTCTCAGACCCTCAACTTCAAATGATTTACATATAAATATGTGTCAGCAGCTAAACCAGTGACCCCTGTGGAAGACAGAATAAGACACTGTTTCCACATCGTTCAGAGACAGAGAGCAGCTCTCTGCTCCTGCTGTGCTGAGACTCACAGCTGGTTGGATGTAAATGAAGAAGAGCAATTTCTCTCTCAGAATGTTGGAACTGTGTTCAAGCTTCAAATGTTGATATTTCAGTGGAGCACCGTGAATTTTCTGAACTCAACATGAATGTATTGGTGTTGCATTTTTCTTGGTTGATTAAGTTATTTCATTTAATTTAATGATGGTTTTTGTCATAATAAATACACAGACTGACCTTTCCTTAAGTGTCTCAACTTTTAAATGTCGGATGGTTCAAAATCCCACATTTGTCACTGTTTTTTGATGTGAAACTCTTTCCAGGTAAAATACATATTGTATTTAAGTTAAAAGATTCAGAATCAACTATTTTTTTGCATTCAATTGGTGCATTTGTGTGTTGACGCTCCCAGCAGTCCTTCAGAGCATGTTTGGGTCTGCCAAGTCTGTTGGGTTCAGGCTTGGCAGACTCTGTCAGCCAGAGCTCTGTCCAGCACCCCTCCCAGGGACTCCAAGAAGGCCGGGTACTCTGCACTGCTGTTCGACCCAGAAGCCGAGTCAACAGTGAGGCACCTGAGCCCGACCTGAAGGCGGAGGGACGCCACCCTCTGGTTCACTGGGGTGAACTCCTCCAACACATGGCGGCTGAGCTGTGGGGCTAAAAGCAAACCCACACCAGCCCGCCGCTTCTCTAAAAAACACACCTGATTTAAGACCTCTGTGATAAATTCCTCTAAAGATTTCTTCTGAAGTTTACCTTTACGTTTCACAAAGTCATAAAACACAGGAAGCTATAACATCTTAATCAGGTTGTTTGGAGGAAAGCTGAAAATGTGACTTTCCCACAAAGAGGAAGAGAGAAGTAGTAAGCTGTTAGGTAAAACATTAATACAGGAAGAAGTTCACCTCAGTGTATTTTCACAAATTCCATGATCGACTGCTCCTTCTATTTCTCTTCACTGTACTGTTTTGGTAAGAGAATGATTTACTGATCTTTAATTTAGCTCAGCTAGAAAATTAGAAATCAATTCACATTTACTTTCAAGATTATGTTTTGTGTCGTGTTGTGTTACATTATGATTTCTTACAGGTGACGAGTTTGAAGACAGTCATGTCTCTGAATATCATGATGAGGAACATTTTACTGAGTTTCCTCTTTGTTTCAAGTGAGTGTTCAGTTTTAATCCAATCCAGTCTGACAGACCAGTACAGACAGAAACATTCAGAAAAGACCAGCAACCAACACATGGCTTTTGAAGTTACTTTTATATGAAATGAATTTTCTTTTCTTTGAGATTTGTCACTATTTGGTGGTAATTCTGAGTTTGATTTTACAGGGACTTTGGCTTGTTCTGATGACGCAGAACTGTTCATCACTGCACCGGAAAAGTTGGAAGCCCTGAGTGGATCTTGTCTCCTAATCCCTTGTAATTTCAGGACTGCAGGAGAAACTCAGTTTGACAGCAGCAGAACCACTTTTGGAGTGTGGATTAAAAATGATAAGAATTTTGGCCCCCATCCAGAGAATGTGATTTTCAACAGTAGTCGGCAGGATAGCGGATACCCGATGGAGATCACTGGAGACCTGTCTAAAAAGAACTGCACCACACTGTTTCATCATCTAACGACAAGTTACTCACACAATTATTTCTTTAGAGTAGAGAACTGGCCATACAAGGCAACAGCTATTTGTGAACGTCTTCAAATCAACATTGAAGGTGAGTTTGTTTGTTTTTAACTATTATGTTCTTTGCACTTTCGCCTGATTAGTTTGTAATATGACATTAACAGAGAATTAACATTATAGTTGAATAAACAGAGCTGCAAATTCTTCTCTGCAGCTTATTTCTTTGGCTTTTTAGAAGTGACATTTAAAATTGATATATCTTCATAACTGTTGCTACAGTGCTGGTTTATCATTTAAGAACTGTTCATTGATTTATCTGAGAGATGATTGGTGGGGAGAAAAAATGAGAACTTCTTTGGAGAACTGAAGAGTTTCCGTCAAACTTTGTGATTTGAATATTTTAAAAGAAGAAAAAACAACTTCTTTGTTTTTAATGAAACAACTTGCGTTATTTTAAAGAAAAACACAGGGTCACCAGCATTCAACCAATGGAACCAGGAGGACACATATTTTCATTTCAGAAATGTTACTTGATAATTGCTGCTCAACACACAAGAATGCAGGACATCTTCAAACATATGTAGTTAGTCTGTGTAGCCAGCAGGTGGTGGTGTTTCTCATGTGACTACAGTTGAAATTAAGATAAAAAAAAAATAGAGCACGTCTTCCACGTCTCTTCTGTGAATTTCACCAGAAACCTGCACATGAAGGAAATACGCATTTCCGGTTACACAATATACCCTTTGTTATGAAACTGCAGATTCTCCTCCGAGGCCCACATTACAAGTCTCAGGTGATCAGAATGAGCTGAAGGAGAAGGAGTCTGTCACTATAACCTGCTCAGCTCCCACTCCCTGTCCACACCTCCCTCCTCGACTCACCTGGAGCCTCCAACAAGACGCTCACAGCCAAACAGAGGAAAACACAGATGGAACTTTAACCACTAAGATCCAGCAGACCATCACTCTGTCAGACCAACATGATGGATTCAAGCTCAGCTGCTCTGCTGTGTATCCTGTTGATGGAGGAGAACTTGTGAAAACAGCTGTGGCAGAGTTCACTCTCAGAGTTTCTTGTAAGTGATCCTGTCAGCACATCACAGTTCAGATGTTTCTGATCAATCAGGTGAACAAGAGTCACTTTTTCTCCCTCAGATGCTCCTAAAGACACGTCAGCCTCCATCAGTCCATCAGGTTTGGTGTCTGCAGGGAGCTGGGTGAACCTGACCTGCTCCAGCAGAGCCAGACCTGCTGTCAGCTACACCTGGTTCAAGATCAGTGATCATGGAGCAGTCAGAGTGTCTGAAGGAGACTTTTACAGCTTTAATGTGACGGAAGGAGGAGCTTATTACTGTGTGGCTGCAAATGATCTGGGACGTCAGACTTCAGAGCAGATTCATCTTTTGAGAGAAGCAGGTAATGAGAGCTGTTTTCTTCACTGAGTGCTCCATCTGTGGGAGTAAATTGTTAATTGGTGTGGCTGGACAGTAACTAATGTCTTGTGATTCAGTTAATAATAATAATAATGCATTGGTTTTATATAGTGCTTTTCAGGACACTCAAAGACGCTTTACATTGTATTATTCATTCACACCATACTGGGTGGTGGTAAGCTACTGCTGTAGCCACAGCTGCCCTGGGGCAGACTGACGGAAGCGAGGCTGCCAATCTGCGCCATCGGCCCCTCCGACCACCACCAACCATTCACTCTCACAACTTTCATACTAGGCAAGGTCCAGTTGATGGAAACATTTAAATCTAATTCCAGTCACAGCTACAAAGGGCAGGATTAACATATCAAAATATTTTAGGATGACTTCTCTTACCTATATTTAAGTTATTTTCACATTTTTTGTTGATTAAATTAGTTGATGGAGACAAATTTAGGATTTTTTTTTTCTATAGGAAGCTGTAACGTATTACACCTGTATTCATCATCTCTGGATGAACAGTAACTGTTGCACCATGTACACCTGGACTCCATCAGACTCAACCTTTTTCCATCTTTTACGCCACACAAGACCAAAAAATAAAACTGATTGAAATTCAGAGACATTGAAGTTTTTTTTGAGCTGTCAGTTTGCAGAGATGTAGGATGTGATGTTTGTCTGCAAAAGACCTGTATATATATATATATATATATATATATATATATATATATATATATATATATATATATATATACATATATATATTAAAAAAAAAAAAAAACAATGAACGCGGCATCACAGTTTACTAGTGGTTTGGTCTGTCTTCACACAGTGAGAAGAACAGTGATTACTTTCCGGCCGGGAATTCCTATGTTGAGTTTGCATGTTCTTTCTGTGTCTATTGGCTTTTTTTTTCTGGCTTCTTCACTCATTCAGACATTCTCAAATAGCTAAATAGTTAAATGGTGATTGTACAAATATTTAGTTGTTCATGTGGACCTTGTGACAAACAAGGAATCTGTTTCAACTCCTCTAATCGGTTTAATTCAAACCAAGAGAGGTCACATAACTGATCCTGTCTGCACATCGGAGGTCAGACGGTTTAATGAATAAACTCAATATGAGGCATCTTTTCAGTTTTCATCCATTCATAAAATATGACCAAAAGAGAGAAAGAACACCTTCAGATCTGAAAAAAAGAAGAAACTCTTGTCAAAACTTTGTGTCAGTGCATGGTGAATATCTGGTTAAGAATTCCAAAATAAAAGCTGCTTCACCTTTTTTACATGCTTCTTCACAGAAACATGAAGCAGCAGCAGCAGATCTCAAAGTGTCAAAGCAGAACTGAACTAATTAGATCTCCAGTTTGTTTGTTCTGCTTTCAGTTTAAAGCACTTTGTTGATTTTGGTATCGTGTAAAACACCTTCTTAGAAGTAAAAAAACTTAATTCAAAGTTTGGACACTTTGTAGAAGTCTCTGCAATGACGGTTCGAATGATTCAATAGAATTATCAAAAATTTAAATAGTCTTTGTTGCACTTTTCAGTTTGGTTAACCTCTGTGATGAAGGATGAAGATTTACAACTGAAAACAGAATCAGTAGAAGCAGTGAGATTACAAATGTTCCTCCAGTGGAGACAATCATTGTTGGATCCTTTAGAGACAGAAAACTGTAAGATAACTTGTGTCTCTGCAGACGATCAGAGGTTTGGACTCGGAGTCCTCGTTATTCTGAAGATCGTGGGAATCATAGCTCTCTGCAGTTCAGTCGTCATCGTTGAGTGGTGAGAAAACTGCTTCATAAGCAAAATTTTTCTTTAATAAATGTTACTTTTCAAAATGTTCACATGTTGTTTTTCTAATCCAGCTGGCTCAGAATGAGATTTCGCGACAAACCGGTGAAGGTAAGCAAACAATGTTTTAATGTGAAAACACTCAACTGTTGAAAAAGAAACTCCCAATTTGAAATAAGCTGCTTTTATTTCATGTCAGTCATACACAGATCCTGTGATTTTTTTTTCTTTTATTTTGTATGCAGTTTGTACATGAACCTGCATATTATTCAGGAGGAAAACACTTTGGATCAAATGTGATTATGATCACAAAAAGAAACTATTTCCATTTACTGAAATTGCACTTCAGTGTCTTATTGCTTTATTGCAAGACTCTGTAGTGTGTGTGAGTCATATTTCCAGCAGAGCAGAGGGAAGATCAGTGCAGCTGTTCAACCTGACAGCAGAGCTCTGAAGGCTCTCTGTGTTGCTTCATTTCCACACAGGACTCACAAGAAGCAGACTATGTCAACACAGTGGAGGAGAGTCGAGCCTCTTGAGGAGAAGAAGAAGATGTTAAATCCATCATCAGTGATGTGATTTATTCTTTCGAATTATGTCGAACGACATGTTTGTCATTCACGTAGTGAAATCTGTTGTTTGGTGGATCACAGAGTTTTTCAGTGTTGTAGAGATGAACTGGTTCTGATCAGTAGAGGATAAACAGACACGTGATTCACAGCTTGATATTTTCTTTGTGCATTTAAATTACTTTAATCTGCATTTCTTAATTGATGTTGTTCAAGTTTATGTTGATTTCATGAGTAAAATGTATCTTCACTGTATTCTTGTTTGTTCTTGTTGTAGTTGTTTGAATGTTTTATCAACAGAAGTGTTTTCCTTTTGATTAAAACTGGATTCATGGAATTTTTGCTGTTATCAAATCATAAAACATTAAAGCTCGTGTCCGGAGTTTCCGTTCGTTTCCAACGTATGTATCATTTTTCAACAGAGCTTAAATGTGTCAGTCTGGTTCATACTACAATATAATATTAGCATAAAGTAATATAAAAATTTATTTATGAGCCCCGCCTTCATCTCATAGACCCCCATGTTATCCGAAAAAGCGCCGGTCAGCTTCAGCCAATAGATTTCGAGCTTCCGCATTCTCGTGTTGTCAATCAAAGTGTGCACACAGCCAGAGAGCACGGCCACTCGCCCAGGCCGAGGTGAGTTAGCTACGCAGCAGCCGGCCCGCTTACCTCGGATATAGCCACTGTCTGCTAACATCCACCGTAAACCGCTAAACATGTGGGATGCTGTAGGACTCGGAGGCTCTCATTTTCCCGTTCTCAATTAATGAGGCCTCTGGTCCTGACGGTTTGGGGCAGAATTTCATAAGGCACCTTTCATCCTTCAAATGTTTCATCACTCTAGGGAAGTTTGCTGTTACTCAGGGCCGTTTCAAGGAATTTGGGGGCCCCAGGCAAGATGGACATTGAGCTTCCCCCCCCACCCAAAAAAAAACATTTAAAAAATAGGGTTACGGTTTCAGTTCACTCACACTTTATAACAAAAACAACTTCAAGAGCCTAACGTTTGCACCACCATCATAACAACAATAACAACAATCAACTGTAACCATAAAATTCCAATAAGTACAGTAGTTTTGAAACTAAATACAAAATTTTTTGGTTCACAAAAAGTGCAAATCTCTACATTTGGAATAAAACACTGCTAAGGACACATTATTCAAAAACAGCGTGTGAAGAGTGCAGGTAAAAAATAAAATTACACACACATACTACAGTAAGGTTAAGATTTCAACCAAGCCTATAACAGAGAGTTATTGCAATGTCATGTCACTGAATGCAATAAACAGAGATTCTAGAACAGATCTGCATCTTTCTTATGCTGTTAATAAATACATGTAGCCATACTCAACTCATTCGAAAAATAGTTGCACATTCTACAAACTGTTGTAGTTCGTTTAGCATTCCGTCACACAGGTAGCTAACATAAACATTGGACAAAGTTACCTGCAGCAACTTATTACCCCAAGCCCCCCTACTAATGTGATTTATCACTTACCGCTATCTTGTTTTTTTTTATCTTCCTCCTCTTTTCTCTTTTCTTTTCTGGCTGCCAAATGGATAGATTCGCTTCATCCTTGGATTTGTTTTATATTATGCCGGCTACAGGGCTCATGAAACCGGCTGGCTGCTGCGTTCTGTCAGCTACTACTGAGAGGGGCCCCCTGAGGGGGGATCCCGACTTCCGATAACAGTGTCATTGCACCTTGGCTGCCAAGGGGCGCTCACACGGTTTGTCGTTGCATTTTATTCATAACAGTCGTTGTCTTGGGGCCCCAGGCCAGCAGGGGGCCCCAGGCAATTGCCTGGTTTGCCTGCCTTATAGCTACGGCTCTGGCTGTTACCTTAGGGCCCGGTCACACCGCCCGAACTTTGCCGGAGCGTTCCTTGAACGGTAGGGAGGAGGGCCGAATGCTCGTCACCGCGCACAAAATTGGAAAAAAAATCGATAACACGGGCGTTGGCTTAGCGGTGCACCGCTGAAGCCAGCGTTGCTTTAGCGTTGGTTTTGCGGTAGCGAGCGTTGGTATAGCGGCGTTCTGTGACTACGGAGCAGAACGGACCGTTTTGATACAAGTTCTGATCGATTTTTGATAGAAGTGGATAGTTGAAGTTCATCATGCGACATGGACAAAAGAAGAGGAAGGCTGTAGAAGGAAAGGCAGCAGCCTCCAAGAAGATCATTCATTACTGAGCAGGCAGCTGAAGCAATGGAGTCAGGTAAATAGATGTGGCCCACTGGTTGTGTCAAGAAATATTCTTACACCCCCTCCAAAGGCTGCAACGGTCAGCCAGACCATCATACATTTTTTAGTGTTTTTGCGCAGGAGCACACCAGCAGGTTGGTTTTCTGTAATCTAATATATTAGAAATTAACATAAATAAACAAAATATTAAGTCAAGAGGATCAGCAAACCTTTTAATGCCTCATGTCTGCTGTATTAATGCCTCAAATCAGGTTTTAAAATGTGACTTTTTACGGTGCGCATTTGCGCAGCGTCACCTCTCACTCACACTCCGCACACTCGTTTCCTTGATAAACACGCACACACACACCAACACACACAAAACAGTTGTGTTATTAACCGTCAATAATAATCAAGAACACATTAAAATTAGTAAAATAAGTCTATCCGGCTGCGCACCAGGATGGATTTTTTTGGGGGGGGGGTTTGGTTGATATTTTTGGACGTCTGTCTGATTGTCTGCTGTCAGAGCTAGCTCCCTGTTCAGATGCGCGCATATGAACCAAAACAAATCAATCACAGAAAAAAAGCAACGCGAAGTGCGTCTTCTTTATCTTTTGGAGGTATAAATGCTTTGTAATATTATGTGTGTTATTGTTAGGTCCTTATTTGCTTCAGAAAAACATACAAGACACATATTTAGGAAAACTCAAAGAATAAGAGGACTGGGGAATTATTTTAACAGATTTATTTGAATTATAAAAACCCAAACGGTCTGTTAGACCGTCTTGGATGTTCTGGTGTTAAAGATGCTGTAGGCAGGATTCCGCATCTCCGCCATCTTGCTTAGGTTTACCTAAGCAAGATGGCGATTTGACCCATCTAAGATGGCGATTTGAAACCCAGCACAGCCAATCCGGTCCTGTTTTCTCTCACATCACACCCTTACGCAAGTTAAGCCCCTCCCACAAGAACCCGCGACGAACGCCCCTCGACCAATCACAGTTAGAGCCTCATGGGCTCTTCTGATTGGTCAAAGATACCTGGAGCTGTCGAGATTCCTTTTCAGCTCAAAACACGCCCTCGCGGTAGTGCAATTATGCTACGCTCCTAAAGGATTATCAGTGGATACTCTAACATTTCATCCAAAGAAAACACAGAAAAATTAGCATTGACTAGCAAAATCCTGCCTACAGCACCTTTAACAACTGTGAAAAAAATACTGTATTACTTCAACCTTTTTCATTTATTATTCCATTCCACCGTTCCACCAACCCCATGTCCGCTCATAAAATGCTTACCACCGCTCCACCGACGTTTGTGCAACGTTTAATCGCCGCCCGGGCAACGCAGCGAAGCAGCGGTGGTCCAGCGTTGAAGACTGCGTTGGCCTGGCGGACCCGAGCGTCCACCAACTTGCGTCTGGCGGTGCCAAACTTGGACTGGGCGTTGGTGGAGCGGGGGTGAACGTTGCCGGGGCGGAAAATTCAACGCTCCTCACTGCTCGGAATATTTTGTGCAGCTCAAAACTTTCGGAGCGGTAGAAGGGCCCCTCCGGTAACACCAGCTGTGGCCGAGCGTATACGGCGTTGCTTTAACGGAGGCCAACTTCTGTTAAACGGTGGTGAGCGGTTACGAGCGGCGATGGATTTTTTTCACTGCTCCAGGGACGCTCCAGCAAAGTTCGGGCGGTGTGACCGGGGCTTAAAACACACAACATGGCACTTCCTCACCACATTCACTTCTGTCACAGCTTTATTTTAAGATAAGCATTTCAAAGGGCGGAAGAGATCACACTTAAAATAACTTCTTGTGGTTCAGAATGGAGACTCAGCAGCAGAAAAATGAAGTGAAAAAATATCAGGAAATAATATGTCAAAATAAATTTGTCTCATTTTACTTGAGCCTGGCGCAAATTAATTTAAAAAACAAGAAGTTCCTTTGTTTTTCAAAATATATTTCTGTCAGATGTACAAATAATTATCTGAAATTATAAAATCGCAGAAACCGTGCATCATTTTCTCCATTAATTTACAATCAGAATCATGTTTATTGCCTGGTAGCCCATACTTGGAATTAGTTTAGGTGGAAGGTGCAGAGATAAAATAAAATTACATATTTAAAGGGCAGAAGTATAAAATATATGTGGGGCTATGGACCTCTTTTACTGTGTTTTTATATTTGTTTTATTTTCATGCTTTTTGCTGTGATTTTATTGGTTGCCGTGGACATTTTAATTGAGTGAGGCCATTCCCACTACCTGCAGTCTTCAGAGGTGAACATGAGCACAGCTGAAGCTGATCTCACTAATCAGGGCTGCGGTGTGAGAGCGAGGGAGGAAGGATTTAATGAGCAGCACGGGGGAGCACAGCAGAGGAGACGAGGCCAGTCCACGATACACAGGTGTAGCGAGGCAGTGGAGCGGGACGACACAGAGAGGGCCACCGACACGACCCAACAGAGGCTGCCAGCACCCCGCAAGCAGCTCCAACAGCGGCAGGGTCTGATCCTTGCCTTGCCTGTGAGTAGCCGCTGTTGAGAGTGGGGTGCTACAGGGGCGGTGCAGTCTCGGATCGATAGCCGTGGGCTCTTTTCTGGCCGTGTTGCGTGTGCCTGTGTTACACCCCTGTGAAGGGGATAATAAAGTGAACACACAGACACGCTGTTTCCTCAGTCACATACCGTGTATTAATGAATTCCTCAAAATTATACATTGCCAGAAAAATAACATTGTACTGTTAACAGAAAATATCATTTATAAACACATGAAACACATTTTCCTATCAATCATCTATTATTCAAATGCTTAACATTGCACAGTAAAACTACAAATATGGCTCAGAAATAATGCTATTTACGTCACCATGCAGTCGAAAGGAACAACAATGAGTGTCACATCCACTTTCATTTAACTTTTCCTTCACTCCTAAAGTTACTACAGACATCAGTGTTTTACTCCACATGTCTTTCTTAACAAACAGAAAACACATATGATCTGACAAATGCATCATCATTATCATTTCTCACCTGTGAAGGGGATAATAAAGTAAACAGACACGCTGTTTCCTCAGTCACATCCCGTGTATTAATGGATGGACGGAAGCAGCGCGTTTCCCTCCACAGGGCTCAGGCATGAGCAATCAAAACCTGATCATAAACAATTCTCAAAGAAATAAGCTTGTAGGAGCAAAAACACTGCAGAAAACATTGTCAAGTAAGACCCAAATACATATTTCAAAACAATATCAGAAATTAATTGTTTAACACACAGATTAACCATCTTTGGCTCAACACTGGGTGTCTGCCTGGGAGACCAAAGCAATGGATAACAGATAATTTGATCAACTACTATGAATTTCACTTTAGATCTTTTTTAACCTTTCATGGATTGTTATTTTTAACCAAATACTTTCATGAATTAAAACATTCTGTCCCTTAGTATTTTAACATATTCACAGCATTTTAACAGAACTTATATGACATTACACAAATTCACATTTGTTTTTAACAGCATTTTAACATAACTTATAACACCATTACACACTCCCCGACAACATAAATGTCGTCCTCGACATTGAACGATTAAGACAGTTGTATAGCATACAGTCCAGATATACCAAAAATGATGTACAAAGACAATCAGCAGATTCAAAGTCCTTGAGTGTGTGCAATGTGATGTGTATAACAGTTCCAAGTTGCTTCAACAGTCCATCATGAGTGTGTATTAACACTTTGCTTTTCAAAAGTCCATGAGTGTATGAGTGTGTGTTTGTATTTACAAGCTGTTTTCCAAGAGTCCATGAAGAAAGTTCAAAAATGTGTGTAAGTATGAATGTGCACTCAGCTCCACAACAGTCCATATGAGTGTGAGTGTGTGTGTCAAAGAGTCCATGAAATGTGTGTGGTTACCTGTACAGGAGCACAGGTTGGTACGTGGGGAACTGAGCATAACTTGACCACATAGTCTCTGGTTGGTGGGCTCTGTAGTGTTGCATAGGGCCACAACTATACATGAATCTGGCTGGAAGTGCCATGTTGTAGCAAACTGGATTGCCAAACTCATTATCGGTGAAAACTTTTGGTGGTCTTCGTTCTCTTCTTGGTCGCTCTTGTATTTGGTCGTTGTCACTGTGATGTTCGCATGGTTGAGGTGACAGAGGCGGTGGCACAGGCTCGTTTTCAGGAATTTCCATTACATCTGGTGCCTCATCCCATGTCCAGAAACTCAATCCTGCCTTGATCCTCGATTAGCTGTGGCAGTTTATCCTGTTCCTCTTGCTGCTTGTCATGTGCTCCAGTGGGTTCAGAGTCTGTTGACTGGACAACATGTTCCTCTTCATTACATGCATTTGGTTGTGTATCCTGAGGTGGCACTTGAGGCAGGTAAAAAGGCCAGTCATCCTCGAGGTCCTCATCACTGTCATCCTCTTGCTGAGTATTGGTTGTCTCTTCAGTAGTCTGTTTTACATTTTCTTTGGTGATCTGGCAACTTTTAGGGGAACTTCCAAAGGCAGATGATCACACGGAAGCAAGAGATTGCGATGTAATATCCTGCTATCTCTCCCTTTTCCTTGTTCTGGTACAACTTCATAAATTGGAGCATCTTTGTTCACTCTGCGAACAACCTTGTGGATCGTTTCCTCCCAATGACTGCGTAGCTTGCCAGTTCCTCCTCTTGGGGTCAAGTTCCTAACCAGAACGCGATCTCCTGGTTCCAACTCTGAGCTTCTCACTTTGCAATCATGGTTCCTTTTGCCTCTTTCAGTTGACTTTCTTGCATTGTTCTTTGTGATTTCATAGGCTTCTTGCATCCCTTCTCGCCATCGTCGCATATACTCTCTGTGATCAGGTGTACCTGTTTCTGGTGTCAAACGGAAGAGTATGTCGACAGGCAGCCTTGGAGTTCTTCCAAAAAGAAGATAAAAGGGAGAAAAACCGGTGACTTCACATCTTGTACAGTTGTACGCAAAAATCAACTTGTTCAATGAATCTTTCCAGTTTGATTTTTCTTTCTCTGTCAGTGTTCTCAGCATCTGTATGAGTGTACGATTGAAGCGCTCAACTTGTCCATTTCCTTCAGGGTGGTATGGCGTTGTTCGTGAGCCTAACATTCCAGAGGTCTTCTTCAGTTGTGCAAGAAGCTGATTTTGAAATTCACCTCCTTGATCATGATGAATGCGTTGAGGGAATCCAAATTTCAAAGCATAATCATTAAAGAGCTTGTCTGCTACTGTTTTGGCTGACTTATTGGTTGTGGCGTAGGCTTGGGCAAATCTTGAAAAATGATCAATAACAACCAATATGTACTCATACCCGCCTGCACACTTGTCAACATGTAGAAAATCAATGGATACTAGTTCAAAAGGCTGAGTTGTGACAATGTTGGTTAGGGGTGCTCTCACCTCTCGGCTGGGCTTCTTTTGTTTCAAACACGAACAGCTTCTGGTCACATAGTGTTCAATGTCCTGTTGCATATAGGGCCAAAAGAAGCGTTCTCTTACCAGCGAGGTGGTTCAGTCAACTCCTTGGTGTCCCATCTCATCATGCAACTCCTTCAAAATGGTTGCCTTGTACTTTTCTGGCAGAACAAGTTGTGTTCATGTGGCTGTTTTTCGACGCAGGATGCCATCATCATCTAAGGTAAGTTTTTCCCATTCAGTTATCAGTCTTTTACTCTGCAGACTGAATGATTTCAACTGGTTTTTATCAGGTCTCTTATTCAACTGACGACACTCAATCACTGGGCTGATATTTTTATCTTCCTTTTGAGCCCGACAAATCTCTGCAGGTAAGAGAGGCTGATGTTCTGCCTTGTGAATGTGTTTACACTGAGCAGACAGAACCATGGACCACGCTGGATTCGGGTTTTGGTCCTCAACTGACTGTATTACTGCTTGTACTGAGCGGGATGACATTTCTTCAGTACAGTCTTTCAACAAAGTGTCGATACAGAGAGGCATTCTTGAGAGACAATCGGCATCAATGTTTTCCTTTCCTGGTCGGTATCGGATGGTGAGGTGAAAATCAGCTAATTCAGCAACCCACCGGCTTCCAGTTGCATTCAATTTTGCTGTGGACAGGACATAGGTGAGTGGATTGTTGTCCGTATACACAGTGCATGATGAGCCAATCAAATAATCCCTGAACTTTTCGCAAACGGCCCATTTAAGAGCGAGGAACTCCAATTTTCCAGAATGAAGATGGTAGTTCTTCTCGGATGCAGTGAGGGTTCGGGACGCGTATGCTATTACACGCAGTTTTCCTTCTTGTTCTTGATACAATACTGCCCCCAGGCCCAGGTTGGAAGCATCTGTGTGTAGAACAAACGGTTTTTCGAAGTCAGGAAAGGCAAGTATTGGCGGTTCCACTAGATGGTCCAAGAGTTCCTCAAGCAAACGCTGATGCTGTTCTGTCCATACAATGGGCTGGTTGGAGGGTACGCCACTGTGCTTTCTTTTGACTGGTTTCTTTCTTGTATCATGTTTGTCACTCTTTTGCACATCAGCAGGAGCTCTCATGAGGTCGTAGAGAGGGGCAGCGATTCGAGAGAAATCCTGAATGTATTGGCGATAATAGCTCAGGAGGCCCATGATGGCTCTTAATTCTCCCACAGTGGTTGGCTGCTTGTCTTTTAGGGCTCTGACAGCTATGGTGTCAGCAGGGTCAATTTTGCTGCCCTCTGATGAAATAACCCGTCCAAGATAGCGAACCTCTCGTCGAAACATCTCACACTTTGCTGGCTTCAGCTTGATGCCATACTCTCTTAGTCGCCTCAGCACAGTTCGGACATTTTCAAAATGGTTTTCAAATGACTGACTGAACACAAGTGTGTCGTCCAGATATGGAATGCAGATCTCGTCTCGGATCCCCTCCAGGCATTCTTCCATACATCGCTGGAAGGCGGCTGGTGCGTTCATCAGACCAAAAGGGATTCGAATCCATTCATATAAACCCCAGGGGGTTATGAAAGCAGTGAGGGGACGACTCTTTTCCGCCATGAACCCCTGATGGTAAGCCTTTCCCTGGTCCAAGAGCGAAAACCATGAGTTGCCACCCAGACCATCCATGATGTCTTGCACTCTGGGAATGGGCTGACGGTCTGGTACAGTTTTACGGTTTAGCTCACGGTAGTCGATACACAGGCATAGACTTCCATCTTTTTTCCGAACACACACAACTGGAGATGCGTAGGGGGAGTTAGATTTGCGTACCCAGCCTTGTGCGATGAGATCATGTAAGTAGCTCTTCATCTCTTGATACAATGGTTTCGGTACAGACAGGTATGTTTTGGCCACAGGTTCAGTATCTGTCAATGATATGGAGAGCTGCAGGTTCTCGATACAGCCAATGTCATCATCTGAAGTAGAGAAAGAGCCTGACTCTTCTCTCAACATTTGTTTAACTTTTTCTTTCTCAGGTGGGTTAAGATGACTCAAATCGACTGGGGGATCCCATTCATCACCAGAGGTTTGTTCTTTCCTTGCTTCCACATTACTCACTGTTACTGGAGGGGAGGGGCAGGGCCTTCCAAAGATCTCTGATGGGTAGACTGCTTGAACGTGCTGCACTGTCCCAATAACAGTTCTGCCTCTGAGCGTTATGTCATGGTCTGTTGAGTTTCGCACATCCACCATTATGAATGGTTTTGCCCCTTTTTTCAGTGATACAAGAGTATCGGTGAACTCGAGGCCCTGTGGCCACTGTGGGTCAACATTAGGCTCAAAGATCAGTGTTGTGTCCTCCTGTAAAGGTGCTGTCAAAACACGGCACTCTACTTTTAAAGCTGTGTGTTTGGGGACGAGCACTCGCTCTCTGGTTGTCTTGGCTACATACTCATGGGATCGCCTTTCAGCAGTAACTTGCTTTACAAAAACTTCAGCACGATCCATTCCAAAGCCAGGAAAAGCCGCTTGGACAGTTTTGATAAGCTGTTCTTTATCAGTGGCGTTATTCTGCTGCAGTTCAATATCAACAATCAGTTCAATAACATTTGAGCCAATAATAGGTTGAGCAAGACTGTTACCTTTAATCACCAGAGTGGGAACAACGACCTCTGTTGTGGGAAGTCCGTTTGCAGCTAATTTAAATGTCACTTCTATCCATCCTGAATATGGTAGCTCTTCCCCATTCACTGCAGTGAGGTTTAATGTGTCATCAGCATCAATGACTTCAAAAATGTCCCTCAATGTTGCATGTGGTAAGTGTTCTCTTTTCCAATGTTCACTCACTGCAGTCACTTGTGAGCCGGAGTCCCATAAGGCTCTAACATGCTGGTCTTGAATCTGGCAGTCAATAAGATATTTCTTTCCGACAAGTGGAGCAACTTTGACTTGTTTTCTTTGTCGTGTTTTGGCTCTGACTGCATTACTTGTGGTTGTTGAGCACTGATCCTTATGAATTATCCAGTGTTCATGTTGACATGCCTTAGAACAGTATAACACACCTTTACATGCTGCGCATTGTTTAAGTTTCACATTTTTTCCATTTACAGCACAGTGTGCACAAAGTTGGGGCGCTTTTGATGAAGCGGTCACTCCCTGCCCCGCTGGGGTAACCCTTGCTCGTTTAAAGCGCTGCCTCTGACTTGATCTGCTCTTCCCATCCTGCAACCGACTGCAAAGTGTTCACTACTGCCACACCTGAAGCAGTTTTCTGTATTTTCCTGCTGGCAAGCATAACATCTCCTTCTGAGGCGTGGAGCAGGTGTGTGAAAAGAGCGTTGGTTGCCAAACCTTTGGTTGAATTGAGGATAGCTGTGTTGGACTCCAGGGGGTGGAGCAATCCAGTGTCTGGGTGGTGGGCCATGATGGGCTGGTGCTCGCTGAGGTGGAGTACAGTCTGGTGCAGCTGCTGCATCTGGATACTGCCGTGGTAGGTAGGAGGGCTGCTGCATGGACTCTTTGATGGAAGACACTTCAGCTTTAAGATCCTTTAAGAGACACATGTTAGCTCTCATCTCCTGCAGTTCAGAAAGAATATCACTTTGATTCTTACTGTGACTCGGCTGACTCTTTTTCTCCTTTTCAGCAGGCGCGTGGTCAGACTGAGCGGAGTGGACGGCTACAGGTCGCTGTGGTGTTGTCATTTTTTTCTTGTTTTGTCTCTCACTTTCATAGGCACATGCAGTATTCAGTTTTTCAAACAAGAGTTCATCAGAAACATCAGCTTGTTCCAAATATGGCTGGAGATCCCGCTTGATATTGTCGTTCTGCAAACCAGTCATAACTGAGTGTAGGAACATGTTCTGTACTAACACACGATCGTATCTCAGGCCTGACTCTGACTCTTGTGAAGCACATAGAATCTTCTGCCTCAGGTCGAGAACACGGATAAGGAAGTTTTGCGGCGTCTCTTTTATGCCCTGAACCTCAGATGACAGCTGCTTGTATAATTCTGTTGCGCTCTTTTCTTGATAATGACAACAGAGCATCCTCCTAAGTGTTGGTAGTGTGAGGTCACTTTTCCCCTCTAAATAACTGCGCAGCTGCATTCCCGGGACAATGGCTCTTATGACAGCATCAACAATCTCAGTCTCAGGAAAACCCTTGAGGAGGCCGTGCTCAATCTGCCGGGCTAAGCTGGAAAATGTGAGGCGATCTTTTTGTCCTGGTTCTCCAATTTGTCCTGCAATTTTGAATTCTTTGTGCCAGGGGGGTGGGACCTGACCTGCACCTAAGGCTGACGATCTGTGGATGACTGTGGTGACCTGAGCCTTATGTTCACTTCCCGTGTGAGTGCTTCCTGCAAAAGGCAGTGTCTGTAACTGAGGGGAGCTGCTTTCTTGTGGTTTAATGACCTGTGCCATGTCCTCTCCATTTTTGTCTTCATTTTGGGGTGTTTGAGGTTCAGTTGAGTGGTCAGCCATGGTTATCTCAGCTATTTTGTCCTTAAAGAAGAGGAGCTCTGACAGTCCCATATCCTCAAGTTCTTGCAACTCTTCCCTTTGTAGGTGGCTACTTATTATGGTGATTAATGATGCTTTGCTCTTTCCTGTCACATGCTCAAAATCCAATCCGGCAATATTGAGGAAATTACATAATCTCTTTAGATGTTCTGCTGATAGTGTACACAAAAGTCCAAGTATGTCCATCTGTACTGTCTCGACCTCAGTTGATTCCATTGTCCTTGCAGCAAAAACTCAGTGCCAGTCTCAGTAGTAGTTTGTGTGCCTAACGTTGGCAATAGCGCTCCTGGTACTTTAAGTTCACCTCAGATTGCTGATGCTCTTTGTCTTTCACATTTAAACACCACCGTACTTGCCACTTGATGCTGCCTGCCTGGGTAAGTTGAAGGGGACTGGATGAGAGTTGGGGACGTCTGTTGCTGGCAGAAGTCAGACCCTGTCTCACCAGATCCCAGCAGTGCCTCCAAGAAAATGTTACACCCCTGTGAAGGGGATAATAAAGTGAACACACAGACACGCTGTTTCCTCAGTCACATACCGTGTATTAATGAATTCCTCAAAATTATACATTGCCAGAAAAATAACATTGTACTGTTAACAGAAAATATCATTTATAAACACATGAAACACATTTTCCTATCAATCATCTATTATTCAAATGCTTAACATTGCACAGTAAAACTACAAATATGGCTCAGAAATAATGCTATTTACGTCACCATGCAGTCGAAAGGAACAACAATGAGTGTCACATCCACTTTCATTTAACTTTTCCTTCACTCCTAAAGTTACTACAGACATCAGTGTTTTACTCCACATGTCTCTCTTAACAAACAGAAAACACATATGATCTGACAAATGCATCATCATTATCATTTCTCACCTGTGAAGGGGATAATAAAGTAAACACACAGACACGCTGTTTCCTCAGTCACATCCCGTGTATTAATGGATGGACGGAAGCAGCGCGTTTCCCTCCACAGGGCTCAGGCATGAGCAATCAAAACCTGATCATAAACAATTCTCAAAGAAATAAGCTTGTAGGAGCAAAAACACTGCAGAAAACATTGTCAAGTAAGACCCAAATACATATTTCAAAACAATATCAGAAATTAATTGTTTAACACACAGATTAACCATCTTTGGCTCAACACTGGGTGTCTGCCTGGGAGACCAAAGCAATGGATAACAGATAATTTGATCAACTACTATGAATTTCACTTTAGATCTTTTTTAACCTTTCATGGATTGTTATTTTTAACCAAATACTTTCATGAATTAAAACATTCTGTCCCTTAGTATTTTAACATATTCACAGCATTTTAACAGAACTTATATGACATTACACAAATTCACATTTGTTTTTAACAGCATTTTAACATAACTTATAACACCATTACACACTCCCCGACAACATAAATGTCGTCCTCGACATTGAACGATTAAGACAGTTGTATAGCATACAGTCCAGATATACCAAAAATGATGTACAAAGACAATCACAAATTCACATTTGTTTTTAACAGCATTTTAACATAACTTATAACACCATTACACCTGCAGGGGTCGCTGCCGGTGTGACCGGACCAGGCGCAGAGGAAGCGGAAGCAGGAGCCACTGGTTGCGTGATTCAGAGTGGGCTCAAACCAACATCCCGGGCGGAGGTCCACACGAGGTCTAACCAACGCGGCGATCAGAAGACTTGGAGCGGGTTCCTCAGGAACCGACGACAGCTGTGGTTTTTTTATTTTTATTTCTTTTGGAGGGACTAATCCTATTTTTAATTGAATTTTATTTGTAAAATGTTTTTTTTTCTTGGAATAAATACACTGCAAATTCTTAAGCTTTGTTGTTGCACTGCTCACCCCTGGGTCAGAGCCTTGGTTAAATGGGTCCTAGTCCCTCCACTAGGTGGCGTTGTCAAACAACTTTAAATTAAGTTATTTGTAACCCCCTCAGCCACATATAAATAAAGGCAGCGCAGACAAAATGGCTAACTAGAAGTGGGTCATGGACCAGGACTTGAAGACGCTTCCTGTAAGTGAAGCAATTGTGTTCAATTTACATAAAGATATGAGCAAAACAGTCAAATAGAAATGAAATATGAATAAAAGTTGATGGATCAAATAAGTCAGTCAAAACAGAATATATTAGGATCAACATCAAATTGACTTGAAAATCCTACAACAGATAAAAGGGACATAAGTTTAAAGTTTATTAAAAAGTGAGATCTTGAGTCTGCTTCTAAAACATGAACATTCTCTGCAGCATCAGGTTCCTCAGCAGGTTTTAAAGCTGCAAATCGGCCTCACAGCAGGTTCTTGTTGCAATGATGAAACAGACTCTGGTGGAGAACCTAATGGTTCTTGATGGTTCAAAACATAAAAGTAAATCTGTAGGATCAGAAGACACCAGACCAGGAAGAACTTTAAAGCTCTGGGCTTCAAATGGAGCCTTGAGCCGGAGCCACATTTGATTCTGCATGTGCACTGAACCAGGGTCAGTGCGCGCATACATGTATGCGCAGGTATCCATTGATAATCCTTTAGGAGCAGGGCCGGCTCTAGGCATAGGCGAACTAGGCGGCCGCCTAGGGCGCCACGTCCCGAGGGGGGCGCCGCGGTCGTACAAGGGGCGCCACGACGCTCTGTGTTCCGTGTGCCCCGCTGTGCAGCGGTCCGACGCACCGCGCTCCTCGTCCTCGGCGCTGCCCGGCACTGATCGGTATTGTTCGGCATCGCTCCTCAGCCCCCCCCCCCCCCCCCCCCCCCCCCCCCCCCCGCTCAACAAATGTCGGGACCGCTCGAAAAACACGCTCCCAAGGGGCGCTCGTCTCGGGCTCGCCTAGGGCGCCTCTGAAGCCCGGGCCGGCCCTTTTTAGGAGTGTAGCATAATTGCACTACCGCGAGGGCGCAGCGTTTCCATCTGCCTCTGTTCTGAGCTGAAAAGGAATCTCGACCGCTCCCGGTATCTTTGACCAATCAGAAGAGCCCCTGAGGCTCTAACTGTGATTGATCGAGGGGCGTTCGTCACACGTTCTTGTGGGAGGGGCTTAACTTGCGTAAGGTCGTGATGTCAGAGAAAACAGGACAGGATTGGCTGTGCTGGGTTTCAAATCGCCATCTTGCTTAAGTATCCCTAAGCAAGATGGCGGAGATGCCGAATCCTGCCTACAGCACCTTTAATATAGAGGACTTTAGTCCAACTCATTACCGTCATTGGGACAATGGGCAATGATAAGGTTTAGATTCTTCATTTGAAACTTGAAAATGTTGAAAATATCAACAACAACAGAGCAGTGAAACCAGAGAAAGTACAATATGTCACCTTCTGACAGAGGCTGGTGAAGAATCCTCTCTGGACCGCTTCAAATCACGATCCAAAGCTGATGTGGATCAATGTCCATGACAGTGGAGAACACCAAGAAACTCTCAGACCCTCAACTTCAAATGATTTGCATATAAATATGTGTCGGCAGCTAAACCAGTGAACCCTGTGGAAGACAGAAGAAGACACTGTTTCCACATCGTTCAGAGACAGAGAGCAGCTCTCTGCTCCTGCGGTGCTGAGACTCACAGCTGGTTGGATGTAAATGAAGAAGAGCAATTTCTCTCTCAGAATGTTGGAACCGTGTTCAAGCTTCAAATGTTGATATTTCAGTGGAGCACCGTGAATTTTCTGAACTCAACATGAATGTATTGGTGTTGCATTTTTCTTGGTTGATTAAGTTATTTCATTTAATTTAATGATGGTTTTTGTCATAATAAATACACAGACTGACCTTTCCTTAAGTGTCTCAACTTTTAAATGTCGGATGGTTCAAAATCCCACATTTGTCACTGTTTTTTGATGTGAAACTCTTTCCAGGTAAAATACATATTGTATTTAAGTTAAAAGATTCAGAATCAACTATTTTTTTGCATTCAATTGGTGCATTTGTGTGTTGACGCTCCCAGCAGTCCTTCAGAGCATGTTTGGGTCTGCCAAGTCTGTTGGGTTCAGACTTGGCAGACACTGTCGGCCAGAGCTCTGTCCAGCACCCCTCCCAAGGACTCCAAGAAGGCCGGGTACTCTGCACTGCTGTTCGACCCAGAAGCCAAAACAACAGTGAGGCACCTGAGCCCGACCTGAAGGCGGAGGGACGCCACCCTCTGGTTCACTGGGGTGAACTCCAACACATGGCGGCTGAGCTGTGGGGCTGAAAGCAAACCCACACCAGCCCGCCGCTTCTCTAAAAAACACACCTGATTTAAGACCTCTGTGATAAATTCCTCTAAAGATTACTTCTGAAGTTTACCTTTATGTTTCACAAAGTCATAAAACACAGGAAGCTATAACATCTTAATCAGGTTGTTTGGAGGAAGGTGAAAATGTGACTTTCCCACAAAGAGGAAGAGAGAAGCAGTAAGCTGTTAGGTAAAACATTAATACAGGAAGAAGTTCACCTCGGTGTATTTTCACAAATCTCATGATCAACTGCTCCTTCTATTTCTCTTCACTGTACTCTTTTGGTAAGAGAATGATTTACTGAGCTTTAATTTAGCTCAGCTAGAAAATTAGAAATCAATTCACATTTACTTTCAAGATTATGTTTTGTGTCGTGTTGTGTTACATTGTGATTTCTTACAGGTGACGAGTTTGAAGACAGTCATGTCTCTGAATATCATGATGAGGAACATTTTACTGAGTTTCCTCTTTGTTTCAAGTGAGTGTTCAGTTTTAATCAATTCCAGTCTGACAGACCAGTACAGACAGAAACATTCAGAAAAAAAACAGTAACCAACACATGGCTGTTGAAGTTACTTTTATATGAAATTAATTTTCTTTTCTTTGAGAGTTGTCACTATTTCACTATTTTCGTTGAGATTTGTCACTATTTGGTGGTAATTCTGAATTTGATTTTACAGGGACTTTGGCTTGTTCTGATGACGCAGAACTGTTCATCACTGCACCGGAAAAGTTGGAAGCCCTGAGTGGATCTTGTCTCATAATCCCTTGTAATTTCAGGACTGCAGGAGAAACTGAGTTTGACAGCAGCAGAGCCCCTTTTGGAGTGTGGATTAAAAATGATAAGAATTTTGGCCCCTATCCAGAGAATGTGATTTTCAACAGTAGTCGGCAGGATAGCGGATACCCGATGGAGATCATTGGAGACCTGTCTGAAAAGAACTGCACCACACTGTTTCATAATCTAACCACTAGTTACTCACAGGATTATTTCTTTAGAATGGAGAACAGGCCATATGTGGCAACAGCTATTTGTGAACATCTCCAAATCAACATTGAAGGTGAGTTTGTTTGTTTTTAACTATTATGTTCTTTGCACTTTCGCCTGATTAGTTGGTATTGTGACATTAACAGAGAATTAACATTATAGTTGAATAAACAGAGCTGCAAACTCTTCTCTGCAGCTTGTTTCTTTGGCTTTTTAGAAGTGACATTTAAAATTTATATATCTTCATAACTGTTGCTACAGTGCTGGTTCATTATTTAAGAACTATTCATTGATTTATCTCAGAGATGATTGTTGGGGAGAAAAAATGAGAACTTCTTTGGAGAACTGAAGAGTTTCCATCAAACTTTTTGACTTTAATATTTTAAAAGAAGAAAAAACAACTTCTTTGTTTTTAATGAAACAACTTGTGTTATTTTAAATAAAAACACAAGATCACAAGCATTCAACCAATACAACCAGGAGGACACATATTTTCATTTCAGAAATGTTACTTGATAATTGCTGCTCCCAGGGCCGGCCCGGGCTTCAGAGGCGCCCTAGGCGAGCCCGAGACGAGCGCCCCTTGGGAGCGTGTTTTTCGAGCGGTCCCGACATTTTGAGGAGCGATGCCGAACAATACCGATCAGTGCCGGGCAGCGCCGAGGACGAGGAGCGCGGTGCGTCGGACCGCTGCACAGCGGGGCACACGGAACACAGAGCGTCGTGGCGCCCCTTGTACGACCGCGGCGCCCCCCTCGGGACGTGGCGCCCTAGGCGGCCGCCGAGTTCGCCTATGCCTAGAGCCGGCCCTGGCTGCTCCACACAAGAATGCAGTACATCTTCAAACATCTGTAGTTAGTCTGTGTGGCCAGCAGGTGGTGGTGTTTCTCCTCATGTGACTACAGCTGAAATTAAAATTAAAAAAATAAATAAATAAATAATGGAACACGTCTTCCATGTCTCTTCTGTGAATTTCACCAGAAACTTGCACATGAATGAAATACGTATTTCTGGTCACATTATGTACCCTTTGTTATGAAACTACAGATTCTCCTCCGAGGCCCATAATGAGCGTCTCTGGTGAGCTGAAGGAGAAGGAGTCTGTCACTATAACCTGCTCAGCTCCCACTCCCTGTCCACACCTCCCTCCTCGACTCACCTGGAGCTTCCAACAAGACACTCACAGCCAAACAGAGGAAAACACAGATGGAACTTTAACCACTAAGATCCAGCAGAACATCACTCTGTCAGACCAACATGATGGATTCAAGCTCAACTGCTCTGCTGTGTATCCTGTTGATGGAGGAGAACTTGTGAAAACAGCTGTGGCAGAGTTCACTCTCAGTGTTTCTTGTAAGTGATCCTGTCAGCACATCACAGTTCAGATGTTTCTGATCAATCAGGTGAACAAGAGTCACTTTTTCTCCCTCAGATGCTCCTAAAGACACGTCAGCCTCCATCAGTCCATCAGGTTTGGTGTCTGCAGGGAGCTGGGTCAACCTGACCTGCTCCAGCAGAGCCAGACCTGCTGTCAGCTACACCTGGTTCAAGATCAGTGATCATGGAGCAGTCAGAGTGTCTGAAGGAGACTTTTACAGCTTTAATGTGATGGAAGGAGGAGTTTATTACTGTGTGGCTGCAAATGATCTGGGAAGTCAGACTTCAGATCCGATTCTTCTGACTTTTGCAGGTAATGAGAGCTGTTTTCTTCACTGAGTGCTCCATCTATATGAGTAAATTGTTAATTGGTGTGGCTGGACAGTAACTAATGTCTTGTGATTCAGTTGATGGAAACATTTAAATCTAATTCCAGTCACAGCTACAAAGGGCAGGATTAACATATCAAAATATTTTAGGATGACTTCTCTTACCTATATTTAAGTTATTTTCACATTTTTTTGTTGATTAAATTAGTTGATGGAGACAAATTTAGGAGTTTTTTTTCTATAAGAAGCTGTAACGTATTACACCTGTATTCATCATCTCTGGATGAACAGTAACTGTTGCACCATGTACATCTGGACTCCATCAGATTCAACCTTTTTCCAGCTTTTACGCCACACAAAACCAAAAAATAAATCTGATTGAAATTCAGAGACATTGAAGTTTTTTTTTTTGAGCTGTCAGTTTGCAGAGATGTAGGATGTGATGTTTGTCTGCAAAAGACCTGTATATCTAAAAAAAAAAAAAAAACACACCCAATGAACACGCCATCACAGTTTACTAGTGGTTTGGTCTGTCTTCACACAGTGAGAAGAACAGTGATTACTTTCCTGCCGGGAATTCCTATGTTGAATTTGCATGTTCTTTCTGTGTCTATTGGCTTTTTTTCTGGCTTCTTCACTCATTCAGACATTCTCAAATAGCTAAATAGTTAAATGGTGACTGTAAAAATATTTAGTTGTTCATGTGGACCTTGTGACAAACAAGGAATCTGTTTCAACTCCTCTAATCGGCTGAATTCAAACCAAGAGAGGTCACATAACTGATCCTGTCTGCACATCGGAGGTCAGACGGTTTAATGAATAAACTCAATATGAGGCATCTTTTCAGTTTTCATCCATTCATAAAATATGACCAAAAGAGAGAAAGAACACCTTCAGATCTGGAAAAAAAGAAGAAACTCTTGTCAAAACTTTGTGTCAGTGCATGGTGAATATCTGGTTAAGAATTCCAAAATAAAAGCTGCTTCACCTTTTTTACATGCTTCTTCACAGAAACATGAAGCAGCAGCAGCAGATCTCAAAGTGTCAAAGCAGAACTGAACTAATTAGATCTCCAGTTTGTTTGTTCTGCTTTCAGTTTAAAGCACTTTGTTGATTTTGGTATCGTGTAAAACACCTTCTTAGAAGTAAAGAACTTAATTCAAAGTTTGGACACTTTGTAGAAGTCTCAGCAATGACGGTTCGTATGATTCAATAGAATTATCAAAAATTTAAATAGTCTTTGTTGCACTTTTCAGTTTGGTTAACCTCTGTGATGAAGGATGAAGATTTACAACTGAAAACAGAATCAGTAGAAGCAGTGAGATTACAAATGTTCCTCCAGTGGAGACGATCATTGTTGAATCCTTTCGAGACAGAAAACTGTAAGATAACTTGTGTCTCTGCAGACGATCAGAGGTTTGGACTCGGAGTCCTCGTTATTCTGAAGATCGTGGGAATCGTAGCTCTCTGCAGTTCAGTCGTCATCGTTGAGTGGTGAGAAAACTGCTTCATAAGCAAAATTTTTCTTTAATAAATGTTACTTTTCAAAATGTTCACATGTTGTTTTTCTAATACAGCTGGCTCAGAATGAGATTTCACCACAAACCAGTTAAGGTAAGCAAACAATGTTTTAATGTGAAAACACTCAACTGTTGAAAAAGAAACTCCCAATTTGAAATAAGATGCTTTTATTTCATGCCAGTCTTACATAGATCCTGTGATTTTTTTTTTCTTTTATTTTGTATGCAGTTTGTACATGAACCTGCATCTTATTCGGGAGGAAAACACTTTGGATCAAATTTGATTATGATCACAAAAAGAAACTATTTCCATTTACTGAAATTGCACTTCAGTGTCTTAATGCTTTATTGCAAGACTCTGTAGTGTGTGTGAGTCATATTTCCAGCAGAGCAGAGGGAAGATCAGTGCAGCTGTTCAACCTGACAGCAGAGCTCTGAAGGCTCTCTGTGTCGTTTCATTTCCACACAGGACTCACAAGAAGCAGACTATGTCAACACAGTGGAGGAGAGTCGAGCCTCTTGAGCCACGAGGAGAAGAAGAAGATGTTAAATCCATCATCAGTGACGTGGTTTATTCTTTCTAATTATGTCTAACAACATGTTTGTCATTCATGTGATTCACAGCTTGATATTTTCTTTGTACATTTAAATTAGTTTGATCTAGATTTATCATTTGGAGTTATTTTTTTTCCTTTTGTGCCTTTTTGTGATCATTTATGAGCAACTCATATCCTCAGCATTTGCTTTTTTTTCTTTTGGTTATTATATTAAAATTCAATTATTCAAAGTCTTTCTCTGTCATAAAACTGTAAAACAAACAACAAAGCATTTGTACAGCAATCAAATGATAAAAGATTAAATAAAAACTGCTGAAACCAAAGAAGTGTTTTCATAACTGATTGATAGTTTAATCTCCTGGTCTGAAGAAAATGAGTTGATGCAGGAGATATGCTCTTTCTCAGCTGGTCCTTTTTGGCTCATTTCCTGTTATTGAAGTCACAAACCACAACAAGTCAAGAGAAAACAGGCACTGGAGACAACACTTTTAGTCTTATTGTTATGTTCATGTCTTTTTTCATCTTATCAGTCCTTGCTTTTCTATTGACTTCCTCCTTCTATTGACAACTTGTTGCTATGAATGTTCCTAGATGTTTGAGTTTTCTTAAATTGCTGTCAGAGCAGGAAAGAGGAGGCCTCTTCCTCCTCCTCCTCTTCCTCCTCCTCCTCCTAAATCAAGGCCGATGAAGTTTCAGCCTACATATAATGAATGGAGCAGTGCCTTGGATGGAGAAATGTGGCTCAAGAGGCGAACACAAAAAGAGTCTGACAAAAGCAAACAGTCAAGAGATCGTTTTTTATTTTCTAGACATTGACAGGAGAGGGAACGATGACAGAATGAAAGAACATAACGGGAGCCGTCATTCAGCTGAAGCCACAGGAAGTTTCCAGAGAACTCGACGTCCCTGATACTGAGTTTAAAACCCGCTGATGGAGAAGATTCACGTAGCAGACTGTCTTTACGGAGAAGAACAGTTGTGGCCCAGCCTGAACTCAGAATAGTTTAATTTCTTTTTTTTTTCTTTCTTTCTTTTTTTTCGAGTTTCGCTTAGTTCAGTTAATTTCAGTCATTTTAAAAAGAAAAAAAAAAACCAATTCATTACAATACAGAAAAAAAAGATTTCAAATTCTTGAAGCACAAAGAAGAATAAACTTAAATCATCTGGCTGTTTATCTCAATCCTTTTCACTGAACAACAACCAAACAAAATGACAGTGAAGTCTGAGAGTCCTGCACAGCCGCTCTCACTTCTATCAGTGTTACTTCATCACATCACAGTGATTCTCCCTCATCATTTCTTTGTATTTTAATAATACCCTCATTTTAATCAAGTTTTGCTTCCTTAGATTATTCCATAGCTGGTCCCCTTTTTACCAAAATGCAACTTTCCCTCACTTTGGTCCAGATTTTGGTTTTATGAAGATCTCGGTTCCTCTAAAGTTAGAGTTACTTTCACTTATTGCAATCTGCTCTGAACATTGGGGAGTAAAGTTTCTTTCAGAGCTTTATACAAAATCCACAGCAAACTATACTAAGTCGTGAAATTTCAATAATTTTAAGTGCTGAATAATGGGTTTCTTCAAACTCTGCTTTATTATTTTTTTACGGATCATTCCTTTGTCTCTGTTCTGAAACACTGACTGGATCTTTGTTTCAGTGGCATTTCTCCAAATTTCAACACAGTCGGTCAGATATGGAACAATCAGAGAATTGTATACCATCCACAGTGATTTGTCATCTAGCAACTGTTTTTGATATTTTTACTTTTGTACAGTCTGTGTGAGAAACTTCTGATTTTACAGGCAAATGTCATCAGTCTTAGGAAAAACAGCCAGACGGCCTGAATCACAGGTAAAAGCACCCAGACCCCCTGAATCATGCCAGCTGTTCACGCATTACTGCCAGGAAACTGTTCAAAGACACTCAAACATATGGTCAGGGTGCGATCACCACAGGACCAGAGGATAAACTGACAAAAGGTTTTTTTTTTTTTTTTTTTATAAAAGTAATAGACTTTGGTCAGAGAAAAAGTACTAATTCTATATTTTTTTTAAATTATTATTATTATTATTAGTATTATTAGTACTGAAGTAAAAGTAAGAAAGTACAGTTCCTGAAATATGTACAAAAATATTTTCTTTACACAATATAGCTTTTGTTATTGCAATAGTACATTTGTCAGCATTGATACATGAGTTGAATCTTCTGCAATAACTCAACTTGTATTACAATTTTGATATTGAAACATCTTTTTCTTCCAAAGTTAAAAAAAAAAAAAAAAAAAAAAAAAAAGGAGCCACCTGGACTTTATATATAACACAGCCAGTCAATTCTATTTGATTTGAAACTTCCTGCTGCAACTCCACTGTGAATTCATGTAACAAGCTTTAATCATTTCACTGTAACCTCGTAGAGGTGAAAGCAAGCAAAGAACCACCTCGAACAACTGTAAGAAGGAAACGAGTACAGAGGTTTTTTTTCAAATGCCGGGCGAGAATATCAACTTTTTTCCATCTGTGTGACTACTAATCTGTTTTTTTTTTCTTTTCTGGTTGCTTCATTCTTTGATTGGAAGTTTTCCTTCCCATTTGTTTTCTGATCCTGCATTATTGTTTTTTTCTTTAAATAGAGGTTCATCTTTTTGTGATATATTGGAAAATTCAAATTGTTCTCCTGGCTGTTTTCCCTTATTTTGTCCTCAAGATGGAAAAAAAAACTTCAGTGAATCTTCACTTGAGCGTAGACCTGCTGGGGGTCCTCGGCGGTCTGAGCTGAGCTGTCAGACGTGTTGACCTCCTGGTTGTTGATTTTGACCTCTGCGTACACCGCTGTCTGAGACTGTTGGTGATCCTGAGCCGAGCCAGAAGCCGGGCCAGGCCTCAAGTGGGAGAAATCGATCTCGCCGTAGTGGATGTTTTCTTCGGCATTAGTTGTTGGGTTTTCACCGACCATCTCATCCCTTGGTTGGCTCTAGAAATGCATCAATGGGGAAGGTTGAAAAAGGATCTCAAACACATAACCAAAGACATTTGAACTCGACTGTTCTGCTTTGTGTTTTCTTACCTGCTGCTGCTGTCGATACATCGACTTTGACCACCTGAAAGACAACATATGCTGTTTTTCCAAGCATGTCGGGAATGACAGTCAAACTGGACACAACCGCATGGTTGCTAAGCAACCCATTTACACCATGAAGCTACGTTCACACCGCCAAGTGCTGTCTGCGATTTTGCGTCAAAGACAAGTGAAAACAAATGGGAACGCGCGTTCCAGCTGCGATGAGATGCAACGCGTCGGGGCGTTGGCGCTACGTGTCGCGATTTTGCGTCCGACGCTGAAGTTGGGAAATCTGAACTTTGGCGCGTCGCGATTTTGCGGCAAACCAATCATAGAGCGTGTCCATGGTGACGTCGGCCAGGGAGCTGGAACCGGTCCGAAGAGAAGCACTACGACCATGGAGGAGCGTGTTAAGGCTCGTCCATGCTTCACTTGTACGCATTTCCGCGTCCGCTTTGGAAGGTCCGCGCACCACCGATGCGGACGCGCTTTCTCCCATGCTGCATTTTGAGCTCAGCTGTGTGCGTCTCATGCAGGCGCGGTGATCCACGCAGCCTCGAGAAGCTTTTCGGGCTCTACAGACTGTTTATCTGCTCCTTTATTACGGTTTATTTAGAGAAAATTAAGCACATACATTGTCAGTCCATTATCTTTAAGTATTAAAGTTTATTTAGCCTTTTTTTTCTGTTTCTGAATCGCGGGGCAGCGCCGGAGCGATCAGTTACTTTTTCACTTCTGTCTGCAGACCTTCTCCTCCTTCGAGACAGTCTCTCTCTCTTTCCACGAGTTTTTCACTCTTTCGGTGTCTTTAAGTGGAGCCATCAGGCTGGAGCTCCGTCTACTTTCACTTTTACCGTCATGTTTTGTTTGCTATGGCGCTCTGGCGCAGGCGCACACTTCCGCGACCTGCGCGCAATGCGCAACGCGGTCTCAATTTCTGGCTGCTGCGCGGACGTCCGCGGATCGGTCCGCGCGGACCCTAGCGGACAGGAATTCATGACGATTTTTACGTCACGCGGACCAACGCGCACCCACGCGGACATGTGAAGCATGGACGGGCCTTTATAATGGCCGTTTACGTTTGCCTAGAGCTCTGGGACAAAACTTCTTCATTTTACAAGGAGCCCCGCCTCCCCACCAGACACGACGCGTCGCGTCTGGTGGGGAGGCGACTTTTGGCCCCGCGTTGTTCAGCGTCGGACCTCAGAATTGACACGCGTTCAGCTTCTCGCGTTGACGCGCTTTTTGACGCAAAATCGCGTTCGGTGTGAACGTAGCTTGAAGCTACGTTTATGCTTTACGTCACACATGCAGAGAAGTGGATGAGCAGGAATTTGTGTGTGTGTGCGCAGCGGAGTCACGTTTGCTGCTTACCAAACAAAGATGATCAAGCATATGAGGCCGATGATCCCAACGATGCCTCCTAGAATGGCCTTCCACTGGAAGGAGGGACATGGGCCCTCTCCTGATGGGAGCAAGAATGACAAAATCAGAGCAAAGTCTCTTCTTGCTGTGTGAAAACAAACCGAACGACCACACCGCCATGATGGGAATTTTAATTGAACACAAACATCTCAGTAATCGGACAGCTCAAAAAGGCACACTAATAGAAATAAAATACAATTCCATTTATTTTTTCGTGCTCATGAACGTTGGAAAAGGCTGAATCTGACGGAGTCCAGGGGTCCGTTTCACGAAGCAGGTTTTTGTGAAAACTCGACATCTGTTAACCATGAAATGAGGGAAACTTTGGAGATTTCAGTTTCACGGAGGGAGGGAACTTAACCCAGAGATTAAGGAGTCACTCTAACCTGTTTCACAGAGGGAGGTAACTTAACCTCTCAGTCAGTTACTACAGTAACAGACTCTCTGGAACTAAACTGGTCCAGAGCAGGTTTTCCCTCAAGACCTGAAGTTTCTGTCTGACTCCGCCGACTTTCAGCCACACATGGAGTTTCATTTCCTCATTCATCCATTCAGTGATCTGGAGAGTTCAGAATGTATTTCAGTGGTCTGTCATTTATAAAGTGCTACCAACAAAAATTGTAAAAAGGAGATACATAAAACAAAAAATGCATGGAAACAAAGTAGAGGAAGAAAATGCAAGACTGAAAATAATGAAGATATAAAAGTGTCAATTTGATAGATAAATAAATAAAATTTCAGATGAAAATAAAATACAGAAAACTATATAATTTGGGGAAAAGAAAATGTAAAAGCAAAAATGATACATAAATAGTTACAGGCATTAAAAATTAATGAGAAAAAAAAATTAAAAGAATAAACTGAAGTGAAAATAACAAAATAAATATATATTTTTAGTCACATTTTATAGGCTTTTACATGAAAAAATATATATTCTTTTTGTATTATTAATTTATTTTTTAATTTCTATATTCCTTTTTTTTATTATGTTAGTTTCGGTCCTCCATATGGAGAAAGTTGTCAGACCGCAGCATTCCCAGACAATTATATTTAGTCCATCATCTACGTAAACAACCTAATCAGACCTTTGTTGCAAATAACAGAGTTTGATGCAGTTTTAGAGACGCAGTATAAATAACTATGTGTCTATAGATGAGAAGACAAAGCAGAACGATGCACCATCAAACATCATGGTTCTCCAATGAGATTATTCTGAGGTGTCACCTGTTTCAACAATGCTTTTATATTTCATTTTAAACTGCTACCAAGTGTGCTTCTTCCGATTGCACCTAAACTAAATAAATCAATATTTTACAATTTAAGCAGTTTCCCCTTGTAACATTGTGATTGCAAAGGACTACATATTACCTGATGCAGTGACCCGAGCAGCAATGACCCCCCTTTTTTTTGCAGCTCCAACGTGTTACAGTATTTTCTAAAAATATAATCAAATACGACGCATGAGCACATTAAAATGAAAACCCCTCCCTCTGCTTCCTCGTTGCGATAGTGACTCAACAAAAAGGGATCGATTCATGCTGTCTTTTAAAAGTTGTGGCTCACGCGGTTCACTCCAAGTGAAACTATTCAGAGTTGATCGAACTAATTCAAATCAGCTTTTCTGATTCCGAAAAATCAGAGACTCCTGCCGCAGAGTAGATCAACTGACAGGTCAGATTGACACTCAGCGTTTGTTGAACCTGCTTTGTGAAACGAACCCCAGGTGAACATGGTGCAGCAGGTTACATAAATATTCTACATTGATGATGAATTTAGATGTGACACATAACAGCCTCTTTGAAAAAACCTTCAAAATTTGGGTCATTGAAATTTAAAGGAGCACAGCGCAGTTTTAAATATTAAATCAATTATTCACACCCACACACGTTTTCACCTTTGCCTGCTGGGCAGCAAGAGCTATTTCTGCAAGATCGCAGTCGCTCCTATTTTCCTGTACAGGGCACTGAAGGCACAGCAGTACTCTGAGCCTGACGTAATGCACGCTGCTGCTGGTCTGGTATCCTTAAGTTTCGCTATCTTCAATATACAGTCGTTATTTATTTCATATACAATTGTTTGTCTCTATGCCTATTTTTTCAATAAAGATTTTGGGGGAAAAAAATCCTTAAGTTTCGCTTTGTCCGCCATTACTCCGCCAGATACTTAGCAGCAACAACTGAGCAGTACTGAGTACTGATGGAGCTTCCATAAAGTAAGAAAAGACTTCTACTCCGGCTTCTAGCACTGCCACAACTCCAGCACAGACCCCACCAGGCAAAAGAAACTTACATTTTACTCGGGCGCTACTAAAAGAGCGAGGAAGAAGTTCCCCTCTTCTGTGCAGACACGAGCATTTCACTAAGCTGAAGTTACGCCCAAGGCCTGCAGGGGTCGGTGTTTTGCAGAAAACGAGCAAACTGCGCTGTGCTCCTTAAGCAACATAAAATAATCTAAAAAAAACTTCTGTCATACGCTACTGAACAGCCATGCCTATTAGCGCTTTACTCCCACAGATGGAGCCCTCAGTGAAGGAAACAGCTCTCATTACCTGCAACAATCACAAGAATCTTTTCTGAAGTCTGATTTCCCAGATCATTTGCAGCCACACAGTAATATTCTCCTCCTTCCGTCACATTAAAGCTGTAAAAGTCTCCTTCAGACACTCTGACTGCTCCATGTTCACTGATCTTGAACCAGGTGTAGCTGACAGCAGGTCTGGCTCTGCTGGAGCAGGTCAGGTTCACCCAGCTCCCTGCAGACACCAAACCTGATGGACTGATGGAGGCTGACATGTCTTTAGGAGCATCTGAGGGAGGAAAAAGTGACTCTTGTTCACTTGATTGATCAGAAACATCTGAACTGTGATGTGCTGACAGGATCACTTACAAGAAACACTGAGAGTGAACGCTTCCACAGCTGTTTTCACAGCTTCTCCTCCATCAACAGGATACACAGCAGAGCAGCTGAGGTTGAATCCATCATGTTGGTCTGACAGAGTGATGGTCTGCTGGATCTTAGTGGTTAAAATTCTATCTGTGTTTTCCTCTGTTTGGCTGTGAGCGTCTTGTTGGAGGCTCCAGGTGAGTCGAGGAGGGAGGTGTGGACAGGGAGTGGGAGCTGAGCAGGTTATAGTGACAGACTCCTCCTCCTTCAGGTCATTCAGATCACCTGAGACATTTAATGTGGGCCTCGGAGGAGAATCTGCAGTTTGACAAACAAATCGTCAACTTAAATTAGGATCTGACAATTTCTTCATATATCAATATTCAGATCAACACAATGTTAAGAAACACATGGAATCAGAGCTGTGGACGTAACATCAAACAAACAACCATTCACAGTCACTATACTCCTTTAAAAAGTTCAAAAACAGGGTTAGAAGTTTCTTAGCTCCATACATATTGTATTCTTGCTGTGGTGTATCTGTCGAGCTATGTGTGGGCTGGTCTGATCACTGATGCGCTTCCGTGTTAAGGTCAGTAAAAAAAAAAGATAACCCAACATATAAGTCTACTAAATCTAAAGCCGACATCATTTGCAGTGCACAGATCTACAGGTATCCTGTTCTCATATAGTGACTAGTGTAATGAGTGATATATTCATTTTCTCTCCAGCAATTCTCACTAAGTACCACCATTCGTCACAAGCAGGAATCACTGCTGAAAAGGCACGTTTTTTGTCACAAACAGACATGGTGGTCCCCAAAAGTACAAAAGGCCAAAGAAAAATAGATATCATGGCATGAGACAGCAGGCAGGGTGTTTTCAGTCTGAGCCAGACAAAGCATTTGGCTTTAAACTGGTTCTGTCATGCTGAGCTGTTGCTTTTAGGCCCTCATTCATTTTGTTTTGTTGAAAAGGCCTCCCAGACGACTATGTTTCAGAAAGGACCTCTTCCCTCTGAATTCCACTGCGTTGGTCACTCTTCTCTAACAGCACTTCTCCAACAAAGTGTAGCAGGACAGATGTATTTCATAGCGTTAGCTCGTGTGCTAGTCTGCAGTGTTGCTTTAAAACCGATACGTTGTTGCCAACTCGATCCTCAGTCAGGAACGTTCTGAATGACATCATCAGCTAATTTGCATAGCAGCTCATTTGCATATCTAGGTCAAATTGGGCTTTATCATTAAGACCAGTAATGGCATTTAAAAAAGTAAAAAATGACACCACTATTTTTTTGTTACGAGCGGTGTAACTAACTTCTTTTTCCAGCATCACAACCATTACAGTTACTGAGGCACAGTTCCGTTACTAGAATTCACAGCTTTCAGCTTGGTTTTCCAGAGAGCCCTGATCATTCAAAGGCTGTGTTTAAATGGAAGGACAGGCATCTATTGACACATGTATTGTGTTTTATTATTCCTTTACAAATATAGAAATGCTATCTGCAGTTACAAATCAAATTTGATTGTCTTGTCTCATCACACTGCAACATTTCACAAATTTAGATTAATGTAGTGTTTCCTGTTTGTAATTTATTCTGTCAAGTGTCCATTTATTTCGTTAATTGTGCATTCAGTTTCGTAATGAATAATTAAACATGCATTTTAAAGTTTCTTTAAAAGGGGATCTAAATTCTTTGACATTTTTTGAAGAAACACAAGAATTACTTTAGCAAGTAATTACTTTTAAAATATTTTAACGAAGTCAGTTACTTTTTGATGAAGTAACTACAACTAATCTCTTTTAAAAGTGACTTTGCCAACACTGAACAGACGTGATATGTGAAACATCTTTCGTTTTTTTCATCTGAATTTCACCTGAAGTCACATCAGGATAAACACCACCACCTAGCGGCCAGAAAAGCAAACTACAGATTCTTTAACACGTCCTGCATTCCTGTGTCTATAGCGACTATTTTCAAATTTATACATGTAACTTTTCTGATATGAAAATGTATTGCTTTGGTTGCATGCTGGTGATTCCGTGTTTAATTATAAATCAATTCAAAGTACTTTGTTCAACCAAGCTGGAGTAAAGAGTTATTAAACTAAAATGTTCATTCTAGGGTAGTATCACAAAGACCACCCAATCAGGTTCAAGTGCAAAGCACTGCACCACTGTACCTTCCCCAGATAACAATCGATTCTAAAAGAACACAAAAAATTAATAATGAATATTTTCTTGCACAGAAATTGGACAGTTTTTGTAATAATCAATCACAAATATTGATTGACAGAATTGTTTTTTTCATCCATTTTTACAAATAATAAACATATAAACAACATTTTTGTAAAAACTCACCTTTAATGTTGAATTGAAGACGTTCACAAATAGCTGTTGCCTTGTATGGTATGTTCTCTACTCTAAAGAAATAATCGTGTGAGTAACTAGTGGTTAGATTATGAAACAGTGTGGTGCAGTTCTTTTTAGACAGGTCTCCAGTGATCTCCATCGGGTAGTTGTCATTCTGCCGACTACTATTGAAAATCACATTCTCTGGATGGGGGCCAAAATTATGGTCATTTTTAATCCACACTCCAGAAGTGGTTCTGCTGCTGTCAAACTCAGTTTCTCCTGCAGTCCTGAAATTACAAGGGATTAGGAGACAAGATCCACTCAGGGCTTCCAACTTTTCCGGTGCAGTGATGAACAGGTCTGCGTCATCAGAACAAGCCAAAGTCCCTGTAAAATCAAATTCAGAATTAGTGAAATCAATAGTGACAAATCTCAGTGAAAATAGTGAAATACTGACAACTTTCAATGAAAAGAAAATTCATTTCATATAAAACTAAATTCAACAGCCATGTGTTGGTTGCTGGTCTTTTCTGAATGTTTCTGTCTGTACTGGTCTGTCAGACTGGAATGGATTAAAACTGAACACTCACTTGAAACAAAGAGGAAACTCAGTAAAATGTTCCTCATCATGATATTCACAGACATCACTGTCTTCAAACTCGTCACCTGTAAGAAATCATAATGTAACACTGAAGCACCGACATCCACTATGAGCAGTTTGATTACACTAAACATTATCTTGAAAGTAAATGTGAATTGATTTCTAATTTTCCAGTTGAGCTAAATTAAAGATCAGTAAATCATTCTCTTACCAAAAGAGTACAGTGAAGAGAAAGAGAAGGAGTAGTCGAGCGTGCGATTTGTGAAAAAACACAGAACTTCTTCCTGTGTTGATGTTTTAACGTAACTTACTGTTCCTCTCTTCCTCTTTGTGGGAAAGTCACATTTTCAGCTTTCCATCAAACAAACCTGATGAAGATCTTACAGCTCCCTGTGTTTTATGACTTTGGGAAATGTAAAGATAATCTTCATGGATCACACTGAGAGATCTTTCATCAGATGTATTTTTTTATTTTCAATAACTTGTTGAGTTATTAATGAATGAGTGTTTGAGTTATATTCTGAGATTTTTTTTTCTCCACAATTAAAAAAGTACTTATCAGAGTCGTCAGCCATGTCTCTACCCGTAACACCCTATAGATGCAAAACACTGCTCTGCAGCTTCCCCAGAGGCATGATGGCATCCCACAAGGTTCCGTATTGGGCCCCACGGTTTTTGCAATATGTATAATAACCTTTGATAAATGTCTACACTCTGCTCTTCATTTATATGCTAATGATGTTTTTATCAACAGCAACCGTGTCTTCTTCTCCTTCAGCAGCCTTTGTGCGACCGCAGCAAGCATTCAGTGTTATAAGAATCCATCCATCCTCTGTGCTGCTTTACTGTTTGGGTGCGGCAGTCAATCCCAGCTGACTGGTGGCAAAATGAGATATCACCCACCCTCACAGGAATATGACATGAACATGCAATCTCCTCACAGAGACTGATTTTGAGGAGCAGGAAACACTTTCCCACTGCCAGTATGAAAGCTTTTCAAGGACATTACTGTAAATGTATGCTTTTATTCATAACTATTTCAGGAGCATATTTTTGAAGGTGTCTGTGTTGAAGTGAGAGAGCATGTCAGTTCAAGATAAACACAGATCTCACAGTAGATTTTTAGAAAAGGATCCACTTATTTAAAACAGTTTCTGCTTTTTTATTCCCTCCGAAAGCGAGCCAGACATGTAAACATTCCCTCTTTTTTTGATTAAAGAACAGAAACAGATGACCCATAATTCCAAATGGCACAAAGGAAGTTTCCAAACCAAAAATTAGCATTTGAAAGTGAAACTATGTAAAAATCTGATATGATGTAAGTTTGGAGTCTATTTTTATTGTTGTCTCTTTTCCCCTGGCTGACTCATTCTGACATACAGTCCAACATTTACACACATTAAATTACATGTTGCTAACTATTGTAGACAAAAACACAGTTCAGGAACAGATAAAAAAACAAATCATGAATGCATTATGAAATATTGATATTTCAAGTGATTTTTTTATTTTTTTTTAAATTTTACAAAGCATTCCAAAACATTTCACGGAGTTAAGTGAGAAAACAACTGCACATACATTGGGAAAATAAAAGGCAAATAAATCAAAGCTTTGAACTTCTAGCCAGGTTTTAAGATAGATAAGGTTCCTATTCACATTGACCTTCAACCGTCCTTCACAGGACAGATTTAGAACAATCCCCCTTTGGCCAAACCAGCACTCATTAACTTGCTCATGGAGGGAAGCGGCGACTCTTCGGTGCCGCTGATGCTTCATAAAAACGCTCCAGTGTTTGTGTTGTGTTGCTTACCTCTCAGTTTGAATCCAGTTCTGCAGTGTTCCTTTCAGGTGGCGCTCATCTCGACCTCCAGCGACCTTGCGCTCACATCCTGAGTTCCCCTGCAGAAGGATGCACGTCAAAGACACGGGTGGCTCCCGACTTCACGGCTCAGTTCCAGACTTCAGCAAGCAGAAGATATGCAGAACTCCTGCGGTCACGCGTAGAAACAGAACAGTCCCTCATTGATGTTTTTTAGGAAAAGCTTTGCCCGCAGCAGTTCGGCCCTCTCTGATAGTGAAACAGGCGGGTTTAACCAAATATAGAGGAAATGCGGTGAGAGAAGGTTCAAAGTCCAGGGAAGCAGAAAACAAATAGATGAGCAGATCAGTGAGGCTCATTCACCCAGTGGTTTAGTGGAGCTCATCAATATTCAGTTTATTTGTGTTGGACATGCGCCCAGAGGCAATATTACACCTTATTATTCTATGTCATGTCACACATTTCAGATCCGTCACCTCTCATGTTTCAAACTGTTGCTGTTTTGAATGTATTGAAAGCAGCAGCAGTGTGTGTTCAATAATATACACCAAGGCCAAGGTGTGTTAGAATCCCAAAAAACAACCTGCTGAGTGTGAAAACTTCAACATGAAACAGAACAGGGCCTGCCGCTGAAAATCAGTGATACAGAATTAATGTTTGCACTGCAGTTGTGAATATCTTCGTCTGTTTCCAGCGAATCTGTCTGCTTTGTTCTCCTCCAGTGCATGAAAGCAGATGTGAAGCAAATGAATCAAGAATAAAATGAAGCCTCAGAAGAAGGGCTGATTACAAGATTTGAGAAATTCATTTAAACTCCGTCTATGAATTTCTTTTGGCCAACTATTCAGTTTCCTGTCTTGATCACATCCTCTTCAAGACACTTTGAAATTTCCCTGATCCATTCCAAAATGTTGCTTCTGCTTTCACGGTCACTTCCTTTTATCATTTGTTCCTAATGATTTTTCCTAAAACAAACACTTTCTGCTCTTCAAATCCCCTCCTCCTCATCTTACAGGCTGATGAAGACGTCTTTCCCACCTTCTGAACTCACTTCCTCAGTTATCGTGACTCCGTCAGAACAGTTTCTCTTAAACTGAAAGTAGAGGAATGTATTTTCAGAGTTCTCTCCAATGTTGCGAAAGTAACAACAAAGGCAAACAACTCAGATTAAGTCCAGGATAGAGGACAATGTTAGGCTTAGAGTAAAGATTAAGAGTAATAAGCTGAAAACAATGGCTGGTTGGTTAGGATGTGTTTTTAGAGAGAGGTAGAGCGAGAGTGCGAGGAAGTCAGAGCCAAATTACTGTTGCAAATTATTCATTTGAGAACTCACACCCAGAAATTGCAATTGTTTTTGTTTTTGCTTTGTTTTTTCTGTGTAATCTCTTATCCTCCTGTGGATCAGCTTCTTCTTTTAATTAAATTTATATCATATATTCAAACTTCATTTCTTTCCTTTCACATCGTGATTCCTGGTATAGAAGAGTGAAAACAGACAAGCTGTTTGACACTATAATGCTCTGTAAATAATCATTATCAGGATTAAAGCCAGTTGGCACATGTTGAAAGCTGCAAACTGATTAAAATATACAGAAATGTAGAGCAGAAATAAACAGCACGCCCTGATTTTCATCTGTGTCAAACTGTGTTCGATCACGGTTTCCTTTCAGGTGCAATTAAAGATAGCATCAAACAGCATTGATCAGAGTTACAATCTGATTAAAATGTTTATTTGTGATACATTATATGGTACAAGAATGATGCTCAGTGATCAAAACAATATTTCCAATTAATATAAAGAAATGTTAAAATGTGTGTGACTCAGTCCATTTCTTCCTTTCTAACATGTTTCACAAGGTTGAATTAAACGTTTAAATTCAACCATTTCAACAACTTGACAGGACATAAAGGGTTTGATTAAGTTTCAGTCTCTGGTTACTGTCTCAGATTCAAATACTATTCACATCTGTGTATCAGTACTGTGTAAGTCAAAGTTTAATTATTAGTTAACTAATAAAGGTCAAGCAATCATCTGAGCAATAACATATAAAGAATCCCTCAGAAATGGCATGCTAAAAAACATAGTGTCAATAAAAAAATATTAAATAAAAAAGTCCCTCTATGTGTAATGCAACAGTAAATCTACATTATGAAATTTGATGTAATACAGTTCTCTTCTTAATGAGTATCATTCAGGTATTCCTGTTAAAAACAGACCCAAAATGGTAAAATATCTTCTTATAGCATAATAAAACAGCCTACTCTTGTTAATGAAGGAAAGCTGGATGATAGAAGTTTCTGTGTTGAAATGTCAAAAAGTAAATCTCATAAAGTCTCAAGAGAAGAATGTCACAAGAGAAGAGGCAGCAGTCCTGTAGGAATAGAAAAATTGGTTCATTTATAAATATCAGGACTTACTTTCAGGTCCAGAGCAGCAGTTATCATGACTTCCTCTGATCCAACCCTACAGTCCAACTTCAGCTTCTATTTTTCTCGACCACAATGTTAACATACGAACAAATTCATTGCTTGTAAACTAAGATGGCCTTCCGTTACATGACTGGCTATTATTCCACTCGCTGTAAATCAGGCTACAATTTAAATGAAATGAAAGATTCATGCAGAGATGCAGTTACCGGCAGGACAGTGGACAATCTGGACTTCATGAGACAAACTCTGAAGTTGGTGAAGTCTCATTGGTGAGAGTCAGGGAACTTTACTGTGACATTAAACTACATTTACCCAACAAGTTTTATTTTATTGATTTATTTTTTTTCCATTTTAATTTTTAAAACAGTATCATGACATGCAAAGAAACAATTTACATGTCTTCCTTCATAATATCTAGGTTTACCTTTTTATCACGTCTTTGATTAGTTAATAATAAAAATATTAATTTGGTTTTCAGTTGTGTTCAATAAGTGGGGATTTCTCTTTTCTTAGATTACATGTGTAAATCAATAAAGAATACAAGCGAAGGGCCAAACTTGTAAGTAGTTCATTACAGCATTTTTTAAAAGAGCGATTTGAAAGTAGATAAAGGACTGTTTGAAATAAAGCAGGGTTTGTTTTGAAACCCATATGTGTCACTGATCCAGCCAATATCAAGCTGTTCATGTGCCGCATCAGCCATCAACCGTATGTTTTAATGTGAAAAACATGATGAATTCTAGCATTTAAACACAAATACAGTGGAAGAGTCATGTGTTTCCAAGATTCTAGGAGAAGTAGCTGTAGCTAATACGTCATAAAAATTAAGAATGTATCATTTTGGAAGCTCAGATCTTTTTTTTTATTATTTTTTTCCAAATGGAGGCCACAACTGTAACAATTAAAACATTAAGAATGCATGAAGTAAAAGAGGTTGATCTGTGTTTAATGAACATACAGTAAACTGACATTGCAGACAATAAAATAACAGTGGAAAATACCAGTGAAAAGTCCTTCAGAGACAGGCGGAGCAGTGAAGCGTGAGAGACGAACACGTAAAAGTGTGAGAAACATTTCTCGACCTGTAGATTGTGTAAAGTTGCCAACAGTCGTGACTCACGACAGTGACTGACTTCCCCCTTCTGAGTGTTGTAATTTGAAACCACAATGACTTCCCGTGTTTCAAGACAGGCGGTGCAGGTTGTCGGTATTCTGCTCTGTGGCAACAGTCGTCTGGGTGACAAGCTGTCAAAACGTCTCACGTTTGATTCCTCAAGAGGAAGTTGGTACAATTTGTTTACACTGAATTCTGATGGAGAACTTATTCTAATTTTTCAAACAAATAAAACATCAATTAATACACACACACACACACATTATTAAAGAGGAAAACCAAAGAGGCAAAGCATACAATGAGGATCAAATCCGTACTTCCTCAATACCCGTCTGGCAAATGTCATGTTCAGCCCTCAGCTAGGTAATCCTATTTGCACCATTTATCTTCAGTCACAGGAGACATGGAACAATAGTTGAGATGCACATTCAAGCTTGTTCTGTTTGAGTACGACTTTTAACATTTGAACAGGTGATGAAGCAGCACGACACTTCTGCTCTGGACTTCTCATTTATTCTCAGAAGGACTGATGTGTTTTGTCCCTTTGCCTTCGAATAACACCTCTTACATCCAGCTAGAGCACAAGGTCTCCCTCTGATTAATGCTTTCAATCTGAAAAAGTTACAGCACACGAGCGATTATGGCAGCACAGTTTGTCACGATATAAACTTCAACAAAGTGGCAAAAAACAGTTTAGAAGCTTATTCGGCAAAAAACATCCCACTGCAGGAGGCTGATTAAGATGTAACAGCAAAAATACAACGGTGAAACGTGTCCATTTTAAGCACATTATCTTAAAAACAAAGAATGAAATAAATGTGATTTTGGTCAGTTTTACACTTTTCAGACTGATTTTTTTCAATAAGGCATATTATGGTGTTATTTTCATCTTTTGTGACTTGGAGAAAAGATGATGTTGATAAACCCTTAAAGAGTCTCTACGGTTCTACTGGACATTCTTACCCAACAGTGAGAGTGTTGGGTCATCCCATTTTAACAAGCATGTGTGAACAAAGATGCATGCAGACATGCAAAGTAGAATAGCCACGTGTACTGACAGAACTACCGCTGTGGTTTCCCAGCGCTCTCTGTGGGCGACGAGACAGGGAAGCGGCTCTGTGGGTTTCAAAGAATAATTAAAATGCACTCAGGGGAGGGTGTGAATGAACTGTTAAAAGAAGAAGAACATGTGTTTTTAACATGAGGACACCAGAAAAAACACCAAGAAACAGTGTAAAATTAATGTAAATTTAAATGAAATGTCAAGCACAAAATAAAAAATTAAAAAATTAAAAATAAAAGATGATTAAGACGTTCCAGACGGGTCAGTTCTCCATGACTGTTCAAAAATGCATTGAATCTTGGGTTCAACCAAATTTTAAGTTTGAATATCAATGCATGAAAGGTGGTGATTCTGGTTTAAACAGATTTATCCGATGTGTTTCATCTGCATTGCAGATGAAGGCGCTGTCATCATACGTGACTGTAAGTGTGTGTGACTGTGTGCCCAGGCTGCGCTCTTTTCTCTGGCTATGAAGATACTGAAGTGAAGCCATGTTCGCAGTTCACAAGAATTCACTGGCATCTATGTGTCTGCAGCTACAAGACATTTCATAAGACATCACAAGTCAAACATGCTGGAAAACTTTGGTTAATTGCTGAAGACAATTCAGTCCAGTGTATGAAACCTTTTATCTGAAAATCACCCACAGCTGCTAAATAACTGGTGAATCATTTCCCTTTGAAACGGAAAGCATTACACAAACAGCAGCAAGAACATTCAGCCATGTGGAAATGTTCAAGTAAATGACATTGGTCTTTGTAAAGCTAATTTTTTTGTGGTGTGACACATCTTCAATAGGCAGGTCAGTTCATTCATTTTCACTCTGAATAACAAGTCGAGGCTTCATTTCCTGTTATTTATTGATTGATTATCTGATCAAACCTACAAAGAGGTGCAAACTTCAGTGAAAACTTGTGAAACTATTGTATTGAAATTTTAGTACCAATAAAAACAGGAAGTAGCGAAGCTGGCCTCTACACTTATGTCATCAGTGTGATGACGCTAGTAGGGATTTGCATGTGTGTGTTCAAACACTGATGATGAAAAGATAAATATATCCTGTCCTGTTTCAATTCAAAATATCTGCTGCTTGTCAAAATGAGACCGTTGTGTTACCTTTAGTCTGAAGTTTATGGATTTCTATAAAAATCGAGTGTACTTACACTAAAAATCCCCGACAATGAGGAATCTACGTTGTTTCACATGAAAGAAAAAGGAAGTTTTGAGTTGAGATTTCAAAGTGCGAAGTCATAAAACACCAGACTGCTGTGAACGTGCTTGGTAAGACTGTTTTTTCATTTCACTTGTTCACTTGTTAACACAGAAAGTGGGCCGTCCACATTCCTATGGTGCAGATTTGTGTTGAACTATCAAAAACCATCAGGTTATCCAGTAAAGTCTGTTGAAACAAGAACCTGCTGTCAGGCTGATTTCCAGCTCGACAACCTGCTGAGGAACCTGATGCTGCAGAGAATATTCATTTAGAAGCAGGCTCAAGATCTCTCTTTTTAAAAAGACTTTAAATGAATGTCCCTTTTATCTGTTGTAGGGTTTTCAGTTTGATTTGATGCCGGTAGCGTTTTGCCTCACAATCATTGAAGAACTGTGGAGCAGTAAAATGAGACACGGTTATGCGTGTGTGACCGCTGAAAGCGCCATTTTAATTCTGCCACTTCCGTTATAAAAACACATTTCAAACAAATTCAAATTGAAATCCATCAAAGCACATCAAACATTCAACATAACATAGACACTCCATTTGCAATTAACAGGTTAACATCAAAACTCATCTTCTTACCAGAAATCAAACAGAAATAGGAACATCTCATCAGTGTAATATCATGAGGCGGCTGCCTTCATACACTACAGTAACACAAAAATAACAGTACTTTACATTTTACATCCAACTCAACACAAATGAAACAGGTGCTTATGCATTCCCCAAAGTTCTTTTAGAGTTAATATGTATACAGTTTAGTTCACAGCACTCATTAAACATTCAAAGATTCCCACATGTTGCCACATCGTGGTCACTTGAAGCTAACAGCTAATATGGGAAAAACACGAGACACGAGTCATGCTCAAACTCTGCAATTCAACAATCATTCTGTACACCAGCGACATCAACAGCAACACAAGACTACAACAAACTTGTGAGCTTAAGGTTAAATGATAAAACATCATGTTCAACATACCTGTGGAGCAGTAAAATGAGACACGGTTATGCGTGTGTGACCGCTGAAAGCGCCATTTTAATTCTGCCACTTCCTGGATGGCGCACTTCAGAAGCGGGTTTCCTTACTGATCCATGGTAGCTGAGTGACACCTCCTGTCACAAAGGGGTAATGACAATGACATTTGGAACATGATATAATACTAGAAACCATCAACCTAACAACTTATTATTGTGTTTTATTTTTTTGGGTTTCTTGTTTTAAATGTGGGGGGGGTGTCAGTTTTTCTATTTACTTTTTATTTAAGGCTTTTCCCATCCTCTACATCTGCACCTTCCACCTAAAACAATTCCTAGTATGGGCTACTGTACTAGCTAATAAAATGATCCACGATTTCTGCAGTTTTATATTTTAGACAATTATATGTACAGCTGACAGAAATGTAATTTCGAAAACAAAGGTCGATTTTTTATTATTGATTTGGTAAAGTAAATTGAGAAAAAAATCAATTGACATTTTATTTCTGGATATTTTTCACATAATTTTTCTGCTGCTGAGTCTCCATTCTGAACAACAAGAAGATTTATTTTAAGTGTGATCTCTTCTGCCCTTTAAAACACCTATCTTAAAATGAAGTTGTGACAGAAGTGAATGTGAAGAGGAAGTCCCATGTTGTGTGTTTCCAGATGCCGGTGCTGAGCTTCATGTGGGCTCTGTGTGTGAACATGATGACAGTCAACATGTTTCTGAGTCTCTTCTTCCTCTCAGGTGAGCTGGAATCATCAACAGCTGCAGTTTTGAAAGCTGTTCAGAATATGAGGGCTTGTGTTCGGGCTGATCAGTGTGTGTCTGTAACGCAGATTGACTCATTATTTGGGGATGTTTTCTTCAGTGCATGTGGCTTTTGCTCACTAACTGTTTGTGCAGGAGTGAAGTGAACGGGAGCTTGAGATCTGCTTGTTGCTCATCAGTGAAAAGTGAACATAGTGCATCACATTGTGGCTGAAGTATGTTTTCATTCTACAGGTGCTGCGGATGCTTGTCGTTACCGTTCAGAACTGGATGTTAAAACACCACAGAAGATGGAGGCTCTGAGTGGATCCTGTTTAAAAATCCCATGTAGCTTTGACAATCCAAAGAGGTTTGACGGCACAAGAGAAACTTCTGCAATGTGGATCCGAGATAGTCCTTCAAGACCTCGCAACATAGTTTACGACAGTGGAAGGACAAAAAACAAATATCCAATGAATATTACAGGCAACCTGCGTGAGAAAAATTGCACCACTGAGTTTTTTAATTTAACCACAGATTACACACACTCATACTACTTCAGGCTCATCAATTTGCCTTTTAAAGCAACAGCTCCTTGTAATCCTCTTGAGATCACAGTTAAAGGTAAGATTTTTTTTTTTATTACTTTACAGATTATCAAATCATTTCGACAGTTACATTTGGTGTTTGGTGAAAATCTCAGGGCATTCAGATGATGAACAAAGAAGAAAAGTTCATTTTAGATTACTACATTTTGGGTTTTACTTACTTTCTAAATGTGTCTCATGATAATATTGAAGTATATTTAACAAGCAAGAAGGTGCCCTACTGTAATGACACTGTTATCAGTTTTTAAAGTTGCAAAGTGCTTTTAAATTCCTCTAAAATTCAGCAAGTGGTGGAAATGTATAATCATTTGGTGGTTTGAACAGCTGCCATCTTTCTTCCGAAACTATTTTAGTCTTATTGGCTTTGTTGGCATAGGCATTGTGATAAGGTATGTAAGAGCCAACAAAATTTACATTGAGGAGGAACAAACACCAGCACACACTTCTGCTCTGTTTGACTGACATGCTCACATACACACAGGAACAAGACAGGGACATTTATTGATTTATTGATTACTATATCTATTTGCAGGAAGTGACATCAGTGTAGGAACACACTTTAAAAAAAAAGCTGAACTGAAGCTGAATTCAAAATAAAATCCAATAGGGTTTTGTTGATATTAAATGAAAGTTACAAATGTAACTATGGTTCTACGAATCCTGGATGACCGCCATACAGCTGTGCTGAAAGCACTGTTCCCCTTCATGCCTGCGTAGTTTGAGTATGTATCACTCCATTGTCACTTGTGACCCATCGGTGACCCGAGAACGGCAATAAGTTCCGGTGTCAAACTCCAGGTTAATTTCCTAAAGAATCTTCTTGCATGATCATGAGGGTTCTTAGTGACAGAACATTCTGGTGGTCATCCAGGATTCATAGAACTGCAGTTGCATTCGTAACTTTCATTCTACGTCATTCCTCCCGACCGCTAGACGGCGGTGCTGAAAGCACTGAATGATATATCCCAACTTAAGGCCGTTGTATGCTTCTGCATCGCAGCAGAATCCGTCCAATCACCTTCTTCGGGAGAGTAATAATGGTAGGCCCAGGTACATCAGTTTCTGCCCTTTCAGCCACTAGGGGCGCTGTCCATAGCTCGGCGTCGCCTCAGTGGTAAGCGGGCAGGGGTGCAAAGGACAGGGACAGCCTTTGCAGAGATTGCTAGGGACTGCAACCCCAAATAGGGTGAAAAAATGAGGAGTTAGTCAGGGACATGGTGGAAGGCCCTCACAGGGAGTGACTGAGATGGTTGCGCCGCCCCCAACTGCAGACGTTCTAAGGCTGCGCACATAACAACCTTCACTGAGCACTGCCTCAATCAGCAAGCGCCGATCTGCTGATAAGGACCATGGTTCTGACACCATGGAGGTCCAACCATCCTCATCATCCTGGAGGACGGCACCACAGCTAGCACAACAGAGAGAATCTTCCATTGTGCCCGATATGCCACCTCTTATGTGCAATAAGCCCAGGGAAGGGGTGTGGTCGCACCCAACATAGCAGATGCAGGGCCACAGGGCCAGAAAGCTTGGCTGCTGGACCTGGGGTTTGACACCTTTGGGGTGCTTTTTTCCTGAATAATATTGCAATTTTATGAAGTTACTGTAGACGGAGACTTGTGCACTGTTAGATTTTTCCTTCAGTAAAGTCATTTATTTTGGCCACCCAGATTTGCTGTGATGCAACAGCTGGCAATGCTGCATATAAGATGGTTTTTATAGCCGTAAATCAGTTATTGAGGGGTGGATTGAAACAGATGCATAACTTCTGAAGGCCTTGGTATGAAATGCATGGGCTGTAACTGCGTTCTAGGGTCATCCAGGGGTCACAAGTGACGTTGTTGGTATACATACTCGAACTGCAAATCCGCGAGGGGAACATTGGTGGTCTGGTGGTTAGGAGAGATGAAATAGAATGTGTTTTTTGTGAAACTGCAGATTCTCCTCCAAGGCCAACATTACAAGTCTCAGGTGATCTGAATGACCTGAAGGAGAAGGAGTCTGTCACTATAACCTGCTCAGCTCCCACTCCCTGTCCACACCTCCCTCCTCGACTCACCTGGAGCCTCCAACAAGACGCTCACAGCCAAACAGAGGAAAACACTGATGGAACTTTAACCACTAAGATCCAGCAGAACATCACTCTGTCAGACCAACATGATGGATTCAACCTCAGCTGCTCTGCTGTGTATCCTGTTGATGGAGGAAAACATGTGAAAACAGCTGTGGCAGAGCTCTCTCTCAATGTTTCTTGTAAGTGATCCTGTCAGCACATCACAGTTCAGATGTTTCTGATCAATCAGGTGAACAAGAGTCACTTTTTCTCCCTCAGATGCTCCTAAAAACACGTCAGCCTCCATCAGTCCATCAGGTTTGGTGTCTGCAGGGAGCTGGGTGAACCTGAGCTGCTCCAGCAGAGCCAGACCTGCTGTCAGCTACACCTGGTTCAAGATCAGTGATCATGGAGCAGTCAGAGTGTCTGAAGGAGACTTTTACAGCTTTAATGTGACGGAAGGAGGAGTTTATTACTGTGTGGCTGCAAATCATCTGGGAAATCAGACTTCAGAACAGATTCTTCTGATTGTTGCAGGTAATGAGAGCTTCTGCTTTGTTACAAAATTCTAATATATGGGAATTGGCTAAAAATATGGTCTTTGTTGAGATGGTGTCATAAATCTATTCTAAAAAAATAAAGTTAAAACAAACTGTACCTACTTCACTGATATTGACACCATATTTTACTGTTTCTGTCAGATCTTTCTCTGCATCTGAACACCATGATTGGAGTAGTTATTGGGATCATTGTGTTCATCTGCCTGCTGCTCGGTATTTAGTGAGTATCTTTAATCAAAAGAGTCGATCTATTGATGAACAGCCTACTGGAACAACATTCAAGATGAACTCTAAAACAAATTTAAGAGAAGGGATAAATTATCTTCTTTAAAATATTTGGAAAAAATTCCGAAACAAAGATGTGACAATAATATAGACAGAGCTAGAATAAACAGATTCTCCACACTGAACAAACATGTCAACTTTAATTTTCAGACTAGAAATTAATGTTACCATCAGTCTTTCTGTAGGACTCAAATTTTGATCTTGAAGATTATTATTTCACTTGTTTTACAGCATCTTCATGTGTTGGATTAGAAAAAAGAACACAAATTCAACTGTGCAAGTGGGTCAGGTGAGAAAATTTTCAAATCTGTTCTCCTGCAAGTCAGTGAAAATCACAAGTGTTCAAAATGTGTTTGAATAAATTCACTGAACAGTTTGTGACCTGAAGCAGTATATTGCAAATCTCTTCTTCAACTCATCTAAATCTTTTCAGCTGAAAATCTATTCAATGTCTGGTAATTGTTGAAATCTGACTTTCGTCATCATCTTTTCTGTTTTTACAGAGTCAGACAGGTGAAGAGCTGGCTGCTGAAGAGCCTGCAGAAAAACCTCAGGAAGAGGGAGAAAACATCCACTATGGAGAGATTGACTTCTCCAAGCAGAAACCTGAACCGTTCTCCAAGTCTGAGATCAGAAGCAAGCAGGAGGACACTGTGTACGCAGAGGTCAGAGGCTCTCAGCCGGGAAACAGCTCCACACACACTGCTGACCACCCCGAGGATCTCAACGCTCTTTACGCTGAAATGAAGGAGAAATCAGAATATTCTGTTGGATTTACTGAAGTGTGAAGTCATGAAGAACTTTACTTCTGTACTTAAGTAGATTGCAGTACTTCATTTGAACTATTATTTTTTCCATCTTTCCTGCTTTCAAACACAAATATCTGTACTTTCTGCTCCTCACATTGAAAATGAAATTGGCTTGTGATTTCTTTAAACTGATGCCAAATCAACATGGAGTAATTTGAATTAACAACACTTAAGTGAGCTATGGAGAGAAGGCATCAACAGGGTTGATCGGTTTGAGAGACAAAATCAAACGAACACTTTAAAAAAAAAGCCCAAAGCCATCCTCCAACCACACACTCTGCCTGCTATTTAATCTCTTCTTCTTTTTGTCATTGTTTTTGTGTATTCCCTCTTATACTTTGCCAACCGAACAGAAGTCAGAGCTTCTTGTATGTTACTCATAGACAGTATAAAAGATGAACCTGGCACCTGGCTCCAAAAATTAAGCCTGCCCAAAGTGTCAAAAACTTTTCAATTTAAATGGGACACCAATAAAACAGGGTCAGCTGCTTTTCTTCTGAGAGTGCGAGGCCGGTAACGGTTCCTATAGTGCAGAACCCAGTCAAACACAGAAACTCAACTGCAACTGTGGATAGTGCAGTACACACACACACACACACACACACACACACACACACACATCAAACATTTTACTACTTCCTCGTTCAGTTGAGGGTGCACACTTGGCACCCCTACTCCTAGACATCGGCTCTCATACATTTAAATATGCACATGCACTCTGATATATTCATTTTTCAACCTGGTTAATATTTAAAAATTTGTATTTGATATGGAATTCCTCATTCATACTGTTCCATGGTTTGCTAAATACACAGATTTTTTTTTCAGTTGTCATTTTTCTACAAACTTATTTTGACAGTGGGATTCTTGTTTCTCAAGAAGTGTGAAGACAAGGGAAAAGAACATTTTCTTGGGAATGTGAAGATCTGCTGTTTGTTGTATAAATAAAGTTCAATTCAGTAGTCTGTCCTTGTATGCTCTGTGTGTGTCCACTGTTTCTGGGTCATCATATTTTAACAAGCATGTAGGAACAAAGAATTTTTTTTTTTTCAAGACAGATGCAGACATGTAAAGTAGATAAGTCCCATGTATTGACAGAACAACTTTGTCGCGCTCATCTTGCATAATTTCCCAGCACTCACTGTGGGTGATGATAAGAAGGGGAAGTGGAAAAGCATTGCAAAAAGAGAGCAGTGCTTTTCAAAATAGCAATTGAAATGCACTCAGAGCAGGGTGTAAATTAAACAGTTTAAAGCAGAAGGACTGGTATTTTTAAAATGAGAACATCTAGTAAAATACCAACAGATGGCTTGAGATCAATGGAAATTTTGTTGAAATGTCCAGCACAAAAAAATTACATAAGAAAATCAAACACGATAGCAGACATTCCAGACGGGTCAGTTGACAAAGATTCACGATTTTTTGATTTCAAAGTGAAACTCTTTAAGCTGCATAAGTGATTCAGATGAGGTACACTTTCAATAAATCTAAATTGTTGTTGTTCGGGATTTTTACCAGATTTTTTTAGCATCCTGACCACACCAAGTGTCCTATTTATGGAAATCAAAATAACTTTACCACGCTATTTATGCTTCATAAGATGGAACACTTGTGAAAGCACTTTTAAGCTGTGCAGTTAATCCTAATCTGAAACAATTATTTCTGTATTGCTACAAGGACCCTGCGATGGTGTGGTGACCAACGGGTGGTTTACTGCCTGAAACGTGCACTGCAGAACACAACAGAAAACCCAGAACCAGACGGCTGAGGCTCCAGCCACAAGCAGCTCCTGCCAGAGAGTCCCCCGCTGGACTGGAGGAGAGGGCGATTAAATGCAGCTGTGCCTCTGACGGCAGGTGTAGCTCGGCTCTGGACTGGGAACACATGCTGTTGAAGTTGAGGGCCGTCACAGTATTATGAAAACAGGTTAGGAAACGATCAGAAAAAAAAATTACCTCAACATTCACGATGCTTGCAGAACGATAACCCAAATCTGCTTTATACAATGCATGTCAGTTAAAGGAATTCAGTGCAGCAACACATAAACAATCATGATCGATTAGTTGCATAGTGATATCTAATTTAAATTCAGAGTGATTGTCCTGGTGGTAAATAAAATGGTCTGGGAACAGACACGGTTTCTACAGGAAAAATACATGTTTGCTTCTCAGACACACCGGACCTGGAGGACCAGGATTGAGAAGCCCTGTGTGAGAGGGTGTAATAAAATCAACCATACTTCTAGATCAGAGAGTTGCGCCGTCGCTCCTCATGAGGACCAGATTCATTCCTGATAATTCAGTGTTTTTCCAAGTCTGAGAGGACATCAGTGCAAATGGGCACCAGGCGTTCGAAGACAGAGCCCATACTTGTCTGGTATTCGAGTGCTTGAACAAAAGTCTCTTCGACTTTATGGCTGAAAGAAGGTTCCAGCCTCTCAGTCTGGAGGTCACCAGACCGATCATCCAGCAGGTATGCTCAGATTAATTCTTCTTCACTTTAATAAGCTGGGTGAAACAGGATGCTGATGAGATATTGTCAACAATAATGTCTCATGATACCGTCTCTTCACAGGTCGCTGCAGCACTTAATCATCTCAGAAGTCTGAGTATCGTCCATGCTGACCTGAAGCCTGAAAACCTGATGCTGGTGGACCAGACACTGCAGCCCTACAGAATCAAAGTCATAGACTTTGGACTGGCACACACACTCTCAACTGCCAGGCCAGGCACATGTATTCAGACACTTCAATACAGGTGAGGTGCTGCTCTGTTAGTGGTGAACTAAATCACATCTATACGAACGTGAAGCTTCAGCATCTCTGTGAGATGTGTTCATGGAGTCGTTGAAGCTGTGATTCTGATGTTGAGTCACTTGGATGGACTGTCTGTCAAACATGTGGAATTCGTGTTGAGAGACAGTGTGAAGAACTAATCTATTCCTGTTTGTTTGATTTCCATCAGGGCTCCCGAGGTCATGCTGGTACTCCCTTACACCCCTGCTGTGGATGTGTGGTCCCTGGGCTGCATTGCTGCGTTTCTCTACATGGAAACGTTTCTTTACCCCGGCCAGCCAAATGTCTGTCCCTGTGTCGCCACGATGTATCTCAACTGGAAATACAGCATAGCATTGCATGTCTCCATTTTGTTCACAAGGTTAAAAAAAACCATGAAGATTGTGCTTAAAAACATAAATTGTCAAAATTACCACTTTGTACAGACTGGCCGGGGTAAAGAAACGTTCCCATGTAGAGTACTAGTCAGAAGAGAAAGACCCAGGTAAAACAGCAGTCAAAAAACTCTGCTTCTGGAGAACCTGACAATAGTACCAAGGCAAATTTTTCAGAATTCATTCATTTTGAATCGTAAGACAACTTTGAGCTCTGTTTTTGCTAAATTTGACCTCATTTACTCTTCTTTAAATGACAGGAGAGCAGTGCAGCTCAGTCCAGCTCCTGGAGAAACCAGGCTGGTAGCAGCTCACGCTGACCAGTGTCATGCTTCCCTTAACCGTGGCAGGAAAGTGGAAGACACCAGAGATCTAAAAGATTCCTGAATCCAAGAGAAAGCTGCTGTATTTCAGGAGAACCTGTATAAATGTACATGCAATTACTGTAAATATGTACATTTGTGCAATAAATCTATATTTGTCAATGAACCTGTTTTAATTTCCAGGTGTTGATTTGTGACAAAAAGTAAAGAAGGGATATTTTTCAAGATGGGAGTGGTTATAAAATGAAGACAAATGAAATAAAAGAGATAAATATTTTTAAAAAGACTGTTTCATCACTTAGTATGTGTGTTCAAAATTGCCGTACAATCATTATATTAGTTGTAAGTAACGTATAGCTTGTACACCACTGACCAGTGCACGTCACTGGTGTTAAATGCAGTACATAAAGCCAGTGGTGGTCCTGGCTTGTTTCGTGCCACGGCGAACACCCTCTTTGGCATCCTCCTTCCCTCCTTCTTTTGGGGCGGCTGTGGATCAGTGGGGAGAGCAGTCGTCTTACAATCCGGAGGTTGTTAGTTCGATTCCTGTCTGTGTCAAAGTGTCCTTGGGCAAGACACTGAATCCTGAATTGCCCCTAGTGGATCGATTGAGTGCCTTGCATGGCAGCTGCCTCCACCAGTGTGTGTGAATGTATTTGTGAATGGGTAGATGTGATAATGGAGTGTAAAGTGCTCTGGTAATGTAGAAGCGCTATATAAATGTAGTCCATTTTCCTGAACTGGGCACCTGGTGGCTTTTCTTCCTTTTCCTTTTCTGTTCTTCATTTAATGTTGTCGTCTACTTGAACATAAACATTGTGTTGTGACGAGTCTGGCGACCAATGGGTCGCTAGGCAACCATCTCAATAGAGCAGTGGTGGGCCGTCAGGGGCTGCAAAGCCTTCTCTGCTGGCCTAAAAAGTTTCTGAATTACAGACTGATTATATTAAATTATATTTTGTCCATAAATAATTAATAAATGATTCCAAACGGTATGTTCTGGTTCCTTTCATAGTTTCCCCATGGTTGCGCTGCTTCCAGACATGTTTTTTTTCTCATTAAACCATTTAACCAATCAGATTTCAGGCATCATCTGTTGCTAGGGTCAGAGAAATCTGCCTGAGGCCTTCACTGTCCGTTCCTGATGGCGCAGTAAAGTAATGTGAAGCGTCAAACAGACAGTTGCTTCAACCAATCAGATTTCGAGTTGGCGACTCAGCGCCTTCGAGCTAGCGTACACCAATAACAGCATATCCAGGCCTTCTGATTTACATTCACGAAGAGATACAGCAGGTGGCGGTATGCACCTAAGGTGTTGGTCACCTACCGCAATTATTCCAAAGAAGAAGAAGGAGAAGAAGACCTGAAGAGAATTTAAAACTTATGACAGAAATACCACAGGGCAAGGTGGACTTTCAGCCCTGGCTTTATGGGACTGAAATGCACGGATAATCTATATGACAGAGCAGTTGAACTGTTTTTGAGGAAGGAAAGGAGGATGTATTTTGTTTACAAATAATCGGGATTTTGGTGAGTAAAATGTTCCTCTTCTCCTAAATAATATTGCTGTTTTATTACGTAAGTTGTTGATGCTTATTGTATGTGCACAGATGTAGTAGGACACTTGTGCACTTCAGCAAAGGCATTTATTCTGGCTGCACAAGTATCTATCTGCTGCGCAACAACTCTTTATATGCATATCTGCACAATAAGAGTTGGGTTTTTTTACAGACATAAAATAGTGTCGAGAGAGAGGTGGATTGGTTCAGACGGATCTGTTCTGAAGGCCTTAGTGTGAAATGCACGGTCCGCCACTGCAATAGAGACAACTTTACTTGGCTTATACTGTAACATGATTTTCATTTATTTTCATTTGTGCTTGAGATAGTTGTGTTTTTAGCATCCAAGATATTGTTGATTTGAATTTTAATTGAATATCCCCAGCCTTTTTTTGAGAATCCTTACCTTTATGTTTAGCTTGAAGAAAAAAAGAAACATCCATTTCATCTTCATGTCTACTTAAAGTACAGAACAAACTAGAATATTCTAAACTGCAAACACAAAAGCACTGTCAGCTTAGAAGTATATCACCAGTAGTATGATAATGATATACTGCTCCAATTCATAAAGTGTACTGACAGTGAAGTTTTGATGAAGTTAAAGTGGGACATTTTTGTCCCAAGAAAAATAAACTGTTTGCTACCACCAGTATAAGATGACTTCATAAAATGAACGTGCAGTAAGCTTGTTTTTGGCCAGGGTTGGCTCATCGTGCAGCTCTGAGCCATCTCAACACACTGAATGGGACTGAGTAAAATCAAATCCATCAAAAATGGGGTCTCCTCCCGGTGGGACATGCCCAAAACACCTCCCCAGGGAGGCATCCAGGAGGCATCCTAACCAGATGCCCGAGCCACCTCAGCTAGCCCCTCTCGATGTGGAGGAGAAGCAGCTCTACTCTGAGCCCCTCCCTGGTGACTGAGCTCCTCACCCTATCTCTAAGGGAGCGCACAGCCACCCCCCGGAGGAAGCTCATTTCGGCCGCTTGTATCCGGGATCTTGTCCTTTTGGTCATGACCCAAAGCTCATGACCATAGGTGAGGGTGTGAACGTAGATTGACCGGTAAATCGAGAGCTTCGCCTTTCGGCTCAGCTCCCTCTTCACCACAACGGACCGATACAACGACCGCATCACTGCAGCCGCTACACCGATCCGCCTGTCAATCTCACGCTCCATCCGTCCTCCACTCGTGAACAAGACCCCAAGATACTTAAACTCCTCCACTTGAGCCAGAGTCTCTCCACCGACCTGGAGGGGGCAAGCCACCTTGTTCCGGTTGAGAACCATGGCCTCGGATTTGGAGGTGCTGATCCTCATTCCTGTCACTTCACACTCGGCTGCGAACCGCCCCAGTGCATGCTGTAGGTCCAGGTTCGATGAAGCCAACAGGACAACATCATCTACAAAAAGCAGAGATGAAATCCAGTGGTCCCCGAACCGGACCCCCTCCGGCCCCTGGCTGCACCTAGAAATTCTGTCCATAAAAATGATGAACAGAACCGGTGACAAAGGGCAGCCCTGCCAGAGTCCAACACGCACCGGGAACAGGTCCAACTTACTGCCGGCAATGCAGACCAGACTCCTACTCCAGTCATACAGAGAACGGACGGCCCTTAACAAGGGGCCCCTGACTCCGTATTCCCGGAGCACCCCCCACAAGACACCACGAGGGACGCAGTCCAACGCCTTCTCCAAGTCCACAAAACACATGTGGACTGGTTGGGCAAACTCCCACGAGCCCTCGAGCACCCTATGGAGGGTATAGAGCTGGTCCATTGTTCCACGACCAGGGCGAAAACCGCATTGTTCCTCCTGAATCCGAGGTTCGACTATCGGTCGGATCCTCCTCTCCAGTACCCTGGAATAGACTTTCCCGGGGAGGCTGAAGAGTGTGATCCCCTCTATAGTTGGAGCACACCCTCCAGTCCCCCTTTTTAAACAGGGGGACCACCACTCTGGTCTGCCAATCCAGAGGCACCGTCCCCGACCGCCACGCCATGTAGCAGAGACGTGTAAACCAAGACAGTCCCTGCACATCCAGAGACTTACAGTACTCAGGGTGAATCTCATCCACCCCCGGCACCTTGTCGCTGAGGAGCTTACCAACTACCTCGGTGACTTCGGCTTGGGTGATGGACGAGTCCACATCTGAGACCTTAGCCTCTGCTTCCTCCACGGAAGACGTGGCGACGGGATTGAGGAGGTCCTCGAAGTATTCCTTCCACCGTCCTATGATATCCCCAGTTGAGGTCAGCAACTCCCCACCTCCACTGTAAACAGTGTTGGCGGAGACCTGCTTTCCCCTCCTGAGGCGCCGGACGGTTTGCCAGAATTTCTTCGAGGCCAACCGATAGTCTTCCTCAGGGCCGGTCCGTCCTACAGGCAAAACAATACCCTGCCTGGGGCGCCACGTACTGGAGGGGCGCCGTGGCCGTACAAGGGGCGCCCCGACGCTCTGTGTGAGCACTGCTCTGCGCCGCTCTGACGGTCCATGTGAGCGGCGCACTTCTCGGCGTCTTTTGGCATCTCTCGGCATCGCTTGGGGGCAACGCCAGAGAAGTGGAGAGTCCAGCCCTTCTCGAGAGGTTGGGTTCCAGAGCCCAGGCTATGTGTGGAGGTGAGCCCAACTATATCGAGCCGGTAAAATCAAATCGCACATAGATTATATCAATAAAGGCATTTAAGTTGAACAGACTTTCTAAAAACTTTGCTCGCTGAACCAGATAATCTATCATCATCCTTCCGTCTCATCTCTCCTCACTGCTTCTGTCTCTGCCTCTGGCACAAAGTTCCCTCATGACCATCGACAGAAGTCTCGCTCGTGTCTGTATGTCCGTCCGTCCGTCCGTCCGTCCGTTCAGATACTGGAATAGGAGCCCCAGTAAAAGGGGTCTGGAGACACCCCTGAGGCTCAGTGCCATTTGTTTTTAAATCCTTTATCAATCAGGACGTCTCCTCCTGGCTTTAAGATTTTGCGCTCCATCTTTCCGACAACAGGCTGACTCTGATGAAGAAAAAAAGACTGGGGAGATTTTATTTCTTCCCTCTCGTGCACAGTGACAGTGAGCACCCTGTCAGCCCCAACCCTTGAACTGACCCACATCCAGGTCCAGATACAACACTGCAGAGATCCAGTCCCTGCACACTGAAACAATACCACAGATACACACATACACTCCCAAACACACATACTGACCGAATAATTGAGAGAAAAGCAAAATGAGATAAGCAGAAAACACTGAGGGAAAAATAAAAATAAACATAGTTTAAAACAAACTAAACCACCACTTCATAAGGGAACAAAATAATGGTATCAACCAGTGAAAGAAAGGATTGCCATGTTCTCTGGAATTTTGAAACCTTTAATGAAAATCTCAGTTTTTCCAGCCTGAATTAACTCCAGGACAAGCTAATTAACTTCAGAGCTGAATCCCACAGTTGTTCAGACAAAGTTGCCTATAATCTTCTTCCCATCTCATTGTTGTTGAAAAAATAGACTTTGCCCCTGCTTTGTCAAATCTATTATACCAGACTGAAAGACATTTTCTTTGTAAAGGGTGTATTTTCAGAAGCGTGTCAGAGAGGTCAGTAAGGAAAATAGGAAAATTGTTTCTTGACAATAGTTCTAGCTTATAGATAACAAAAAAATGTGAATTAGGTAGAATCTGTCTAATTTATTTGATTGGTTTGCCACTTGCACCGATGGGAGGGACGGAGGAGTGGAGGCATTGCGCTGCACTGGACTGCGCCGTGCACGAAAATTGCAAAATTCCCTTGACACACCCCGCTGGTGAGAGGCAGGCATGGCATAGAGCAGGAGTGCTGCGTTTGTGCCTGGTCTAAAATAATAGAGCCCTTTTAGTTCATATTCAACTTCAGTGCATGAAAGGGGATGAAATAGATTTATTTGATGTGTTACACCTGGACTGCAGATGAAGTTGCTTTCATCACATTGCAGAAGAGATGATGCTTATCGTCCCCCTGATGTTCACCCTTTGCTTCGGTTTTCCTGTTTCCCTGTCAGAAAACATGGATGTGAGGTACCTATAGCAGGGTGAACCATTTCCCGTAGAAATGGAAAGAAGTACAGGAACAACAGGAAGAACATTAGGCCATGTGGAAATGATCAAGTAAATTACATCTGTCTTTTTAAAGCAAATTTCTACCCCTGCGACATTTCCATTGTGTGCATATCTGAAAGTTGAGGCCTCATTTTCCAACATTTTCCTGTTACTGAATATATGATCATTTAAACCTACAAAAGGTGCAAACTTCATTCTGTTAAAACTTGCAGTTGCAGTTGATCTTGTTTTGTGGAAACCTTGTTGTAGTACGAAGAAAAACAGGAAGTAGTGAAATTTGTCTTTGCACTTATGTCATCAGTGTGACAATGTTATTTGGGATTTTGCTGTGTGGGTTCAAACTCTAATGATGAAAAGATAAACACATCCTGTTGTTTTTCAATTCAAAATATCTCCTGCCTGTCAAAAGGAGAGGTTGTGTTACAATGAGTCTGAACTTTATAGAGTCTTATAAAAAAAAACGAGTTGGACTAAAGCCCTCCACAATGAGGAGTCGACTTTATTTCAAATGAAAGAAAAAGGGAAGAAACAACACAGGAGAAAAGAGAAGTTCTGACTTGACTCTTGAAACGGTGCGGTTGGAATCACAAAACGCTGCAGTGAACATCTTTGGTAAGACTGCTTTTCTATTTCACTCTGTGACACATTGACGCAGTAAGTTGTGTAATATTTTACTTTCATTAAACCAGGCAGATAAATGTGTAACCCAATTGTTTTTCATATTAGGTTGTTAATATATTGAACATCACACCTACAGAGTGACTAAACTGCTTTTGTATTTGTGTGATCAAGATCATTGCAAGGTTTTCTTGATCAATTTAAGTTTCTTTTGACATTTTAACACATAATCTTTGGTTCTATATTCTTGTTACTGTTTCATGATCTGCACAACCAAGTAAACAGTATGATACGTAATCAATAAGGAGTTCATTTCATCTCACAAGTAAATCCAACACACAGCTATACATTGTCATGTCTCTTGAAGACATATCGCCAATTTATGACCTTTATAATTGTATTCTAGATATTAAATCATGGCTGACAGAAACTTCCTTGAACTCAGTGAGGACAAAAGTGAAGTTTTTGGTCTGAAGGATAAAAGAAAGAAAAAAAATGTTAATATTACAAGTAGTATCTTCTAAAACTTCAGAGCAAGTAAAGAGCATGGCATCATTTTTCACTCTGAGTTAATAAAAGATCAAAACTTTATTTCTAATTAACTTCTCTTATAAAAAAAAAAAACACACAATGCTTTAGGAGCTTTTTTCCACGACTAAATCAGTGTGATTAAAAAGTTATTTAAAAAAACTGATACAACATGATGTCAAACCTAAAGTACATGTAAATTTTTCCCCTCTTTTGCAGTTTAAACAAACGTGAAGAAATCCGTTGCTATGTTGTCATGTGTCTCAGAAGAGAGGAACAACCGCATAATTATACATTTTGAAAAATAAATGTGCTTTTTTAAAAAATAATCGAGTTATGTAAAATAAGATTCTTCATTCTGGAACACAGGAAGTTACTTAATGTGTGATCTGTCCTGCATCTTTAAAACACTAATTTAAAAATAAAGCTGTGAGAGAAGTGAATGTGAAGAGGAAGTGCCATGTTGTGTGTTTTCAGATGCCGGTGCTGAGCTTCATGTGGGCTCTGTGTGTGAACATGATGACAGTCAACATGTTTCTGAGTCTCTTCTTTCTCTCAGGTGAGCTGGAATCATCAACAGCTGCAGTTTTGAAAGCTGTTCAGAATATGAGGGCTTGTGTCCGGGCTGATCAGTGTGTGTCTGTAATGCAGACTGACTCATTATTTGGGGATGTTTTCTTCAGTGCATGTGGCTTTTGCTCACTGACTGTTTGTGCAGGAGTGAAGTGAGCGGGAGCTTGAGATCTGCTTGTTGCTCATCAGTGAAAAGTGAACATAGTGCATCACATTGTGGCTGAAGTATGTTTTCATTCTACAGGTGCTGCGGATGCTTGTGATTATCCATCAGATCTGGATGTTAAAACACCACAGAAGATGGAGGCTCTGAGTGGATCCTGTTTAAAAATTCCATGTAGCTTTGAGAATAGGGAGGAGTTTGATGGAACAAGAGAAACTTCTGCAGTGTGGATCAGAGATCATCCTTATGGGCATAAAAAACCTGAGGTTTATGTGGTTTATGACAGTACAAAGGCAGACAACAAATATCCCATGAAGATTACAGGAAACCTCCATGAGAAAAACTGCAATACTGAGTTTTTTAATTTAACCACAGATTACAAAGACACATACTACTTCAGGATCATCAACGAGCCTTTTAAAGCAACAGCTGTTTGCGATCCTCTTGAGATCACAGTTAAAGGTAAGAATATTTTTATTATTTTGGAGGTTAACAAATCATGTAGACAAAGAAAATCCATGTTTGGTAAAAAATTCTCAGGGCTTTGAGACAAATGAAGAAGCACAGTGAAATATAAATGTTTTGTTCTCAATTCATTGTAAACGTCCTTGAGTGCTTAGAAGGGCGCAATTCAATGTATTATTATTATTATTATTTTTATTATTATTATAAATTTTTTTTTTTGTTTTACTGACATTTTGAATATATGTAATGATGACAGGAAATTATAATTAACATGCAAATTTGTTACCTTCAGCATTTCCACCGTTACCAGTTTCCAGAGTTACAAATTGCTTTTTCATTTCTCTGAAATTCAGCAAGTGGTGGAAATCTATTATCCTCTGGTGGTTTGAACAGCTGCCCCTTTCTGTCAGCACTATTTTACTCTTTTTGGATTTGTTGATATAAAAACTGTGTTTGGTGTGAAACTGCAGATTCTCCTCCGAGGCCCACATTACAAGTCTCAGGTGATCAGAATGAGCTGAAGGAGAAGGAGTCTGTCACTATAACCTGCTCAGCTCCCACTCCCTGTCCACACCTCCCTCCTCGACTCACCTGGAGCCTCCAACAAGACGCTCACAGCCAAACAGAGGAAAACACTGATGGAACTTTAACCACTAAGATCCAGCAGAACATCACTCTGTCAGACCAACATGATGGATTCAAGCTCAGCTGCTCTGCTGTGTATCCTGTTGATGGAGGAGAAGCTGTGAAAACACCTGTGGCAGAGCTCACTCTCAGAGTTTCTTGTAAGTGATCCTGTCAGCACATCACAGTTCAGATGTTTCTGATCAATCAGGTGAACAAGAGTCACTTTTTCCTCCCTCAGATGCTCCTAAAGACACGTCAGCCTCCATCAGTCCATCAGGTTTGGTGTCTGCAGGGAGCTGGGTGAACCTGAGCTGCTCCAGCAGAGCCAGACCTGCTGTCAGCTACACCTGGTTCAAGATCAGTGATCATGGAGCAGTCAGAGTGTCTGAAGGAGACTTTTACAGCTTTAATGTGACGGAAGGAGGAGTTTATTACTGTGTGGCTGCAAATGATCTGGGACGTCAGACTTCAGAACAGATTCATCTTTTGAGAAAAGCAGGTAATGAGAGCCAGGTGCTTTATTACAAAATTCTCTTATCTGAATATTATCTGCTAGTGTGTGATCTGTTGAACAGAACAAACTGTACCTACTTCACTGATATTGACACCAGATTTTACTGCTTCTCTCAGGTCCTTCTCTGCATCTGAACACCCTGATTGGAGTAGTTATTGGGATCATCGTGTTCATCTGCCTGCTGCTCGGTGTTTAGTGAGTATCTTTAATCAACAGAGTCGATCTTACTTTGATGAACAGCCTACTGAAACAACAACTGTTTGTTGTTTCAGTAGGCTTGAGGGAGAAAAAAACCAAGAGACCTCAAGAGCAGTGATTAATCTGCTTCTATATAATGTGAGAAGAAAACAAGTTCACACAAAATGTTACTATAATACAGAGAGAGCTGGAATAAACAGATTCTCCATACTGAACATGCATAACCTTTAATTTTCAGAATAGAAATTATTGTTACCATCAGCCTTTCTCTGGGACTCAGATTTTAACCTTGATTATTATTATTTGACTTATTTTACAGCATCTTCATGTGTTGGAGGAGAAAAAAGAACACAAGTTCAACTGTGCATGTGGGTCAGGTGAGAAAATATAGAGCGGTGGGCTGCTACTCCTGAATTCTAGCCGCCCAAGATTCTTTGTATCTTTCTTTTGTGCTGCATGTCTTCAGCAGGACAGAAATCTCCTTCCACGTGCATAAAAACATGCTGACGAAGTTCAGTGATTCAGTTATTTAAAGTAGAGATGACCTGCAGAGTTGTCTTTGGTGCAAAAGTTTTATTTTTTAGGCCAGTATTCTAGCTCCTCTCGTCCTTCTATGGTGATCTATTCACTGCAGTCACCTTCAACATTCCAATGTGAGGCGTTCAGAAACAATTAGTAATTTACAATATTTACTGAAGTAATTGAATCTATGACAAAATGAGACACAAAAAAATATAAATGTTGGGTGTCTGTAAACCTTGTGATTTTAACCTTATTTGAACCATGTTCTTCTTCCTTTAATACATTCAGCAACAGAAATCACTTGTGTGAAAATGTGTGTAATTTTCCATGTCTTTCACATTACGGGCGAGAAAGAAGCGCTGACTGAAGTGAAGCATTTTTCGAAATAAAACTCACTGCAGACTAAGAGAAATACACACTTTCCCAATAAAACTGTGGTCCGATACCATGAAGCTAATATCCACATGCCACGATGTAAAGTAAGTAAAAACTGCAGTGCACTAAGAGGAAGACACCTGAAGAAGACACTGATCTGGTATTGACTCACAAATGATGATGGTTCCATAAAAAACAAATGTGTTAGAGAGCTATGAGAGTAGAGGAGGAAAAACTAAAGGGAGGCGGAGGCTTCTTCATCACCTTTTCTGTTTTCACAGAGTCAGACAGGTGAAGAGCTGGCTGCTGAAGAGCCTGCAGAAAAACCTCAGCAAGAGGGAGAAAACATCCACTATGGAGAGATCCACTTCTCCAAGCAGAAACCTGAACCGTCCTCCAAGTCTGAGATCAGAAGCAAGCAGGAGGACACTGTGTACGCAGAGGTCAGAGGTCAGCCGGGAAACAGCTCCACGCACACTGCTGACCACCTCGGGGATCTCAACGGTCTTTACGCTGAAGTGAAGAAGAAATGAAAATATTCTGTTGGATTTACTGACGTGTGAAGTAATAAAGTACACATACTTCACTTCTGTACTTTACTAGACTGCAGTACTTCATTTGGGTGATTATTTTTCCCGACTATTGAGGTGAGTAAAGCAGCGGGAATGACCTGAAGCCCAAAGCCGCCAAGCGAACACACAGTGTCCAGTGACAAACCTGTTACACTCTTCCTCCTTTGCAAAGATAGAATCTGTTCATCAGAATGACACGGTATCTCTCATGTGTTTTAGAAACACAGGATCTCAGCGCTTCTTGTTTGTCATTCATTAACTCAGCGTTATGTTCGGGCATTCGTGTTGATTTGTTTAAATAGTATGCAGTTTCCTTTTGCATGAGAGAAAACGTTACACAGCCTGACGTCTGCCTATCAAAGATTCTGAGACGTGGAAAATCTGTTACAAATCTGTCCTGTTATGTGGTCCAGTTTTTGATATTGAGTTTCTTCATTGTTGCTTTGCATTTTTTTTTAATATTTCTTTAAAGTTAAATATTCTGTAAACTTGATATTTACTGTTGGTTTTTTTTTTTTTTTTGGGATGTACAAATCTGCACATTTATTCCCAATAAACTCTCCCTCCATCTCAGAGCAGAAGGACCAGTGGCTTTTCTCTCTGATGTTTGCATGTTCTCCATGTGTTAGAGCAGCTTTCTTTTCCTTGTCTGCTGAAAGGATTTTTTTTTTCTCTAATGCAAAACAAAAACACTCTCAAATGTATTTTTATGTGAAATTTCAGGCCACACGGTGGTGCAGTGTTTAGCCGCGCCTCACAATAACAAAGCCGTGGGTTTAAATACCAGCTGGGGCGCGGGATCTTTCTGTGTGGAGTTTGCATGTTCTCCCCGAGTGCGTAGGTTCCCTCCTGGTACTCCGGCTTCCTCCCACACTCCAAAAACATGCATGTCAGGTTAACTGGCGACCCTGACTTGCTTCAAAGTAAGGAAAGCATTTATTCGGCCGTATCTTAAAAAACAGCAAGACAAAAATGATCGGTCCACCAAACTTCTGTAAGCATCCTCTGCTGAGAGGAAAAAAGAGGTTAAGCCAGCAAACGCAAAGCTCTCACCTCTCGTATGCCACACACACTCCCAGCCTGCAGCTCCACTCAGCCTGATTGACTTCAGGTGTGACTGTTCCCGCAGGCGAGAGGAAACGCAGTGATCGAGAAGGAAACAAACGGATCTGAAAACACAATACACCAAAACAGATATCCACACCCAAATTTATCTTTCCAATTAAACTGTAAAGAGCCATTTTTCTACAGCTGAACACTGTATTGCTCCATTTTTTAATTGCAGACTGCAACTTTATCTGCCGTCGTTTAAAACCATGAGCAGAAGGAGGAAGGGTCTTTCCTCATGTGATTTCTTTGTGAATGCTTTTTTTTTGTTTGTTTTCTTTTTATTTACAGTTTTACAACAAAGATAAACACTGAGTAGAACATTAACACATACCGAAAAGAACAAACAAAAATCGATGGCACGTACAGGTTGTTTTTACTGCTGTCACTCGATACATTCTGTCTGAGAGTTTCTTGGTGTTCTCCACTGTCAGGGACATTGATCCATATCAGCTTTGGATCGTGACTTGAAGCAGTCCAGAGAGGATTCTTCACCAGCCTCTGTGTCAGAAGGCGACATATTGTGTTTTCTCTGTTTTCACTGCTCTTTTGTTGTTATTTCCAACATTTTCAAGTTTCAAATGAAGAATCCAAACCTCATCAGTGCCAATTCCAAATGACAGAGAGATAAAAAAAAAAAAAAACTGCACTCATGAGACAGAAGATTCAGAACTGAGTTCTCAGTTTTCTCTCCTGTTTCTTTTAGCCGACTGCTAACCCTAATCCTAATTCTGTTATCTATTGACAGCCCTACATTAATTAATCTAAATTAACATGATTAAAACTCACAGCCTTTGTTGCGTTGTGTTTAGTCTACTCTGAACTTTATAGAGTTTTATGAAAATAAGTTGGACTAACGTTCTCTATAAAAAGGAGTCGACTGTGTTTCAAGTGAAAGAAAAAAGGAAGAAACAACAGAGGAGAAAAGAGAAGTTCTGAGTCGACTCTTGAAATGGTGAAGCTGTGATCACTAAACACCAGACTGCTGTGAACGTGTTCGGTAAGACTGTTTTTCTGTTTCACTTCATGACATGTTAACACAGAAAGTTGTACAATATTTTACTTTAATCAAACCAGACAGATAAATGTGTAACTTCATGATTTTGAACTCAGAGAGTCATGAAATCAGATGTGGCTCCCGCTCCGCCTCAAGGCTCCATTTGAAGCCCAGAGCTTTAAAGTTCTTCCTGGTCTGGTGTCTTCTGATCCTGCAGATTTACTTTTATGTTTTGAACCATCAAGAACCATCTGGTTCTCCTGCAGAGTCTGTTTCATCATTGAAATTGAACAGAATTGCTGCAGTTACAGGAGGCGTCTTCAGGTCCTGGTCCATCGTCCACTTCTGGTCTATACTCCCTTTAATAAATTTTATACTTGTGTCCTTTAAATCTGTAATTTTATTTTGTCTTTACACCTTCCACCGAAACAAATCCTAGTATGGGCGACTAGGCAATAAACATGATTCTGACTGTAAATTACTGGAGAAAATGATCCATGGTTTAAATAGTTTTATAATTTCAGATGTTTACACGAACATATGACAGAAATGTATTTTGAAAAACAAAGGTTCTTTTTTCAAATTAATTTGGTGATGTAAAATGAGATAAATTCATTTGACATTTTATTTGTAGATATTTTTCACTTCATTTATCTGCTGCTGGGTCTCCATTCTGAAACACAAAAAGTTATTTTAAGTGTGATCTCTTCCGTCCTTTAAAACACTAATTTAAAAATAAAGCTGTGACAGAAGTGAATGTGAAGAGGAAGTGCCATGTTGTGTGTTTCCAGATGCCGGTGCTGAGCTTCATGTGGGCTCTGTGTGTGAACATGATGACAGTCAACATGTTTCTGAGTCTCTTCTTTCTCTCAGGTGAGCTGGAATCATGAACAGCTGCAGTTTTGAAAGCTGTTCAGAATATGAGGGCTTGTGTCCGGGCTGATCAGTGTGTGTCTGTAACGCAGACTGAGTCATTATTTGGGGATGTTTTCTTCAGTGCATGTGGCTTTTGCTCACTGACTGTTTGTGCAGGAGTGAAGTGAACGGGAGCTTGAGATCTGCTTGTTGCTCATCAGTGAAAAGTGAACACAGTGCATCACATTGTGGCTGAAGTATGTTTTCATTCTACAGATGCTGCAGATGCTTGTGATTATCCATCAGAGCTGGATGTTAAAACACCACAGAAGATGGAGGCTCTGAGTGGATCTTGTTTAAAAATCCCATGTAGCTTTGAGAATAGGGAGGAGTTTGACGGCACAAGAGAAACTTCTGCAATGTGGATCAGAGATCATCCTTATGGGCATGTTTCACCTGAGGTTTATGTGGTTTATGACAGTACAAAGGCAGACAACAAATATCCAATGAAGATTACAGGAAACCTCCATGAGAAAAACTGCACCACTGAGTTTTTTAATTTAACCACAGATTACACACACATATACTACTTCAGGATCATCAACGAGCCTTTTAAATCATCAGTTCCTTGTGATCCTCTTGAGATCACAGTTAAAGGTAAGAATATTTTTATTATTTTCCAGATGAACAAATCTTGTAGACAGTTACATTCTGTGTTTGGTGAAAATCTCAGGGCATTCAAATGAACAAAGAAGAAAAGTAAATTTTAGATTAATAATTTTGGGGTTTTGCTGACTTTTTAAATGTGTCTAATGATAATAATGAAGTATATTTAGGAACCATGAAGGTTTCCTGAAGTCATTACACTGTTACCACTTTCTAAACTGACAAAGTGCTTTTAAATTCCTCTGAAATTCAGCAAGTGGTGGAAATCTATTCTCATTTGGTGGTTTGAACAGCTGCCACCTTTCTGTCAGCACTACTTTAGTCTTTCGGATTTGTTTATATAAAATGTGTGTTTGTTGTGAAACTGCAGATTCTCCTCCGAGGCCCACATTAAATGTCTCAGGTGATCAGAATGAGCTGAAGGAGAAGGAGTCTGTCACTATAACCTGCTCAGCTCCCACTCCCTGTCCACACCTCCCTCCTCGACTCACCTGGAGCCTCCAACAAGACGCTCACAGCCAAACAGAGGAAAACACAGATGGAACTTTAACCACTAAGATCCAGCAGAACATCACTCTGTCAGACCAACATGATGGATTCAAGCTCAGCTGCTCTGCTGTGTATCCTGTTGATGGAGGACAACATGTGAAAACAGCTGTGGCAGAGTTCACTCTCAGTGTTTCTTGTAAGTGATCCTGTCAGCACATCACAGTTCAGATGTTTCTGATCAATCAAGTGAACAAGAGTCACTTTTTCCTCCCTCAGATGCTCCTAAAGACACGTCAGCCTCCATCAGTCCATCAGGTTTGGTGTCTGCAGGGAGCTGGGTGAACCTGACCTGCTCCAGCAGAGCCAGACCTGCTGTCAGCTACACCTGGTTCAAGATCAGTGATCATGGAGCAGTCAGAGTGTCTGAAGGAGACTTTTACAGCTTTAATGTGACGGAAGGAGGAGCTTATTACTGTGTGGCTGCAAATGATCTGGGACGTCAGAATTCAGAACAGATTCATCTTTTGAGAGATGCAGGTAATAAGAGCCAGTTGCTTTATTACAAAATTCTCTTATCTGAATATTATCTGCTAGTGTGTGATCTGTTGAACAGAACAAACTGTACCTACTTCAGTGATATTGACGCCAGATTTTACTGCTTCTCTCACGTCCACAGTAATAAACTCCTCCTTCTGTCACATTAAATGTGACGGAAGGAGGAGTTTATTACTGTGTGGCTGCAAATCATCTGGGAAGTGAGATTTCAGAACAGATTTTTCTGACTACTGAAGGTAATGAGAGCTGTTTTCTTCACTGAGTGCTCCATCTATAGGAGTAAAGTGGTAATAGGTATGGCTGTAAAATAACGAACACCTGAGTCATTATCAGTGATCATGGAGCATTCAAAGTGCATGAAGGTGACTTTTACATGTTTATGATTATAAACAAAACAGACTTTTTCATCTGACTAAAAATGTTCTCTTGAATTAGATGTCATTGTGGATTTATGTGGGAAAAAAAATAGTTAATGAACCAAATATAACATATAACAATCATCTTCATTGTTATTCATATAATTTAGAGAGTTCTTTTATTCAGTCCTGCCCACAATATGTTTTGTTGATGTGGAATAACAGCCATTATATTACAGTCAACTGAAACCTAAGGAGAAACTACACCACTCTTTTTTTCTGGTGTTCTTTCCTATCAAAAACATAAAATTCTTCTTCAGTTTTCAAAACAAATCATTCAGGGGAACATCAGCTTCTGAACCACGTCTTATAAAAGTGAAAGATACAATTCTTTATGTTCATAATAATATCAAAATGAAGTTACCTTCACAAATGAGTTAAACTTTGTGTTTATTGGAGGATTATCAGTGATGTTGAAGCTGTTTTTTTGTTTTTACTTTACGTTACTGTTGAAGTAGATGAAAAGAGAAAAGTATTCTCTCACTAACAGAAAACTGTAAGATAACTTGTGTCTCTGCAGATGGTCAGAGGTTTGGACTCGGAGTCCTCGTTACTTTGAAGATTGTGGGAATCGTAGCTCTCTGCAGTTCAGTCATCATCTTTGAGTGGTGAGACTAACTTTTCCATTTGTAGAGACTTTGATTGTTATGAAATGCTACAATTCAACATGTTCATGTTTTCTTTGCAGCTGGTTCAGAAGGAGATTTCGCCACAAACCAGTGAAGGTAAACAAGCTGTTCTCAATGTTATGATGCTATAACATTCAAATGTAGAAAAAGAACATTCTTCTTCAAAATGAGATGTTTTCACGTCATATGAATCTGATATTTACTGAAACCCGTTTCTGTTTTATTCTCTAACTTTGAAGTTTGCACATAAACCTGCATCTCATTCAGGAGGAAAATACTTTGTATTTAATCTGATTATGATGCAAGACTCTGTAGTGTGTGTGAGTCATATTTCCAGCAGAGCAGAGGGAAGATCAGTGCAGCTGTTCAACCTGACAGCAGAGCTCTGAAGGCTCTCTGTGTTGTTTCATTTCCACTCAGGACTCACAAGAAGCAGACTATGTCAACACAGTGGAGGAGAGTCGAGCCTCTTGAGCCACGAGGAGAAGAAGAAGATGTTAAATCCATCATCAGTGACGTGGTTTATTCTTTCTAATAATGTCTCACGACATGTTTGTCATTCATGGAGTGAAATCTGTTGTTTGGCGGATCACAGCGTTTTTCAGTGTTGTAGAGATGAACTGGTTCTGATCAGTAGAGGATAAACAGACACATAATTCATAGCTTGATATTTTCTTTGTGCATTGAAACAGCATTTAAACTAGCTTAATATGCATTTCTTATTTGAAGTATTTTGTTCCATTTCATGTTCATTTCATGAGCAACACATACCTTCACTGTATTCTTGTTTGTTCTCGTAGTTATTGCTTGAATTCTTTATCAACAGAAGTGTTTTCCTTTCAAGTAAAACTGTACTTATGGAATTTTTGCAGTTATCAAATTGTAAAACATTAAATAATAACTGAAGCAACCAAAGAAGTGTTTTCATCACTAATTGAGGGTTTAATGTCCCAGTGTGAATGAAATATTTTGATGATGATGAGTCACAAGTAGAAGATGGGAGATTTTAAGCTCATAACCACTGACACACACACACACACACACACACACACACACACACACACACACACACACACCGTAAAATTACACGGAGCAGCATTTTGAATCTCTTCTCTGGGGATGACGAGCAAGGTAAACCACAATGCAATGTGTGGAAATCCGGGTCATCAAACAAATTAAAGCACCAGATGAAAACTCATAACCGACAGTAACAGTATCAGATGTCAGAAAATAACGGATTGACTACACACTAATGAGGCTGATGTCTCTAATAGAGTCACGTGACGTTCATGAAGGAGCCAGTCTTTTGGGATTCTCTCTTTGATAGTTTTGGTAAATGGCTGAACTGTGAACTTCCCAGATCATCAAGACTGTCTCCTCGGGCACAAAACTATAGGCCCTCATTTAAACAAATATGTCTTTAGAATATTTAAAAGCTGTCCTAATAATCTTTGCAAGGACAATTCTGAAGTGTTGGAGAGATCCCCAAATCCCCACGCTGAATATGTGGAAGGCTCAAATGATGGAAGCAGCAATATGAGAGAAGATGTTGGTGAGACTGAGCAATCAAACTGATGTAATCAATGAGCAATGGGATGGTTTTGGCATATTTATATTAGAGGCTGAAATCTAGAATATATTAAGACAACTCTGATTTGATAAAAATGTGCTATATGAATGTATGTGATGCACCCGGATCACGGACTGCCCTTCACATATTTCTCTTTTGTCATTCAAAAACCTCCATTTCTTTTAGTTCTGTTTATTTGTTATTAGAGAAATGAAAACTTAATAAAATGTATAAAATTTGAATTAAAAAGAAAAAAAGAAAAAAAAGGAACAAGTGTTTTGAACGGCTCTTTCAAACGAACGGCTCCTCACGAGCTGGCTCCATTCAAAGAGCCAGAAATCCCAGCTCGACTCCAGACCAGCGGTCCTGACATCCATCCTCTGCCACATGGAGGGAGTTGAGAGTCGTCAGCTGTTTGGTGAATTTGATGCTAAACTGGATCCACGTTTAACACTGTGAATAAAATCCCTGCTGCACCAAATCACTGACCTAAATTCAAATGAATGTCTGAAACCTTTCATCTAAAAACCAACTGTAGCGGCTCAATGACTGTAGACTGGTGAATCATTTCCCTTTGAAATGGAAAGAAGTACAAGAAGAGGAAGAACATGAAGCCAGGAGGAAATATTCAAGTAAATTACATCTATATTTTTAAAATTAATTTCTACCCCTGGAGTATTTCTGCTTTTGTGCACGTCTGCAAATAGTCAGGTGAATGAAAACTGTAAAAAAGACGATGGAACTTTAATTTAACCTTTTGGATTCCGATTAACAAGTCGAGGCCTCGTTTTCCAACACATTTCTGTGATTGAATCTGATCGAACCCACAAAATGGTGCAAACATCATTCTGCAATAATTCTTTTAAGTAAAGTTATATATTTCCTGTGGAAACTTTGTTAAAATAAAAACAAAGGAAGTGCTGAAGCTTGTCTTTACACTTCAATCATCAGTGTGACGACGTCAGTGCGGATTTTCATGTGTGTGCACAAACACTGATGATGACAAGATAAGTACATCCTATTCGGTGAAGTTCTTGTGATAAATTCTGCGGATGGACTGAGTACCTCGCATGGCAATCGGCTCCACTGGTGGGTGATTTTCGATTACAGTGTAAAACGCCTTGGGCTCTGCTCAAGCAGTGTAAAAATCACTATATAAGTGTAGTCCATTTACCAATATCAAAACATTAGACACTGGACCAAGTACCCAGTTTTCCATGTCTCAACGTAGTTCTTTCTCACATGCAAATAAGAAACAGTAAATTGCATCAACAAATCAACACAAATGACACTGAATTAATGAACCTCATATGGAAAGCATCAAGTTCCTCTTTATTTGAATCACATGAGAGATACTGTCTCATTTTGATGAGCATATTTTATCACTGCAAGGGAGGAAGAGCGCTGACAGCCACTACTTCAGCAGAGGTACAGATCCAGCATTTAAAAGATAGGAAACATAAAGACACTTATTTAACTCTGTGAGAACTATTGGTTCTGACTTATGGAAAAAAGTGAAAAAGCATAAATTTCAGGGTTAGAGTGGAGATACTCTGGTGGATCTAAGTACATTGTGCAGGTCACCTTAACGCCTTCACACCCAGTTTAAATGAAAATGTTTCCTTCTGAAACACAGGAAGTTCTTCTATGCAGCTGCCAGAATTTTTCTTGGTCCCTCAAACTGACATGAATTGGATTTGGTTTTGTCTTTCAGACTGATCAACCTTGCTGATGCCTTTTCTCCATAGTTCACCTCAAGTGTTGTTAATTGGACACTTGATTCAGGCGATAAGATTTGCTGATGACCAGGCGACGATGGCAAGCACAGAAGAAGGCCTGCAGACCATCATGACGAGCCTCCGTTAAGTTGGAGAAAAGTACAAAATTTGAATCAATCAAAACAAGAGCAAACTGATGAAGGTCAGTAAGAGAGGGAGGGGAAATGAGAATTACCATCAATGGAAGCACACTCGAACAAGTCAAGCAGTTCAAGTATCTAGGAAGTCTTATAACAGAAGATGGAGGTAGCGCGAGAGAGGCTTAGTGATGGCGAAAGAGGCATTCAATAGACACAACATCCTGCTTATCAAAAACCTTGACAAGAGCCTAAAGAAAAGGATAGTCAAGACCTTAGTTTGGAGTGTGTTGACGTATGGATCTGAAATTTGGACACTGAGGAAGGCGGAAATTAAGAGGCTGGAAGGTCGCAAGATGTGGATGTGGAGAAGGATGGAGAGGATCAGCTGGACGGAAAGAGTAACGAATGAAGAAGTGTTGAGCAGAGTTAATAAACAACAAAAGCTAATTCAGTCCATCAGGAGGAGGAAGGCGAGATGGATTGGGCATATTCTGAGAAGTGAAGGGCGGCTGCGCGATACCATGGAAGGAAGATTCGAAGGGAGAAGACCGAGGGGCAGCAAGAGAGCGATGGTGCTGCACGACATAAGGAAGAAGCTACCAACAAATGAAGAGCATGGTGCAGAGGAGATACGACTGGAGAGTACTGACTGATGCCGGACCTGTCGAATGACAGACCACTCAAGAGAGAGAATTCAATGTATTCCAGGTTGATTTGGCAACAGTTTAAAGAAGTCACAAGAACATTCTGACAATGTGAGGAGTAGAAAGTACAGATATTTGTGTCTGGAAGCAGGAAAAACAGGAAAAATAATCACCCAAATCAAATGAAGTACTGCTATCTCCTCAAGTACAGTAGTAAAGTATCTGTACTTTATGACTTCACACCTCAGTAAATCCAACAGAATATTCTCATTTCTCCTTCACTTCAGCGTAAAGACAGTTGAGATCCTCGGGGTGGTCAGCAGTGTGTGTGGAGCTGTTTCCCGGCTGAGAGCCTCTGACCTCTGCGTACACAGTGTTCTCCTGCTTGCTTCTGATCTCAGACTTGGAGGACGGTTCAGGTTTCTGCTTGGAGAAGTGGATCTCTCCATAGTGGACGTTTTCTCCCTCTTCCTGAGGTTTTTCTGCAGGCTCTTCAGCAGCCAGCTCTTCACCTGTCTGACTCTGTGAAAACAGAAAAGATGATGAAGAAAGCCAGATTTCAACAATTAAAAGACATCAGAATAGATATTCAGCTTTGATTGAATGAGAGATTTGCAATAAACTGCTTCAGGTCACAAACTGTTCAGTGAATTTATTCAAACACATTTAGAACACTTGGTTTTTTTTTTTACTGAGTTGCATGAGAACAGATTTGAATATTTTTTCACCTGACCCACTTGCACAGTTGAAGTTGTGTTCTTTCTTCTCCTCCAACACATGAAGAAGCTGTAAAACAAGTCAAAAAATAATCTTCAAAATCAAAATTTGAGTCCTACAGAAAGACTGATGGTGACATTAATTTCTAGTCTGAAAATCAAAGCTGACGTGTTTGTTCAGTATGGAGAATCTGTTTATTCCCGCTCTGTCTATATTTTTGTCACATCTTTGTTTCAGTATTTTCTTCCAACATTTTAAAGAAGCTAATTAATCCTTTCTCTTAAATGAGTTTAGTTCTTAAAAGCTCCTCACTTCTAACCTGGACCCTATCATCACTTCCTCCGTCAGGTGTAAATTTTTGAACAGGACATATTTCTCCTTCCTCAATGATTTCTCCAAAGCTGAAAGTGGGACAATCTGTTTTAGAGTTCATCTTGAATGTTTTTTGAGTAGGCTGTTCATTAAAGTAAGATTCACTCTGTTGATTAAAGGTACTCACTAAACACCGAGCAGCAGGCAGATGAACACGATGAGCCCAATAACTACTCCAATCATGGTGTTCAGATGCAGATCTGAGAGAAATAGTAAAATCTGGAGTCAATATCAGTGAAGTAAGTAGAGTTTGTTCTGTTCAACAGAACACACACTAACACACAGAACACACGAACCAGTAGATAATATTTAGACAAGAGAATTTTGTAATAAAGCACCTGGCTCTCATTACCTGCTTCTCTCAAAAGATGAATCTGTTCTGAAGTCTGACGTCCCAGATGATTTGCAGCCACACAGTAATAAACTCCTCCTTCCGTCACATTAAAGCTGTAAAAGTCTCCTTCAGACACTCTGACTGCTCCATGATCACTGATCTTGAACCAGGTGTATCTGACAGCAGGTCTGGCTCTGCTGGAGCAGGTCAGGTTCACCCAGCTCCCTGCAGACACCAAACCTGATGGACTGATGGAGGCTGACGTGTCTTTAGGAGCATCTGAGGGAGAAAAAGTGACTCTTGTTCACTTGATTGATCAGAAACATCTGAACTGTGATGTGCTGACAGGATCACTTACAAGAAACTCTGAGAGTGAGCTCTGCCACAGCTGTTTTCACATGTTGTCCTCCATCAACAGGATACACAGCAGAGCAGCTGAGCTTGAATCCATCATGTTGGTCTGACAGAGTGATGGTCTGCTGGATCTTAGTGGTTAAAGTTCCATCTGTGTTTTCCTCTGTTTGGCTGTGAGCATCTTGTTGGAGGCTCCAGGTGAGTCGAGGAGGGAGGTGTGGACAGGGAGTGGGAGCTGAGCAGGTTATAGTGACAGACTCCTTCTCCTTCAGCTCATTCTGATCACCTGAGACTTGTAATGTGGGCCTCGGAGGAGAATCTGCAGTTTCACACCAAACACACATTTTACATAAACAAATCCAAAAAGAGTAAAATAGTGCTGACAGAAAGGTGGCAGCTGGTCAAACCACCAAGTGAGAATAGATTTCCAGCACTTTGGCTTAGATTTCTGTAATTTTGGAAACTGTAACAGTGTCATTACTGCAGGGAACATATTTGTTTGTTGTAATTTTACTTCATGATTATCATTAGATACATTTAAATTGTCACCAAAACCCTAAATTTAATAACCTACATTTAATTTTGCTCCTTTTTTGTCTCAAGACCCTGAAATATTTTTATGTATTAACTTCTAAAATAATAGAAACATTTTTACCTTTAACTGTGATCTGAAGAGGATCACAAGCAGCTGTTGCTTTAAAAGGCAAGTTGATGATCCTGAAGTAGTATGTGTGTGTGTACTCTGTGGTTAAATTAAAAAACTCAGTGGTGCAGTTTTTCTCACGCAGGTTTCCTGTAATCTTCATTGGATATTTATTGTCTGTGTTTCTACTGTCATAAACCACTGAGTCAGGGTTGTTAAAATGAAAAGGATGATCTCTGATCCACATTGCAGAAGTTTCTCTTGTGCCGTCAAACCTCTCTGGATTGTCAAAGCTACATGGGATTTTTAAACAGGATCCACTCAGAGCCTCCATCTTCTGTGGTGTTTTAACATCCACTTTTGATGGATAATCACAATCATCTGCAGCACCTGTAGAATGAAAACATACTTCAGCCACAATGTGATGCACTATGTTCACTTTTCACTGATGAGCAACAAGCAGATCTCAAGCTCCCGTTCACTTCACTCCTGCACCAACAGTCAGTGAGCAAAAGCCACATGCACTGAAGAAAACATCCCCAAATAATGACTCAGTCTGCATTACAGACACACACTGATCAGCCCGGACACAAGCCCTCATATTCTGAACAGCTTTCAAAACTGCAGCTGTTGATGATTCCAGCTCACCTGAGAGAAAGAAGAGACTCAGAAACATGTTGACTGTCATCATGTTCACACACAGAGCCCACATGAAGCTCAGCACCGGCATCTGGAAACACACAACATGGCACTTCCTCTTCACATTCACTCTGTCACAACTTTATTTTAAGATAAGTGCTTTAAAGAGCTTGATAGTTCACACTTAAAGTAACTTCCTGTGTTTCAGAATGGAGACTCAGCAGCAGAAAAATTAACTGACAATCTTTGAAGAAATAATAAATAAGTAGAAAAATATCTTGATGTAAAATGTCAAATGAATTTTTCTAATTTCACGAAATTATTTTTTTTTTTGAAAAGGGCCGTTGGTTTTTAAAATACCTTTTTTTCAAATGTACATGTAATTATCTGAAATTATAAAACTGCAAAAACCGTTGGATCTTTTTCTCCATGAATTTTCCATCAGAATTATGTTTATTGCCTGGTATAGTAGCCCTTACTAGGAATTAGTTGAGGTGGAAGGTGCAGAGACAAAACAAAATTAGATATTTAAAGGGCACAAAAAATGGGCACAAGTATAAAATATAAATGAAGGCAGCGCAGACCAGAAGTGGGTCGTGGACCAGGACCTGAAGACGCCTCCTGTAAGTGGAGCAATTCTGTTCAATTTAAATAAAGATAAGAGCAAAATAGTCAAATACAAATGCAATAAATAAAAGTTGATAAATAAATAAAGAAATAAAGAAATAAATAAATCAGAACATTAAGAGTATAAAATTGGGCTTAACATAAATTCGAACTGAAAATCCTACAACAGATAAAAGGGAAATTAGTGTAAAGTCTATTAAAAAGTGAGATCTTGAGTCTGCTTCTAAAACATTAACATCCTCTGCAGCATCAGGTTCCTCAGCAGGTTGTAAAGCTGCAAATCAGCCTCACAGCAGGTTCTTGTTTCAATGATGAAACAGACTCTGCTGGAGAACCTGATGGTTCTTGATGGTTCAAAACATAAAAGTAAATCTGCAGGATCAGAAGACACCAGACCAGGGAGAACTTTAAAGCTCTGGGCTTCAAATGGAGCCTTGAGGCGGAGCGGGAGCCACATTCGATTTTATGAATCTCCGAGGAGCATGTGTCCCAAACACAACGTGAAACCAGCTCAAAATCATGAAGTTACACATTTATCTGTCTGGTTTGATGAAAGTAAAATATCGTACAACTTTCTGTGTTAACATGTCATGAAGTGAAATAGAAAAACAGTCTTACCGAACACGTTCACAGCAGTCTGGTGTTTAGTGATCACAGCTTCACCGTTTCAAGAGTCGACTCAGAACTTCTCTTTTCTCCTCTGTTGTTTCTTCCCTTTTTCTTTCACTTGAAACAAAGTCGACTCCTTATTATAGAGAACGTTAGTCCAACTTATTTTTATATGAAGCCATAAAGTTCAAATTAAACACGACACAACTCAGGATGTGAATTTCAATCATGTTAATTTAGATCAGCTAATGTAGGGCTGTCAATAGATTACAGAATTAGGATTAGGGTTAGCCATAGGCTTAAAGAAAAGAAACAGGAGAGAAAACTGAGAACAGTTCTGAATCTTCTGTCTCATGAGTGCAGGGTTTTTTACTTTCATTGGGACAATGGACAATGATAAGATTTAGATTCTTCATTTGAAGCTTGAAAATGTTGAAAGTATCAACAACAAAAGAGCAGTGAAAACAGAGAAAACAAAATATGTCATCTTCTGCCACAGAGGCTGGTGAAGAATCCTCTCTGGATCGCTTCAAGTCACGATCCAAAGCTGATATGGATCAATGTCCCTGACCGTGGAGAACACCAAGAAACTCTCAGACAAAATGTAGCGATTGACACCGATAAAAACAACCTGTTGTTTTGACAAAGAGCTGAGTTTTGAATTTACATGAAACTAAGTAAACTCCGCATTACAGAGGACTTCAGTCAAACTAATTTTTGTATGAATCTAAAAAGTTCAGACTAAATGTAACACAACCGATCACTGCAGCAGCAGATCTTTAGAATTTATCACAAGAACTTACCAGAACAGGATGTATTTATCTTGTCATCATCAGCACTAACGTCGTCACACTGCTGACTGAAGTGCAAAAACAAGGTTTTTTTTTTTACTGTTTTCATTCATCTGACTATTCGCAGACGTACAAAAAACCAGAAATACTGCAGGAGAAGAATTTAGTTGTAAAAAGATAGATGTACTTTACTTGAATATATCCTCCTGGCTTCATGTTCTTCCTCTTCTTGTACTTCTTTCCATTTCAAAAGAAAATGATTCACCAGACTACAGTTATTGAGCCGCCCAGCCCATCCACAGAATTTATCACAGAATAGGATGTATTTATCTCGTCATCATCAGCGTGTGAGCACACACGAAAAGCCGCACGAACGTCGTCACACTGATGACTGAAGTGTTCTTGTGCACTTCCTTTGTTTTTATTTATACTTCAACAAAGTTTCCACAGGAGAAGATCAAGTGTAACTTTACTTAAAGGAATTATTGCAGAATGATGTTTGCACCATTTTGTGGGTTCGATCAGATTCAATCACAGAAATATGTTGGAAAACGAGGCATTGACTTGTTAAGCAGAATCCAAAAGGCTAAATTAAAGTTCAATCGTCTTTTTTACATTTTCATTCACCTGACTATTTGCAGACGTGCACAAAACCAGAAATACTCCAGAGGTAGAAATTAATTTTAAAAAGATAGATGTAATTTACTTGAATATTTCCTCTTGGCTTCATGTTCTTCCTCTTCTTGTACTTCTTTCCATTTCAAAGGAGAATGATTCACCAGACTACAGTTATTGAGCCGCTAAAGTTGGTTTTTAGATGAAAGGTTTCAGACTTTTGTTTGAATTTAGGTCAGTGATTTGGTGCAGCAGGGGTTTTATTTACAGTGTTAAATGTGGATCCAGTTTAGCATCAAGTTCAACAGCTGACCACTCTTAACTCCCTCCATGAATTGGCAGAGGATGGATGTCAGGACCGCTGGTCTGGAGCCCTTCACGTCTCTCACTTTTGTGTTTTTGCGGATCGGAATGATGGTTGATTCCCTCTACTGTTTTGGAACATATCAAGCTGCCACAATGTTATTCTAAACTGCTGTTAGCTGTAATTTTCAGTCAGAAGGCAAGAAGCTCAAAGATTTCAGTGTTCACAGCATTTCAGAAGCAGATCAGGAAGATTTCGATGCTGCACTAATTCTGGTCAGATGTCAGGATCTTTGACTGAAAGAAGACCATGTTGCGATGACGATCAGGGTTACCTAAGCAAGATGGCGATTTGACCCATCTAAGATGGCCATTTGAAACCCAGCACAGCCAATCCTGTCCTGTTTTCTCTCACATCACACCCTCACGCAAGTTAAGCCCCTCCCACAAGAACGTGTGACGAACGCCCCTCGACCAATCACAGTTAGAGCCTCATGGGCTCTTCTGATTGGTCAAAGATACCTGGAGCTGTGGAGATTCCTTTTCAGCTCAGAACAGAGACAGATGGAAATGCTGCGCCCTCGCTGTAGTGCAATTATGCTGCACTCCTAAAAGATTATCAATGGATACTCTAACATTTAATCCAAATAAAACACAGAAAAATTAGAACTGACTAGCAAAATCCTGCCTACAGCACCTTTAAGCACTGATGATGTCAAAAATTAAAATTTAATATGTTCATCTTGTGGTTTCATAAAAGAAAGGAGTCAGAAAAGATGTTTGTTTTGTAGAACGTTTGTCGTAACATCAATGCGTTTTGTGTGTGCGCGTGTGTGTGTGTGTGTGTGTGTGTGTCAGTGGTGATGAGCTTAAAATCTCCCATCTTCTACTTGTGGCTCATCATCATCATATTTTCTTCACACCAGGATATTAAACCCTCAGTTAGTGATGAAAACATTTCTTTGTTTGCATCAGTTATTATTTAATGTTTTACAATTTGATGACTTCAAAAATTCCATTAATCCAGTTTTGCATGAAAGGAAACACTTCTGTTGATAAAGAATTCAAACAACAATGAGAACAAACAATACAGTAAAGATACGTGTTGCTCATGAAATAAACAACATGAAATAAAATACTTCAAATAAGAAATGCAGATTAAAGTAATTTAAATGCACAAAGAAAACATCAAGCTGTGAATCACGTGTCTGTTTATCCTCTACTGATGAGAACCACTTCACCTTTACAACACTGAAAAATAACATTGATCCACCAAACAGATTTCACGACATGAATCACAAATACATCATTAGACATTATTAGAAAGAATAAACCACGTCACTGACGATGGATTTGTCACGGGTGCGGGATGGAAGAACCCACCAGCAGGCAGCCAGGTGAAGTTCAAAAACTCATTTATTTGCAAGAAACGGGAACAGTAATGAGCAGAGCAGAGGCAGACCAGGACACACAAGCAGGACATGCAGACAGACCCACAACAAACCGACAAGGACAAGAGAGAAGAGCAGGGCTGAAGTAGGGGAAGACACAGGTGTGGCACATTAGGGAGATCACGAGACAGGAGACCAGACAAGAGAACAAGAGGAGTAGGCAGGTGACCAGGCAGGAGAAAATGAGGGGCAGACAGGTCCAGGTGAGGCGGGGCAAACAAAGACAAAACAGGCCCCCGAGCGCCTCCATCTGGTCACAGTGGTACAGGGCGTGACAGGATTTAACATCTTCTCCTTGTGGCTCAAGAGGCTCGACTCTCCTCCACTGTGTTGACATAGTCTGCTTCTTGTGAGTCCTGTGTGGAAATGAAACGACACAGAGAGCCTTCAGAGCTCTGCTGTCAGGTTGAACAGCTGCACTGATCTTCCCTCTGCTCTGCTGGAAATATGACTCACACACACTACAGAGTCTTGCAATAAAGTAACCTGAAAGCAGCTCTGGTTAATGCTCTGCAGCAGATTTTATTTCAACTTTTAAAAATATATTGTGGATGAAAGTCATAGAAATTTCAGTAAATGGAAATAATTGTTTCTTTTTGTGATCATTACCAAAACGGATCCAAAGTATTTTCCTCCTGAATAAGATGCAGGTTCATGTACAAACTGTGCAGAGAATAAACGAAAGAATCACAGGAACTTCAGTGTATTGATAAATGTATGATTCACATGAAATAAAAGCAGCTTATTTAAAATTGGGAGTTTCTTTTTCATCACTTGAGTATTTTAACATTAAAACATTGTTTGCTTACCTTCACTGGTTTGTGGCGAAATCTCATTCTGAACCAGCTGTATTAAAAAAACAATATGTGAACATTTTGAAAAGTAGCATTTATTAATGAAAAAACTTTACTTATGAAACAGTTTTCTCACCACTCAAAGATGGCGAGTGAACTGCAGAGAGCTACGATTCCCACGATCTTCAGAGTAACGAGGACTCCGAGTCCAAGCCTCTGATCGTCTGCAGAGACACAAGTTATCTTACAGTTCTATTGAATCAAACCAACGGTCATTGCTGAGACTATTACAAAGTGTCCAAACTTAGAATTAAGTTCTTTACTTCTGAGAAGGTGTTTTACACGACACCAAAATCAACAAAGTGCTTTAAACTGAAAGCAAAACAAACAAACTGGAGATCTAATTAGTTCAGTTCTACACAGTGTGAAGACAGACCAAACGAAGAAAAAAACTCCTAAATTTGTCTCCATTAACTAATTTCAGCAACAAAAAATGTGAAAATAATTTGAATGAAGGTAAGAGAAATCATCATAAAGTGTTTTGATATGTTCATCCTGTCCTGTGACTGGAATTAGATTTCAGTGTGCATGGTGTCCCGCCCCTCTGGAGGGTCTCCCTTCCTCTCCTGTGTCCTTGTCTTTTCCTGTGTGTGTCATTTGTCCCATCTGCTCTCTTTCTCCCTCTTTTTCTCTGCATTCAGAGTCTCCCAGGTTCCCTGTTCTTAGTCTGGTTCCGTCCTGGATCCCTGTCCTCATCCTGGGACTCAGAGTCCCTGTGCTTCCGAGTTCTGACTCCCATGATCCCCTTCGGCTGCCTTTCCTTCCTGTGTTCCTCGCTGTGATTCAGTCTCTGTGTGCGTCTCTGCCTCGTTCTGGTCTCCCAGCCAGTAACCTTCTCCCTGTGCTCGTCACCCTCATGTGCTGCACCTGTGATCATGTGTGATCGTCGGTTCCTTGTGGGTGTATGTCGGCGCGTCTGTCTCCGGGTTCTCGCCCACGTCTGTTCTGCCCTTGTTTTTCCTCTCATGTGACAAATAAAGAGTTTCAACTCATCCAGTGCTGCCTGCTCTTGGGTCCATCACCCACCAGCCTGACACACATCAGCGAAATCACACGGCATTAGTTATTGTACCGCTGTACCTATTATAACGTTACTCCCATTAATGGACCAAACAGCTCTCATTACCTTCAGTAGTCAGAAGAGTCGGTTCTGAAATCTGATGTCCCAGATCATTTGCAGCCACACAGTAATAAGCTCCTCCTTCCGTCACATTAAAGCTGTAAAAGTCTCCTTCAGACACTCTGACTGCTCCATGATCACTGATCTTGAACCAGGTGTAGCTGACAGCAGGTCTGGCTCTGCTGGAGCAGCTCAGGTTCACCCAGCTCCCTGCAGACACCAAACCTGATGGACTGATGGAGGCTGACATGTCTTTAGGAGCATCTGAGGGAGGAAAAAGTGACTCTTGTTCACTTGATTGATCAGAAACATCTGAACTGTGATGTGCTGACAGGATCACTTACAAGAAACACTGAGAGTGAGCTCTGCCACAGCTGTTTTCACATGTTGTCCTCCATCAACAGGATACACAGCAGAGCAGCTGAGCTTGAATCCATCATGTTGGTCTGACAGAGTGATGGTCTGCTGGATCTTAGTGGTTAAAGTTCCATCTGTGTTTTCCTCTGTTTGGCTGTGAGCGTCTTGTTGGAGGCTCCAGGTGAGTCGAGGAGGGAGGTGTGGACAGGGAGTGGGAGCTGAGCAGGTTATAGTGACAGACTCCTTCTCCTTCAGCTCACCAGAGACGCTCATTATGGGCCTCGGAGGAGAATCTGTAGTTTCATAACAAAGTGTACATAATGTAACCAGAAGTACGTATTTCATTCATGTGCAAGTTTCTGGTGAAATTCACAGAAGAGACATGGAAGACATGCTCCATTATTATTTTTTTTTTTATTTTAATTTCAGGTGTAGTCACATGAGGAGAAACACCACCACCTGCTGGCCACACAGACTAACTACAGATTTTCAAAATGTCTTGCGTTCCTGTGTGTGGAACCACAATTATCAAGTAACGTTTCTGAAATGAAAATATGTGTCCTTGTTGCCTTGGTTGAATGCTGGTGACCCTGTGTTTTACTTTAAAATAATACAAGCTGTTTCATTAAAAACAAATAAGTTTTTATTTCTTCTTTCAAAATATCATAATTAAATGGTCTACAGTTATGTAGCACTGTTCCTCTGCATTAGCAGACTCCAAAGCGATTTACACTGCATCAACACATCTACCTATTCACATTCACACAGCAGTGGTGGCGGCCGCCAAGCGCTCAGTCCATCCACTGGGGGCAATTTCGGGTTTGGTGTCTTTCCCAAGTCCACTTCGGCATGCAGACAGGGGAAGACAGAAATTGAACTGACAACCTCCTGATTGTAAGACAGCTGCTCTCCCCACTGAACCACAGTCGCCCCAAATCAAGAAGTTTGGTGGAAACTATTAAGTTATTCAGCTTAAGTGTTCATTCTCAGTTAATGTCACAATACCAACCAATCAGGTGAAAGTACAAAGAACGTAATCATTAAAAACAAACAAACAAACTTACCTTTAATGTTGATTTGAAGATGTTCACAAATTGCTGTTGCCCTGTATGGCCTGTTCTCTATTCTGAAGAAATAATAGTGTGAGTAACTAGTGGTTAGATTATGAAACAGTGTGGTGCAGTTCTTTTCAGACAGGTCTCCAGTGATCTCCATCGGGTATCCGCTATCCTGCTGACTACTGTTGAAAATCACATTCTCTGGATAAACTTGAAAATTGATGTGATTTTTAATCCACACTCCAAAAGTGTTCCTGCTGCTGTTAAACCAATTTTCTCTTTTATTCCTGAAATTACAAGGGATTAGGAGACAAGATCCACTCAGGGCTTCCAACTTTTTCGGTGCAGTGATGAACAGGTCTGCGTCATCAGAACAAGCCAAAGTCCCTGTAAAATGAAATTAAGAATTACCATCAAATAATCTCAATGAAAAGAAAATTGATTTCACATGAAACTAACTTTAACAGCAGTTGGTTTCTGCTTTTTTTCTGAATGTTTCTGTCTGTACTGGTCTGTCAGACTGGAATGGATTAAAACTAAACACTCACTTGAAACAAAGAGGAAACTCAGTAAAATGTTCCTCATCATGATATTCACAGACATGACTGTCTTCAAACTCGTCACCTGTAAGAAATCATGATTGTAACACTGAAACACCGACATCCACTATGAGCAGTTTGATCACACAAAACATTATCTTGAAAGTAAAAATGAATTGATTTCTAATTTTCTAGTCGAGCTAAATTAAAGATCAGTAAATCATTCTCTTACCAAAAGAGTACAGTGAAGAGAAAGAGAAGTAGTCGAGCATGCGATTTGTGAAAATAAACTGAAGTGAACTTCTTCCCATGTTGATGTTTTAACATAACAGCTTACTGTTTCTCTCTTCCTCTTTGAGAGAAAGTCACATTTTCACCTTCCTCCAAACAACCTGATTAAGATCTTATGGCTTCCTGTGTTTTATGACTTTGGGAAACGTAAAGGTAAACTTGAGAAGAAATCTTTACAGGAATTTATCACAAGTCTTAAATCAGGTGTGTTTTTTAGAGAAGCGGCGGGCTGGTGTGGGTTTGCTTTTCGCCCCACAGCTCAGCCGCCATGTGTTGGAGGAGTTCACCCCAGTGAACCAGAGGGTGGCGTCCCTCCGCCTTCAGGTCGGGCTCAGGTTCCTCACTGTTGTTTCGGCTTCTGGGCCGAACAGCAGTGCAGAGTACCAGGCCTTCTGGGAGTCCCGGGAGGGGTGCTGGACAGAGCTCTGGCTGGAGACTCCATTGTTCTACTGGGGGACTTCAACGCTCACGTGGGCGACAGTGAGACCTGGAGGAACGCACGGCCTCTGGACTTCTGTGCTCGCCACAGTTTGTCCATAAGAAACCCCATGTTCAAGCACAGGGGTGTCCACAAGTGGCCTCGGCACCAGGAGACCCTCGGTCTGAGGTCCATGATCGACTTTGTTGTCGTGTCGTCTGACCTCTGACCTCGTCACTCGGGTGAAGAGAGGAGCTGTGGACTGATCGCCACCTGATGGTGAGGTGGAGGCAACTCAACAGACTTGGCACACACACACACACACACACACACACACACACAGTGAGGAAGAGGAACCAGGGTTTGTAAACTTGATAATATCTACTGTTGTTTTGTTGTCAGTAAAAATCTACACATTTATGCCAAACAAACTCTCCCTGTGGCTTTTCTCTGTGGTGTTTGCATGTTCTCTGTGAGTTACAGTGGACTCGAACACCAGAAAAACACTCAAATGTATTTTTATGATAAATCCCTCTTGTTGGAGCTTCGTCCTGCATTTTAACTGTAATTAAAAATATACAGTATTGTACAAAATTAAGTCATGATAACCACAAACACATGAAATAATTGATAAAAAACAAAAGAAGTAATGTTGTCATAATGTCATTACACTGCAAACAGATCAACCACAGACCCAAACGGTTCACTTTTATGACATTTTATTTACTTTATACCTGCATGACAAAATAAACGTATATCATGAAAAATTTATCCAACTATGATCTAATCTAGCAAGACACACTTACACACACACACACCAGCATGTGCACGTTGTGCCCACACTGATGTTTTTCACATTATGAAGCAGTAAAAGAATTCCAGATCAGATTATAATGAAGGTTTGAAAGTTCGTTTCAGATAAGTCTGAGCAAGAAGAAAACACTTGAAGGTGATGTATTAGATGTTGTGAGCTCAGAAAGAAGAAGAAGACAACATTTTTTTAAAGTCTAAGGAGCAAAAGACTGAAAGTTTCATGTTCTCTTCTTTATAGCTGCAATGAACACAATAAAGAATTGTATTTTCCAAAGAGCTGCATGTTCTGTGTTTGGAATAAAATTATCTACAAGCATTTTTTTTTTCTACAGTGTGCACCAAACATGCATGCATCTGATAAATCTGAATGAATCAATACTGTGTGGAGTGAGATCAACATATTTCTGTGCAATAGTTTATTTTTTAATATTTCTTTTTCATGACTTGAGCATAAAGACTGTAGGGACCATCAGCAGCGTGTTCTGATCTGTTTCCAGTCCGGCTCATTTGGATCTGTGAATACACGACGTCGGGCTGCTGCGGGCTGGAGAAGGACTCGGGCCTCATCCTGGAGAAATCCATCTCTCCATAATGGATTTCTTCATCGTCGGCTGTTCTGGTGGACTCTGGAAGAACTAAACTCTGTGAAACCTGAAACAAACATTTAGTTTAGATATCAGTATAAAATAATGGAGTGATGGTGGAAAGAACATTCTGAACATCTGCCTTCTGATTTCTTCACCCATTTCTTCTTTTTTTCACTTAAACTGGAATGGGGTATTTTCACAGCTTCACTACTTCCTGAAAATAGCTGTGCACATTCATTTCCTGTCTTACATTATTGGCCAAACTGATTAATCCAGGTGTGTCTGGTTTAGACTGCTGCAACAAGACACACCTGGATTAATCATTTTGGCCAATAATGCAAGACAGGAAATGAATGTGCACAGTTAATTTCAGGAAGTAGTGGAGCTGTGAAAATGGCCCATTAATGTCTAACTCAAGACTGTGAAACACTGCATTTTTCTCACCTGCATCTGATGGGAAGTTGAACGAGATGATTTCAACCGCCTACAAGACACAACAGGCTCAATGGAAACTGAGATCCAAATTATTACCATCTTCATCATCATTCTGAATATCAGGTTTGGCTGATATTTGTCAACTTCAAATATATGAGAAATTCCACAAATGCAATTTTGATTTCAAAGTCCGGGTAAAAAAAAAAAAAAAAAAAAAAGGCAAAGCTTCCATGTTTTTAAAAGCATTAATCCAAATTCCAAGAAGAGCAGCGTGGGACAACATGGAGAATATTCTCACCAGAGGAAGACTATCACACAGATGAATATGATGATCCCAAGGATCCCTCCAACGACGGACCTCCACAACCAGGACTGCTCCATTCCTGCAAATTACACAAATATATGAGTAACTATGGCAACCTATAAATCATAATGATAAATCCATGATTCTCTGCATTTACCTGCAACATTCAGAAGAATCTGTTCTGAAGTCTGATTTCCCAGATCATTTGCAGCCACACAGTAATAAGCTCCTCCTTCCGTCACATTAAAGCTGTGAAAGTCTCCTTCAGACACTCTGACTGCTCCATCATCACTGATCTTGAACCAGGTGTAGCTGACAGCAGGTCTGGCTCTGCTGGAGCAGCTCAGGTTCACCCAGCTCCCTGCAGACACCAAACCTGATGGACTGATGGAGGCTGACATGTCTTTAGGAGCATCTGAGGGAGGAAAAAGTGACTCTTGTTCACTTGATTGATCAGAAACATCTGAACTGTGATGTGCTGACAGGATCACTTACAAGAAACTCTGAGAGTGAACTCTGCCACAGCTGTTTTCACATGTTGTCCTCCATCAACAGGATACACAGCAGAGCAGCTGAGCTTGAATCCATCATGTTGGTCTGACAGAGTGATGGTCTGCTGGATCTTAGTGGTTAAAGTTCCATCAGTGTTTTCCTCTGTTTGGCTGTGAGCGTCTTGTTGGAGGCTCCAGGTGAGTCGAGGAGGGAGGTGTGGACAGGGAGTGGGAGCTGAGCAGGTTATAGTGACAGACTCCTTCTCCTTCAGCTCACCAGAGACGCTCAATAAAGGCTTGGAAGGAGATGCTGTAGTTTCAGATGAAACACAATCTTCAAGCATTTGTTTTGCCACAACTGAAAAAGACACTATGTGAATCTGCATTTCGTGAAGCTATTGTCTGGTTGGTTTTCAGGGTTGTTTTCTTGTAATTTCTGTTTGTTAGAAGAACAATAAGTTCTTTCTTTTCCGGTGCCTTGATAAGAACATGTGATACGCTCATCACGTGTTCATCTCTAAGCAAGCAGTTAGTCTGGCTGGGGCTTTGGGGCCCTTACGTGGAGTTTGTATGTTCTCTTTGTTTAAAAAAACAAAAACAAAAAACAAAAAAAAACCTCTTTACCTTTGACTGTTATTTGAAGAGCATCACAGGAAGCTGTTGCTGCGAAAGGCAGCCACTCCAGTCTGAAGAAATACGAGTCTGTGTGTGTCCTGGTCAGGTTAGAAAACAGTGTGGTGCAGTTTTTCTTGCTCAGATCTCCAGTAATTTTCAGCGGATAGGTGTTCACTGCCCTGCTGCTGTTGAAGACCACATTTTTTTTCCCTTCAATGCCGAACCTGGAGTCATTTTTGATCCACAGCCCGTAAGCGTTCCCCGTGCTGTTGACCTGGAGTTCCTCGAATTTGCACGGGATTTGCAGACATGAGCCGGCCAGCGCTGTAATGCTCTTCGGTGCAGAAATGAAAAAGGACGCTTTGCCCGGGCAATCAGCCAGAGCGCCTGAAAAGCCAGTCATCTGGTCAACAAACACAAAAATCTTCCTATTTTCAGGAAAATGTGAATTTTCACGAAGATTTTCACTTTAGTTTCTGGTTACATGTCATTTTATGTGATTCACTGAAGTTTAAAAAATAAAGACTTACCAGAAACAGAGAGGACAATCAGTAACTTGTGTATTTGCAACATTTTCACAAGCAGAAACTTTTTCTCCTGGTTTTGTAGATGAGAAAAATAACATTTCACTTTCTGGAGTATATTCTTCCTCAGTTCAAATTCACTCTTGAAACACTTGATGTAACTAAAGAAACGGTCGAGATCAGCTTCAGATTCAGCTCAAACTGTAAAACTCAGTTACGCAACCGTCATTAGAAAAACCCAAAAACTGTGACGTTAATGTTTCATTATAGGAAGTTATGAAGCGAATGTGGTAAAAGTTGTCCTTACCGATGAAGACCACGCAGAATCTTGCGGCTTCACAGTGAAACCAGGCACCGTCTTAAAACGGACGAGTCATTAAACCATGTCACTGCAGCTGATTCAATTTCCAGAGCTGCTCAGCACCACATGACAAACGAGTTACCAGAAATACAGGCTGCTTTTCCTTCCTGTGACAAAAATATAACATATTGCGACACTTCATAATGCTGCAGTTTCACATCTCCATGGCCCAGATTGAGATGGTGTTATTGACTTTCAGGCAAATCACCGTGTCAGAAACACGCATCCAATCCGAAGAATCAAACGTTAGTGCATCAAATGAAAAAACTGTGGTTTCAGACTGAGGGAGGAAAACTGCTAAAAATGAGAACATGCAAACTCCGAACAGGAAGCCGGGTTTTGAACTGGGGATATTTTCATAGTGAGCGCCTTACACTGCACCACCTCTCACGCCATCCGATTTAAATAAAAGTTCGCCTACACGCCTGCAGAAACAGCTGCACTCCACTCTGCAAGACGTGTCCTGACTGATGAATGTGGACTTCTGTGGTCTGTTCTTCAAAATGTAACAAAATACTCATCCAAAAAGGAGAGCGTTCCAGAAGAACCAACCAGGACTGAATACGATTCAATGAAATTACATTTATCTCATCTATTTAAGACTTTTGGCTTTTAAAATAGATTACGGTAAGTTCAATAACTGAAGTGCAAATCATCTCTATAAGCAATAATGTAAAACCTTATGGATTTGCCTGAGTGAAGTTTGCATGTTCTCTCTGAGCACCGGTGGGTTTCCTTCAGCTAAATTTCATCATGCATAACAGTCTCTTTCTGTAAGTCTCTTTTTTTAAACAGTATGTTTAAATGTAACAACACATAACTCTAGTTCTACTCCAGTACAAGAAATAGACGCCTTTCCACTTCTATGAAAGTGTTGCAAATTGTCACTTAATGTTGACAAAGTGGATTAAAATTCTGCAGACGAGATGTTCTGTTTCAAAAAAAAGAAAAAAAACATCTTTATTTCAAACACATGAAAACACTGACAAAGGGAATTCATCTGGTCTCATCGCTACACTGAACTGCTTCACTGAAGTATTTCTCTTTATTTACTGAGTGTAAATCAATACAGTAACTGTTCGTCTCATTTGCCTTTCTTAAATTTGCCCAGCGTGGCTCCAGTTTTCTGCTTTTTCTTGGCTGAGCCTTTAGCCTCCGGTTCCTGAGTGAGACAGAAGACGGAGATGTGAACATTTCCGAGCAGCAGAATAAAACGGGCCGATCTAAATCAGGGGAGATTTTGGGGTTCACCTTCCGTTTGGAGGACAGGGATCCAGTGACGGTGAAGAACGAGTCCAGCCGTCCCTGCGTGCTGCCCTGTCTGCTCTTCGCGATCTTCTTACAGCCGTTGCGGATCCTGTCCTCGCTGCGCAACGTCGCACACAAATCAGGGAACAAAAAATACATCAGGGACAACACAACTCCTCACACACGTCATCTTGCAGCTGGTCGAACCCGCCCTTCGGTCTCACCTGAACTGCTTCTCGGCGCACATGAACTGGATCAGGCCCTCCTCGTCCGGCTCCTGCCACTTCAGCTCCACCGACCCGCAGTCCACCACCTCCGGCTCCAGGAAGAGGCGGCGGGCCTCTTTGTACAGCCAGTCCTCGGGGGGCGGGTGCTTCTGCAGCGAGGACCGACACACACGCACACACACACACACCATCAGAACCACGTCTCTGTGTAAAAGTGTGCGGGTGGCGGCGGCGACGGCTCACCTTGGAGTCGATGTTCTCCAGGATCTCCTCGATGGTGCCGTGCTGCTTGATCAGGTCGATGGCCCTCTTGGGGCCGATGCCCTTGATGGTGCCGCAGTAGTCGCAGCCCAGCAGGATGCAGAGGTCGATGAACTGCGACCCCAAACGCAGAAACCAGGAAGTTAGTCGGTGAGACTTCAGCCTGAGACTCCGTCCCGTCCTGCTGAGCTCCTACCTGTTCGTTAGAGAGGCCGATGTCCTGCAGGAGGCGACTGAAGTGGAACTCTTGAATTGGAAGTTTCCTGAAATCAAATTTTTAAAAATTACTTTTAGTCCCTTTTTTTTTTACGTTTCTTTCCTGGACTGGAGCGCACGTTGGATGTGTCCATACTTGGCTTCGCTGGCTGTGAGGTGTCTGAGCAGCACGTTGGTCCCGAAGGTCAGGCCGTCCATGTCCTCCGTCGCCGTGGCGAACACCTTCCCCGCTTTGACCAGGGCGGCGCAGCTGGCCTCGGCCTCGCAGGGCGCCTGGGACCCACACAGGAAACACAACAGGGCTTTCATTCAAGGAGTTTTTAAAAACTATACAGCAGAAATACGGATTTGATTCCAGAGCAAAAGCATAGATGGAGCACAAGAACAAGATATTCCTGATAATGAAGCTTTTTTTTTGTTGCACTTCAGTCATTCTGGACTTGGTTTGCATATTAAATCCTGTCAGTGGCGGCGGGGCAGGGAAGCGCTCTCACCTCGATGTACGGCACTCCCATCAGAGTCAGCAGCTTCTTGCACTCGTCGTTGTGCTGCTTGGTGACTTTGACCAGACGCTTGGTGAATTTGTCGATGTTCTCCTGTTCGCCTGAGGAACCGCAAAGCTAAATCAGAGCCGTTGTGGAAGTGATGGTAAAACTGCATGTCACTCAAAGCCTGGATCTATCATACTTCAATTCAATATTTTTTTCCCTCAGCTGAAAATAGAGGATAACACTATAGTATTTCAACCAAAAGTGATTAAGAGGAAAAAAAAAATCACATTATTTTAGACAATAATCCTTAATTACAAAACATTTCAAGGCTCATCTAAGCTTCCAAAAACAACAACAGCACCTCTAGTGGCCTGGCAAGCTTACTACACTGTTTCTGCTGTTTCTAAGTGAACGAACATCTGAACTTCTGTGACCTGTTTCTTTTGAACTGAAACTATAAGTAAAAACAGGAAATAAATATATTGATAAAACAAAAATGAGATGTTGGATCTGGATTTATTTACCTTTTTCTTGGGCTTCTACGAGCATCTTCTCAGCCTCTGCTCTCCTCTCGCCTCTCTTCTCCAGCTGAAACATTTAAGAATGAAAAACACGCCACTTAAAGCTGAGCAGAAAATTCAAAACGCAGTAGCACAGACCACAAGGAAAAGGAACTCAAACTCATACGAACCTCTGCTGATTTGAGCTGCGGGGGCTTCCCATCGAACACGTACACCGGTTTGATTCCACTTTCCAGCATGCGGATTGTGCGGTAAAACATTCCCATCAGGTGGCTGCAAAGAAGAAGAAGAACAACGTATGAGCTTGTAATACTGGAGCCGACATCGCAGAACGTTATTTTCAGTCTGATCAGTGCGACTGTACCTTGTCGTTTCTCCGTCTTCGTTCTGCAGAACGTTCCCATCCTGTCGCACTGCGATCAGGAACTGGTAGATGCACATGGAGGCATCAATGGCTATTTTTCTGCCTGCAAAAAGAAAAAAAACATTGTAAAGAGAGTCTACAACACAAAACTGTCAGCAGCAACTTGTTTATGTTTGGCACAACTCTTAGGCCAGTTATCATTTACACTTTGATACACACAATCAAAGACTGAACAAAGAAAATTCACTTGAAATTACAGCTGAAGTAGCCTTCATTTGACTGAAAATGTTACTGTTTCAAGTGTCTTTCTAGGCCTAATTAGTTACCAAAGTAGTTCTTGATTTCTTGCTCTTTAATGGCGGCAGGGGCATGATCAGCAATCAGCTTGGCAAGTCCGTGTATTCCCATCGTGGAAAGAAATCTGAAATACAAAGAATTTATTCAAATGATGTTCTCCACTGAATATAACAACAGATCAGTATGAAAACTCTCTCACAGCATCTCCAGGACCTTCGTATGGACCAAGTTGGATAGCTACTGCAGGTGGCTCAACTACTACTTTACATAAGTGCATAAAGACTCACATTTCGACATGTGTGTCTACATAAGACAGGGTTTTAAGTATCTTTTTATATTAAGTTTTTTTTTCAATTAAGAAATAAGATTGTTGATGGCTACTGGATTCCATCAACAATTAAAAATATCAAAACACAAAAACTGGAAATGTCAAAATATTCTGTATACATAGTCTGCAACAGTCACGGTACATTAGGAAAAAAAAGAAATTTGTTTCCCCTTCTATGTATTCGTTACAAGTTATTAGAACATATTAAGCGTATTATAGGAATACATATTACACTTGTATAAATTTAAACAGATTTTTCCTGCCGCTCTAGCTGAAGGTTGAAGTCCCTCTCAACACTGAAAACCTCTGGAATTAACTATGTTCATGTAATGTCCACTCATTTTCAACTTATAATGATGATTTGGAAACTTTCAATTATTAGATTACATTATTGTTTAGGGTGTAATAATCTATCGTTAAATTTGTGTGGTAAAGTTGTATCATTCTGTAGTCACAGTCTACATAGTTATGAAGAAAGCAAAGGAAATTTCTGTTGCTGCTCCTTGCAGGTTGTTTTCAGGAGAAACTCTGAATTAGATCATTTCAACCAATTACATTTCGCTTATGCACGACGATTTAAACATTCGCAACTTGCCATTAAAAATATATGAAGGTAATCTAAACTACAGCGCTGTGTGCCACGAGTTAATCCACAGCGGCTTAAATCGACTTGTTTCTTGATGGAGTCTGGTGTGCAGCAGGGGTTTTGTCTGGGCAAGTACCAGGCCGCAGCTAGCTCAAAGGCTAAAACATAGAACGGCTCTAATTCAATCCAACTGTCGGTCTGTTTATTCAAAAAAATATCCACCGACGACATTAATGTTTAAATAAAAGGCTTTATGATCCACTCACCGGTTTACACACGCACTCCGGACTCCGTGGCGCGAAGCACTACGTCTGTTTCGCGGGAAATCAAATGGCAGGCATTACTAATCAAACTGTCAAACAGCTCGTCCTCACTTATCATAGAACTAAACGCATGGATTGGCACAAAAGGAGCTGATAAAGACCGAAGTCTCCTAAAATAAAAAAGAACGGGTGGAAAGAATATCTGTGTTTGTCTATGGAGTGAGGAGTGACGTCTACATGTGTTTAAGCTACAATAAACCTGTCCATCGATGGTGCGGATGACTGGTCGGGTCTGAGCGGGAACTCGGGGCTTCCTATTGGTTGACGTTAGAGGAAATCCGGTCGGTGCTGAAACATAACACGGTCCTTTAGCTTCGAGCTCTAACAAACACAACATTATGTCAGTTTTTATTCAGTCCGTGTGTGTGACCTGCTGTCATTGTGAGTAACAGCTGGGGGAGAGGCTGTGAGGCTGTGGAGCGACTTCCGGGCTTGCAGGTGTGCGATACTCTCTCCGCCCACTCCGGAAAAACTCGTCGTTATTTTTTATTTTCCGAGGTGACGTGGACTCGGACCTCTCGTCCTGCAGGACTCGGTGTACCCGGATATGAGCGTAGCGGATCCACTGATACCCCGCAGGATTTCCGAGATGTTTGGTCGTAAGGTTGGATTTGTGTAGAGGAGAGGTGGAGGAGGTGGAGCAGGTCCGGGCCTGAAGTCTGAGGAATCCGGGCTGCTTTGGTTTGGCTGGATCTGCAGCATCAGCACAGAAGTGACACAGCAGAGAGACTGGTACAGTGACTTCAGTTACATTTCAAGCTCCGAATGCAAATATGTGTGTTCAGATTAAATAATCCACGACCTGCTGTTTTGCATTAATCTCTGAAGGCCTCATCGTTCCCATCAGCAGACAAAAAAAGATGTGCCCAGAGTTTGACCTTGTTCCCCCTGATATATCCTGGTAATTGATCAACGGGAAACAGACGCCTGTGCAGGGAACATCTGCAACCATTAAAAGCTTGCTCGGTTTAAAACTGTTTAAAAAAGAAACTGAATATTTTTTAAATGACACCTTTTTTCAGAGCATCTGTTAAGACTGTGAAGACAGGAAGAGATCAGAATGAGGAAGTGACTTAAAGATGAAATCAGCTTTCAGAAGGTTTCCATATGTGTGGAGCTATAAAAGACACGTTTCACTTCACGCTTGGCCACGCTTTCCTGATCACAAATATAATTTAATTAGTCTGAAAATGCTAAAACAAGACTGTCAGTGCACTTGTAGTCCTGCTGATATGAAGCCAAACTAAGCATGTTAACCATAGTTATCAAACCTTTTAAAAAAAAAAACAACAACAAAAGGCAACACAAAGGCCCTGCCATAAACCAACAATCAAACATGTCTCAACCTCTATTGTATGAACACAATAGTATTGATCACACGAAGATATCTTGTCGTGAAATAAATACATGTTTTAAATGTATGATTTATGATGATCCTCCAATAGTCCTGCAGCTGTGTGTGACTGTATCGGATCTGTACAGGATGTCGTCTGCCTTCATGTCACTGGTTCCGGCTCATCCGCAAACCTCGGGCTTTAGCAGATATTGCAATGTTTGCTTTAAGCGCATTTGTGTTTTGGTTGCACAAGATATAAATGTGTTATTAATTGTGCATACTGCAAAACACTGAAGTGTGTCATATTTTTTCCGAGTTCACAGGGGTTTAGACATGATTAAAGTGTTTAATCTCAGTTAATTTTCAGTTCATAAAAGTAGTGTGATCTATTCAAAGACACTGACAGAGAAATTGCCATATGTCAAAACAAATGTCACTGTAGATTTCGGTGATATTGTCGTGATGGAGTGATTTCTAGGACCTGAAAATGAATTAAAAGGAGTCACACTGTATGTTCGAAGCTCTGTCACAGGAAAGGCCCTCGTTTATCTTTGAACGTTACTCTCGTTTTTACCCGTAGATATCCTACATGGATGTGTGGCAGTGTTGATGCAGTTTGACTCATGACTTCATTAATAAGTGACCGGCGGTGTCACTCATGGCGTGATGGCAAGGAAAAGTTAATTAAAGATTGACTTACCCTCAATACATGCATTCGGCTGTTAAAATACAGTATCAGATGGTTTGTTGCTTCTTTTCCTCTTTCCAGTTACTTCATGAGTATCTATTACTTTATGTTAGAATAACTAACACTGATATTTTGCTCCAAATCATTTGAACTGACCCTCATAATCTAACCAGGAATTAGGACCAGGAGAACAAAGACAGAAACTGGTGAATCAAGGACTACATACCACAGATAGACGTATACCATATAATGCAAAGAGCGAAATCTGCAAACTAAACATGGTTGTGTCTCAACTGTCGATTTCCCACAAAGACAGTTGTGTCTGCGTTTGAGAGGGAAGGTGGAAGTTTGCTGGGAGTGAAAGAAACCGTGTGAAATGGAAAGAGAACGAGGTGGTTTGTACCAGCCTCAGGGGGTCACGGTCAGTCACAGGTGACCTCGCCTGACTGCAAAGACCACATTGATCAGAAACAGTATGCATGGGCCCTCGACTTAATGTGCATTTTCTTTCCACTGGAAGTTCAATTTGGACCCTCTGGTCGACCACTTTTGGTCTGGAGACCATATGTTTGGCACCACTGCAAAACACTGATACACATTAACGTGGATGCAGCTGATCTGTCATCTCAATGAAATCATTTGAATTGACGCTCTGGTTTTCTAAGTGAAAAGTCACGTTTTGTTTTGCAGTAACCACCAATGCAGCGTCATTTTCAAAAAGAAGCGTGTAACCTCAGAATGAGAAATACATTATATCTTCATTGTTGTGAGTAATATTCCCTTGAAAGCAGAGTGTGCATCAGCAACTTTTATTTCCTCACTTTAAGGCTCAGTCGAACTCTTCTGCTTACTAAGGAAACCACAGAGAAACGCTGCTGTACCGCCATGTGTTCTAATGTAAAGAGCTGTTTACACATTACGTCTTCAGGATGTCGCTTATTGTCGTCGCTCAGTACTTGTGGGGAGTCCGCAGCTGTATGAAGTCGACTGCAGCAGCATCTCTGAGCAGCGGTACCGATTTCCTGTGCTTGTAAGCTCAGAACAGAGCGGTGACTGAGCTGATTAAATTCCTCTTTTTTTTATTATTATTAAAAGAATCCTCCGTGGTCTGATCCAACTGATGAAATGCGTTGTAACTCATGCAGTCTCACATTCTGCTGGTGTGGAACTGCAGCTTTTACATTTGCTCTTTAAACCGGTTCTGTCTCTGGATGAGCGACCTCTGACATCCACCCATGACCCGTCCTCTCTCCCGTTTGGCGGCAGGGGCACTGCGCGGTGGAATAGGACACCCGCCAGGTGGCTGTCGGAGGACGATGGCGCCGCTCCGCGTCTTGGTCCTGTGCTTGTTCTCGGGCTGGGCGGCGGGCTACAAGCAGGGGGACAACGTGACGCTGTACGTCAACAAAGTGGGGCCTTACCACAACCCCCACGAGACGTACCACTACTACACCCTGCCCGTCTGCCGGCCGGACAAGGTCGGTATCTGTGAGCTGCCGCCGTGTGTGCTGCAGGAGAAATGGAGGGCGTTTAAACGCAGACATAAATGTGTGGAAATATCTTGTTAGAAATGTTTATCTGGGTAAACATGTTACAGTATAATGTTTCAGAGAGGTGTGAGACTAATTCAATAGTTGACAAGCTTGCTTTGCATGCAGCCAAACAAACAGATCATGTTTAATTAACTTCACACCCTCAGGCAACACTGAGTCATTGAAATAGTTAAATCAAGTCATACATGCTGTAGAAACATAAAATCACTGCTTGTACTTACATGACAAGACTTTGTAAACGTATATTTCACCATGGCTGCACAAACCACCTGAATCAATATTTACATTTTTTGATATGACCTACATGTCTGATCTTATCAAACATCTATATATTTTGACTGTATTCCTAGTTATCATGACTCATAGCTAAAATTGTGAAGAATAAAACCGAAATAAAAATATTTCTTTTTCTGTTTAATAAATCCAAAACATCTTGAAATTTTCAGTTTGAATTGAACTGTTGGAAATATTAACATGCTGTGCCTGTGAATGTTTTCTTCATAACAAAACTATATCACCAACTTTGAGTTTAGTTGTATTTTAAGTCACGTAAAGTAGTGGAATGTAAAAATCGAGATAATTTGCGGCCTCATTGTCGCTGTTCAGAGGATTAATGATGTTTGTATTCGTGACGCACAGCGAGGAGAAGTGGTCAACTCAGGATAAATGTCACTGGAAACACGTGTAACCAGCTCCTGCTGTGATTTAACTCGGCATTGCATTCCTGAGCACTTGCTCGGCTGCTTTGCATGACGGTGCTAAAGCATCCGTGTGTTTCTCAGGTGCATCATAAGTCGCTGAGTCTGGGAGAGGTGCTGGACGGCGACAGGATGGCCGAGTCTTTGTATCACATCCGCTTCAGGGAGAACGTGGAGAAGAAGCTCCTTTGTCATCTCACACTTTCAGAGAAACAGGTAATCCAGGCCACAAGCACTTCAATTACACATTTTGAGTTTTCCAGCTTGAAAACCTGCATCACAGTGCCAGTTAAACACCAATGGACCTAAATGGAGAATAAAACTTTTTATGTTCATTTTTCTCCATATTAGCATCACTGATCATTCATGGAAGAAGTATTTATGCCAACAAGCAAATGGGACCAGAAGAGCATCATAACTTTTAACTTTTATAAAGGAAACACAGTTTTATATGTAGATGAGTATTAATTAGCTTCTGGTATTTTAATTATCTGCACATTCCACGTGATCCGGTTCACCAGCTTCAGGTATTCAGCAGTGTCGTTCATCCCCAGAGGGAGAGACCTGACAGGCAGAGGAACCAAGGAGTGTGTTTGCTTTTGTTTCTGGACCCGTGTTTGTGTGTGTGTGTGTGTGCAGGTGGACGAGCTGCGCGAGGCCATCGAGGAGCTCTACTACTTCGAGTTCATCCTGGATGAAATCCCCATCTGGGGGTTTGTGGGATACATCGAGGAGAGCGGCTTCCTGCCTCACAGCCACAAGGTGAGGAGTTCAAACCCTCCAGCTTCCTCTGAGTCTTTCATTTAACCCAGACTGAGTATTTCTCTCTCCTGCCCTGCAGGTCGGCCTCTGGACGCATTTAGACTTCAACATCGAGTACAACGGCGACTCCGTCATCTTCGCCAACGTCTCGGTGAAGGACGTCAAGCCCGTGCCCCTGGAGGAGGGGGCGGGCTCGGCGGTGGGCGGCGTCGGGGTGGGCGGGGGCAGCCTGAAGGTCACCCACACCTACAGCGTGCACTGGTTCGAGTCCACCCTGCCCCACTCGCGGCGAAGCGAGCGCCTGCGCGACTACTCCTTCTTCCCCAAGACGCTGGAGATCCACTGGCTGTCCATCATCAACTCGCTGGTGCTGGTGGTGCTGCTGCTGGGCTTCGTCATCATCATCCTCATGCGGGTGCTGAAGAACGACTTCGCCAGGTGAGCCGCCGGTGTCTCACAGCAGGATTGTTCATCCAGGAGTATTTGCAGTGTAAATGTTTTTGCTCCATCTGCAGGTACAATGTGGAAGAGGAGGGCGGCTGCGACGACCTGGACCAGGGAGACAACGGCTGGAAGATCATCCACACCGACGTCTTTCGGTTCCCTCCTCTGAAGAGCCTGCTGTGCGCCGTGCTGGGAGTCGGCGCTCAGTTCCTGACCCTCGCTACAGGTGAGCTGATCCTGCGGAGCTGCAGCCGCTGTCTCTTCGTTTTCCAACAAACTTCACTCTTCTCCTGACAATTCCTCGTTCCCGCAGGGATTATCTTCATGGCATTGCTGGGAATGTTTAACGTCCACCGTCACGGCGCCATCAACTCGGCCGCCATCGTCCTGTACGCCCTGACCAGCTGCGTGTCCGGATACGTCTCGTGCAGCTTCTACACGCAGATCAACGGCCAGCGCTGGGTGTGGAACATCATCCTCACGTCCTCCCTTTTCTCCGGTGAGCGATCCGAGCGGCCGAGTTCCTTCCCAGCCGACCGAAGTGGCGCCGAATGGTATTTATGGGTTGTTTTGATTCGCTCCCGCAGCGCCGCTCTTCCTCACGTGGAGCGTGGTGAACTCGGTGCACTGGTACAGCGGCTCCACGCAGGCCCTGCCCGCCACCACCGTGCTGCTCCTGCTGGGCGCCTGGGTGCTGGTGGGCTTCCCCCTCACCGTCATCGGCGGCATCGTGGGGAAGAACCGGGCCGGCAGCTTCCAGGCGCCGTGCCGCACCCGCAACATCCCGCGGCAGATCCCCACGCAGCCGTGGTACAAGCACGCCGTGGTGCACATGGCCATCGGCGGCTTCCTGCCCTTCAGGTGAGCCGGCGGGAAGTCGGGTGTGGTCTTTTTGAAAGTTCTGAAACCGGCTGAACTGATCGACTCTTCCCCGCAGCGCCATCTCGGTGGAGCTGTACTACATCTTCGCCACCGTTTGGGGCCGAGAGCACTACACACTCTACGGCATCCTGCTGTGCGTCTTCGCCATCCTGCTCTCGGTGGGCGCCTGCATCTCCGTGGCGCTGACCTACTTCCTGCTGTCGGGCGAGGACTACCGCTGGTGGTGGCGGAGCGTGCTGAGCACCGGCTCCACCGGCCTCTTCATCTTCGTCTACTCCGTCTTCTACTACCGGAACCGCTCGTCCATGAGCGGCCTGGTGCAGAGCACCGAGTTCTTCGGCTACTCGCTGCTCACGGCGCTGGTCTTCTCGCTGATGCTGGGCAGCGTGTCGTTCTGGTCGTCCCTGGCGTTCATCCGCTACATCTACCGCAGCCTCAAGATGGACTAGATCTGAGATCGCGCGCGCACGCGGACATCGACATGGACAGTCTTCATTCTCCTCTTCTTGCTGTTTCACTTCACAAACACTACGTAAGCTCCTCCCATCGCGGCGGGTGGGGGGAGGAAACGGGGGGGCCTTTACCTTGATTGGAAAGGAGTCGGTCGATCGATTTGAGCAGCTGTCGCTGGTGCAGAAGGAATCGTTTTCTGAGGACAGATGAAGGTCAATACGGGGACGGCGACGTGGGAAAAAAAAATGGGATTTCAGTACAAAGGGATGATTTTAGTTTGGATCAGGGATGAATGGTTTAGATGTACGACACGGCGCACGAGCGACCGGCCGCAGCTCACGTCACGGCGGCGTGCGCGGCGTCATTTACTCTGGGTTCCGCTCGATCGATGGTCTATCAAGGCTGCACAGGAGCCTCATATCCAACGTTCCACCTTACCTTAAAAGACAGCCGACTCATACTGTAGTTCTGATGAATTATGCAGCGGCTGCCAGTGTCTCGACTTGCAGTCTCACCTCCCCTCACACACGGCGGCGGCCGCCTCTTCAGATTTAACAGAAACCTTGTTTTGCACTGGCCCTGTAAGCCTCCACATAGATCTGCAGTGGATAAGACGAGCGATGCCTTGTACATTGAATACCTGTTGCAAGATATTGGTGATGGGAGCAATATTGTAATTGTACTCTTTGGTCACCACCGACTGTGATTTTGGTTCTGATGTAAATATAGTCTTTTCAGTAAAATGCTTTTTAATACAACATTGCCAGCAAAAATGCCTCTGGGTTGTCTTTTCTTTCCCTTACTGTCGCACTTCACGAATAGAGTACAAAATGAGATAATTACAGTTTAAGTACTAAACTGTCATGCCTCAAAATAAATATCCCGAAGTGGAAGAAAAATCATCAAACAATTTAAATAACTGCAATTTAGACACAACTCATGTTACATTTACACAATGCAATAACGTACAAAAGTAATCAAAATATTTGCGTTATATTGAAATACTTATATACGACTATTCTTTAGTATCTTTATGGTATTGACCCAAAGTTTGCAAAGGCTGGACTCAAAAATGTCAAAAGTGCGTCAAAAAAACATTGACTGCTATTCTCTAAAACTAATGATTCCATGGAAAAAAAATAGGAGGGGTCATAAGTTATTAATCGGCCATTGCTTTGAATTTGAGTCAATCATTGGGGTTAGTTTTGCATTGGCCATGTTCCCATGGGCCAAAAAGTAATCGTTATAATGGGATTATAAGGTGAAGTGGATTGTAAATTTGTCATATAAACACCTGAGTGGATCCTCTTCACTCGGAACGATTATATTTCGGATCCGATTGCATGAGGTAGACTACGCTGATCGAACTAAATTAAATTTTAAATATTTCAAAGGTTTCTTGTACTTTTCCTTCCATTAACCCTACAAGAGAATTGAACTCATTTATCTAAATGTATTGTTAAAGACAGCTTCATACAGTTTTATTTCTAAAGATTCCCTTGTTCCTCTCTATTAAGGCAAACATTTACAAATAATTCCTTGCTGTGGTCAGGAATATCTGATTAATGCATTTAGATGAAAGATGGTTCTAAATGAGGGAGGTTTACCTCTAAATTGGCCAGCAGCATATAGGAAGGCAGTGTTTTCAATGTGTGGAGACACTTTGATGTTGGATTACGTAACAGTCCAGTCAGATGCTAATGATCAGCTCGATGCTCCTGCAGGTGAGGTCTTTTGCATTTTGAGTGTAGGTTCTGCACGAAAGTCTGACGTGTGAAAACGCACTGATACACATCTTGCTTTTGTCCCACACACCTTTGAATATGCACCTTGAAAAGCTACAGCTCAGCACTGGTTAATTAAATTCAAGAGTCAATGCAGCAGCAAACAAAAGCTGTTTGGCTTCAACTGGCAGACAAGATTAATCAAATTCAGCTCTGATGCTCGAATCACTGTTTCAACAAAGAAAGCAGCTGTCTACAATTCAGCACAATTAAAGTTTGAGGTACAGTATGTATGTTGTAATCAGGCATATAGGGGCGAAGGATTTTTTTAATTTTAACATGTTTTCAATGTCAGAAATCCATTTGGTATGTTTAATGTTTAATCTTTAAACTGGAATGAGAATAAAAGCAAGCACAACAGAATGGAGTCAACAGTATGGATAGTTAGTTCTTCCATCACCATTTCATGGAGCACAAAATCCTCTGTATAGTCAGATTGTAAAGTGAAGCGGATTGTATCAACACCGGAGTGGATCCTCTTCACTTGGAGCGGATTATATTTCAGGTCTGATTGTATGAGGTGGTCTACCCTGATTGATAATCCGTTCAGTGTCTCATAATAACAGTGGAGCATGTAGTGACGTGTGAAGCGCGCAGTAAACGGGAAGCAGGAAAGTCACAAACAAGCAGAAGAACTCGGTTTTCATACACTTTTTTAATGAAAACCCCGAGAAAGCAAACACTGGAGAGGCGAGGTGGACACCAACAGCGAGTTGTTCAAAGAGCTCCATGGAATACTACCAGCGGACCACATGTTTCACTACTTTTCCACAGGTTTTGCTGTAATACTATATTTTGACATATTCTTACCCTTTTACATACTAAACTTCAACAGAAACTTCAACAGAAAACACCTTTTTTTTTTCAATTTTTTCATTTTTTGATTTGGGCGGTGACACCTAAGAGTTGACCCATGGACAGTTTCTTCCACCTTAGGTGTGGATCTCTGCAGTTGATCCAGAGTCATCCTGGATCTCTGGGCTTCTTCTCTGATCAGTGCTGTCCTTGTCTGACCTGTAAGTTTAGTAGGACAGCAGTGTTTTGGTAGTTTTGCATTCGTTTCTCTTACAGACCATTGGGACCATTACAGACCAGCTACATTTGTTCTGAGATTGGATTGCACTCAGGTAGACTCTGTTTAGTCATTAGGTCAACATTTGATCATTGAGGAACCATCAGACAACTTCTGAAGCCACTATGAGAAAAGGGGGAGAATAATATTGCACATCCCACTTTTTAGTTTTTTATTTCTAAAAAAAAAAGTTTCAAATATTCTATAAATTTCATCTGACTGCACAATTGTGTCCCATTTGATTTTGGTTCCTCACAAAACATGCAAATGTTCTAACTTTATGTTTAAAGTATGACATTTAAGAAAAAGGTCAATGAATTCAAGGGAATTCTGGAAACGGTATTTCGTGTCGAAATGACAAAAAACTATCACACGAAGAGACTTTTATAAGCATCAGCTGAACATCGGTGTGAGCACTACACTCCCCCCTCTGTTTGGGCCACATTGCTGCATGATGCACTGCGTAGCGCCTGCATTTATAAATGAAAGGTGGCTGGCTGTAGGACGACAACTTGTTTATTCAAAAGCACTGGACCATTTTGGCGCCCCTCTCTGGCCAGTGGAAGGGGATCAAATCCAACCCTGCTTGTTGTAGCAGTTTTATAATAAATATCCTGTTTTTTAAATAACTTTCATAATTAATGTTATTTTGGTGGCCCAATGTTGAAGTAGACTAAAGTAGACGAGATTCATTTTTTCCCCCTTTCTCTGACGGATTTGTGGAATGTATGTTTCTTACATGACCATCATTTAAATTTGAGATACACTCACTTTAAATTGGCAATTTCTGCAACTGAAAAAGTTTCTTTGCATCATAATAAAAAATACTGAAGAAACATCTTTTTCAGAAATGTTTAATCTCAGTAACATTTATAATCAGTACAAAATGTCACGTAACGTGCATCAACATCACCTAAAATCTTACAATTTAAGTCACAAATTTTACAAAAGTAGATCAATAAATCACCCATACTAATTCACAGCCCCAAACCTCTCTGGTAAGACCAAAGTGGGCTGTGAACTTAAAAAGATGAAAGCTTTTGAAATCAACAAAATAGGTCAAATATTACAAAAAAATAGATAAAAGCTTGAGAAAAGAGCATTTCGGAGCGAACAGCTGGCGGTTGATGTGAAGTGTGTTCCCGTCGCTCTGGGTCGTCAGCACAGCGGACAGATGTGGACGACGCTCCAGGATCTTTCAGTGCCGTTTCCTCGCCGTCAGCATCGGCACCTCTTACTGGCTAAACTCTCACTGGAGGACTAAAAGAGCGAGCGTCTCTCTAGGACATGCGCGGGAAAAGCATGTGCTCGTGTGCTGCGTCGGTTGGAGCTGAAGCCACGCTCTGGTAGGCCGGATACGGATACTGCTCAGGACTCCCGGTGAAGTTGAAGCTGTAGCCCCCATCAAACTGACTCTGTAGAGTAACAGACAGGACAGGTTCAGATCACAATCAACAAAAAAAAACAAAACACAAATTCAAATCCGTCGCGATTTACAGTCTGTTACGTCTCGCCTTTAAGGCCGAAACCAAACTATGGTCGGGCCTCCATGATGGACGTTTTGATCTGTGTCCCACCGCTTGGCCCGCTGCCATAAGTTAACAGGCGCCTGGGTCAGACACATGTACAACTAAAAGTTAATAAAGTTAGTTAGTTCTACTAACCGGGAGCATTGGCGGGGTATAAATGGGACAGTGAGCAAATCTCTGGGCCTCCCACTCTCTCTTTGCATTCTGCTTCTTCAGCCTCCCCCTTTGATTCTGAAACCAAGTTCGTACCTGGAAAAAAAAAAAAGAAGCATTGATTAAATCACAAGGCATTCATTCATTTTTTTTTATCTACTTTTCACCCAGTAATCCTCCTAAATTCTTTACCTGTTTGTAGGTCAGACCAATTTCAGCAGCCACGCTGGCAATTTCACACGGTTTGAGATATTTCTGCTTCTCAAAGCGAGACTCAAGAGCTTCCTTCTGACTGTCTGAAAATATGACTTTAGCCCTCTGTTTTCCTGGAATCTTGGTTTTCTGGGTGCAGCTATAGTCTGTGGCAACCAGACTCCTGATGTCTTCATCAATAGACCAGGAAACGGCCGACATGCTGTCTGTCGATGGAGAAGACGCCTCTGACGATGCTCCGTAGGCTGAAAGTGAACAAAAACAGAGAAAATGAGCACAAGAAAACAGAGCTGAGAGTTTCAGGATAAATTGGCACGTTTCAACTTCATCCAGCAACATTTTTACTCATGTAACTTCCAAAATATTACACCGATTACCTGTTAAATGCAGCATCTTAATTTCTTGTACTAATATTAATTAATTACATTCCTGGCGGAGGGATTTCACCATGTTGATCCGTGAAACTTACCTCCTGTGAAGCCCTGTTTATGCCACATAAAGCTGGTTTCTCTCTCCTCCACGCTGAGGAAAGTCCACTGCACTCCATGGTCGATAATGTTCAGCTGCTCACACTTCTGCTCCTCCCTGACGTTCCACAGGAACTCCTCCTGGGTCCCGAGACTTGCTGTGATGAGGTTCGCTTGGCCGACGGTTGTTCGGAGGTCCATGGGTCCGAGGTCCGAGGCCAGATCTGTGGGAGAGGTTACAGCTGGAGACTCCATCCTGAAGGAAACCGAAGGCCGACCGTCTGGAAGCTCACCTGAAGAATCCCCCAGAGAGGTGTAACTTATGTGGAGGGTCACGACCCGCCCCCGTCGCCTGATTGGACTGCATTCAGGAACATGTCACAACAACAAAAGAGGTCGTTGTCTTTATTATCATGATGAGTTTTCATTGGAGGATCAGGTTTTTCTTTAGGCTTCCAACAAACCTTGTGTTTTTAAGGCCTGTTTGTCCCTGTAGACAAGAAACTGTCCATGAAGGGAAGTTACTCTTTTGGCCAGTAAACTTCCAAAACTGTAAATCAAAAATTCTGTTCAAAAAGTCAAAAAGCAACAGTAATATATCAAATATACTAATGAAACACAAAAGCACAATCTTTATGACAGAGGTTCAGTGGGAAATGACTTTGAAAACAGTATTAACATTAGTGCATATTTTAAAGATGTCTTTAAAAATAAAAAAAATAACTTGCCTTTCTTTGTTTCTTTGTCAGGCAGCATTTTAGTGTTTTTATGTTTAAATATTCCTCAAATGTTATTTATCACTATGAACATTTCAATTGAAATAAAGTTAAAAAAAAAAAAAATTTTAACTGAACAATATTATTAAAAGACAGGAAGTTGGCACAGACCGGACATAAGAAGTTCTGAGATGGGTTGTTGGGTTTGGAGCCAGTGGAGGTTTTTAGGGGAAGTGAGGTTATGTGTTAGATGGAGGGAGCTCTGGGGATGTTGAAACCGGCAGCATTTTGGCCAAAATATGTAGTTTATGGTTAATTTGAACAGGAAACCAGATCGAAGGGCATTACGGTAACCCGGGTGTGGGGTGACTCTTCACCTGAGAGGAGGAAGAGGAGGAACACAGGAGGGAAAGTTTATATGGGTGGGTTTTTTTTCTTGCCGATTGAAAACTATCATACTAAACGTATTTGTATACATGGATGGCATACAAAGCGATCCACTCCTGGTTTATCCTGCTCAAAGAGCGGGCGCTCCCCCCGGCCGAACTCCCGCCCCGATGAGCGGCACCGCTCGGCTGCGAGGCTCCGCTCCGCCTGCCGATGTTTCGAATTAAATTGTTTCCTTGTTAACTTGTGACCAACAGGTGTTGAAAACCCGACTGAAATTTGTGGTAGTTCTAGCGAACGTTGTTTATCTATAGTTACAGTCAATTTATAAGTTTAGTGCCTTCGGTGAGTGTTATTTTAACATCCGCTGTTATCAGCGCGTATCAGTCACTTGTTAACATGGGAACCAGTTAATCCAAAACACCGGCCGGGCAGTCCGCTAGTAGTCCGCCTCGGAGCTCTTTATCTTTGAACAACTCGCTGTTGCACGATTTGCGGTCACCTCGGCTCTCCAAGTGTTCGTCCTCTATGGGTTTTTATTTTAAGAAAACAAGTATTTCTCCACCACCGTTGAGTTCTTCTACTTGTTTTTGACTTTCCTGCTTCTCGTTCACTGCACACGTCATCACGTCACAACGCAGGAGGCAATGCATGTGCGGAACAAATAATCACCCGTTTAATCCGCTGCTCTGCTGTTCGCATGAGACACAGAACGGATTTTTGTTCGGACTACCTAGTACAATCAGATCCGAATATAATCCGCTCCGAGTGAAGAGGATCCACTCAGGTGTTTACATGACACATTTACAATCTGCTTATCCTCCATGGTGATGGAAGAATAACTTTCCACTCCATTCTGTTGTGCTTGGTTTTATTCTATTTCCAATTCAAAGATTAAACATCCTGCAAACAAATGGATTTCTGACTTTAAAAACATTAAATAAAAAAGCTTCTCCCTATATGCCTGAATACAACATACATACCTAAAAATTTAATTGTGCTAAACTGAAGACATTTAGTGTTCATCTGCTCATTTCTTTGTTAAAACAATGATTCATAACGATAAAACACCGGAATGCCTGTTTGCGTTTTAAATGCTGCTAAGTTCATGTGGCTGTTTTTGCAATGACCATCAGAGCTGATTTTGATCAATCTTGTCTGCCAGGCTAAAACCAAACAGCTTTTGTTTGCTGCTGCTGCATTGACTCTTTAATTAAATTTACCAGTACTGAGCAGTATCTTTTCAAAAGGAATTAGATGCACATTCAAAGGTGTGTGGGACAAAAGCAAGATTTGCATCAATGTGTTTTCACACATCAGACTTGCTTGCATAAATGTTAGCATACCTACATACAAAATGCAAAAGACCTCACCTGCAAGAGCATGATCACTAGCTGATCATTAGCATCTGACACTGTCTTCGTTTTGCAAGGCTTCATGAATTAAAATGATCGTGTTTTCACCCCCCCAGCCGCCGCCACAGTCCTACCTGCAGCCAGGAGAGTTGCTTCACAGATGCAAATGTAAATCAAACATCTTCAGATGTGTCTGCTGCAAGAAGGAGAGTTTTTCTTCTCGCACGCACAGATGCTAATTGCCTGGTGAAGGTCCGGCAAAGTCTTTTGTGTGGGTGTGAGTGCAGTGATTAACACACGCCACTTGCTAACAATTAACGATACAGCTTTTCAGAATTTCTTTTTAGCAGAATACATGGAATTTCCAAACGTGTGCTTTTAAAACGTTTCCCCATTGAAGCAGACTTTTGTAAAATATATTTTGCATGTATTTCATATCTATTATCGATATACTTGAATTCATGTCATCGTTTTGATTCTCACACACATGGAGTGATTTCACAAATAAAAAACTAATGAAAGTTTTTTATATATATATTTTTAATATATATTTTTTAAAGATATCTCTAAAATAATTGGTGCCACATTTATAAAGAACATTCAGCTAGATAGAGTCATTCCACAAGTGCGTGATCCTCATATCTGTGGAGAGGAAGAATAAATAAGTATAGAGGAGAAATAAACCGTACTTAACACAATAGTCCTTATTTTTGTCAGTGGATAATCAACATTTTGTCATCCGTAAAATTACTAATTGAGTAATTAAATAATTTTGTAGACTGTTCGGGTTTGTATTTTATCGACGGTCCCTAGTTTGTGTTTACATTAGAAACCAATATATGATGCTGCTGTAGCCCGCGCGCACGCGATACTCTCGTGAGCACGACGTACTATCTCGTGCGCACGAAAAACTTGGACGTTCTTGTTTGTTTTTTTCCCCTCCGTGTGAAAAAATAAGGCGTGCTTTTAGTGCAAATTCTTCGTTTTTCAGACATTAGCTTCCTTGTTTTGCCCTCGTGAGACTTTTGTGCCTTGGTTGCCCTTAGCAACGCCACGACGCTTTCCGGGAAGTGCTGCTCGTTTGAGCTGCGAGGGTTAATGTTCACGGCACCGGTTTACTGCAGTCTTTTCGATAGTTAATGCACGAGCGGGTCTTCCAGACAAGTCTCCTTCAGCCTGACACAAACAAACCGAGGTGAGTCTGCCGACATGGACAGTGACAGACAGCAAAGAGGGGCTGCACTGTTCATGCTGAGCGATTTGTTTACAGGCAAAAACTGATGCGAGTCCCTCTGTGAATATATTAAAACAGCTCCAGCATCAGCTGCACAAGAAATGATTTCCAACAAAGCGACAGGTAATGTGCAAATTTCTTAGATATATTAAAATATACGAGTCTGTAACTCAAGGAGGAGTACAAATGCCTCTGAAAATTATTATTATTATTTCAATTTTATATTCCTTTTAAATACACGTCAAAACCATGACATGAAACAAAATCCAAACAGATACAAAAAAGAACAAAAAAAAAGTCTATTTTTTTATTTACACTTAAAACTATCTGCCTATGTGTTTGTGTGAAAATTCATACACGGAAGACAAAAAAGTAGTTTTTATTTACTTACAACCCTGGAAAGTATGATTTTTTTTTAAATTCCGTACAGAATCATATCTACTAAAGTGCTGTGTTTTCCAGATGTGGGGTTTGGTTTCCTTCTTGGAAATGAATATGAAAGAAGGAAGCAGAAACTTCGAAAGGAGCTGCAGTTAGAGTCCAGACACCATTTTTCTCAGGTCTGATATTTCAAAATGTTCGTTTCACTAATCTGTGACTGTTGAATGTTTCTCACAATCCCATCTTTGCTTTTCCCAATCCTCCTTCAGGAAGAGGATCTGAGAGGTGGTGAACCTCACCCACAGCCTGAAGCCCTCTCCCTGCCAATAGACGACAGAACATCAGCCAAGGTTTTACTTATTTTAAGTTGTCTGTTTGTTTTTATATCAAGTGACTGAACATTTCTGTGCGACGTCTTATTATGTTCTTCCTCTTCTTTTCAACAGAGAAGTGAGTAAAATGTAGAAATATTGCAGTGATGTCTAATAAGTTGTTTTTGAAAACAGTGAATGAAGATTTTCAGATATTTTGTTTTCTCTTGCAGGAAAGACTGAGAGATGAAAGAAACAAAGAATACAACCTGTACCTGCAGACATTAGCTCATACCAGAAAGTTGAGGAGGGGCTCATCGCCGTCCTCTCGCCCAGTAAGGGGACTGAGATTTATACATTTCTATAAGGACTGATGATCTGTCTCGCTGTCCCAGCATGTTGACTTTCATCCCGGGCAGGTCCAGGCGTCGCCTCTGAAGACCCCCCCTCCCCGAGAGGAGCCCACCCCTTCCAGGAGAGATGCCGCCACTCTGACTGAGTCGCTTCACGACGGGAGACGCTCACAGGCCCAGGCTCCGCGCCGGCAGCAGCGAAAACGCTGGTTCATCTGCGCGCCGGGTGATCCCCGTTACCGTGAGGAGGAGCTCGACACGGACGAGGATGAGGAGTTTGAGTCCAGAAGGCAAGGCGCGCACGCCGAAGAGCGTCCTGGAGAGGACAGCAGGCGAGAACGCAGCCAGAAGAGGTAAACATCCTGCTTCAAAGCAGTATTTTCATTGATTGTGTTACTATTATTCCTCTGATAAGTCATCCTCGCTTGTGGTTCTTTGGCAGAACTCCTCAGCACACGAACGAAACCGATTCTGCAATGAACAGCGATGACAGGACTCTGGAGTCAGAGTAAGCTCGACATATATTTAACACTGTAGTGGATCATCGTCTGAATTCTGGAGCAGAAAGCTCTGCGGCCATGCAGGACAGAGATGTGGAATATCGTCTGTGTTCAACAGTCTGCAGATGAAACGCAGCTTGAGGACAGATCCAAGACCTGCGCCTGGCAGCGGCAAGGAAGTGGCTGAGCCTGCTACGGGACTCATGATTGGTGACTCTGACTCTGACTGCACCATTGATTTCTGACATTACTGATTCAGTTAGCTGGTTAAACGAGGCTCCCGGAATCGAAGGTAACCACAGCTGCATGTGCACAACTGCTCCCCGATGCAGGCGCAGCCGAGGAGCAGACCGTCGCTCAGATGAGAAAAGAGCGGTACAAGCAGGAGCTGCTGAAGCAGATTGAAGAACAGAAGAGGAATAAAGTCAGGTGAGTGTGAGATGAGCTGTCGCTGTGTGACAGATTAGAATGGCTGATTAAGACTTTCTTTTCTCAGGGAGAAGACCCTTGAGCTGAGAGTTGCTGCAACTGGAGCCACAGATCCCGAAAAAGATGTAAGAGTCGTATTTGAAAGAAGCGATCAAGAATATATCATTAATGAGGTTGCTTAACCACCTCCTAATTTCCTCTCTTTCCCTGCATGTCGCACTGCTCTCTCCTCAGCCCGATCGAATAAAGCATTTTGGGCCTGTAAATCAGCAGCGTGCCAGAGTGAGACAGGAAGTCCCTCACAGACCTGGAAAAGACCCGGAAGCGAAAGTCGAAGGTCTAAATCCAGATGAGAGAGCCGGAGACTCCCGTGTGGATCACAGTGCAGCCCTCAGGCAGCTGCCGGGAAAGAGAGTGTCCGGGATCGGAGCTCGACCAAGGGTCCAGTCAGGGGACTGTTTCAGCGAGGATTACCACAAGGACTTCTCAAACATGCTTGGAGACATGGCCGTCCCCAGGTAGCCCAGAGCTGCTTCCCCTCCATCTGTATGAAACTCTGAACACAAGAACTCAGAGTTTTGTTGCTCTGTTTTTCAGGGTTGCTGCTTTTGATCCTCTGATTGCTCCAAGTGTCCCTGAGACTTACAAGACTCCGTATGATGCAGCGTATTACTACTACGGAGCCAGGCATCCACTGGAGCCGAACCTTCTATTCAACCAGCGTATGACCACTACACTCAACTCCGTTTAGGAAGAGTATTCAGGAAGATTATTGTGTGTTTGAGTAGCCTTAAACACGTTAACCAGAAAGGAAATCAGGAAACTTTTGTATTTACTGTCACTTTTACTTAATATCTTCAAAAACGTTCCTTAAATAAACTCAGAATGTTGTCATGGAGCCACTATACCAGGGTGACATTCCATATTTCTTAATATTTGGCTGATTTTACTGTTTTTTTTTCTATCAGCTGGTCTGTCTGGGAGTGCTGGTCATTCTGGGAACATCGTGAATCCTTTTCAAAGACCGCCTCGTGTCAAATCAAGTGGCCACCTTCAGTCAGTGTCCTCACCTCCAGTTTAACTGTTAAAACTTCTCATTTTTAGCCCTTAAAGACATTTACAATCAGTGCTTCATTTTTAAGTAGGCTGTGCAATATCTGTTTCTGCCACTAGAGGGCCGTCTGTCTCTTCCTCCTGGATGTAAACCTGAGTTTGATTCTCCTCTTGCTTCCCTCCAGAGCAGCTGATCAGCATGGAGCGTCTCCTCTGGGTGGAGCAGAGCTCCACCAGGACCGGGCCAAGCAGAGGAGGGAGAGCAGCCAGAGCTACCAGGAAGCACTGCGGCAGCAGGTCAGTCAGACTCATCGCTTTATAGTCTCAGTTCATATCGAATTAATATAAATCATGTTGTTCTTGGATGCAGATCGAAGAGAAGGAGGAGCAGAAAAGAAGAGAAAAAGACAGGAAGGTGGAGGCCCAGATGTTGATATACAACCCCTGGGGGAGGAGTGGCGGCGGCGCTCCCAACACAGACCCAACGGGGAACATTATCTGTAAGCTGGGAATCATCCTGAGGTGGAGATGAGCGTCTCCGCTTTGAGCTGATGGAGTTTGCATGTTTGTTTTTCAGGCGACCTCCGAAAAATGCGGCGGTTCAGCGAGAAGACGTTCAGGAATCCTTCCCCGTCCCATCAGCCTCCAGGTACTTTAATATTCTTTTCAACTCGTGTTTTTTTTTTTTTTCACCCTTGTCATTAGTGCACTTCCACCCGGTGCAGGTTTTGGGGACGAGGCGTCGCAGCAGAAGCTTGACGTGCAAAACGAATACAAAGAAGCTTTGCAGCAGCAGGTGAGTCTGGAGTCAGAGGCGGGATGGATTCATCGCTTTCAGAGTTTCTGGGATAAACTGCGCCTTGATGTTTGTTTCGAACAGATCGAGGAAAGGAGGAGGAAGCAGGAAGAGGAGAGAGGAACGCATCAGGGAGGAGGAGGAGAAGGAAGAGAGGAGGCTGGCGGCGGAGAGAGGCGCGCATCCTGCAGGAGTACGAGGACGAGCAGAGGAGGCAGACGATGAAGGTGAAGAGTTCATCCCTCCATGATCAGTCGTCTCTTCCTTCCTCCCTCCACTAGAACAGTTTTTATTTACTCTCTGCAGCAGAGACGGGGAGGGCAGAAACCCATCCAGCCGCCTGAAACGCCCCGGCAGAAGGTGGAAAAAGAAGAGGATGCAGGAGGAAACGGAGCGAGGAGAAGCGGCCGCAGTCACATCACGAGGTACGGAAGATGAAGAAACAAACGCAGTGAGTTTTACTGAGCGGGCTTCTGCAGAGAAAGTCTTCTGCTTTCATTCTGACTGCAGCAGAAGCATGAAGATGCTGTGGAGTCCAGAGCTTCCTCTGCTGTAGTTGTTTCCTGTCTTCAGTCTCAATGGGAGAAATGAAATCTTGGATTTTCACAAGTGTTTAGCTTTTTTTTTTTCTTTTCTTGTCACCCACAGCACCCGATCGCACCCTGCAGGAGCTCCTCAGACACGAGGTTCATTTCTTCGACAACGACTCCACGGTTCACCTTTTAAACGCTCTCTGCTCCTCATCCTCTGTCTCCCTCCCTTCCTCAGAGGGTCAACAGGAGCTAGACAGAGTGTCGTCGGCTCTCCGGAGGCTTTTCAGAGAAGAGCAGGAGCGATACGAGGCCCGGCTGGACCGCAGGAGTCCAGAGGAGCCTCCGTACGCCGCCCCCACCCGGTACCGCCGCAGAACACTGAAACCTGACTGGCCTGAATTATCATTTTCTGTTTATTCCAGCTGGAGTTAGTCATTTAAAAAGCCATTAAATTTCTAATATCACCTAATTCACCTGCAGATGTATTAAGGACAAGACCCAGAGTCTCGTCATTGTTGTTAAATTGTCTTTTTAATTTGCCGTTCATGTTTGAGGAGGCTTTCTTCTGCTCTGAACTGATGAGAATGACCCAGGCCAGACTGGTTATCTCCTAATCTCCGTTCTCATTTGTCTCATTATAGAAGCAGTGTGATAATGCAATCATCAAGGGGAGACTTTTCCTTTCAGTCTTCTCACTTCTGCTCAGCTACAGATTACACTCAAACAGGGATTCAGGGGACGTCTGGGCTTTCAGGCGAGCCACCAGCGCTGGAAAAGTTTCACCACACTAGTGCTGTTGGTTAAATTTGGTTTTTCCTTCGTTGCTGAGGACTCAGAAGACGACCTCAACGATGGACGTTTGAACGTCTGAATGGTGGGAGTCCGTCAGGAGCCGCTATGTACGTGAACAAGGATCACATCCGAGAGTTCAACCGGCTGAAATACAGAGGTGAAGACAAACAGCTGCAGACTGCAATTTATATGTAAATCACATAAATCTCTACTATGTCCACAAACTGGATTCATATCGATTCATGTCTTTATTTATCAGACACGGATTCTCGTGAGGAGGTCCGAGCGATGTTCCCCGACCCCCCCGCCGACGCTCCGACCCTTGACCTCCAGCAGCAAGCCCTGCTGCGCCAGCAGCAGCGCAGCATCCGGCGCATGCGGCAGCAGCACGGTGAGGGAGAGCCAGACCGCCCGCTTCACAGCAGACGCTTCGGTTTCTGGACGTCATGTTGGAGCTGCAGAGATAAATTCTCGTTCATATTGTTCACTTGTGTCTTTCAGACTTCCTGGACTTCGATCAAAGTTGTCATTATGAAGTGAGTGTTTGAACTTGATCAAGTTTTAGATCTATAATCAAATGGGAAACATTAACATTAATTTACTTAAGAGAAACTATAATGTTTTTATGTATTATTCTTCACAATTTTTGCTCAGAGTTCTTGAAAATTGAAAATGTAGTCAAAATATGATTAAGAACAGTTTAAAGTTTTCTTTTAAATTGTCAAAACTGGATTTTTTTCCCCCGATTCAAACAGTAAAGCTGCTGTATTTTTGAAATATTTTATTATACATTCCAAGGGACTTTTTAAATGTGCTTTCTTGATACATTTAGAATTATTCAAGTACAAATTTATCCAAATTCTGTTTTGTTTGCGCGTCTCCTCTCAGGGAACGGAGCGTGGACACCCCTCCACACTGACCGCTCACTACACTCCGACTCCACCTTCATCGGTGCGCCTCGTCAGATTTAAAGTTCTTAACTTCCCTCCTGCTAGAAAGTAAATCCCTGTTTTTCTGGTTTGTTCCAGCGTTCCACGGCAGCGCCGGGTCCGGAGATCAGGCTCGCCGGCCTCCGGCAGAGGGTGGAGGCGCAGCGGGCGACTGGACGAGCCCGGACTGCGACGTACGCTGCTCGCCGGCACGTCGGCTCTCCTGCTCTCTGCAGACGGAAGTGAACCTGTCGGTGGTTTTTTGTGAACAGGAGCGGGAGGAGAGCGACGCCAGTCCCAGGTCGATCCGGGACCTCGACGACCGGATCTCCGTGGAGACGGTCGCCACGGAGCCGTGGCTGCGGCCCGGATCGTCAGCCGCCGACTCCGCGACGGACGGTCTCCCAGGACGAAGAACTGCACTCAAATAAACTGCTTGATCCTCGGGAGACGCGAGGCTCGAACCTGCTGGTTCACTCCGTGGTTTGTTACTGATATAAACTCACGCTTTAACTCTATCAAGGTGCATCACCTGAAACTGTGCCATAAACTGAAGCAATTAAGTTTTTATAAATATGCACTGAATCCCAAAAAGATGTGAAAGATCTCATCCAGCACTCATTTGTATCTTTTTTTTAAATAAACGTAATGCTGATGGTGTTTTTCTCTTGAGTTTTTACAGTTTACGTTCCCTTTTATGAGAGAAGAAAGTAGGTATGTGTCTAAATATGGGGTCAAATCTATCAGAAAAATGAATTTTCATGTAAAGTACACATGAATGAAAAAATAAACTGCTTTGGAACTTTGCCATTATAAAACAGGTTTCACGTTTTTATCAAGCTTTCCTGTTAGAAAATCCTCCCAGCCAATATATTCAAATGTTTTGAAGATACTTCATTGAGTTTCATTAATTCTAAACTGATTTCATGGTAAAATGCAACTAAAATATGTTCAAATTTAAATTAGTTTAAAAGGAAAAAAATCCTATTTTTGGATAAATTTCCTGTAAATCGATCGTCACGCTGCATTGCTCCGAGGATTTAAGACACCAAACGCCTTTTTCTGGGCTGTGGGAGGGAATCGAGCGCAGGGAGAACATGCAGACTCCAGCCCTGGATTCGAACCGGGACTCCTTCGCAAAGAGCAGTGACTCAAAGTCAGCGATTCAGCATTTCAAGTCAACTAAGTTCAAAACTTTATTGACCTAGAACCTGATTAGAATGCCAGATGATGTGTTTGTACAGAAAGTTGTACATAATCTTTTGCAACATAGAAAACTTTACATTGCTGTATCATATACATTTTGTTTTCTACATCCATGAGCAGGAACGCCTCCCATTCATACTTAAAGCACAGCTATCATTTATCTTTTTCTCTATACATATAACTTTCCCCAAAACCAAAAAAAAAAAAAAAAAGAAAAACAAAACAAAAATCCCCAAAACGAAAACGTTAAATATATTATTAACCTTTGATTTTGTACACAAGTGAAATCTAAACTCACAGGAAAAACAGACTAGCGACTCAAAAGCAGCTGGGGGTCAGTTTGCTCTCTCGTCTTCCAGTGAAGAAGCCCAGTTATCGTCGATTCGCATTAAAAACCTAAGGACATATAAATGGAATAATTTAAACCCTTCACTTCCGGTGGTGCCGTTTCATTACAGGACAGTCTGCGGGAGATGGGAGAGTCAAATAATTATCACAAAGTAAAATCTCTAGTGCATTCAAAAGAAAAGAAAAAAAAAAAAAAAGAAGAAGAAGAAGAGATCCAAGTGCAGCAAATCCAGAGAAGGAAAAAGAAAAATAAACAAAAATAAATGAAATCTAGTGTTATAAGATTATATTACAGAGTGGCAGATCTGTACAACTAGTTTCATCCAAGAGGCTATCGATGCTAACGTTAGCCGTCCGCCGGCGCAGACGGAAAGGATCAATAACTGCCGTCGAACGCGCGGCTGAGTCACATTTCAGAGTTGCTGCTGAATATGTCTTTTTTGCAGGTCGTTGAAACCGTTCTTCACTTTTTTAAATACACAGTAAGAAGCACACCTGTTTGTTTTCTTTTTTTTTTCTTAAATATACTCCTTCTGAGCGGATCACAGATATGGGTAACTGACCGATTTATCAGTAGTTTTATCCAGTAGAGGCGTCGCTACACCTGGAACGAGACGGGATCCAGTACTCCGTGTGTGTGTGTGTGTGTGTGTGTGTGTGTGTGTATGTGTGTGTGTGTGTGGTGACAGGGTTAAGGATGCAGGTGGGGTGCTGACAGATGCGGTCGCGCGGCGTCACTGCGCCTCCTCGCCGGCCTCCTCCCCCACCTCCGTGTCCGTCTCCGGCTGGGCGGGCGCCGGCCGGCGGGGTGGGGCGTCGGCCGCCGGCGGCTCGGGCAGCTGCGCGATGTGAAAGACGAGGCCGATCCGCAGGTAGAACTTCCTGAGGACGGCCCGCAGCTCGGGGATCAGGTCGAACTGCATGATCTCGCACAGCAGGGGTAGTACCGGGACGCGTGGGCCTTGAACTGGAAGACAGACGGAACATCAGAACGTCAGCCGGAGCAAAACACCTGGATTCGTTCCGGGACCTTTGAACTCCTCACCCTCTCGTCGCTGATCTTCAGCACCTTGGTGAGGAAGAGGAGCAGCAGGTTGGTCCAGGCTTCTCTGTGGCTTTCTGACGTCAGAGCCAGGAAGTACGCTACGGCCTCGCTGCACACACTGCAAACACACACACACACACACACACAGACAGAGGAAATAAACAGGAGTGGACAGTGTGAAACGCAGCCGTGCTGTTGTGTAACGCTGCAGGGAGGAAGCGTCTGCTGCTCCGCCTCACTGATCACATGAGGAAGGGGAGGCTGACTGGGATCGTCTCTGCTCATTAAAGCCACCGACTGCCTCTAATCTGAAAACAATTAGACGCTTTTCCCCACAGTTGAAGCCGGAGGAGAACTGATGACCTCTGACCTTTCCTCTGACCCTGCAGCCGTCACTTTGATATGATCTCCATATGTTTCCTCTCATCCGTTCATACTTTGCTGTCTGACGCGGGATATTTAGACTCCAGCTTCTCATTCAGACGTCAGGCTCCTCTAACAGCTCGGCTGGGATTTCTCAGTTAATTTTTGGGCAAATGGGTTCCAGAGGACCGACTTATCCGAGTCTCAGCTGCAAAGCTTCCACTGCTGAGTTCACCCTACTTAGGACTTTGTAGAAAACGGATTTCAAACATGTGAGTGTCGACACACACACACTTCTAATTCCCTCCTTCACGGTAAAAAAATACTCAAATTTAAGAGAGACACTAATAGGATCGAACAGAAGAGCTGTCTGACGGCGATGCGTACTTGAGCAGTCGTCTCTGCACCTCCTCCCAGGCGTCCTGCCGGCTCTCGTCGGTGTACATCCGGAAGAGGATCCGCAGGCCGCACGCCAGGCTGCTGGTCTCCTGCTTCAGCAGGTTGGGCTTCGACTTCCCTTTAAATCCTTTGAAGGAGCAGAAAGCGCTCAGGCGATCAGGAACACCTGAACTCGGCCTCCGTGAGGAAGAGGCTCGTCGCTGGTTTCCACCCACCTGCCTTCCACAGCAAGGTCCTCTGCTCGTTGTTGGAGTTGAAGGCTTTGGCGAAGCGGTGCGACTCCAGCAGGCAGTCCAGCAGCTTGAAGAGCTGCTCGGAGGTCAGGTAGCGATACATGCCCTGGTCCTGGGTCTCCACCGGGACGTCCGCCGCACACACTCCGTCCCGCTGGAGACACACAAGCGCTGGGTTAACCCCGGCCTGAAGCGGCTGGCTGATGACTGAGGCCGTCGGCGCGCCGCGGCCGCCGGTACCTGAGCCGCCGCGAAGTTCTCGGCGTCCTCCTTCTTACTGGTGGCGGGAAAAAACACGATGTTGTCGATGGTCTGGATGAGCTCCAGCTGCACCACGCACTTTATCAGCAGGGCCGAGAACAAGCGCTGCTCCTGCAGCTCTGTGGAACGAGCAGGGAGACGGGATCGTTTAAAGAAACTCTGGACTGAAAGTGGCTGAAATAACGGCGTTCAACGGGAAACGCCATCGGAAACGGAACCCACTCGTCGGCACGCGGCCTCTGGACCCGTCCTCCGTCGCTCCGGAAGCCATGCTGTACTGACTCTGCCGGCGGGCCTCCAACGCCACCCGGTCGCCGCTGCTGATGGAGTTCTGGTCGTCGGAGCGCGACTGGATGTCCACTGACTTCTGGGAAATGGAGTCCTGGGAGCAAAACAGGGCAGAAGTTAATCGATCATTTGGATTCAAGTCTCTTTTTCTTCTGTTATGCTTTACTGATCATTTCAATCACATCATTCAACTCTTCTGTAGTTTTCCTAAGTTATGTTTCCTTTTTAAATTTTAAAAACTCTTTCACATCAAGCCATAACTCCTGACTCTTCTTCACCGGAGAGAAACATCAATCGCTGTATCTTCTCACCAGCTGCTTGTCGGACAGGCTCTGTGTCGTCAGGTTTTCTCCCTCTGCTCCTGCAGGTCTCCACGTTAAAAGCCTAGGAAGGAAATAAAGAGTATAATTATTTTAACAACAAGCATTAATTCAAAGTGATAATGGCTGCCTATGCAATTACCAAAGATGGAAGATTGATTGAGGTGAAAATAATTTAGGTGAAGTCCCAGTTAGTGATCATTCTCTTTGTTTCAAAAATGAAGAAGAAGAACTCAAATAATTATAATTCTAATTTGGATTGTTCGGTAATTTCATCCACCACTCATTTAGCAACTGATCCGTCTGTAACGACTGAATGATCACAGCCAGAGCGGATTTCATGACTCTACTGGCGTGGATATTTAGATTTAAACGCGTTTCGGGGCGGCTCCGGGCTCCGGGCGCGGAGCGGCAGCTTACGCGTGCGGGATGGTCGTCTTGAAGATGTCCAGCATGCAGTTGCACGTCTTGTCCCAGGTCTCCGGGGAGAACTTCTCTCCGTTCAGGATGACCACGTTCTCCAGGCAGTTGGTGCCCGAGCGGGCGAGCTGCTCGTTATCTACACACAGTGAATAGAGCGAATTAAAAAAAGCGTCGTTAAAAAGTCTTTCTCAAACTGTTGATGCATGATGAGCGAAGCTGGGCGGCGAGAGGAAGCTGGCTTCATGCTCACCTTGCTGCACACACCAGTAGAGCTGAGCCAGGATGTCGTCCAGCAGGACGCCGTTGAGCGACTCGAAGTACTGCGTGAACACGTCGCAGATGGCGTAAAGTGCGTGGTTGCAGGTGGTGGTCATCCACTCTGCTTTCTGAGGGCGCAGCACAACACCCCACCCCGGGTGAGCAAAAACAAAAACAGCTGAACGGAGGGAGGCGAGAGGCGGAGCGGCGCTCCTCACGTACTTCGGTCTGCTGCTCCGGCAGCTTCATGTTTGTCGAAGATCCTGAAGACGATCTGAACAGGTCCTGCCACCAGTGCTTCTCGAAGGTGTGCCCGTAGGTTTTCATCACCTCGAACATCACCGTCAGCCCCCTGGAGGATGAGAAAACACGCGATCCTTTCAAGTGGAACGAAAGAAAATTCCTCCACATGTTTTGAGCACCTTCAGTATTTCAACACTACCACACAGAAAGTCGCCTACCTGGTCCTGACATCCAGTTTACACCTGTTGATGATGCAGGAGAGCTCAAACAGGATGGGGAACCACCCCCGCACCCACACCCGGTCCTCCGGCGCTACATTCATGTCGTCACTGGTGTAGTCTTTGAAGGCCTGCCAGAGAGATACGAGCGCCGTGATCGCCGGCGGAGTGTCTCTGCCACGGGAGGGAATTAACCCTCCCACACAAATGCGTATGCGGTTTGCGCCCGAGACAGAGCAGCGAGCGCTCTGCCTTGTTTCAGTGTCAGGGATAAGAAAAGCGTTGCAGGACGTGTTTAAAAGGCACATGGCAGGAAAAATAATAAAGTATTTTGAACACATAATAGACAGAATTGTCCAGTGGATTGCGGGGTTGATGCTGACCTGCGGCCTCTCCGAGACGTATTTGGCGCAGTGCCGGATGAGGCGGATGGCTTCCATGCTGGTTGTCCGGGAAGAGGCGTTGCAGGCGAACTCCGACAAACACTTGACGGCGTCCTGGAAGGAGTCGATTGTGGCTGCAAGTGCTTCTCGAATACATTCGCTGGGGGGGCAGACGGAGGAAAGGGAGGGCGGAAGACGATCAGCGTGAGGCCAAACTCAATGAAGGAATATAAAGGAGGAGGCGTCGTGCTCGCTGGACTCACTGACGATGTGGCCCGTGGTCTGGAAGGCCAGCTCCACGATGCTCTCGTCCTGGTCGGAGGCGGCCAGGTGGAAGACGGAGAAGATGTTCTTCCAGCCGGATCGGATGTTGGCCGCCTGCGAGTTCACCATCTGGGCTATGCAGCGCACCACCATGTCCCTGATGGTGGGAGACCTGGAGAGGAGACGCCGAGAGGGAGGGAGACAAGCAGGGAACCGCCAAGTTCAGAAGGGTTCGTGGAAAAGGGATCGAGTCTTCAGAAAGAGAAACTCTCCCAGACAGCTAATGCCAGCATGCTACCTTTCATGGCAGCTTCCTTGACCTCTCAGCTCGGGCCTCACTGTGCTTTTAGATAATGTTTGAAAATAAAACCAAAAAAAAAAATCAATGTTTTCATTGAAATTTTTTACAGTTTATGTGTTGAGCCGGATTTGAACCGCTTTCGGTCCACAAGCCTTATGTTTGACAACCGGGCAAAAACGAGGAGAAAATTAATCTACTGATGTCAGTCATCCTTCACAGCTCCGGATGCTCAGTTCTGAGGCAGAGTGATTGTTTTGGCTCCGGCTTCTCTCGGCATGAACAGTTTCTCTTTTCTTCCTTACAGAAGCTGTTGCCATAGTAAAGAAGTGCACCGCTAATTGCTCTGGAGTTATGAATGAGAGAAAAAAAAAAAACCTCCACTTCCCATTACACACACACACACATACACACACACACAAACACACAGAGGGGAAGGCAGCAGGAGTGAGGCTAATGGACACAGTGCGCTGCAGGGTTTAGATGGCCGTTTGCCATCTTCTCCTCTCAGCCTGTTCGGTCTGTGGGTGGATTCAGACTTGCTCCGCTACTCCCGTTCCCTATCAATGGAAAAATTGCGCCGCGGCGAAACGGCTCGGCTTTTTTGTGGCGTCACACTCGATCGCTGCGTTTTTTTTTTTTTTTTTTTTTTTTAAAGGATCTGTCTCATTTACAAACAAGAGCTGTTTCACTTCCACTTCAGGACAGATCTGGAGCAAACGAGGAAACAAAAACGGCACAGAGGAGCTTTTTCATGTGAGTCCACTGAAAAGGTAACGCAGAGAGACTGAAGTGGGTCAGCTGAACGTCGGCTTGCCGCTTCTCTCCGAGTGAAAAAGCAAACAATATGTTCACTCAGTGCTGTGGGGGGGGGGGGGGGGGGGGGGGGGGAGGCACAGAGCTGCTTCAGAGGTGAAGGCGAGGATCGGGAGTGTAGCTTTCATTCAGTGTGTGAGACACGGCCCAGAAATAGTAACCGCTCGCAACTACAAGGCGTAGCTTGTCTTCGCTTCGCCCGGAACAGATTCACACGGAAGCAGCAGCTCGCTCACCGCCGATTCCTTACCTGTTCTTCTTCATGATGTGCTCGAACGGCCGCAGGAAGTCTTTCTGAAACCTGAAGTTGGCCAGCTCCCCCTTCTCCAGAAACTTCATGGACAGCTGTCTGAGGGAGTCCACGGCGAAAATGGCCACGTCTTCGTTTGAGTTACAGCCGACCTGTGGAGAAACATGCATGTTAGCAGCAGTTACTGCCGAGCACACAGGGAGGAAACACAAAACTAATCATATTTCTAATTGAAACACTATTGGCAACAACTTTTCGCATCTGAACAGTAGAACTATAGAAAAAAAGCTTTGTAAAGCATCAACTATGTACAACATTTGCACAATTATGGCAGCTGACAGTTCTGGTTTTGCACTTCTGCCTATTTCTTAGTCTGAAATTCAATATCGTCTCTGGATAAATTAAAAAAAAATTGTTTCTTTCGTGTTTCTTCGAAGAGAAAAACAGTCGTCTTAGTGCGGTGGAGAAGCAGATCGTCCTCCAGGAGGTAAGAAACGTCTCCTGAAACCAACTTTTCCATGAAAAATAACTTCTCTGAGGACTTCACACACACTCCAAACCCAGCTTGCAGCTGCTCGGTGAGAACACACTTGGCGAGAGACGCGTCCTTAAACACCAAAACGGTTTGAAAAAAATAGATTTTTTTTGGCAATAAGTGGTGTTTTTCTGGTGGCTGAAATCATACTGTAAAACAGAAGGTAGAGAAGGAAAACAATCCTGTACGGCTCGCTGCCAGCTGACCAATTCAAAACATAAAACAATCTAAAAACTAAATCAATGTGAAACTGCGTCTTCTACCTTGTTGAAGTGGTCTCCGATCACTTCCCAGATCCTGGACCACTGCAGCCGGATGCGGCCCATGTTGTAGTAGGAGATCTCCACAATCTTCTGCAGGCTGAACATACGTGGGTGCGTGGGCGAGGCCAGCTCATCCATGGACACGGTGCACAGCCAGCGTACGAAATCGACTGACAAATGGACACAATATGTCGGCAATGAGCGGAGAAAGGCTGTATTTTTCTTGTTTGTTTTTTTTGAAAGCAGGGTGACTCACTTTTAATAAAGAAGAAGAAAATAGCCTGAGAGTGCCTGTCCTTGGTGCGATGATAAAACCAGTGTGTGTCTGGATGAGAGACTCACCTATTGCATTACCGTCCAGCCTGGTGGAACCAGTGAAGATTCTGAGGAGGAGAAGTGAAGGATGAGAAGAGGTTATTTGAGAGAAGTTCTAATTTGAGCATCAAGAAAAATAATTCTGCCTTGAGTTTGTGGAGAAATTAACCCAGCAGCTGAATAATGAATATGATCACTGCTTATTCAGGCTGTTGCAGAAAATTTAAAAGTGTGTGGAGGGTCTCCTCTGGGGGGTGCCACTGAGCTTCTCAAGAGGCCACCAGCATCAGGAATTTTCCCAGCCTGACTTATTCATGATACTCATGAAACAACTTGAAACCACCCTGCTTACATATTATTCTATTTTAGCAAGTTCTGGTAGATTTTTGAATGAAAACTTGAGTTTCTCCTGGAGTACCTGTCCACCGCCACCACCACGCTCTGAGAGCTGGTCTCGCCGATGGACTCCTGAATGCTGGCGATCTGCTTACGGTCCACCGTCCCTCCAACTGCACAGCAGAAGCACGTCAAGTCTCAAAAACACTATTTTACTGCTGGAATGAATATGCATCTTCATAGAAACACCGCTCGAGAGGAAATCTAAGAGAAGGTTTTGACATCGAAACCGCCTCCACGTGATGAATATGGATGTTCCTGCTGACCTAAACCCAAGTACTCGTCGTTGCTCTGCTCCTTCGTGCTGGCAACGAAGCCCTCCTTGCCCCGCACCGTCCCTGAGATGTAGCGCGCCTTCACCCCCGTGCCGATCAGCTGAGCCAGCTCCAACTGACTGATGCACTTCATGATCTGAGGAAAAGCACAGGAGCAGCAGGAAACGGCGTTGGTCGGCAGCGGGGTAGCAAAATGATGAAAAAGCAAGACACTGGGTAAGAAAAACAAAGAATCTTGCACAGAAACGGCACGGCGAGGAGCAGAAATGGGTTTTAAACGGACAGAGCGGAGCAGACCTCGTGCCAGGAGTTGCCCAGGTAGTTTCCGTCAGTGTGGGCCACAGTGATGAGGGTCTTGATGGTGTCGATGTTCTTCTGCTTCATTTCTGCAATGCCAGAGCTGGCCGTCAGCAGGGTGAATCTTGCCAGGGCCTGCACGTACGCATCCCTCTCCAACTGTTTACAGACACAGGAAACAAAAATTCCATATTGTCAGAATGCAACCGAGGAAGAGAGACACACAGAAGCGTCTGTGACGGTTCAGACCTGGATGGAGAAGATGCACGCTATCCTGATGGCGCAGCGGATTCCCTCAAGGCACAGCGAGGCCACTTCAGTGTCGTCACAGTCCTGCAGACCCACGCTGAAGGCGGCCAGGAAGGGCGTCCAGGCCAGCTGAGGGGGAACAACAGGGATGATGGAGCCAGAGCGTGTGCGTGAGAGAAACCTTGAAGACTTATTGAGATTTTAGCTTCTAAGAGTGAAAAATCAACAACACAGAATCCACTGTTTCAGCCATGTACCTTGAACATGGGCCTGACGTGCTCCAGGTGTGTGGCGCTGGTGAAGGGGGCCTGAACGTGGCTGACGGCCTCCATCAGAGCTTTGGCCGTCTTGGCCATCTGCTCCATCTCCACGTTGTAAAGCAGACGCCGCTGCTTCTCGCTGGCCACGCCTGAGAGGGCATCAACAGCCGACAGTCAGGTAAACACTTAATGAGCTTCTGCCGGCAAACGAAAACACTCCAGCAATGAAAAAAACACTCCTGCTTCTCATTTAACAAGCACTGAAGACAAAACTATTTATGTAATGAGTGGCTTATTTAAGTGTTTTTTTTTTTTTTTGTGTGTCCAAATCCTTCACATTAACTAAGATATGAAGTAAATGGCACCGGATAATACGGCCAGTGTGAGCATTTATTACATCAGAAATACCCACTTTGCTTGTTTGATTTCATGGTGAGCTCCTTCGTCTCCTTCATGGCGATCTTCTTCCCTGCGATCTCGTCGTAGATGGCTGACAGGTATTCCTCGGGCAGGTCCTTGCTGTCATTGATGCCGCGGTTCATTTTGATATATTGCTCTTTCGTCATTTTATTCTTCACCTGTGCAGGTTGCGACAAAGCGAGCGCGGGTCAGACGGAGGCCGACGGCGGTCGGGACGCATCCCCTCAGAAGAGCGAGCGAGCGAGCGCTCACCTGCGGACTATGAAGGTCCGTCGTCAGCATGATGATGGAGTAGGCGAGGACGTACGCAGTGTCGGCGCTGGCGAAGAGGGTTTGCCTGGAAACGCGAACGCGGATTAAAGCCACTGGCCAGAGAAGATCAGGTTAAAAACACTCGCTCAGAGGCCTCACCCCTGATTGCATTCCAGATATCTCGCGGCAAATTTCTCCATGAGCCGATCTATCTTCTGGGCCTCTCCGGGGAGCCGGAAGCCCTCCAGGAACATCCTCAGCGCAGACACAAAGTCCTTGCCCTGGAAGTCCATCTGATCCACGTAGGCGTACATCACCTCTTTATTAAACCGGTCGTTGTCCCCGAGGAATTCTCCCACTTGAGTCTGAGGAGACACGGAGGTCAATCCCGACATAGTTAGACATAAAACAGAGCGGGACAGTCTGGACGCTTCTCGTAACCCGGAAATCAACAATCATTCATCATCATTTCCAAATAAGAGAGGCAGAAACCATCCGATTCCGCCTCTCTCCACTCGGAGCGGATTAGAGTAACTACGTGTTACTGTTGCACATTTATCCACTCTGCTCCTCACTTCTATGGGGCCACTGCAGCCAAGGGCCCTTGTTTCTACCCAGATGTTATGAACACTCTTAAATGCTGATTACCGCTGTGCAGAAACGCCCCAGAGGCTCCAAATCAAGGCAGAGTGTGCTCCTCATTAGAGTTAACACTTACGCTGCGTGTAGGACTCGAGGTTACAGCGGCTGGGTTGCTGTTTTAATGCTCGGTGGACAAATATTTCATCATGGTATGGCCTCCGAGTCTGGTTCTGCAGGTTTCCTCTTGTTAAAGAGACTTTTTTTCTCATTCCATTATCGCCTATGCCTGCTCATGTGGAATATTCGGGGTTTTCTCTGTGAAAGTGCCTTGAGATGAACATGTTGTTATTGGTGCTATTTAAAACTGGAGTGAACTGAATAATGAATGAAGAAGTGTGCAGATTTGGTAACGAGGAGTGGATTTTAGTTTATCTGCCAGCCACTTTTATAGTCTGATGCTAATTTCTTGCAAGCATCATCTCAAAAAAATAACCATTGTGACTTATACGAAGGCGTATTTACTGAAGATACTCACTGAATCAAGCCTCTCCTCCTGGTGCAGGAACTGAGCCAGATCCTCCGGGGTTGTACCCAGCATGCCTTGCTCTTGAAGGTACTGGATTCCTCTCTTTGGTTTCTTGTTGAACCTGTGCAAAATTCACATAAGTTAAAAAAAAAAAAAAAAAAAAAAAGGGGTGTGGCCAATGTCCCAATCAGAGGACGAACAGGCTGCTTCGAAGCAAAGCTTACAGATCGATGCCTTGCTCAATGATCTCCTTCTGCTGTTTCAGGACTTCAAACTGCTCCGGGTTGTCGGTGCCCGACATCTGTGTGCTGTAGCTTCCGATGCCCGATGAGGCCGTGGAGTCCAGGGAGTTAATGCTCCCGTAGCGGTTTATGGTCTCCGGGGCCTTGGTCTCTGTGCTCTCCTGCTCTGACGGTTTCTCTTGGCCTGAGGAAGAGGAGAGAGAGAGAGAGAGAGAGAGGAGGAAAAAGGAGAAGATAAGACATCCAAGAGGGGTAGACAGATGAGGGGGATTTAACCGTGTATTCTGTTGCTACTGCGAGGAGACGCCGCCTCGAAACCATCATATGTGTGTGAGGGGGTTTAACTGAAACCCAGCAACAACTGCAGCCGGAAGGCCTGAAAAACGAGCCAACTTTAAGCTAGCTCAGCGGGAGATACACTTCAGCAAGTGAATAAAAGACCCCTCGGGCAGAATTTAGCTGCGTGTCACGTGCAAATACATGATGCGGCTGAATTAATGCCAGAAACAGGCGCTTATTCACACGGATGCAGAAAGAAAGATGCGAGGAAAGAAGTAATGTGAAATGTGAGTTATCGAGAAAGCCCCGGGAGGGGAGGAGGGCGGACGGCTCAGAGGAACTCTGGGATCTGCCACTGAATCCACCTAGTAACCCCAGCGCATCTCATTACCCGCTGGAAACTCTTTAAAACATTCAGGACTGTGTCACGGTAACGTGAGCTTGTGATGAACTTCCCGCTGTCACACTTCAAGAAAAAATGAGAAGTACAGACACAGGACAGCCGAGTTCTGATCAGTTTACAGCAAGTCTGTAAGATAAACACTTCGTTCACAAAAACAAAGCTTCTTTCATTAGTTTGAGCCAATCCAAACGTGGTTACCAACAACGGGGGTGAGTGTGTAACACAAAACCCGACAAACACACGCTGTCTAACGCAACACGAGTACAGAACGGCCTAAAGCTACGGACAAAAACAGGTTTAAAACAAGCAGCCTCACATTCAAACAGCACAATCTAAGTCAACACTCCATACTCTTCACCATTACCTGCTCGAGCTTCCAAGTCATCCACAGACAGGAAAGAAAATAAAACAATGAGCAACAGTTGAACGAGGGGGTGAATTATACAGGGAAAAAACAACAACACAATTTAATGCTTTGTAACCGCAAATCATCAGCGGCTCGTCAGGACGAGGATGAGAGAAGCCGTTGTTTTAAAGCAGCGGCAGCCAGAAGAGAAAATGAAACAGCGAGAACAGAAATGAGAAGCTGCACTCGGACTGCTAATCAGTTGTTATGAGTTTTGGCAAAACGAGGCCCTGGTGAGTGAACACAGCTGCCTCCGCTGGTCAGAACATGACAGCCTAGCCTGAGGCGGGTCTGTGGGCGCTTCCAGGGGCGGTGAGGGAAATCTTTCTAGACCTTTCACAGAGTTGCCCTTCTCCTCATTTTGAGCTCTTCCTTTGGCAAAAAAAAAAAAAAAAAAAACCCTGGTGAACGGAGAAAGCCCAGGGGACAGCCAGTCTCACACACAGGACGTGCTGTGTGTGTTTTAGACGGGGGGCTTCATCGCAGCCGGGCCCGGGGTATTGCTCCTTTCAGGACTAAACCTCCTGGATTAGCTCGTCTATCGGGCCCCTTGGTGTTATCTCGCCGCCGCCTCCTCGGGCGAGCGCTGAGCTGATGGATGCGCGCGCTCCGTCCTGAGGCGGCAGCCGCGCTGATGAACGGCAGACGTCAGTCTGCAACCGAGCGCGGGAGAGACGCCGCTTTATCACAAAAACCTGGATAACCCCAGTGACGAACTGCTGTCAGAACCGGCCTGATTAGGGGAAAGACTACTTATAACCTTGACTGGTTCACACACAGTTCCCACAAAAAATAGTTACCCTTGTGCAGACTGCTGAGAGAAAGCAACAAAATAGATTTTATATGGAGGGAATAGCAAAAAAAAAAAAAAAAACATTAAACAGCAGACAAGCAAGTAGTTGTAATGTTTATAATTCTCATTTAAAGTGTCAATAAAGATCCGACGCATTTTAGAAAAGGAGAGATAATCAGAGGAAAGAGCCTGACTGAGGATAGCTGATTATGAAGATTAGTTTATTTAATCCACAACAATTTACCTACAAATGTGCACATGAATCAAAACACTTCAATTTCAATTTTCATTTGAGGCAACAATGATTGGGATACTTGCTAAGTAGTTATGATTGCTCTACGTGGAGTTTCTCTTTTGTCAGAAAAGTTTCCCAAACTATAGAAAGAAGCAGGTCAGTTGTAAATAGACTTTACTAATTCACCTCAGTTTACCCCATTGAGTCGAGTCGGAGGGTAAAACACAGTCTTACATCAACATGATGCTTTGATTCAGTGGTGACACCCATGCCAAAGCAATTCCTATTACGACTTATCTAAAAGTCCTTTCCTCGACATCCACTCACGTCTACATTATTCCAAGTTGTGCATCCATCAGTGAAAATCTAAAAACGCCGAACATCTTCTGGAAGCTGACACCAAACGTCAGCGGACATTCAGATCATGGCCCGGCTCGATACCTGCAAGACCCAAATATGACTCACAGATTCCAGCGGGCGAGCGACGTCCCAGAATATAGCCAAATATGTTTACTCAACTAATCCCAGCAGTCAGCGCACGTCAACACAGAGCTTGTCTCTTGTCAGTGAACGCCCGGTATGAGAACACGCCTAAATCATGGCCTGGTTGAATATTCCTAAGCAGTTCTGGCTGTCAGTGGACATTTATATCAACACCCAACATGACGTCTTCTGTCAACAGCTATTGCCCAAAGCCCAGTTCCGAGATTAAGGGAAGTGTCTTTAACTAATTCGGGTGATCAATGAACGTTCAGAACACGGACTGTCAAATGGATTCAAACCTTTTCAGATGAGAGTCAAGACAGCTTAACAAATCACATCAATCAGCGGCTCACCGAGGCTGGTCTGGGAATTGGGGTTGACGTATTGGTCTTTGCTCCATTCCACCATACACTTCAGGATGGACACCAGACATTCAAGGCCTTTCTTTCTCAGAGTCAGCTCCTAGAAAACGATGAGAAACAAGAGTAGTCCCGACGCAGAATCCAACGACTGAATCAATGAGAGAAAAGGAGAATCTGGGTTACCTGCAGGGGTGTGGTGCCGAGCTCATGTCCGGCACGACCCTGTGCAATTTTAGAGAGGTCGTTGACCAACCGCTCAAATATGTTAGCAGCATTCAAGTCACAATCATAGTTCACGTAGATGTCCACAACACTCTGGGCATCTGAAACGGGCAGGACAGTCAGTCAGCGGAAATATAAAACACATACTGTGCAGAGTGCTTCAAACAAAAATAATACGTTCATCAATCATTACAATCAGTAGGAAGAGTTCATCTGAAAAGACATCATGGATGAGCAAAAAGAGGCATTTTCCTCAAAAGAATCGAAATACAGAAACAAACCTGCACATATTCTGGTGAGGGTCTGAATGACCATCCACTTGTGGTCATAGGAACTTGTGGAGGTTTCAAGAATATACAGGAAAATCTCTTTGAAAAACACCTGTGCAAGAAAGAACAACGTGTAAAACAGCAGAAAACACAAACACCACCGCCTCCCTGCAGAAAACACAAAACGTGAAAATCGACAGAAGCCTTCGTGATTTATACCGAGGAGACAACAGGGCGGAGGTCAAGCACTCAAAACTTTGCACCACCTCAGACGAACGATGAGCTGCAGGAAAACACACGAGGCTGGACTGGGGCTCGTGCAGCGCTGTGTGAGAAATATCCCATTTATCATTTGTGTCAGCTGCCTGCTGCACTGACAAACGCTGTCGGCGTCACAGATTACACTAGGCGGCGCTTAAAAGAGAAACGGACAGCCAATTCTGTTGCGAAAATGCACAACAGAAACAGACAAATAATAAGACGGCGCAACTGCACGTCACAACTGCTCTGCCTGCTCTCGCTTTGGCCCGGCTTCATCTCGCTCCACTTAATTTGCTGTGTTTCCCTGACAGACCGTCAGCTGCCAGAGGAGGAGCGAGAGACTTTCTCTGCTGCATTTTCCCCATCGACAAGACGAGAGGTGCGTGTGCGTTTTCTCTGCATGTCTCATTAAAGGAAAGAATCCAAAAGGCAAAACAAATCCTTGAATACCTCGATTTGCATCTTGAGGTGCGTCTTGAAGTGGGACAGCAGGGTGAGGAAGATGGAGAGCGACAGTTCGAAGACCTCAGGCACGGAGGAGACGCCGTTCTTGGACAGGGCGACGCACAGGTACTGCTTGATGGCGTTGATGAACATCTCGTTGGTCTTGAAGATGGGCCCCGCGTTCTGCAGGATTGACAGCAGCAGCTGGAGGGACAAGACCTTCGATCGCAGCTCGTGGGACCTGCAAAGGATGAGAGAGCAGAAGAACTGCTAACTACAAATCAAATCAAGCTGGACGAGAGGATTGTGCAAACCAGACGGTATCAAATCTTATCAAGATCTTAAAAAAAACTCAATTGTGTTTTCACTCTTTTTATTATTTTCCCTCACTTTACTGCTCATAATGCTGCAATCATGTTGCACGCTCTGTTTCTCATTGTATGAAATGCACCCCTTTAAAAAGGTTACCTCTCAAGACCACAGCCGTCTTCTACTGAACATGTATAAAAAGTTTCAAAGCCATTCGTTTTCTAAAGGTCATGACAAAGAAGTCACGCAACACTAGCTTCTAGAAAAAAAAAAAAAAAAAAGAGTGTATGAAGATAAAAGTAACACTGACAGCAAATTATGGTGCTTTTGTTGTAAATTAACAATTGAAGGAATGGATAAATGCCCCCCCCCCCCCCCCCCCCCCCAATAGTAAAGGTTACCAAGTTTGACAGTGAGAGTTTCTGAGTTTTAGTGGTGTGATAATGTCAAAATAAAATGATTGTTAAACAAGATTGAGAATAATTGTCGTCAGCGCTCATACTGAAGTGTGGAGCCTTGAGAACGAGGCTCGACGCTGCGTGAAACAACTCCAGGGTTTTGATTTTCTTCCACAGCAATCTGCTCAAGAACTCGTCCAGCAGCCCCTTCTGTTTCACCAACATTACCATTCCGCTTGCGCAACACAATCAGCAATATGTATGACTGAAATCATAATGTTCTTCAAGCTGCGCTTCACCCAGAAGAAGGAGAGTAACACGCAGTCGGAGGAGATCACGCCGTATCTCTGTATTAGGGACTTAAAATCTTCGCCAGCCTTCAAAAGAAATGCTTGGGCAACTAAATCAAAGTGCCTCAGCCTGTGGAGCCTCGACTTGCCTCAAATGTTTCTCTGCAGCAGCGGGACGGAGAAAAACAGATTTGAAAATTCATCCTTTCAGCTACTTTATATGCCGCGGTTTGGCTGCTCGTCTGCATTGTGCTCCGTCTCTGCCAAGCAGACTGAGCAGGGTTTATGTGGCACAAGAGAAACAAAACGTTTACGCAGAACCGGCGATGTTTTTTAACCTTTATACTCCCATCCTGTCATTGCTGACATGGTTTGACACGCGTACTTTTATAACTCTAACCAGTAGAGAGTTTAGATTTGAAAAATTCAAACGCCACCAGAAAGCAGAGAAATAGCTTCAAGCTAGACCCAGATTGAAAAGATGAGACAAACTCTTTAATCCTGTTGCAGAATTCAGCGGTCATTTGAACAGGGCTGTTTGGTGTGCGAGTGTGACAGAGAGTGAAACATCAGGCCTTGTTAAAAGGCTTTTTGTCCCGACGCCGACATGACACATCAGTGTCGGGGTAATTGACGTGGCCTTCATCACAGACACAACACACACACGCCTCCTTTGAACACGTTCATTACAAGAGCTACAAAAAGAAGTGAGATTATATTATAAATGGGCCAAAGATGAGTTAGATTTTTTTTTTTTTTTATGCTTTAAATCCATCAAATATCACAGCTGCCACAGCCGACACTGAACCGACAGAAAACAGACACAGGAAATCCAGGCTCACAGATACCAGGACAAGCCAATCAGATGCCTCCGTTTGGACGGACCAGAGCACGGTCAGAAGATATATATTAAATGAAAGAAGAAAATCTGATTAGTTCTCCTTTTCTGGCTTCCCTGAAAAAGAGGGAAGCTGAAGAGGAAAAAAAAAAAAAAAAGGAAAAAAGAAGCGGGGGATGCTGTGGCTCATAAAATCACAAAGTGATTCATAAAAAGTGGCGTGATGCCTCATTGTCTCCTTTATCGGCATCAAAACATCTCCGTTTATCTGGAGCAGAGCCTCATTCGAGAACATGACTCATGTCTATTCTGAAAGAACCCAGAGAGGTGGAGGTCTGCAGAGGAGAGGAGTTAATGAAGGTCGCGAGAGACACGACGGGATGTGTGTGTGTGTGTGTGTGTGGACATTTTCACGACAACAATCAAAATCCTAACAACGGCAAAGGCGAATGAGTCTCACTTTGGATCTGGTGGCCCATCTGACAGCGGCTTCATCGACAGCTTGCAGAGTGAGCGAAATACAAGAAAGGCATCTTTCTGGAGGATGTGGGAGAATTTGGCACCCGGCGGCTGACCCGGTGCGGCTCCGGATTCCTGCGGACACAAACATGCATTTGGCGACATGAATGACAATCATATGAGAAAACTAAACGAAACTGTTTCGACATAAACTGAATCTGTTATCCTGAAGCCCTGTTCCGCCCCGCACCTGAGTGTCATTGGACGAGACGGACAGCCTGTCGTCAGGCAGCGAGGGAGTGAAGCTGGCAGAGATGGGCGTGCCGGGGATGCCGTTGGCGTGGACGTGCTCGCTGTCGCTCCCCAGGGTGCCCTCGTCCTCCAGGGAGCTCTGTGTGCCCTCCGTCGCCGCCTCCGCCGGCTCCGACTCCACCTGCTCGCCCTCGCCGCCCGACTCCTTGGTGTCGGAGCAGAGGTTTGCGGGGTCCAGGCAGTGACCTGGAGAGAGAGGACGGAGCGGAGAGGAGGTGACTTACTGGCCAGCGCATCCCAGGGGCGGAAAAACAGTGGTTGCTTAACACAAAGACAGAGTGCTGTGCCTTCTTTATATCAGCATCTGAGGCAACATCAGGGAGCCTGAAATCTTACAGCATCTTCCAACAAAAACGTTTATCAAACAGCCAAGAAGCATGAGCTCCATGCCACCTGGAATGCAAGCTTCAAAGTAAGTAAAGTGCAACCTGCTGCTTTCCAAAATGCATGGAAGAAAAGATTGTGTGAGGAAGAAGAGATTCTTTGGCTGGGCCACATTCTGCTGGGTCAATAAATCTGGAGGGGTCAGCCAGGTATTAAAAGATTGCTGGCTCGCACAAGCAGATGCAAATATGCACAGGCGTTTAGTGTGGAAATGAGAGTTTTAGGATTCCTTCTTCAGCAAACTGAAATGTGCAGCTCAGGACAAAAGCAGGGGATGGCTGCAGGGTATCGAGCGACTGCTCAAATATGAGTTCTGAGTTCATGCAATCACTGACACTGTTCACAACAAAGTATCGCAAAATAAGTATTTTCTGTGCTAAAACCTCACCCACGTGGGAATAAATGCATCCTCTGAATGTTTAAATGTCAAGCACCACATGCTGGAGAAGCGCGCTCCATCTGGAACCACAATGAAATAAATAAAAACAAAATATTCTCACCTCCGGCGACAGTATTGACCACCTCCTGCAGAATGCTCTGGACTATTTCCTGGGCTTTCTCCTCGTAGTTCGGGGTCTCCGCCTCTTCCTCCTCCTCCTCCTCAATCCCCTCTGCACGGTGCTGAGCTGCTGCATCTAAACCACACGCGGTTTGTTTTTGAGTGCAATGAAGTGCTTTCTGTTCCAAAACACTTGGAGTTACAATGTCATTGAAAGACATTTATTCGACTTCCTGTTCCTCTCTTTGAAGGAGCTTTCAAAAGCAAACCAAACAGCAAATATCTAGCTGTAAATAGTCCGGGGAGGAAAAAACAAACTATAAAAGCTTTGCAGAGTACTGTGGTAGCCAAGACATCAGGAAAAACCATTTTAGAAATGTGAACAGGTTTTAAACATGGTTTATCGGAAATGGAGATTGAAGCTTCTCACTATCACACATCAACATTTGCAAGAACAATTTCATTTCTTTTTAAAATCCAGAATGCAAACAAAAGCTGCTGCAATACAAAGTGTGTGAGGGCGCAGAGTTAGGTGTGTGTGAGGTGACGGATCTGCTTCACTTTTATTTTTAAGACATTTATTTGCTTTGTTTGGTCTGATTGCTCCAGAAGCGTTCACCTCTGGCCGCTGGGTTAAAGTTAATTCCCCTAATAACTCAGCAGAAGGGGGGATAAACAGACCGGAGGGATTCTTTCACACGAACTGATTCAATTTCTTTCTTTAAGTTTCTATTATTTTTGTATATTTGTCAGAATGACTTGTGCGTTGGCGGTGTAAATGCAGTTACGGCCGCCTCGCTCTCTCTCCTCTGAGCGCTCTTACTTTGTGCCGCCGCGGTGGCCTGGTCTGCTTCGGTCTGCTCGTTCTCGCCCACGCAGAAGTCCGAGCCGTTCTCCGGGTCGGGGTTCTCGTAGAGGGGCCCCGGCTCCTCCCGCTCGCCGGACACACACCTGCTGCCGGGCTCGGTGGCCGGCGTGGAGGGCGTGGACGGCGTGGACGGGATGGTGATGCTGGGGGTGGGCGGGGTGACGGGCCCGTTGGCCTCCTGGGGAAGCCCCTTGGTCGGCGGGTGCGCGTCGGTGTGCAGCTGTGGGGAGTCGGGCTCCGTGTGCTGCCGGTGCCGCTCGCGCTCCTGCTGCTTCGCTTCCTGCAACTGTGACAGCGACATTACGCACACGCGCACACACACACGCGCAAAACAATCAACAGCAAAGGCATTCAAAGAGAACAGCCACATGCAACACACACAAACAGACACACAGACAGAGATATATTAAGAACATGTAAACAGACTTCAGAAGCTTTGATGAACCTACAACCGCGGAATTCGAATTTGACTGATCTTAAGTGCCTCAGCATACACTGGATGTGCGTCCTCGTGGAAATGTACATGGATATGCACGCACCGGAGGACTAGAGCATGCTTCTGAGAACCAGCAATGAGACAAACGGCTGTGGAATCAATTCATGCCGGCTGGTGAGAACTGGAGTGCGTTTCAATCCGCTGGTGGTGGAAAATGACTCAACGGGGGCCGACTGATGTGTCACGGCTGACGTGTCTTAACGCCGCCTCTGACGGAAAGCGCCGGAAAGTTTTGGTCGGTCAGGGGCCGGAAAAGTGGGTCACGAGACATTTACACATGGTTCTGAAATAAATACCGAGTCCATTCCAACGTCGCTTCGTCCAGAGTGGGCGATATCTACGCTCGTGAGGTTGAATATAGAAAATAATGATCTGCACTGTTAGACACTTCGCTATGTCACAGCAAACACCGGCACGAGTTTCAAAGAGGAGTGCGAATAATTACGAGCAGAGCGAATTCTCTCAGCCAAGCTAAAGTAACAACAGCCCAAGATGCATCCGTAACCAAGTGCATTTGAAGTTTTGTTGAGAATTAAAGGTTGCAAAAAAATAAACAAAAATGTAGACAAATACAGACTTGAAGTGCCTGGAATATAAAAGGCAGAACAGCTGAAGGGGAGAGATGAAACAGTGTGACACGTTTACAAAACAGTGGTGATAAATGGCAGTTCTATCTACACAAGACCTTCTCTGTGACAAACAGTTGTGACTAGAACAAAAGAAAATCAGTAAAATGCAGAGAAACTGATGATCAATTGTAATTTCTTTCAGTGGAGTAAGCCTCGGTTTCTCCTTGGCACGAGACACAATTACACGCTATTATATTCTATGACATTTTTCCACTAAAAGCCTATTTTCTGTTTGCAGGAGGCACAACAAAATCTGCACTTAGCCCTTTTATTTCAGCCTATTTGAGACCCGCACCTGCATCCGCTGCTGCTCGATTCTAATTAAATGAGGCGGCTGCTCCGGTCACATTTAAATGTAACCAACAAGAACTCAATGATGCGGTCCTCTGAATGAAATGATTAGTATTGAATATGAGTAACGGTAACAGGGCCAGACAAACGCACCTCGACTGGAGGGGACAGGCGAGGCAGCACAAACAAACTAAGCTCATTATTTAAATGCCACCTCAGTCAGCGAGTGAAGGCTGTCGAAGAGAGAGAGCGAGAGAGAGAGAGAGAGAGAGAGAGAGAGAAAGGACGCCATGCTGAGCTGCAGTCAGAAGCACACAGCTACACACAAATACAAAAAGTGGATCTCCCTGTGCGGCACTGAGAACTAAACAATAGGCCTCTGCCTCATCTCTCTATCTCTACCCTTGACTGCTGCCTTAGATTTCTTTGTGTCTGACTCGACGCCAGCCTGATTGTTGTGAAATAACTATATTTGGCCTTCTGGAGGAACAAAACTAAACTAAAGAGCCGTCGGGGATGAGACGGGCGCAGCGGACCTGCGACGAAAACACTGCGGCCACGCCCAGGCGTGACCGGGAACTCAAATGTAAAACTTGGTGCGGGGGAAGCGAGAGATGAACAGAAGCCACAGCAAGCAACACGGTGGAAGAAGTACACGGCGTATCTGCTCCTGTGCGAGTGTCGGAGCAAAAAGGAAGAGAACGGATGAGTGCATGGATGGATGAGGAACGAGCTCAATGCGCAAACACAGATACACAGAGAGGAGCTGAGAGAGTTCTGATCAGGCACGTCACAGCAGTCCTGCGCGCTTTTACCTGGCGGTCACGCTTTCTGGAGGCCAGAGACCAAGATAGCTTGTGATTTGTAAGCTATGTGTCCAAAAGGGGAGGGAGGGAGGCAGGTGAGGAGGAGGGGGGAAAAAGTGTCATTCAAAAAGAAAAAGATGACATTAGAGCAAGCTTTTTTTTTTTTTTAAATAGTCGAAGGCAACATCTAAAATGTCCTTCTGGACACAAAGCAAACAATAGATGAAAGGTACAGTATGTCTTTTTGTCGAAAACAAATGAAAAATTGAAATCTACCAAAGTTAACAAGCTAGTCAGTCTTGTAATACCACTTTGTACCACATGAGGGTGCAGTGAGTTTAATTTAGGTCAGGAAGAAACAAAGGCTGAATCCCATTTCCCCCCCTTAGCCCTTCCCCTTGGCCCTTCCCCTCGTTTTGCGCGTTCACGTGGAGGGGTAGGAGTGTCCCAATTGTCATTATGACGGAGGGGTAGGGCCAAGAAGGAGGGCCAGTCACCCCTCCAAAAGGAGATTCTCGAGAGGCACACTCCAAACGGAGGGCTAAGATCGAGTGGTGGCCGATGGCGAGGTGCGCTTGTTCTTTCAGCCTAGACCATGACTGGCGGGCGGGGTTAATTCACTTCCGCATTGGCGGGGGCGCTCGTTTCCACACCCGCGCATTCCAAACACAACAGATAGACGATTATTTTAAATAAACTGGTTTCTTCAACACCGCCTGCCTGGAATGCGCGGATGAGAAACGAGCGCCCCCGCCAATGCGGAAGTGAACTAACCCCGCCCGCCACTGACGGTTCAGGCGAACAAAACAAGCGCCCCTCACCACCGGCCGCCACTGGATGACAGATTTATCAGAAAGCCTTCTAAGATCGGCAAGATGGCGGCGAGCGCAACGAAAGAAGTTCATAAATGTCAGTATTTTGTCAATTAATGAAGTTTTAAAATGTAAGAAAAACACTTTTCTTCGGCAAACAATTGTCGCATCTGCCTACGTCATCGGCAGCGGCGACTACTGATGACGTAGGCGATTGTCGGAGGGGTGTCCCAATTCAGAAGGGTTTACTTTCTCCCCTACCCCTAGCACTCCGTTTCATAGGGGTAGGGCTAAGGGGTAGGGCTAGAAAGAGAAATGGGATTGGGCCAAAGTCACTCCTGGAAATCCAACAAGCCCTTAAAGCCAGTGACCCGCTGCTGCCACCCAGTGTACATAAGTAACATTAATTCAATCTTACATACTGTATCTTTATGTAAATCAGGTGGTTTGAGCAAACCGTCAAGCGGGAAAGTTCCCACTTAATTCAAAGCCGGCATATCGTAATTGAATCTGACTTTATGCCAGAAAATCAAACATTGATTTCTCCTTCTGTTTAAACTGCACCTTCAAAGATTTCAGTAATGAAAACAGTTGCATATCCACAAGGTGATACGTACTGCTTGATTTTCCATGCGGGCGAAGATGACGTTGAGCATCTGCGTGAGCGTGGCCTTGGCGGTGGTCTGGTTGATGAGGTTCTTGCTGGCCAGGTAGATGTTATAACACGTGCGGACGGCTTGCAGCACGGTGCCCTCGTGAATCTCGATGTGCTGAGAGGTCACCGCTGTCAACAGGGCCTGCCGGGGAAAAAGTCAAGGAGGTGGGTGTCAAACGGCGAAAGGCTGAACCTCCTGCACCAAAAGGTCACACAATCACGTGCACGCACCTGTGCTTTACTTTATAAATGATGAAAATGGGAGTTTTTAGAGTGAGCAGTGTTGTTTCATAGAGCTCCAACAACACTGTACACACTCTGTATCACACTAATTATTTTATGTTGATGAATAAAATAGAACAGGTCTTCTGAGCTGCTGGTCCATTCAAACAGGTGCAGGGCAAACACACAGCAAGATGAGATGCACTGCAATCCCTGATTTGGATGCAAATACTCTCAAATTAAATCCAAAGTCTGCGCTTCCTCCACACCCTGAGGTGATGTACAAGTTGTGTCCGCGTCTGAATATTAATGGGGCTGTAACCGAGGGCTAATTACTCAGCCTAGAGTTGGCTCAGCGTGTGTGTAAAGGACTGATGTTTCGCAGGGCAGCAGCACACCTTAATAATCTGTAGCTGCACGCCTTCGTCAGTCTGCGGTCCCTGGAAACAAGCGCAGATGGTCTCGATGATCCTGTCGATGAGCTTCTTGCCCGGAGCCGTGCTGTCCGGGGCGCTGCCTGTCAGGTGGCCATACGCTATCAGCTTCTGCAAGGCAGATACAGACGCCGACGCGCGTAAACACACATTTACAGACAAAACTTTCAGCGCCTGAAAATACAACCCGGCTGTCTTTAATGTTTGGACCATTTCCGCTCAGAAATAAACATGTTTTTCTGCAGAAATTTGAAATTTGAACAGTATTTACTGAACTTTTGCTACAGATGTCCACTCATTTTGGAATAAATTCTGCATTAATGACACCATATTTATTGAGAGATGCGCAATAAACAACATTTTAAATATTCAGCTGTCCACAGTTTGACTTGTCCCGACACTGACCTGTAAACAGTCGAGAGAGGTGATGACGATGCGGGGACATTTGGACTGACATGCCAGCTCAAACGGCAAGAAGTACTTGTCGGCTTCAATGAAGTTGGTTTTTGATTTGATTGGCGGTAACGTGCTGGAACCCGATTTGCTGTCCCCACTGGGCGGACTAGAGAGGAACAATTTAGGGAGGAAAAAAAAAAGAAAAAGAGAGAAGATAAGAGACTGCGGAGATAAACACTGTGATCACACGGTCCGGTCTGTCAACCGGAGTCAGAGGAACAGAAGCGAGGTTTAAAGAATCATCCCGACAGACTCGCACTTCCCTCGACATCCTGGCAGGAAGAAATGGGTGTGAGCAGTGTGTGTTTACAATACAAGACATTAAACATGTTAGAGCTGCTAACATCTTGCCACGCATCCTGTTCCTTTTGGGGTGTGTGTGTGTGCGCGTGCAAAGTAACACAATTTTATTACACTGAATTTAACATGGCAGAGTCTGGCAGATTTACATTTTTCACTCGACTTCTGCTCGAGAACCCAGAGGTTTGTAATTCAGGCTCAGGGTGTGTGTTCATGCTGACAAAGCATGTCCTGGCCCCAGACTACCTGGAATCAAACGATACAGCTGTTTTTTCCCCCCCCAGGAATCTTTTAAAGACCCGGCGAGATGAAATGTGGACCATCGCTTTCAGCGGTCATGCTTTTCCAGCATGCCTGAGCACTAACCACCACGCCCAGACTGCACTTGTGAAGAGGAGGGAATAACAGAGCGAGGGAGGGAGGGAGGGAGGGAGGCTGAGAGCGAAGGAGGGGGCTGCATTGTTTATGTCTTGGCAATGAAAAAGGATGACTTCAGCTTTTTTCTGCCTTTTAAAGGGACGACCTCCCCGAGTGTAGCGGCGCACAATCACCAAAGAAAAACTGAAGAGGAGAGGAAGGATATCTTGTTAATATGAAAAGAGCATTTGAAGAAAAAAAATGCATGAAGGAGCATGAATTAAAGCGGAATTCAAGAGATACAGAAGGGAGGAGGTCGGGAGGAGGAGGAGAGGTAGTGAAAAAATAAAACCATAAAACAAACAGGACAGCTTTTAGGAGCCACAAACTGAAGATGGATGTACGAGGCAAAATGTATGAATGCATGAATGTTGGAAAAAAAAGGTGAAAAGTGTGAATCCCTGCATCATTTTGAAAGCAGTTTTAACATAAAGGAGGAGCTGTGACTCAGCAAAGACGACCCAATCCGTCTGGCCCCGTCCCTATATTACCGTGTGCGTGCGCGCGCGCGCGTGCATGTGTGTGTGCTTGTGTCTGCTCTGGCTTATTCCTGAGCTCCTTCGATAGCGTCGCCTCGTCTGCTCTTCCCTTATAATCAGCCCCATGTCACACTCCGTGAGCTTATAAAACACTGCATTAAAAACTGGGTTAATAATGTGAGCTTTGGAGTTAAATCACAGAACACTTCACCTTTTTTTCTTTCTTGTTTTTTTAAATCCTACCGCCTCTTAATGTCCATTTGCTATCAATTCCCAGCTTTCAGTCCACCACATGGTCCTCACAGCTACACACTAGCACGCCTCTTCTGAAAGCTTTCCAGGCTTTAACATCACCCCAAGCATTTTGCTGTAATTCTAAAACAAACCTGTCTGCTGAAAACAAAACTGCATCGTTGCTCCTGAATTAACCCAGTCTTCCGGTAAATGACGCCATTCATAAATTTCCCCGGAAACAGCTTGCAGCTGAAAACCAACTTTAGCTTAGCTTTCCAGAAGCCGTCAGCAGGTTTGAAGTTGATTTCAGCTGTTTCCTTGCTGCTTTGCTTCAATAACTTTCTATTGAGTGCAGGCGTCTGATTTTAATCTAATAATTATGTCAATGCTGGGTTTCTATAAATCAGCAAACATAAAAAAAAACAAGTGTTTAAAAAAACTGAAGGGACCAGAAAACTCAACTGAAAGGCAGGGGGCCGCTTTTCTCCTTCTGCTTTTTAGATTCAGATTCAGATTCAGATTCAGAATAAATATCATTATGATGATCAGAAATAAGAGGAAGGCGATGCTATGAATTATTCTTTCAAAATGCAATGAAGATGATTTCAAATTAAAAAAGTTTCAGTGACAAACAAGGCTTATGATATTAGTTGGAGTTTAAATAAACAGAATTAGTAGATTTCTATTTCTATTTTCTAAGTCTCAAACATAAGTGATTTTTTTAAAATCCGGATTCCAAATATCATCAACAATATTTCATATTTCAACAAATGTGGTATGAAAATAACTATTATTTGATTTTTACCACATTTGATCCAACGCTTAAATATGCATTATTTTAAAAGGTGATGAATATAATTCAGCACATGGAGCGAAACTCCCACACTGCTGAGACTCAGACAATATGTTACCACGCCACGCCGCTGTGAGTGCAACTGAAATAGTACCGCGAGCGACAAAAGGGTGCATTTGTATTCATAAGTGGAAAAGCTGGAACTGCTGCATGTATATGGGCTTTAAAATGAGCGGGAGCTGCGGAGGACCTGAGATGAAACCCAAAGCAGCGGCGTTTGTGTGAGCTGGGTGTGGCTGCGGAGAGCCTCCACATCTATTCATCTTTGATCTGCAAGTCTTAACCTCAGGGGTGAAATTTGGATGGAATTGGTCACTGTTGATGCTGGGCTGGGCGAGAGCGGAAAATGATGTGATGGGGGGGGGGGGGGGGCTTGGGCAGAAATTTGAGAGAGGAATAGAAACGATCCGACGGGAGGAAAAGAATGGACGGGGGGGGGGGAAGGGGGGAGAGGTGGCACTCACGCCACGTTTCATGCCAAAGCCTGCGTTACTTGGCAGCCGGTTTCGTGAGTTTGCTCACACACACACACACAAGTTCAGAAGTGGGCCGGGCTTCACGAAGGAAGCCATTAATGAGAATGGCGAAAGGGCTGCTGGGAACCGGCCAGGCAGAGCAACACAAACAAAAACACACCAGAGGCTGTGCATACATATGTGCGTCCACCAAGAAAAAACACACACAATGCGCTAATCCTCTTCACGGAGCAACACACATGAAACTGAGCCACGGATGTCACAGTGCATGAACACACACAGAGGAAAACACCCCATTAGAATGACCCTCGTTGCCTGATTGGATTACATAACACGTTGGTTGCTTACCTCAACTTTTCTGATTCTTCCTTGATTTCCTCTGAAAGGAGAAAGAGAAAGGAGAGAGAGAGAGAGAGAGAGAGAGAGAGAACACGTTAAATTACTTGAGCAGGTGCCTCGGGGAATGTCAATTCTGCAGTATTTTACTCGTCTAATGACACCATGGGGAGTAAAGCACATATCGAGCCCTGGCAGCACAGACTATTCCGCTTATTTATGAAGCAGCTTTTCAGTGAATCTGTGCAGAACAGAAAGAAAAAAAAACTCCTGAATGCACAACTGGAGTTTCGTCAGATCAGATGGTGTTACTCGGAGCCTTTTAGGAGGCTGGTGTTGTTGTGTGCATAGCAATCTTTATTTTTTTTGGGTCCTAAGACATTGAGCTTCATGCAGTTACAGGAAACGTCGGCACACACTTTCTCAGGCACCCCTCACACCCTCACATCAGAAGTATTCGACTTGACGTGTTCACCGCGCGGCTGGCTTTTGTTGCACGAATGCCCCGGTGTCGTCATGGAGACGGACTTGTTGACGTCCCCCGGCGCCACGTAGAAAGGAGCCCGGTTATTGCATCGCCTCGGCTGCGGCGTAGCTACCAAAAATACGATCCCGACTGCCTGTGTGTGCGTGAAGCAGGCCAACACTCCTGTTTATTTCGCATATCTCCAGGCACGGGCGCAGCATTAGGAACTTGCTGAGTGCTGACACAGACGAGCAGGAATTAAAAAAAAAAAAAAAAAAAAAGAGGCAGACATACAAAGGGGAGGGATGAGAGAGAGGCAGGGACGGAAATAGAGCTGCAGAGTGCAAAAGAGAGGCCAATTGGTGCTAGACATTAAAGGGGACCTTTCATGAAGAAGCTTTTAAAAACACAGTGGCAATCTGCAACGCCGTCCCCGATACGCAATAGTTGGGAAAAGCCCCAGTAATGCAATGACAGCTCAATTATTTCACTGCTGGAAGGCTAACAGCCCTTTCAAAGAAATCTATTTGGTGACAATATTTAGCACTTAACACTCTGTGGAATTAAATTAAGGCTGGTTTCAGCCACACTTTGCCGTAATGCAAGAGCAGAAGAAGCAAAACAGATATTTCTGTTCTAAAAAAAAAAAAACGTCATCTGCTAATTCATGTAATTGTACAGATGCTGTTACAAATTTGAAATATGATGAGAGATCCTTGAAAAGATATTCTCATTTTTTTCCACATCTTCACATGTAAAGCAAAGTGGATGATTAAACATCCGCCTACGCTTCACTGTCATACAGCACTTCCCAGTTTTAAATGGGAATGGGAAGTTGGAGCGGCGTTCTCTAGCAAAACAGGAACAAATTTTTAAAAATTAAAACAAGCTAGCACATAAGCTTTGTCAGATATAAGCATTATCAGTGTACTGGAACAATTTATAACCACACTCAAGTATTTGAATAATATCCTTAATATGGAAGCCTGCAATGGTCAAACCTGTTCAACCTGGATGAGGTCAAGCTTTACAACCCAGAAAGTACAAAAACAAAATCCAGTCAAGTCCAAAAGGATTTTAATTAGATTATGAATAGTTTGATATTCGAAACACCCAAAAGCTGCAACAGAAGTCCTTAAGTTACTTTCATTATGTAACACTCTCACGCACAAACTGATTAAAATAAGCAATGACATTAAAAAAAAAACAAAAAGCCCATACATAATTTGAGAAAGCTGTGTTCATTAATATTCATTCTCTCGATGAAGTGACTCATTGTTTGCCCAGAAAATGTCAAAAATATTAAAGAAAGCTGCCCACCACAATTCCCCAGAATCTACACTGACAGTCAGTTGTCCAGACTTGGTACATTTCTTTGACGTGAGATTACAATCACTGGTTCAACTGACCAGAAAAATACTAGGCTCACACTGGAGAGACTCCAACATGGGAAAAACCTCAAATAACATACTTCAATTTGATCAACTTTGAAAAGTTTGTCTCCTTGCTGGAAAGAGTGCTTGGTCCTCATTGGCCTTAAATGGCCTTCACCTTTATCTTTTCAGATGCACAGCTACTGAATTACTGGGATTAAACCCATAAAATTGCATATTTCATTCACAAACTTGTGAATAAACTCACTTCAGCAGCAATGCACAAAATCATAGGTGTTATAACACCGAGAGGCACGAATCATCGGAAAATTAGAGGTTTACACATCTATAACACATTTCACATCACGGAACACAGACATGGGAAATGGCTCATTGTGTTACCTTTGAGCAGTCGTGCATCTTTATGTTAGTAGGAACGGGTGTGCCCGCCCATAGGTGTGTATGTTTAGTCAAATCAAACACCACAGAGTTTTAGCACAATTTCTGATCATAATTAGATGATTTCAATGAGTATTTGTTGAAAACAACTTCTGTATTTTCATTCTTTGTTGTGAAGAATCAGTCCAGTCTGAATGTTTAGCACTTCCCTTTGGTGCCAGACGTCACAGACTGCAGATGTACCGATTGTTTGAGCAACTCCGCTGAACCAAAATATAAAAGTTCCAGTTAAACTTCATTCCCCCCCCAGAAGCATGTGTGAAATTACAAACATATGCTGACCGGGCCGCTTTCAATATTAACTTCACGTAAAACGATGGCTGGAGCGGTTATCAGTTTTATGCAAATGGCCTCATGAGTCAAACACAAAGACAGACAGCGGACACGGCAGCAGACTGCCTGATCGGAGGGAAAGAAGGGGATTTGTCATTTTGACTGGGGAAGTAACCGTCAGATAATTAGCTCGGTGCGTCAGGACCGTTGATGAGGAACTGTCAGCCCAGGATTTGAACGGGGGGGGAAACCATGGCAACAGTGGGTGGAGGTGATGAGGAGGAACAGATTTATATATAAGTGCCGGAGACCCCCTGAGAACGGCAGACATGAGCTGCAAATGAAAGTTGAGGAACATAAAGCACAATCACAAGATGATTTGTGAGGGCTAACTCAGAAAATATGGGACTAATCGTGAATTTCTCAATTTTACCGACTGAATTTATTTTTTGCACATGCTTTACCGTTCTCTTTAGGTAAACAAGTCTAAATTCCCATCCGATCAAAACTCCCCAAGTCCCTCCTCCTCCCAAGATGATACTAGCTGTCAGTCCAACGTGTGTGCTGTGTGGCAAAGTTTCATTTTAATATTAACAATATAATGTACATATTCCTACTAGTCATCAAAGGTACTAAGGTCGACCACTTCATTATACATTATACTAGGCTATTATTGCTCTTGGAGTGAAAGTCCAGTACGAGTAAATAAATCAGACATCCTACAAATCTATTATAAAAATAAACCTAGTAGGGCAATACAAAAGATAAAATCAGTAAATAAACTGAAGAAGGGGAGTAGGCTAGTTTAAACAGATGAGTCATGAAGAAGTACAAAGCTTTCTGTACATATAAAACACCTTCAAACAGTCTGAGTTGGTTCACTTTGACTGAGAGTCTTTGATCAAGCATGGTTTTCTTCAGAACAGAGAGAAACACCTTCCGTCACTCATTTACACACAGCCCATCTCCCCACTTTAATTTCACTCTGCAGCGGTCGCGCTGAACGCGGCTGACCTTGGAAGACGCTGTTTTCTGTGCCCTGCTGGAATCAAAGCAGAAACATCAGTCGTACTACTGGTTGAGTGAAACCACAACAACGCTGCTATCAAAGAGAACAAGAGTGATCCAGATTAAAATTAACGGTTTATTACTTTATAATCCAATTACTCCACGAGGGAAACAGACCTTCAACTGAACAAGAAGTAAAAGTCAAAGAATTTATAAAGTTGAAACTACCTAAAACTTAGTGAAAACACTCATAATTCATGTATTGGGGATAATTAAAACACAGCTACTTTAGGAGGTAATGTCACTGATAACTAAAATGAGTTTAACACAGTTGCTATAGTGTCAGTGAGTTTATTCATAGTAACATTTCAAGTTTATTATTATAGCTGTGGAGCTGTTAGCCTGCCTGTACAGAAGCTGTCACACTCTATAAACAAACCTTTGCTTCCCATAAAAACAACCTGTCTGTGCTCGCTGTCCTTATTTCTGGGTTTGTTTATTTCCAGCGTGATTACTGAAAATCGTAAAACCCCCACGCCGGACCGCTTACAGCTGAAAACGCTGGATATTAATAACGTACCTTAAACCGGCACGAATATCTTGTATGCACCACATTACAATTCAACTACTTTTAAAGGACGTAGCTAGAACCCGTGGTGGAACTTCACTGGTTAAAGCCAATATCTGTTACATTTGAGGCATTGTCGTGATTAAAGCTGCAAAAAACTCCCATGAAGAAACGCTGAAGCTGAAACACTTCTGGCCCTCATAAGGCGCCTTTTTTTTTTTCACAGACAAAACACATGAAAGGAAGCCACTGAGGTCTGCGGTGAGCTGCAGCCCAGACCAGACCTCAGCTGAGAGCTTTTAAGAGCTCTGAAGCCCTGAATCATCTCAGGCAATTTTTCTGTCATCACTGTAATTTTTTACCCTCGACTTTGACCCAGATCAACGCGAGATGACTGGACGACATTGTTCCTACATGAAGACGAGCTTTTCGAGCCTGCAATGCACTTTTCTTTCATCATCAGGAGACACGTCAGTCAGCGATACGTAGGTATTTCATTTTTCCTCCTCTGTGTGTCCACAAAGGCCAGATTAAACCCCTCCGCTCCCAGTACATTTCAGCGTGAGCCCATATACCCCGAGGTTGTCATCCATTCAAGTGCTGCGCCCCGAAGCCGTCTCTGAGCTGCAGAGAAGGTCAGTAAGAAGCTGGCTAATCATTTCCCCTCTCTGCTCCAGAGTGAATGTCGTCTCCGGGCTGGTATAAAAGGCAAAAGGTGGATGGAGTGGGGGGGCGGGGGCTGAGAGCTGGCAGGAGGACAAAACGCACCTTTGTTCATGCTCTCAGGTGCACACACTCGCACACACTCGCGCTCTGGCGTGGTACTTTCCTACTTCAAGTGTCCCTTTCACAAGTGCCGCACTGAGGGCCACTAAATTAGCGGCTCCCTGACGGGGAAGTCCGTCACTTCCAGCGAGGTGAGATGAGGGGATCTCCGTGGAAATTATGAACGATATTGTTCTTAACTGAAGACCCGAGAGAACGCCCATCACAGGACAGCCGAGTTCACTCCTCTCAACATTAATATTCAGAAGAAAAGAGAAAGCGAGAGCAAGTCTCTGCAGCTGGTGCACCTGTAAAAATTATGATCTTGTAAAGTTTACTATTTTCATGATATGAAGCCACAGATCGCACCCTGATCCTTTCACAACCTCAGCTATCATCTAACGCAACGTGACGCCCACGTGAGCTGCTGAGTCAGTGATAGCAGCCATTACAGCGAGATTGATTGATGATACCTATTCCTGTTATGACCATATATACAGAATTGTAGCTCTTTGTGACAGTCTCTCCAAAGGTCTCTCAAAAAAACAACGTCTGATGTACAATGCCTCCGTGACAGGACTGAGAAATGCATGAGATCATGAGACTATGACAATGTCCGTTGACAATCTTTTGCACCCTGGTGTGAAGCCAGTTCACACAAAACAACCAAATGCCCCTCCAGAGCACCAGAGCAGCTTTTACTTCTGTGATGAATACAGACTGCTGTTTGCCACGAGTGCATGTAAATATCGGTAAAATCAAACAACATAATTATTCTGAGAAATAAAGGCATGAGAGACTCAAAGCTTCAGGTGCCACTGACTGAGATTTCATGACACGCCCAGCCTGATAAACTCAGCAGCATCAACGCTCAATCGCCGAACTTGACAGCGCACAGAGACAGGTCCCTGGTATACTTTACGTAATGTGTGTTTCAAAAGGGGCTTATCAGTGAGCCGCTTCAGTCACACATACACTGAGCAGAAGCAAAAGCTGATCACGGCTTTGATATCGGCTGCACAATGGTGTCGTCAGCCTCTTACGATGCAAATATGCAGCTGAAACAGATAAGGCCGATGAGTCGGCGGGGGAAGCGTTCGGAAAGTAGAGTTAAAGGTTAGAAGCACGATCGGAAGAGGGTCGCCAGCTGAAAACACCCGGAGAGTCTGCAGAAGAATCTGCCCCAGCAGTTGTTGGAGAAGCATTAGGCCTGCCTCTTCAATCGTCAGCACCAGAAACATAAGTCGGTCAAACCAATTAGAGTTTTAATAATTTACAAAGCTGCCTTGTATCATACGGCTGCCCACTGCTCGTCAGGGCTGCTAAACCTCACTTCCTGTCTCTGAAGCTGTGTTAAAATCGACTGATTACAGTGGAGACAGATGGGAAAACGGGAGTGTAACGTCTCTATGAGTTTGTGGTAAACAAAGTGGATAAACAACACGCATGAATGGACAACTTTCACCAAATAAATCCACCATGTATGAAGCCACGACTCCACTGGACGTGTTAACGGGGGTTTAACCAGGCATGTTGATGCCTTTTGTAAAACACAACACCCATTAGCACATGCGAGCTGAATGGCAGCCGGCTTTCATGGTGCATCACATCAAAAGGCGAGCCGCTCCGAGAGGCGGCGCCAGGAAAACGAGCCGCTCTCCGCCGCCGCTGCTGCTGCTGCTGAGAGCTGTGTGCAGATGAACTTGAATCTCCTCCTCCTCTTCGCACCGCCACCCTGCTCGAGTGCCGTGACAAAGCATTCCTCAAGCCGGCGGCGCAGCACAGCGCCGGGCCCTGCTGGGAGTGTCTGCCAGCCACTGGGGCGACATTTTGCCGGGACCATTACCGTACGACCGCGAGTCCCGAGCCCTCCTCCGGGCGTGTTTGGGTTCATGTAACGCGTGTTGAGCAACAGCACATCAAGCAAAGGCATCAGTTACTTCTGCTGCAAGTGTGTAATGAGGAGAGTTCGCAGATCCTTCTAGAAAATAACAGATGTCATTTTAAGCACTATCAGGATTTAAGCCCATTGTAAATAGGCTTACGAGGTTTAAGGGCGGGCTGAGGGGGAATGGAGCCGTCCGTCCTGAAAGGGTCCGGACCTTTCATTGTCAGGGACGGATAATAGGCTGCAGCAGGTGGTGCAAAATAATGTGACACACAGACACACACACACAGAAAAAGAATTTGAATAAACATATAAAAACATGTAACGTGAAACTGCCCAGGTGCCTCACAGAAAACCTGATTATTATATAAAAGTCACAAATTCATTCATCACCAACAAATGTGTTGCATTTTAGCAATTTCAACAACAGTGATAAATATGGCCCATGGTTAAATAAAAAACTGGAAAATGTCAGATCTTATGAAATATTCCCATGTTTTGTCATATTGTGTGTTTTGGGTTTTTTTTTTTCATGATTTCTAAACTAATGTTATGGAGAATGAAAAACTATGCTTCAAACGTTGCTTTCAATGAAGTGTTTGGCTTGTATTGCTCCATACATTTTTTTTTTTTTAAGTACTTCTTATGTTATGGTGCAGTGACAGCCTTTGTTCTGTGTGGGAGGAGATGTGTATTGTTTTATTATTTTATTGTGTGAAGCACTTGCAGTGGATCCTGTCTGTATGGAAAGTGTTCTATATATAAAATCTTGTTGATTTGATTCAAAATGTTTAGTCGTGGATATGCTTCTTCATTTGGCACAAATCGATAATTTTAGTGAGATACTCTTGTTAACGTAACTTGCTAAGGAAAAAAATGGAGCCTGCAACATTGCATCAATTACTAATGCTATGACTTTATCGGCGCTTATTAAGAGAGAAATGTGGGACTGTTGTGAAAAAAGGTTTGGAGATTATTTTTATTCCCTACAGGCATAAACAAAGACAGCTTTTCCAACCAAGGTGCAGGGCTTCTGCTAAATGCTACAGCAATTAAGGCGAAGCGACCACTCATTTAACCCAGGGGGGGCTGACACACGCTGTCAACGTGGACACGTCATCCCAAAAAACCGGCAGACGTGCCTCTTCATGCAGGGCTGTGGGAATTATATCTGGAAGAGATGGTTCACGGTGTGTGAATTTTAGAAAGTCTTAAAAAATATAATCCTGGCTAATTACAGTAAAGAAAAGCAAAAAAGGTATGAAAAGAGGCATTCAGAGTCTGCCTGTTTGAGTGTAAAGCAGATTAAAACCATGCAATGGCAGACCGGAGTGACAGCGTTCACCTGGCCAGATGTTCTTGCCGACTAAAGCTGCTGGATCAACATTAACTCGACAGGCAGACGGTCTAATGATGTGATGTTCGCACACAGTCACAAGAGAGCACAGTCACTGTACTTATAGACCCCCCCCAAAAAAATGTAATCACACATCTAACATGTCATCAATTAAGACAGCAGACTGTGCACAACGCCGCTACGCCGGCGGGAGGGAGGGAGATAAACAAACTGCTCTCTAGAGATGCTCTGCAATACGTCACGAGCCCGGCAGCAAGAAAACAGCTCGCTGGGAGGAGACGGCGGGTTCACATGCAGATCGATGAGAGGAAGGGGGTAAAGAGCAGGGATGCGGTCTGCTGAGGAAATCAGGTGTAAGGATACATACTTTGCGAGCACAGCCATGTTTGTGCATTGCCAGCCTCTGTTCTCTCATCAAAAAGTAGCATGCCTGGTCTTTAAAAGAAGTCATCATCTGGTGTTGTCACATATCCAGTCTCCTTCAAACAAATTCTTCATTTTACATACCGCTACTTTCTCTCATGACAGTACATGCAAGATTTTTAGTGGTTTGGATTTTCTTTGTAATAATGCTAATGAGGGACGCGTTGATTGGCTGCAGGGAGAACAGAGCTGGAATGGAGGCTGGCCCAGTACATGCATGCATTGACAGACTCCCAAAGACAAAGGCTTTCAATGTGACCAAATCAATCTCTGACCTTTGGTTGAAAAAAAGAAATCTTCAAAATGATAATAAAAGACTGTTTTGCTTTTTTTTTTTTTATTTGCATCTCACAGTCTCTCTGCATGTACACACACACACTGCAGGTTAAAGGCCATTCTCTGACTCAGTTTCCATCACCTGTGAGATGATCCGGAGACTCAGAAAGGGCAGCTCGCCTCCTGCAGCACCATTTCCATTTCAAAGAGTTCAGAGTCTATCTGCATTTGGCATGGATCCTGTGTTTGGCGCCGACGATATCAGGTAGTGCTCAGCTCGGTGCCAGGCCGCTGCTAATTTAAAACAATGGTGCTGCAGGTGACTGTGTCTCCAGATAAGAACCGCGGACAGAGCCGGGTGCTCACACAGGCACGGAGAAATGTGATGTGGCACAAAAGCAGTAAAAAATAAATTAAAAAAAAAAACCCAACAAACTGAGGAGACACAAAAATGAGCCTCAGGGCTGAAATTAGATATAAATTGAGGCTTTACGATGACGCGAGGTGTAAAAATGTAGCTTTATCTCCATCCAGAGTCCAACGTTGACCCCATTATCCAGGCTGTGAGCATGATTACATCTCAGGCGTATTGATTAATCAGGAAACTGCTTTTTTTTTTTTTTTTTTTCAGTAAAAAGATAAAGTCCACCGACTGAAATAACCGAAAGCTCACTGAACCACCAGGACTGTCTGATCCGGGAATGAATCGGTGTGTAGGTGTCCCCCTCCACCTCCTTGCTGCAAACAGACAAACATGGGGCAGTGGCGAAAACATGGGGCAGTGGCGACCGGCGAGGAGAGCCTGAGAAAAATCAGACCCCTGACATCTCTATTGTCCCTGACGAAAGGAAAGGTTGCACAGCAGTAATTAAATTTGAGGTGGTGGGTGGGGGTGAGGGACGCACCGCCAGAGGTTGTCTGGGCTACCTAATCGCGTGTGCGCATGTCTCCGGGAGCACTTCATGTCTGCATTATGTGTGTAACCCCCCCACTCACACTTGCATAAGCCCTGGTCTAATCACTAGTCTCACTCCCATGGCTGAATCAAGCCTCTCATTTTCTAGCCAAAAAAAGTCACAGAGCGCTCTGCCTCCACAAGGCCTTGATTACTCAGCTGCTGGCTTTGTGGCTGAAATGAATTCATCTTTAATAATTCCACTGTGAACACATGATTTGGCACTTTTCTGCTCGAGCGCTATGAACTGCGCTTTTTTTTTTTTTGTGTGTTTTGTGAAATGAGGTTGTTATTATTGTGCAGGGCTGTGCTGCAAATTCTGGAGATAAACGGAAAGAAAGTGGATGATGAATACAATATCAACTCATTTAACCTTTGTTCACGCCTATAATCATATCTAAGTTTCCCTGCCGGTCTGAGCATTGCTGTGGCAGCAAGCTAAGAAGGAGTAACAGCTTCACTGGAGTGCTCAGCGTGAGACTTCCTGACCCGCTTTCTTCATATTTTGTACCTGTAAAGTCAAAACCCTTCAGAATTTCAGAGGAGATTTTAGAGTTGGCCCAAAAAGACGCTGAGCTTGCTTCTGTACGGATACCAAATGAAGCGAAGCGTATTCCTACACAGCTTTTCAACGTCTTTACATTGTTCCGCGTTTTATTACAACTGCACTGCTGCGTTGGTTAAGTTAATGGTCTATGTGAAGAGGTTGCATCAGGACTGCTACAATTTCCACTGTCAGCTTCAACTCTGTGCCGTCTCCTCGCTTACACGGTTTTCTCCAACATGTGATTCTTCAGTGTGATTAGTAAACTATTCAACAGAGTCGTAAGCAGCTTAATTTGTGCAAAGCGAGAGAAGCATTGCTTTGGTACTGGCACGAGTCACACAGTGTAACATTTTCATGATGGGAAATAGTCACACAGGCAATCGCAAACGGCATTTCAACACGTTTACCTAAACAACTCCACAAACTAATCAGGTAGTTTTAAAAAAAACTTGGCAAGATTTATGTAGTGTCGAGCAATCCGCCAATGTTTTGTGTACAAAAAAACTGCAACTGCATACCTTTTAATACATGAATCTGTACAAACTAGATGATTCATGAGCTACAAACAGAGAAACTAAAGCTACTGTTATGAGTCATAAGTCTTGTTAGATGTAAATTTGAAAAAAACGTGACAGAAGATCTGTCCAAAACACAAATGGCACCACCAGAGCTACAGTTTATGTCCCCTTTAATTTGCCATTGTCATGCAAATACCGTAAACTGGTGAAACGGAATTTCAACACTCATAACTTTAATAGTTCCCAGCTTCATGAGTGCAACATAAATTAAAGGGAGAAGCTCTTCAATGAACTGCTGCTCTACATTCCTACAAACTGTAAGTGCAATCAATAGGTAAAAACCAAGCCAATAACACTGTTTAAAGTGAAGCCGCTTCTCTATGACTTTCAGAGAAACCAGCTGAGGTAGTTCAGGAACTGGAGTACACAGCCTCCTGGTTGTTTTGTGTTGACGAAGGCACAGCCAACAGGAAGACGGCCTCCCAGGTTGGGTCAAGGCCCTGCTGGCATTCTCACACCTGTGAGTCGTCTGGGGGAGTAGCGTCTACCTCAGGGAGGGGTATAAAGTTGTGAGGTAAAATCCCGGCTGGCATTCTCTGCTTTCTCTTTCGCCGCTGTGATCCTATTTGGCCGAGGCGATTAGGAGGATGGATGGACAGACAGTTATCATTCTTGAGGATCTGCTTCTGCAGCTCCACACATCCATCATGTGCTTCACGCCCAACGAGAAGGATGAGATGTAGTTAACTTTACGAGGCGCCCTCTTACAGGGGTCTTCAGACGTCCGACTCAAGGAACCCCCTCAAGTGAAGCTTACTTTGTTAAATGTCAAATGTGTTTTGGCACTTGGCCATCACAAAGCACATTACAGCACTTAGAAACAAGACGAAACAGAACTAGTCCGTCACACAGACACATGGGTTCCTTCTCAACACACCGTGGCAGAACTGTTAACCCTCGTTATTCGAGTGTTTGAATCATATGCTGCTGATTTCCAAGACAGATTTGTATTCGCCTCCGGTCTGCGTCTTGTGTCACTTATCTGTATCATGAAGTTCTGCCTGGACTGGCACCAAGTCCAAAATAACTGCTGAGAAAGTTTTAATACTTAAAACAAAATCCTAGCAAAAGGGAGTTCCGCAACTTCAGCAGATATCCCATGACGATCTCAGAGCACCAACACCGAAGCTGGACTAGTCAATTTACCAAAAGATGGAGATAAAAGACAAAGAGAGCCTACCCTGAATATCCCAAACTGTTTTTGATTTATATTCTGAATCCCTACTTTCTCACAAAAAACATTTCCTCCTTACCCACAAGCCCCCAGTCTTTTAAACGCCCCTCCTCCCTCCCTTTATCCCTCCAATTATGATGTATTATTTGCTCAGCACCAAATTTCCTTAGATGAATACAGATGATAGATCAATACAAGATAGATAATACAAATAAACAGCAGCACCAGGAGATGAAACAGAAACTGAGAGCCAGACACAGAGGAGGGTTTCTCTTCATTCGCCTCATCTGTTTGCAGTATAATTAATTTATCACCTGTCCCAGGACCGGCGGAGGTATCAGTGGAGAGGGATAATGTATTATGTATGGACGTATCGGTGTAAGAAAATAAATATAAAAGTGTGAGCGGGAAAAAAAACAAAAATACAACACCACGCTCTTCCTTCTCAGTTTTAAACAATCTCCACTGTACAGATAAAAGGATTATTTATGCTGTCAAAGCGAGAACTGGACCTGCAGTGCTGCTCATTATCTGAATACCAGTCAACCTTTGGGGTTACAAGCAGCTTAAGTGTCTGCGGCTCGTCTGGAAGACGGAAACCAGACGGGAAGCTTCGCATCCCTCGTTCCTTTTCCAGCATGAAACTTGATCATGGACCAATTTAATTCCACATCTTTGCTTCACGTAATAAACAATACATAGTCCAAACATACCCAGAAAACTGTCCATATCTGTAGCAATTTGATTTCATTTCACGGGTTCCAAACATAAGGCCCACTGGAAAAACAACCTCCTGCCAGAAGCTCCAATCCGGTCCAACAACCCACCAAGCAAATTGTCAAAGAAAACTGAGAAAATTAGAAACATTTCCTGAGAGTAGTGGACACAACACAACACTGGGACCTGAGCTGAGATAACGGTGATGCTGCCATGAAAGCAAACTACCTCATAGCTGTCAAACCAGCCTCAGAGCCATGCTGTCATGACGAGTTTGTAAAACCATGCATAATGCAACAGCTGTAGGAGAACTTACTTGGATATTTTACTGTACTTTGCACCGGAAGGCAATTTTAAAAATGGCTTTATGTTGAAATTGTAGCGATTGTAATTGTTGGCTTTGGAAAAATAAACATTTTAATCATGTACACTCTGCACCATGACAAGGGAAAACTTAAAAATTTAAAATTAAAGGTTGTTACGGCACTATTTAACCAGATCTGATCCACTCAAGATGAAACTGGGGCTGTATGTTGCTCCTAAATCACAATGTGTGCAACACCCCTGTTCTTTAAAGAATTTACCTTTCGCAGGAACAACCCTCCTGTGGAGTAAGTCAAACATTTATGACACCATTTTATTAGAGGTGTAATTAGGTCTGGTATGACAGAATGTGGCCACACAACGGGTCTTTGTTTGCAGGCGACCTCTCAAGGGTGTACTGTGCTTCAACCATATTGAACTGGGACTGACTCATCGTATGAAGCAGCGTAGAGGATGGACAGACGGCTGCGTATTTTGGGAATCATGTCTTATCAAAATAAAAAGACATCTTCGAAAACATAGATCGTCAGTGAACCACTAATTGTCGAGTTATCACAAAAATAGTTGATTCAATGAACCGAAAGGGGAAAGAACTCCATCGTGCTTGGTTCAGTTGGTATTTTAAGCAGTAGCCTAAAATAGTGACAGGTTTCATAACGTATGCTGCAGAACAGAACTCTGTATCAGCTGATTCACTGAGGCATCGGCTGCTTTTGGGTTGGACTTTCATAACTTATGTTTGGCGGTTGTGTACATTTATTTGTGTTATTAGGTCAGGCTTTTCAGTGTCCCGAGTCAAAATGGGACAATCTATTTTTACACGAAAAGGTAGGAGGAATGGATATGTGGAATAACAAGAAAGTAAATGTAAGGTGATGGTGTAACACAGCCTATTTATCCATCCATCTTTCATTCCTGTTTACCCAACTTGAGGTGACGGGGGCTCAAGTCAAGTGTGAGCAAAAGAAGGTTACCAGTCTGTCACAGGTCAAGAGAGACAATCATACCTCGAGGCAGTGATAGGTAGAAATTAAGACTCCACATTATATTGTAATTTCTTTTTTATCGCAATAACAAAATGCTTAATGTCGTGAAAAACTGACTTAATTGCTATGAATTCATTTTCATAATTGAGAGCTCTTTATTTCATTGTTGGCTGCCACAGAGCAGAAGTCAGGAGCACAAAAAAAGCCAAAAAGACCAAAAACAAAGTGAAATCGCACAACACAGCCAACACAAGTCTTCAGCATTTTGTTTGTTTTTGCAAATCACAGTTATCAACCACATGATTGCATATTGTGGTGAGAGGAAACCAGGACATCAGAGCAGACAGACACAGACAGGACATGCAGATTCAGCAGAGAAAGACCCCAAGAACAGGCTCCGACTGGGGTTTTGTTAAACTCTGGGCTGCACAGTGGCGTAGTGGTTCACATGAGAAGAAAACAAACTGTATTCATGAAGATCTGGGTTCAGTCGATGCATCTCTGCTCTTAAAAGAAAGATTATCTTGACATCTGTTTCACACACATTCAAATACACAGAATTGTAGCCACTCAAAGTGCGGATTGGCCCTGGGATAACTCATCCAACGCCACTAACACTTACAACATCCTTAAAAAAAAAAAAAAAAAAAAAAAAGTGACATACCAGTGTGGCTGACAGCTGCTGCCTCGTAGCTCATTTACACTTTCTCATCCTCAACAATGCCTGCCAGTTTCATCAGATTTCTACCTGGAGTGTCTCAGCTGCGTGGAAATCGCAGCCGCCCGACTTCAGCTTGTGGGTTAACCCATTTCTGTCAGGGACGTGAAGGGTGCCGGTAAAAGGCCGTCAAGAGCACAAATCAGCGAGGTCGTTATTGTTGGGAAACGGTCTGAACATCTGAGCCCTCGCATTTCAGGGAAGGCCGTGTGGGGTCTTTGGGGAGTCGTGGAAAATAAAGCCCCAATTAAACAACCGAGATCATTCGTAACCTCGTGTTATCATGGGTGAGCATGTGGCGGCCGTGGCGCGGCTTATCGTGGAGGAGCATGTGTTCACCGTCCTTAATGATCAGGGGTACATTTGTCCCGTTTGCCTTCCTGCCAACTCTAAAAAGACGGTGGTCCGCAGAGGAAGAGGTCCTGGGTTCTGAGCAAATAAACAGCGCGCAACCTGCTGATTTTGCCCTCTGTTTACAGTTTATTTTCCAAGGTTCTTTAACCTCTGATAAGAAAATATGTTTTGCCACAGTTATGCTACAATTGCAAGGCCATTAGTTGAGTCTTTGAAGTATTTGGTTTAATTTAAATCCTGAAATGGAGCAAAAAAATAGAAGGTATAAGCAGAAAAATATTTGTTTTTTAAACATCAAAACTCGAAATGTATAGAGGGCATGTTTTATGCTGGGTAATGCAAAATATTGTACATTCAATACATTATACTATTATACTAGAAAGCGATCAGAGAGGACAGAAGCTGGATTGTCTGCAGCAAATCCTGAGGGTCTCAAATAGGGTTTTTTTGCTGGAGTCAGCTTCTGTGTGCAGTGCAGCTAACCAACCAAACAATCGCTGCAACAGTTTGAGGGAAGCAATGATTGGAAGAGGTCAGATTGATTGTGGCATGCTGCCTCTGTTAAACTTCGCTGCATAGCATGAGCACAGCTTAATTGAAAAGCTTGAAAATGGTAATTAGGCTTGTGACACCTCATATTACATTGTTTTTAATGGCACTGCCATTTAAGATAGTGAGATCACAACAGATTAATTTGGGGATGTCAGTGTGCATGTCGCATGGAGCTGTCAAAACAGCCCAGACTTCTCATGTTCATAAATCTACAGAAATAGCTCGACTTGAGCAGCTCTGAAAAGTAACATTTGCACAAACAGGTTCCTGATGGGGAACCGAACGAAGCTAATCTGAAATCAAACAAACTTCATTTCCTGAAAGACAGGTTTTTGTAAGAGGTCAGTAAAGATTTGTTAGGATAAGGTTCTGCGTGTTCTGAATGTGTCTGTTCTCAGCGCACAACCAGACCAAGACACGTTTTTGATTGCTGCCATAGCAAGTGTAATACTATTAACTTTAAACCTCTTTAATGAACTGAGTTTTGGCAGCGTGTCTGAATGCAGCAATAGTATCAATAAAAAGGTGAAAAATAAATAAATAAGTATATAAATATATAGAATACAAGCATGAATATGTAATATCTTCAAAATAAGTACAATTTCAATGTCGCGCTAATTTAAACTTTGTATCCTGGTGCAAAATACAGGGAAATATAGGGAGCTTTTCAACCTTTAGGAGGCTTCTTTCCATGCAATTTTGAAAGCGACAGGCTGGTATCCTGAGGAGGGCGGGGTTAGAGATAGTAAGAAAAGAGCCAAGTCATGTTGTGCTCACACAATCTAAAAATCAAAAGAACCAGTAATTAAATCAGAATAATCTCCAGATTAAATGATAATGGAAATAATCCTCACTGCTTCCAGAAAGCGTGGAATTCTTGTTTCAGTTGCTGCCTCCAAAAAAAGAACAAAATATCCTCAAGTAACAAAAGAAACTGAAGGGAGGCAGCAGGAACGCGGCTGCAGAGGGTTCCCAGGTTGTTCTGACCTCCGCAACCGACCCTCAGATCGCACGCCCTTAAGGGGAGAGATAATGAGCATCGTTCTCAGCCTGACTGAACTCCTTCGACAGAGTGCCGGCCAGGAAACGAGCTCTCCATCCTGTGAGTGCAGCGGCTCGTACAGCATCACTACAAATGCTGCCGCCGTGTTTTTGAGTGTTTTTCAACCGCATGAACTTCTCGAGTCAGAGAGGCGACGGGTTTAGGGAGTGACGAGGCCGTCCAGAGCCGGCACCACGAGAAACTCTCAGCGTGTGACGACAGCGAACCAAAGTCTAAGCGTGCTTCAAAAGAGGTGGCTGGGCAGATACAGCCTGAGGGTCTTTGATATTTCGAGTTACCTGTCAGTCTCATCCTCTTTTTGTTCTTCGCTACCAGACAGTTCCTCTTGAAAGAAGCCGACTGTGCGATCCGAAGATAATAGGGCCCTGCCGCCGCTCCACTTTGGGTTTGTGTGCGAGAATCTGAGGTGCTGTACTTTTGCTGAAACCGCAGTGACATTTTGATAACGCGGGCGAAAGGTCAATTTGAGAGCTATGACGCTGGACTGCTTGGTAAAAGGTAGCCCTGTCAGAGTTTTTCCAACTGACTCAACATACCTTGTGTTGTAGACGGAAAATGTTAAACAAGAAGTAGGTTGTTTTGTTTTTTTTTATATAAAGAAGCCCGATGCATAACAGGAAAGACAATGAGAGACAGCATCGAGGAGTCTCTGGCACAGGCACTCTCTGAGATGTCTCAGAGCCCCACGAGCTTGAGGGGATTATGTAAGTCACTCAGTATACTGGGTCACCCAGTCGTTTTTGATGTGCACTACTACTGTACCACCGCTGCACTCATTGCAGAGCTTCTGTAGATTCTGTTCCTCCCAGAGCTCTATTGTAATCTCAAAACTATGATAGGCTATTAAATATTACTAGATTCAGCTTGCCTTATTTCAATTGTGCACTGTACGGAAGTGAGGTTTTACCTGAATATAACTCTCTGAAAAACCCTCCACCACTGACTGTGTGACTAATAGTGCCTTTTGAAGAGAAAGGACATCCCAAAATAGAATTTTGTATTAACCAGAGAATTTTAATCAGCCGCACAGACACACAAACTCGATTGATGTTATCCAGAATGAAGCAGCGGAAGGCGAGACGATGAAATGCAAGAGATGGTTCGACCGCTTCATGGCACAGGGTGCACGTGTCGTCAGTGCAATATGGTTATTTTCTCTCACACTGTCGTGCGCTTTGCATTTCAGAAAAACCCACAACGTGCATGACGAATTCCCAACAACGGACAGACAGTGCCATGAGATGATCTCCTTCCAAGTCCAGCTCCAACTTCCAGGTGAAGACGCAAAACTTGCCTGTCCATAAACCAATACGGATCCGGATATGCAAATTGTGTGTTGTCCCTTTAACCCCCCCCCGCAACACAGTATTCCCCTCATCCAGTGAATGCTAACCCCTGTCGATCTATTGACAGGAACACAATAAGGAATTTATAATTTACATGTGTGGGTTGCCTTCACAAAAACAGAGCAAGCCTTGGCAAGCAGGGTTTCTGTTTTTAGCCTGCCAGTCCATTGCAAAAGCTTGCAGCAGTGGAGTGTATTGATAAAGGCAGCACTGTAGGAACAGGTAGGATGCCTGGCTGCTCCACAACACAGACTCATTGTTTCTCTGGCAGTGTCATATTACCTCCCCTGAGCATGTAAAAACCAAGTGCTTGTCCCAACCCACCGAACAGAGAGAAAACCATGTTTACCGTCTAAACAGGTAAACTCTGCTGGGTGAAAACAAGCTCTTCCCCAATATTTTTTACATTGCATGACTGTTTTTCAGTTGATTTTTTTGTTTTGTTTTATTTTTTTTGAGGGCACAAACATGGTGCAAATGTTACACGAGATGCAAAACCTTCCAGAAACAAAGCTGGCTTTGGGAAACAGCATAAAGCACACAAATGACAAAGAAAACCTAAATTAATCCGTAAAAATATGTACTACAGGTGCTGCAGAAAGTGTGTGTCTTGAAGCGTCGACTTTTTACATTAGGAGGAATAATGTTGTAGAGAGGATTTTAGACATTTCTGCACATTTAGACCACCAAAATAAGAATAATTATTTCCAACTGCATTTCAATAATGTATGCCACAAAGAGAGGAAATTGGTTTTCTACATTTCAATGTATTTTGCTTGAGGACACATATTAATGATATGAACAAAATGTTCAGACTGTGAAAAAAAAATGCATATTAGATGTTTATGTACTTGTTTGCATTATAACAGGCAGGTTTGCTTATTGATTATCTTATTTTACTGGTCTTATCAAACTGTACCACATGTAGACCCTGAACCTTTAAACCAGGAGTAACCATAAGGCTCATGAGCCAAAATCAGCTGACCAAACAATCAAACACATCACAAAAAATCTTAAGAGTTGTTATCTTTTTTTCCAAGCAAATTCCTTCGGAGTAGCAGACACAGCACAACCCTGAGATGAGATATTGGTCAAGCTGCCATGAAAGCGAGCAATCTCTCAAACTATTCTCAAGGCCATATTGTCAGGGTGAGTTTGTAAAGACATGCTCAACGCAACAGCTTCATTTCCCTGTATTTTGCACCACAACATTTAATCAAAACTTGCTTTATGTGGAGATTGTGGTCATTTCCGTCAGTAATTGCTTGGTTTCGCAACAATATAGAGGCTTTCGTCACAATATACTCGGAGCCACAAGAAAGAAAAACTTTAAAGTTCGAATTTAAAGGTTATGAGGACACTATTTCATCAGTCCAACCCACTCAAGATGAAATGAGGCTGCATGTGGCCCCTGAACTGAAATGTGTTTGACACCACTGCATGAAATTGCTCAATAGCTCCTTCTGATGAATACACCTGCCAACAAACAGTGCTGTGAAGCTCACACTTGGAAGTCACTTCAAACAGGAAGTGTGACATTTATTTCACCATACAGGCATTTTATTCTGAAGGAGATACGCAGTTTCACATTTCAAAACGTGCTACAACTAACGAAGAGAGTATTACTTTGTCATATTTATCGCTTTATAACAGATTGCATGGATTTTTGTGTTAGAATAACCTCATTTTCTAAAGTGTTCGGTCCTTTTATTTTGGCTCTGAACGGAAGTCATCCCTTGCACCTTGTTATCCATGAGCCAGGGGAGACATGGCTCAGCTGTAGCACACAAGCTGCTGCTGACCGCCGTCATGTTTGTCACCAGCTGACAACGCGACAGAGAAGCAGGCAGGCCTGAGCGCTCACTGATTAAACCGGTTAATGAATAGTAGAAGCAGGAAAAACACAGATATCTGCCCTCGGCTCTGGCCGGGCCGGGCTGCTGTGGACCAGGAAGACGCGCAAACACCCCCTTATTTTTTATTTTTATAGGATAAACAGGTCACTAGAGGTGGTTGGAGCTTGGAGCGCGTGCAGGGTGCAGCAGCGTGAAAACCAACTGGAGCAACTTTAGTTGTTCCGAGCGGCGTTTCGGCCTGTTCCCAGCAGCATCGCTGCAAACACCCACCCTCCTCCTCCTCCTCCTCCTCCCTCTTCTCCTCCTGCTGCTGCACCATTTCCGTGTTTCACTCGGGATTCTTTTCCACGGAGCTCGTGCCACGTCAATTTTTTTTTTTAATAGCGCACGGGTACAAAGATGATGCACAGCAGCACGAGGTGTCAGAAATGGCTGCGACACTGTCACGGGTTAATAAGTGAAAGGCTGCGCGGCGAGTCGAAATCAATGAGTCCGAGGCGAGACGAGACAACTTACCCAGCGCCACCTCGCAGGCTTTGCGCAGCTGTGAGTGGTGAGCCTTCTTCACCTCCTTGTCGGCCAGGATCTTCTCCAGAGCGCGCGTCAGGAACATGTTTTTCGTCTTTTTGCCCTCAAACATGTCGCACCGGAATTTTTTTTTTTTTTTTTTTTTTTTTTTAAAAGGAAGCGAGGTGTGCCTGGTCCCGGTAGCGGCGGGGGAATGGGGGGGAGAGAGAGGGGTGAGGGGGGGCTGGAGCCGCCTCGAATGGAGATGTATTCCTTCAGAAATGTCAGCCGCAGAGCCCCTCAGCACACAAACATAAATAAACACAGAAGGTGGGGTAAATCCCTCGGAACGCCGTTAACGACCTGCCTCCTGCGCCATGTTGGAGGGAGGAAACGACGTCACGTACGTTTGAGGACGGCCGCAGTGAGGCGGGGGGGGGGGGGGGGGGGGGGTAGAGGAGGAGGAGAGAGAAAGAGAGAGAGAGAGAGAGAGAGAGATCGGCTTTCTCCACCGTGCACATGAGCCTCACATAAAACCCCGGTCACATCCATGCATCCATACGCCGCCACGTAGAGCTCAACTCGTTCAGTTTGCATCAATGTTTTCCCCTCTGTGGATAAACATGACACTTCTTGGTGACACGTGTGTGCATGTGTGTGCACGCGCGTGCGAAGTACACAGGCAAACTGAACTTTTTAAAAGGAATGATTTTTTTTTTTATTTAAGTGGAAGACAAAACACTGATTTTCAATTGAAACACAGCTTTTCGCATGTCAAAAATAATATAAGGTTAATAAAACCAGATAATTTCCCCCTGAGGTAAATAAAATAAGTATTCTATAAAATTGCAAAATGTGCTAAAATAATACTGATAATAATAATGATAATAATGCTTCCCTGCTCTGTAAAGTACTTTCTGTGTTTGAACCAACCATCTCTATCCTCTTTCTCTTTAATATGTAAATTTGATATTGACACAACATGCTCAGTGTTTACCAAACCCCCCCCCCCCCCCCCCCCCCCCATTAAAATCATACAATGGACAATCAACAATCAGCTCAACAATTGTGACAGTAGCAGACATTTTATAAAGACTTAGCAGATATGTTCAATTTAAAGCGTCGGACTCACAAGATAAGAGTTACAGTCTTCTGAAAGTTAAACAGGAAACACAGACAGATCGTAACAAATGCAACATTAAAACAAGGATTTCTAATTTAGGTGTGTGCTCTGTAGATGACAAGTAAATAAAAACTGATCTAAGGCAGGCCAAAGGGGGTCAGGGAGATTATTAATTTTCCAGAGGAAATAATTGTAATAAATAAATAAATAGATAAATATAAGAGAGGAGGCCTTTTCCTTTTAAAAGTATTTTCATCTTTTGGAAGATACTGATGGTTCTTATAGGTCTACTTTTAACATATATTCATGAACAAGTCCACAGGTTTATTTTACTCATATATAAAAATCTTAAATCACACAGAAGACCTACTTCAGTGTTTGAGGCTGAGTTTAATGATGAGTTCCTGAAGCTCAGAACTCATAAAGTTACCAGACAGTAAAGTCTGATTTCCTCTGTAAACAAAATGAGGGACAATGAGATCAATGTTCAATAATAATAATAAAATATCTACTGATAAATGAGAAACTATGTAATAATCACTCATTTGAGCCAACATGGATGTAATTATGCTTGGATCGTTAATTTTATCCTCATCTTTGCGCACATAGAAACAGTCTCAGTTTTGGTAGCTAGGAAACTACTAATAAGGTCTCAATGTTTTCTGAACTGTGATGAGTTTTTTTTTAATTACAAGGAAATGTTATTACTCATGTGGATTCACAGATTCTCATGAACGAACCATTAGTCTCCACTAAGTTCTACAGGTCACTGTATTTCCTTCACCACAGGAATGACCTTGCTCAAAGGCTTCACCTGCTCTGGAAATGTTTGCACCTCCATGTTCAGAACGGCCTTTCTCAGCTACGAGCACCATTTAGTCCGGTCCCACAGCAAACACATGCAGGAAAATTTGGCAATCTGACAACACGGATTTGGCAGCTGTGGGCGGCAGAGTTCACTTTCACTTTTGCACCGTCTTCCATGTTGGCTTCACCGTTTCTGAATCCATAAATAAGAGCAGAGCTGGACTGAACTGCAGACTGGCAGCCGAAATGCAGCTTTTAACAAACTGTCATTAGCTTGAGGATCCAAACAGGCATCGACATATTGGTAAATTAAACTGTGAGCACACAGTTTTAACAAACTCCATGAAATGTCATGGTTAGGCCCCTTATTTGTGTTCTGTAAATTAGTTTAGTATTAAACAAAGACAAAGACATTCACCCTTCCTAAAAGGTGCAGATTCGTCAAGCTTATTATTCCTGTTTTATAAACTCATTTTTAATCTACTCTTGAAGTTTCCCCCTTTAATACAGATGTAAACCAAACTGATGCTATTTCATTGTATTTCTTTTTTAATTGTGAAGCAGTTTGAGCAGCATTTTATGTTTAAAAGGTACTATAGTTAGATTTTCTTTTTTACAATTATGTTTATATTACAATTAAACACATTCATATACATTTTATCTTAAGTCTAATTTGTCTTTAAGAGTTTAAGACTTTTTAAGAGGCACACTGAGCGTTGGAAGGCTATTACATACCACTCTGAAGTGAGCAAGAAAGTTAGAACTGAATGATTAATATTACTATCAGCAATAGCAGGAGATCAAAATCAATTCATTAGAAGCAATTCAACACACATGTAAACTGTTTTGGTATAAAACGCCATTTATTCCTGTCAAACATGATTCATTCATTAAAATTCCCATAATAAACGCCTGATGTGTCACAAGTAAACATTTCTGACATGGTTTATTTAATCACACCTGAGTAATGACGCAGTAGACTACAGAAGTGATGCATCTCTCCAGATTTCACTGAATGGAAACCAGAAAAAAAAAAAACAAAAAAAAAAACAGAACAAATAAAAACAACTGATAGCTTATGTACACCGAAAATTGCAGTAATAAAGGCATTAATACACTCACATTACAGCTGAAAATCTAAACTGTTGTTTTAAAAAATTGCGTAAAAAAAGATGTTTATGATAAAAAATAAGTTTGAGTGACATTAAAATGTCAGGAACCTCATCACAGAAAGTGCTGCTGTACCGTCACAAGTGCTCACATGACCGCAAATCACTGACGACTATGAGTACATGTTTCTGTTTTTTTCTTTAATATATATTTTGAAGAGTGTCAGTTATTTTATCTGAAAACACAGCATCTGCACAGGAAACCAGACACAAGAAACCTGCCAATCATCATTTCTCATCACAATAAGGTCAATGCCTTCAATTAAAAAAAAAAAAAAAAGAAGAAAAAAGGGAAGCTCATTCAAATTCAGGCTTTGATGGTCCTTTTCAGCTTCTCATTCGATAACATCTGTGAGGAATATGAAATCTGGGAGGAATATTAGGTGTAAAGGCAAGTTACTCCGAGGGTGTATTCATATATATGGAAATGTTTCCCTGTCTGTCTCACACTTCTTCAGAAGGCCCGATGCGATGGCTTTCACCGCCCTCATAGTCTCCGTGCAGGTGGGGCTGATTAGCGTTTCAGGCAGCAGGAAGCCGAAGTACCCCGTATCCCTCAGCTCGAAGGCGAAGGCGTAGGGGATCCCGTTCCTGTAGGCCCAGTCGATGGAGCTGCCCGAGCTGACGTCTGCGCCAAAAAAAAAAAAAGACACGGCGAGAACACGAGAGGGTTGGAGACGAGGCGCTGAAAATGAACCGCATTTAGATGATGCTTTTCAGAGAGACTTAACGAACCTCGCCTGCACACAGAATGGAAACAAATCGGGTCTAAACTTTGGAAGAAAGCGAGGTTACTCACACAGGGTTGTGGAGGCCGGTCCGTATCGGTATCTCACTCCGTATGCAGAATACAAGGCCGTGACTGCGTTATGAGCTGCCAGCTCCTGAAGAGTGAACGACAGAGAGATCAGTGACAAGCTGCATGTTCTGGATTGAATTCAGCCTGTTTTGCTTGCTTTTCATTGTATTCCCTCACGATTTCTGGTTTCCTGCTGATTTTTGCTTCCCAGTTATGTTTTATATTGTGGCTTCGGTTTCATGATTGGTTTATTTCAGGTTCGTTGTTATGACTGTGCATTAAAGTGTGCTTATTGTGTGGTTTTGTCTGTTCAGTGACTTTACAGAGCAAATTTTTCCATAAACTATGAATTCTACAAAAAGCAACGCATAATTTTCAGTTTATCTAATTTAAAAAATGTTGACAAGACATGATCTAAAACATTTTCCACAAAAGATAGTGTTTAAAAAAAGGAAATCAAGGGTTTGAATATTATTTTACAGTACTATGTTACATGATGTAAATTCTACTTGAGAATTTAAAAAAATACATGCTTAAAATTACTCAGAAAGTAATTAAAGTTTTGCAGAATATCAAAAAGATACAATAACGTAGATATATATATAATTTGGTAATTTCATCCCATCTTCAGTTTGGAGGGAATAAAAAGTTAAAACACACATGGAAAGAACTGAATATATCTGTTACTGGTTGAGCATCAAGCAGGACGTCTTACCACACAGTCGAAGTTGGGGATCGTGGCGTACTTGTAGGAGTACGGGTAGAGCAGCATCTGAGCGTAGGCGTGGATGGAGATGTAAGCTTTGATCCGCTTCTTGTGTTTGCGCAGGAACTTCGCCACGGCCTTGACCTCAGGTTCAGATTCGGGGAAGGGGCCGCAGTACGTGTCGTCACAGGGATGAGACGAGGCGCCCTCCTCTAGGGGAAGAGAGAGAGAGAGCGAGAGAGAGAGAAAAAACATGATTTATGTGTCTTCAGTGGCGAACACAGCATGAACATGCACTACATTCCTCTCAGCTTCCACCTGTCGATGATTAGAAAAAGACGGTATCAGCACGGAAAGCCAGAAACCTTATCGAGCCACAGGCTCCAGAATTATTTGCAGTCCAGTCTTATCAGACTCACCACACCATTTCACTTTCCAGTTTCTGTTGGCGTCCACTCCCCTGCAGTGGAACTTGTGATTTTTGGACCGCGTCTTCCTCCAGAAACGATCCTGCGGCAGGAAACACAAAGACATCGCAGCTGAATATTCACGGCCCATCAAACTCAACCTAATAATTCTCCCGTCTTATTAAACCGTGATCCGTTTACTGCTGGCTGAAAAAACAAAAAAGTGAATGAGGCCGTTTTTCACAAGAATTATCTTTCTTGAAGTTCATGTGCATCAAAGAAAGAAAGGAATACAATAAAAAAAAAAGCTAGTTATGGCCATGAATTGAAAAAAAACCCCCAGAAAAACAGTTTTATTATGACATTGAATGTTAAAATGAAATAAATTAAAGTAAAATAGAACAAACCGTGGTCCAGCTGAATCGGTAACCGTCCACGTTGAAGACAGGCATGACGTAGAAGTTGAGCTGATTGAGGAGTCGCGTCATGACGGAGTCGTACTGGTAGGAGCCGATGGCCTGGAACAACAGCCCTCTGTCAATAATCTAACGCAATAGAAACAATCCTGAGGATGTGTTTATGCGCAATGATTTCAAGGAGGCTCTTTAATTCATTTCTTTGAAAGCAGATCTCCAGCAGGTTAATAGGGATTGCAGAGGAGATGTAGTCACAGGACTAATACTGTGTGAACCTGCTCTTCACCCAGACTGAGGAGGCCAAGGTTAATGTGCTTAGACCTTAAACAAATAGAGCACCCTGACCTCCAGTGGCCTTCCTCTGTTACTACATCTCTGAATATTCAAACTGCTGTGGCTGAACTTCCTGTCACACTGAAGCGTTTTTAATATCAGGCTGTTTCTGATCTCTTGCTGTTGTTTATCTTCTCACTCCACGCTTCGCTCACTTCCTGCCCGCAATTTTGTGCTTCTTTGATGAATCCTGCCAGTGTTTCCTGGGAAACACTTTCAAAATGTCAAATTTTAAAGGAACATCTGTTGCACCGCGCTTCTTAAAATCTCATAAAACAGGAACTCATTAACAATGGTTTAATGGTCTAATTTCAGATTTAAACCTTCCTTTATCATTGAAAAATCGTTGTGATTAGCCGGGTTTAAAAATCCAGCTCATCTGTGCTGTGGAAAAAACAAACAAACTATTAAATGTTTCAGCAGTTTAAGCCTGGATCTGTCATCGCCTCAGAGCTCAGAAGCCGAGACTTGAAAGGTGTGATGGAGCACGCACAAACGTCTGGGTTATTTCCAACATCTTAACCATGAAACATATTTTGGATTATTTGCATAAATGTGTGTAAAAAGTGAACAGATGTTGGTGTTTTGCTAAAAAAAAAAAAAAATACGATCACAGATTTTCCCCAACAAAAGTGAAAAGGCAAAAAAAATTAAAAAAAAAAATCTGGGCTGTTAAAACATTTAAAAGTGTTGACAGTAAAAGGGAGACAAACCTCTTTGACAAACCACTGACAAAAGGCAGGTCCGATCCACTCCCTGGCGTGAACGCCGCAGTCGATCCACACGGCTTTCTTCTGGGGACGGCTTCTCTTTCCTAGCTGACGGGACAGAAAGGCTGTCAGCCGCAGAGGAAGGCCGGATACGGCTGCGCGCGGGCGTTTATTCCACCGCACGTGTCTCGTGCGCTCCCTCCTACCTGAAGCACATAAAGCGGACGTCCTTCATAAGACTTCCCCACGGAGAACATGTCGACCAGGTCAGGCTGCGTTCTGTTCATCTCCAACATCCAGTTCTGGATCTGAGGGCAGAAGATAACGCAAGAGAAGACATGCATGCATTTCTTTCAGAAACTTTCAAAGTTACAGCAGCAGATCGTTACCAAGTACATCGATTCATACTTCTGCAAAACATTGAGATACAAGTACACTGTGTTCTGTATTCACAATTTATTGAAAATACAGGACGTTTCTGCATCACACGTCTTGTAATACGTCTGTTTTTAATTCAGCACGTCTGATCATGCACTGTATACATACAGCAAGCACAGATCATGTCCAAACATACGCCTGCACACTCGATAAGTCATTTTTAGGCTAACTTCTTATATATGATGTGAGGGAATCAGTGAGATCTAGTGAGAAGTTGGAATCATTCTAAGGATTTTTTTACTCTGCAAATTGTGATTTCAGAAATTATTCATGAAAAAAGTCACAAAAAGGTAGCTCTGAAATAGCCTTGAAGTGTGTCTTTATGGATAGTCTTCTGCTTTTCCTCTGTTATAGTTTATTATCCTGGTTCATGTTTCCAGGTTCTTAGTCAGGTTGAAGATTCATGGCCATGACAGACGGCCATTTAAGAAGTGTTACAACTGTATTAACATTAAACTGTGCGACGAGGAATTCCTAAACAAGGTAAAACGAAAAGTTTGACTGCATGATGTTGATTTAGAGATGAAGATGACTGCAACATATCTCAAAACACAAGAACAGCAATGTGAGAAAGCATGCCATTGGCGTCTTTATAGCATAAACAAAGCTAAGAGGGAATGGAGTTTGGAAGGAGAATGAATCCAGAACGGAGTCGTTCCATCAAGAATGAAGTTGGATACATCCATGAGAGGATTTTTAAAAAAAATTCTTCAGGAGATATAACAAGAATAAATACAGTTCTGATTACGAGAAGAAACCCCTGAGTCAATATGGGCGCCATGCTGGCAGTAAACACAGGTTTCTGACCAATCACACAACATTTATTTAACGCCATGAGAGGAAAAACTTTCAGGGAAGATGATGATCAAAGCCTCTGAGGTTCAGAGCGTGGAGCTCCTGATGCTTTCTGGGGCCTGACAGATTCACCAACCCGATAAACACCACGAAGCTGTGGAGTGTGTGAAGTAGAGTCCGCGTCAAAGTGTGTGAAAACACGAGGCTGTGGGAAACAGACCTGTGGAATCAGCTAATTGGGAGTTTGGGAGAACCTCAGAGAGTTGTGCTTGTTTATGTTGTGAGTGCGATCAGATCAGGAGGAGGAGGCGGAGGAGAGACAGGTGGGCAGATGTGGGGGTGGGGTGGGGGGGTGGGTGGGCTTCACATCTACCTCTTCCAGAGAGTGGTAAACCTCGTAGTCATACTGAGACTCTGACCTCCGCCTGCGAGAGGAGCGATATCCCGTCTGCTTTTCAATTTCCTTCTGTAGATTGGAGATAAACACCCTGCGTGAAGAGCGGGAGACACACACACACACACACACACACACACACGATGCACATGATAGTGTTACATCCTCTCCGGTACATTTCAACATGTCAGTGCAGCTATTGAGGAGTGACAGGAAGATTCTAATCCAAGCACAATGATCATTTTACCATACTTATGAACCATCAATAGCAAATCACTCTTTATTGAACAAATGGAACTGAAGATGTTATTCTGTGACTTAATATGTCCTTGAATGTTGAAAATGAAGTTTTAAACCTTGATTTACTATGAATAGTTTATCTGCCATTTCAATTCAACTGACAGTAAACAGTTTAGTCTGAATAATTCGATTTATCTGCAGTGTGTTTTTCTTCATGTACGTGTTTGAGTTGATGTTGAATTAATGTTGTTTTCTTCTTGGAGTGTGGAGCCAGCCTTCCCCGGGTGACGGCTCACAGCTTCAGCAGCTGGGAACATCTGGAGGTCAGGGGGAGGCCTTTTCCTGGCATGATCTGTCTCTCTTAACTTTTTGAGATGAATGAAGCTTAAAACAGCAAATTATCCGCTGAAAACGCACATTTCACAACTGAATATAAAATACATTTTAAGGAGGGGAGTTAAGATTAAAGTAATTCAGGCCCTGTCAGGGAGTTCTCATCCTCCCACACTCTGCATGTAGTAATATAGTGATATTGCTGTAATATATGATTATGTATTTCATTGTAATCAGCTATCTTTTTGCACCTTATGAATTGCATTACACACTATTATATTCAAGTGAATACATCAACTTTACATTATATAGCATCACTTTATTGAATAATATTGCATTGCACATTATTGTATAGTCACAAGACTGCACAGTGGTGTGGTCCTCAGTTCGATTCTTATCTTGGAAGGCTTTGTGGAGTTTGCAAATTCTCCCAGTTCGGTTTATTCAAGTGTGCTTGTGTCCTATACCTGTATTCTCCTGAAAAAAACTGAAAATGATAGTAGGAATGATATTGCAGAAGCATAATGCGTCACTGTGACTCCCAGTCTGTGTTCTACCAGAATCACAGGGGGGTCCAAGGCTGTGCCTGCTCTAAAGTCAGAAAGATTAAATTTGCACGTCGGAGAAAATCGCGATATATTCTAGAATCCAGAGGAAATCTGAGAAACTGCCTTTTATTTTGCAGACTCCTGAATGCACATGTCGGCGTTATACTTATATTTGACACAGTTTTGACAAAGCTACAGTTGTGACATGTTAGTAATCCTGGATATTTCCTCCTACAAGTACTACTTAGTGTAGCAACACAACATGTAATTTGTTCAATTACTGTTCACAGGATGCTACAGACTAAAGCGCAGCTGTATTATTACTGTATACACTACCGCGGGAAATCAGACACCAGCTACACCACCGTCCTTACTCCACATCTTTCCCAGTATCCGCTCCATCTTTTCCATATATCAGTTCTCCACATGTTTAACTGCACAAGCGTTAGCGTTTATGGTCCTGCTAGAATAAAACCGAGACGTAACCGTAATTACAGCCTTCATTGTGCTACGACAGGCTCCTCTCTCGTCTCATCTTCTTTACTTTCTACCGTAAAGTAAAACAGATTGAGTGATCATTGTTTGAAGCAGCTGTAACGGCAGGCAGAGTAAGACATTCATCATCACCGTGAGGCTCCTTTATGTGCCATTGTTATCCACATCCTCTTCAGTGACACTAAAAAGCTGGATTATCTCTCTGTGACTAAAATGAGATTTTTTTTTTTGACACATCTCTCTGTCAAAACCTCAACCGCTCAACCAAAGACTGTCCCCTGCAGAGTGAAACATTTTCGACAAAAAAAACAACCTCAATCAGGCAACGGAGAGTAGAAAAAAAAAAAAAAAACCTTCATCCTCAGAACTACATTTTCTCCCTGAGGACCGAGATGACAATGGAATTCTTTCTAGCCCTGGCTGTGGCTGCTCTGATAAAACGCCATCATTTCAGCGTTAATTTTGAAGAGGGATGGTGCTGGGAGATGAAAGACTTGCTGTTTGGACCAGATTGAGAGCGAGTGTATGTGTGTGTGTGTGTGTGTGTGTGTGTGTGTGTGTGTGTGTGTGTGTGTGTGAATGTATCCCAGCTTTGAGCAAGTGTGAAGGCTTTTGCATGCAAACTATGGCCGACTCCACATGTGCAAATCACATACGCTATCAGGGACAGACTGTCAGCCCACAGATGTGTCAGAGTGTAAAAACTCTGCTAACATGCATTGGAGTAAATACCAGAATGCATGTGAGCTGTGAGTGTTCATACTTACCGATAATCAATGCTCTCCTGCTTCAGGCGCACGTGTAAACCTTGAGTGTCGCTGCGTTTGACGTGAACGTCCACAGTGGCGTTTCGATGGATGAGAGAAGCACCGTTCGGCTGCCAGAAGTCGACCTGAAAAACCGAGACAATCAAAGGTGACAGTTGACACAAGGCACATCAAACGTGACTTATAAAGCCATACAGACACATTTACATTTTAAATAAAGGTGCGTCGTGCTGTTTGTCGATGGTTCTCTCACATTAGATGACTTATTGTAGTATTGCGCTGTAATGCATCACAACATATCAAATCGCATTGTCTGTAATGAACTGTACATCTTACCAGTTCTCACTCTTGCCTCACAGAGACAATATTCCTGGTTGAAGTCAAGACTTTAGCCTTTTCTATGAAGTATGAGTTTTATTGTAATACTTTCTCTCAATTTCCTAAAAAACATGCAGTGACAATTAATTGGACTGACTGATGGACTGACTACCTGTCCAGACTGTTCCCTGTATTATATCATACCACACTGTGTTGTACATTTTGTTAAGTGAATCGTTCTTTCCAGGACTTATCACTATTCCTCTAATGACAAATGGTAACTGATGTTTGTGGCCCTGCTGTAATCTGCATGGAGACGGTCTCACAGGGTGGATTTCTAGTTCCCACACTGTAGCAGAGCTCACGTTTCCTCCTCGCTGGTTCACCATGAGCAAAAAGAGGCGCCTTGAGTATTTCTGTTATGGTCAGAAACACTGACTTTCTTAACGCCTTGGGATTAATGTTGGGGAACTCTAAGAAATGCCTTATCAAGAGAAGCGTTGGTGCAACGTTTGGTGATAATGACAGAGTTGTCTTGGCGAGACCCGCAGAGTTCCACATTCCTCTGGTCTCCTACCTGAAGGATGAGGTCAGTCTGGGGAATGTTAATCACTCCGCAGCTTTAATGGAGCAAATCACACAGAGACGGATCCCATTAACCGCCTCAGATAAATGCTTCTCCCTCAGGTTTCTTTTCCGTTGTGTGACCCTCATCCCCCCCCTTTATTGATGATGACAAATATCTTATATCTCAGCGCCGGTTATCAGGCTGCGATAACCGAGGCAGCTAGTTCCAGTTTAAACAGAAAAACACGACTCCAAACCAACACAGTCTGGCAACACAGAGAAACATATCCGTGACGGGAACCGAAGACAGAAGAGCAGCAGACGGAGTATTCCTTCCTTCATCGTGGAGGACAGCAGCCAATGAATGATCCCGCGATCCAGTTTCGACGTTTGCGGACATGCACGAACGTCCGCACGTGGCTTTGATTTGTCGCAGTGGAGGAAGAGCCGGGCAGGCCTGCACACACGCTTGTTAATGTGTCAATTGGTTTAATGGGTTACAGAGTGCATACCAGATTAATTTAACTCCGCTTGGTGCTAGAAGGGGTCCAAAAACCCTCAGCTGGAATGCAAACTCCCTCTCTGCTGCTGCACTTTTTACAGCATTTCCAAATGGTTAAGCACCCCAAATGCTTCAGCGCCGCTCCCCTCCCAGACAAACACAATCCCCAACACCTCTGCCTAAAAGGCACATTTTATCTCCCGAATGTTAATACGCGTCTGCGTATGCAAGGCAGCAATAAATTTAATTTGTGTTGTCTTAGTTGATGCGGTGCTGGCGCAGGCGGAGCGAGAGAGGAGAAGTTACGGTTCAATAAAAAGCCCGGCTTCCTTGGGGCAGACGAGGTGAAGCCGTATCTCAGTATTTATGTCAAGCGAATGAAAACAAGTCGGCCACGGCAAATTAAAACAGCAGGAAAGTCAAGCTATTTCTTAAACATTGGAGCCTGAGCACAGTGACTAAGCTTATTTTGCATTTTTATTGGTTTATACCCTTTTTTTCTTTTTTGTTTTATGTTGGCCAGAAATGAATGAAGTCAAACAGATTTGTTATAACTTTCACTCAAATAATGAGGAAGGATGTGGAGGGGAAGAGGTAAAATGCTCAAACTGCTTCAATAATTTCAGCGTGAGCACATCTGTTTTCTAAAACGAACCCCTCAAATATCTTAAACATTCATGTGAGGGCAGGCTGTCGCTAATTCTTGGTGTTTCAGTTCATTCCAGTGTAAAGGACACTTCACACAGAAAATAATCCCAGCAAGAAAACTTCAAAAAACATGAAATCTAATTCAACAATGCACACAGGAAGCACATCTATTTAATGCTGCATTGTTTATTGACATTTCTGGAGATCACACAAGGATGGTTGCTCCATTTGACTGGCTGAAAAGAAGATCATGAAGAGAGAGCCACTCTGAGCCCGAATGTCCAGACCAATCATTTAGTAGCAGATAGGATATGAATTTATTAGAGCTGACACTGTTCTTCCTTGGAAGGTTGGCTGCATAACAGCCTTTCCTGAACCAGATAAGAAGCCTTGTACAAACCTTACCATTCAGGCAAGTTTTTGGACCGTGGGATTTCAGACAAATGTCACTTTATCTGTTCCAAACGGGGAAATAATTAAAGATATCTCTGATTCTTTGAGCTGTAAAGACGGCGCCATTTGACCTGAAGCCAAAGGCTTTGACTCAGATAGCGGAGGCATGGCAGTGTGACTAAACACATGAAAACACACGTCCACAGCTGTCCAAACAGCAGCACAATGTCCGCTCACCTCCCGTAACATCGAGCCCGGGCCGAGGCTCTGGGCTGGCATCGCTCATTAGAAAACATCAACATTTATCTGATCCTCTTAAGTCTCTTCTGTCCTTTTAATGCTTAGAGTTGCGCTGATTTGTTGTGCCTGGATCACTTGACCTGAAGCTGAGCCGATGAGCTTCATCCACTGAGAGAACGACCCAAAAACCACTGACCACACTGGATGCAGCTCGGAGTGGAAAGTAACCAAGTATTTCTACCTCAGGGATCTTTAAAATGTCCATCAATCTATCAAAAAATGAAATGAAAAGTGCAATATCTGACCGTTGATGCTGTATGATTGTGTTCTCTTCTCCCTCCTCCTATAAGTTTACACTGTGGCAATGCTCTGTGGAATATTACTTGAAAGTGAGAGCTGTAGGATCCATCCTAAGCACAAATGCCTTAATTTAATATTCGCCCACTGAGGGACAATAATACCTAAAAAGACATTTTTCCCAAATTAAATCAGCTGTTGATACTTTTCTCCGTGGATTTTCGCAGTATGAAATGTTTCGTTTGGGACGGTTCTTCAATTGCTTCATGTTACATATGTTTTCTGATTCAATAAATCAATTCATGCTGTCCATTAAGAAACTGCACCAACGTAAATGGAAGGCCACGGATCCTCCAGACAGTGATTGGAAATTACTTCCAAATGGGGGAAAAGAAAGCGAGGCAAAGCCTTTGTCTCCTCTGGGAGTTTCCCCTCTGATCTCAGTATGTTTAAAACAAAAGTTCGTACAGTTTGTAAATTGTAAAACATCCAAGGATTCAGCCCCATAATGAAAAAAAAAAACCAACAATCCTTTGTGTTTTCCACCATATTTCTCTGTGCGTTCCTTATTGAAACGATTAGTGAAGTGAAGCGGCGGCATCCCGGCCTCTCAGACAGGAAACTCATCCCGACTGTGACAGATGACCACACCGCGCTGCTCGCCGTCCCCGGAGCCGTGTGGCATCAGACGTCACTCTGAGTGTGACGGCGAGACGGCGAGACGGCGAGACGGCGAGCCGCTCCCCCGCTGAATCACAACACACACAGACTACACACTTTCATTACTTTTGCAGACTTTTTGCTGTTGTACGCGGAGTTCTTGCTTGTCCTCCCTGTGTGTGAGTGGCTTTCCTCGTGAAAGCGAGGTTAAATGGAGGCACTGAGTCGGGGGTGAGTCTGTTTCTGTGTTTCTGCCTGGTGACATCCTGTCCAGAGTGTATCCTGCCGTCTCCCGTAGCCAGCTGGGATCAGGTCCAGCACCTCCAATTGGATAAAGCTGGATCGAAAAGTGCAATGGATGGAGGATGAAGTGGCCAGATGGAAACCAATGACTTTCCCAAAATGCACCTAGAGGACGCTCAAAGCATGAGAACTGAGACTTTCTGCTCATAAAAAGGAGGCCGCTTAAACGTTTTTGACCTCGATACCAAACATCCTCCAATCTGAAGGAGCTCAATGAAGGAAACGGACAAAAAAAAATCATTCTCCATGACACCTTGAACGAGTTAATTTGATGTGCATTTACACTGGAACAGCAGAAACTCTTGATGAAACCACACACACATGCACGCAGAGAACCTTGATCCTCACGTTTTCTCCTCCGGCAGGTCAAAAGCATGTGCTTAGTATTACCGGTAAATTGGTGACTCTACATTTTCCGTAAATGTGAGTGTGTTTCTCAGTGTTCATCCTCTGACGGACCTGTCAGCATGACCCTGATCTAAACAAAGCTAATAGGAGATGGATGAAGGTGAAAGGCGTGTGCAGAATTTTTAGCTGGACTGTATTTTTATTTATTATGAAAGACAAAATAATCCATTTGGAAAGCGTTTAATACCTACAATACACCAAATGAGGAAATAAATGAAAAAAATAAAAAATGGAGCCAACCTTGATACGTCCCAGAATGCTCCTGAGGGCTTGGACCTCGTTCTCATTACCCGGTGTTATCCTGAAGACTTGATCTCTGCAGAAACAACACAGAGCTTCAGTGAGAGTCGGGTTACAGCCGGAGCTGAGGTGTGCCAAAGGGGCTTTTTAACCACACCAGAGTTCACTGCGACATGGCTTTCATCCATTTCTTTTTTTTTTTTTTCTCGCTGAGCGCACATCTGGGGTCACGTCACGAAACTGTCTATTGTGTCGACTGGAGGCGACGCTTCTGATCGCTGGCGAAACGGGGTGGTTCCTCTTTCTCAGGCTTTTACGTGTCAGGGTCAAACAATCAGCGCGAGACGTCATTAAAGGATTAGATTTCATCGTTTCCAGCTCTGCAGGTAGCACCTGGAGCGCCGAGCAGACGCGGGAGCAGCAGCTGGTTGACATCTTCCTGCTGCAGATCAGCGCCGGGCGTGGATGTGATGTGTTTACACAGAACTTGTATCAATTAGCGAGAGCGAATAATTACGATTGACAAATTACACATGTGACTCACTGGTGTTTCATTTTCATTCAGCGACTGCAGAGAGTGAAAAATAAGGTGTGTTTGGGCAGATCGAGGCAATGACAGATGGTTTGTTGCAGGCTTTATCTTGCCAGAAGATAGGGAATTGATGAGATCTAGAATTACTCTTTAGAGACTCATATTAAACATCTGCGATAATACTGAAAAAAAACATTACTGGCACTTTTAGAATAATATAATTAAAGCTATCTGCAGGGGGAAAAGGAGCTAATCTCTTCACATGTGCATCGATTTAATGACAGCATTATTCTTTATGTGTTTGTCTTATGGGAAATAAATCTTTAATACAGATCCTTTATAACAAAGATGATCTTTATCCTCATCATGAACTTACATCAAATTGTTTTTAAATACATCCTCCTGAACGGCTCCTTTTCTCTGCTACATTTCGCTTCTTCCAAAAGGCTTTTTTTTTTTTTTTTTTTTTTTTAACAGCCTGTCACACAGGAAGTTGGGCCCCCCTAGACAAAGGTGGCAGAAGGCCGCACTGAGGTCTGAGGAACAAAAGAGGGTTCGGGTATCCCATACGAGTGAACACTTCATTTCAGTCACCCAGTGAAAAAAATAAACATAAAAAAGCCAGCCTATTTTCACGGAGACAGATGGACTTCAAAGGAAGGGAAAGTAAGTAGTTTTAAGAGGTAGAAACATAAGTAGGACAATAAAGGAGATGAGAGAAAGTAATTACATTTAAGAGTGATTGAATAAAACAACAGAACATGTGTGCATTTTTATTTTCAACTTTAAAATCTACTCAAAATAAGTTGAAAACACTTAGAAAAGTAGCTTAAATCAATGAAAAGCAAGAAAAATATGACAAAAACTGCTTCAAAGCAAGAGTGAAACGACACAAAAGAAAAGTGCAAAGTCGTTCAAACGTGTCCAAAACTAGGAAATAGCAACCTGCTACTTTAAAACCACAGAAACCTCAGTTTAAAATTAAAACCACCTGAAAAAGGGGTCAAAATTACGAAACATGAAGGAAGCTATTTCAAAACCACCTCAACACTGGTTAGAGACTATTTAAAACTAGCATGACACAAGAGGTAATAACTGTTAAAATATGACCAAAACTGAAATAAAGTATGTCTTTAAGTACTTTAACACTAATGCAGGAAGATCCTCTCCCAATCACAAACATCTGAGGCCAGTTTGAATCACTTTAAACCAAGTTTAATCCATTAAAACCTGTCAAAACAGTTCCAGGATTTGGTTTGGAACTAATCTGAAACCGCTTTCGAACCTGCCTGGAATTAGACCCCGTTTACACGACAACGTATCCCAATGAAAACAGAAGAGTTTTCTCGTATTTTAGGGCTACGGGTTACATGAAAAGTCACTGAAAAGGCAACTTTTTGAAAACATGACCTCAAAAGAAACGACACAACTCTTCTTCTAAAATCAACCCTGTAAATAGTTTTCACCACTCCTGAACTAGTTCAAAACCAGCCAGAAACCTAATTTCAAAGCAGTCTGATAACATACGTCTGCAGGCTAATTCAGACAGAAGTTAAAGATTGCTTCTGTCCAGACATGTGGAAGCTTAAAGTAGCGGGAGCAGTTTCTAAACAAAGACCACAACAACACGGATAAATCATTTCTTCATCCATAACTGATTCTTGACGGTTGCTTTGTTTCAGTGTCGCTCTCCATCCAGATTCGACTCACTGTCTCATGTCAGGCTGACCTTTAGTTGTCTGGAGATTCTCACAGCAGCATCTCTCTCTGGGATGCAAACCATTTGTTTAAAAGTAAAAGGTGAGTACAGTGCAATCATCTTTTATTTATATCCACTGCTTGAATCTGTAAGTTTGATAAGTGAAGGCTCTGGTAATTATTTATATGCGTGTGTCTCAGAGATTTTCAGGGGGAAGACTTGTCCTATTAAAAATGTTCCTTTTAATTTCTTATTCAAAGAAAATAAACCGGGATATAAGTGCAACAGCTGTGACAGCTGCAGACTTTTTCCAAAAAAGTACAAGCAAGCAAGAGAGTTGTGAGGAACACGCAGCTCTGTGAGGTTTTATTCATCCTTCTGCACTTAGAAAAATTCTGATTTTAATAAATAATGTATAACATAAAGACTTTCTGTGGAAAACAAAAAGCACACACTGAACACAGCACTTCACTTTTTGTTTTGGAATAAACCCAAAATATATGTCATTTGAGACAGAAGAGGAGGGGATTTCCAGCAGGCATGGTCTTTCTCTACCCCATCAAAAGCTCTTTTGAAAGAAGCTATAAATATCTTTGCATGGCCCTGTCATGCCTTCTACATATTTGCCCAAATTACTACTGCATACAGTTTGCGTCCGGCATCAGACAGCCGCCGTGGAAATGTCTGTTTGCTCAATTGCTCTCAAAATTTCACAGGCAGGGTGAAATTCTGAGTGGAATTACTTTGCCTCGCATTCATTTTGAATATAAAAGCAGGACTTCGAGGAAAAGTCACTTTCTAGAGAGGCAGAGGAGGCTGAGAGTTACTGTCATCCAGCGACAGTTGGTGAAATATTGATACTGCGAAGCATCCCCCGTGTCGTCTGTGCCTGCCATGAGTAATCTGCACGCTTCTCTGCAGCAAAGCACAACAGATACAGCCTTATCCAAATGTGATCTGAAAACAAACGGGAGTCTGGCAGGACTACAGAGTAAACTGCGCGCGCTATTATGTCTCCAAGAGGAACTCTTTTCCCCCCCCAAAAAAATCAGCGAGGACTGTCAGAACAAGGAGTTTCTTGTTCATCATGAGAAAAATAAACAACACTGCAGACAATGAGTGATCTTTTCATACATCTCTCGTCTGTTCCTGTCTGCATGGGAGCCTGTATGGATAAGCGGGGGGGTCTTTACTCACCCTGCGTAGCGGTTGTTGTAGAGATACGCACTGACGGGACGCAGCGCGTTACAGCAGATTATCACACAGGTCAGCAAGACGGAGGCGTGAAGTGTCCCCTTAATGTCCATCGCAGATCAAAGAAACACAGATGCTAAAATAAAAAAAAAAAAAAAGAAAAGGAAAGTTTGCCGGTCCGGGACACCATCAGCGGATGAACAGAGTCATTCTGTCGGCGCTGCGCTTTAGGGAATGTTGCGCGTATTCTGACGAGAAAACGTGCCAAAGTTGGTCAGCTGGCACAGAAGAGATATTTACCACCACTTGAAAGCTGAGGGGGGAAATTGCAGGGTAGCAGCAGCTCTTTCTCTCTTTTTTTCCTTTAAATAAGGAGGACCTGAGTCACGTGGCCCGGTGTGGGCGAAGTTGGTAACTGGATCCTCCCCGGTGCGTAAAGCGCGCACCGCGCCGCAATCGAGTTACAAATAAAACTTTATCTCATCGACAGCGACTAGAAACATGCATTTCCTGACATTTTTAAAGTAGGCAGCAGGTTATATTTGGTATTTGAGTGAAACCGATTCAGTTATATTGATGTTCGTGAAGGGAGGGCATTTTTTAATAAACTGCATAATCATGGCACAGCTTTCACAGAATGATAGCTATCCATTAGCATTCACCACAAAGCACTCCATTTCAGAGTGTTTTTGCCTGAAGAGCTTATCCTGTTGCATCTCACGTGGCAAAAAGCACACATTTCAAAAATTAAAGTTGCATTTAAACGAGTATAAGTAACTGTCTGGAAAGACATTAGTTATTCAATATGTGTTCCTATGAAAGATACTCTAACTTATGTGAGCATATATATTGTTTTTAAAAAAAAAAGCAACAAATGGTGAGTAGATGGCATTTGTTGGTACTACACAGAGCTTCTAAGGCAGGCATCTCAACCTGCACCCAAGAGACTCCAATCCAGCCAAATCACCAAGGCTGTAAAAAATTCAGAGAAAACTGATTTTTTTTTTTTTGTTAGTAAACTTCTTTAGAGTATAAGGCACAACTCTGAGACCCCAGCTGAGATATCAGAGATGCTGCCATGAAAGATCAAGCAGCCCTGAAGTCATGCTGTCAGGTTGAGTTTGGACAAACATGCAGCAACATCGAGCTTTTGGGACATTACACTGTATTTTACTGCAAATGGTGCCAATAAAATGGACTTTATATCGAGAATGCTGTTATCATTGCAGTGTTTGTTTGGTTTTTGTGAAAATACAGATGTTTTCAATACATTTACTCTGTGCCACAGCAAAGAAAAACTTTTAAGTTCAAATTTAAAGGTTATTATGGAACTATTTTACGGGTCTGGTCAAAGATGAAATTGATCTGCATGTGGCCCCAGGAAACTTAAAGACTCACCAAATCTATTGTTCCTAACATATAGTACAGTCACATTTAAAAGATTATGATCTGGAAAGTTGCTATTTTCAACATGAGAGGTTTTTTTCACTGATTCAAATTTGTTTTAAAAAACTGATATATAAAATAACATGAATGAAATGCATTGTTGTGTTGTGCAATCATTCAGAACAGCTCCTGGTGAAGTTTGATCAGTGAGTGTAAAATGCATGTTTCGACAGCAGAAGAGGGAAGTGATAAATCCTGAAAACAATAAAGGCGCTTTGTTCATTGACAAATTAAGATCCCGCTGAGCCTTTGAACCCTGTGCTTCCAGTTTGCGTATCTCTTTCTATCCCCGCCGCACGCTGCCATAACCTCATAACCTCATAACCCTCCACCAGATCTGTCAGCGTCTTGATTCCATCAGACCTGCTCTCTGGATGGATCTCTCTCCCTCTCTCTCTCTCTCTCTCTCCCTCTGTTATTCTAGGCTTTCCGTGCCTCCGTTTGATCCTCTGCTGATCACCCAACACAGTGATTAAACGTCTAAGTCAACCGCCGGCCCTTTTCCCTTTGTGATTGCATGGCAGCAGCACATTTTTCACATACTTGTCTTCAGTGTCAAACGCCGCGCCACCTGTTTTACACAAATTACTGTACAACCGACCCCGAACACACCCTGCTGCCCTTCAGAACCCGCTCCCTCCAAACAGCACAGTACTGTTCAATCACTTCAGTAGACGAGAGATGGAAAGAAATAGAAATAAAAGGTGAAATCAAGTGACACTTCCAGCATTCAGATAGGTGCTCTATCAGAGCCATAAATGTTTCACACTAGAGATAAATCACCAGGTGGAAGATAAAGACCTCTTTGTGTATTTCGGTTGAAGTCATGGGTAGAGAGACTCATACTTAACTGCTTTCACACAGCAGAGCCATAAACATGAAGGATCTGCTCGGCTTGTCTTGTGCTACAATTGCTCATGATCGGTTACGTAAAGTCAGTACAAAGACCTGGTTTTAAGGTTAATAACAGTGTTAGGAGGGCCTGTGGGGTTCAGGGGGAGGCCTTTTCCCAGCATAGGAAAAAAATCATGATGAAAAAGAAAATAGTGAAAATAAAAGTGTTACTTTTTTAAGGTTGTCAGCTTTATTTGTTACATGAGTGCAAAAGTTGCAGAAAGCTATGACAAATGCTCAAACAACCCGGAAATCAACAAGATAATTTGATTAATTTTTCATAATTTGATAAAACAAAAAGAGGCAAACTGGGCATCATGGGAGTGTTTGGTCAGTTCAGGCTTGGTGGAGATACTACAGGTCAAAGAGATCAGATTATGGCACTGAGCAAAATGAAGATCAGACTCAAACATTTATACAGGAATATTTTGTTGTGTTATACACCATATGTATGAGTTTTAATTATACTGTACACACTTTAACACAAGACTTGGATTTTTGTATGAAAAGGACTCTTAATGGAATTGTAGATTTCATTGCATTGTCTGTATTGAAAGTATGTAATTGCATTTATTAAATGATTTTGCACAATAGTGACCAGAGCATGCTTATTAAAGCTTCAGGCGAATCACTCAAGACTTACGAGAATACAGTTATTACCATAACCAAATTCCCGTTCTGATTTCCTATGGACGCCAGCCGTCAGCTTGCTGTGAAACAAATTAATCACCTCTTGGCGTGAGACTCAGTATTTACAGTGTGGGAGTTGGGGCGGAGGGAAGAGGGCTGTAATGCGGCTCAAAGACTCGTCCTCCCACACTCTGAAACTCCTGCTTTCTTGCATTGTTGATATTGTTTGTTTCTCAGCGACCAGTTGTCCACATACTGCCAACATCTGGACGTTCTATGTCACTTCCTGCTCAACCAACCTCACGCTTTGTTTGGCGTCCAGACACTCATCCTTCAAAGCACGATTGCTTTTTTCTTTTCTTTTTTCTCATTTTGGAGCCATGGCCATGAGTTTGTAGTCATGAGATGCTTCCATTTCAGCCTCACACCAAAGAACCAACCGAGTTTGATGTTTGACTCTTTTACCGTGTTGTCAGAAAGTCAAAATTAATGCAGAGAATGAATAGCTCTTTGAAGTAAATGTTGTATAAATAAAATCTTCTTCCTCGCTGGAAAATTTCATCAAGTCTTGCAGTGAGTGTGCCAAGGTTAAAATGGGAAGGCTTCTCTGACAGAGCGTTTTTTTTTTCAGAAATAACATAGAACCATGAAGCCGGAGTGTGTCTGAGCACCTCGACGGCTGCACACAGACACATAATTCATAAAGGCCGAGCTTCGTTTCCGAGTAGATCATGTTCAGGGAAAGTAAAAACACCGCCGAGCAGAGGTAGGCGCACCGGCTGGCGGCTCGGGCGTGGTAAGGTATAAGTTAAAGGTTTTAAGGTTTGTGTGTGTGTGTGTGTGTGTGTGTGTGTGTGTGCGGTGCCGCTCTGGGCTGCGGTCTGCGGGGAGGTGAAGGGCCCAGCATCTCTTTTAGAGCCAAGGTCTGAAGCTGGTGCCGTGTCAGTAAATCACCGCTTTCCTCCCCGAGTCTCAAAATACGGCGAGCCGCGTGAAAGGGCTCTTTGATGAGCGGGCGGCCTGGGGGTCTGGACGGAGCGTGGGGCCTCTCCGGGATCAGAAAGATCGCCGCGGAGCTGTGAGTGCACATCCATGACCATCTGACCCCGAGGGGAGAAGCGAAAGGGGGAGGTCGGCAGAGGTTAAAGCCGGAGTGGGCCGTTGGGCATCCGGGGAAATACGTCACTCACATAACGAGCAAGGAATTTAGAAGAAGATCATCTCAATGACAAGAGCGCGGGTTTAATTAATGATCCCGGCCTGCCGATGCTGCTCCGCTAACCGGAACGCGAGTTACAAGCGGCTTCGCTCGCATCCATCTGCGGCGCACAGACGCCCATCTGTTTGATTACAAAGCACAAAGACTTGCTTACAGTCCTAGAAATGAGTTCAAGAACAGGGGAGGTGTCTCCTAAGCGCGAGAGGATTTCTGGAGAGCGCTGCTTGTCGGGAGAGTCATTAAGGCTGCTTACATTACAGAGCGGGGAAATGGAAACGCCGTCAGGAGCGCGCCGGACGACCAGGTTACGCCAGCGGTTTGTAACCTTGGAAAGAGCGCTCAGTGAAGCGCGGTCATTCAAGAACATGCAGATGACTGAGAGTGTTCAGAAGAAAAAAAAAGAGTTTAGTGGAAAAGGTTGAACGGGGTTCAGAAAGTAAACTAATTTTTTATCTGAAAAACTGATAATAATCTGACTGGACTTTATATAAATATGCAACACAGTGAAATACACTTAAACTATAGATTTTAGTCAGATCATTAAGGTGTGTGTGGGGGCGTGCTGGTTGCCATGTATTATTGATTTAACTTGATCTCATATTCAGCTTCTGCTGGTTCAATGTGGAAAACTCACTGAGTCAAGAAATAAATATTTTCAGTTTATATGTACAAGTACAGAAACTGTAAAAAAAATCAACTTAATGCAGCAAAAACATTTGGTGATTCTCTTGTTGATTTGAATAATGACAATAATGTGTACAAGATCTACATTTATACCTGGACATTCACATGTTGTTGGTGGAGACATTTAATTAAAAAAATGCTCTGTTTGCTTCACTGACAGAGCAAAATGTAGCCCCAGCTGTCTCAGTGTGATTTACAAGATTACATTCACCCATTTGTGCACACACAATTGCCATAAAAAGCTGTTCACACACACCATTTGGCTGGGTGTGTTGAACACGGACCCTTCAGGACATTTGGGGGTGAGCTCCAGAATTGAGTTGAACAACAAGTTAAGTTTGAACTGGAGAGATTTGGAAATTTGATTGTTTTATATAATGTGTTGTAAGGAATCAGCCAGAGATTTTTTTAATGTATTAATGCTGGAAATTTAATTCAAGGTTTATACAGAAACATTTACATTTATGGACTAACTCTATCATGGATCAAATCACTGCAGTTTGTATTATTCATGATTTGACAAGACGATCTTTTCATGTATATTTTTTGAAGCAAATTAAAACTAAAGTTGGAATTTTCCTTTTATAGCAATTAGGAAATACTCTGTTGTTTTCTTTCCTTCATATTTTGCCACTTCATTTGCTCATGCTGGGATCACCACTTATTCCTGGATTTTGTTTAATAGCTGAAGGAATTTAAGGGATATCGGTGATTAAAGAGGCTTGTGTCTGCTGTTTTTCATTCACACTGATCACCGGGGAAACACAGGCGTTTTCAAAGAGGGGCGGAAACGGCTGAGGCTCAAAAACCTGAAGGATAACATTTTATTCGACCACTTATCGTGAGGACCTGTTGCGCACCGTTGCAATATGAATGAGCGTAAATAAACCACAATGTAATGATTGCTGCTGCTTAAGCCTCTTCATGAATGAGTGTTTTGTAACCGGTTCTGACTCACTGGGGGCTTCAGCAGTGCCGTTAAATTACACTGAATGACTTTCTGTGAGTAATAGTTCCTTTTCTCTATGGTTTATTTATATGTAAAGCCAGAAAATAATATTCACTACAAAGTGTGATAGTATTCTGTGAAACGTATTACTAAATTTAAATACTTTAAAACAATGACAAACATTTTTATGAATCAACCTTTTCAAATACAAAAAGTAATGTTAAAATTGAATATATTAAAACAATCAAAGCAAAGTAAAACTGGGCTACAGAAGAATATAGAACCTTTAAATGTAAAGTATGCAAAGTGCTTTGTCAAAAAATGTGGATTATCTTCACAGATATATATTTTTTACAGCAACGGGGAAAGTTGCAGTGTTTATTTTTGTTTGTTTTTTTACATGGCTTCATCTTGGACTGAAAAAGACGTGATCTGATTCAGTTTGTACTGAAATGACTCCTATCTGGACATTTAACAATGTGCATAGACCACAGCAGTGAAGCATCCCATCAACAGGAAAAACAACAAACTGAAAACTTCGAGACACTTGGCAAAAAGGAACAGAACCTATAATTAAAATGTGGCAAAAACGACACAGAATCAAATTAGATGAACTGAAATAAGATACAACAAACTGGATGTTTTATTGATACATCTTTATCCCAGTAATTACATCCCCACTTTGAGTCTGGATGTCTGGGGTCTTTCTATGTGCATGATTTCCTCAGTGTACTCTGGTTTCCTTCAGCAGTTCAAAAATACGCATTTTAAGGTCATTTGTGACTTTTAGTTGCCTGTATGTGTGACTGTGAGCATTCGTCCTGCCTTCACCTCCGAGCTGGAATCAGCTGCAGCGCCCTAAAGACGCCGCAAAGGTGAATCTATAAGTGCATCTCCAGGATCGTTTAAAGGGAGATGGTGTGATTTTCAGGTTGTTTTGCCCTGATATAAAAACTCTGCCCTCCGTTAGTCTTCAGTATCAACTATGGAAGAAGCTGAATGCCTCCACCTGAGGATCTAACGGGTTCTGTTTCATCCCCTTCCTTGTTTCCACTGGTGGTTTTCAGCCTTCTGCTCCCCTGATTGTTCTCACCTGTGTCTCGTTTCCCATTGATTCCCTCCATGTGTCTTCAGCGGGATCCCTCAGGACTGCTGCTGCCACTTCTCGTCTTTGAGGTTTGGATCCCATTCATCTGAATGTGCTGAACTCTCTCTTTCTTTTGACCAATAAACTGTCTACACATCTGTCTCCTGTATTCTTGTCCTACATTTCAGTTTTCATCTTCACGTTGTATCTTCTCTATGATTTCCACTTGACTGCCGGCCTGCTGAAATCGATGAGGGCCAACGCCTTTGCACCCGAGTAGATTCACTTTGCTTTCGCCACTTATCTTTGATGTCAAGTGCAAATAATCAGCGAAAGCTGCTCATATAATTCAGACACTGGGTTTCCACGGAGCAGTTCCTGGCAGCGCTCAGCAAGGCACCGGCAGCTCCAAACCACAAATAATACAAGTTAATTCCACAGACCAAAGTCATGGCTAATAAAATCCCAGGGCCTGGAAACTTACCTGAACCGGAGAGTCTAATAGAAAATCATAATTAAGTCGGTTTACCGCAAATGTCATCAAGGGTTCTCAGCTCTATTCAGTCTAAGACCCAAATTTAGTGTGTTCAGTGTCTGTCTGGGAGCAAAGCCACTTGGGATTATAAGAAGTTAGTTAATAATGAAGCCCTCCAGGAAGCGTCTGTGATGAAAAGACACATATAGCAAATAAAAAAGCAACACTTCCCTCTTGTGGCCGCTGTGGGACATTACAGCACAGCCGTTCATCAGCTGCAAATTGACCAAACGCTTGCAGTACCTGGTTTGAGCAGCAGAGTATAGCACACATCCACATTTAGTCCAGTTTGAGAGCCTTGTCCTCGGATCACCCCGAAAAACTGACACTTACTTGTAATTGAGACATAAAAGAGTCCATAAAACGAAGACTTCCTTTGGCGGTGATGAATCACTGCAGAAAGCATCAGTTGGAATTATTTCACCTTGCAGAGAATAAGTTCAAACACCTGAAAATGTGAAGATAATATAAAAGAAAATAAAACTGGGTCCTCTCTTGTTTTAGATTTTAATTCCTCATCATCCTTCTGGGCTGAAAATGGCTTCATATGACTTTCAAATCAGAGAAATAAAGGTGGTCTGAGCATGAACTGTGTTCATATTTAACTAGGCACATAATGGCTCTAATTCGATATATAAACCCCTAACAGGCCTCTCCAGAGACCAGGCAGGAAGCGAGCAGGGGGGGGGTTCACACACACACACACACACACACCGTGCACCTCTCAATAAGTGGCAGTTCTGCCCTAATTAAACACACAATCTGATAAATTAATTAATTACAACGGTTTGGATCATTGTTGCAAATGCCTCAATGGTTTTTCTAAATGAAATATCAGTGCAAGATAACACAGCGGCGCCGCTTGTAAACATGAGCTGTGGTGCAAGAGCAACCCCTCATTCAATTAAGAGATGACTGAAATGAAATATTAAGAAACAGCAGAGCAGAGCACTGCAATGCAGACAGGAAAATGTGATTACATGAACAGTGCTGTAAGAACGTTTCACATTTTGCACCTTTTGCTGTTGCAAGCCGGTAGTTAGTTTAATATTGCATGCGCATGTTTTATTAGAACCACACATTTCCAGAAGCAACATATTTCTAAGTTGTTGTTTTTATGTTTACGGGGCCTTTTTTTGCGCAGAGTTTGCATGTGTTCCCTATATCTGCATGCGTTTTCAAAGTCACACAGAAAAACACATCTTTTTCCTCGATGGCTGCGTCGAATGCTGCAGTGGAAAGATAAGATAGTGTCACAGCAGAAACAGTGATGACCTCTGGAGGAAACAAGCAAAAAACAAATAAAAAGAGCAAATGCTGATTTAAAGTGGAGCATAGGTGTGTGTGTGGCTGTAGGGTGACTGATTATCTCTCTATTGGCCATCTCTCTTTTGTCCTTCAGACACTCATGATGTAACTGTTTGCACCCCTCACAATCATTTTTCCCAATCAATTCAAATAATTTAATTTTCTTTTGACACCTGTGATTTATTTTCTCAAAAAAAAAAAATCATTATTCTTGACCTCAAACTTCACAAGCAAAAAGTGGATGCCTGTACAAGCAGAAGTCATCCTCAGTATTACACACTTAACATCTTCCACAGGCACTTATAGGCTCCTCATATTTTGTGGATTTTCAATCTCTGTGCGGACAGCGCCTCAATCTGCACCTCATCCTGGCATCAGCTGGGGGATATTTGAACCTCTTCACCCTGAAAAGCTCTCTGGTTTGAGGTCGGCTGCTTACTGGCTGGTTGTTTTCTGCAGAAAGATGAAATGTCGCTCGATGGGTTTTGACGTATATTTGGCAGAGTTTGGCTCGATACTCCTGCATCCCTACACATCCATCCTCCCGCTTTCTGTCAGCAGTCAAATCATCAATAATTGACTCTGTGCCAGTCAGAGTACCAGGTGCACCAAAGCACAAACACAAGTATTACTGTTTGACTGATGAGCTTGCATGCTCGAGGTTTTTGTGACTGAGCGAAATGCTTAATCGGTCCATCGAAACTTGCAGCACAACTTTGTTTTCTGATTGATAGACTCTGAATATCCTCTTGGCTTCAGCGAGACATCTTAATTTGTCATTCTGACAGGTGTTTCTACCTCAGTGTGATCTATGATTCCCGGTTATCGCTCAGCTTAAACCCATCTGTGACCTCTCTTCAACACGATGTCGTGTTAAAAAGACACTTTTAAACAACTTTTTTTCAGGATCTTCAGCAGTGTGTGTGGCAGTTTGCCTGGCTTTTTAACTTTTGATTGAGCTCTTTGCAACTTTATTAACTAAATACATTATAGGGAGCACCTTTAAATGGCACTCAGTTTCCCAGAACTGATTCCTATGTTAATAAAATCTCAGGATTTCACTTGTAATTCTTTTGCGTTTTGAATTATTGATGGAAATGAATGCAAACTAAGCTGGATGTAATGGTTATTATCAGTCACAGCAGGCATCCAGTTTGACAGTGGAGCCTTTAATGCGCAGCTTGTAAATTCTCCCTGTGTCTGCTTTAGTTTCCTTCAGGTTCTTCTGCTTCTCTGCACAATCCCAAGACAAGCTCTTTGACGTCTTCGTTTTCCACGATGACAGGTGAGCCTGCCTCGAATCAGAGCAGGAATTTTAACTCTAAATCGCTTCCGTGCACCATCTATTGTTATGAACTCACACAGAATGTGGAAATCTGTCCAAAACACGCTATTTCACAGATATCTTTGACACCTGATGTAAGATATTGCACGTTTGTACATTTTACCATGAAGCACAATTGCCTGGCTTTTTTCTGATTGTGGGATTTTCCTTGTGAAGTTTACAAGTTCTCTTTGTGCCTGCAAATTATTTTTTTTTCCGCTAAATTCTCCAGGACGCCTTTCAAAAGCACAAGACAAGCTTGTTTGGATAATTTGTGACTTTTAGGACGAATCCATCCTGGTCGAATCCATCTGGCCTCCGTCACACAGTGGAAAGACGTGAATGTCCTAAATATCCTCTTCATTTTCAACATAACGACTTTATTTCCTATAAATGCAAACTGAAGGATAAGGGATCAAATTGGGAGCTAATGTAAAGATGGCACAGAGCTACAGAAATTGCCAACTGCTTACACGTGATTTCCTGTTTCTTGATATTTATGTAAATCAATGCAAATTAAAGCTGTGACTGAACACTGTGAATGAAGTGTGTCATGCCAAAACACTTGACTTTGATTTTTCTTTTGGCAACACGGCAGATGAAGATGTGACCTGCAGAATTTTGCACTGTTATTAAAACGTTCATTGTGTAATCGGCCGTGCTGTGCGTCTCCTTTTATCTAACAGAGGATCATTTGCAACTTAATGACATAATTTAATATTTTATGCTTGAAATTTAATGCACCATTAAGCAAGGGACCACGCGCTTTACAACAAGGATAAAGTCGCTGAAATAAAACAACATAATTATCTAGCATGGTAAACTTCAACAGAGGCTCTTATGAGCTCCGTCCCGGCGGGATCACGTTCACTTCATAAGGTTTCAGGGAATTTTTCTTTTGTTTTCAGCATTATCTTTTATTGAAACAATCTTTCATTTAGCTTTTCATCACAAATCAGGCTGGGATAGAAGCAATGAATTACAAAGACTAGGATTACTGTAATTAGGTGGTATTTTGGGGTTTTTATTTTCCCAAGTGTGTAATTTCAGTCATAACTTGCACCATATAATCTACTTTATCATAAAATTAGAAGTCTCTCCTGAGTTCATCTACAATTAGGTTGGAGCTAAATTTGTTTATAGCATATTCAAAGAGAAACATAGATATCCAGTACAGTGGATTAGTCTTTCACTGGGCCATTAACCACGTTTGGCATTTTATAACTTTCTTTGTTTCTCCCATTCTTCCCATGATAAATTATTAACAGTCACAGAGCAAGTCATTACAGCATGTCATTGGAATAGGAACGAAAAAAAGTGTTGCTTTTGTAGTAATTCACTAGTTATGTGCTCATAAAACAAATCCAACAGACAGGATGTTTATTATGAAACACACCCATAAGTAGAATATAATAGTATTATATTGTGGGGCAATAATGTTGTTAATGTAAGTCTTTCACGACCTTCAGTGAGATATTACCCCAGATATCAGTAACCCCAGTACAGGTTTTCTTTTTAAATGATTTTTTTATTGATTATTGTTAGTGTTAAACTTTGCACAGCTTTTATTGAATAAGTTCACTGTCTTCTTAATAGCCCAAACCACTGTCATCAGACACATTTTAGTTCAGGGGCCTCATACAGCCCAATTCATCTTCAGTGGATTGAAAAAAAAAAAATAGTGCTGTCATGACCTTTAATTTGAAACTTTAAAGATTTGCTTTGTTGTGGTGGAGAGTTTATGTGCTGAATACGTCTACAGTTTCACAAAACTAAAAAAGAAATTATTAATGTTTGCAAACTCACCATGAAACCAATGTAAATGACAATTTATGGTGCAAAAATCTGTGAAATGTACCAAAAGGTTCTTCTATTACTTCTGTGTAATGTGTATTTTTACAAACTCACCCTGACACCTTGGCTTTGAGCAGTGAGGCAGCTGGTCTATGATTTATCTTCCATACAGCATTGTGATATATTCTTTTGTGAAATATTCTTTTGCATTGATCAGACTGAGATGCTCTCATTATCCAGCAAGAGAAGTTTTAGATCCAACACAGTGTTTGGAGGAATGCTTTAAACTATAATTTCTACCTCTGATCAGAATGTTCTGATTATCCTGCATGTAGTGAAACAATGTTCCTTTGATTTCTGAACTTTTGCTTGTTATTGATTAGAATTTCAGCATTACAGTAGTAAACTTCCAAACTGGGGTGTTGAGAATGAATTCCTTTCAGGAAAATCAAGTCACTTGGAGGCAGGAAGCTCCAAGATAAAATATTTCAAAATAAAACCAATTAACGGACCCAAAGACGCATCTCCGTGCGCAATAGTCTGTTCTGCGTAAAAACCCATCTCAGTTTGAAGACCGCGTGGCTGATTGTGACACAGATGTGTTTGTTTCTGTGAAGCATGCTGTTTGGTTGCGTGGTTGTTGCAGTTTTATGTTGAAGCCCAGCCGGGCTGTGCGGCTGTGCGGGGGGGGAGAGTCTGCAGCTTGGCGCTGGTCCTCTGCTGCGTCTGGGAGGGAGGCTGGACCAGGACGAAGATTTAAGCAGTCACATGGACTCAACTTTCTAAACTGCTGTCCAGTTGTTACACTTCGCTCAGTCACACACATATACACACACACACACCCTGTGGGCAGCAGCCTCACACAGTTGTTTAACTTTGTTTTTGCCTCATTTTTAAAACACATTTTGTTTTTGTTTTGGATTTTTTTTTTTTTTTTTTGGTGCGTTTTTTGCGCAGACCCATGACTTTTGACCATGCTGCAAAACTTCACACATCTGATGAGTCTGGCTTTGTGATGAGTGAGACTTTGCGCCGCTGAAGGAAATAAGTTTTTTTTTGCATTTACTTTTATCACAATGACTGAGGAGAGCAGAGGTGAGCACAAAGCTGAAAGCGGGAAGGACTTGGAGAAGCAGCTCCGGCTGCGCGTCTGCGTCCTGAATGAACTCTTAAAGACGGAACGGGATTATGTCGGGACGCTAGAGTTCCTCTCGGTGAGTGTTGAGTAAAGTTTTCAACAAGTCAGTCTGAAAGTGCCTATTTATTAACTTGAGGAATTCCTGCCTCGAAGTGAAACAACAGCCTGCTTAGTATGCAGGGCGCATCAGCCTGCAGAGGAGGACTGGTCCTCCCAGTGCAACAAGTTATCCTGGACAGAAAACCTGCAAACCTGCAAACCTGCAGTCTCAAACCCTCCAGGATGGAAGCATCCGAGCCCACTCTACTGATAGAGATGTTAACCTTTCAGATTGCAAGTGTGAAATTGGGAGAGCCGTCTCAAAAGAGGCAGTGCACAACTTTAGTCAGCGTGATGTTTAATCCTCTTTGGGTCTTTAGTGGCTTGTCTGGCTGAAGTTTTTGCCACACATGGTCAAAAAGCAGGTGAACCATCCACAATAAAAGCATACTTTTCAAGAGTGTTTTGCTGTTTTGAGTTAATTTCACATGGTGGTATGTCAACACCTGCAAATCCAAGTGTATCTGTCGTCTTTGCCATCATCAAATGAAGAAGTGTCGTTTCTTTTTTTTTTTTTAACAGCAAGTCATTACAGTTTAAGCTGTCACCCATAGTCTAAAATAATTCTACTCACAAATTATTTTAAACATTTGAATGAAGGCTAAAAGTTTCTAAAACTTGTTGATCTAGGGATCAGTGAAGTGAGTTTGTAACCAGATAGAGGGCTGATGGTTTGAAATGCATGAGAGATTCAAGCACCTTCTTATCACCACGTCTGGGTGCTCTTGAGCAAGGCTTCTAAACCCAGGACTGCACTGCAGCAGCGTGCAAATACACTGCAGGGAGATGATCTCTGTAACGGGATGAATAGAGGAACTTCATCTTTGAAGCAGCAGGATGCATGTTTTAACCATGAACGATGTGTTTATGCGTCAGCTGCACCTTCAGTGTCGTTTGTTTGTTTGTTGTTGTGTCGATCTGAAGACACACTCGATGCTGCAGCAGCAGAAGTATCTCTGAGGTGCTGACGTTTCCCACTAACCTGGAATTTCAGTAATCCTAAATGTATTCTACAAAAAAGACTTCCATATTGTGCTTCCAGACAAAGTACCGCAGTGTTGTTAGGGTTTGCACTCTTCAAATTTAATGGGTGCTTTTCTCTGGAAACTGAAGTTAATTACCTTCTCGAAAGTCGTGTCTGCGTGTGATTGACTTTATTCCTGTTAATGCCGGAGACCTGTCCTGGTGTACGGCGCTTTTCAGGCAATGTCAGCCGAGCTGGATTGAAGGACCTTGAAACAAGTCTAATTGGCTTGTTGATACAATCAGGCCATACATCTGTGTCCCGCACGACTTGACTGTTCCATCCAACAATTACAACACTTGCCACACGTCACAGAAAATCCAGGGAAGTGCATTTATTTAGCTTCGGTCTTTGCCAGCTTCTCATTGGAACCAGAAGCGGGGTGAGTTGTGCCAAAGACAGCACAGGTGGGCTCGAATGGAAACCAGTGGAGCTGGCGCTCAGCTGGCACCGCAGCTGCAGACGCAGCCACTGCGTCACGGAAGTATTGCTCCGTCAGGTTTAACAGCAAATACATAAAGTCACACCTCACTTCAGCGACAGGAGGCAGAGAAGCTTTGTTTCAAGAGGAAAACTTGAAATTGTGTGCAACTAGGAATCACACTCGTTGGATAATTCTGTGAGGGTGTTTCTCAATAATTCTGGTGTGATACCTTGATGCCACGTCTCGGACACTGCCTCACACGTCTTTAGCTTCACAGTACAATGGTGATTTTACTTGGAGTAGAGGTGGAAAGGCCACTGTGTGTCTCTCATGACTGCATGCATAATGTGTACGATTCCCCACCACCGCCCAGATGTTTCCAATACGCGACCTGGGATCCAGAGAGGGGATGGAGCTCTGTCTGGCCTCGCTCAGAAGTGGCATCACTGGAGAGATGGAGGGCATTACATGTGGGAATGTGTCCTCTGTCCTTCTGATGGGGGTTTGGGGAATGCAGCCACCCCTCCTTTATCTCCCCCGTTGTGCTGGAACTGGGATTCATTTCAGAGGTGACTGATCCTTACAAGGCCTTTCTGTTTTGGCTGGAGCCGTTGGTGAAGCAGCATCAGATTGAGATCTAACAGCGGGAGATAGCTTAGTTAGTTTAGCTATGCTTTATAACTGGTCGGGCTGGATGAGGATGATGATTTAGAGGCTGGAAAGAAAGAGCGACAGAAAGACAAGAGAGTCGATCTTATCAGCTGTCCTTTTCCCCTGGGAGCTCCTGGAGAGCATCGGAAGATAGCGAGGATGATCAAAGACAGACCCACCGTGGAGAGGGGGGGTCGTATTGAAGACTTTCATCTGATCAGACAAACACTTTCCTCCCCCACTTCCCCGGCTGCCACACGAGAACCAACTCCAAACCACGCAGGACTGTAATGTCTGGAGGTCAGAGTAGAGGACTGTGGTTCTTCCTAGTGGGATAATCCAGAGGAGTCCTGGATATTGTGGTAAAAGGGAAAAGGGCAGAGCGTATCACACAGCAGATATTGCCAAGAGGGTGAAGGATTGGTTCGGAGGGGGGGGCGGCTGCGAGTGGCTGGGCTTGGTGCCTTCTCTTGTAAACCATATTTCCTGGAGGAGGAATTCCTCTGAGGTTGGGAAATGCTGGAGAACAATGAGCCTCCGGTCAGTAGGCAGAGTTGAACTGAAGAGCAGAGATTGCCGCTACTGATTCGGGTGACTTAAACACAATGCACCTCACACATACTTAACTTTTAAGGTAGTGGAAAACAACACAGAGGATGATTGCAGCAAGTTGTCCCGGGACTGTCTGGGCCCATTGTGTCGGCGTACCTAACTGCTTGTGGGAAAATATACAGATTACATCTTTAAGGTATCGCTTCTGGAAAGTCTAAATTTGACCTTTTCTACTTAGTGTACCAGACTTTTCGCCACAGTCCTGCCGTGAGAGAACGGTTTCAGGGAAGTCGTCTGAAATATCTCTTCCCTATCTTACATAATGAACCATTATAGCTTGAGTTTGTGGGCGGCGGTGGACACTGGTGTTTATCTTGGACGGCTTCGAGCCAATAAAATGACAGTCATTCTTAGAAAAGCCCCAATGAGAGGAGCAAATCAAGACCTAATGTAAACAATCACTATAATGAGCTCTCTCTCTCTTTTTTTTTCTCAGTGACTCCGTAGCAGTGATTACATTGCAGACTCTCGGCCATTGTTCGCCATTGATAAAAAGACACTGAAAGCCATTTGCTTGCATGATAGGCACTTAAGAGAGAGCACGAAAAAGTTACAATGGCGGAAACCTTTCATGTCCTGACTCTGGAGGGAGATCTGAGCCTCAAGTTAACTTAATATATTCCAAAGAGCTTTGCAGTGCATTAAGTGGTCCCCGAGCTGCTGCCTTCCTCCCTCAACCAAAGTCTGTGTAATGTGAGCGTAATGTTTAAAACATTTTTAATCCCCTGCATGAATTGAAATTGAATAAATGTGGTTTAAGATATTGGATTGCTGCAGAATCCCAATGTCTGTCATTCTCGTTAAATTAGAGATCATGAATCGATGAAATAAAGAAATCCCTTTTTTTGTTTAAGTTTAACTTGGGAATTCATGCTGTATTTTTCGCATTCATGCTAAAAAACACGATTTGGTCAGTGTATATGTTACATGTGTTCTCTCTGTGTAAATGGATGCAGGAAGCAGGAAAATCAGGACTAATGGAGAAAGCAGTCATTACTGGCTCTGGGAAACCCAGGTGTGCAAGTGAACCCTGTCAGTGTGTATTTGTATTCGCTGGCTCCACTTTTCTCCCAGGGTTTGGGTTTGTTTATATCCTTGTTGGAGTAGTGGTTTTGGCCGAGACAGCTGGGGCCGAAAGTTTTTCAGTTATTTGCCCGCGTGACCAGCGGGCCGTCCAGAAGGAGTTCAGGTCAAGGGGGCCGTGAGGAAAGGCCTCGTATCCTCTGCACAAACGCCCGGTGACCCCAGAGGTCCTACCCTCCTTCCTGTGCCTCTGTCTGGAGGTGTCATGCCAACTATCACCTCCCTCGTAAACAAGAATGGAGGGCTCTGTTGAACAGTACTTTTCTATCTAATGAAAGACGTATCTGTCTGTTTGCTTGTCCCTTGTTTATTGATTCTCATTCTTTATTAAAGTCATACAGATTAGTGGTGAAGGGCGGATTTCTCATGGTTTTCGAAGCTGAGAATGTAAAGAACCGATGTCCAGATCCGTAGGAAGCGCTCCACGTCGTGAGGAGCAAGTTGTTTATGTCGGCGTGACGAGGCTGACATCATGTGCTGTAGCCTGGGGACATCCTGACGAGGCTTCTAAATCCTCGCTGGGTGTTTATGCGACTGGTCACATCAGGTTGTCTCTATAAGGTTCTACATTTGGCGATAAGAGATTCCACTGAGAGGTTTTGCGCTGTTCCTGCCATGAACGCTCTCTTCTTTATTCCTTAATGACTTCCTTATTGTGACTCCTTCCACACCTTCTCGTTACCCCCCCCCCCCCCCCCCTTTACCTTTTAACATGTCCAGTTCCCTGCTGCTCTCAGCTCTTTCTCTCTTGTTTTTTTCACCACTGTTTTCCAGAAGAAGCAGTGACTGTTTGTTTGATCCACAGTTTTGGATACCATGTTGACAAGAAGTGCACTTTTTTTTTCCATTTTCTGTCTACTTAAAGTCCATCAGGACTCCCTTTAGGCGTAGGGCCGTGGGTTTCCTCATCACTGAGCAGAATCGCACGCAGGCCAAGTTAGATGCGGATCTGTCTTAATTTAGTGGTTTTCCAGCAACGCACTCGCACGTCTAGAGGAGAGGAAGCAGGAGAAGGAAGTGACAGGAGAGCGCGGTGAAATGTTTTTCTCCTTGACTCTTTTTTTAATTGGATTTGGTCAGGCTCTCCTCTGCGAGAATACAGGCAGTAGTGCCTGTCCCCCCCCCCCCCCCCCCCGTGAGGCCCCTGAACTGATGAAGTAGCTCACTTGCATTTTAATTTCACACTGCCGCCGCTACACAAGCAACCTATATTTCAAACCGTGTTTGGAAGGATGTACCTGCCGCTGCTGCACCACTTTACTTTTCCAGTTTCAAAGTGTAAATGGATTCTCTGTCTCTGAGTGGCCTGACGCTGCTACACCCGAGTACTGGTCGGTTGTGGTGTCACGGGACGGATTCTGCGCTGTTAGGACCCGATCATAAAACTAAATCCCGATCAAAGATAGCGCGGATTAGTCCACAAGCGATAGAATCATCTCCTGCAGAGATTTTTTGCACCATCTTTGAGTCCCTTATTAATTAAAACATAGACGAGGATAATCCTTCCAAATCTCCTTTGAGCATTGCCGTGCTGTTGTGTTTTGCTTGCATTTCAGTGTTTTATCCATTTATATTTACAAAGAAGGGCTCATGTTTTCCTTGATGTAAAATATTCGGTGTTGTGCATTCTTGCATAATGTTATGAAGTTAGCCGAGATGACCGCTTTGTGAAACATCAAGGTCTGTTTGGATTTGTGAAAAATGACTTCATTGATAATTGTTTGCTTTAGAGCTCTACACCTCTTTCTGTCAGAGTCGAGTTCCCCCCTGACGGTGTCTTACACTGGAGAGAGTTCTTATGCTTTTGTCCGTGAGGCCATTTCTCCAGCAGGATTTCCTTCCTTCCTGGACCTCCCCGTCTTTACATTGTGCTGCGCGTTTCCTGCTCAAACACACATGCACACTCATACACTTCCCCCACTGTCTGCACCGACGCCAGGGAAAGCAGCGTCGCAGCTACAGATGCCCACTTGGCAGCGTGCGGCCTCATTGCTGGGCGCGAGGGCTGCAGTCGCCCCCCCCCCCACCCCCCCCCCCCCCCCCACCCCCACCCCCCCCACCCCCCACCCCCTCCCCAAACTGAATTCATTTAGTGGATTTAGCTCGGGAGGCAGAGGTGGTGCTGTCCCTCTGCCCAGAAGAGAAGGCGGCATTGATTTGGGCTTTGCCAGCTGCCCGGTCACATGGTGCCGACGTGTGACAAGGAGAACAGTGGCAAGACCGCGGTAGACACTTGTCAGGATGCTTCATGGAGTGCGAAGGGGTCATCATCACAAGAGGCTCTGTGTTTTAGCTGGCACGCTCAGACACACTCGCTCTGATTAGTATGCCTTCAGCGTCGACGGTGCACTCTTCAACTTGAAGCAGCACTTCCATAATTGTGAAGTGCACGGTTTTAGAAAATGTCATCATGTCTTTGAACTAATGAAATATTGAATGATTACTACTGAAATGAATTTGCTGCTTGACATATATTTTATACAGACTTTATGTCAAAGGGTTGACTGGAATTATCTCGACCTGGGGTTTTCAACCTCTGGTCTCGGACCTCATTTTGGGGGGGAGAACAACAGATAAAGGAGAAAAATGGATTTTCACATGTCAGAGAAAAAAACCACAATGAGACACTTTCTAGAGTCTGGAGCAGGTGAAAGAGACACTGTGTTTATGTCTGCCAGCGTTCGGCTTCACTGAAATGTTCTGGCAAATCCAAGTTCCGAGAGAGGCGTCCGAGGCCTTCCTTGGTTCCAGTCTGCAGGGGGGGGAGTTGGAGAGAAAAAAGGTTTGCCGGTCTAGACGTGCATGGATCTTTCCTCTGGGGTTTAGAGTCAGTCTTTCCATGTGTCATTCATGTGTCCGTCCGTCCGTCCGTCCGTCCCGCAGCTCAGAGCTCGGAGTCTGTAGACGTCCAGAGCTGGCTCGTCAGACGTGCCGGGAAATTCCACGTCTCTCCAAATTATTTAATTAAACTGCTGAATGGGCTTGGCTCTGGAGGCTGCACAAATCAGACAAGCGTCTCTTTGTGTCCAAGCATGTCGCCTTTTTTCCTTTTCTTCGAAATTCTTCTTTTAATGAAAATTATCATCTTAAATGGTACATTTTTTTGGCATTTCTTATTCACCTCCATATTTAATAAATGAATAATATAATGAATATTTAATGTTGTTATGCAATAATGCACAATGAAACTTTGGCGTCCGTCATGAAAACCAACACGAAAAGGTCCAACTAATCCAAACAATTACCCAAGTGAAGTCTGATGGACGAGGCAAAAAAGCGTTGTACTACCAGGGAGCCTTAAAATATTGAGTTACTTAGTAAAGGCATATATTGTAGTTGTTGGATGTCAGAAGATGAGGTGGTAAAACAGTTCAAAGAGATTTGTACTTTCATATTTTTTGTGGCAGTAAAAAGAGTTGCTATATAGCTCCAACTTTAAACCTAACCGTCCCGTCAGATCAGTAGATCTTTTGAAGACAGCCGAGTCATATTTTAGAAAGTGTTGATTTTAAACAAATTTGACATTTTCAAGCACATCCAATTTTTTTCCCCCTACTTTTTACAGCTTTTAGCTGAACTGATTGAACTGGATGAGTTGTAGTTGCCAGAACCTTTGGTCCCTTTGCGGATCGTCTCCTGATCCGACGCTGCCGTGTTGAAGTGGCGCCTCCTGCTCTGGTCATTCACCGACAAAAAGAAACCCTGATGAGCACAACCTTGGCAGAAGCGGGTGTTTGTACTGGTGGGCCGGTTCTCAACAGTCCTGCTGAAAGTCGGGGACAAACTGGCAGGATGGTAGTTCAGTTCTCCATTGACGGCGTCCAGTTCTGTCATTCTGTCAGGATTTCTCCTCCTGCGGGGGGGGGGGAGGCATGAAGCATAATCAGACAATCAGTGTATGCCAGTCATGTTTGGGGATACGCCCCAATGGCCAGACTGACAATTCTGCTTAGTCACTTGCTGGATCGATATAATGCCCCCAAGTGTGCTTCTGTTAGGAATTGCCAGCAATCAATAAGGGATGGCTTGCTTGGCTGCACGTGGAGATTGGAGGCCTCGATCCGTGGCGACTCACTCTTACCTCCCGCAGGCTAGCGGCCCTTCATAGCATCCTATTTCTCATTTGAAAAAAAAAAAAAAAATCTTCCTGATATGCTAAAGATGGTTCTCTGGGGCTGTACCATGACGGGTGAAATTGAACAGACCTGTTGAGGACATGATGGCAGGCGTCACTTTATGCTTCATTGTCGGCGGTGCAGGACGGCTCGCCGGGTGTCCAGCACGGGCGTCGGACTCGGACATATTCATTAGATAAATTGCTTCATCCCAGCTGTTTATGGATGTACTGGGCGCCGGGGTCAGCGAAGGGACAGCAATAACATCAAAGAGAAGGATTTTTCTTGACTTTCAGACGATTGTGAGCTTTTGAAGATGCCTCAGAGCGCATTGCTTGTTGGTCTGCTTTCTTCTTTTAAGAATCTGTTTTTTTTTGTTTTTTTTTGCACTTTTTATTAAGCCATTTCCCAAACCGATAAACAGGATGCAATTTTCTGAAAGGGTTATTGGGTAATCTATCCCCCCCTTCTGGTCAGACCATCCCCTTTCGGGATAAAATCTTCCTCCCATCACAGCGATTGAAGTCAATTCACCAAAGCACAAGACATCAGTGAGATAGTATTTTGAAGAGCTTTTAATTCTCACAAATTATGACAGATACTCAAAAAAACCTAAAAAAGTAATTACACCCTGCTTTTAGAAACCTAACAATAAGCTAATTTTACATTTGCATCAAATATTATTACAGTGTTTGCCGACAAGTGAATATCAATTTCCTGCTACGCTTCAAAAACTATTTTAAGAAATCCTCATCCAGAGCGCCTGGGTTTTAAATTAACACATGCTCCACAGACAAACTGGCTTTTGTTTACCAGAATCTCCTGTGAAATAACCACTCACTATGTTCCCTGTTGGTAATTAAATCCAGAGTCCTTCACTGAGCTGTGCAGATGAGCCCTAATAGCCACTCCCAAGCTGGACATATTAACATTCCCTGTCGTATTTATAGTGTCTGTTTCCTGTGTACATTCCCAACGGAGAGAAAGCAGGCCAGTCTGGAAAAAAGTAGGCAGTGGGGCTAATGAGATGGGAAGCAGGATGACTCTTAGAGGTGTCACCAGGACCTGCTGATGCCAACAAGGGTCTGGCTTTGGGAGGGAGTCACTACAAAGAGCCTTTCTCTCGTTTCGGATGTCCCCCAGTGTGCTGCCAGGATCAGGGACGCTTTGTCTCTGGTCGCTACTTCTGGGAAGTTTTTTTTTTTTTTTGCTTGTCAGGAATTTGGTATGTGTGCAAAGGTGTTTAGGCGGGAAGCCCACTGTGCAGGCGATTTAACCCTGCGATGCTGCATTCCGATTCCTCTGTGCAGGAAGTACGGTAAAGACAGCATATCCTCCCTACAGGGCTGCAACGTTAAGAAGGACAAACACGCTTCTCTTCCTTTCCCTCCGTACCTCCGCTTTATGTTTTTTTTTTTTTTTTCTGTCTGCTTTTTCCCTTTGGCAGCAGCTCACTGCATCTCAGGTGCTTTGAGACGCAGCCCGAGGGCGCCGAACCGCCTGCCCACCTGTTACCGGGCTCTTCTGTTTCACTGTAATCCGTTTTTTATCTCTGCTGTCCTGTGGGAGACACGTATGACAGAGAAACACACAGACACGCTCATAGAGTTATCAAAAAAAAAAACACTGTTATGGTAATGAGCGAAGCTTCACAGTCTAGTGATTCGCTCCAGCGAGCGCTTGTTTGTGTGTCTGTCTCCAGCCTGAATGGCCTTTGTTTCATGTCTTTTACTTGTTAACAAGACTGGATTTCTTCACAAATTGTAGGTTGTAATACACTGATTACCTGAAGACATGTGCAGATTTATCCTGACACATTTTCATCTTTTGTGGACTGTGAAACTACACAGAAAATAGTGTGTGTGTGTGTGTGTGTGTGAGTCTTTGTTTACCAGCCCTCCAGTCATGACAACAAAGCAAATCAGTGGATTTGTTCGTGGACAAAGTGGCGGATTCTCTAATAGGCTCTGAGAAAGGCCTGTTTGTTCCTCCTGAGTGACAGTTTATACTGGTAGACAGTGCCAGTGAACTCCCTTTGGAGCGTTTTCAATCGTGAGCAAGAGATCCCACAGCACTGCGAGAGCAGTTCAGCTCTGGTACCGCCACAGTTTTTGCGAATGATGCTGACAGATGTGTTATTTCCTTCAATTTTTATTTTTCTCACCCCATTAAAGCCCGGGATCGCCACTTTTAATTTTAGGAAGTACATGGCATTCGACATTAAAACCGAAGATGTTTTGCATGTAACACATCAAACGCGCCACGTGTTCCGGCCCACGCCGCCATCGGCTCCAACTTGAACGCATAAACAGATGTTTGAGGCGAGCTTTGTACTTGATTTAGACTAATTTCTGCAACGTGGGAGCAGCCAAGATAGCTTTTTCAGCTTTTTTAATCAAAGCAACTTGTTGCATTGTTTTGCTCTTTGGGATCCGTTTCGGACTCTTTCCGTGTCTGAGTGTATTTTGTAATCCCGCCGTCAGCCCATTCTGCAGACATGTGGCTTGGTAACATGCTGAGCCAGTGGCATTTTCCTTCATTCTTCATTCCCCGAGCCCACTCACTTCACTGTGCGCACGCACTTCGCTTAAAAACGGAGGAATGTCCATCATTGTCCTCCTAAGTCATTGCAAGTTGACTTACTTCTGTCTGTTTTTGCCAAAGCGCTGTTGCGTAATTAATCCATCCCACTGACAAAGAGATAAACATATACAGGGGTTGGGTCTAATCTTCCGCCGATTGTATCTCAGAGGGAACGGCGTTACATAATATCCATTCACAAAGTGTCCTGAGCTAGTTGGGTCCTCCAGCAGGTCCAGAGGATGTAGGAAACAATTTCCGATGTCCAGCCCCTGAATTGAAATCTGGAGATATTGAGCGAGCTGCCACTCACAGGAGACTGAGGCTGTTTGCTGCTCTGAAATAGAGGCCTGCAGATCACCACGCTCACCCTGACCGGAGTTTACCGATTCCACCTGCAGCGTGACAGGAAAAGTCAAGTTATTATCACTTTTTTTTTTCATATGAAATCCCTGCTGCATGAAGCAATACAGCTTTGATTCCAGCATCTTTTTTTTTTTGGTAACCGCAGCATGTGGCCTTTTTGTTGATTAATAGCAACAAGCAGCGATAGGACTAATCTATTCATCACACCCATCTGCTTTGTGGGATGATGAAAACTGTAATGGGGTTTTAATGCGAGTCCCCTCCCCTCAGCTACCAGACTGACTATTCAGGTAATTATACCTGGGCCTCTGGGAGCAAAATGACTTTACAAGTTTTCATGTTGTTGTTTCTCATTGGAAATCAAGTCCGGAGTGAGTACTGTATGTTCAGCAAGTCACGTTTACCACAGCTGCTGTCTTTTATGGGGGAAAAAAAAAAAAAAAAATCTCTGGCCTTAAATGAGTGTGGCACAGGATGAGGCCGTGGTGCCCCGGGGGGCTGAAGAGATGAGCCTGTTATTGGAAGGTCAAGGGCTCCACTGCCAGGAGAATCAGGTGGGGAAAGTCAAATCTACTGCTTATCTTCATCTCTATCAACTCCAGTTTGGGCCTCTTAGCAACCTTCCTACTGGGATGTGTAATTACATGATCCATCAGTAGGATCGGGCAAATGCAGAGGGAGAATTTCCTCGAAGTAATAAATAAAGAAACATCATCAGTTTGTTATGCTTTAGATATCTCCATTGAGTGGATCATCGTCCAGTCGTCCAGTTGTTGCCTTCTTTGTCATCTTTCTTTGCCTCACAGCGTTCATCGACCAATAGTACTGATCAACACGTGCTATTTTGAAACAAATGTCAGTATTTCAGTGGCACAAATGCTGTAATACATTACAGCTTTTTCGAATGAGCTGAGCATTCATGTCTTGTTGTAAAAAATACTATAAACCTGGAAATAGGTTTACATCCACAGTAATCCCCGGTACTGTTACTGTGTCCGTAAATCCAGCCGTTCTGCCTTCCATTCACTGTCTGTGGCGTCGTTCCAGGACAAGTCTCTTAACAGCTTCAGTGCAGCGGTCTTGGCAGTCTCTGAGGAAGAGACATGTTCGTTTCCACAAATCAAGCCCAAACTATTGAACAATTCGAGGGATCGCATGAATGGCTGCTCCGACTCAAAGTGTGGGCTGTTTTTGTGCTTTCTACAGAAAAAGACGTTTTTAGTTTCGCACTAGCCCCTAATAGAGGCAGAAATAAGTGATAACACAAGTTATTAACCTTAATAACTGTTGTTTTTGCTTTCACTCTTGGCATTGCGTGGCTTTGAATGTTTACAGCTTAACTCCCTTTAACTAGAAATACAGTACAGTAGTGTATTACAGATATAGGGATTATTTTCTTTTGAGTCCGATCTTTCATTATTAAAACTGAACTGATAGACTCTCTAATGAGGCTGTGATTGAGGTCGCACTAATGATAGGAGGCAGTGTTTTGGCGGGAATTAGTGCTGATTTTGCTCAGTTCCAGTCGTATACTGTATATAAGGCCTGGCAGACCTTTGCGAGTTCCTGTCGAATTCTGCTCAGTGTTTATACATATTAGACTTGCTAATCAGATGCTAATGCCCGTGAGTGGCAGAGTTGTGAGGCAAGGCAGCAACAGAATGGTAATCAGCGTGGAGTTGGCCTACTACAAAGAGGCTGATTATTTAAGCGCCCCCCCCCCCCCCCCCCCCCCCTCTTTCCCCTCTACCCCGGACCTCGATCCATTCCTCATACACTCACTTATTGCACTTTTCTTTTGAAGTGCATTACATCAATACAACATGATGAAGAGGATTTCTCTCAGCTTGTCACGTCTTCTCACAAACTGTAATCAAACACTGATTTTATAATCAAGTCAAATGTGAAGAATTGTCACTTTTTTTTCACAATCAGTAAAGCATTTTTTTTTTGTCTTTCGATAAAACCACTGAAGTACCTCTTGTCTTAATTTTTGATGTCGAGTAGTCATAAATCTTGCTTGCATGGCTTGCAGTTACATTGTGTTCCCCCTGCTCGGGTCAGGCTGCCCGCTGTCGGGCGACAGCAGGCAGCAGATGGCATTATGGCCCTCAGCGGGGGTGCGGGGGGGGGGGGATCGCCATGGTTAAGGTTAAACGCCAGGACAGATGTAACTTGTTGCAGCCTCGGTGTCTGCAGTGTGCGAATTTGATCATGTCCCACCAAATCCTGAGTATCTGTGCAGGTCGAGTGTCTGAAAGTTATCGTCAGTGTCATGAATCTTTACCGCAGCGTTTCAACAGCCAGGTTTGGAATAGTAAAATCCAAGCACATCTTGTTCCACCGCCTGTATCTTACTTTGATTTCCTGGCTTTTACTCCCTTCAGATGACAAATTAAGTTAGTTGCGTGACACAGAAAATGGAAACAAACGCTGGTAAAATGAAACCGACGTTGCACAAGTGCATTTCTGTGATCGTATGCCAAGGACATTGTCTTTCCGCCGCTTCTTAACTTGCACTCACCTACATTTGTTAGCAATGGGAGCATCACAAATGGTGTTCTTATGTAACATTAAGAACAATAAAGCTGATAATTGAAGTATTAAAGTTTTTTTTTTCTGTAGACTCTTGCATTTCTTTAGAGTTTAGGTTTTTTGGCCTTGCTTTTGATTTCATCATAGCCTCTTCGGAGTAAAGTGATTCACAGACATCAATCAAAACCAAAGGGGTGATGCAGCCAATTTGTTTTCTCCAGAGCTCCCTGTTGCGGGTACATCCCTGTCTTTCCAGCTGTATTCCTCGCAGTGCGCACGTAAACACCTAGATTTATGTCTTGTAGCTGTTGATGGATGTCCTCTTCTCTAAACGCGCTCCCTCAGGCGGAGTTCACAAAATGACTAATTTCTCCTTAGTCACATTTTAGGAATACATTCAGCGCACACCTTCTTCATTTGCCATTCTCAGAAAGTGCCCTGAAGCATTAAATGGGTTGTCAAGTGCTTGTGCAGCCGAGCAGCCTGGGAACCGGCGTCCTCCGGGACCCAAGAAAGCAAAAGCAGTTTCCATCTATCTCAATTCACACGCTGCTGGCCTCTCCGGCTCACATCCACAGCTACTAAACGTCGCCTTTGAAATACAACGCGCCGCAATCATTGTGTTTTTCTTTCGCCATCCAGTGCTGGGGGGGGGGATTGTGTTTCACCAATATAAGGTGTCCATTGTGAGGGTCACCAATTTGCTGCGGCAGCCAAGTGTTGCAGCTGCACACAAAGCCTCAAATCTGGTTCCCGCGTGTTTTGGCCCGTTCGAGGTGCAGTCGGTCAGATGCCAAACGGGGTAATTCGATGCTGAGACCCAGTGCAGAGGTGTTAACTGTTGCTTTCCTTTTTCTGCTCCGCTTCAGGTGTTCCTACATCGTCTCAACCAGTACGCCGCCACCAAAGTCGACAAGAACATCACGGAGGAAACGGTTAAGGTGAGGCCCACTCCGGGAGGCATTTGGCTATGTAATTCAGATTTAGATAATTGCACGGGGTGCCGCACACGAGCTTTATTTTTGTTCAGAAACCTGAGCCTTGACAAGTTGTAAAACTCCATTTGAAACTGCGTTAACTCCCTCCGGGGTGCCCCATCCATCAATCTTCTGTACCACTTCATCCAGCTCAGCGTTGCTGGCCAATCCCGGCCGACTGTGGGCGAGAGCAGGGTACACCCTGGGCAGGCTGCCAGTTCATCACTGGAGCAACACGGAGACACACACTCGCATTTGCACCTACAGGCACCAATTAGCCTTAAATGCATGTTATTGAACTGTGGGAGGAAACCAGAGTACCCGGAGAAAACCCGCCCACTCACAGTTAGAACATGTCGGCTCCTCTGACGCCCCGAGCCCCGACTCCTTCAGTCACCTGAAACATGTGAAAACTGAAATGTGAATGGACATCGATTTGAAAATGTTACTGCGTAAACAGAGCTTAAAGGAATACGCCGAAAATTTTGGACCCGCACCCTATCCCTATCATTTACAAAGTGAGATAAGCTCATAAATACCTTTTTTGTGTCTGTGCGTCCAGTGGCTGGATCCCAGCTGTTAGCATCGTAGTTAGCTTAGCTCAACTGCGGGAGGTGAAGAGGAAACACAGCCAGACTGATGAAAGTGGACAAAATACTCCTTCCAGTGGTCCAGGGGATGGCGTATTAGCACGTGAAGTAAATCCAAATGCTTATAAAACATTTTAAAAGACGGGTTTTCTTTTCAATCAGTTAAAATAACGTTTTGATACACACAGACCTGCGCACAGCGGCTGAGTCTATGACTTCTACTGCTGTTCTACTGCTATATCCTTCCACGGAGCACTGCGCATGCGCAGGTCTGTGTGTATCAAAACGTTATTTTAACGGATTGAAAAGAAAACATGTCTTTTAAAATGTTTTATAACCATTCGGATTTACTTCACGTGCTAATACGCCATCCCTTGGACCCACTGTAAGGAGTATTTTGTCCACTTTCGTCAGTCTGGCTCTGATTCCTATTGACTTCCAGCAATTGAGCTAAGCTAACTACGATGCTAACAGCTGGGATCCAGCCACTGGATGCACAGACACAAAAAAGGTATTTATGAGCTGATCTCGCTTTGTAAATGATAGGGATAGGGCCTGGGTCCAAAATCTTCGGAGTATTCCTTTAAATGCATGTTTTGACTGTTTTGAGGAAACCAGAATAACAGAAGCCATAGGGAGAACATGCAAACTCCTCACAGAAAGGCCCACAAGTCTGAACTAAAACCAGGAAGCGCTCTTTCAACCTAAAATAGACCAAGCGGAGAACGAAATGGTGGGCGATCCAGGAAGCAGCTGTAAATATATCCTATTTATAAATGATTCCGGAGGATAATAAAGGATGCTCTCTACACAGTGGGAGCTGGCTGTTTCTGTGAGCTTGCTTACTTTTTGAAGGCAAACACACATTCAGTGGTTATTTGCTGCAGGTTCCGTGTTTTGGAATCCGTCCCCTCGCACTCGGGTTTTGTTTGGGAACACGCCGTGCGGAGGAGGTTTCAGATAAGAGGAGACGTCGTCAGAAACGTCTGAAATGCCACCGAGCGTCCCAGGGACATCCAGGCCACCAAAGTGGAGATTTTTTTATTCTCAATAAAGATGATTTTAGCCTCAGAACAGCCATGAGAGACTTCTGGTTTTCATGCTTTGAGCTTCTTCGCCGTCAGCTTATTGTTCTGTCCTTTAATATCACCACAAAAATGGCATAAGTGAGGGCAAATGTCAGCACCACATGAAGGCAACGTTTCCCCACAACAGATCTTTAAAGCTCTTTTTTTAGACTTCTTGTTAAAAAAAAGGAAAAAGAAAAAAAAAAGCTCTAATAGTGTTTGAAATTCAAATATCAAAAGCCGAGATGCTCATTACAAAGAAACCTCTTTCTTTAATCTGTGGCCTCAGACATGCCAGACGCCACACTGACCACAAAAAAGCCGCATCTGCCAAATTATTGATTCAGACAATCTAAAGTTCTGCCAGGAAGGAAGTAGCATGGCCAAGAGACTCGTCACTGCCTTCCTCTGTTTTTATTTGGGGTGTCTTCACCAGTGTTCTGCTGGTGAAGAAATAAGCAGCTTTGACCAGGAGTGTCAAACACGTTTTAATCCAGTGGCCACAAATGCAGCCTAATAGTTCTGAATGGACCGGACCCGTAAAATAGTGACGTGGCGACCGTTAAATTTAAACCGAGCTCTTTTTTTTTTTTGGGAGGGGTGCAGATGAAAATGAGAAAAAGCTGCAAGCAAGTTTTCTGCTTGCTGGCAGTTTATCTCAGCTGACGTGACACATAAAGTTGATCTAATGCTCATGTGACACTGCTGATGCATCACAGATAAACAGTAGCTCCGTGGCTCATCCACCGTGAGGAAATTAACACAAAACATCGCTCAGACTTGAGTAATTGCAAATGTGTTACGATTATGATAATCACGTACTAATGCGCTACAGTTAAAAGTGGTGATTACGGAAATGTTTAGATTTGTAATGCGATTCTAACAACGCTGATCCTAACTCTCCCATCTTCTCTCTCAGGTCTTATTCTCCAACATCGAGGAGATTCTGGCCGTTCATAAGGACTTCCTGTCCATGGTGGAGGAGCTGCTGCAGCCCGAGCCTCACGCTCACCACGAAGTCGGCCGCTGCTTCCTGCACTTTGTACGTAACCCATTCATCGGATTACGGAGCAGCTGCTCTCCTGCAGCTCAACCTGACATACGCAAGCATAAATAACCTTAAAGAAGAAGAAAAAAAAAGAAGAAGACCCGATTCCTTTATGGAAACTCGAATACGCATGCAGCTCTATCTTTGAGCACGCCTGGAAATGACAAGCTGCTCCACATGTTGTCAATTTATCTCTGCGGATTACTGGTGATGAGGGAGTGCACATGTGTGATATGCTTGATAGAGCCCTGATATACGGCTCTCTCCCACTATATATCACGTTTCTTTGATGCAGTGCCTTGAGGCGGCCTGGCATATAATAGGTTTCTAAGTGTAATAAATCTTGAGCATCCCTGCGCTGGGCTGCAGGCGCCGTTTGGCCTCGGTCGATGCCGACCGCTGTTCTTACAGGTGAGAGGGAGATGATCTTCCAGCACAGATGGCATAGTTAGCTTTATAATGACATGACCTCATTGAGAAGATGGAACATGCTTCAGAGGAAAAAAAGCTGAAAAATCACGACTCTCTGCCGTAATTCATTCAGAATGATCATGTGAGCCCGTAGCGATTAAACAAACAAATTAGACACACTCGCTCCCCTCGTTCTGCTGATTTCTTTCAGAGTTTCCTCCTCCGTAGTGATTTGTTGATGCTATAAGATGTCCAGGAAAGATTTACGCAATCCTGACTTCACTCTTCAAATGAAAATCCCTCTGATTCGAACATCAGTGCGGTCCAGGCGGACTGAAGACTCCAGTTTTCTTGATTGTGTGACAGTGAAGTCACTCCCAGAGCCATAAATCATTAATTTTAGCCTTTATATATAAACATCCCGGAAAGCACGATTCAAGAACAAAAAGCATTCAATGCAGTTTAATCCCAAAGTTGTGTTTTGCAGCGCCCCTGCTTGTTGTTATGACAGCCATGTCTCCTCACATCGGCGGCTTTGTCTTGTGAGGCAGCAGCTTGGCTGAAGACGCCGTGCTATTTTTTGCTGCTCTGTAGTGTCTTTGTAGTGGCTGATTTAGAGGCTGTGTGGTCTGGTCCCACTTCTGGCTCTTACAGACAATGGGCGATGGATGCCATATGAATAGCTGCAGTGGAAAGTTGTCAGTCATATGGCTGCGAGGCAGATGACAGGATACCATTGTAACCCGGGGGGGGGGAAACACCTACAGCCCAAATTCATCCTGAGTGCACCTAACCAGCAAAAAGTCTTTTCCTCCTTCCGATTCTCTTCTTTTTCCTTCATTTTTGAGTCAACATGTCCATCCTCAAGATTGCCCTGTCTGCTTTAATTTATTTCTCGACGCCCTTCTCTCTTTCTCCCTCTTTTCCGTTTGACTTTCTCGCCCTCTCGCTCGTATTTTCCGCCTTTTAATGTGTTCCTCTTCGCTCCCTGCGCATCCCTCTCACCTTGACTTTCTCTGGCTCTTGCAGAGGAGCCGCTTTCAGATTTACGACGAATACTGCGGGAACCACGAGAAGGCCCAGAGGTTCCTGCTGGAGCTCAATAAGATCCGGAGCGTCAGGACGTGTTTACTGGTGAGGAGAGACTCGAACCCCTCCTCGCAATGCGGAGGCTGGTAACATGCGTACGAGTGATACACGCCGGCTGCAGGCGGCGCTGGAGTGGATTCAATCTGCTCTGGAAGCCATATTTAGAGCCTTAGGAACGCAGAACAAACACACAGAAACGACCTGATTTCATACGAGGAGCCGAAAATTATGAAACACAGATGATTTCAAGAACATCCACGGGTGATCAGAACCAGTCCCACATCTGAGAGCACAGCGCCGCTCTCCCCTCAGACACACAAACACACGGTCACCCACACATGGCAGCTGGACAGTGTAAAAACCCCGCACGTTATGTTCCAGTGTGTCTGACAGCTGATGCGACTCTGCCCCATGTGTGGGCGAGCTCCCTCTTCCTGTCCCGGCGTTCCTAGAAGCCCCGGCTTCCACGGGGAAGCGTCGTGTTGCGAGAGAACAAAGGATGACTGCATCTCCAGCGCTGGCTCGCGGCCGGGGAGGTTAAGCTGTTTCGCCCCGTTCTCCCCGGCGGAGCTCCGCCGCCGATGACGATTACACTCCCATCGTGCGGTTTCACTCTTTCCACGTAGGCGTCGATAATTAGCATGCATCCCGTCACCCCTTAAGTTCGAAGACTTCCAAGAAGAAAAGGTTTTGTGTGGCTGAGCTGCGCGCAGGAGACGGCGGTGCGACCGCAGGCTTGTATTGATCGTCCAGCAGAGCGAGGAGGTGTGTGACCTTTTTCTTGGACTGTAATTGATGGCGCGAGAGATGAAACACGCACATGTTATACACGCCATCAGAGAAGAGTGGCGGCGACGGCCCCGTGTCTGATTTACTGTCCGCCAGTTTGTTTAATCTTGAAAGCCAGCGGAGGCAAAGATATTAATTGACTTTGATTTAATGGGGTCTTTACAGCCTTGACCTTTCAGTGACCTGGAGCTTCCATTAGGGGTATTTGAGTCTCATGTTACCCCTCCCCCCCCTGAGCCAGTATACCTCAGGTCACCTCCCGTAACCCTGCAGTGACCAGGGTGGAGATATCCGCTGCCCCTCACTAAACCTTTAACCTGCTGCCGGCCTGTAAAGCTCGGGTTCGTGTTTACGTTGTAATTCAGAAGCAGCTCATCTGAATTTCAACTGAGGAGGAGGCGAGAACGGAAATTTAACCTTCTGACCTGCAGCTTCCATTCACTGAAAGACAAAAGGTTAGTTTCTTGGCGATAGTTTCACAACCTGCTGCCCCGTGATTGAGTGTACGTGTGAGGGTAAGCTGGTAGCCTTCACTCATAGTTAACGATTGTTGGATCGAACCTGCTGACTGTAAGCTGGATGAAGGGTAAATGAATAACAATCCTCTCTTCCTACAGAACTGCATGTTGCTGGGAGGCAGAAAAAACACCGAGGTTCCCCTGGAGGGTTACCTGGTGGCTCCTATTCAGCGGATCTGCAAATACCCGCTGCTGCTCAGAGTGAGTCTGGCCTCGTTCACGCTAACCATGTGTTACTAAGCCGCCACACCCGTGTGCCACCCCCCACCCCCCCTCTCTCTTTACTCTACACCACCTAGTCATTAGATTCACTTCCACCCCTCCCTGGCTAACGAAACCCTGGCCTCGTATTCCGACACGTCTCTTGCTTTGGCTTTGCCGGCGCAGCCGCGCTGCAGGAAAAACACGAGGCCTATCATCACCTTCAGCCAACCCCCGCCGCACGCTCACACACTTTGAGTGGACTCTTTCATACCTGCACTTCCAGTTGTTAGTTCAGAAAGTAACTTTTTTTTTTTCTAAAGTGAAATTAAGTGCATTTTCAAAAGCCTTGTTTGAGCTGGTGAGCTGAGCTGTCCCCTTTTCCGTCCATCTCGTTATGATCTATGAATCCAAGCCGGCGCTCTCTAAACAGCCACCAGCATGTGCGCGGGGATGTTATAATAATAAGGGGGTAATCTGATGCTCCGCCATTTGAAGTCCTCCAGCTGCCGGGGCCTCCGCCTCTTTGTGAAGTGACACAGATAGCTGTAGAATGTAAATCAGGCGATGCAGGTTGATCGCCATCGCTTTTGGACTCGGGCATGTGGCGGCAGGGCGTAAACCACGACACTTAAGAATCATTGATGGGTCAAAAACTGAGTGTACAAACAATGCCATCATTACTTTTTTTTATGCAATGCAAATCATCAGACCAGACATTTCTATTATAAACAGCTTGATAGTGTTTGTATGTGAGTTTTTTTCTGTTTGCAAGTTGTTCAATGCAGTGTTTAGTTTACAAAAACAGAAACGAATCTGTGTGTGTACGTATACAGGAGCTGCTGAAGAGAACCCCGAGGAAACACAACGACTACGTCTTGGTCCAGGAGTCTCTCCAGGTGATGAAGGCCGTGTGCTCCAGCATCAACGAGGCCAAGAGACAGATGGAGAAGTTGGAGATCTTAGAGGAGTGGCAGTCCCACATCGAGGGCTGGGAGGTAGGCGTCCACCGAAACTCAGCAGACTCTAATAATTGTAAAGTAATTTGGTTCAGTTTTTATGTGGTGCAGTTTGTTTCGATGCCAAGTTAAGCCCAAAATATCATTGTTTTTTTTGTCAGGAACATGAAAAAGATGCATTCTTTTCACTGTAAGTGTAAAGCAGGAGAATGTGCTCCAACATCCACAGATGACTGATTGTTAGGACGATTTCCCCTCAAACATTCTGCAGCTCCTCTGTGTTTTTAACTCAATTTAACTCTCATCAGACGCCTTTGATACCTTGATTGACTTGACACGGTTTCGTGAACTTTTTCCCCCTTAAACTCACATCTGAGCTTCCTGCTTCAAATCTGAAAGTCATGACTTATTTAAATCCACTTAGCCTCTATGCCAGCAATCCAACAAGAATTCCGAGCGGAGTGACTTTTGTAGCCTTTTAAGCTCCTTTGTACTCTCGGCGAACAATAACTTGTATTCACAATGGCCAGATTCCTTCTGCCTGGATGAACCTATTGCTGAGCGGTCATGCTTTGAGGGTGACCATCGCAATCTCTATCAGGTAGATTGTACTTTAAATCGAGCTGCTTGAGTTGTAGGTCGAATTTAATAAAAAAAAAAAAGATGTTAGTAGGCCTAATCGTGGTTGGAAAGGAAAACTCTGGCGGCAGTTGTTTGTGAAGAAGCTTTGATGCTTTTTGCTTTATTGGTCTGGCTCCTTGTCGGAGGGCCCGGAGGCTTACGAGGCACATGCAAACAAAAAGACAACGCCGGTGTTGATCCATCTTCAGGCGGAGCTGTAAACATTAACCGAACAAAAACAGGCTTTCAGCCCGACTATGAGAAAGACTCGACACGGCAGAGCGTGAGCATAGTACGCTGGTGTTGTCTTTGCGTCACTGAGAATATTAAACTGTTGATCTAGTGTTAGCGGGACGCTGTGAAAGGACTCCCAGTGTTGTTCTTCCAGCTTCAAAGTCAATACACAAAAATAGACGGTGTTTGGACCCATTAGTGCTAAAGTAGGCCAACAGAGTGAAAACACCGAGCGGATTTAGACAAATAATCTTGAAATTATGTGATATTACAATAAATACATGAAGAAGAATGTGTCGGGTGGAGTGATTTGGATCTTGCATCGAGATCTGGTCGTGGCTGCAGCTTGTGTTTCTGTGTGGGTGTTAGAGGAATGATGGAGGGACGAGATTATGAGTTTTTCTTTTTGTTCCATTCCTCCTCCTCCTCCTCCTCTTCTTCCTCGTCTGATTTCTTGTTACCGCTGACCCGCTGCACAGCTGGCCCCCCTCGGGCCTCCTGGCCCCGGCCCGGTGTGGCCGCCCCGCCGGACGCTGCCAGCACCCGTCAGAGCGTCGAGGGCCACTCGAATGGTGTCGCATGTGAAACCGTGTTTATTTTAGAGGCCGCCGTTGCCAGTTGTCTTTCACTTCACATTTTCCTCTTCTGTTTATTTAGTATTCGTGTAGAAATGAAGTGAAGTTTGCTTGGTTTGGCTTCCTTATTATTTGAAAGTACATTCATTTCTCCAGGTCATCATCAGATCGAATTAGAAACGTGGACTTGACTTTTCTCTCCATTAATGACATTTCCTGCTTTGATGTTGCTCATTCTTCATCCTGATTGTTAGTTGTTATTGGCTTTTAAACAGAGTCAGCAGAAGTCCTCACATTCTTCAAAAAAACGCTGATATAAACACGCAGAAGAGTGGAAAATTGGAACGTAACAAGTACAGATTGACCGGTTTAATGATCAGCAATGCCTCGGATCGTGTTGGTTCTTTACAGTCTGCAGTGGTGTGATGTGCAGCTATTGGCGCGTTCAGGTGAGCAGGAGGAGCTGGCCTTCCTGAGTCTGCTCTGCACATTACTTCAACATCTGGTCACAGGACTTGGAAGAGTGGGTGACAAAAAAACAAAGAAAGAGGGCGAGGAAAGTGAGAAACGATCCGCCGTAGAGCAAGAAGGAGATTAGCAATTAAATAAAAAAAAAAAAGGTGCGACATGTCTAAAAGAAGGCAAAAAGCGGGATAGGCTCTTGGCTGATTCCTCCAGCAGGAGGAAATGCTTAGCACATTTTCCGCCTCTGTGCACATGGGAGCTATTTTTAGCTCCGGAGGGCTGATCAAACGCTGGCGCATGAATTCCCCGCGCAGGCAAGGTAAGGGGGGAAAAGACAGCACACTTTATCACTTTCGGCAGGAAGCCCGGCCAACATGGCGGCCGGGGGGGGGGGGGGTGACAATGCAGCGCTCTGACTGACTGGACGGGATGTTATTCTATAGGAGCTATTACCAGGCGCGCATTTTAAAGTCCCACAGCAATCTGCTGAGAGGAAGCAGGGAGTGTTTTCACAGACCCCTGAGAGAGAGAGAGAGAGAGAGACAGAGAGAGAGAGAGAGAGAGAGAGAGAGAGCAGGAAAGGCCGGGCTCGGGAACCCCCATCTTCCTCTGCAGACGCTGTGTCAACTCTCCACAGTAAAGAAACTTTAACTTTCGTCTCTTTTTTTTTTTTTTTTTTTCTGTCTCGAACCTTTTTCCCTCCGTCTTCGCAGGGCTCCAACATCACGGACACGTGCACGGAGATGCTCATGCAGGGAGTCCTGCTGAAGATCTCGGCTGGGAACATCCAGGAGAGGATCTTCTTCTTGTTCGACAAACTTCTGGTCTACTGCAAGAAGAAAAATAGGTGTCTGACTCTCCATTAATTTCTCTGTGTGGGGAAAAATGAAGATGAATGAGACGTCTCGTTAGGCAGAGTATTTCTTTAAGAGACGGAAGGAAAATATTGTTGATGCTAATTTTTGAGTTTTCCCTCTCTTTTTGAACATTCAGGGTGCACTCATAAATAATACATCACACTAGTTCCTTTACTTTTTTAAGGAAATCTGAGAATTGTACCATGGGAAAGTTTAAATTACTTTGCGAGTGTGTGTGTTAAAGAGCAAAAAAAGAAAAAAAAAAAAAAGAAAAGATTATCCCGTCTAAATACATGGGATTGCTCAAGGTGGGGATATTAAATATCCTTTCAGGAGGTTTGACATTGTTTTAAAGGAGATTTTTAGGCATTCTCTCCCAAATTATGACTTTTATTCAGATTTGTTTGTGTTGAATAAGGAGTGTTTCTCCGATTGTTGAGTTTTATAACAGTTTTTTTGTGTTTTGCTGCCACTTACGGTATAGCTCCTGTCGCATCAGGCTGCGACAGATTGATTTCTTGAACCCTTCTGAACATAAAACCGAAAAGGAGAAAAGATGCTTGTCTGGTCTTCCTCCAGGTTTGGTTCCTGACCTATCAGCTTCTTTAATGATCCTCATTTTCCATCTAATGACAAATTGATTGCTGGACCGGGGATCCCGGATTGTCTTACATTACTGCATTCTGCTGCAGACATGCCAAGAGTCCTCAGTTTTATCTGGCAGATATTTTGCAGAGTTTGGTTTTTATCATGAATTTGATGAGATTTCGGCAACATTTGTGCAACTTACTCACAAAGCACCTCTTTGGCTGTGTATTCTATTGGCACACCAGGTAAAATTGTGACACTGACTGTGAGGAATTCAATCCCAGTTGCTGCAGGACGTTCTGCCATAAAATAAGCCAAGTCTCTGTTGTAAATTGTACTGACGTGCTGAGGCGGCCTCTGCACAAAGAGCCAATTTCATGTGATTGGAGGTGAAAATGTTCACCGTCACGTTTTCAACCCAGACGCAAGCGATCGTGCACAGATCAAGCATTAAACAGCAATGATTGGTTTATTTATGTTGTTTTTCTTTTTGCTGAAGGCGTCTAAAAAACAGCAAAACCTCGGCGGAGGGCCCTCGCTACCTTTTCAGAGGGAGAATCAACACCGAAGTGATGGAGGTGGAAAATGTGGATGATGGCACAGGTGAGAAAAAAAAAAAAAAAACACACCATATTTATTTTGGACGGGCGCAGTTTGATCCCCCCTCCCTCTCTCCCCTTTCTGCGCTCTCGGTTCCTCGTTTTTTTTATATTTCGGCAGCGCTGGCGGCGGGAGTTGAGAAATATGCCACAGTAACTCACAAAGGAAAGTTGACAACAGAGTCCTTGGCCGGAGCTGGTGCACAACTGTGTGATTTTTGTACTTGGATCGCCGATGGAAAAATAAGATTTACCTACAAACATATTTCAGCCCTCTATAGTTACATATCCTTGGGGCTGCTGCCGGTCCTCGGTGTGCTCACACACTTGTGTCTCTTGGCCTCGCATAGCCGCTGATTATCATTTATATTTGTGGAAGCCATCATTTCCTTTCCAGCGGTCCTAGACGGGCAGTAATATCGAGCGCTTTTCGGCGAGAGATGGATGGGCTTGGGTCTGGAGCGGGGAGCGGGAGGATAAACACGTGAGGCGGGCGGCAGAGCGGCAAGTCGTGGGTGTTCCGCACCACAGGCAGGAGATCTCAATCTGAAATCCAGAGGCGACAGGAGTATTTTAGCTCGGATTCCTCCGTAATGAAAGCGCCGCGACGCGTTCCCGGCCGCACACGCTCTTGCCGCTTGAGGTTGAAATACGCCCTTGAGGCGTTCCAAATAAAGGACACCGCGCCGTGTATGCTTTTGGACATGATTGTAATTGATGATTGGGATGGTTTGCTTTTTTGTTACACCCTTAACAGGAAAAAAAAAATACAAATCAAGAGTTCAGCTGCAGGGAAAGATGGTAAGAAATGGAAATAACGAAGGAACGGTCAACGTTTCATTGTCATTTTCTTAGGTTTTTTACATTTTTAACACCTTTCTGATACGAGTGTAGGCGGTAAATCAGCAGTAAGCAGCAGCTCTGACGGAGTATTCTGAGGACTCGACTGTAAATAATGCTGATGGATCGTCCATCTTCTGCATGTGTGTAACCTCGTTTATCTCATTAAAGGAGAGGAGTGATAATCAATGAAGCACTCAATAGAGAGGCTGTGAGGTCTGCTGCTGGAGCTCAGAAAGATGAGAGTGTGGTCAGTGTTTGCACTGAGATTGAATATGGTATCCCCTGTAGATTCATAATGGAGTTTTCTGAAAAATAGACCACACCGTTCTGTAAATCCATCCATCCATCTTTTATAGCGCTTTCTCCATCTCGGGGTGGCAAGATGCTGGAGTTGATCCAGGTCAACCTGGATTTGAACCGGGGGCGTTTCCACAGTGCCGAATCCATCCCATGCAGCGCTTCCTGTTCTTGTCCTTTCCGACCTTGCTTCAGTTCCGCTGTGGTGTTACTATCGCCGTGCCGTCGGGCTTTGTTTCCTCTGAAGGGAATCACTGGATTTGTGGCTCATGTTATTGCTGTGTTTTATGCGGTAACCCTCGTTTATTGCGAGCCCAACTTCCCAATAACTCAGTTTACAGTGGCGTGATCGGTCTAACCACTGATTGATGGCCCTCCCCTTCAAACGTGAAGGAAGCCCTCTGAACAAGGCTCGTGTCGTTCCGCCCCTTTGCTAACAGGCGACTTTCTGAGTAGATTCACGATTTATTCGAACTTGTGCACCCCCCCTCCCCTCCTCCCCTTGGACTTGCAGCCGACTACCACAGCAGCGGGAACATCGTGAACAACGGCTGGAAGATCCACAACACGGCCAAGAACAAGTGGTTCGTCTGCATGGCCAAGACCCCGGAGGAGAAGCAGGAGTGGCTGGAGGCCATCATGAAGGAGAGGGAGCGACGGAAAAGTAAGACGGATCATTTGTGGGGGTCGGTTCACTCAGAGTGCCGCCAGGTTCACTATAAAACATGAATCTTATACGGATACGGATTCAGGACATTTTCCTCCTCACACCGGAAACCACAAAGGGAAATCAGAGTATTCTCTCTTCCTCCTTTGCTCATTATGAGACGTGCAGCTAAACATTTGTGAAGGTCAGTCGTTAACGCTGTTTACAACTATTAGCAAAGACACCGAAAAGGCCCCGCTAATTATGTTTTGCAGAATTAGGAGACATTAACCTTTTCCCGCTCGCGATTGATGCCACAAAGAGTCTCGGCGCTAAGCGCAAAGATTATTAATGCCGTGATGTTGACAGGCTTTTTTGCACCCACCCTGTCCTCCCCCCTCCCCCCCCCCCCTCCTGTGCAGGTCTGCGGCTCGGCATGGAGCAGGATACGTGGGTGATGGTGTCCGAGAAGGGAGAGAAGCTCTACCACCTCATGACCAAAGGGAACCTCATTAAGGACCGGAAACGCAAGCTCACCACGTTCCCCAAGTGCTTCCTGGGAAGGTAAGGCTGGACTCGACTCTTCGGTTTGCCCTTTGGGGAGGAGGGATGTGAATGGGTAGAGGGAGAGACCTTTTGTCCTGAAGGTTTGTTTCTGTAATCTGTCTTTCACTTTTGGGAAAAGGTTTGGCCGGAACGTCTTAAAACAACAGCAGGGAAGAAGAAAGCGCGGGCGCCTTTTGTCCAGGACACTGTGTGTTATTGCGTCTCTGCAGCCTCAGTCATGGGAAAATCAAATCCAGCCAGATTTAGCCGATGAGTGTTATTTAAGGATTATTGGTGTGGCGTCTGGGGATGGATTTGGCCGTCGAATGCCATTCATAAATCGCGGGGAGATTTCCCCGTGCGGCTCAGCGGACTGCCCGCTCTCTCCCCGGCCCGTGCTGGATTACAGTAAGCTCTCCGCGAGGTGGCGGCTGCAGAGGATGCGCCGTGTTTATGGGACTGTGTCATTGCCTGCCTGCAGTACGTCCCCGTCTTTCCAGAGTTTAATCAGTCCACGGTCCTTGTTTACTGTTAATGAGTCTAAATATGCACATCTACTCTGCATTTGTTGATAGCTGGAAATATTAACTGTAAAAGCTCAAAACCCCGTCCTTGGGTTTCTTTTTTAAATCTGCATGAGTCACCGTCCCCATTTCACTTTTTTTTTTTAATATATTTGATGTCATGTTGTCACATTGCCAGGTTATCATGCAAATATCAGAGAGAAGTTGAGATCAAGCTCAGGCTGCGGGAGGAAAACCTTTAGATCTCCCGCAGAGTGCTTGGAAATCGGATCATTTGCGGCTGCAGACTTTAACTCCAATCATTAACGTACGTGAGCCACAGCTCGCTTGTTGTGTTAACGACCAGAAGCACCTGATTCTCAGTCTTCCTAGTCCTGTTTGTCTTTTGGCCTCAAAGCTTCCTGAAAGAAACCTTCGATGCGAGGTGTTCCGCCTCTTTGCTCTCCTGAGATTGGAAACTTCTCCGATCTTCACTTGCAGCCCTTCTTGGAATAAATGCGCCGCACACTGTGGGCCAGCGTGGGGGAGAGGCGATACTGCGAGACTGAGAAGGTGACTGAGCTGGATCAGGACCATAAAATGTGCAAACATCTGACCGCGCGGCCAAAGAGCCTGAAAAAGAGAATCGTATGTGACGGCCAGAAACTCTTTTTATAGCGCGGTGACACTGTGTAATTTGAAAAGTGTTGGAAATAAAGTCCAATGCTTTCACAAGACGGCCTTGGCTGGATGTGGCTTGAGCAGCGCTCCTATCTCGCCTCTCGAAATCCCAGAACAAATTAGCCCTGTAAACACCCCGGTACTTTTAAAGAATGACCCATGTTTTCCATTAGTTTTAAATTGTCCTGTTTTTTTTCTCCCAGCTGGTTATAAAAACATCGAAAACCACTCAAACGGTCATGTTAATATCGGTGTTATTTTTAAAAGCAACCAGAGAATCGGAAACAATGAAGAAGTCCAATTGGACATAGTTGTGGGCGAGTTACACTGGATGGAGGTTGAGAGTGCGGCGCTGCGTTGTTCCTCAGCGCACCACATCGGAGGGCGAACGGATCTGTCGGCTGAAAAGATTAAAGAGGATCAAACGCCACTTGTACGCGGCCGTCTGATTGAGTCTAAAGAGGTGAGGAGCGCCTCTCGGGGACGCTCCCAACACCTGGATGACCACTTGTTGGTGGAAACCCGTCTCTCGCTCGTCTGTACTTCCCCCCCCGTCTGCCATGATTTTTTTTTGGGGGGGGAGATGATTATGTGTGGGCGTAATTGGAGAATGGGAACCAGCATCGTATGTCTCTGATGAAAACCACATTGCCTATGGCTGCGACTCAGCCCACTCCCTCCATTGTGAAATTCTTCGCCTTTCTTCCTATTCCACGCCTCCTCTTCTTCTTCTTCTTTTTTTTTTTTTTTAAATTTCTTTATTTTCTTTTTAAGACCTGGGGCTATTTCTGGGGGCTGGAACTCCTCCCCCTCCTGCGGCAGAGTAATTCATCAAAGGAAATGTGTGTGACAGCCACCTAGCAAAGACGTTATCATCCTGTTTTCCAACCGAGGAGGAACAGAAAAACTAAGTGTTTGCATGCTCCACATATGACACACACCGGGGACTGCTTGTCGCAACAGATGTTGATGGAAATCTCTTTGAACGCTCGCCGAAAAAGGTCGGACACCCTGCAGGAATTGCTGTACGTCTTTGTTGAAGCTGTTTTTGTTTCTTTCTCTAACAGAATATCTAAATGATGACTGTGACTAAACTGAATTAAAAAACATGCAACGATCCAAGATACGGTTATATTTGATTCACCCAATTTCTCCCAAACTATTTACCTCCTACGTAGCTTCAGGCCATGAGAACTCCCCAGTCCAGCCTCTCCGGTGTTTTTCCACCCACCAGGATACAGAAACAGAAAAAAAAATTCACTTTGTCACAGGCCTGCGGTTTCGCCGAGGAGCGAAAAGACGTCAAGGGTCGGTGGTTGAGGAGTTTAAGGAGTGCACGTTATTGGAGGTGGGGTGTTTGGTCGCCCGCTGCTCTGAAAAGCCTTTTAAAGCCGTTCCTGTTGGCTCTTCGCTGACACCGGACGCCTCCATCGTGGCCTGGAAGTCAGTTCCAGTGAATTCCACTGGAGCTGCTTGGCTCTGTTTGTTTGGCTTTTGTGGAGAGACGGGACATCAAGGATATAATCAGCCCGCTCTCTTTTTTTTCCTCACTTTATCGTCTTACTCTGTCTTCTTCTCTCTCTCTTCTTCAATCTCCGTCCATCTGAGACACCAAATTACAGAGAATTGCCCCGTTTAGCTCATCAGAACTCGAGATGTCGCGTTTGTTGTCTCAGAGATTGGTTTCTTCCTCTTTCCAGCTGTAAATGAGGCAGAAAGAAAATCATCTGACGTTATCCCAACCAGGAAATCCCAAGATATATGTGAAGTCTTTGTATTTGATAGTGTTATATTGTAAATCTAAAATAAATAAGATTAAACTCAGGCAAACACCAGAACCGAACCCGGATGAGTGATTTAACAAACAGATGCTGCCCTCCAACTGCGTCAGTGAATTTACTCCTCTTTGCCAAGATGATGTTTTGTTTTTTGTTGTCACATCAGTGCAGAATAAATGTTATTGGTAGAAAGTTACAAAAAAAACCTCTTGTTTATCTCATCTGACTGTTATTTTTATTTTTCCTTTTTTTCCCTTTGACTAGATTGACTTCATTTATTTAGATTTCACGGCTGAGATGCGGATTCTTCAAGAATCTAGATATCTCAGAGTTATTTTTTATGAGATTTTTTTCATGACAAATCCTGTTTGAAATGACAGGACAGGAGCGAAATGCTGAAATATTACCGTGCATGCTAAACCCTCATGTTTTTTTTCTGTATTTCTGCTTTTTCCGCAGTGAGTTTGTGTCGTGGCTGATGGAGATCGGGGAGACGGTCAACCCAGAGGAAGGGGTTCATCTGGGCCAGGCTTTGTTGGAGAATGGCATCATCCACCATGGTTAGTTTTGCATTTATTTATTTTCTTTTTTTTTTTTTCTGTCTCTCTCTGTGAGAAATGCTTTATCTTAATTTCCTGCTCCGGATCATAATGGCGCTGAACGGAGCCGTGGTTCCCAGCCGTGCCCTGCTTGTTTTACTTGTGTCAATACTTACAAAATGGGTAATAACCCAATCATTTAACCCGAGGGGGGGGGGAAAGAAAGAGCTGGAGCTCGTATTCATCCAGGACCCGGGCTGGAAACATCTGGTGCGGAGTGAGCACCCCCCACCCCCCCCACCCCCCACCCCCCTCGTCCCCGGCTCACGGTCAGCTGCAGGCAGCCTCCCGACTTGCCTCGCTGTGGCAAACAGGAAGGACATGCAGCAGGTGGCGAGGGCGGCGGGGCACACCGTGAACAGACCACCCATCCCACCTCAAAGACGTCTAGAAAAGGAAACAAAACGTCCAGCTGTAGCTTAAAGGACCTCGCCCACCCACCCAGGATATGATCTGCTCTCCCTGCGTCCCTCTGGAGGGACACACAAACCCCTGAAAGCCGCAACAAAAACACACAAAACGCTGCTTCCTCTGTTTGATTAGGCTTTATTACTTTTTTTTTTTTGCATGTTTGTGATTTGTTTATGTGATCTCATGTATGTTTACAATAAAAAAAAAAACCCTCCAGAACTCTGACAGCGCCCTGTTGCATAACCAGATGCTCTTGTCCATATAGTGCATGTGCAAATGTGTATTTTTAACACCATTCATCCTTTAGTAATTTATGATTAGATCACATTGCATCACATAAGATATTTATTGCCATTTGAACGGGTTAATTTAAACACTCCCTCAACATACTGTTTAAATAAGGGATTCTAAACACTGATCTCTTCATGTGTGAGTAATGATTTTTCCCCAGTTTGTCTCCTGTGGCTCTTGATAACACGCGTGTTGTGCTGCAGGCTTAAGCCGGTTAATGCTGTGGATCCAGACATGCTAAAAGGCGTACGGTCTTCTGCATGTTTTGTCCCCCCCCCCCTCCACCAAAAAGAGCGAGAGCCCAAGTGGAGTTGTGTCTTAAATCACTCCGGTGGGCTTTATTACTTCCTCCCTGAGAAATGAGACGGGGTTTTGGAGCAGTTCCTGTCGGAGCCCCTCGGAGCTCGGTTAGTAAGTCCCCATGTGAGAAACGATAGAATATCTTTTCATGAAAAACCTTTAATGAAACCTGCACGGCCGCGGCCGAGAGCACAGAGCCGGCTGTTATTACCGCCGCGGCGTCGGTGACAAAGTCCTGTAAAGAAGTGGAGCGGCGAGCGGCGAGCAGCTGTGTTATCTGTGACCGCTCTGGATGAGGTTTGAGCCCCGCTCTCGTCTGGAAAGCTTGTTTCTTCATGCAGGCCCTGCTTGACTCCAATATGTTTTTAAACCTCTTATACTTTCAAATTTAAACCAAGATGAATAATACTCCTTGAGGTTTGAGACTTTTTATGACGGTTTTTTTTTTTTCTTTCTTTTCATTCTGGCTCGTTTGAAAACGTTTTTTTTTCTTCTTCAGTCACAGACAAGTACCAGTTCAAACCCGAGCCCGTGCTGTATCGATTTCGCTTCGACGACGGGACCTACCACCCCAGAAGCGACATGCACGATGTTATATCGAAGGTAACTTCGCATCGGTGGACGCTAAATTAATGAAAAGCCCATTTTTGAACACTCAACCCTGAGATGCTTCTCCTTTCTTTGTTTAGGGTGTTCGCCTTTTCTGCCGTCTCCATAGCCTCTTCACTCCAGTCATCAGGTAAGCGGCCATTTTACCCTTCATGTTGCCCAAACCAGGTGCTACAGTAGCTCACCATCTGGTCTTTTTTTTTTCTTCTTTTTTTAAACCTAAAAATAGCGATGCCAGAAAACAGCCAGTGGAGGGAAATATTCCGATGAACTATGAGCTCAGTGTTTTTACAGAGGAGCTGACTTGTAAGGGACTGGCACAGATGGTGATGGAGTGTGGCGGGCGGCTGCAGCGGGTGACGGAGCCGGGCAGGTTTTAATCTGCCAGCTTTCAAAACACAGATGTGGTGAAGAAGTTGGAATCCATCAAGTGTTCAGTCACCAAAAAGCTGATGTTTTGATGCAGCCGCCCTGAAGCTTTGGAGAAAATAGCCCGTTGGGAAAAGGTCTCGAAAAGATGTAAAACAATATTGAGTGTAGATTTTTTTTTTTTTTTTTTTTTTTTTTTTTCACCCAGCATGCCTAGCCACTCAAATTGTGCTCACTTGTCATGTCACGTTTCTTCATTTGGAGGAAGCTGCTGATCAATCGAACGTTGTTCGAGGTATATCTATCTACCAATGTGCTTCCCTGCAAAGCTCAGGATCAAGGTCGGCTGTTTACGCTGGATTTCAAGTCGCCCGAAGAAAAGCTTTAATTTCACACCTTCCAGACTGTGCCACTGCCGGAGGGAGGCCGGCTGATCCTTCATGTTTTCCAGCAGAGAGGCTCCTCTGTCTTTCTGTTTGATCCCACTGCTAAGAAGCCCGACGGGCGAATCTGTGTGTGTGTGTGTGTGTGTGTGTGTGTGTGTCCGATCGGGGAGTGAGCGCTCGCCCCGCCGGCGTTTGTGCTGAGGTCAAACCTCTTGATGTCATGACTGTGCACAGGAATTGCGCAGCGTTTTTCTGCTCGGAGTCCGGCACAATGCATCGCAGGGCCTGGGAATGCTGGGGTCTAATTGGAGCGACCGGTCCCTGCCTAATTAGGTGGAATTTCCTGGCAGAACGAAAGAGATGAGGCGAAAGAGGGAGCGCACACACAGCAGAGGGGGGCACGGAGACTAACAAGAATTGTCGGACTCCCTCCTCTCCCGGGGATTGCGCTGCACTGGCTCTGTGGGTTAATACTCCGTACACATAGTTATACGTTGAAAGAGATAATGAGAGGGATTTCTCAGTGTGCAGACGCTGGGACGGCAAACAGACAGAATTCAGCAAAGGTCACCTCATAAATTATCTTCTCAGGGAATGGAAAAACTGGCATTTCAGCTCGGCATCTGAAGTGTTGACAAGTTTTCGTCATTATGCTAATGAGTCCTCCAGACATTCAGTGTTTATGGATCCACGCGAAGGATTTTCAAGATAAACAACCGGGGCGGTTTATCGGTGCTGACCACCTGATTCAGTCGTAAAGCTTTCAGCATCCTCTGGATAATGTCCGCCGTGCTCCAGGCTTCAGCGCGTCAAAGCAAACTTTCTGCTTTTGGACGGCAAGTTAAAAACCACTTTTCTGACCTTTTCCCTCTGTTTCTCCTCAAACTGCTGTTTCTCCATCCCCGCCATACGGCTGCCCACTGCTCCGCTGTTTACCCTCAATTTTTCACTCTGACAGGCTCGCTGTGCACCAGCCGCCGAGGCCCAGCGCTCCCCGAGGGGGGGGATGCAGGGTGGCGTTTGTTTCTTCGGGTCAGAGCGGTTCGTGCACGGCGCGGCGGGGCGTCACCGCCCGTCTAATGCCGTTATGTAACGGTTGCGTTTCATTGTGAAGGAAACAGGACAGCCTTCAGCCTCTCACGCTTGGCGTTACGGACGGCGGCGGCGGCGGCCCGCCATCCTCGCCTGACCCGTCTGAACTGTGTGTGCGCGCTGAGTTTTCTGCGTGCTTGTCTGAGTGAGTGTTTGCGTTGTGGTGGAAGCGGGGGAAGTCACGGTGGTTCTGGACTTTCCCGGCCCCTCGCGTGTCCCCCCGGGGGAGGAGGGCCCCGGCGCTCATGGGAAAGTTACAGTTTCATTTCAAGCAGCATTCGAGGGGTCTGGCAGAGTTGTTGCTGTGTGGGCCTCGCTGAGATCAGCGACGGCGGGGCGACGGCGGGGCCGAAACCCGAATGCTGTCAGGAGTGGCTGGGCCTGGCTGACAGTGGGAATTATCAGTGTTTAAATAAACCAAACAATCACGGTTCTACATCCTCTGTGTGAGTTTGTGACAGTTCTAAAGTGAATCCTCAAATGAAGCAGCCCTGCTCCGTTCTGCTCTTGTGCCCGTCCAGGGATAAGGACTATCATTTACGGACCTACAAGTCAGTGGTCATGGCCAACAAGCTGATAGACTGGCTTATAGCGCAGGTAAGTCCAACAATATGAACATTCCTCACCAGTTTGACTTCATACACCAACTGTTATCTCACTTTTCTGTTGAGGAGAAACATTTCTGAATTTATTCATGCTACGGTATTGATTACAGCTCCATTGCTCAACCTTAATATGTACAAGGTTGTTTTAGATCAGCCAGCTCCAGTTTATATTGAAAACAGATTTTTGCCCTCTGGAAACACCGAGGAGCTGAAAAAAAAGTGAGAAACAGAATGGGAGTGGGTGTTGCTGTGATAGGTCAGTCACTTGAAAATGTGCAGCGGAGAGAAGCAAAGATCAGGCCGGGGGCTCCCGCTGAAGCCGAGAGGAAACAAAGAAAGAAAAGCTGAATGAATTGGACCGCTGAGCTTTATTGACTTTGACAGGAAGCTTTGAGGCTGACAGATTGATAGGATGACAACATCGGGTATAAATATCTATCAGACATGTGTTTGTCTGTGTGAGTGTGTTTGACCCAGGCCGGTAGAGTAGCTCTCTCGGCCTCAGTGGGACTTGAAGAAGTGTCGCGCTGCACCGTCTGGACTGTTTTTTTTTTTTTTTTTTTTGGCAGCGTTGAAGGTAGGGCACGGAGTGGCTCTGCTGGCCTCCGGGCTTCTGGGTGCAGAAACAAAGGCAGGGTGTGAGCGTGGCATTTCCACTGGTCTCCCGACACACAATCCCCTTCGTTCCTCGTCCGCTTTTATAGTCTGCCGGTTTCATTTCTTCTGTGTTTCACTCTTTCTCCTTCTTCCTCCGGGCGCAGGGAGACTGCAGAACCAGGGAGGAAGCTTTGATTCTGGGGGTGGAGCTGTGCGACAATGGCTTCATGCATCACGGTACGGCACTTTGAACAGCTGGTAGGGGGGGAAGAAAACAAGTTGCGGTCTTGCTCAACATTTGAATCCTCTTCATTTTTCTAAATAGGAGTTGAACGGAGAAGCTGTGCAGAGGGCGCCTGGCATTTCACTTCCTGTTTTAGAACACAACCACTCTTGTTCTCTTTCCATTTCAACTTATAATCCCTTTGACACTCGACAGAAATAGAGCATTTTTTTTCCCCAAATCCAGCAAATAAATGTGTGTGTGTGCTTGCACACCGTCATTAGCCCCGTGCGTAAGATTCCACACTCCTTAAATTACAGCCGCGCGGTTTAATGTAGCCTTGAGAAACTTTGTGGATGTTTTGTCAGTTTTGAGCGCCGGGGCCGGACGGTCGCCATGGTTACCGTTTGTTTGCGAGCGTCTTGATTTGTTTTTAGCTCCACGTGTCGCCCGCGCCAGAGTCCACATCATACGCGCTGCAGCGTGAGTCACGGCGCGTCTCCTCGTTCCCCTCCATGACGTAACCCCCTTTCGAACGAGCCGCAGCTCGGGCCTCGCACTGCAAATTACCGGCACATCTATAGAACATAACAGCCCCGGCCTTCACTTCCACGGCCTGCGGGGCAATTTTACCATTCGTGCCTGCGAGTTATTTGGCCTGACGATGTAGCTATTAAAACTATTGGCGCTATATCTGATCTTGAGGGAACGTCAGAAGGAAACTCTGTTTTTCCCCTCAGGGTTATTTTTTTTTTTTTTTTTTTTTTTTTTTCAGAATTGAAGTCGTGGTAGATGCGTTATGAGACTGGGCTCAAACCGGAGGGATACTCTCCCTCCCGCTTCGACTGTTTTGTGATGTGTGCGTTGGGATATTTATGTTTCATATATGCTGAAAGGTTTGGGCAGGCTCCAGTTGGCATGGGGAACCACTGCGGTCACACTTGGATGCATTTTAACTTTTAACTTAATGCAAAATGAGTTCTTGCTGAATGTAATCCGGCCTCTGCACCCAACACTGATGTTTTATTGAAAGTCTGTGTGCATTATTCCATTTGCTCAAAAAAAAAAAAAAACATATATATGTTGAAATTAGTAGTTGAATTTGCTGCAAATTAGAAATGGTTTCCACCACTAGATTGTGCTTTTTTCATATTTGTGCTTGGCTTCGTTGTGGCTTCCTTCAGTGCTGGAGAAGAGCGAATTCAAGGACGAGCCCTTGCTGTTTCGCTTCTTTGCCGACGAGGAGATGGAGGGTTCAAACACCAAACACAAACCCATGAAGCACGACCTGAAGATAGTGGAAAACGTCATCACCAAGTCTCTCCTGGTGAGCATTCCCATGTGGATTATTGATGAATTAACGCTCGTATCGTCATTTCTTTTCATCATTTATCCATATCTTGCGGCAATCAGGAAAACTCAGTAATTCACCATGAAGCATGCAGCTGTGAGAACGAAATAATAGCAATGCAAAAGTTCATTTTATACCTGAGTAAGCGAGTGCCGTCATCTGCCATCTGTCTGTTTTCCAGATAAGACCCAGTGACGGGGGCTACGGCTTCACCCTGGAGGAGAGGAACCGAGTCCCCATCATCAAATCCGTGGAGAAGGGCTCTCCAGCTGAGGTCAGGTCACTCACACATACGTAGTGCATGTTTGTGTGCACATGTGTGTGAATTATATCATTTTATTTCACAAAAAGTGTCAATTGGAAGCTGTTATTTAAAACTTGCGCGCTCACCAGTGTTTGGCTTCACTGTGACGTTTTTGGCAAACGAGAAAGTGAACAGGAGGTCCGCGCCATTGTAGAGTAGTAATTTCAGAGAGATTGAGAGAAAAATGGTTGGAAAGATGGTTCTTAAACGGTACTGTGCTGACACCCTGCCTAAATATTATTATCCCCACTGTTCTCGTGCCTTTAAAGATGAATTAGACAGATTCACTTTTGGTTGGAGTGACGCTGAATATACAGCAGCCTTACCTTTAACACCAAATTTAGAATATCTGCGATTGACATAAGCATCAGTCCATCCCAAGGATTCGCAACATATCAGAAATGCATCCAGTTTATCCAAAAAGACTGAGCCGCAGTGACTCGTGTTTGCATCCAAAACCAGTTCTTTAAATACGTTTACAGTGAAGAGGATTGAAAAGATGTGCTCGCTCCCGTTCAGCCACGTGGGATTGGCTGCAAAGCTACAAATGTGATCGCTTTGATTTTGTTTTCCAGACGCTAACTTTGATGCCTTTGTAGCCGATTCAGCGGTCAGCGAAGGTTTTTCCTGTTGGTGAAAAACGGATTTGATCATTATCTCTGAAAACAATAAACTCCTGCTTTCTGTAAACCGAACCTGCTTCACGGTGAAGCCACTTTCAGGCGTCCATTAGCCTTTTCACGCAGGAATACGGCGTGGCGAAGGAGGGCCAGACTTGCGCTTTGGTGTTCGGCTTTGATCTGCTTGTTGAAAATGGGGCAGAGCAGTTTGAAGGCAAATGTGATCAGTTTGAACAGATGACCCATAATTCCCTCCAGCTCTGCAGAAGCAGGGAATCGAGCCTGGAGGGTCTGGCTTGCACCGAGACGAGCTTTTCTGTGTGTTTTCTCTTAAATATTTCATCTGCTGTGATGAAATCCACAACAAGGTCTCGCTGACAGACAAAAGCTCTGCTGCAGCCTGTATAGAGTCATTTCTTCATATGATACAGAGAATAATGAGGTTCTATACCAGAAAAACATACAGCATAACTAATTCAGTGCTAGTTTTCTCTGCAGTATTATGTAACTTATTGAAAATGCATCTTCTGTTAGTTGCTAATTGCTGCTTTAAAAACTGCATCATAAAACTGCACCCGTTACTTTGAAAAAGCGTTACTTTGAATAAAGTGGGACGTTTTTAAGTTTGCATCTTTTGCAGTTTGCGGTGACTGATTCACTTATGAACTTCACAACTCTTTTGTTTTGCTTTGTTTTTAGATGGCTGGGCTGGAAGTGGGGAAAAAGCTGTTTGCCATAAACGGAGACCTGGTGTTCCTCCGGCCTTTTTCTGAAGTGGAAATTCTCCTCAGGCAGTGTTTCAACAGCAGAGGACCCCTCAGGGTTCTCGTGAGCACCAAGCCCAGAGAGTGAGTCAGACCCTCGTGGTGCCGACAGTCGTCCAGCTGTCTCCGTGCATCACGTCGACACGTCTCCGCCTCTCTTTTCCACCCCAGGACGATAAAGATCCCGGACTCGGCTGACGGTCTGGGGTTCCAGATCCGCGGATTCGGCCCGTCCGTCGTCCACGCCGTCGGTCGAGGTGAGCGGCCGTCCCGGAGACGCTGGCAGACAGCTGCTGCAGCCGTCCCCCCCGCCCCCCTCCCCCGGGGTGTGCGTCTGACTCGGCTGCGGCGCGGTCACAATGATTTCCATTCACCTGGTCGCGTTATTTGCCGCGGCTCGATAGTTTTGTGTGATTGAAGAAGCCGCTCTCCTTCTTTAGCTGAAGTTTCTCTCTCTCTTTCTCCCCCTTTTTGCCTGACGTGGCGTGTTCGGCGTGGGGCCCGCTCTCACTAGATAGGGTCCAATCAAAAAACAATCCATAGCCGTGTCTGGCTGCCCTCAGAGGGATTGGATCTTGTTTTCTTCTGCTCAGGCAATCTGAACGGGGCGGCGGAGAAGAAATGTGTGTCCCTGCATGCGTTGGCTCGATGCTGCGGTTGCCGGGGAACCTGCTGTGTGCTTAAGTAGATGCTCCGATCCCCCGAGACAAAGCTCCTAATGTAGGAAGTGTTTAATCCCTCAGATTGCTGTAACAGCTGCCGCCCCCCTGGGGTCAAAGGTCAGCAGCAGGTAGCACCAATTAGAGAGACGGGGGACGAGATAACGTCATCATTGACTGCGGCAGTCCAGTCAGGCGATCATTTGTTTTGATCATTATTTTTTGGTCGTTCCCACTGAAAACACAGGAACTACCACAAACACAGCGCGGCACCGTGCAGCGGGCTGTCGGCAGTATATCAGGTTTAGTCAAGTCTAAAGTGGAGCTCTGGCCTGAAATTGGCCCGAATTTTCTTCCAGTGTTTACAGAATTCTGCCAAATATTCACTCGAGTCAGAAACGGAAAGATCAAGCGTTGATGAGAGGAGGGATGCGATCCATTCCTCGCTGCTCTTATTCTGTCAGATGCTTTATCCATTTTCCTCATCTTGTGCGCGTATGGGGTTTTTCTTCAATCTGAATAGGAAATCCAGCCTCTCTGCTTCATGATTGTGAATTCATAGAAAGAAAGCTTTGATTGTTGTCAACCAATACCTGACTGATATGTTTCAATTCAGGTGATAGATGTTGAGTTTATGGTTAATTTAACCACGGATGCCCCATAAAAAGAGAAGTTTCAGAGGGTTTAGATGTATGATTTGCTTTTTCTTTTTTTTTATAAAACTGACTGTTGTAGATGTTTAACTTGAGTTAAAGAAGTGGAAAAACTACAGCGGTTTCTTTACACTGAGCATTCTGAGGCATCATGATGTGTGTTAATGGCAGGAATATTGAGTCTGCCGCTCACTTCCCTCCGATAGCCGTAAACCTTGAAGTTCTCCTACGGCCTGAATCACATCCCTCAGAGACCCTCGTCTACTCCAGATAAACAACTTCCCTCCTCTCTCTCTCGCTCTCTCTCTCTCTCTCTCTCTCTCTCACTCCTCCCGAGCTGCCAAAACAGGAAACAATGTTGTAAATACAAAGAAGAAGAAGGAATGTTGCTCAGCCCAATTTTGTGTACAGGATGTGGAAGATATGACAACTATTTTTTTCGGATGTGCCGATGTTTTTTTTTCATCCTGTTTCGCCGTGCACCTGCACGATAACGTGCAGCAGCAAACTCGTCGCCCTTGACAAACTCCAAACTCCCCCCCCTCCCCCCCTCCCTCCCTCCCTCCCTCCCCTCTTTCTGTTGCTTGTCTCTCGGTCTCACGCCAGGCACGGTGGCAGCCACCGCCGGCCTCCACCCGGGCCAGTGCATCATCAAGGTGAACGGCATCAACGTGAGCAAGGAGAGCCACGCCAGCGTCATCGCTCACGTCACGGCCTGCAGGAAGTATCGGCGACCCACGCAGGTACAAACACGAGCGTGAACTGCAGTGAACACACCTGGACACACACATTTTTTTCCTCAGAACCTTGTCCTGCATGTCATGATGAAATAGCTGTGATAAAGTCGTTTAAAGCCACATAAGTGACTAAAACATGGATTAATTCCTGGTGAGAATAAATATTTCAGACAGACCTCCTGTTCACCCTTATCTGTCTTTTTCTTTCTTTTCTTTTTTTTTTTTTTTGATTCCATCTTTTTCTTCTCAACTCCATCTTTTCTTCTCTTGGGTCATTACGCAGAAATAATAGTAGTTTTGGCTTCTCCCGCGCTGACCCCTGGCTCACAGCAGTGGGCTGGTTGTGGGAGACTGGCAGGCTGCAGGGAGCAGGGGGAGGTGGGAAAGGATCTGGACGCAACTGGGTGAGAACTGTAGAGGAAGAACGGAGGAACGGGGGGGGGGGGGTGGGGTTGGTCCAAGGCAGCCTTTTCAGAGAGTTTTGCTTTGGAAAAGCGGTAGATAGGAAGTGAGAGAAAGCTCAGATCACCTGTTGACGGTGGGAACCGGTGGAAATGGAAACCCCCAGGGGCGAGTGTGCGGCGTGAATTAGTTTAGCGTGTCACTGTAATTGAGCTCCGTTGGGAGTTTAAGTTTAATGATGCACCGCAGTATTCCTCAACTCCCGCAGATCTGCTTTACATCAAGTACGGACTCAGAGGAACCGCCCTCCCTCTCCCGTTGTGTGTCTCTGTGTGTCTCTGTGTGTGTGTGTGGTTGTACACTCAAATGCCACAGACCAGTAGGCAAGCTCAGCCCGTAGCCTTGGCAGGGAAAAAAAAAAAAAAGTGCATTGTGGGCTTTGGGTGTGGAGAACAGACACAGACGGATACACACAGTGACACACAGGGCCGCGCCGCACGCCAGAGCGGGCTGATGAGATTGGCATGGGGCCTTGCTTCTGCGGTTCCCACCAAGCGCCGCATTTCCATATGTTCACTTTTCACTGGACGCCCTGCCAGGCGGCTCTCTCTGTACGCCGTGTCTGGACAGACGGAGCTGAACATCAGCTTACAAACACACACACACACACACACACCTGTTAATCACGAGTGACAGTCGATGGATTGACAGTGATCCTAAAAAATGCTGACTGAACTAAAGTGTAACACGTAACGTCGTTAATTCAGAAATCTGCTGAATATCAGACAGTTATGTGATAAGATTATAAATACCATCGACTCAGCCCATAAATACATACATATGTTCTTCAAGGAGGAGATAATTCTTAACATATGTACAGGACATTAAAAAATCTCCCGTAATGCCAAAACATTTATGCTGAAACGTCTAAATGTTTTTGGATTGTTTATACAGCAAGACACTATTAAGTGGGTCTACAACAGCAGCGAGAGCGCCAAGGAGGACAACCAGAAGGCCAACCAGAAACCCGCCAGCGAGGAGAACGGCGACGGCTTCGAGTGCCAAGTGGAAGGTGACTGCAATCACACACACACACACACACACACACACACACGCCACATGCACGTGCAAAACGGAAACGGCTCATCCTGGAAAAGACATTACGCTTCGAGGTGTCCGTGGATGCAGCGCAGGCTTGTTTCGCAGGAACACGAGCCGGCCGCCTTGTTGGGTTAACGAGAGACGCGGCTCATCTGGAACATGTTAGTCTGAGAACAGCTGCCTCCTCTGGCTCATCAAGCGTTAATTTCCCACCACCCCCCCCTACAATTTATGGATCCCAAAGAGAAAGTTAAACAGGAAGGCGATTCCCTTCATAGCAAACAGCCCCGGAGCAATATTTACTGCCCTGTTAAGTCGCTGCATTAGCGTAGGGCCAGTTAGCCGGGTGCTGGAGGAATTGCCCATCATTCTCTGTGAGGAAATGAAATCAGTGAACTGAGGTTCTACAGAAATTGCAATCATCTCCAGATTAGGAGGTTCAAGGCCTCCTGCAGTGCTGCGATGGTGGAAACACTGGCAACTACCGTAACTGTGTATCCCACAATTTCTCCTCCTCCTTCAGAGGTGATGGACAAATTCAACACAATAGCCATCATCGATGGGAAGAAGGACCACGTGAGTCTGACGGTGGACAACGTCCACCTGGAGTACGGAGTGGTGTACGAGTACGACAGCACGGCGGGAACCAAATGCCACGTGCTGGAGAAGATGGTCGAGCCCAAGGGGTTCTTCAGCCTCACCGCGAAGGTACGACCGGCCACATCTGAGCTTTATGGTTCGGTTATCCTCGAGGAGTGTATTTTGTGATTCAGAAATGAATGCTTTTCTCCAGCAGCGACGTTCTCCGAGAGATCATTACTGATGTATAACAGAGTTTCGTCTCTGATATACGAGCAGAGATCACACGTTGGACTCGTGTCCTAAATTAATGAAACTTTACAGCTGTTGCTCTTTTAAATCTTTAAAACCTAAACTCACTCACATATATGGGAAAAAAAAACATATCCTCTATTAACATATACAGTTTCTCCAAAGTGGAAGTAATTTTAGTGTTATTACAAACATCTGCCCCGACATTCCACTGGAGTCCTCCGAGATGTGCGCGATGTTGAATTTTAATGCTGGCGAGGCTGCAAGGCCACATGGGTTGTCTTGTGCTCGGCTCTCTTCTCCCGCTGCTACATTTCCTCCTCCGCTGTTTTCTTCCTCTCTCCTCCACCGGGCGTCTCATTAAGGCGGCTCGGAGATTTGTGTCTCGTGTTCTTTTCCGTATCTCGCTCTGATCTGCAAAGCCGGCGTCTTCATACATACAGCATATGGATCACAATCTGGCTTTGTCCCTCATGGATATTTGAGGAGCGCGTGGAAACTTTTAGATGCCCGAGTGTAACTGCTCGCGAAAAGCTGCAGAGGAATCAATCCCTCCCGGCCAATTTCACTCTCTTTTTCTATGAATAAGAAACCTGGTCGTTCGTTTGCAGTGAATCTGATGCTCTGAAAGTGAATTTAAAAGCATTTTTTTGCATCGGTTCATCGTGTCTTTTTTTTCTGGGAGCAGATTCTGGAGGTGCTGGCACGTAACGACGACCTGCTGGTGCAGATGTGCGGCCGGCTGACTTCCGGCTGCGACGTGATCCCCGAGGAGCTGCAGGCGCGCTTCGGCGCCATGTACGGCGAGAAGGCGGAGCACATCAACCGGCGCATCACCAACTACAGGAAGGTAATAATGGCTAATGATGTGAAAAATGTGATCATTTTATATTTAACAAAGCCAGTAATAGCAGCATTATCGTCTCCCGGTCTGTCATAGAGATTAAATCAAATACAGAAAGCAGGGTTCAAACGCAGTGAGCAAAAGTCAAAACCAGCGAAGTTCAACAAACTGAAAAATCCAGTGAAGAAAAGTAAGGAATCCTCACCTCTGTTGTCAGAAGCTTTTCGGTCTTTGGTGAAAAACTGAGATGTTTTCATTAGCTTCTTCCACTCGGTGATATTTCTATCATGCTTTGTGTATTTTTACTCTGCTTGGAACAATCGTCTGTTTCAATCCGCTGTTGATTGACAATAATAGAAGTGGGATGCAGCTGCTGTGGGACGCATACCGCTAAATAAAAGAATTAAAGAGACCCAGTCCAGCATGCTGAAGGCTCCTGCTGCACACTGGATCCAATTGAAAGGCGCCTTCTGCATGAAATACCTGATCCGGTCGGCGCAGACAGCTGTGACGGATGCTTGTTTTGTCAGTCTGCTCACCCTGTTGACATCAACATGCCATCGCGCATTAGTCCGCTAACACTCACGGCGCAACTTTCACCAGGTTGTTGTGCAAAAAATGTAATCGGCTTTTACCGACCTCCAAGAAATATTTACTCGACAGACTCTCGGGCTCGTCGCCGATTTTTTTTTTTTTTTTTTTGTTAATGAAAAAGTTGTTTTGTCCAGAGCTTTGTTTTTAATGAAGTTACAGCTGGTGAGTGACGGAGCCAAAACATTTTCACATCTGCGAGCATGTGTCTATAGGCAAAACAATGCACGCCACTGTGCGTGAGAGAGCGAGAAAGCTCCGCATTAGAGCGGATCTTGGATTAATTACCAGTCACTTATAAATATCTCCGCTCGGCCGCAGCCGGGACGTTGGTTGTGCAAGGCCCTCGTGCGCTGCAGCATTCCTCCCAGGATCCCTGAAGAGAAAAGGAAAGGAGGTGAGGGAGGAAGAATGAGAGATCGGACAAGAACTGCAGGGAGAAAAGTGACAGGGAGTCGTTAGAAGGAGGGATGGGAGCTTGGGCCTCGGACGCAGCAGTCCTGAACCGTCCAGAGACAGATGGACGGTGTGGAGGTGACTCCTCGCTCTCCGTCCATCTGGAGTGGATCAGCTCCGCTCAAGCTATCTCCAGATAACCCAGTGAAAAAAAAAGAAATGTTTGGTTTGGTTTCCCCCTTTAACATATTTATTTAACATATACTGAGCGCCGCGCTCGCGTTGTCTGCCAGCTCGACTTTTGATTGGCTTTTATTTGAACATCCCAGACAGGATGCAGGCCGCTGCGGTGGCGGGTTCAAGGAAAGTGCAGCCGAAAGCTCCAAAGCACAAATATATTTATGATACTTCGTATCAACCGGGCTGGTTTTTAAATAGACCGACTTCTTATTCGACTTGCGTACTTTCTATAAACACAACTCCCAGACTATGTATAATAAACTCCCAGAATGCAGAGCGATAGAGCTTTGTGTTGATGTACTACAAATTGTCACGACTTGAATTGCTTCCATGTGTAGCTTACAAAGTTAAAAACACATTTCCAGATATTGAAAGTTGAAGTTTATCACTCACAGTTGTTAATCATTTAGAGCCATAAAATCCAAATAATCCCAGAATTTTCATAACAAGAGGATTAGCTTCCCTGGATTTAGATGTCCTATTCAGATTTTGTACTATTAAGCATCTTTAAAGGATATATCTTCTTATTTTAGTGTTGTAGAATCTTTCTGACTATATGGAGCAACATCGTTTTTAGTGGAAAATGTGTTTAATATTGCAGTAGAAAAAAAAAAACACCCTCTGCACCAAACAAAGTGTGGAGCTGAATGAAGATACACATCAGATCTCTGCTCCAACATGGCGGCGGCGGCTGCTGTACGTCGTCTTAACAATTTAAATGACGGCGGCGTCTGGAGTTCCTCACATATGTGAGCAATGATGATTTTCGTGAGTCTGCCTTGAATCTTTGATTCGCCTTAAATATTTCAGCTGCCACATAAAAACGAGGAATGCCGAAAATGTAAAGTTAATGGCTGTTTGTGCTTTTATTCCCGGGCCAGCTGTCATACATGTAAGACTAAACAGCACATTGAGCTGACAGATTCCTCATCCCGCGTTTCGCTTCGGGCTTCTTTAATCATGCAGAACTGGAATGCACATCAGCGCAATGAGACAGTTTCTCATTTTGAAGGCAGCATTTTTTGCATATTTCTGTTAATAAACAGACTCGGCATGAATGAAGAGTGTCAAAATTTGTCATTCCTTGAAGTTATTATAATCTAATCGCAACTTGTACTGTTTGTCTTTAGTTATTTTAAACTTTGCTGATCAGATTAACTCTTTCAGGAGAGGATAAAGTGAATAAAAAACATCCTCCGCTCTGTCTCCTGCACCTTGTTTCAGTTTTCTCGGGTCCTGAAGAACAGAGCGTGGCCCACGTTCAAGCAGGCCAAAGCCAAGGTCTCCCCCCTCCACAGCAGCGACTTCTGCCCCACCAACTGCCACGTCAACGTGATGGAAGTGTCGTACCCCAAGACCACCTCCTCCCTTGGCAGCGCCTTCGGCGTGCAGCTGGACAACAGGAAGAACACTCTGGAGAAAGGAGGCCGCGGCAGCGGCGAGCTGGGTGAGCCGGGAGAAAAAAAACACCTGCGCGTTGGATTCACTTTAAGTTGGATTAGAATCCACAAGAACGTTTGTTCGTCTCCGTTCAGGGAAGCTGAACCCGACGGTAAACGTCCAGCACACCATCACGACGATGGCCGCCCCGTCCGGCCACAGCCTGGGTCGGACGGAAGGCCACGGCCTGCGTTTCCTGCTCCGGGAGGAAGACCTGCTCACTCTGGATGCGTATCAGAAGCTCCTCTACAAGCTCACCGCCGTCGTCAAGGAGATGGAAACGCACGGCGCCCATATTCACGAGTGAGTGTCTGGGTGTGAGCATTTGGGATGTCGGGAATCCCAACTCTTGTTGATGTTTGACAGCCTCACAAGGTTCTCATCATATTCCACATCCATGTTTATTGCCATGATCGCAGTGGATAAATAACAGTTTACAGCAAGCTCTGATTATGTCCCATCTCCCAGCATGCAACAGGATAATGTGAAAAAGATACAGTACAGTGTGGTGCGCAAGAGTGAAAATATAGACAACTTTTGCAAAAAAAAAAAAAAAAAGGTAAACATATTTTTAGAAGCTGCTTCATGTCATTCTGTTTTTGTTTTTTTATTTTAGCATGATCCCCTCTGATCATTCCAGAAATACATGCATGTGTTTACACACAGGCATAATGAGGAAAAACTCTTACAAGCTGCTTTTCACTGCACGACTGTTTTGTTGAATAATCTTGAAACCTGAAATGAATCTGCTCTAACTTATTACCCACAAATTGCCAGTCCGAAGGAGAAACAGACGTTATTGAAACACTTTCTTTTTTTTATTGTTATTGGTGGAACAAAATCCTCTCCTGATTCCGTTCGATTTGATTTGAAATGACCTTTCGAGAGCAGAAAAGCTCACATAGCTGCAGCGTGGTCAATGTGCTGCAGCTGGTACTTGGCAGGCATACATTTCAGCCATTAATCCAGCACCTGTGTGTGTGTGTGTGTGTGTGTGTGTGTGTGTGTGCGTGTGTGTGTGTGGGAAACAACAGAACAGAACTGTGGTGGTTTTCTTTATCATGTTACGGCAGGATTTGTGGTTTTTTAAGTGTGTTCACACTTCATTTATGTCCACGGTTATAAATCAGACTGTCTGTTGCGTTACTGCTTTCTGTCTGGCTCCTCTGTATTCGTTACTGCGGCGGCAAGGTTTATTGTTTGGAGGCCGTGGAACGGAAATGGGAAACGCTGCTCTAGTCCCCCCCCCCCCCCCCCCCACACACTCCCGAACACCAAATAGGAAATGCAATCTGAAAGCAGGAGGGCGTGTCGCTGGGCCAGGTGCCCTCTGGAAAAGCCATTCGCCAACAATGGAGCTCTGATAAATGATACAAACCGCTAATCGCTCACATAGCAGTATGCTGCTCCTAGTAAAAATGTCCTTAGAGTTTTACTGCGGTGGTTTTCGGAGCGCCGGGCGGGCATCGCCCGGAGACATCAGAGAGCTGTGGGGGGGTTCAGGATAATCGAGATGTTAATTCCCAACAAAAAAGTTTTGGGAAAATCCTACAGTCGTTTAGTGAGTTAGGCTCTCCTCAACCGGTTCTGCTGATCTGACATTAAAATCTTCTGGATTTGAGTGAAGCTGTCGCCGAATGACAGCGAATGGACTAATTTAGTCCCGCCTCTGTCGGCGCCAATTAGCACGGTCGCATCCGTGCACATTCAGACAGTCGGAGAACACACTGAGCAATGCGATAATGACCTCTACCATCTGCTATCTGCTCACACTCACACACACACACACACACACACACACACACACACACACACACACACACACACACACACGCACACACTCGAGGAGCTTGTTCTAGATGAACTGTGAGTGTGAGCACGAGTCCTTCGCTCCACTCCGACTCATCAGTTGTGTTACGAGGAGCGGCGTGGACGCATCGCTTCGACCTCTGCAGGCGCCTGGAGCCTTCCTGAACTCCTCATTCAATTAGTGTGCGTATTAGGCTGCTCTCTGCCAGGTCAAAGGTCACTACTACTGACACGCACGCATTTTTAATCAAGCTTTTATAGAGTAGTCATTTAAATACTTTGTATTTTACTTTTGTGAATTACCAACAACTCTAAAGGGGTTAATGTTTTTGCATTGTTTAGTCTCGTAGCCCGCAGCCGAGCGCGGACGCAGTCTTCGCTGTCTTCGCTGGGTGTGACAGCAGTGCTTCAAGCTGACACTATAATAAACTGAAGTGGCTATTTTACGCAGTATGTCAAGCACCAGCGTCTCCTGTTCCCAGCCTCAGAGGAGGAAGTCCACGGTACAATTGCAGCAGATTAGAAATCTCCTCAAGTAATTTAGGAAGAGAAAACAACTGGACGGAGCTCGTTTGTTACATAACGTCTTGGCCGGCGCTCGAGGAATCCGTTTTCGAGCGGCGACCTGTGACCTTTTGTCTCGGGGCTGCGGAGACGAGGTCACAGCTGTGTGAAGACCAGGTTGCCGACGTGCTTTATATCAAAACCGTCTCCATTCCTCAATCGGATCCCGCCTCTGACCAAACTTTCCCCCCTCATCATTTTCATCTTTTCCTTATTATGTGCTTTTAATCACCGCCGGCAGCCACTCTGGATCTATAGGCTCCTTTGACTTATTTATTCCGTGCTGGATCGCGGCGTTATTCAAATGTCCAGCCGTGCCGCCCTCTGATGTGGAGCTTTGTAATGCAGATGTACGTGTAGATGCAGCGCAGGCGAGCGAAGTTTAATGGTTTAATGTGTCAAACGTGGGCTGAAGCCCTTCCTGTAAGAGCTTCAGAGGTCTTTTTGATTTGTAGCCATAAGCATTAGCGTGCTTTGGCCTGCTCTCATTCCCTTGTTTTCAGTTTTTTTTCTTTTTTTTTTTTTTTGGTCTCTCTCCTCTGAAGCCCCCTTCTCTGGCTCAGCCATTGTTGCTCTGCCTCGCACCCTGCAATAGTTTGTGCCCTGAAGGCCCCAAACCGGGCTCGCTTCTTTATTACCGGCAGCCAATCACAGAGCCCGGAGGGCTTCTCCATGGCGATGGAATGCCACTCTGCCTCGGAGGGGCTTTGTGGCCGCTCCTGGAGTGGACCGTAATGAGGGCGTCTTTGTGGCCCAGTCGTCCTGTGAATGGGCCCAAAAAGGGGGTCAGTTGTGCAGCGGGGGACCCGGGTGAGGCGAGGTGTTTCAAACCACTGAAAAAAGAGGAATGAAAACTGATCGATCTGGCTGACATGAGGACGACAGGTTGTTTATTTTGCTGCTGTAGCGACCCCCCCGTGAAATATCTTGAAGGCCGACGGGATGACACAATGGAAAAATGTGAGCAAAGCAAAAGAGAAATGTAAACAGACATTGCGTGTCCAAGTGGAAAAGTGGGGAAAGATCAAAAAAAATCCAAGCCTAGCATTTATTACAATATGGCTGTAAACGCCACCATGTGTTGCTGCAACTGTGAAAATATCCTGTCCGGCCTCTTCCGGCCCCTCTGATCGCGGCTTAGCAGAACACAAACCAGCGGTCGCGGCGAGGGGAGGAGGGAGGGGGGGGGGGGCCCGCCTGAACAGAAGAGCCGGAGTCTGTTGACACAGCTGCACCTTGCTACATGTTGGAACCTATTAATACGGCGAGGATCCCTCGCCATCTGAAGCCCTCGCGCGGAAGCCCAACGCAGACCGATAAGGGTCTGATTTGGCCCGCTCAGCTGTCGGAGGCCGCTACGTGCGCGTGGGCTGCGGCGCGCACTGTGCATGCTGTGCACTCCGCTCCAAACACTACAGTGCACGTGTAGGAACTCTGTGTAGCATCAGGCCCGATCAAAGAAGCTGTTTTTATCATGCTGTCCCGTGTTGGCTTTGGATGCATGTCAGGGCTTTAAATAATCCCCCCCTCCTCCTCTCTCCACTGTTTTCTTTTCCTGCAGCCTGCTGTCCTCCATCACTCACCCTCCAGCGTCAGAGGTGAGGACCCCGGAGAGCTACATTTCCGCCGAGAGCGAGGGGGATAGGGGCGAAAGGAATGGGAAGAAGGTGTGCTTCAACGTGGCCGGGGACGAGCAGGAGGACTCCGGACACGACACCATCAGCAACAGGGACTCCTACAGGTGAACGAATTGAAGAATTAAGGACATAAATGGACTGAATACAACTCGCCATAAGGTCATGAAGGTCATGGAGTCTGACTGAAACTGTTGTTTTCCCTCTAATGTCTCTTCAGTGACTGTAACAGCAACAGAAACTCCATCGCCTCCTTCACCAGCATCTGCAGCAGTCACTGCAGCTCCTACGTCCACAGTGACGAGATGGACTCAGGTACTTGAACGCAGCACCGTGGACACATATTTTCAAAAGTACTCGAGTTGTTTATGAGCTGTATTTAGCCGTGGATCAGTGATAATGAGTTCCAGGTATTTTGTAATGCCTCAAAACTGGACACATTCATCTGTGCAGCTGTTGACAGATGCTAACATGCTTCCCCCCCCCCCTCCCGCCCTGCAGGAGATGAGATGCCCTCCAGCGTGTGGCTTTCCCATGACAAGCAGAAGAAACTGCACAGTTTCCTGGAGCATCTGTTCAGCCAGGTGGGCCGACTTGACATTTTAACACGTGTGATTAATGCAACCTATTATGAAGTTTTTTTTTTTTTGTTTGTTTTTTGAGTAAGATTCAGCAGTATTTTCAGCAAGACTTTTCAAATGATCCCAACAGGCTGTGCATGCTCCAGTAAAACGTGCGTCGGCCCAGTTGCAAAATGTAAAGTACAATCTGACAATCTGAGCTGAACTCTAACGTCAGCCTCATTTAATCGTGCACATCGTCTGCATGCGTGCATGCACGACACCATCTACAGTCCAGCGTTCGTGATCTTCTTTCTGTCAGCAGCAGGAAAACGGAGCTCTGCTGCATTTGCACTTTTTGTCCTGCTTCCTGTCGTGTGTTTTATCGCAGGGCAGCTTCCCCAGCTTTGTTTATAAATCACACAGCAGCAAACAGTGCTCGCTGGATCTCTGCGGGATTTCGTGTGTGTGTGTAGCAGAAGCAGGTGTCTGAGCAGCCATTTTTGCTTCCCTCCACATATTTTTGATCTCTGCTGACTTTGAGAATGTGTGTGTGGCACGCCAAACTTGACCCCGGTCCTCTCCTCAGGTGGATTCCATCACCAGTATGCTGAGGGGAGCAGTGGTTGCTCGCGCCTTCGAGCAGACGAAGTGCTTCACGCCTGGGAGAGGACTGCAAGGTAAAACACCAGGATGCAAAGCAGCTCCAGGCGCCGATGTCTCTGCACCTTTGTGTGAAATCTGCTGTCTTTATACATGTTAGTGAAACGACCCAATGTAAAATATCTTCACAGAGTTACTTCACAAAATGCCACAATTTCATTTTCCATGAAATTGGGAGACCGAGCTGATCTGCAAAGCTTCAAATCCTCATAATGACATTTTTTCCCGTAATGCAGCGAGATCTTAACCTGCTATTACCGTGCGGTTGACACAAAGTCCCAAAGCTTTTTTTTTAACCGTGCGGCAAAAAAAACAAACCTTTTACTGTAAAACCGTGACTTTTTGTTAGTAACACGCTATTAACAGATTACTGTTTAGAACTTTACGAAGCAGCTGACGTTTTGGAGGAGCGCCTCGTTCATCCCGATCTAAAGCAAGCTACACAGAAAGGCCTCAGTCAATCCTGATATCCAATAATAACTTTTCTACCGAACCGGCGTCTTTAAACATCGAGTCTGGGAGAAGTAAGATAACGTTACAAAGACTGGTGGGTCCATCCAGCGTCAGTTCTGATATAAAACAGCAGACACACCGAAAACGTCGCGGGCTGGAACATCCTGTTGTGCAATGTGTGTGTGCGCAGATGTGATTGCAGACGCAGGGGAATGTGTCGTAGGTGGATTCCAGAATGAGAGAGAGAGAAAAAAACACTTTCCAGACATTTGTTCTTTCTTTCCGCCTCTCCATATCTTTTCCCTCTCAGATAGTTCTGCTCTTTATAGAGTTGAAACAGCCAGAAGTCGATGGGAAATGTGACCGTCCGAAAGGTTGCACAGGATCTGATCGATTTATTCGACTTTATTTGTCAGCAGATCGTATCCTGGCCTTGGCGTTTAGCTGCAGTGACTATTATTACACTTAATCTCCAAAAGAAAATGTTGGAAAACACTAAATAAGTCCTTATCTTTCCCGGCTACTAACATAAAATGTCCTTTCATCATCTGTGCTGATCGGATGACTTGACCTTTTTTAAAGATAAGGCAACAAAACCGTGGTAAAAACTCTGCTTTCCTTTTTTTTTTATGTATAAGTGGTGCAAGTATTTTTTCCAGACTTGCAGGGAGAAAATTTAAAAACATCAGTTGTTCAGCTCACTTTAGCTCATGAAGGTTGAGTTTCCTCATGCAGCTTGAAGAAAAGAGGACGCATTTGATTTCATATTCATTTAATGTGTGTGACAACATCACAAGAGGCATATGTTGAAATTGAAATTGTGAAATTAAAATGGTTAAAACTGCTGAAATCGATAAAATAGGCGAAAAAAGTAGAAGGAAAAACTTCTAAACCTGAGAGAAATGGTGTGTTTAATATTTGTACAGAAACAAAATAAAGTTACGTTGAAAGCATTAACACAGCTGAAAGTGCTCGTTTGATAAAGTTTGCTTTATTTTACGTATTTAAATGTGTGTCTAACAATGTTCTCCAACAGCAACACAGCAGTTATTTTTCCTCTCATGTTAATTCTTCCAAACCCCCCCGATCCTTTTGGCTCCTTCTCATTTCTCGCCGTCCCCCAGCGAGCGCGGATCCGCTCGTGTTTGTGTGTTTTTTTGTCTGCGCGCACGTGCGCGTCTGTGTGCGCGGAAAACCCCCAGGAGGGACGGGAGGCCTTGATCAGCGCTGATCCATCTTGACTCCAGTAATGTGGCTGATAACAGAGCAAATAGGATTATCTGACAAGTAGAGCATTCCTGCATCTGATCCTCACACTCCCTCTGCCGCACACACACACACACACACACACAAACACACACAATCAGCTATCCGTCGCAGATCTGATCTTCTTTCAAAGTAAACTTTATTATAATCCAGCGTGTCTTAATTTTCAGAGGGTTAGCGGCAGATCAGCGGAATTTTCTGTTTCTGTTTGGCCCGTTGAAAAACACGGTGGCTGGATTATTCAGTTGTGGGAGGTCTGAGGTTATTTGTTGGTTAATGAAGTCGATTAAATTCTCCTTCTGAAGCTGATTGACTTGTAGATTTAGATAATGAGGGGGAAGACAAAGAGGCTGAGTGAGGAAAATGAGAAAGAACGAAATATTATTCTGACAGATGTAACATAAAACGCCTCAATAATTCGAGTATCCCGAGCTTTGAGGAGTTTGAGATGCCCGAACGTCCCAGCGAGGAAAGCCAGTGCGGTCCTGGAGATGGTCCTGTGTGAGAATCTCAGCATCGTCAAGCATGTTCAACTAAAATCGCTCAGCCCTAATTTTCACTCGCTATCTCTGGCTCTTTGAGGCACGGCGTGTGGAAGTGATATAAATAACCGCCGAGATGTTTGCCAGGTTTCTTCTCATCATCCGTGTGTGTGTGTTTGTGTGTGTGTTTGTGTGTGTGTGTGTGTTCCTGTCAGAGTTTCAGCAGGAGATGGAGCCCAGGGTGAACTGTACCAAAAAGCTGCGCCTCCACGTCAAGCAGGACCCCTGGAACCTTCCCAGCAGCGTTCAGGCCCTCACACACACCATCGCTAAATATGTTGAAGGTCAGAGTGTGTCTGAGCTCTTCTGCACACACACACACTTACACACACACACACTGAACTCCTCATATGTTGGGATTTCACAGTCACATCCAGTATTTATCATTAAAAAAAAAAAAAACATGGCCGCCTTAAGGGGGAAAAAAATCACTTTAAATAGTCCAGCTGCACCGCATGTTATTTATTAGACGCCTTAATAATCGCTGTAGGTGCAGGCAGTCCCACTAACTGCACTACACTCTTTAAAGTTTAAACCTAAGACCATCCTGGGATTCATAAATCGCCGAGTTGGAGCCGAAAACCAGCAGCGAATTGATCGCTTTAACTTTTAATTCCTGGGGGTTGTTTTGTGTTTGCTGGAGCACGGATTGGTCGAATAGCACGCAGTGTGTGTACGCACGCACAGACGCAAAGGAGAGACACGTGACGCTTCTGGGAAAGGTGAGCCGGTGGTCACGACCAAGAAAGTCTAAACAAGCAGAGTTATTATGGACGCGCGGCTTCCAATTTTTTTCGCTACTCTCATGCTTCGCAGCCTCCTGCTGAGTTGCTCACACTCCTGATGTGACTATAAACAAATGGAGATTTATGTGTTATTATTATCTTCGCCTGTGGTTGGATTTTTATGCTGCTGTGTGTGTGTTTTTTTGTTTTTTTTTTTTATATGTTGAGATTAATGGCGCTGCACCCCGGACAGGTTATACAGCATTGTGCTATTTATGACTTAAAGGAGTTGAGTTTATGGTGAAGGTCAGACACAGAACGGCTGGGTGGGATTTGATGGGGGATTGTTGAGCTCTGTTTCTCTCTCGCTCTGGTTTTTCAGAGGTGAAGACTCGGCTGCTCTTGGTTCTGCTGCAGTACACAGGTTTGTTCAGCTATTCTCTTGGCTGTTATCGACTGAAATTAAAACATTGTTGTTTTTTTTTCGTTGTTTGTTTTTTTTTTTTTTTGCACTAAAATTTATGAAACCTATAAAACCGAGCTTCCTGCAGAGAACGTTGTGTGCTTTAAAACCAAGTCAGATTACCTCAGTCAGAATGTGTTGAAACATTATAGTGAAGCGTAGCCATAGAAGGAACATTAAAAAAAAAAAAAAAAATGCGTCTGTTCTAAAGTTTTAATAGTGTCTCAGGGAGGTTATGCACTCAGATGGAGGTCTGTGGTTAGCTGACACTTTGGTCATGTGACCAGCCTGTAATAATATATCTAACAGCAACCACCTCCGGATGCTCACCAACCGATTGAACAATCAAACACAGATTGACGCCAAATAAAGAATAAAACGTTAACCACCTCTTTTATTTTCATTTAGTTTTAGTTATTTCATAATTGTAGTTTGTGTACAAAATGCACATTACACTTTCCACCTCTGATCAAAACGATAAAATGATAATTAGCACAATTAAATCTAGTGATTAACCAAAGCACAGAACGTCTGAGGTGTTGATCCGTGACAGACCCCCGGAAGCACGGAACAGTTAACCCGGGTTAATAATGTGAGGAACTGTGTGAGCTGATGGCATATTACTCATTTCTCTCTGCTCTCGGTCTCATTTTGTAACTCACTGGATGACTGAACTCCTATAATAGCTCTATTTCTCTGGAAATTACAGCAAGCTATTATTTTCCACTTGGGCACACCTGTCATCATTTGGCCCTTTTTTTTACTATTATTATTACTTTTTTTTTTTACTGATACAATATTTAACACCCATTATGTATTAAAAAAATAGGCAAGCTTTTTGGTCACCTTGTTGAAATTCTTCATAATTACTATGACAAACTTCCAGCATTCCTTTCTGTTACTCCCCTTCATTTAACCTCCCGCATTATAGCTTTAGAACTTGCTTTGTTCCACTCGATGTTGCACGTCTTATCAGCTCTCCTTAACTTGTTTTCGATGATTTTCCTTCCTGTGGCTTTTTTTTCTTTTTTTTCTCACGTCTCCTGTGTTTCTCGCCGTCCGTCTAGACTCGGAGATCCAGCTACGCAGAGATATGGTGTTCTGCCAGTCTCTGGTCGCCGCTGTCTGTGCCTTCTCGGAGCACCTGCTGGCCGTCCTCAACCAGGTGGAGTATTCACTTTCGTTTGCGATCAGTACAAAGTGCACATTATTATTATTATTATTATCATTATTTTTACCTTTTCTGTTTGTTTCAGTTCTGCAGTGCGGGCAGAGACCTGGACGCCGACATCCCGGACGCCCAGGAAGCCGGCCGGCGCTGGCTGGAGCAGATCGCCAGCGCCGGGCTTCTCTTCCACTTCCAGTCCCTCCTCTCGCCCAACCTGGTGAGGAATCCCGCCAGCTGTCGGTTATCCTGCTTCCACAGGCGCGCCGCGATCTGGAGCTGCGATAAAACAAGTCTGTTGTAGAACGGTCAAACGTTTCATCAGTCATCCAAGCAAAAAAAAAAAAAAAAAGATTGGACTGATGGATTAAGTCTCACCAAATAGCAAAAAGTTACTTCTAAAAATTATGGGGCAGTTTCAGAAGAATGTGAAATATAACATTAGCACAACAGGCATTTCCAGAAATGACTGGAAACGATTCACGTGTTTCGATTTGAAATAGCTCGCCACCCAAATAAAACCCTGCAATGTGCTGAGTTCAGTCCGCAGTCCTCAGGCTCCCCACAGTGACTGTGTGTGGACGAGGTCTGAGTCACTGAGGTGCACCGCCGACCTGCAGAGCCAGGCCCCAGAGCCGGCCTCCCCCTGTTTTCACCCAGCTGACGGACAGCTTCCTCGTCGTCTTCATGCTCGGGGCTGCTAAAAATAGTCCAAACAACCAAAATGCAGATTTTGACTATTGGAGACTTTGGAAATTGATCATCTGATGAATTCTCTTTCGAGTTGAATCAGGCTGCAAATGCAGTGGAAACACCATGTAGGTGAGAGCTCATTATAAATAACCACTGAGCCAAACACACGCTCTGACCTCACTGGGATCCGTATGAGCATTTCTTTCTCTCTCGCTCTCTTTTTTTAAGTCATATGTGTCTCCACCCAAGTCAGAAAGCCCGAGGTTTGAATTCGAGCTGGCGAACTGTTAATGTTCTCTTTAAACGCAGTTATTTCTGCACTTTGTGTCATCACCCACAGTGGAAAACACGCTTCCCTGGAATGAGCTATTTAGTTATTTAATTCAGCTTCCTTTCAGAGGGAATTAAAGTGCTTTCACAGTGTTTGCATGACCTTTTTTTAATTTTTCTTTTTTTTTTTTCGCGTTAGAGAAGTCTGAAGTCAGGCTGTGTCTCTTCCTCAAGACATTTCCCTGTGGAACAAAGCGAGGTCTCGGTCCCTGCCGGGGATCCCAGTGAAATCTCAGCACGCTGCTTTTTTGTTTTTTTTTTCGGGCACCAGATGAAAGGCAGCGTGAGAGGAGCTGCTGGTGTGTTTGTGTGTTTGTGTACAGCGAATATGCTCATGTGACGTCCTCTGAGATGAACGTGCCCGAACACAGCGGGGGTCACTTGGAAATACATAAATACAGACTGATGCAGTGGTGCTTCCACTTAGTAAATGATTAAAATATTCCCTTCTCCTTTTTCCTTTTGCCCTCAGACGGACGAGCAGGCCATGCTGGAGGACACTCAGGTGGCCCTCATCGACCTGGAGAAAGTCACCTTCTACTTCCAGCAGTTTGAAGGGGAGCCGCTGGTTGCCAGTACGCACTTTCAGCCTTTTCGCTTGAAATCAGCTTCGTTTGAGACTCATCAGCTCAGGCTGATCGTTGCTGATTGGAATTCTGTGCCATGCCTGTAACTTCTGTGTCTGTCTTCTATCAGACATGCCCATTTCATACCAGGTGGAGGGAACCCGCCAAGCCCTGAAGGTTTACTTCTACCTGGAGAGTTTCTACTTCTCCCAGCTGCCGTACAGGCTCAGAAACGGCGGCGGCGTTAAAATCTACCCCGTCCTGTTTACACAAGGTACCTTAAGCCTGGAGCTTTGCGTCGGCGTGTGGCGTTGTGATGAAAACCGCTCTATGAACGACTGTGAATTGTTGAAAGATGGATGTAGAGGCTGAGTGAGCTTTTGTTTCCAGCACTGGAGAGCATGGAGGGATACTATTACCGAGACAACGTGTCAGTGGAGGAATACCAGGCCCAGATCAACGCCAGCTCTCTGGAGAAGGTCAAACAGTACTACAAGAGACTGAGGTGAGTTGCAGCAGACATGCACCGGCACACACACACACACACTCACATTAACTTTGACATTGCATATTCTGTCTGATTTAGTCAGTTTTTGGCTCTCGGCGCCCAGCGGGGGGGCCTGAAGGTGATTGGCTGAGAGAAACGCAGCAGGAATGTTTTATGATTGGCTGCGAACACACACAGCGGGGGCGGCGGTGATTGGATGAGGGTGCCCAGCGTGTCACCCGCGCTGATGTAGTGCCTCCGCACAGCTGCCGCGCTCGGTTACCGCACGCCCCATTGGTTCGCCGCGCACTGGAGACCCTCCGTGATTGGCCAGGCATGGTTAATTTAACGAGGTGAAAAGATGTAGGAAAAAAATTTACATATGGAAGTTAAAAATAGTCGGGCTAATTTAATTTCCTGAACATATGCATTAAAGTCAGACGTGCCCTTTGAGATCTGAATGTCAGCGTGGTTTTATATTAGACAGTAACTTGAGATTTCAGAGCATAATCCAGCCAAATTACACAAAACTGTTATATTAACACCATATAGCAGCAGCTGACCAGATTTGTGTAGTTAATGATCAACATGAATAGGATAAAGAGACATAATTTCCCTTAATGCAATCAGTTCTTTTCCTCAGTCCTGCTCATGAACCAAAGTCAGTATTTTAACCAGCCTGTTTAATCTCGCAATGCAAGTTTGCACCGCAGGGCGTTGTATTCAGTCTGTGAACAGGTAACGCAATGTTAGTTCAAGCTCCTGACTTCATTAAACCATTTAACCATCAGTAGTTGGTCAGGGTTATGGTTCAACCCCAAAAGAAATGCTCACTGAACAGACACTTTAACATTGGAAAGAAATACTTATTTTCAAATGATCAAAACCAATTTCAAAACATCGTTCAAAGGGCACAAATTTGAGCCCCAATGTCTTTCTCAGCATGCGCATCTGGATCGCTGCTATCTCTTGCTGGAAAGAATAGCCAAAACTCTTCAAAGCAAGGGTTTCAAGCATAAGGTTCATGGACCAAAACTGGCTCACAAGAGGATCCAATCTGGACCGTCAAACTACCATAAATTTCAAAATAAACTTTGATTTCTGTTTTTTTTTGTTACAAATCTCTTTGCGGATGCAGCACAACACAGAAACCCGAGCTGAGCTATTGATGATGCTCACATGAGAGTTAGCTACCTCACTGACAGCAACTGAAAGCCATGCTGCCACAGTGAGTTTGTAAAAAAATATAAAAAAAATACAACAGCTATAGAAGTTTTTTTTTGGACATTTCATATTATTTTTCACCAGACGGCATCATTAAAATTGGCTTTGTGTTCAAACTGTATTCATTTCCAGTGGTAATTTTTTGGTTTTGTGAAAATATAGACATTTTGTTCACATATGCTCTGTGTCACAACCAAGAAACACTTGGAAAAAGTTCAAATTTAAAGGTTACTGTGCCATTCTTTGACAACTGCACCTAACTTAAACACACATTCAATAGGCCTGTTTGTGGCCTCTGAACTAAGGCACATGCAGACTTGTGCTAAAGCGACTCAACACTGCCACCCAGTGTTCAGTGTGGCATTACGTAAGTCATACGCTCTGCCCCTTTAAAGCAGTAAATCCTTTCTTCAAACAACTACTTACCCTGAACATTAAATAAAGCTTTTGCAAAATGGTTTTTATTTGCGTGTATCTGGTCTCCAAGCTGAAAGCTCCATAGATTATGAGGCACAGTTATTCCATTAGACTGTCGTCACAGATCAAAGCTCTGTATATCACGTTGTTGCCAGAGAAAAACAGACATTGTCATAACAGCATTAAATGATGTGGACTGAAACCGTCGCGTTCAATAGAAAGAGTCGGCCACAGTCTTGGGGAAGCTGTTTGAAGCGCAGTCAGATTGTGTTTCAGCCGTTGGAAACCTGAGGGGGCCGGCGGCTTCGTCACGTCGGCTTCCACAAAACATCTGCTGCAGATTGCGTGGATAATTAAATACACAGTAGAGCTCACAGCAAAACTTTGTCCTGTTGTTAAGGGACGTTTTGCCGAGTCGGGGGGGAGGTGAATGATTTATGGTTCGGGCAGTCATAGGCCACATCGACCCGCCACAAGAAAACATTAATTTGCTGGGATTGCTTTCTGCAGAGAGTTTCTAATTTGCTTCGCAGTGTTTAGTTTGATGAGTGAAACTAATTTCCAAAATTCTGTGTATGACAAACAAGTTACAGACTGAAAAATGGGCTAAGTCCTTTCATATTTTATTGAGTCAGACATGTCCCTTTTATCTTTTTGGCATAATATTGTTTGCCAATGTCTGTAAGTTGTACTGAGCAAGCAAAATCCATGAACAGCAGGAACAGCATGGTAACATTTATTTAACAGATCAGGATGACCTCTAAAAGAATACATTTGGTTGGGTGATAATTTCAATGTCTGATGATGATGATATTTTCTATATAACCAGAGTCACTTAGATGAGTTATTGCAATTATTGTGGCATTGTTTTTTTTAAATTATAACATGCACGCCGCTGATCTGCATGCTAAATATTTGACTTCAACGTTTTTGTAGCATTGTCCTCTATTGTGAGATCAACCTTGAATATAAATGACCAGAGAAGCGATTGTTTTATATTTTTTTCTCAACCTATGCACATGTGCTGTAATTTTGTGCGTTGTGTGACTTGTACAGAGAGAACCTAATTGAACTGACAGCGAGTGTTTGGAGTGTAACATGGACCAGATGTGTCTGACAGGCCAGTGATTCGGGAATATTAGGGGTGATGGGAACACGTGTGGACAGGCTTCAGAGATGTGATGGAGAAAAAAAATGAACCCCAAAAACTCTGGAAACAAGACGTCTATGGCTGCTCTAATAGGCTGATTATCTCCGAGAGGGTTTACATCTCTTAGACTGTAGTGAAGAAAGCCGGAGAAGAATGTGCTGACAGAGTATATTTCAAGAAAAAGTTTCTGTGCAGGATTTCGTGTAGCGTCTTTACCAGAAAGCTTTATATAAGCCAGACACATACTCCAAAGAGTTTGACGGGTGTGGAAAATTTCAACAAACAACACAATTTAATTATCTGTCTCCTCGGTGCTGTTTTATTCTCTATAATTGCTTTATGCTACATTTTTTTATATTGGACATTTAACTTTACTTTTGTAGAACATTCCACTTTTCTTTTTTTACTTGTAAAAGCCAGATATAAGTGGAAATGTGCTTTAGTCTTCACATTGCTCTTGCTTCCACCATGTGAAATAGTACAACGGGAACTTTAAGACTTGCTCCCATCCTGATAAATTCCTCGCATCTGTTGGAGTAAAGTAAATATTCCCACCTTGTTCTCAGCTCTCAGTGGTCTGCGCTGATGTAATATCACTGTGGATTTGTTTAGTTTTAGTTTTTTTTTTTTTTTGCCGGCTGCCATGTGTCTTTGGGCCGACCACAGACGCGGCCATGATGTCACCCGGCTCTCCGAAACCTCAGGCACCTCGTTATCCTTGGAGCGGCGCCACGGCCGCGTTGGGTTGAACCCACACTGCGGGCCGGAGCCAGCGGCTGGCTGAGCGACGGGCAGGCGGAGCGCTGAACTGAGTGAACTGCGGGCCTGAGGTCCGAGGACGAGACCACTGTGGACATTTCTGCACAGTTTGCATGTTCTCCCTTCATGTCTCTTCGTCTTTGCCCTGTAAATGACTGCCGACCTCAGCTGCAGAGTTATAAGGCGGCTGGATCTTGCTTCTCCACCGATCAGCATCGGCGTGTGAATGATGACACTGTCAGTGCTACTGTAAGATTTCCCAGATGCCTCGCTGCCTCTAGCTTCTTCTTGCCTTAAACCGACATTCACTGTGATCAATGGAAACTCTTCGGTGCAAGATTACACCACTTGATTGCCGAGTGTGTCGGCAGCATAGAGTCAGAACCTGCGCCCACGCTGCCAGGCTTTCATAAAGCACATTACATGCATTTATGTTGAAGGGTTCAGGAACCCTGAGGTGCTTTAAGCTGACAGTTTCCATCGTGAGAGACTTGTTTTCTTCAGCCTCATGTAGGGTTCCTGATCGAAGACATAAGAATTCACTGTCACACTGTTTTGTAGTGGTTAGCAGTTTTGTCTTTTAGGGCTACATAATGCTATAACTATATAATATTGTTGAGTAATCCCTATTTCCTATATTCACCCTTCTTTTCTGAAGGAGAATTCTGAAAAAGTGGAACACACAATTCCTCTTTAAGTCCTTTAGGATGCCATAAGAGCTGCCAGGACTGAAAGGTGAAGCTGTGATGGGGCGTCGGAGGAGGGATGATGGCTTGATGAGCGCGTATGAGAGAGAATCGGTCAAAGAGGGCAGAGAAGAGCGGCGAGATCCCGAACGGAGTCAGCGAATGTATTATTCAGAGGGAGAGATTATTGGAGGCTTGCGATTCCATCTCATCTCACTCTTATTGACAGGGAATTTCAGCAGGGAATTGAGTTTTCCTCTATGGATCCTGAAGGTGAAAGGATAATGAAGAAAGCCCGACATGCTCTACATGTTGAGCGCTAATGAGACGCAGTATTTCTGTGACAAGTGGAACAGTAACCTGTAAGCAGAGCAGTTTAAATCAATATCTCTGCCTTATTGGAAAGGCTGCCTGACATGTCTGGCAGCGTATGGCATAGCAATGGTGCACTCCCCACATATCTATTCGCAAAAAGAAAAAAAAAATGCTTGATTTATGTGGAAATTAAAATTCTGCACAGTCCAAAATGGTATATGATGACAGTGTGGGTGGCTCTAATATAAGCAATAAACTTGGATATATAGCTTCGTCCGACAATCGGTTTATATTATTATTACGGACTGTTAAATTTCATACTCTGTTGGTTTAGCGGCCGTTTGTCATCGCCGCACGGCTCTGCTTCGGAGTCATCTGAGCTCACAGCCTTCCGCAGACTATAGGGAAATGGTAATCACACCGCTGCACTGTAGTTTGTTTTGATTAAACCCGATGCTCGTTTCAGGTTGGAGAATCCAGCTACTTTAACTCCGTCCCTCATTTCCGTTGTCTGACAGCCCGAATGTGAGCGGAACGTATAAAGAAGTGCCCGGCGTCAAACTATTTTGATGGACGATCTGCGCAAGATGACCTTTTGATATGCGGGCGGATTTTACATGCCTACGTTTTCCTTGGATGCTCATTAAAAGGCACACAAATGCATGAATGAACAAAAAAATTGTGAGCAGCAGTACATGCTTCCCGTGCATTCATCATGCCTTTTAACCTCCCAAAAGGACGCCTCCCTCAATACAAGCTCGGAAAACAAGAAGATGGATGGCGTGCCAGCGGCTCGTTCTGCATGCAGACGCGCATCCCGTCACTGTGCTCCACACCCAAACACAGCAAATTTGTAGTTGAGGTGACGGTGTTTTGTCTTCCTCCCCCGGAGCCGGGATTTGCACTTGATATGACGATAGCTCCTGCGTTGCGTTTCCATTTCCCCCAGCTGACAAGCCGTGCTGTTGCAAGGTTCCTTATACATGTTTTGTTCTAGATTTTTTTTTTTTTGCAGAAGTCAGCCAGAAATGAAGTTATTTCACCCGCGCTGGGATTCTCTGATGCTTCCATCTGACTCCAGGAGGGGGGAAAGGCTTTCCGGTGTTATGGCTCTTATTAATGGAGTTATGTCTCCATCGTCCGCGGTGTTGGAATCGGGGGATTTTCCTCCCTCTGGTAGAAGCATCCCTTCTTCTGCTGAATTATTTCTGTCGAACGCAACACCAATAAAATAACTGCAAAAGTGAAGTATTGCTGCCAACTCTTCACACACCGAGAGTGAATTTTTACTACAGTATGTAATATTCAGTTGTTAACGGCAGTCTAGTGGGAATAAAACATCGTGCTAGTTAGAGGTTTTATTTGAATTTAAAATGGTTTCATTTGATGAAATACCAGTTCCAAGCTTTACTTTTTTTTTATTATTATTTTGTTGTTGTTGTGAGGTGAGCTGGGTCATGCACCAGTCAGTCAGTCACATTTTAGTGCACTGGTCGCATACAGCCCTGTATCATCTTGAGTGGTAAAATAATGCTATAGAAATCTTTAAATCTAAACTTTATAGAGTATATGTGATGAAAATGTCTATATTTTCACAAAACCAAACAATTGCTAGCAAAAATTACTACAACCGCCACATAAAATCTACTTTATTGATCGCTTCTGGTGGAAAATACAGTGAAATGTCAAAAACTGTCTCCCTTGTGTGTTGCATTATGCGCTCGGGCTTTGAGGCTTGTGAGATTACGACCATTAAAACAAAAAAAGGTGTTTCTTTGAAATTTTTAGCATTTTCTCAGTGATTTGGGGGGCCAGGATGGCGCTTCTTGCGGGCCATTTTTGTCCCACTAGCCTTATGTTTGACACCCCTGAGTTGGCTGCTTTCACTTTAAAGAAGTCCGGCTGGTTGGTTCTTATTCACAGCCTGCAGCTGCCATACCTGGTGAACATGTGGGTGTTGAATATTCTAGTTTAGTTCCAATTTTTATTTTTTTATGTATATTTATCATCAATAACTGGAAATAAGTCATGCTGGGAAAAGTTTATCCAGCCTCAGAAATATCCCCCGTCTTTGTTTTCAACCCCAATCAAATCCTGATTGTCGACATTCAGAGGGGATCTAGTATCCAGCTGGTCAACAGTTTCCTCTCCTAAAAAAAGAGCAGAACTTTCTTCCTCCCTGCGTTTCCTCTCTTCACAACCTGCCACGCTCTCTGCTCTGGCAGAGCCAGTCCCACTTCACCCGAGCTGAGCGGAAGGTGCCGAGGCTTCGTTCTGCTCCAGCTGGTGCTCGCTGAACCCCTGTTTATGAAGCCTGGAGGGCTGAGCTGTTTCCATTTATCACCTCTCCTTGATCCCAGCGTCGGACGGCCGTAATCATGACAGGCCGGCGCTCACCGGCGGCCGATACTGTAACAAAGACCTTGACTCACCTCTCGGGGAGTTTCTCGGGTTTGAAATGAAATCCCCTTTCGCGAGTGGCCAGGAGTACTTTGCATATATTTCTGCATCAGCATCGTAAATCGGCTTGCGGTTTTTGCGCCGGTTGCTGACTTCGCAGTGTGCGGAAGCTTCATGTGTTTTCAAGTGACTTTGATTTAATGATAATAAGTCTGAAACTGGCTCTGACACCAAGACGCCATTAACACAATCATCTGTGTGCAACACTTGATGTTTTTGACAATGAGAAACGTCAAATTAATCAACATATGTAAAATAAAACTTGTGGCTTTAGGCTTCCTCCACCAGCATGCGCTTCTCTATTAGGATATTGCTGGTAATGAATATTTCCCTGTATGCACAGGGAGCAGGTGGAGGTTAAGGAAATGACCTCCAGCGCTGAGGAGCATGCACGGACTCCCGGAAGCCCCCTCGTTAGCACCCGGCGCTCCCCTGCTCCTCGCTCCTGACATGCGTGTAGAATTTAATAAGAGCGGGTGTCATTCACCGAGGCCTCGGCAGGGATTTACATGGACGACCATCCGCCTCTGTCGGGGTCTCGTGTTCAGTCAGTTTACCTGCGTCCTTGTGTGCGAGAACGAGTCTGGAGAACGTGAACATGGTTGTTTTCTTTTGCGCGCTCTGAAAAGAAAGATGTGGAAAGATGTGAGGATGACACGGCCGTTCCCGTGCCGTCCCTCTGATTCCTCCTGCTCTGCCGCTGCAGCTGACTACTAATGCTCCTCCGCTGCAAAGGGCCCCGAGTGCCCCATTGTCATGAAGAAAGCAGAAACAAAGAGAATTAGATATTCTCATTGGCCCAATAAAGTAAAGCCAGCTCCACGCAGAGCAGGTCATCTTTGGCCCGCAGCCAAATTCTCCATTAGACTCTGCTGTGAAAGCCCATTGGCTGGCTGCTTTCTGTGCTGGCGGGGTTGAGCTGCTGCAGAAAGCCTTACCTATGCTTTAATAAAAGCAGCTTTGAAAAGGGGGGGGGGAATACTTGCAACATCTTGTGTGACACGGGAACTAAAACAAGGGAAACCTGCTTGTTTTTTTTTTAAAGCAACAACACAAGAGGAGGAATGGATGTGGGAGAACGGCTCAAGAAAAATGATAACAAGCTCATTCAAAAGCCCGCAGGCCCGTTCTCTGACCCGCCATTAAAACGGAGCAGCTGTACTTTGGGGGGAACCGTTCTCGCTGTGTGAAGGAATAATAGACACCCGATGGATTTCAACCTCAGACCGACTGCAGCATGTAATGTCCCAACCACACACTAATGTGTTTTTTTTGCGCCGTGTGTGGGCCAAAATGTCATTTTTCATCCGCAAGTAAATGCTTCTCAGGTCGTCATTTTCCAACAGCTCTGACAAAACATCCTCGGCTTAGTGAGACGTAATGCAGATCCCGTTCGAACCTCACATCACTCGGAGGCTGACTCTGATTATTTTCTCATTAGAGACCTCCAGGAGAGTCGGCCTCGCTCTTTCAGCTGCGCCTGGCGGTATTTTTAGGACAACTCTTCCAGCTGGAGGATGAGATAACCAGTGGATTTTTTTCTGACCTTGCTCCTGTGGAAAAAAAACGCGTGCGAGGGCGAAGTGACGTGGCCGTGTTTTTGTCTGAAACTGATAAACAAATGTCTGCAAATGAAATCGAGTTGGCGCTCGTACAAAAGTCGGCCTCTTTCGGGCAGATTCTATTAGGTTCTTTTAAGATAAAGGTCTGAATGGTTGACCGATAAGCCCAACAAGGGTGATTGGTCCTCACAGCGGGTGGAGATAACGGTCTGTACTCACAAGAGCCAGAACGGGAGAGCAGTTCTGATGTCCCGTGAATTATATCTCGTGTTGTTTTCTTGCTGTTTCGGTTTGTTTTATTGCTTCATCTTTGTTTGACCTAGAAGAAAACTGTAGTTTTGTTTTGATCGGGGTTTTCAAACTTGGTGCTGACGAGCCAAAAGCAGCCCTCAAGAGGGGTCGGTCTGGACCGTGTGCTGGAAAAATTAAAGTTAACGCACTAATAATGCTCATTAGTATCGTTTTGTTTACTTCTCTTCGCACGTGTGTAACAAACAGCCCTCTACATGCTAACTGCATGACCTAAAGGTCATTTTGCTGCACTGAAACCTTGACCTGAGCAGCAGGTAGCAGCATTAACGCTCGTAGAGAGATCAGTGACGTATATGACATTAGTATTCACATTAAAACTATACTGTGAAGGTCTAAACATGCACAACTGCAAAAATCTGTTTCCTGAAAAGTGACAGAAAATTCAGGGTTTGCTTTTGTTTCTTTGCAAGAAAATTAAAATCAACTATTGCAGTTGTTAGTATGCATTACATATGATAAATATTTTCTGTCGTGGCTCAGTCAAGATCTATTTTATACTTTGAAACTGTAAAACCACACTCGTGCACAAAAATTTCAATGCTTATAGAGTGTGTCAGCAGGGTTGGCGGTTTTGCCCCAGGTTTTCAACCCGCCCAGCGGAGTTTCTGTCACTGCAGCAGCCGTACAGCTGTGTGATTGTGCGAGACTCTGGGAGCAAATGCGAGGGTTTGTGTAAAGCTGCTGAAGCGGTAAACTGCACCATATAAGTAAAGTCCATTTAACTTTTCCCACTTACTTTTAGACGTCGAGGCAAGTCTGAGCAGCTTACATACATTTTTTAGGAGATGCTTCTGAAGGAGCCTTTTTTTTAAAAGGGGCGTCGAACCACTCGGCGACTCGCCGTCGATCCTCGGCATCTATTTGAATGATAAGGCTATCTCGAATCAATTACACGGGCCGTTAGCTTCGCCTGAACCTTTAACAAACTGCGCTCGTCATCGTCGTGTCGAACACACTACAAGGTTAGTGACAGAGATTCAAACCTCTGACAAATGAAGCTGCAGCGCGGACAGAGACGGATCTGCACGTCAGCCCCGATGGCCGCAGGCAGTGTGTTCTCAAGGTTTATGTTCAGTGTGTGTGTGTGTGTGCCGATGACGGTGCATTAGTGGAAGAAGTGAAGGCCTGGTCGTGGGTGGGGCGGACGGTTGGTGGACCGATGCACAAATCAATATCCAAAGTATCAAATCTCACCTGAGACACTGAACCTATCCTTGTATATCGACTTATTATTTATCTTGGATGGTTTGTAATCTTAACTCACCAGTGTGTTGACTCTTCTCTGATGAATCCATTTCATTAATGTGATGTCAGGCAGAAATATCACAGTCATAATGAACGCCTCCTTGCTCTGATTTTAATCACTTAACACCAGAGTGAATGCAGATGAACGAGACGTGCTTCACCAGTTCTTGTAAACAATCCTCCTCCCTCAGAGCCCAATGTTGCCGAATCCCTCTAAAGTTTAATTTTCTCTGATTTCTTTTGTATTTGTTATTTCAGAAATGAGTGTGTGGGGGTGACTGTAGGTTGTGCATTATTATAGCCCCCAGCAAGAAGTAATGGAGTATGAGATTTTATTAGAAGGGGTTTAATGTGGTGTAGTGTTCCTATTTTTAGCCCACTGCTGGATTACTGAGATTTGATGGAGTCGCAGACTGCTGAGTTTGCACCAGTAGCACTCCACCTCAGATGGACTCATTGCGGCGTGAGGACACTGGTGCGGTGCTGCCCCCGGTGGTGGACGGGTGGGGGGGGAAACAACACTCAGATGACTGCACTCCATGAATGAATGAAGCGACGGCATTTGGAGCGATGCCCGGGACGAGAGATGCTTAGTCTGTGTTTCTGCCCAAGTTACTCTTGTGATTGATAGTCAGGAAGTGGCGCTCCATAATGAGCAGGTGGCCTACTTTTCCCAGAAAGGCTGCCAGTGCTCCTGATGACCTAATGCTGCAGGGAAACAATTTTGATCCCAGACAATGGTGCTTTTAAACAAAAAAAAAAAAAAAAAAAAATCGTATCTGATTGCTGAATCAAGTCTACCGCTGCATGTTGGTTTTTAATGCCTTCATTTCTGTTTCCCACACATGGTGTATATATCCAACTGGGATTGGTCCTCATGTAAATTATTATTTTTCTTATTACTTTTCCATCCCTTAGGGCCTTCTTCTTGGATCAGTCCAACATGCCACCCAGCTCTGCACCCAAAGCAGCCCTAATAGACAAGGTAAGAAGAACATCCTGCGCGCACATGAAAGCGTGACGATCCACGTCTTGTAAACACTTCCGATTAGAGTGAAATTACAATCAGATGAGATGAGGTGGAGTAAGAAATAAAAATAGTGGACTTCCAGGTGAAGCTGGGAAGTTATTATGGATTATCTGTGAATTGGAAGGATTAAGAAGTGAGCATTTAAAGGCAGGAAGTGTACAACAGGATTAGATGCTGTGTAGTTTTGAAAGATGTTAGAGTTTTAGAATGTTTGAGGCCTGCAATGAAAAGCAACTTGACGAGGATTAAATGCATTTTTCTAGAGTTTCCGTTACTTGCCTCTAATTTTTAACAGTCTTTCCTGCTGTTTATCATCTGTCTGTGTACCTAATGCTCGGTCTGGAACACCCAGTCCTGCAGGCCTCGTCATAATCCACAGATTCATGTCGCCAGTTTGCCCATAAATTGTGTTCCTTCTGGGTTTTGCCCGCCACTAACCCGCTCCCCCTCTGTCTGTGCCCAGTTAATGCGTCCCCTCAACGCTCTGGAGGAGCTCTACCGTCTGATGGAAAGTTTTATCAGTTGTCGCCGCACCGCCGCCTGCCAGTTCACCGCCTGCGGGGCGTCTGGAGTGGGGCTGCTCACCGTGGCCTCTGAGCTCTGCTCGCGTCTGGGAGCCACACACATCGTCATGTGCAACAGCGGCGTGCACCGGTGAGCGTGTGGGCAAACGCAGCCTCTGTGTGAACCTTCTCCAGTGAAATTACACGTTCCTGCTTAGCATTTTCATTCTTTTCCTGTGTATTTTCTTTCGTTTTGGCACTCTGCTCACCTGTACCTATTTTTTTTTTTACCTCTCTCTCTCTGTGCTCCTTATCTACAGCTCAATTTCATGAGAGCTTTGCACCATGGGGATTTTCTATTAATACCTTTTCTCTGCATTAATTAACAGCAGGATATTCTAGTTAATGGGGCCTCATTGTTTCTCGGGTCAGATTAGAAACTTGAAGTCGGCGCAGGAAGAAGACGGGTCAATTAGTTCCGTTCCTATTGAATTCTATATGCGGCTGCCTAATTCACCTGCTGCCGAGGGCGCCATTCATCAGCGCACGAGGGCAGAAATATCCCGATCGTTTGTCACCGCTGATCCGCGGCTCCAGCCTTCATCTTCATCTCTGCTCCCCCCCCCCCCCCCCCCCCCCCTCCGCCCCGCCCACCCACCCACCCACCCGTCTTTCTGATACTCTCCGTCTTTCCCCACTGACAGTTTCCATATCTTTTTGTCTCAGTCACGTGCACGCGCTCGCACGCGCGCACGCTCCTGCGCTCACTGTATGTGACTGATGGCTTGATATAGTGCTGTGGATGGAGCCGCCTGGTTGCCAGAGCTCTAATAGAAAGTTCCTGTCTGTGCAATGACTTCTGCTACTTTATTAGCCCACAGCCCGTGTGTGTGTGTGAGAGAGAGTGTGTGAGTGTGTGTGTGTGTGTGTGTGCACTTGCACACGATTCACCCCGACAGGCAGGCTAAGTGTACCGTGACACAGCAGATTACGAGATCTGCCATATTTCCTGATTATTTGTGAACTTACTTTTTTTTTTTTTTTACTTTTAAGGCTGATTTACTCCCCAGAGCTGCAGGTTGAACTCAGTATCACAAGAAAATGATGTAGGTACCTTTCAAAAATGTTTTTCTCCAACATTTTTGAACTTATTCTCTCACCAATGATGGGATTTTAGAACATTTTTAGGAAAGGGCTCAAACTCCTGGCTCTTTGACCACATCAGACCTGCACTCTGCCATCTTTGGACTCTTAATTTCATGTAAAACATGGAGTCAATTTTGTATTTACCATATTTTCAAAACTGCAAATCACACTTTGTTTGGTTTATTGCATCTTTTATGTTAAAATATGCCAGTAGCAACTGTCTGCCACCACTAGATGTCACTGTATGGCAACAGAAAGCTGCTAAAATACCACTGAAAAACTTTTCATTACTACCATATTTGACATTGCTAGCAAAATGTTGCCAAAAAAAAAGCATGCACAGCAGCATAAGCAAAACAAAAATGTACAGCATGAAATGAAAACAGAGAAACAGAAAGAGTTCAAAGCGTTGCTGTGTTAAAGCAGAGAAACCAAACTTCTGGCTTATCGCACTGCTGTCACAGATGTTTGCGACGCTGTGGCTTGTTGTGTTACCGTGCAATTTGCATTCCCATTCAAAAACAAACGCATGTAATTATTTGGTTAAATAGACATCAAGGAATAATGAGCATAAAGGCTGGAACACGCCTGCCTAGGGGACAGCGCCAGTGTGTTTGCTAGTTATTTGAAGAGCTTCAATTAAGTATTGAGAAATGAGAAAAAAAAAAATCTTCCTTGAGCTGTTTTCTGTATATTGTGAAACATTTGGAACACTGAAGTGTCCAAACACTGAGATGACCGCCCCCCCCCCCAGCTCCGCTGGCGCTTCAAGCCCCTGGTTTATAGGATCTATATAATTCTAACGCCACCAGAAAGAAGACAAACAGAGCTTTGCCCCTGGGACGACTGCACAGTGTTCCCAACTTAGCCACTTTCTTTGCTTTATTTAACGAGTTTTTAGAACCCTCTGGCTTCTCCTCTGGCTCCTGGCGCATTTTGAGATGTTTTCCTGGTGTTATTGGAGACTTGTATGTGAAAGCGTGGGTCATTCGACACACAGCAGTCCTCTCTTATCGTCTTTCATATCAGTCATGGAAATTAAGTTGCTTTCTTTATTGAGTAGTTGACAACAACACCAGCATGCAGACAGCTGGAATTAATGGGAAGCTAAAGTTTATGTAGGGATGAGAATGTAGAGGAAAAGAAAGGTTTTGTTTTTATTGAAGCAGCTCCACAGCTGTTTTCATACTGAAAATATTAAAAAATGTCACAGTATCGTATCATGAGGTCTTCGTGAACACACAAATAGCAATATTGAAGAATTAACATTCTCTTATTACACATTTTTGATCATTTTATCACCATAAATCCAAATAAACCCACTCATTTTTTAATAAATTGGTTATTATTGACACAACAGAAGAATAATGTCGCAGTTTTCACTGTGTAAATTTCACGATTGAAACGTCAGAGGACGAAGTTTTAAGAAAAGAGGATCTGGAATAATTGGAAAAACCCACGAAAGCGAGCCAGTAGATTAGTACTGGGAGGAAATTGCATTATCAGTGTGGCAGCCTTCTCAGGCTCTATTGACTGAATTAGTTTGCTTGATGGATGAGTTTTAATAATGGCTAAAGTGCGATAGTTTTGGGGCATCAGCAGTTTGCAATATGCTGCACTCCTCTCTCCTCCAATTTTTTTTTTTTTTTTGTGTTTGTCACTCCTACAAAGCTGTGAAAAGAAAATAGGAGAGTTCACTATTTAACAGGGAAACAAACCCCAGAGAGAGGAAGAATAAGAAGACAGCCTCCATATTGAAAGGAGCTGATATTTGTCCTTGTTTCAACTCGTTATAGTAAAGATTGATTGACTGTACAAGCTGGTGGGTAATATAAAATATGTCCAAATATGTGCCTTTTGGCTTCTCAGCCCTCCCTTTATTCAATTTTCCTCTCCGTTGCAGATATCCATTGTCATTCCCTGCCTCTCCTTGTGTTTGTCCCCCTCTTGTTTCTTCTCATTTATCAGCGTGGACTCGGCTCCGGAGAAACCGAGTGTAAATGGGATATGGGTTGGAACGACATAAAACAGATGGGGATAAATCATCCCGTACTATCTCACCAGCTCTAATGAAAGGAGAAACTGTGCTGCCTCACACACACACACACACACACACACACACACACACACACACACGGATTTTTGTGCAGTTCCTTCATCCTGCTCCAGCTAAAGAGATATTTAAAGATCCTCTGCGGGTGACTTTTCCCCCCCTCCCCTGCTTTATCGGTGTGGGAAGCTGAAAATGGGTGCTTTAAAATATTCTGGGGCGGCTTGTGAGAGGACATCTTTTGCAATTCTCTGCCGGGACGCCTCTCCACACCTACCTCCAGATGATTGTTGGGTTCATTACTTTTATCGCATCATGTTACACCCTCATAAAGTTATGCAACTGGAACTCAAGGGGACTTTTAAATCTTCATCTGATTGACTGGCTGTAGCAGCTCCTGGCAGCAGTAAGTGTCCCATTGCACATCTGATCTTTTCTTTCCTTTCTTTTTTTTTTTTTTTTTTTTGTTCTCAGTCACTGTGAAGCCCTACTGTGGGAGAGGGAGATATTAAACAAACAGCTCGGATTTCTTCGCAGCCCCCACGGCTGTGTCATTCAATGAGAGCGAGCCTGGCAGCGTTAGAAACTTCAGGCAGTTCAATTTGCAGTGAAAAGGCCCTGGATCGATACCCTAGTACGGCTTGTTATCATAGAAAGGTCACCCAGCAGCCTTGACACCCGTCACTGGCTCCCTAAGGATTTCTCCACATGCTGCCATCTGTGTGTGTGTGTGTGTGTGTGTAGTCAAGACAGTGTGGCTTTGGATCTGCTCGGTAACGAAAGTTTGCTGAAACTAATGAATCACAGACTCGCGTCAACACTCATTTTCCAGCCGTCACACCCTGACGGCGGTGCGAGTGTATCTCGCCCCGCCACAGGAGACACCCCGACTTGTCCTTGGACCCTTTTTCTCTCCTGGCCGCGGCGGGCGGCGCGCTCGGCTCGCTGGGAAACTGGGAAGTGCGCTGAAGTGCTGACAGTCAGCCGTGGGCTCGCCGTTAAAGAAAGGAGGGAATGTGATTGATGTGTTAGCGGCCGGCGAAACGAGTCATTAGAGATGTGACGAGTGAGGTGAGGGTAATGGAAAAGTTTCATTCATGCACATGGCTGGAGCTCAGTTTGCTGTTGTTTCTCTCTTCTCACTGTGCTGCACGACAGACGAACATTGCTTATTTCACAGTGCTCTTTCTCTTGCCCCTAATTTACACCAGCCATGCTTTTTTTCCCCATCACATGCGCTTCAACTGTTCTCATTTCATCACAGCGTTTAAGAAATGAGCATTTTGTTGACTTTATAATGATATTAAAAGGACTGTCACTGGATTAAATCTGTGACATTTTTGTGATTATCCACACTTTTCCATCTTGAAGTCCTGTCATTTTGAATTTGCAGAGCTTGAATGCAATGCACAGCGCCCGGACGCATAATTTATTGCAGCTCATTCAGCCTTTTGCAATATGCATATATTATTCAGCTTTACGCACTTTGAACCTGTTCCAAAGACGACTCTGTTGCTGCAACACCACTGGAGAATTTCTTTTTTTTTTTTAAGCTAAATTTTACAACACCGCCGTCTCACTGTTGCTGTTATGTATTTATCACTGCTTTGTCGTCCTTTGTTCAGTCATTAAACTCACTTCACCAGCAGACAAAGGAAAAAAAAAACACATCCAATAAAAGTTTTAACACCTGTGGATCTGTTTCCTCCAAAACATTGATAGTTAAACGCTACTTGTCTACTACTCACATACAGTGAAATGAGCAACTATATTATAACCCTCTCCAAAACGGTGTTTGCGGTTATGGTATTTTTGCGCCTTGACTTCCTCTTGAACGCTGCTACCTTCAGCCAGCCCCTTCTTAAGCGTTGAATAATGCAGAGTGAGGATGCTCGCCGGAGTCTGACCTTGTGTTTCCTCTCTGACCGGCAGCTGCACCCTGAGCGTGACTCTGGAGCAGGCCATCCTGCTGGCTCGAAACCACGGCCTCCCGCCGCGCTGCATCATGCAGGCCACCGACGTCATGAGGAAGCAGGTATCTGTTTCACACACATCTGTACTGCTGTCGCCTTACCTTTGGAATTTCCGCATCTAAAAAAAAACATGCTTCATTCAGTGAAATAGCAGATTTTTTTTTGCTTCTTCATAGACGGTCGTAGTTTATGGAGAATGCTTGCAGTAAATATACTTTCGGACGAGGAAACAAGTTTTATGTGCAGCCCACTAGAAGAGTCATTAACTCTCTTCCTCCCTGCATTATCATTTCTTCCCCTGTTTCACCCCCTGTCTGCTTCAATCTTATCAGATATGCATTCACCGCCACCGGAATATGAATCTCGGCAAATGAGATAGTAATGAGAAGCTAAAAAGACTCTGTGAGAGTCTGAAGCTTGTTTGTTGGACTGCATGGGAGGGAGAGAAAAAAAAGGGGCAATCTTTGTAGCGATTTAGCCATTTCACCTTCCTAAAAGCTCAAGTCCTGACCTAAAACTTCAACTTTCCTCCGCAGTTGGGTTTGGTGGTGTTAGCACAGAGGTTAGTCGGGACGATGAGATTCTGGAGGAGGAGAGGCATTTAATATGGGATCTCAGCCAGGAGGCTGCAACTCTGTGCATCGTGTGACCTTGACTGTATGAAATATTGCTCACTTATCAAGCGGAGCCACATGTATGAGGCTGTACTGTTTAGGTTTACGGCAGCAGAGCCGTTTCTGCCGTCTTCTCCATTTTTCCACCATCACCATCAGACTTTTCAGTCCGGACGGCGAGCGTAGGGAGTCTCATCCGTGTGTGTTTACGTGTCCTTGCTCTCAGACACGGACTGATTGAATCCGATGAATTATGAATATCACGCAGAGTTTGAATGGCACCTCTTTCCCCCCCCCCTTTTCTGAATAGTCATATTTACTCGCAAAAAAAGGTTATCAGCGCGGCATCCGATCCCAGCGGGACCCGTCCGTCACGCTCAGACAACATCGTTCAGGATGAGAATGTGAGAGTGATTTGGGCAAAATGGGTCTAATCACAGCGTGGTTCGGAAAACTTCTGCATAGCAATTTCCAATATGTGGTCTGGACGGCTGGGGTGTTTATGTAAACTGGAGGGGATAGCTCCATCTCGCCCGTCCATTCTGGACTTCATTTGTGCGTTTTTCACATGTGGATGTTTATATGTTGGGAAATGTGTTTTTCCGCCGTGGCCATGCTTCAGTGTAATGGTTTTCACTGTGTGGGTAGACGAGCCTCACTTACTGAACAAATCACAACATAGTATTGTTAGCATCACCGTTTTAACCAGATACATTAAAAACCATAACTGAAAAGACGGCTTTTATTAGAAATTTCTGCTGGGGCTAATGGTATTATTTTGATTTAAGGCTCGATGCCTTTCTAGGGGAGTTTGACTTTTCAGAAACTTAGATTTGCGTCATCTCTTGAGCCTAAATACAGTGTAAGTACTTTTGTTTTTGGTGCCGTCTCAATCTGAACTGATGCTCTCTGGCCGCTGCGTCCTTTCGGGACATTAGGGGGCATCTCTGTCTGGAGGCATCACAGTGGACGGCTGTGATAGATATCGAGTAATTGCTGACTCTATCCTCTTATCCGGACCCGGGGCAGGCAGTGGAGTTGTAACCGAGAGGTCAGCTAATGCACTTTGGACGTGCTGCTCCCTCTCTTCTCGAATAGGAAACTGCTGATCACCTCTTACAAAAATAAAAAATGATTTGATTGTGTGTGGTTTTTTTTTTTTTTTTGCTGAGAGTGTGTTTTGTGAGCGCAGGTGTTGGCGTCACCGGACTGAGAGCTTAAGTTGCTTCCTGCCTCTAATACGGCGGCGTATCTGCCGACTCTGCGTGCAGCCAGCTGACTAAAGGACCATTAACACAGAGCAGACGTGTTCCTGACTGGGCATAATCAAAGTCTGCAGCAGCCGTGCACACGGGCACCCTATTCATCTCCTGAATTCCTTACTTTGTGCTTTTGTTCCCTTACAGAAGCTGTTCCGCACGTGCTGTTTTACATGCATAGCTGAAAAGAGCTGCACTACCTGTAGCAGCGGTGGGAATGTTCAGGTTTTCGCGGGCTCGGTGGGACGTCTGCGTCGCTCTGCACTTGATGTTTAACATGTGGTTCAGCTCGGGGTTGATACCTTTCCCTCCTACAGTTGACCGGCAGTCATTCAAAGCGTGACAGGGTGCCGTTTCACCTGGGAAAACTCGCCTCGTTAAACAAATACCATCACGAGGCGCTTTAAAATTAAAGCTGCTCTGTGCGCCCAGACATTTACGATGTATTATTCTCGCTTGTTTTTCAAAATGGCTGCGAACAAATGAATCCACTGATTTACGAGAAGTCACAATTCAAAGCTCTCCAATAATTCCTGATGTGAAAAATGGTAAAACTGTTGTTAGATAGACAACAGCTCGTCGACAGTTTGAATAATATTGCTCAGCAGTTTATTCTTTCCACAAGCTGAGTCACCAGACTTCAGTTTCATTGTTTATATGCAAAGCTCTGAGCAGAAGCATTTCTAATACTCAGAGGGCACAAATGTTCTCTGGCTCATTGTCTCAGCTTTGTTTAAGCTCTTTCCACAGTGGTGTGTGTTGTTATTCTCTGCTTCTGCATATGGCCGTCGCAGCTTTCTCCCAAAGCCATACTGCTATCGGTGGTTATGGTCTTTTTTATTTCTTTTTTTTTGTTTCTTTCCAGGGGGCAAGAGTTCAGAATTCAGCCAAGAACCTGGGTGTGAGGGATCGTACACCATCATCAGTCCCAAGGTAAAGTCCCTGGACCGAAGGACAGCAGCATCTTCTGCCTCTGTGGCAGAGCTCGGTGTTAAATCCCAAATTAATATCGCAGTTTGTGCTGATTCTTGAATTTCAGATGTCAGAACTTATCAAATGCATAAAGAAGGAAGTTTCAAAAAGGTATTTCATGAATTGTGCATAACCATTTCACCATGCCACAGTAGCAATGACTATCCGAACGAATAAACTTGTTCCTCAATATGGCTCTGCAGCTGTCAGCAGAAATGCATTTGCACTGTCTACTAATACGGAAGAGTTTTACCGCATCAATACATCTCCCCAAAAAGTCTATATGTGTAGCATTTAAATGTTCCTGCATCCATACGGGCTCAGAAAAACAGAAGGCAAATGCTCATTTTACTCACATTATAAGTCAGATGCTCACTAACACCACCTTCAGGTCAACATTAATATTAATAATGGAGAATCAGGACTTTTAAAAGGGTTTTCTGTCCTCATGATTATGAAATGATTTGAAGAAATCATGACTTAAAAAAAGTAATTGTTGAACTCACAATCTAAAAATATTCAATAGAGACTGAGTGGTAACTCAAGGTGTGAGTGTGTGTGTGTGTGTGTGTGTGTGTGTGTGTTTATGCTGTGATGGATTGATGACCTGTCCAGAGTGTGTTACCTTCCCCCACTCAGAGCCACCCGGGTTCGGCTCCAGCCTCCCGTGACCCTGAGTTGGATGAAGCAGTATGAAAGATGGATGGATGGATCTCGCCGCTGCATTGATGCTTTTACCAGGCAGCATTGGAGACATAATTCAACCTCAGAGCAGTAAATGATGATGCTGTCAGTCTTACTATAAGACCCCCCCAGAAGCCTGTCTGCCTCTGTTAGGGTGGACACATCCCCTCAGTTACACTGGTCTCCTGAACATCTGCTTCTTCAGTACGATTGGTAGACAATCCAATAAATCCAAAGGAGCCGACCAACACTAGAACCACAGTAGATCTGACTCAAATGACACGTTATAGTTTAGAAAAAGTCTCTAATGAAACTTTTAGCTTGCTTAGATTTCTTCAAAAAAATTTCACAATCCTGCTGTCTGTCTGTGGTGGGAAAAAAAAGTGTTTCTCTCAGAAAAGTAATGTGTTACAGGGTAACGTTTTTTTATAATTATTGATGTCACTGAGAGCAGAGGTGTCAAACATAAGGCCCGTGGGCCAAAGTCGGGCCACAAGAGGTTCCAATCTGGCTCAACAACAAGCAAATTGTGAAAAGAAAACATTGGGGTTTTTTTTGTTTTTTTTTTTTTTAACAAAAAGAGAGACAAAACACTGAGATCTGAGCTGAGATACCAGCAAGGCTGCTATGAAAGAGCAAAGCCACGCTGTTAAGATGAGTTTGTAAGAATATAAACAATGCTGCAGCAACAGAATAGGTTTTTAGGACATAGGTTTCAAATAAATTGGCTTTATTTTTGAGATTATAGTCATTTTTGGTGGCAATTGTTTGCTTTTTGTGACATTTTCATCTCGTATACTCTGCACCTCAACAAAGAAAAACTTTAAAGTTTCAACTTAAGGGTTACTATGGCACTATTTTACCACTCCGGCCCACTCAAGGTGAAATTGGGCTGTTTGTGGACCCTGAACTAATACGTATTTGACACCCCTGACTTAGAACCAGTGGGAATAAGAAAGTCTAGTTAAACTGAAGAGGATGCAGAGCCATGCATCATGGTAGCTTCACCCCTGCATGAAATCCAGAAATCCTGCAGAAATGATGCCGACGGCGATGCCTGCGCTCAGCAATTCAAAGAGGACAACTAAATATTGGTTTTGTGTGGCGATCGGGCCATTTTGAACCTTTTAGTGAGACTGACAAACCCTGTTAGAAGGTGGGCTGATTAACGCCGAGACGTTGCGGCAGATTCGCTGCCCTCGGTGTCCGTTGATGTCAGAACAGTTGCAGAGCGAGTGGTTGCTGCAGATTTTAATGGCTGCTTTGTGGATTATGAGAAGACAGGGATTCCCACACTTAATGATGTGTAGATAAAAGGGATGCTTAGTTTTCTTTTTTTTTTTTTTGGGTGAGTTTACCCTGCAGGTGTCTCATTAAGACCCAAAAGATGAGTCACAATAGATTTTTTTTTTTTTAACTACACACAGTATTAAGAAGAGAGGGTTTCTTCTAATGCAATAGAAAATATACTGAGATTAGGTAAACATTCATCAGCAATGTTTATTACAGAACAAATCCAATTTATTTATGATCATTAGGCAAATAACATCATTTTTGAAGTGTATTGATATGTGTGAATTTTATAGAAAATAGTGTTCATGATACATATTTTATTACAAATATACATTTTGTAATGCAAGCAGGGATTGGAATGAATTATTTAGGTATTTTATTAAGCCTGTGAAGCATGAATATTTGACTGTTTTCACACAGACGACTGATAAATCTCCTCCTCGGGGATCAGAGTCTCCCTCGTCTGGATTTACCAGTTCATCCTAACTTTGCACCACTGTGCAGCCGTGTTTGAAAGATGCACTGACGAAAGACGATGCACAAAGATGCAAGTTTTCTGCAGACGACGACATAATTCCGTCACTTTCCGGGCTTCACTTCCTGCGCATTGTTTCGTGCTCCTGACGCTTTGTGTTGATCATAATTAAATGTCATGTTACATGTGTGTTTTTTCAAGGTTGTACAAGCTGTGCCAGCCTCCTCCTCCAGATGGTGATCCATAATGCATTGCTTCCTGGAAGAGGCTGAAGAAGTCACGAGGAGCTTTTTTGGGGACGAAATCTTCAAAATCTCTCCTCCACCAACAGAGCCAGCTGGCTGCAGAGAGCGAGTGTGTCCATCCTGTCCGTCCTGAACGTGTACATAGACTTTTCAAACAGTAAATAGTATTTTAGTACTTTGTATTTTTTATCTGTCCTACTTTCTACATATTTTTATTGTGCCGTGCGTCTGATAGGATCACGTTTCAGATTGGCGAAACGCCCACAGAAGAGACTTCAATTAGCTCAGCGAGACATAATGAATCCCATCAATTCACTGTCTGCAGATCACAAACTGACAATTAAGTGTTGTTTTTGTTTGAGAGACTATTGCATTTAGCGTTATTAGTTTCATTTGCATGTGAGATGAAACTCGATCATATTAATTAGAAGGATACTGGATGTCATTCTGACATCGTATTTGTTCATATTAGCCCGTAATTTCTCTGCTTGTTTGCAGTTTTCACTCCAGTGCTTTAATTAGTTCTGTCAGTATTGGGCGAGTTCGTCTCTCGGCGCCATGTTTATTTGTCTGTAAATACACATATTTACCACAAATGTAATAGAATCATATTACTTGTCGCTGTGTTTGGATCTCTGACATTCTCATCAGTATTAATATACTATAGGTTTTGGTATTTTCTGTATTTTTTTTCTTTTATACTGACAGTGCTCAGGATTAAAGCAGCTCTATCACTTATTAGTGGATGACAAGCTCACTACTATGCAAACAAACAGGAGGTGATGAGACGCAGCGGTAAGCTCCGGCAGTGTCTCCTACAAAGAACGTCTCTGATTGATCGTTGTACAAAGGAAGGTCGACTTCTTCCCTTCGATACACTAAAGTGCTGACATGTATACATTTTGTAAAAAAAATAAAATATATATATATATTAAAGCTGATAACAGTGGATAAGTGTTTGTGTTTGACTGTCTTTTACACACATTTTAACAGAAACAAGTAAAACTCATTGATGAAAAACTTAACTAGTTTTGTATGATCAGATGATTTTATGAAAGAAAATCCCAGTAACATTAACTACGAAGAACAAAAGCAATCATAAAATGACTTTTAGACCCTTTTCTTGTCCTGAAATTATGATTTAAATAGAAAATAATTCACATATGCAAGTGCTTTGCTTTTATTCATTTCTGTGAATGTATGCAGTGAGAGCTTTCACCCATTTTCACTGATTATGTTCTTTAAGCACAGATTCTCAGAAGTTGAGGGTAAAGATGATGAACCTGCTGCTTTTTATGAAGCGATACATGAATTTTAAGCAGCACTGGGTTTTATTTAAAGATCGGCCCTCCGTAGCAGTCTTTGTGTTTTTTTTTTATTTATCCTTTCTGAATAATTACTCACCTGTCTTAAAAAAAAAAACCTGTTTATTGCTAGAAATCCAGTATTAATATTGTAGAAATGTTCCTTGTGATAATACTGGACTAACAAACTTGTTAGTTTGAACCGATGAAGGATTTAAGACGAGAGGTGAATTGTCTTCAAAACTTCAAGCATGTCCGGTTTTACATCAAGAATTGGATGTGGCATGACCTGGATGAGTGGGAATATCCACCGTATTAATTATTTACTTGGGATCACAATGTTTTATGGAGAGTAGCAGACCTAACATAACTGAGAGCTGGGGGTCTCTTTGGAGGGCTAATTCAGTGTTCAAGAAGAAAAAAAAAAAATCACATTTACTTTGAAATTGTTTTCTAATTTTAAATAACTGATGATATACAAATGCAAAACTGCAAATATGAAAGTTTGAACTCATCCTCTAATATCTGATTAAAGCCTTCCAATGAACCATGGAGGATTTGTTGGTGCCATAAAATTTAATTATATTTTAACATGCAATTAGTAAGAGTTGATGACTAAAAGCAGCGTTTACCCTGTAGCAGCCAAACTTACCCACCTACACACACTCCACTCAAGACCTGTGGTGCAGCAACTCCCCAATCTCTTGTTTCTGATTTAATATTTTGAACCTTTTCTTGTCTCTGAAGCATTGATAACTCATTTTATTATATTGTAGCTTTATTTATTTTATCTTGTTATGTCTCTATATTAGTCTCTACTTATAGTTATTTTGTGGTGGTGATGGTGGTGGAGGATTTGTCAGTGATACTCACACATTCCTGATACCCTGGAGGCTGTTTATAATAGTTGGTGGGAGGCTTTCTGACTTGATTTTTTATTTTCTTAGGTACGTCTATACTGCTATGAATATTCAATGTGTAATTCTAAATTAAAGGTGCTGTAGGCAGGATTCGGCATCTCCGCCATCTTGCTTAGGTTTACCTAAGCAAGATGGCGATTTGATCCATTTAAGATGGTGATTTGAAACCCAGCACAGTCAATCCTGTCCTGTTTTCTCTGACATCACACCCTTACGCAAGTTAAGCCCCTCCCACAAGAACGTGTGACGAACGCCCCTCGACCAATCACGGTTAGAGCCTCAGGGGCTCTTCTGATTGGTCAAAGATACCTGGAGCTGTCGAGATTCCTTTTCAGCTCAGAACAGAGACAGATGGGAACGTTGTGCCCTCGCCATAGTGCAATTATGCTACACTCCTAAAGGATTATCAATGGATACTCTAACATTTAATCCAAAGAAAACACAGAAAAATTAGCATTGACTAGCAAAATCCTGCCTACAGCACCTTTAACTCGTTGACTCTACATGAGCTGGTGTTAATTCTGTTATCAAGAGTTGATGCTGAGTGCATTCTCAATTTCTTTTAAAATTAATTTTTATTTGGACCTTTACCATCAATACGTTTTTTTCCCCAAGAAAATTAGGTTTTCAATTTAGCATTTGTTTACACCAGCAAAGACGAGCAACTTTGAACCTTGTGAAGACTGAAAACATTTCATCCTCTCTGCTAGGGGACCAAAGTGACTGAGGATAGCTGAATTTGCTCAGAATGAGCTGGACTGGCTCCAGTGACTTAAAACCAAGCTGAATAATTTTGATTGATTTTTTTTGTTCACTTTGAAATAAATTCCACAATAAAATTATTAATTTTACAGTTATTTCAGCTGCAAATGGGCTTTTCCGTTTTTTGGAAACTGACTCTGTGTGGAAAGAAGGCCACATTTGTACCACAGGCTGCCATTATATTCATGGTCCGTCCATCCATCCATCATCCGTCTTTTATCCCACCCTAAGTATGGCAGAGGGCAGGTTATAGTCACGTTACCAGTCCATCACACAACACACACCTGGGCCAATTAACAGCAATTCTGTACACACTGTTGCTAACAAAATATTTTAACTGAAATTTTACACACATGTGGGATTAGTGGATAGTGGATAGTTTGTTGAGCATGTTTCCCTGCAGCTGTCATCTCTCAGGTCGTTAGAGTGCTGCTGGACGGTGTTTCCGGGTGTCTCGAGGCGCATTAACAGGCGCCGCCGCTCGCCTCGCGCTGTGGGCTGAGCCCCGCCGGATGAAATGGGAGTGGCGGCGGCACGCGGGGCAGCCAGTGAGCGGAAGATTTGTATTCTCTGTCACAGAGCGGCGGTGCCATTGGCTCGTACCGGGAAGCGACCGCCGGAGAGGCAGCGAGGCGACAACAAGCTGCTGGGAAGGTCCCGGGCTGAGAGTCCACGATGAGCCGCCCGCTCCGCACTGAAAGCTGAAGTTTAAAGCGCGACTCCCGCCCGGACGCGTTTTACGCATCATTTCTTTTCTTTTTCTTCTTTTTTTTAAAATTTTATTTTATGCGTCGCCGTGTCGCTTCATTAGGGACGGATGACACCGGCTCACCTCATGATTTCATTCCGCTAAAAGCTCCTTCCAGGCACAACAGTTTCTTCATGGCGTCTCCGCAACAGTCCAGGATTCAGTCGTATCTGGAGAAGAATAAAATCGGACCCCTGTTTGAGGTGAGTGTGTCAAATATGCAACTATGAAGTTACTGGCAGACAGATTTGTCTTCTTTTTTTGAAGAAAAAAAAAAGGACCACTGCATTGATACCGAGCACACATCTGCAATGTGTCTGACTGGATTCTCCCCCTCTGTCTTCACCTCATGCTGATGTTACAGAAAACCCAAATGAAAGGTGGTGATTTACGTGCACTTCTTGGAATCGTCCCTCTGCGCTCGGTTTTAATCGCCACTGTAGAGTTGGCTGCCGTGTTTGCCCTCAAATCTGCAGGCTTAGCCCCCCTCTCTCTCTCTCTCTGCTCTCCTCTCAGTGATTTGCATTGCAGAAGATGGAGATGTAGCCTATATGACACAGCCTGACTCAACACTGGTTCAGTTTGTTGAACTTACTCAGGCGGCACAGCAGGATTTCTGTCTTTTCTTTTTTTTTTTTTTTTTTTGTTTTTTTAAGCCAAAACCCTGCAGCCCATAGATACATAGCTGCCATCAACCAAACCGTGGTGTGTGTTTGTCACGTCAGGGGATGTGTGTGTGTTACTCTGGGTGGCATCCAAGCAACCCTGGGGAGAGCATGACTTCATCCCTGGTGTGGGAATGGATTAATTGCTTAAAGCAGGGCTGCCAGGTGGAGAAAGACAAAAGGAAAGCAAGTGTGGGAGCTTAAACCACACAGCAGCCTGTCAGCATCCCTCACTCACATGTCAAGCTGCTCTCATTATAATATGTTGCTGTTAAAGACTTATGGGATCCGTCTTTTAGCCGTATCCACCTCAGGTTAGCAGGAGGTGCTGGAGCTGATCCCAGCTGACTGGAGGCAGAGGCAGGGTACACCCTGGACATGTTGCCAGAGATAGTAAAATAGTCAAAGCGTAACTCTCCCTGTGCTTTCTAGATGATTATTATGTGATTCATTTGGTACATTTTTCAGCTTATTTCATAATTTCAGTAGATATATTTTACACTTACAATAAACTAAGATTTCAAAATGTGTGTTTTAAACAATTTAAGGAATAGTTTTATCCTACATTTAACCCTGTGGTGCGAGAATTAATATGGACTTGAGATTTTTAAATGCAGAATTTGCCTGTTCTCCATCTGAAAGGGTTTGGTTTCTTCAAATACTCTTCCCGCAGTCCAAAATCACACTTTTGAGATGAAATGTTGCGCGCCAGTTGCCTGTAGGTGCAAATGTGAGTGTGTGTGGTGGCTCTGGGACGAGCTGGTGACTTGTCCAGGGTGCCACTTTTGGATCGGCTCCAGCATCCCGCAACCCAGAGAGGATGAATGAGCAATTTGATTTTTATTATACAAACAGTAGTAGTTCTAAAAATGTGTATTTTAACAAACCAGAAATAATTCTACCCTCCACTTATTGTTATTATGATTTTTTTTTCTCTCAAGAACTGAAATTCAAGATGAAATTGTGCAGGGAGAAGGCTTCCCCCTGACCCTCAGATTCATTATGGAACCTGTGTGACACCTCCTTAGCGAAAACCCACCTCACTGCAGTATAGAGCATCGATCTTAAGTGGATCCAATCTCATGTTTAGCAGATTTGATGCATGGCAGGTGAGATAAGTGTGTTCTCCCTATGGAGACAGAGTGGTACAGCGGTACATTGTCCACGTGTTTTCATTCACATAATGTACTCTGTAGCGCGCTGCCGTTTCCACTACGGCAGCTCCAGCTGCATATGTACCAGTGGTGGATGCACGAGTGTGTGTTGAGCAGTGGAGGCTTGTTTCAGCACCACGGACAGAGATTCATGTGTGTCACCAGCAAAGAAGACAGGAAATCCTCCTCTGAGGCCAAAGCGGCCGGCGAGGCTCAACTGCACAGTGATGGGCCTCAGTGTGTGCTCTCTGTGTTTGTTTTTCCTCCCTCCATCTTCCTCTTTCCACCTGTCCACCCCCCGGCTCTCGACCTGGCCCTGCTTTCTCTTGATTTCTGGCTCCGTGCACACTTCATGTGATGTTTGAAGATGATTAAAGGCGAGTTGCTCAAAGGTGAAACAATGATCAAAACCACTTTTTTTACCGCCCAAACATCACTCTGTTTGTGCCATTAGCTATTTAAACTTGGTCTTGTGTCGTGAAACGTGACGACCAGTTGAAAAACAGACTTTTTGCTCCGACCAGAAAGGACATGTGGTGCGAATGGTGAATGGATATTGTTACAGACCGTGATGCACCTTGTAGACGTTCAAGGAAATTTCTTAGTAATGACAAAGAACTGTTGTAAAGGATTGATTATATAAAAAAAAATCCATAGGACTGCCACATTTCTCCTGGGAAGATAATGTGGCTGCAAACCTACTACATGGCTCACTTTAATGTTATTCCAAGGACAATTTATACGTGAACTTCCAGCTGATGAGGAATTTTCATTACAGGGAATATAGCAAGGTGAAAGGTTGAATGTATCCCTTTAATAATCTTTTTTCTGTCCAGTGTTGAAAGTCAGTGTAGTTGAAATACAGTTTTGTTGCACTGCTGACACCAAGAAACTGCTCACATAACGGTGATTGCTCTAGAATTGAGAACACAACACCTTAGGATTAAAAGCATAGTAAGATACAGTGTATTTGATTGAATATAGACTTTTTTTTCTGTTGTATGATGTGATTAAAAATAAGAGTAAAACAAAAGATGGCAGAACCTTCAAATGTCTTGTTTTCCAACACAGTGGTTCCAAACCTCTCGATGTACACGGAGGGATTTCTGGGTGGATGAGTCTGTTACGGTCGGTGCTCACGAGGGGTTGAGAAACATTATAACTGAAGATTACCAAAATCTCAACATAAAGCACATTTTAATGATACCTTCTGATCCAAGATGCAGTGAAATTTCCCATGAAACCCCTCTCCGAAAGCTGTTTCATTATGTATGTTTTTCCAAACTCACCCCTGGCAGCATGGCTTTCGGGCTAATATGCTGGTTTGCTTGCAATGAGGTACCAAATGTCTGGGACAGTATCACCGATATCTCACCTTGGGGGATAAAAAAAAAAAAAAAAAATATTAAAACAATTTTTTCTTAGAAATTTCACTTGGTAGTTTGGCGATCCAGATTGTAGCCTTTTGCGGGCTGTTTTTTGCACCTGGGCCTTATGTTTGTCACCACTGCTCCACAGTCTTAAAGGTGCAGTAGGCAGGATTCGGCATCTCCGCCATCTTACCTAAGTAAGATGGTGTTTTGAAACTCAGCACAGCCAATCCTGTCCTGTTTTCTCTGACATCACGCCCTTACGCAAGTTAAGCCCCTCCCACAAGAATGTGCAACGAACGCCTCTCGACCAATCATGGTTAGAGCCTCAGGGCTCTTCTGATTGGTCAAAGATACCTGGAGCTGTGGAGATTCCTTTTCAGCTCAGAACAGAGACAGATGGAAACGCTGTGCCCTCGCCATAGTGCAATTATGCTACACTCCTAAAGGATTATCAATGGATACTCTAACATTTAATCCAAAGAAAACACAGAAAAATTAGCATTGACTAGCAAAATCCTGCCTACAGCACCTTTAAGTTGGATAAAGCGTTATGGTGTCTGGATTGCCTGGTGTCAAACTGAAACGGCTCTACTGTGTGACAATTCCCGTCGTTGCCAACAGCAGCCCGGTCATCGAGTTCACAGTACTGCAAACGCATGTTTTTCCATCAGCGAACCGCTGATTCTGTCACCACTGTCTTGACTCATAACACAAAAAAAACACTGATTTAGCATGCATTTAGATTAAAACAGAGAGGTTTGCGGAATGCAGGCAGTGCGTGTGCAGTGTTACACTGACTTCATTCGAAGGTCTTTGTCTTTTGATTGCTCTCTTCTGGGGGTCTCTGCAGCAGATCTTCTGCCTCCGGATCACCCTGTCATCTACTTTTAATTTTTTACCAACCACATCCTTCACCATATCCACAAATCTGTCTCTTCTCCTCCTGTCTGGCACCTCCGTCTCCTTTTACAGTATAGTCACTATCTCTCCTCAGCACATGTTCAAGCCAGCCTTTGTAACAGACCAGTGTAAAGTAGCTGTAATTTCTCTTTAATATCTCAAACAATTTAGACATCCGATTGAAGTTATGCATGTTTGAAACTCTGAATGACCAAATTACCACTATCGGTGTTCTGGCTTTATGTTGCGTAAAAATCTGCTGGATCTAATCACCTTTCTTTGTTTGATCTTAAAGTAATGTTTCATTTTTGCCTCACACTCACATACAAAAGCCGCATCCCTTCTTTCTCATCTCCAACACTCAGCTGCAGTATTAAAGCGTGTGAGTAACACAGAGTGGGGGTTCATTTACTCACTGTGATGAGACACAGCTTATGATTTGCCAGAGAATTGATTTTTTTTTTTTCCCCCTTGCTAATGAAACGGTTGCTTTGCAGAGATAGCAGAAGCCACACCGAGGGCGTTTTCTCCCAAAAAGCAAAGTGAAGCAGTCTCTCCCCGTAATCGAAAAGATTGCACTTCAACTTATTGTTAAACATTTAGGGAAATTGATATTCCTTTCAAACACCTGCTCTTTTACAATCAATTAGCAGTTCCGGAGCAGCGTGGCGTGTCACATTTTGGAGGCGCCGAAGTCTTCTAATCAGTGTGGATGTGAAAGCCAGCTGAAGGTCACATTTCCTCGATTCATTCTGTAACACAGCAGAAACCTAAGAGGCACATCTCCGATTCTCATCCCGCAGAATTTGTCTAAACATCAACTGAAGGTTGTCTTCATCAAAGAAATCTATGTGCAGGTTCCTGACATTTAAACTTGTGTAACAGCACCAGTAGGTATAAAATGGAGCAGTCTTTTGCTTTTATCTGCAGGCAGCGTAAAACTGGCTCTCATGGGCCTCCCTGCTGTGTTCCCTCAGTCATATCTAAGGCGATAATGGTTATGTTAGAACAGTGAAGTGATGGATCAGGCAAATGCAATCTATATCAAAAAAAATGGATTGAACTAGAATCGGCGTGCCAGTTGATTTCTGAAACATGCCACTGTTCGTGACAGGTCTGACAAGACCCGTAATTAACTCGGCGTTGGTTTGAGCTCAAGGATTATTATGACTAGAAGCTTGTATTAATGAAGCACTGATGACCTGAGAGCTGGACTGAAACTGAATACAGACACTTTTTATTAAACACACTAAGTGTGGAATTGTATTTGTGCACAAGAATACACAATAAAAACCAATGAAATGAATGATTTAGATCTTTATTTCACGCACGGCTAGAAAAACAAAAAAATACACAAAGTGAAGTCATAAACACTGATACAAATATAGTTATTTATAAATCAATATATCACTATATAAGTACCAATACATTGAAATGAAATAGTGAATATTTATGTACATGTGATTTAAAAACATTTCAAAAATACCTTTTCTACATTGTATGTGTGGAGAAATTTAAGGAATGAATGAATTTAATTCATTTTGGAATAAGGCTTTTACATTAAATAAAAAAGGGGTGAAAGTGACGCGCTGTGAATACTTTCTGGATGCACTGTAAGAAATTGTCCTCGTCTAATATAACAAGACGTACCGCCACACCAGTGTGCAGCTATTGTGCCTACATGAAATTCATTTAATTACTTTATATTTTATACAGTGCTTTCTGTTAATCTATTCCAATTTTCATAGTTCATATGAGGCCTTCGTAGCCTCAATTCTACTCAGACATTAACAGAAGGATGTGAATTAGCTCCGCACAGCCAGAGCTATAGATTCTCAATCAATGAAGAAATAAAAGAGCACTGCTATTGACTGCACACTCCGTTTCAGCCGATGTCTTGGGTTTACGTGTTGGAATTTAAATCAGCCAGCTGCTCGGTTTCTACTATTGCTCTTCCTGCTGGTAGTTAAGTTAAATGACTTTGCTTCTCTCCACAGAGAGTTATCTGAGTGAACTGTTTACCCATCCACGTGGAAAAGCTCCACTCCCGACCTGCTCAGCTGTGGAGTTCGACTCTCGGGGTCTCTGCTTCTGTCCAGCAGGGCTGTAAAGAGGTCAAACTGGACTCTGAGAAACACGTGCACACACTGCCTGACCTATTGATCTACTTCCTCAAGGAAGTAATTTGTTGGGCTCGATGTGATCGGGTTATTTTCACCCATGTCAGTCGCATGAAGCCACATCTGTCCGTCTCCACGGAACGATTTCTCAGTTTGAGTGACTTTTGGGTCATAGTGACTGATCATGCGGTTAATAAAAGAATTTCACTGTTGCTGACCTGCATTCTCTGTTCCTGCATAGCTTCAGAGGAAATACGTGTGATGTTGTCTTACCATGAATGAGCCCCGGACAGGTCCTAAAAAAACAAACGACTGTGTTGAAATGAAAACAATTTTACAAGCAAGAGGTCTTATAGCATTGATAATTACCTGGAAACAATCCGCCTTGACAGGGTTACTTTATCACTGTCATTCCTCCCACATGTTCCGTAATGGAAGCCGGATAATTCAGTGTCAGCGGAGATTGCCTTGTTATTTCCTTTGCTCGTGTATTATTCCATTTCATCATCCTCTTAAGAGCATAATATTGGCACAATGGGGTCAGTGTGTTTTGAGCCTCCATCTAAATGTAGACTGTTTAGTATCTGTGATTGGCTCATACCGCCGATGCCTTTAGGGATTTCTCGACAGAAGAAAAGCAGGAGAGAGCACCTTGGTAAATGTTTGATGACAAATTGGTACTTTGTGCTTCTACTCAAGAGAAACGGTGGAAAACAGGAGGTCAGAAGTATTGAAGACTGAAGAGCTGTTTATGTTGTTAAAAGCTGAGCGGGTAAAACTGTAATCATCGAAAGTGAAAGAAATTTGCTGAAAATGTTGACTGCAGGCGGAACATCAGAGAGAGAAGTGAAAAGAGTGGAGTCTGAATGGAGGATTGAGAAAAAGACAGGTGATAGAGAGACGCCAGTTTGGTGGTGCGACTTCCAAAGTTGTCTTCAATGGAGACCATTCACTTTTGAGCCAAGCAGATGGGAGTTTGGATGGACGAGAAGAGATAGGGTGAAAACTGGGCGTGCTAGAAAGATTGTGTTTGGAAAACATCACAGTTGGCGCCAAAGCTAAATTAGGAGGATTTCAGCAGATTCAATGAAGAAAGGAGGACTACACGGGGAAGAAGTCATGAATGGTGCAGCTATTAAAAAAATGGAGGGGAGGAAAATCTAACAAAATGGTCAGAAAACATTATAAAAGTTATGCAGAGCATCAGAAGATTGAAATTACAGTAAAGACCTAAAGAAGAAGTTCTTTTGGAGAACATGGACTCCTGGATTTTTTTGGATTCCTTACAGATTACAGTTCTATCCTAACAAAGGGAGAAACACTAATTGTAATATTAAAATCCTTCGAACAAAATGTGAATCTCTGCTGAAAGCTACTTTCAATTCAGAGTGGTGTCGTTTTTTAATTTCCCATGATCATTCATCTTGGCACTATGTGAGACAGCGTTCCCACAGTCACACAGTTTGAGATTCTCTTCTAATAAAGTGGGAGAGAACACCAAGTCTCGGTTGTAATCGTATCAATTAGACCACATTTTGCTTTGCAGTTTCTGGATACCACTTCCGTTCGATTTCCGGATTGGATTTGGGTTTGATAATCGCCAGATGTGTGGTCATGCGCGGGTTGATAACACTTTCCTTCAGGCGTGGTTGAAGTAATCCGAGGTAGGCAGCTGAACACACAGCCTAAAGCCCCGCCGGTCCCGAGGGAGCACAGGAAGGGGCGAGGCGGAGATCAGGCAGCGAGATGATGAGTGAAGTCCAATATGAGGAAGATTTGAAGCGTGCAGCGCGACGTGAGCCGGAGAGAGGAAAGTGGCTTCGCTGCATGCTAATAAAGTGATCATGTCCGGCTCCAGCTCATGGCTCCTGATGGCCGACTGCTGGGCGTAAATGACAGTGATGCTGGCGGTGAGGGAGAGCCGAGCAAGTGACGCTCAAAACATTGACAGTCACTCTGTATTTGTTCAACGGGAGTCCAATGATGGTCTGAGTATCTCTTCCGAATGAGGAATTAATTCACGCACAGGTTTTATTGTTTGGATAGTGCAAAATCAGGTTTTTCCATCTCACTGCAACCTAATGCAACATTGATGTGTATCCTTTTAGAGCTGGGTGTGATAAGATTTAATCTTTTCCTGGTTTTGTTTTTGAATTAAATGGTTCGTTTCATCCGTAAGTGGCCTGTGAAACAGCGGCATCAAGCAAACATGCTGATGTAGTCTTCATCTCGAGAGGGAGAATTCCGTCACTGTAGATTTTGATAAACTAAACCAGTATTCCGTTAACTGTGAGCATCCACTGATATTCTAGTTTTTCCTATCTGAGATTTGTTCCATGTCAGCTTTAATCAGTCCATTCATCCTATTAAGGCAGCATGTCAACATTTTATCATCAAATTTGATGCCCTGGAATCAGGATAATTTGACAAGTTGCAAATACATTTTGATGGCTTGTCAACCGAGTCAGAAGAACAACTGTTTCTGATTTTTAGTGTTATCTGTCAAAAGTCCTGGAAAAAAGGGAAAAGCTGTGATATCTGTGATGGGATCATGGACTGCTGAGGCTCATTGATCCCACTGACTCTCCTCCTCATAACGTACAACACTTGAAAGATCTGCTGCGAACAGCGCACCTTCACAGGCCTGCTGGAGTCGATTCGTCTGGGCTGTTTCGGCAGCAAAACATGGACTAGTGCAATATTAGGCAAAATGCTAAAACCTGCAAAAGCTTTGCTTTTCTGAAAGTAAAATCTTGAAGTTCAAAGAATAATAAATATGAGTAAGTCCTCTCTTCCTCATGGTTAAATGTTTTACTCAAAGCAGGAAATCTCAAAAAGGACTTGATGCATTGCTTCAGCTACGTGGATCAGAACCCGAGAGCTGATAAAAGCCTTGTTTTTCTGATGGGCAGCATCCACTGCGTGCCAGACTGGTCAGGTGACATTGCCTCTCCCATGGTCTTCTCTTCCGCATCATCCCCACCGCTCCTGTCTTCCTGCTTAGTCAAGGTCTGGATCTCTTCCAGGGCTCTCTCTCTCTCTCTCTCTCTCTCTCTGTCTCTCTCTCTTCTCTACCTAAATTGGCTCATCACACCCTTCTCTCTCTTTTTTTTTTTTTTCCAATTATGACCTCTTCTTGTGTACGATCCTCCGTGGACAGATACAGAGACGTCACCCTGAATAACCTTTGAGATGACTTTGTATTCCCATATTTTATTGGCAAAGAGCGGCTAAATCAATGGCAGCCGGTGACCTCTCGTACAGCCGCAGGGAGATGGAGCTCTTCTGGGACTCCTGAAGGAGGTGTTTTCTACATTAACAGTTTGTGTTTTGATTTTCCTTTTTTCTTCACACAAGGACATTTCATGAAGAAAGCTTGTCAGGCTTTATAGCTTATATCAGCTTGACAATGTAATTATGTTGGTAGAACTGTTTTTTATCGGCGTATAACAGCACGCTGTATGAAGAACACATACTTTATAATATATTTCCACAATAAACCCGTATCTATCCACACTGGTAGAGTATATAGACATGTTTGTCTGAGATATGAGAATTGACGTGATCCCTCCTAGAAAACGAGACTTCATAGAAAGCCGATTCGTGGCTGTAAGTGTTGTGTGCTGGAGGCTGAGTGTCTCCTCACATTCACATATCCATAGCTCAAGCAGATCAACAAGAGTCTGCAGCAGAGCAGCTGAATATTCATCTGCTCAGATGTTGACAACAAACACCAGTAAATCTCAGACAGAATCACTTAAATCACAGAGCTTTTCAGCTCTAAGCATTTAGTTTCACATAAACATTGTTTGCTACAAAAAAAAAAACTAAGTTTACAGTGTTAATACATTCTTTAAGTAGAAGTACTTCTAAAATCATCTTAAGACACATTATAACTGTTGGCCTTTTTTTTTGTAAAACTTTGTATGCCAGCTTGGTTATAGCAGATTATTCAGGATCGTGATTTAGCATGATACAGAAACTCTATTATCTTCTTACTGAAAAACAGGTAATAACTTGTCTGGACTGAATATCACCATAAATACATGTAAAAAGAGTATATTTAATAACTTGTTTCTCATCAGTTCATCACCTTCTGCAGTTGGACTGCAAAATATGTTGTAAATTTGTCATAATTGTTGTTGATTGTTGATCAGTGACCAAATTATGTAGTTATATGTTTGTTTGCATGTTAACATATTTGGTTTATCCTCTTGCAGTCACACACAACGCCCCCTAGTGGTCTGGTAGGCTAACTACATATTTTTCAGTGTTTCTGTGTAAACGAACATTGTTTTCAAAACTTTGCTGTGTAAGCACAAAACTTTTTTTTTTTAAATAGAATATAAAAACACTCTGTTTTTACTTTAGACGTTGTTGTGTTGTGTAAACTGTGTTAAAAGGATTAGTCCTGTTTTATTAACAGAAATGAAAATGACAGAACTGTTATTTCTGTTTAGATGTGAGAGAAAAAGTGGAACTTCCTCAGAAAAAGTCCCTGTAACGATCACATTAAAACACATTTAATCACCCTTTCCTTTCCCCTCTTTTCATGACACTCGTCAGACTGACTCACTCACTCCTGTGTGACCTTCAATTCATTTTCTTTTCCCTTTGTTCTGTCTTTTTTTTGACTTTCCCACTTTCAGTTTGGGGAGTTTGTTTCAGCTCCCGGCATCGGTGCGAGTACCATGGCCGTCTTTGTCCCTAGAGGGAGTCATTGAGAGCTTCCAAGGACATGGGTGTCTCTTGGCTGCCTGACAGCTTGTCAATTACCGTGACCAGCCGAAACTGCCTGGGGCATGCAGATATCTCGCCCAGCAGCAGATCGGCACAGATATGGAGTGTGTGGCTCAGTTGCTCACGCCACCTGTTGGCCCGCTAATGGATCACTTGTGCAGCCACCTGAACCCTGCCTCTCCTTATCTCGCTCTCGCACGTACCGCAATAGAGACGCTCCTCCGCTCATGCAAGTCAGTCCGAGCCGCTAAAATCCATACCGCAAAACTGAAAGAAATGAGGAACTACATGTTACTGTGGTTCTTGTCCAAGTAAATATGATTACAAGTCCAACAACTTATGTTTATCAAACAGGACTCATGTTATTTAAAGCACCACATTACCATAGAAAGTGAAAATGTCGGACTTGGTTACTTTTTGCTGCTGTGTCCGTGAACAATGATTATATCCACTGTGCATGGTCGAACCAGCTGCTTACAGTATTTTTATTTTTTCTTTGTTGCTTTTTCATGGTGGTGAAGGACACAAAGGAACAAAGGTCCTTTGTCTCTTCCACCAACTTGTGTCACATTGGAAGCACCGCGCAGCAGCGGGGATGGAATCGATATTTGCTGGCACAGGAATGTTCTACAGTAGAGACGTGGGCAGGATGCAGATGCATTCACATGTGGAGCCATTCCCGGGGATCTGTCCGTCTTTCTTCACTGTTGTTTACTTCGTGCGTCCAACTCCTGTCTGGGTACCCGTGTGTGCCGTTTCCTCTAGGAAATGCAATCATGACAATCACCACTTGGCAGTCGTGTGTGAAAAAGCACTGCACTTCCTTACTTTTACCCCTTCTCTGCAAAACAAACTATTAAGGCTTTGATGGCTTTGGTACGAGACAGTTTTTCTAGTTTGGCTTCATATAATGAAGCAATTTACTACCCTCATTTATAGACCTTCTGTTAGTGGGTTAGTTAAATTACCAACAAGAGCTGCTAAGCAATAATTACAACTTTCAGATAGTCGCATTTTTAGTGACTCAAATGGCCACGAAAATGCTCATTTGCAAAGTTGCGCTTCTCTTTCACTTTTTCTTTTCACACTGTTCAACACTTTGGCTCTTTCTACAAAGTAAATAGGCCGGTTAAACGCATTGTCAACAGAGGAATGTGACTCCCAGAGTCCTCGTTCTACAGTTTGCAGAGAAACACTTGAGAACGGTCCCTGCTTGTCCATTCACATGCTGAGTGCTGTCAGAATTTCTATGAGCGCATGGGGCCGGGCAGGAATGTCCCTCTGACCAATTACCTGATTAGCTTTCTGTGCACACACAGCACAGCCAAGACTAGCCCGCTATAACACACACACACACACACACACACACACACACACACACACCGTCTGCCAGCGTCCCTCCCTACTCACTGAAACACACAGATATGCAGACACATGATCATGTCCACAAGGACGGATACACATACAGCTGTCCAATTTGTATTAGTTACACATATATAGTGAGCATACAGTTTATGTCATTGGTCTCTCTCTCTCACACACACACAGACACGCACACACTCATATCCATACGTTACTGCCAATTCGCTGCAGTCCACTAATGGCTTCAGTGCTTCACTGCAGTAGTCCTCATGCAGCCACCCTCAGCTGCTGTGATTGGCTCACACTGGTCAAACAGAGTTCACCGTCGTATCATTATCTGCCAACACACACACAGGATTACACCCAAAATCCACATTACACACACTCTTCACTACACCCATCAGCTGTACAGGAGCAGCTGTTTCCTGTAGCTGCAATGCAACAATTTGTTTCTTAACTTACCTTAAACGGTATTATAAAACCTTAAAGTCATCTGATGATGCTAATATTTGTATTTGCGGTCATATGTCTGGAGGTAGGTGTAGGGGTAAGATCAGTTTGGAAGTGATTGCTATTTTGGGTGAAATTCACACCATGGCTGTGATGGATCTGTAATTAGCATGCAGAGTGAGAAATGGCCTCCGCCCGCAGCACCTGTTACTGCGAGTCCCTGTGTGCTTCCCTTCATTCCAACCCTCCCTCTGAAGTGCTCTTAGTATTGTTTTTTTGGCTGCTTTTCTCAATTCAGCCGTCTTTGTGAGTTTCCTGAGAGATCTGGTAGGAGTACTCACACGTTTTAATGAATTCAAGTGTTATACTGAAAGACGGATATTGTTGCTTGTTCTTGAAGTTTCATGTCTTTTTACTGGAATTTCTTCTTTTAATAATAATTTTGAGCTGTTCACTGCCTTGATCAAGTCTTCCATGCAAAAGAAATGTTGGACTTAATAGGATTAGTTAAATAAAAACAATATCTGCCTGTCTTTTGTCAATATACGGTACTCACTAATTGTCTTTCCATTGCCTTTTTCTATAACCATCTCATGACAGTTTACCTATAATTAAGAATATGACACACTTCACATGGAACATTGACGATGCATTTGGTAATTCTTTTTTTGTTTTTTTTGTCTGGTTGTTCATGCCATAAATTAAATGCAGACTCCATCAGAGAGCAGGTTTTGACCCTAAATCAACGTACATGTGCAGAAGAAGATGTGGCATCACACTGTAAATATGGATGTTAGCCGTTTCTGCAAGTTGGGATACATTTTGAAGTCCTGCTGCATTCTGAGCCCATATAAATCATGACTAGATGATAGAGGGAAGAGGAGTATGTATTTGAATGGCAGTGTTTTGTGGAGCAGTGGCTGTAACAGGAAGCATGTGCGAATGTGATTCGTCTAAAGTTGCTATTTCCTCTAGCACAGACTTTTGATGTCTGTCTCACTTCAATGGTGTAGAAGTCAGTCTGAACAGTCCTGAGATTGAAAAAACATCTGGAATCAATCTGATGAGGACCGAATCTTGAAAAATAGGAATTATGCAGCCCTGAAAAAAAATCAGATATGAGTCATATGTCACCAAATAAAACAGGATTTAGGTCCTTTTCCCTGTAATACGGATGTAGACCACTTTAAGGATAACTTCAGGCAACACCACCTGACCAAATTCATGCTTTGCTCACCTGTTCATCCTTGTCTCAACAAAGTCATCAGACTTTGAATGTGCTTTGCTGGCATTTGTCTTACTAATTGACACTGAGGGGAGATCTTCTAATCTGTTGGGACAAGTCTATCTCTTCGTTAAATTGACTTCTTATTTTTAAAATATTGACTCAAGAGATACATTTCCAAAACTACAGTGAAGTCAAGAGGGTTATCTCTTCGCATTGACGAGTCTTTTTGTTCCGCTATCATACCTCGTTAGTGAAGGCAACAACAAAACGAACAGTGTCACGTTTGTCGGGATTGATTGTTGCTTCCTATCTTTCAACGGGGTAGATAAACTATCCCGGGCCAGCTTTGCCCCTCCTTTCGTTGGGCCACTTTGATCTAATGGTTCTCTGCTTTACTCTGCTCCTGTAGGAGTTGATGACCAAATTGATAACTGAGACTCCAGACCATCCAATCCCTTTTCTCATTGATCACCTGCAGACCAAGCAAGACAGCCCTGGAAAGCTGCACAGAGCTCTCTCTGGCTCCGCAGCACTGTGGGCACAGAGCTCCCCAGGTTGGTACCCAGACATGCAAACACACTATTCCTACTCAAATACATTAAAAGTTTTCATCGGTGTGTGTATTCTATACCGGTGATCCTGCAGAGCCTCTGTTCTGCGTGCTTTAAATGTCTCAGTGCTCCATCACACATGACTGAAGAGAACACATTCATCATATTTTGATGTGTTTGAGGAGGAACAAACCTAAAACATGCATGGCATTGCTTTCAGGGATCACCCTTCCGTGCAATACATTCCCATTAGTCTGGATCCAATAAATCTGGCTCAAGAAAAAAGAAAAAAAAAGAAGAAAAAAAAAAAACTGCCTTTGTACTCTGTGCTCTGAACATATATTGTGTTCTTTTTTTTGTGTTTTTTTTTTTTTCCTTCCCTCCCAACAGAAAGCAAAAACACCCGAAGGGAGTACAGCAACTATGAGAAGCCGTGGCAAATTCATCCAAAGAAACCGAAAAAATCAAAGAGCGACCTGGCTGTTTCAAGTATCTCTCCACCTTCACCTGAATCCAAATCCTGTAAGAGCACTGTTGTTTTCGCCTTCGGCCTCTTCGGCTCGATTTCCTAATCCCTAACTATTTTTGTGATTGCGATAATGGAACAGACACACGCTGGAATATGAAGCGGAACAGTCGCGTTACCTGTTGTTCTGCTTGTTTCCCAATTACATGCCTCATTGACTTTAATCTTTCATATTTAATTCAATATAATTATATCTAATTAAAGTTAGTCACAGTGTACAGCCCCGTGTCCTCCCTTCCAGCCTCCCAGAGCAAATGACTTCATTTTAAAGTGCCACTTTTTAGACGGTTGCTTCTGCACTGCTACACACTTTTAGGATTAATAGTTCACAAACTTCTTCTCTCCATGCAGATCATTTCCTGATGGCGACTTCTTTTTTAGTTTCCTAATGAATTACTGTAACTGCGTGATGTTGGAATGAAGGATAGCACTTGAGACAGTGAGGATGGGTCAGACGGGGAGCACGCGGAGCCATAGACCACTTCAATAATTTAACATTGCGCTCCGTCAACTGCCAGACCGAGTCTATTTCGGGCAGCGGTTGAAGCGCTGGCGCTCGCAAAACCAAGGGGAAGCGGGTGTTGAGATGAGCGGATTAAAAAAAGAAGGAAGAAGAGAGAAGAAGCAAAGTGAGCCAGAGAACGGGAGAAGCACATCAAGGTGTGCTTAAGATTGGCTCTTTAACATCATCCCCGCTGCCCCTTCAGAGTAAGAAGCCTTCAAAGCTCCATTTAAAGTCAGATCCCATTAAAAATACATGCACAGGTGTTTTGCCATGCAGAGCTCATGAAAAATTGAAAACGAAAGAGTTGACTCTCATCATTATTGTACAATGCAGCAAAAACAACACGAACTGTGTCTGAAACACACCCAGAGGTCCTCTCGGATCAAAGCAAACCTTTTTATCGTGGCGTTAAGGCTTCGTGTGTGTTAAAGGGTTAATAGACTTTGGCCTTCCTCTTACTTGAGTGATAGTTTAATGGGCAGATCCTGGGGGAATTGAATCCTTAACCCCTAATCTAAGCTATTAAGATACAACTCAAGCCTTTGCCGCAGCAGCACAACACTCAGAGCCGAGCGGCGGACAGAAAAGGCGCTCTTCGCCGGAAGTATTGAGAGATTTTTTTCCTTTTTTCTTTTCCTCCAGTCTGTATTTGGCGGAGACACTTCGCTCCGTGTTTACGGCTGTTACAATGCCAAGCAGCTTAGTCAGGGTAAACAAGGGTAGAGGGAGGCAGATTGTTGCAGCAGTGCTGTCACACATTCACTGTTGACTTTCTTTATCGTGTCGGCGACGCGAACTTTTTACACCTGTCAGCGCAAAGCATGAAATTTATTTGGAAATCCTTCTGCAGATCAAGTTTTCAGAATGGCCTGCAGACAGGCACTGCATTCATTTGGCATCCGTCGTCATAACCCACTGGTTTTCATGTTGTTGGAGCATAAGAACATTAGAGATGGGTGAACTCCACGCTCCGCCTCTCCGTAACTTTAGATAATGTCTGAATTAACCGTCGTGTGGAAGCTGAGGGAGGCAGTGAGAGGACACGGGCTGTCAGTGGAGAATGTAGGTCATTTGCTGCTCCGGTTGGAGTTATTTTGTTAATCAAAGAGACTGACAGACACTGTCCCCTGGCCTCTGGCCAGTGAGCTCTGTGCTTTTTGGAAGCGACACGATGACTTTTCTGCCAGAGTTTCCATTTCGCTTCATCCTGCGGTAATTCACAAAGTCGTGTCGCGGCAAAATAGTGCATCAAGCTGTGATGTTACCGGTTTACATCCGTGTATGGCATATGCTGTTTTGTTTTTTTTTTTGGTTTCCTGTGTCGTCGTGTTCAACGGTCTTTGACGTGAGGCTGAATCTCTGTGACTCCCAGTGCCGCGGTCCACCGAGTACCCGCCCTGGGACTGGAGGGAGAGCCGGGATTTCGATGAGCTCAACCACATTTTGCAGGAGAGCAAGAAGCTTGGCAAGGCCCTGGAGAGCCTGTCGCGCAGTGAGTGTCTGCGGCGTGTTCCCGCCGCACCGAGCACCGCTTAATACATCTCAACATATAGTGGAGATCTTTCTGTAAATGTCAGGACAAATGCTGGGAAGAAGCCGGATGGAGCGGCTAATCTCACTAAGCTCTGTCTAAGCCGGGATTTCATCAACCGCACTGCGCGTTTCAGTGTGCTTTTTCACTGTTTCCCTCTTTCTGCAGGCATCGCCATCTCCGACGAGCTGGACCAGGTAGATTTCCTCTTGCTTCTAATCTTCATTATATTGATACAGATGTAGTAACTTGGCAGGCGTGTGGAAGGAGAGCGTTCTGCGGGATTCCTCATGTTACTTCAAATAAAAGCCAGGTTTCATAACTTTCTCTGGTTTGGCAGAGAAGAATGTCTCTCTTTTTTTTTTTTTTTTTTCTGATGATGTACTGCTATCTCACAGGAGTGATATGTGAGCGATACTTCAGCAGGCATGTCCTCCATCTCCCTCTCCCTCGCCGCCTCAGTGTGCATCTTCCCCGCAAAGCTTTGTCTGAGCTCCGTCTTTGTCCTTGCCCGGCCCCAATTCTCTCCCCCTGCACAATAGTGCAGTCGCTGCCCAGGCTGGAGATGCACTGATCGATTTGGAAATGATGGGTCTGGATGAGAAATGAAGCATATGTTTTGACAGAGACTTTACTTTTTGCTCAGTGCAGCAGTACATGTCCAACATCGCTGGCACGCAGCCCGGAGATATTCCTCCTTTTTCTGCGGAACCGAACAGGGACTGAATACTAAACACCTGCTGTGATCACGCGGAAACAATACAATTTAATATTATCCTGTAGTTAAAGAAATATATCGAGAAATGTATTCTTCTCTCTGACTGAACGGTGTATAAGTTTATGATTTCGGGATGTTGTGGCGGTATGCTTTCTGAAGAACAGATTTATACAGTTATGTGAAATACCTTTTTGCAGGTGTGGGTGGAAAAATGCCACTTTTAATTAAGTAATAAGAGGCTTTAATTTTATCCTGCAATGGAAAAGCCATTGTAATGTGTAGTGGAAAAGAGAACAGTGCGTCCTGGAAGTGATTGTGTGGAAGCTATTAAAAAGATTGTAGTTTGTAATTAAAAAAAAAAAATTGTAGGGCCATGGCTTCTTCACTATTATAGGACCAAAGGTGACCCGGCACTTGTGTTTAAAGAAAATATACATTATGTATAAAGCAAAACACAGATATTGATGATGCTGATGATGATGGTGATTGCTCCCTTTCAACCTGTCCCCTTAACAAAAAAACGGCGCTCTCCAATGGAACAAAGGGTTTAAAAAAGGAAAACAAGCAAGAGCACCTTTTCCAACACAAATGAAAAAAACAAACCAATTGAAGAATAATCAGTAATGCCCTTTTTTAATCCCTCGTGCCTGACACCCTCCACTTCCTGTTGTTTTATGTTTGCTCGTTGTTTAAGTTCCCCATTCATGCTGTTCCACAGTCTCACACTTGTCTAATTTATGATCATTTTAAAATTAGATTTCCCTCTCAGTAAATAACACCCTTCAGTATCCCCGAACAACTTTTTTTTCTTAATTTGAACCTTATTTGTTAAGTGTTGTATGCAAGAATATGAACACATTTTTTTGAGTGACTTGACAAAAAAAACAAAAAAAAAACCTGTTTTAAAGGCAAAGAGTCCATTTCATCATCTCTGCCTTTCTATTTGTCTCGATGTCTCACCTCTTCTTGTCTTAGAATTTAGGGGGTTATAATTCGGTGCTGCGCCCCCGGGTGGTGGGGGAGTGGATCGGCCGGGCAGAAGACGACGCCGACCCCCTGGCCGCCGAGATGCTGCACCCCCCGACCCCCCGGGACAAAACGGAAGCGTGCTGGAGCGCAGACAGCAGCCCTGCGGGAAGGTGAGCGCCTGGCGTTATACATCTGTGTCATAATATATGTATAAATGAGAGCGTGTGCCCGCCAGCGAATTAGTCTGAATCATTTAATACGGCAAAGTTTGAAACTTCAAGAACTTTGCGCCGGCTATTGTTGGGTCTTTCAAAAAATGAGGAGGTAGACTTCTCGGCTGCGGCTGCCCGAGGAAGGCCCATCTGAATGAGTTTGATAATCCCATTTCAAAGGCGCGATCAAACATGCTTGCCACGATACCGCTTCAACCCAGTTTCAAATTAAAGCTAACCTCATTTCTGTGTGCTCAAGGCCAAAGAATTTTAGCACTTGTTAATTTGGAAATGGCCATATTTTTTTTTTTACAAACTTCGCCATGAACTGTAAATAATTTCTTGTTGTCAGATTACGGTTTTTTAATTCACTTTGGAAAAAAAAAAATTATTCAAGTTTCCACTTGGACAACCCTGGCAGATGTTCTGACTATGTGTGTGTGTGTGTGTGTGTGTGTGTGTGCGTGTGTGCGCACTGCAGCTGCTGATGTGACTAATTAAAGCAGGATGGGATATAAAACCATAAATCACACCCAGGACTGAGCTGACACACACACGGCGGTAATCTCATTAGGTTACTGTATGGGCGGATTATATGGGGAAATCACTTAGTTAGGAGTCTGAGCTGGGAGATCGGGGTGTGTGTGGGCTCGCTGATGAGCTCTGCTCCGCGCAGACGAGGTGTATTGTGATCACCTACGAGGAGTGTGACAAACTTGGAGTGTGTTTGTGACGGAACAGCATCCTAAACACAGTAGCATCTTGCTCCCTTGTTAAATAGGAGAATACTTAGATTAGAAAATGTATTAAATTATATCAGCTCTGAGCTGCATTCTCTTGGAACTTGTTGTTACTTCTAATTCTGTTTGAACATTTTTTTCATGTTTTTGTCCAATACAGGAATTAGAAATGGTGATAAATGTGATGTGAGGCTTCATGATCATTGAGCTCCAAGTTTAAATATTAGGTTTCTAATATGAGAGCTGCTGAAACTGACCACTCCGATCAAGTGGAAAACTGGCAAACACCAGCAGTGCCCTGGCTTAAAAAAATCCCATCTGGGCTTTTCTAGGTCATCCACTCTGCTTCTCACATACTTTCAGGCTGGAGTTGTCATTTTTCCCTCATTTATTCAAGCTTTGAGTCACTTCAGTCCATCTTTCCTCTGCTTAGTTTTGTAACTTCACTTTAAAATGTCCCTCAGTCCGGTCTGCCGGTCACAAATGACCCTGACAGGAGCTGACGACTTGTGCCAACTTACTGTGACTGACATGCCGAGTCTCTCTGCCGCATGTGCAGAAGGGCACATGGGAAATCAAGACTCGGCTCCAGCAGAAAGTAGTTCATTGGGATTGTCCAGTGGAATGAAACTTCATCGGGAGGGAAGTGCTCTCCCTCTTCTTACCTGTCTGTTCCGTATCCATTCATCTTCTACACTGCTTTATCCAGGTGAGCGTCGCTGCAGCCGGTCCCAGCTGACCATAGGCGAAGGCAGAGTGCTCGCACTCGCAGTCACACACCACTTCCTCTTTCAGCAGTGAACTTTAAATGCACATTTTTCAATGGGAAAATGGATAAATCACACATGAAAAAGGCTCAAACCAGGGGTTTTTTTAGCCGTGAGTTGGGAGTGTTATCCACTGCACCGCGACCCACTTTCCTGCTCTCATATGTTTTTTTCTCTCGGCACCAGCCGATTACGATTACACATTCAAACTGTGAACGAAAGCGGAGAACACGTCGCTGTGCGGTTTACACCTGTTTTTATTTTGCGGTAATATTTATTGTCTTTAATGACCGGTTTGTTCCTCCTGAGGTTGGCTCCTGTGGTGAAACAAAATTGCTGACACCGGGAAAGCTGCCAGCAGGCTCAACGAGCTGGAGATTTCCATTGGAGATATGAGCCTATTATCTAATGCAACACATTAAAGTAATAAAACTGTACTCGGTGCAGGATAACTAAGCACACTTTATGTTGGGTTTCTTTCTCTTTTTTTTTTCCTGCTTGGCTTGCTGTCCCCATGATACATTCTCCACACGGTGTGCTATTATTTACCTGCTGGTTCTGAATGATTGTTTTGCAGTAACAGAACTTTTTCTAACAAAAACGACATTTAACACTTTTCCCTCCTTATTCTGACTGAAAAGGAAAACATGAAACTCCACCTACTTGACCCCTTGGTACCCCCATGACCCCTCTAATAAGAAGGACCTCACAGACCAGTCCACCCTGCATATCAGCAGATATAAAAAGCACAAATAACACACTGAGCATATGAAGCAGTATCGGTCATCTTTTGACCCCTTCCTATTAGCTATAAATTGAAGTCATTAAACTTAGATTAGAATCAAATGAATACTCGTCCGTACTGGAATCGCCTCCGCCCCTTCGCCTGCGGGATAGCAGAATTAATTTAGCCAATATAGAGCTAATGCAGAGCGGGCGTTTGGAACTACGCCGCTGAGTGTATCAATAAAATAGAAACCTCATTCTGAGACCGAGATAACGCCGCTTCACCTGAGAAATATTTAAAGCTTTTCGAAGAATCAACATGGGGACTCATTCAATTTTTTTCCCCCCATTTATTTTCTGTTTTTAATCAATAAACTGTGAGGCCACATGATGCCGCCGCCTCTGCATTAATAGGTGGTTTGTAAATGTGTCTAAGTGACCTGTGGTTTAATTCAGCTTGTATCAATATTTTGGCTGAATAATTACAGTCCATGTAACCTTTTGACAAAACGCCGCTAATATGAAGACAGGAAGTAGCAATTACTCAGTTCAGTTCTGATGACAGATCCTGATGCTGATTATAAACTACCCGTCTTGATTTTAACACCTACACGGCCCTCGATTTAACCCAACATCCTCTAAGCTGCTAATGGTTTGTGGTTAGCGGCGGAGTCGATGCTCCGCCACTCACCTCAGAGCAATTATCCCGTCTTATCCTCTGCCGAGCAGCCATTTAGAGCAAGGCATGCCGCACCTGCGCGACTCCTGACACGACTGTTTGACATTTTCTCTGTAACAACCGTGAATTGACTGCCAGCTGCAGCCGGTGACGAGGAGCGCTAGTCGCTGTGCAATCTGCACACCTCTGAAGTGACTGTAGATCCACCAGGACAGAGAGAGACGTGCAATAGACAGAAACAGGAAGTAGTCAAATACAAACATTTTGTTTTTCAGGTTTCGGTACTTGACAGCACACAATGGAAAATAAACTGCCAGTGAAACATCTTTAGCACAATAGCCCCTCACATTTAATTACATGCAAATATGTACTGAAAGGTGATTTGTTTTGCTTTCTGTTCTTTTGTTTCCCTGTCATTCAGAATTCATTTTTTTTTGTATTCCTCCCTCAGCCTGAAAATGGAAACAAAGAGCAAAGGTCTGAAGGAGCAGCAGCAGCATCATAAGAAGCTCCTGGCAGCCATGCTGTCCCAGGACTCCTTCGACTCGGTCCACAGTCCCGCCCCCTCCGTCGTGGAAGAGGAGATTGAGGACGAGGACGACGCCATGGAGCTCCTGGGTAAAGCACCTTGGGTTTTCCATGCAGATGCAGGCCGTTAATTCTTGCTTGAATTCCTCCTGCCCGGTTGTGTGAGGCTCCCAGTTCCTGACCGGACTGGAACAGCTTGCCGTGCTTAGCGTGCATGTGTGTCTCTTATATGTGCGAAACGCGGAGCCAAGCCAAGCTGACTCACGTCTCTCTCACATGAAGACGAGAAAAGAACCAGAGCCGTCACCTTTAATGTTCAGTGAGTCACCCGTTTCTGCAGAGATCACCGGCGATTTCTGCCTCTTTCATAACGTTTCGTGATGAAATCGATCGGCTCTGATCTGCAGTTTCTTTTGCATTTCAGTCACTCCTCTTAAGTGGAAGCACAACGGGATTAGTGGCCCTTAAGATTAAAATAACAATGGATTGTTCTTTGAGCTGGCATTAGCAACCTTGTGACCTGCAAATATATGAAAAAAAAAAAAAATCTAATGTAGTCTGCATGTGTGAGTGTTGATCTGTTTTTAAAGTTGAAAAAGAAAATACGTATATCCACATCTGAGCATGTGAAATGTGTGCAAAGGTGAGAGAAAGTTTGGCCGTAACATTTTAACACTGTCTAAAAAGCAATAAAGTTGAATCAGATGCTCGGCTCAGAGTTGAGGCTCCGGCTTTTCCCTAGCTGGGAAAAAAAAAAAAGTGCTTATTACTTTTGCAGTTGCTGCTTTGACTGCATGGATTCACTCGAACGGAACAATTTCAGATTCTTACATCGACTGTGCGGTGTTGCCTGAAACTAAATAACAGAGGAAATGGGTGTGAAAGTTACTAATAATTAGCCAATAAGCAGAGTTACTGGTAGTGAAGCCGCTTCAGCTCATATAAAGTGGGAAGTTTCCTTTTCAACTAGCCTCAAAGACATGTTGTCAGGATGAAGAGTTTATAAAAACATGCATCATCTTGCACCAGAAGATTTCATGAATGATATCCTGTTGAGATTGTTGTCATTTTCAGTTGTAATTGTTTGGCTTTATGACAATATGGATATTTTACCGCAATCACTTATAATCTATACCACAACAAAGAGAGAAGTAGTTTAAAGTTTAAATCTCAAGGTTATTATGGCTCAGTTTTACCAGTCTGAACCGCCCTCTTATGATAAAATTGCTGAGTTCACTGAAACTTGCTGTTGGCACTGGCTTTCTGTAATTTCCATAATTAATGGAGTAAATAGCGGTCAGGATTCTGGATGAGCTGAGCAACACTTCCATGTTCTAGCAGAGTAGCAGCATTGATTTGTTTTTATTCCCAGTGTTTGAGTGCTTGCCTGTGCTCATTTCAGTTGTGTTGACTCAGAGGGGGGGGGGAACACCTGACGTAGACTCTTGTTCCAGCTTCATTCAGTAAAGAGTGTGTGAGCTCGTCTTCCCGCCTGTGTAAACACGCGACACGACGCCTCAACGCCAAATTGAATTTGTCAGCTGAAGTATTCCGTTCGGAAGCGCCGCTTCCCTCCCGGTGCCGCTTGTTTCTATTTCATCTCCACGTTGTAGCAGTCGTTATCTACAGGGGCGATTCCCTTCAGTAAAGCAGCTTAAGGTCACAACACACATACATCAAAATAGAGGAACGGAAGCAAAGTTTTTTAGATTTAAAGCCTGACTCACAAGGATTTCTGGCTTCGAAATCCATGTTAAAAGTCATAGCTGATGCAGAGAAAAGCCAGCTTTTAAAACAGATTGATCTCAGTGTGACTTTCTTCCATATTCACAAACAAATGGATGGCATACAGTGTTTCTTTGAGGAGTAACAACCCACACACACTCTTCTTATGCACTCGTGTCTCACACGGGCTCCAATTATAGTGCCTCGGCGTCTGTGCCGTCTCCTTAAAGCTGCCGCTCTGCACAGTCTTGGTGTGCCTCTGCCGTTCTGCCGCAGCTCTGAGGCTCTTCCACCTATTAGCAGGAGCTTCTCACCGGGGTCACCCACAGGGTCACGCGTCTTAATGGAAGCCTGAGAGGCAGGAACCACGGGTTAGTCTCACTGCAGCCACGCTTCAAGGTTTACAGAGCGAATTCCACGCCTTGTGTCGGCAGTATCGATCAAAACCAAACTAAAAATCACTTGTTTCATCTGAACTGTCAGTCACCTAAATTGCTGGCTGCGTCTTCATGCAGGTTGTTACTGACAGATATCTGGGAAACTCCCATTAGAGAGTACATCTTAAGGAAAGGCCCATCTCTCGTGTCGAAATGCAACATCGACTGTGATGTTTTACGAGCTTTTGGCAGCTTGAATAAAAAAAAAACCCAACACTGATGTTTGACAGCATCAGGTGTGTTTTTCCCAGATGGCAGTAAACGCAGTATCAGAAACAAGCAACATGGCCGCCTTGTTTCACCGACTGAAAGGTGGGTGAAATTAAGCTGTGGAGATCAAATTTATCTTCTTTGGATATTTAGGGAAATTGGCTGTAAGCTTCACAGTTACAAATTTCTCAGAATTGGAAAGAAAGAGTGTTGTAACAAATGAATATCAGCGATAGTAATTAGAAGATTATTATGGTGTGGACAAGTACATTTCTTAACTTTCTATTAACTACTCATTTCAAACAAGTCTGAAATTAATGAAGAAATAAAAAAACTTTAATTAACTTTTTTTTTTTTTAATGTTGGGTAATGTGGAAAGCTCAGAATCTGACCAGTGATCATTTGCACATCAAAATGTGTTTGTTTCACCATTAGTCCTGCAAATTTGAAACAAAACAAAAAAAAAACACTCAAACTGACATGGCAGATACATGTTATGTGGAGTTTGCACGTTTTCTCCCTTAGCTGCTTAGAGGAAAAAAAAACATTTTGAATTCATTTATTGCATCTTTGCTCTCTTGCTTAGTTTCTCAGTGACAGGAGGCTCCAGAAAACAGGACATAAACATCACGCTTTCCTTTATCCTCTTTTTCTTCTGCTCCAACCCCACACAGACATTTCTCAGGACAGCTGAATCCAGAGGTGATAAATACCATCATAAAGCAGGATCTCGATGTTGGCGATGACCCTGCTTGATCACGGCTCGGAAGCCTTGGCATGTTCCCCCGGTGGCCTTTACACCAAAGTCCAGGGCAGTAATTCAGAGGAAATAATGTAACAAGGTCATCGCCCGCTGTCTGTCAAGGCCGGAGCGCAGAGCTCTCCAGGGCCCATCGCTCCTGCGTTGAACGCCTCCCTGAGTTGATTAAACCTGATGCTAACACGCATCTGATGGTTGCTTGGTGGACTTGGAGAAATGGAAGACCCCCCCGAGGGTTTCCGGGCCTCGTTTGGAGAGAAGGACCGCGGCACAGATTCTGTGGCTCGGCCGAAACGCTTGCCAAATATGACAGATGATCCGTAGCGGGGATGGTGATCCTGTGATAGTATATTGATCCCTGAAGGAAATATTCGTCTATTTTTCCCCTCCCTCGCTGGAGAGCACATCAAGGTTAAAACATATGGCGGTCCGCTCCGCGGCCCTCTGGAGCTGATGAGGGGCTCAATAACCTGATTTCACAGCAGAGTAGTTTTTACTGATCAGATTTGCACAAAATTGTTTAACTGCTGAAAACAGCCGCTGGTATTTGTTGTTACTTGCAATGCTCAATTAAAACTGCTATTCTAAAAAAACAAAAAAGTCATGTTATTTAAAACTCCAATTTCTTATATCTCTGGTGTACTATACAAACCGGATAAGGATGTTTGAATGTTTGACGAGAATTTTTATCTATTTTTTTCATTTTTTGCCTCTAGTGGCCTCCTCTCACATGTAGCAGTGTCTGAGGACCATTTAAAAACTTGCTTAGGGTGACCTCTAGTGGCCGAAAAGCTGCATTACACTGACAAAAAAAGGAATTTATACAGCACCATCTAGACACGAGGCCATTGAAGGCGCTTTTCAATTAAATTGAATTTGATATTTAATTCTAAAAAAAAGGAAAATTAATTACCATTTTAAAACATCATTTTTTGAGGGGTTTTTTTTTGGTTTGTTTGTTATTTACCCTGTCAAATTCATCAGTGTTATTGCTTCAGCCATTTCTGGCTTGAACTTAGGTTTGCATATAAGAAATACAGAACTACAGGGTAAGCTGGAATGATGCATTTAAATGAGCTTCAAAGTTTCAAGGTTGTCTCTCAGGTGGACTGTATTGTGGTGTAGTGGTTTGCACAGCATCAAAATATCCCTGGTTTTGTGTGTGTAGATGTGTGTGTGTGTGTGTTTGTCCTGAGATGGATTTGGGACCTGTTCAGTGTGTTTCCCTGGTATTTCTCAGGTACACTGAGGTTCAGGGTCAGGTTATGATTCCTCGTGGTTTGAGGTTTGCAGTGTATTAGAATCCTTTAAGATGAAATCTGAAAACAAAACAGAAAAAGAAACATGTGAGGCAAATTTCACCTCTACCTTCTGTCAATGTGTGTGTTCTTTTTGTCTGCCTCTTTGCCACGGTGAACGTTAAACAAAGTTTCCACCGGGAGGCAGAAAGGGAGCGGCAGTTTCTCCTGCTGTGTAAAAACCTCAACTTCTGTGCGAGAATCAGACGCGTAATAAAAAAGGGCTTAGATGCTACAAAGACAGCTGAGAACTTATCACCATTTCCATATTGAGCCGGAGAGTTTTCCAAACTGGATGTGTTTTTGCCAGTACCTGGATAAGGAGCTTATGGTAGCATGAAAAGATCCCTGCGGAATGTGTTACAGTGCTGCTCGCCAAGATTTTCCAGTTTTAATACACTTACAAAAGCCAAAACCATGACTTAAGGTGGTTTCTTTCATTCAGGGGAAAAAAATCTGAGAAATAAAATCAGCTTAGAGGTTAACTCCTATTGATTCTATCGTCGCTCTCAGGGATGGCACCGTGTTTTCCCCGTTGTTTTCATTAGTTCTGCACTTAATATTTACCACATTCGAAGCCCTGTTGGAAATGAATATGACTCACATGTTCTTATAAAGCCATGGAAAATGTCAGGATGCTTTGCTTTTCGCTGGGCGGCGAGACCACAGTTACATACTGATCTCAAACAAGAAACAAGCTGTGTTCAGTATGCGGGGAGAAACACCCTGTTTCTGGCCCAGCAGTGTTATTTTATGGTAAGTTAATGAGACAAGTTCGCCAATTCCCCGCTGTAAAGTTACTGCTCTTGTCATCCTCGGTGGAAGTCTTCCATTTCAGCCTTTGAGTTCCCACAGTGAATCCGCTCAGAAAACTGATTTGCATATGTGGAGGAAAAACACACGGCTGTTTATTACGCCAAAAGGAGGAAACTGTGCTTTTCTGTAGTATGTGTGTCACAGTTTGTGATAAAAGCACAAATACTTGATAAAGCCGTGTCTGATCTTTGATATATGCAGGGTGAAACAGTGGCCAGTGGATGAGCTATACCTGTGTGTGGCTCTTTTGTTTGAGTTTTTTTTACAGTTTTCCTCTTGAGCAATTGAATTTGTCAATGTCCATAAACTTATATCATTATATAACATGAAGGGATTTTTCATCTTTAATAAGTGAGAAGTGTTTCATCTGCAGATCAGCTTCTTCTGACCGGAGAACCCTGTGAGAATGATCTGTTGTGGTTTTCAAAGTGTGGGATGGGACTGAGGGTCAAGCGAATGGATTCTCCAATCAAGTGTTTTTGTCTCCTTTCAGTGTTTGATGAGAAATCAATACCACATGGTGGTACTTTTGGCTTTGGTCTTGACCTTTCAGCGTGAGGTATCGATGTCGAAGTTACAGCTGGAAATGCAATATAGGATGATGTTGTATTTTTGCAAATATATAGAGAAATGTTATGGGGAAAAAAGAAAATTGAGAAAAACTTTTGCCTTTGTGCTTCACTTGGTAAATTTGATGGAAGATTTCGTCTAATCTGGTCGTTATTCCTTGATCCTAATGCCACTAATGCTAATAATACTAATGATATGTCTGAAAGAGTTCAATTTCCAGTGAATAAATGTGAACCAACTGTTAGTTGAAGATGATATTTGCAGATTATACATGAAGGCCTAATTATGATCAAATTTTATGCATCTTGCATGAAGAGTTGTGCTTTTTAATTCTTATTTGCATCACATTTACAATATTCTCTCATGTGAAAAAGCTCAGGAAGTCTAAAAACCAAGTAAAAATAACCACTTAATAAAGAACCGTGTAGCATGTGATTTGAGAGCTTTGTGTTAGAGCTCTGTAAACTTTGAAAACCCCTGATTTAATGCAAACACAGTAATGTTCTGAATAGAAATGGCAATAAGACGTCCAAACGAAGGGCGTTTAATCACTCAGTCCTGATTGTAACCTTTCTCTGATGCTAATAGATGTTAAATGCGCCACTCAGCATGTGTCTGAAGAGCGCTTCGCTAACATCCCTGTCACTTTGTCCTCTGCCTCAGGGCACTTTACAGATTGCCAGTGTTAGCAGACAAGGCGTGCATTTCCTGACGCCAGCAGCAACCGCCCTCTACCACACACACACACACGCACAAGCACGCACACACCAATCACCTCCAGTGCCTTTTTCATCCTTGCCCAAACAGCCAAAGACACAACAGTTGGCCTGGAAACTGCATAAACCACCAAAAACAAAGCAATAACATCGTGGTGCGGCGAGGGGGGGGGGGGGGGGGCCGGAGCTGGATGAGAACATGCATGTCAGGGGCGTAAGTAGCTTCAGCACTAAATCTTTCACTGGGCTTGAAAGGGCTGGGTTCACCTCTGAAGGTTTCGCCGGCCCGACGGTGAAAAGAATGTCCCCCAGTAAAAGTGTAACTGCGCCCAATTTGACGCCTGTAAAAGTCTCCGCGGTGCAGATGGATACGTTAATCGAGAGGCAAATTGCTGCGGTATTACGGCGGTATTACTGGAAGCAATTACCAATAGGCCAGTAGACTGCTGTGATCATACCATAAATCCAGAGGCAGTCATTATGCAGAGCGCGGCCTAATCCCAGCCAACGTATGCGTCCATCCCGCCGCGCGCGTGTGTGTGTGTGTGTGTGTGTGTGTATTTTAGATGGACTGTGTGAGATTATTTACATGTAGGCCGGCTGAATGGATACAGTCATGCTGTATTGTGACTCCGGCGTCCAGACATGAGCAAAATATGGCAGATAGCCTCAGAAGTATGCCATCTGTAGATGCTATCTGCGGTGACGGATAACAGGATGTGTGCGAGTGAACGCGTTTTGTTATTACAGTTTTAAGACATCAGTGTTTTCTGGTCGGAGATCCAGATCTGGGAGATAGAGGGAACTGTGGGTCGTGAACTTGATGACTCTGCGTAGTCACAGTGGATGACCAAGCACAAGCTGCACCTCTGTGGGAAGCCATGCGAGGAATGCACGGCTGTATCCACGCATTTATCTCAAACAAGCAGCGAAACATTGATCTACAAAAGAATCCAGAGTAATGATTTGCTGGTTTAGTGCTACCTACCACATCAGTCATGTTTGTTTTTTCTTTTAATAGTTCTTGCACCACAGCGTCTCCCTAAGTGCTTCTTGCACAGGCATGTCACTCGCTGATAGATCAGTTTTTTTTTTTGTTTTTTTTTTAATCATTGAATTAGATTGTTCCTTTAATCCTCGATTCTGCCTGGGAAAAGTTTGGGAATATTTATTTTTTTTTGAAGATCACGTATGAACGATTTGCAGCGTTTGAAGCTCATTTCTAAATTGTCGTAATGAGAGACAAGCGAAGACTGTTTATCCAGGGGAAGATCGCCGTAGTGCGTCAGTGCATGCGTCCATGCTGTGTCTACAGCGGCGTCCTAATCCGGGCGATATTTGCGGCGGGGGAGGCGGTTCGCGCCGACGTCTGCGATAAGACTTTCCACAGGCCTCAGAGCCGCGATGTTACCCTGCATCTGATTCTGATCAGGCTTTTTTTTTTTTTTCACTGAGAGCTGTGAGGGCTTTGGAGCCTAACAGGCGTATATTTAGCAGTGGAAAGCAGAGGGAGGGAGGGTGCCACCGAAAACCCAGACATAATTATGAAATGTAACTTGGAATATTGTTCTTATTACAAAGCTAAACAAACGCGCCTCTGTCGCGCAGCACATCAAAGATGTCTGCGAGACGACTAACCGCCGAGCGGAGGCATTGCGCTCGCGGGCCTAATCAAACACAAATGCTGCGAGTGTGTGTGTGTGAGTGTGTGAGGGCAGCAGAAGTGTGAGGTCTGCAAGTGTCAGTGCAAGTGTTGCCTTTTATCTGGGTCTACGTCTGAGTAGGCCCGCTCGCACACATGGGTCTCCCGCGAGCGCCCGGGCGCCGCTTTTGAAGCACCCGTCACGTACAAACTATTAATTAGAGCCCAGCGTTGTGCGGTGAGACGTCGTCACTGCCCATGAAAGAATGGAAAATTCAATTATTTCACTTACACGAGACACAATAACTCACCGCACTTGATGACATGCCATGGGTCTGATGTGGCGCGTGATGAAGTGTGTACGTGCGTCCCGTCCCCCACCCACCCCCCTCGCTCCTCCACGTGTGGGGTAGCGCCTCACATGTATGCAGCACATACATCTGTCAGCGCATCACGTCAGAAGGTGTACATTAAGTTATTTGTGAATAATTTGCCAGCGTGGCCCCGGCGAAGAGCAGGAAAGAGCCCGTCAGTCCGCCGCTGTCTAAAGTTAAATTACACGGAAACTTGGAAAGAAGAGCGCGGAGATACAAACGGCCCCCGCTCCTCTCTGAGTGATTGCAGGGTGGAATTCCTCATCGCTCATGCCTTTTGTTGGGATTGCGTCGCTTGAATAGTTTCCATTTCTCTTCCCACACACCTTTCCTTTCCCTCCCCCCCTCCCCCGAAGCGCGAACCCATTTTATTTATCTGTCACGTCTCGGCGTCAGACGGGACGGGAGGGGATTGGGGGGGGGGGGGGGGGGGGGGGGGGCACGGTTGGCTGCCCCCAGTGCCAAGGGAGTGAAAATGCGAGGTGCTGACGAACGTGCGAGCGCGGACAGACGTTTGTTGTGTCTAGACGGAGGCCTCGCGGGCTGTCATGGTCTCAGGGTAAACTGGTCTCGCGGGAGACGCACTGTAAACTTATCACGGTGGTATTGTGTGGGAGGCGTGCTGGGCTCCATTGTGAGCATGGAGAGTGTGCACGTATAGAAGAAAAGCCCAAACAGTTCACTAATGTGCTACGTCGGCATGTAATTGGGTATTTGCATGTGAAAAGAGAGTTGCGTTTGTTCAATATTTAGTTTTAACGTAAGTCTTTGGATTAACTGGTTCATAACTGGCAACGGAGTCTACATCAGTGGTTCCCAATGTTGGGTCCGGCATCCCCTTGAGATGGCGTCATAGATCGCAGGGAAGGTCTGAGGCCTGTGTTACCCAGTCCTCAGTAAGACAAGCTGCTATTGGCTGGTTTGAAAGTTGCTAAACGTCATTCCATAATTTGCAGGCCAGTGCTTGCAGACCAATTCTTGTAAAATCTACAAAACCCCAAAAATTCTCCACAGACATCAGAAGTAGCTGGATTTGTCTCTGGTCATTTTTGAACACAAATAAAGTCACTGAAATGATTTGGACGACCTGCCAGATTTGCCCAGAAATTTGCCAAGTGGCAAATCTGCCCGAGGATTTCTTCACATGTCTAAGAAAATCTCACAAAGACTCTTTCTATTATCCAGAGCAGACCGTAGACACTGCCTGTTGTGATCAGTTTTTAAAGCTCCTGCCTCTACATGTTCTTGAAGGTCAGGAGATCAGGCTGGGTTGGGATTATTACATTTTTTTATTACTGTTATTTAGTAAAAAAACACCCTATATGTCAATTGTAATGCAAATACAGTTTGATTGATCGACTAGTTTAGGTTTATCATGACTAAAAGCCCGTCCCATGAGGCATATTTTCATCACTTTAGCCCTCCGTACACATCCGATTGCATGGTTTTGTCAACACAGAAATCTGTCAACTCCCTCTCCTTTCTAAGAATGTCCAGAGATCAAACATATTTTTATGAGCTCCAAAGGGCGACTTGTTCCGCAGCCAGCAGCAAAAATGTCAACAACCACAAATACACCAGAAAAATGAGGATTAAAAAAATAACAGGTATAAGTTCACATTTCACCAATCAAAGTCCAAGAGCAAGGATTTTGTGCACAGCAGGGATCAGCCATCCTTATTGATTTACACCACTGCTCCACAAACCGAGAGTTGCTCCCTCTCTTAGACTGAAGACTACCAAATCTCGGAAACCTCAGAAACCTGCCCTGATACGTGGCATCATGTGAAGCAGTCAGGGGGTCCAGTCTATTGCAACTGAAGTCCCACAAATTGATGCTGAGCGGAGTTCAACTCTCTCAATTTTAGAGCCAGTGTTAGTTTTGGAATACACTTCAAAGCATACTGGTTGTATTTTTGGCTGAATTTAGGCATAATGCTTTCAGAAACACTTTATAAAAACCATAGTGAAAGAATTTTACACTTCTACACTGCATGAATATCAAAATGAACACAAATGCTGATCAAAACTTTTCCCTTTTGTCGTCGAATGACCAAAGTTGACGGCATAAAACTGTTGTAAGGCCGGCAACCTTTTCAAGCGAAAGCGGGAAACTTCCATTGCATTATAGAGGTTTGTGTACATGACACCGATTCTCGGAACCACTAAAAATGCAACCTTTTGAAAACAGCTTCCAAGGAGGAAATTTTCAAAATGCTTCGATTCTATCACCATGGAAACGGGGGGAAATAGAACTTTTCTGAAACGCTACTGCTATGCATGCACACCACGACAGTAGTAAAAGTACATTGTTTTAAGTTGCCATTTAAACGGACATCATTTTCAACGAAAAGGCAAATAAACGATGGATTTTCACTTCAAATGCTGTGGTGTAAATGGGGCCTAAATTATCAAAATTCTGAACTAAAGCCAATGAAATAATATACTGAAGAGGAGCACTCTTACTTTGCTTTGGCACACATTCAACTCCCATCCAAATCTGTTGGTACAGAGGAGTCTGTCTAACATCACAACCAAAGAGGAGGGGGGTAAAACTTCAACCTAGCCTTTCTATTGGATCCAGAATTAATCAACCCCCTTAGTGTGAGGTGAGTCATCAGACATTTGTCTCCCTTTCAGAGTAATAGACCAGGAGAAATTGTGAAATCGCTCTTAAAAATCTGGCTCAGATTAAGAGATAAACAAATAATTCTCCCGTGGACACAAGATAAAATCTGGATTTTACGGGGCCTCTAAGTGGCATACCATCTGCCTCACCGTAGCATTTATCTTTGCTCACAACCATGGCGGCGTCTTCATTGCATTCGTCTTCATTTGCAGCTGCATCACTTGATACTGTTGGCAGCGCCGATCCTCCCTCCTGTCAGAACCAACGTGACGCTGACAAGAGGAAATTAAGAAAGCAGCTCCGAGTCACACCACAGGAAAACCAACGCAGGCATGTTTCCGAGTGTTTCGGCTTCTTTTACATTTAGTTTTTCACAGCGTAATCCGTGGGATGCTCTCTGCACAAAAGCCTTTGTTTATCTCAGAGACGTGTGCTATTAGCTTTCTCCTCCGTCAGACGCTGAGGTCTTTCTCTCCATTACTGTGTCATATTATCGTGACCAGGAGGGAATAACTTGGAGAAAGACAAAGGAGGAGTTGAAGTGACAAGCAGCTGTGTATCCAGGGGTCGTGTCCTTTTCTTCAGGGTCAGAAGCGGTTGCCGTTATTCTTTTGGTATTTCATGAAAAGCTGCAGTTTCACAAGTGAATGTTTCCAAATGTCAAGTAGTGATTTGTATCAGCGGCTATGACCCAAAGAAAATCCAGCATGCCACATTAGTCGGTTGCCAAAAGAAGGGATAATAGCTCGGAGGGAGAGAGGTGGGAATGGATGGGGAGAAAATGGAGAAAGAGTGAAGGCCCCGAATCGAGTGGTTCCCACGACCAGAAAATTGCCCAAATGGCTGGTAGCGCTCTCTGTCCCCACCTCTCCAATGCATTCCATGATGAATGGGACATTTAATATTGCCCTGCTTAAGGGTATTGCGAAAATGTACCTGAATGCCTCTTTCAAAGCACTAAAGCTACATTTCTGGATTCAGCCCTCGTGGTTTTAATAATCTTTGTTGTCAAGGATTGAAAATACAACAAAACCTCCAAAACTTCTAGAATGTGTTTGCATGATCCGATTTGATTTGCACTAATATTTCGAATATCTCTGGAATACTAATAATTCAGATTTTCTTAATTATTACATATACATGGTGTCGTATGGCTGCAAACCTTCACAGGGCAGGATATAGTCACAGATCAGACGGTGCATGGAGCGTTTGTCAGAGTGATACCCTGTGACCCAGAGGAGCCGGGAGACAGATGAGAGTTCCTGGCTGTGCGCCGCGCTGATAGATGGAGGGAGAGAGTTCTCATGAGCGAGTGTCATCCAATCTAATCCAGGTGATTAGTCATGCGTTCTCCTCTTTCAAGGTGTGAGGCCCGTTTTTTTTTTTTTTTTTTTTTTTTTTTTTCACCCTCAAACCTGAGGCCAGGTAACTCGATTCCAAAAAGTAAAGTATCAATGCTGGTTTTAAATCCCCCCCAAACACACACACACACACACACATTGTGTCAGGCACACACTTTGCTACGAGAACAAGAGGCAGTCAGAGGCGAGAAGGCGACCCCAGTTCACCTCTTATTTTACTGTAAAAGCTTTTATACGGTCTGTTCTTTTGAAGAATGGGACAAATATTTTTAATGGTGACCATTCAAAATGTTGCTGTAAAAGCTGACCAGTTCACTTTAACCAAATCAGTTGCCAAAACACCCACTCGCTATTCATTCTCGTGGAGGAAAAAAAAAAAACTGTTTTATCTCAGGCATTGAAAACCAAAATGGTCTGGCTCTTCTGGACTTCCCCCTTCTGATCCATGGTTGTATTAATGAACTGTTACAAGCCTGTTTTGCTGTTGGTTTCGTTCCACTTAACAAAGCTCTCTGGTGACTCTTGTGATTGTTGTGGCTTCACACTGTGTGTGTAGAAATGTGTGTCATGCTTGTTTGTGTTGCTGATGAGGATTCAGTTTTTTTACACTAGCTGATGATCTCCTTCAGGGTGGAATGAAGCCCGAAACGTTGCTCCACGTGGACATTTCAGCTCATAAGGCGCAGCTGTATGTTTGAGCTGGAACAATAAAGGGATTGCAGAGCAAAATAAAACTTATGAAATATGTTTTTGGGGGGAAAAAAAAAGAAAGAAAAGAAGTTCCTCTGCACCTGCTAATGCTGCCTTTCTGTGCACAAGTTCAAATACCAGAGGAGAAAAACAAAGATGGGTATAAGCAGCCGTGGCGTGTCTGAAACATGTGGACTTCTTTAAGACTCGGAGGAAAGAGGATTTGTGTGTGTGTGTGTGTGTGCTCGGCAACTGTTTGCTCTGGAGAACACAGTCAGAGATCAGACGGAGTCCAGCTCCGCTGCTCTCCGTCTCCCTTCCCCTCCATCTCACCGCTAATTTTTTTTTTTTTTTTTCTGGCCGTCAACATTGTTCTGGATCCCCTTCATCTTCGCCTTGTTAGCATAGCCTTTCCTGTTTTCGCGCTGCAGTGAGGCGGCGCTGTCATCGGCTCCCCGACATCCCTCCACAAAACAAAGAGTTTTCTGGTGATGATGTGGAGTTGAGGAGTTGAAAACTAAGGTTTTTTTTTTTTTTTTTTTTTTTTTTTAAACACCGCAATGAGCCAAGAGAACGTATATTTACTGTCATGTGCCTTTTCGGTTTCAGCCGACTGTCGTCACCGAGTCTCATATTGACGATTGAGAGACCGAGCATGATTAATGACTGTCCCGTCTGTCTCTTGTCTCCCCTCCGTTTCCGTCTCTTCCCACCGTCACTCCCTCTTCCCCCAGAGGACCTGGACGACCTGCGGATGGAGGGTGTGACCGGGCTCGCTCCGTCCGGCAGCAAGTTCAGCCAGGGACGCAGCTCCTACCAGCCCGAACCGCAGGCCAAGGTTACACTCAACATCTGCTCCCGGTGTGCCAGGTAAATAACTCCCCCTCCAGCCCGCCACAAGTATGTTCCTATCTGCAGATTTAATGATATATTTGCTGTTCCCTTCTTGCCAGTCGCGCAGATGTCTTCTTATCTTCACTTAGAAACCGTGAACGCGGTGAATTCGTTACTGCATCTCATTAGGATGCAGCTCATCTCATAAATGCAGCTCGAGGGTTCAAACAGACGTCAAACTTCTGACAAGAATCCAGCAGATTAATTTATTCAGATTCTCTCCAGTTAAGTCGTGGCCATCACTCACAGCCCTCACGATGACTTTTAAACGTGCTGCCACGTGCTGACTCGGGGTCGTGACCCCTTGCAGCACCACACCCTCCACTCCTACTTTCCCTCTCCAATTGTATCAGACTAACAGTGTATCTTAACTCCATTCCGGCGTTGCTTGTTTTCACAAATCAGCCTCGGCTCGGATAATCTTTTCCATTATCCCGCCGTTCTGGCTTTATCGCAGTTTTTCCCCCTCCTGACACGTTTCCTGTTTCCCTCCCGATCCGCGCCATCAGCCTCACCCTCGGATATCTGAGTTCTGAGCGCGATACTGCGGGCAGGTGCGGGCAGAGCCCTTCCCTGATGCCAGCCTGAGATAAACGGGTGTCGTCTTGATGAGACGCCAGCCCCACATCTGCCTGCGCGGCCTCCGCTGTTTGGGCTTCGGAATCCGTTTGTTTCCTCCTCTTCTTTCATTCACGCGGCTTATCGGTTTCGCTGCACACACAGGCTGCGGGATGTTGTCAGAGGTTCTGCGGCGGGACGGACGATATCTCTGGGTGTTTGCTGGCAGTTTATCAGCTGGATGTTTTTAAGCAAATTGTTTGTACTCTTTTGTCCCCATCTGTATCTGGAGTCATTCTCTGGCCCTGCTGATGAGGTTTTTTCATCAACATCTGTTCTGCTTCTCTGTCCTCCTCTGCCTTTTCGGTTCCGGCCAAATTCTTGCTTCGTCCTTTTTAACTTGACCAGGAAATCCTTCCGAGGTTTTACTGGCGAGTGACTCGTGGTCTCTCATCGTAATTTTCGCGTAGCGTACGGGCCATAAACAGATTAGTAAACTGGAAAACCGTTAAACGCATGGGTTGTCCTTTCTGCTGTTTGGAAAACACTGATTTCTTAAATCTGGGCTGCCAAAAAGTTTGTAGGGACGCAGATTATCATGGATCCACACACAAAAAAACCCACAATGGTCAAATTATTTTCCCAAAGGGGCTCATGAAAGACACTAGAGGGACAAGCTATAATTCATAACTCACTTCGGCTCAGTATGAAAAAAATATTTTCCTTAAAAAACACTTTGTTACATAGTTTCATAAACTTCTGCTCCTCCTCAGGTACGCCCACAACCACGAAAATGGAAAAATAAAGCTTGCATCATGTTCACAGAGTTTAATTTGACCTCTTGTCAGCCCATCAGAGACACTTAAAGGTGCCACATGATCCACAGCGACCGCATCTGCATAAAGCACGTCTGTTCATGCAAACGCGCGTCTGCACCAATAGAGAATGTCAGAGGGAGAAGTCGCGGTGGGATTTTAAGAGGTTCGACCCTGACGTGGATTTTATGCCGTGCACACGCTGGAATTCCCGGTAACACCCTTCAAACATGACTCAGTATGAGGCCGGTCATTAAGCAGCGAGCCTCCGCTGTGTCCTTCACAACAGAAACACTGCTTTTTGTTTATGGGCGGCCTTAGAATGAGCATGAAGATTTAAGCATCCTGCTGTAAAATGCAAAGAACCGCGCGAAGTTTTGCAGCATTACATAAGTCTCAGAAAGATAGTGCAAGGCTGCTTGGCTCGACATCGAACCGTGAACGCTGGCCCGAGTTGGACAAGCATTCCTCACATACTCGTCACCCCTCAGGCAAACACATTAGAATTCAGCTCCTCATTTCCACCTGTGAGCCGCTGCACGTCGGCGAGATCCACTATTTTTTTTTTTCTTTTAGCGCATTTCTCTTTGCACAAACTCTTGTAACAGTGTCCTCACTTCATCTGGTCGTCCAGGCGAACCAGACCGAACCACTTGGCTCCCGCCAAGCGCCGCTCCGAGCCAAGAAAAGGTGATGCATACTTTAACACCTACAGCGTGAAGGCGACAACTCTGTATGCTTTTATTAATGACCAGAAGCGCTCCTGAAGGCTACTGCTGAGTAGCTTCTGTGTTAGAGGAGGAAACTCATTAAATATATTGCAAATATGCGCTCATACCAGACTGGAAAAAGTCTGGTGTGATTCCTGATAAAAGCAGGCAGGGCCGATGTCTGACATAGATAGAGCGTAAAAGGTAATGGAGATTTATTTCAAACTTATGCTAAATGCAGTGATGCAATGCAAACAAAATAATATCCAAAACTATGATAAATGATTTATAAATCAGTTTTAACAGTCATTTGATGTGTTTTGTGAAATAACTCTGCAGCGCAGACACATTTTATTCCTCCCTTTTGTAATAACAATCAGATAGAGCAGGGGTGTCAAACATAAGGCCTTTGGGCTAAAACTGGCTGACAGGAGGCCCCAATCCAGGTCAGTAAACCGTTCAGTAAATTGTAGAAGTTTGGAAGAAAAGAAAAGAAAAAGTAAGTAAGCTGTTAGTGAAACTTCTTTGGACATTACACTGTAATTTGCACCAGAAAGTATCATTAAAATTGACTTTATGTTGAGATTGTAGTCATTTTCATCAATAACTATTTAGTTTTATAGACATTTTTATCCAGTATACTCTGTGTCACAACAAAGAAAAACTTTAAAGTTTGAGTTTAAAGGTCATCATGCCACTGTATTCCCGGTCCGGCCCACGCAGGATGAAATTGGACTGAATGTGACCTCTGACCTGAAACGTGTTGGACTCCCCTGAGACAGAGGGAGCAGATGCAGTGCGTGTGGCAGGTTATATCCCTCCCGCCCATCCAGCCGGTTGCACCCTGAAGATAAAATTCAAGCACGATCCGACCTCCTAATCGAAGTGATCCCAGCTCTGTGCAGCCGCTGTCCTTTTGCTCCCCTTTTGTCCGCCCGGCCCTGTTCATCCCGCACGGCTGTAAATCAGTCGTGGCAGGTCAGGAAACGCGCCGCTTCCTCCGGCTCTTCCCCTGCTCGGCTGAAGTGCAGAGTGCTGTGTGGCCTGTGTGTTGTGGCCGCTCCATCTGCGGTCACTGCGCCACTTCATCCGCCTGCCCGGTTCGGCCGCTCCTGCCGCGGTGCAGTCTCACCAAACGGACAGATCCTCGCAAACTTCTTCTGGGCTCGTAGTTCTCATTAAATGAATTGCTCTCATATCAGGAATGCTCTTGGGGAAGTCTTGCGGTTATCAGGAGCTTTTGTTCAGAGGATAGGAAGGCCTTGTGATAGCCATCTTGGGTACGTTTAATGGTCTTAAAGAGACTAATAAAGAGTGAGGGGGACAGGGAGAGGGATGTGTAAAGAAGAAAAGAAATAGAATCCACTTTAAAAGCAGTGTTCTGCATTTACCCTCATTGTGGAGGTAGACACCAAGAGGCCCTACGGCTGAGAATGCAGTTGTTACATTAAAGTCGAGGGATTGCTTTCTTCTCTCTGCACTGATGACGTGGAAATACGCACGCAGCAGTCTGGAGCCAAAGCTCAGAGTCATTACAGCTTTGTGCAGTATGGTTTATTAATCCTACACATTGACAGTGTTGAAGTGCATGAATTAATGTATAAAAGAATAGAAATGCAGGGACTAGTCATGTGTAACATCTTAATCGTCCCGGTGTTTGTATTTAATCCAGAGTGTAATTACAATCCAAAGGAAACTTTAAGCTCTCAGCACCTTAAACCGACAGCCAAATCTCCTGAATCCACTTCGATCTCCGTCCAAACAGATCTCTTTAGAAAAATAGAAATCAGAGCTTGGAATGAACAAGCCCTGGATTATTATGAGGGAGACAGAATTTGTGCAGAGTGAAGCTAAACCTGTGCGTGTGTGTGTGTGTGTGTGTGTGCGCGCTACTGTATCCGGAGGGTTGCGCTGCTTAAAAACTTCTGGTTTCTAAAATGTGAAAAATAAAGGAAAACTCTCCGGGGCCTTGACCACATTATGAGTTACAGTAACTGGATGCTTTAAGGGGGAACAGAATCTGTGCTTCTGTCCATGCACGCAACTGTGTGTGCCTGGAGTTGCATCACACACATTTCATGTGTGCGTGTCACACCTGCTCGTTTGCATCTGCTGTTTGCTGGACCAGCATGTAAATTTGTTAACCGCTGGTTTGTTTTACGTTCACGCCGACCTTCGGCGCAAACAAAACCCCATAAGGAGTGTCATTATTTTCATTATGACGATACGGGGATTACCATGTTACCATGGCTACGGACTGTGTTTGCACGAACACTTCCTGACGCCTCCCAAACTATGGGAATCTGTCCTTTTGTGCAGCTTCCTGTTTTCTTAAAAGCGTTGCACACGTTGACATTTTCTACATGTCTTTTGTTTCACGGAGCAATTAAACCCTACTTTCTATAACGGGATCACAGCGTCTTTGGATAAATGATGTCGAATTCGTCAGAGTTTGGTTAGCAGCAGCAATCCAAATGCATGAGTTAAATACGGTTGTGCATAGACAAGTTTTTTTTTTTTTTTTTTTCTGGCACGGCCTTCATGCGACTTTGTTTTCATTTTCTAAATAAGAACACAGCCAAGCCGCACTGGTTTCTGCAGGACTGCTGCGCGATGACTCCGAAGTCCCGGCCGGTGGCGGGCAGCTGCGTGAACGCTTAAACGGCTTTGTACACGTACAAATTTGTCTAACTGACTAATGTTGCTCGAGCAAGCGTCTCTAATTCGCACCAAAGTACCAGATTTACAACCTGCCCTGCTGCGCCACACTTGGACCACTAAACCCTCCGAAAACTCAACGACGCGTGTGAAAACACTCAGATTTAGCTGGAACCACATGAGAAACGGATGATGAGGACTGTTATCTTGAAACTTTCTTGAGGGATCAGAAATCAGTCAAAGACTTCTTCCGGTTCTTGTCACCTGTGACGGACCTGCTTCTCTTTGTGTTATCTGAGATCCAGTTTCCAAACATACAACGCAATGTTGTGGCTAAAAAAAAACAACAACGGTGGATTATTGCGATTATTGCAAACTCCCTTGCCAGTGTGTTAGTTGTGTCTTGTGTGTTGCTTGTTCCCAGGCTGCAGGGGGACACTCTATCGGACAGCAGATCTGAAGAGGAGCACAGGCCTCACATACCTGAACAAGCCGTCCCGGACATCTCCTGTAAGTTGCAAAAAAAGAAAGAAAAAAAAAAAGGTTGAAAGTTTGAATATTCTGTGATTTGTGGTGTCACATGCCTCTCCTTGTGTGTTTGCATTGTGTGAAGCAGCGCCATTGCCCGGGGTGGACACGCTGGCGGGACGGCTGCAGGAATGCGAGGCCTTATCTCAAGTGTCGGGCTCTGTAAGCGTCCTCCCTGCATCCATCACCCAACAATTAAGATCACTTTACAGCCATCAATTTCCACGTCGCTCTCTCCGCCCCGACCCCTATTGTCTGAGACTCAGTGAAAACCACCTCCAGCTTCTTATTAGAAGGAACAAGACCCCGGCAAAAGCCGATCCGTCTTTTTGTGGCTATTTCAGCTCACACAACAGCGGATGGTGCTTAACAAATGATCCCCCAAGTAGAAATCTCCCTGGATCCCTTCGCCTGTCACGTGAAAGGAGTTATTGTAAAGAATATCCCGCCAAACGGCAACCGAGGCTGATTTAGATGCTCGGTACAATGGATGTAAACATTCACGGGGTTATGGGAGCGCGCGGAGTTTTGGATCGCGTGATAAATTTTACATGCTCCAGGGAAGAAATGTATCGTGGCCTGATGTGGAGCACGCCAGACTCACACGCTCACATGCTGTTAATAAAGAGCTCAGCGAGGACGCCGGTACCTTTGTATAATTACCAACCCCCCTCCGCCCCAAAAAAAAAAAAAAAAAAAAAAAAAAAAGCCAATACCTTTTTATAATTGCCCGATCTAAGTGTTAGACAAGGCTTTTAACGGCATATTTTAAAGAAAGGAGGAGAGACAGAAAAGGGGTTTGGAGCCAAGGCATTGCTCCGTGTGGGCAGCAGATGCAGAGAGGCTCCAGACTAACTGGGAGCAGACTTTAAAGGGACCCAAACCAGCAGCCGCGGGTCTCACGGCAAGCCTGAAAGTAATTGTGAAAAAAAAAAAAAAAAATGAAAATGGGCTAAATGATAAGCCGATGCATGAGCGCAACCAACAGCAAGGCATTTATTGATATCAGGAAATAAAATAAATCATCCCAGCTCCAGATTTTGTTTGTTGACTCACAACTGAAGATGAACGGTGTCCAGATCAGAATGAAGAGGCCGGCAGTTCAGCTGGAGCAAATCAGGGGTGTCAAACATAAGGCCCGTGGGCCAAAACTGGCCCGCAAGAGACTCCAATCTGGTCCACCAAACCGAATGGTTAAAAAGTTTGTAAAAACATTAATGTTGTAAAGCTGCTGCAGACATTTTCTGGGCATTTCATTGTATTTCGCACCAGGAGGTTTCTTTAAAATTGTCGTCATGTTGAGATTGTTGTTGTTTTCTGTTGTTTTAGTTTTTTTTGAAAGTATAGATATTTTTATTGCTTTTACTCTGTGCGACCACAAAGAAAAACTTTCATGTTTGAATGTGAAGATTGTTGCTTTTGTTTAACTATGAAATTGGGCCAGACAGAATGTGGCCCCTGAACTAAAACGTGTTTGACATCCCGGCTCGAAATAAACCGAAAGCTTACTGCATCTAAAAAGTTAATAAACACACCATTAACTTAAATATACAGAGCCAAACATTTTTTTTTTTTTTATGTAATAACTAGTAAATTAAAACTGATGAAAACAAACTTTGACAACAACAAAAAAATAAAAGAGTTTCAGTGTGATTCAGTATTACTTCCTATATGGAAACATCAGCTGTCACCCACCGTTAATCTACTTGTTTTGTGCTCATACGCTGGCACTTATTTGAGAGGCAAATGCAATTTGTTCAAGCTCGTAAGTTTAACTGGTCCTTAAGGGCCTGAAGTGCCACAGTCCCAAAACCGTATGGAAAATGTGTTTTATGAGTTTATTTAGGGAGGCGGCAGCGAGAGGCAAAATACTGAAGTTATACAGTATGGAAGAGAAATAAAAAAAAAATCTGGAAATGAACTCCGTGTTTATTAATACTTCCTAAAAGAGTGCTTGTTTGGCCGTAGACAATAAAAAGGTAGAGAAGTGTCCAGTTGTTTTTCCACTTGTTGCTGAGCTCATTAGTGCTGAAGATTTATATGATATAGGAGAAATAAAAACAAACTCAAAGTTTATTATTAGCATATTTATGGCTGGCCATAAATAAAAGTTTCCCTTGTGTTGTGGACTGGTTTGGGCAGTAAATGCCTGGTGATGCTGGAAAATAAACACTGTTAATGGTTATCATTATTAGTCTGACAGGCCCCCCCGCCTCTGCCGGCTCCTTTAGGTGATAATTGCCCCATAAAGGCTAATACTTTCCGAAAGAAAACACCCCAAGAAATCCCTCCGCAGTTTCCTTTGGAAGTGTTAACTGACGTGTTTTAATCTAGACGGAGCTCGGCGTGCGACGGGCGTTACATTCATAAAAGCTGGAGGGGGAAACTTAGTTTGTATGAGAGGAATCAGATGATTAGTGTGATGCGGTGACATGATGGTGTGTGAAGGTTTGTTTGTGTTTCCAGGAGACTTCTGGTTGTTCAGGCTGAAGGAAGCAGTTTGTGTTTTATTTTAATGATCTGGCATCAATCTGCACTTCGCTCTTCCTCAATTATGTCATGCATGGTTATGCTCTAATCGCGCTCTTTTTATTGTTCCAAAGCTTTGTGGAGGATTTTCACTCTTTTGATTTTGATTTTTTTACCTCTAAATAGTTACATGTACACTTAATACAGTTAAAGATTATATTTCAGTTGATTTTATTGCATTCGGATCTCTCATATTTACACTTTTGTGAGTCTTTCAGGTTCATACATCAAAAAATGATTAATACTGTATAACAGCTCTGCAAGAAGTGGAAGTAAAGATTAGAAATACTCACATTACCATAATTAAGAAGTATTTTGTCAGAGTTATACTTCAAGTATAACTTTACTCATGTTAAGCTGCAGTTTACACCAGTCTATTTATTTATTTCAGTCATTGCTGAAAATATGATTTGAATCCGTTTTCAGACCTTTTGACCAACTTTTTGTATTCAACATGTGGATTTTCACAGCAAGAAAAAAAAAACCCTGCTTTATGTTTTTATATGTGTGATGGTCTGAGAATGTTTTTTTCATACAGACAAACTGAATAGTTCCAACGAGACATCCAATACGTCCAAGAAAGACATATAAAAACCTTCATTCTGGCTCCCCTGACAGCGTCTTCTGGACGCGCAGCGATATGGACACGCCTTATTTACATATTTTGGACCACTTTTTGCTCAGTGGGACTTATTTTACGGTTTTGTTATGTTCTTTTCTTGCTGTCCTCAGATTCTTCTTCCTCATCAAATTAAACGGGTGAAGAAAGAAGCTAAAGTAGAATTGCTCGATTTTTGATATCAATAACTGAACCCATATTAACACGTACATTAACACAAATGTTAAGGTTTTAATTATTTTCAGGTATTTATGTCTCTGTCACACATAGTGAAGTAAATATTCTTTCCTCAGTCCAGAGTGTAACTGTGTCTGCGCTGACACATGGTTTTAACTTCATACTGTGGAAATACTCTCTTCTTGCTCCATGTGCCAATGTTTCATGCAGTTTAACACTTATTTCCTAATTGTTAACATGCAAAGAATTCCCCATGCTTGCCTTTTTCCTGTCCCTTTGTGCTTCCATGCATGATTAGCTCTCCCTGTTAGCTGTTCTCCCGGAATCACATATCCTGTTTTTGCATTGCTTGAGTCAAATTCTAACTGTGTTATTGTCAATATCCTGTTTGCTTTTTGGCTCTGGTCAGGCCTGTGAGCCTTTGAGCTCTGTATACAACTCCTTCAAATCCATTAGGCGAATCCGCTGTGAGCCAGAACAAGAGGATTTCATTAAAACTTCAGCGATAGCCTTCATATCAACAGCAAAATGAGGAACGGAGGAAACATGGTGTCCAAAACAAAATCCTTAGAATTATTAAATTTGTCAAACTAATAGCTGCAGTGTGATCAATGGAAGCCCTCCGATAGTTGGACAGAGTTTCACTGGTCTACACTACATTATTGTGAAGGTATTACATTTTATTTCTAATTAAAATCCATTCAAATTAGCATGTTGTCTACCTTATACGGATGGGAAAGAGGCATCGAAAACCATGTCACTCTAATTAGAAAACAGCTCAGAAAGACATTTATTCACTGTAGCAGTTCTACGTTAACACGCGCAGGTCAAATAACAATGGAGTTATAAAAGACTTTGTGGTTTTATTCATAACTTTCTGTGACCGGTTTGCAGCTCGATCTTCTATATTGACCAGTCCAAGTGTCTTTGGGGAAGATACCAGACCCAAGTTTCTCCCAAAGATGTGTGAGCACAAATGTAATGGATCATTTAAAGCCACTGACAGTATTAAAGCATTGTCATCTGCTATTTCCCACTTAAAAACTTTTAAAGTAGTTTGACTACATATTCTAGAATTAATCCAAAGTGGCTGAGATTCAGTAGGGGACGTATATATCTGTCAAGCAGCCCGATCCAAAATTTTTCTCAACTACAACAAGATTCCATCGATGTGATTTTTCAAAGCCGGCACGGTTCTCAAATCTCCGGCTAAGTTTGAAGTGTGTGACCGCACGTGCACGTCCCCGACCGTCCTCACTGCGCGGAGGGCAACGCCGGACCAAACCCCAGACTGTGGCGATTAGTACTGCTGACCACACACACACATCGCTGCACACATGAAGGCTATAAAAAAAAAACTTTGGAGACTTCCATCTTCTCTCTTTTCTGTCTTGTTTGCGCTCAACATGGAATCAATTTTACAAGAAACAAGATCCATGTTTTTAATCTGGGCAGAAGCGTCACCGGAGGGGCTTCCCCCTCTCTCTTCCTTTAAACGTCATGCTGGGAGGGAAATTGTACAAGTCGGGCTTTGTGCCGCTAACATTAAGATCCTCCTAAGTCATTACAAAATCGTAGCCACTCTTTATTTTGGAGATGAAAAGGGGGTTCCTTCTTTTCTACCCAGAGTGAATAATGTGTTCAATTTGAGCTTGAATGAAGAAAAGAGGGGATTTGCCACATTGTGGTTACATCATTGATTGTCTCTGATATGGACAATAGTTGCTCATTCTGTGGAAATCACTGTTCATTACGTCACCCTGGCTTTTTGGTTGTGTAATCAAGTCCCTTTTTGTTCCGTGTGTTTATCTCACTTTCAGCACGTTGACGTCTTCCAGGTGACTTTGTAATGACGCCAGACTTCACCAAACTCACTGGAACATTTTGGACATGATGCGTTTGTTTGTCGATGCTGTACTCCTGTTGAACTCCCTTCTTCATTACAGCCTCACAGCATGGCTTTGAGGCTGATGCTGGTTTTCTTGTCTTTCGATGCAGCATCACCGATATCTCAGCTCGGTCTCAGTGTTGTGTTGTGTTGTGACTGCTTCTCTCAGGACTTTTTTTTTTCTTTCTTTCTTTTTTTAAATCAAAGTTTTCTTTGAGATTTTTACAATTTGCTTGGTGGTTTGGCGGGCTTGAAACCTCTTGCAAGGCCGGTTTTGGCCAAAGGCCTTATGTTTGACTGGTCCACAGATTAGAGAAAGTAACTGTTGGAACAACATGGACCAACAGGAGATTTTGACTGTAAAAAAATAATTCCCTAAACCACTGAAGACTTCTTCAGGATGGGTAAAAAAAAACAGCAAGATCTCACTGCTAATGATTCTTTTTCTTTACAGATGATTTCTGGTCACAGTTCTTGAAAATGTAATGTAAATAAATGACAGTTTGCGGGCGATTTCTTGGTGGCCCCGTTTTCCAGAGTTGAGAAGACCCAGAGTGAGACGAGGACCACATGAGCTCATGCTTTTGGATTTTTTGGGGGGAGATACCACCAAAGAGAGAGAGACGAAGTCACTGAGTGGATTCAGTTGTAATGTTCGTCCCGCCGAGCTGCTTCATGAGGGCTGTAATTAAGGGCGTTGCGGTTTTCCCGCCGCAGAACGCCTCATGTATCTGACAGACACAGAGATCAATGCCACAGACCCCGGGAGTCATGTTCTGTCATTTATCAGAGGAGAGCGGCTGTCTTTGTTCCTAACTGTACCTTTCCTTTGAAAAATAGACTTTCCAGCCATGGAAAACTTAGAGAATGAACCAAAACAGAACAATGATTCCAATGTCTATCACCAACAATGCTATAATAGTAAGTAATGTCTCATAACTGATGTCAGAGTTGAAGGGCATTCTGTCTCACGTCTTCCCCCCGTTATAAAGCTCTTGCCTATTTGGGATCATTGTCATGTTGGAAAGCTTGTGTTTGAGGTCACCTCGGCGCAGCTGCCATATCTGTTGTCTCATAAGCTTAAACGCTCCAAATGATGATACTATTTTGACTCGTGTGACATTGTGGTGGTATTTCACAGGCTGTACTCGGCTCTGCATCGCAGCCTATATCCCAGGATTGCCTTTAAATAGTGTTGGGAGACTGCGATGCAACGTATATATATATATATATATATATATATATATATATATATATATATATATATATATATATATATATATATATATATATATATATATATTTCTGTATATATAAAACCACATGTCCCACAACCTCAGTCTGTGTATCAGCACTTTGTCAAGTCAGCTCTGTCCCTCATTAAGTTCTTAGCACATCCACTGATGTAAGTTCTGGCATCAGAGCCACCATAACTCATCTCGAGTAAACCAAACGTACACGACGTGGAATTACGGCTGACAGGTTTTATATCTCACCTGCGCTCGGAGCTTGTGTGCGCACTGCGTCCGTTGGCTTAGCAGGTCGTTTGTCCACTTGTGTCCTATCAAAGGAATAAATGGGAGGATTAGGCCTGCTGCCATTACAGCGCTTGGCAAAGCTCGGTCCGTCTAACGGGTCCCTTTCCAGATCCTACGCTCAGCCAGGAATGATAGGGCCTAAATAGTTCAAACCGGCACTGTGTAAGTGCTCCAGTGTGCCATTCTAGATTTATTCCTTTTCGGTCTTGATCTTCCGTTTAATACCAACATCATGCGTGCTCAGGAATGCATTCAAAACGGCTGATTTATTGCTTGTGTAAGGTTAGTGCTTCTAGGCTCGTTGCCAGTCGACTGGTGTGCCTGCAAACTCCTGTAGATTTACTGACAGTTCTCCAGAAATGTCCCTGAACCACTACTGACTGTCTCGTGCCCCACGTTCACTCAGCAGAGCGCGCTCCATGCGCCGGGCTTTCATCTGCACTTGCTGTGGTTTCTTGTGTTTTTCTTGAGCCCATAAAATAATAATTGGCTCTTTTTTTTTTCTTTTCTTTTTTTCCCCCAGCAGATATGGCTCAGATATTTCCAGCAATAGCTGAAAATTATATAAAGAGTTAATTGAAGGGTCTCCGGTCTAATGTGACTTTCTCTCTCTCTGTTCTTGCTCCCCAGCGTCAGGCTGTCTGGGATGCTGATCTGAAGGCTGTGCGAGGTGGGAGCTCTGTGGGACAGACGGGCCTGCTGCTGGGCGACTCCCTCTTCTCCAAAGAGCTGGAGAACATGGGCAAACAGCTCGCCGGTAGGCAGCTCTCTGCATATTTGTGCGTTTTATATGTGTCTGCCTCTTTGTTGTCGACGTTTGGGTTCAGACTTTATTCATCCAGCGTGGCCAGCTCCCTTTGAGTCACTGTTTTAATAAAAATGTTAATATATGAAAGCATGTGAAAGTTAAAGCGACAATAAACGAGACGTCCTGTGAAGTCTTTAAATAATGAATTTTAAAGTGAGTAGATTTCTGTGATGCTACTGCTTGGTGCATTTGAAGCAAGCGTCGTCTCCTGCTCTGTGTAGTTTATCTCTGTTGTTTCGTTCCTGGTTCCTCTTGCTATCTTCAGGTCAGAAATAAGTTTCTTTCAAGGACGGAGGGCCGACGACTGACGCCTCCCTCACGCAGAAGCGAGGACCACTGATAACACAGGACGCTGTTAACGTGACATTTGTGCAGCAATATTTTGCTGAACTTGAACTAACCAGTTGTTAGACGACCTCAGTTCGTGTGTCACAGCAAGTAATGGATATTTCATTTAATGAGTTGCTTTATTTTCAGCAAAAAGTTCAGTAAATTGCCTGATCCTGAGCAAAGATCAAAAGAATCACCCAGTCAGAGAAATCATTGAAAAAGAGTTCTATCTTTTCTGAGCAGCCTTATATCTTGCAGTATCGAGTGGTTCTTATTAAAACGTCTGCCTGCGAGCATCAGGGGCAACTCGCCTACAGGCGATGAGCGTCTGTGTACGTTTTAACGAGGAATTGTGTGTGTGGCTCAGATGAGATACTCCTTTTTTTCACACACAAACATACACACTTTTTCAACTTTAAAGAGTCAGGTTCAGATATCACCTAATGAGCAGGAAGCAGAGCGTCCAGCCAAAGAATGTGTCTGCTTCGGGTTAATTAAAAACTAATCTTCTGAGTAAAATATCTTATGACGAAATATAAAAACAAATTCATTTCTCCGTGGCAGACATGTATGGCAGCTCCGGCAGTGACGTACTGGATCGATAACTCACTGCTGAGTCATGTGAAGTGGACTGAAGCCTTAATTTGCTGCAGACTTCATGACAGCATGAAGTCTCTTCAGCTATTTGGAAATAATTATTCTCTTCACAGTCTGAGGCTCATCTTTGATATACATATATGTGACTTCTGAGTGGCTCAGGCGCTGCTTTCGTTGTCATGAAGATCAAGTGCGTGTTGGCTTATGAAGGAGACGAAAGTCTGGAGCGAAGGCCGGAGCCAGCGCCGCCGTTTAGCATCGTGTGTCACACACTTGCTTGTTTATGTACGTCTCACACACTGTCTGACAGCAGCGCTGTGTGTGTAAGGCCTTGCCTTGAAGCATATTGATCCCATAATGTGACCTTATTCCAGTGTCGGCCGTCAGTAGTCCCAGCTGGAGGGACTTTCTCTGCTCATCAACACACTGATCGTCCGCAGAGCAAAACAGCATGTTTGTTTTATTTCCGAGGCGGCAGACGAAGAGAACTATTTGTCTTAATCGTACACAAACGTTGGCCCGGGAGGGCTTCAGATGGCATTGATTTCTAGCTGTTTTACGGTGCGTTATTGAATATTCAGGCTGAGCGTTTCCCAGCAAGCGTTTCATTGACAAGCAGAAGTCTTTCAGAGCTTTATTAGTTGCTAACACTTCACTGCTTACAAGCTGAGTGTGATGAGAAAGTTAATGCAGTCCGGCTTCATCTTAGCATTTTTCAGTCTCTCTGTCATGTTTGCTCATTTTTTTCCATAACAAGCTATGCAACAGGTGGTGGAGGCAGCAGAGAGCACGATAAACATGATAAACCAGAAATAATCTGTACAAAGAAAAGAATCATTTGGAGTGAGGTTTTGCTCTCTCTGGTGTTTATCCATCTTCTTCAGGGTTTTAGCGGACAAAAGTCATTTTTCAGTCAAAGCCTCCTGTTGTCCACGATTTGAAACGGCTATTTTCTCTAATCTCTAGACCAGCCAAACATAAGGCCTTTGGCTGAAAACCGGCCCGCAAGAGGTTTCAAGCCTGCCAAACCCACAAGCAAATTGCAAAAATGTCAAAGAAACACTTTAACATTAACCATCTTCAGAAGAAACCAAGCGATGAGGTTTATTGTGTTTCTTCCTCCGACATGGGCCGTCACTGACAGCGTGTCTCAGTCCTGCGATGGATGGAAGCAGCACCTCCTGTAATTATCACCCTGCAGACGAATGACATGTCATTAGGCTGCTTGTTTATTTTCAGAGCAGGGACCCGATGAAGATCGCGCGACTTCTGGACGATTGTCCTCCATGCCCTCTTCTCTTCCCTCCACGTGCAGCTGCTTCTTGATCAAAACGCTTTAATAGATTAGATCTGTTTCTGTTTCTTCCTGTCTCCCACTCTGTCCTTCTCTGTCTCACTTTTCCACCCTCTCTTTTATCCCTCAAATTTTGGATCAAAGCTGGAGACGGTATAGATTTTTTTGATGTCTTTGATCTGTGGGAGCTGTCGTTCGGCATCAGCGTCTCGCTGCGCTCAAGACAGTCAGCTGTGCAGGATTTGAAAACAAAACTGCGTCTAATTGGCTACTCTTAAAAGCCAGGAAGCCAACGGAGGCAAGTAGTTTACAATAAATGAATTCATGAGTGCGGGGAAGTGTTTTTGGAAGGAAACATGCGGTGTTAATCATTTTCTTGGTAAATAACTTGAGATGAAAATATCCACTCTATGGACACGGATTACTAATAAACGCATCCTGTTTACGGCACAATATCACAGCGGCGCCGGTGACAGCGGCCGGCGCGTGGGTTTTATGAGAGATCATGATGTGGGAAGCTTCACCTTTCACCATTTTTCCATGGTATTTATTTCACTGCTGATTTAGTATCGACTTTTATGGATACAAACTAGGTTTTTTTTTTAATGCCCCCTAGCAACCATATAACAATGCGTTTCTTTATGGCGTGCAAAATGTATGTGCAGCGATCTCACGTCTGCCAGAAAACCGACGTCATGATCTCCTCACCGCAGTCTACAGAGTTCATTATCTTACAGCCGTTTGTCAGAATCACACGAGAAAACGCCAAGACGTCGCTCGTACCTTCGTATTCCTCCCTCATTATTGAGAATTATGATGTGCAGGATGTGTTGGGGTTAAAGCAGCGCAGGCGAGATGTCGTGCTTGGAAAAGACACGAAGCAGAAATGTGCTCTGCGTTGCATCGCGCTATAAATGTCGACATGTAGAAAATCGGGGCAGCTTCGGCGCAGGAAAGGCAATTCAATTATGTCAGTTGGAAAGAAATGTGTTTTTTTTTGTCCCCAAAGGATGCAAAAACGGTCTGGAGTACATTTAAAGCTAAATCTTCTGAGTTGAATGACCTGAAGCTAAATTTGGCTGTTTTGCACACTAAAATTAGTCTTTTTCTGAAAATTCGAACACATGTTTCCTGTTTTCTAATAGAAAAAAAAAGCATTGTTTACATGAGATCAAAGCAGCACTTGCACTAAAAACAAGGAAGTCAAAGTTTGTCAAATACTTGTCACGCCTCTCTTTGTGTTTATGTCGCTGAGATATTTTTCCAGAGATGCTCGCCTCCAGTGAGTCATCCTTGAAATTATGCTCCTCAAATGATAACTCCCAGACTTGTTTGTTGAATACTTATTGCCAAGTTTTGGAACAAAAGCATAAAACATGGAAAAAATGACCCAGATGTTGGCTGCACCGTCCACTTTTACAAACAGAAAAATGTTTTTGAGGCGACCAGACCTGCAAACAAACGTGTTTTTGTCAGGAACCGGGGGAAGAAAATACGACCGTTCTGTACCTACTGTGTATCAACTCGGGGCTTTTTTTTTTCTCTGACACAGGAAGCTGCGTACGCCACAGTTTACAAGGTCTATAAATATTGTCATCATTGCCCAGAAGAAGGATTAAACTAAGCTGTCTCGCCCACTTTAATGCTCGGTAAAGTTTGTGAATCATCCGTCTGGTAGGACGTACGCGAGACGTGCAGAGCGGCCTCTGAATAATCATAAAAAACTGCTTGTGACTTATTGTTGGGAATTTTGGAAGTCCATTAAGGAGAATTGACTTGGTTTGATGTTACAAGAAACTTTTTTGTCTATTAATGGATGGATGGAGTACTGTGACATATTTGTCTCTCTTTTTCTGCAGAGGTTGAGAAGGACCTCGCCAAGCTCGCAGAAGTAGGAAAGTTGACGAGCCGGACCTCCAACAATCCGCACAGCAGCCTGCTCCACACCCCCCTACGGCACAGAACCCTCCCCGACACGCTCCCTCTGCCCAGCCTCCTCTCCTCGCGGCCGCAGTCTCCGGCCGGCGGCCTCACGGGGAAGCCCTGCGGCGTTGGCCTCCCGCTGCTCAGCCCCAAGCCCACCTCGCTGGTCACGGGCCGGACTCAGTCTCCCAGCAACCCCGGGAGCAGGACTCAGACCCCGAGGACCCCCAGCAGACCCCTGACCCCCAATAGCTTACTGTCCCGCTCCAGCTTTAACCCCGGGTCCCATAAAGAGGTGACCTTCAGGAGGTCGCGGAGCCGCCCGGTGACGCCCACCAGTCAGCCGACTCACCCCCGCCCGCTGCTCACCCCGCCGGGACTCAGCACCACAGACAGCCTCGGTGCCAGCCTTCGAGCCTATCTCTCCGAGGTGAGGCTTTATCAGGAGAGACGGCGGAATCCGTATTTCCAAGAGTGGAAATAAGAAAATCAACCTTTTTCTGTGGCCATGATCCAACAATCCACATATCACATATCATCCGAGAAAACGATCAAGTACAGCCATAAATCTGCCATAAACTTAAGGTCATGAACAAGAAAATAACTTTAAAGCTTCGTCGTAACGTGTCGGGGTGGTGAGAACGAACCTAGTAGGCAAAGCTCTGCGTGGAACACGAGCGCCTTTACACCGAGAGATTAGGAGCGAGAGCACCAGAACACACAGTATCACACATGTGCGCGTCGCTCGCAGACGCACAACGCTTCGTGTGGGGTTTCGCCGGAGAGTCGTGGAGGTCTGTACAGTAGGATGTCATTTCAGGGCGGAAAAATGAGTCTGGCATGAGAGGGGCGGCCTTCAGTGGGATTTCTTTCTTACACTCCTTTCATGATCTACTTAACAGCGGCGCTGTTAAATATGAGCCTTTTTTTTTTTTTTTTTGAAGGTGTTATTAATGGTGGGCAGGAATTTTACAGTCCCTTTGTATGCTCTTTGACAGTTACGCCAGTTGACACCTAGTGACATTAACCAAAACACTCGTGCACCCGGGCTGCTTTTATTGAGGCCACCTGGTTCCACATGGAGAGGTTGAAGTTAGGCCTGGTGAGAAAGCGAAGAAATCCCCAACCTCTTAAAGCACTGGCGGAACTGGAAAGAACTTATATACAGATTCATTTTCTTGTCTTTTTTTGCGATTTAAAATTTTTACAGGGACATTGGGATCACTTATATTTGGCCTTGGACTTTTAAGAATCCACATATTATATTTTACCATTTAGGTTTTTTTTTGTCCTTCACTGGAGTTAAAAGTTCTACCAACAGTTTATTATGTTTAAATTGGTGAATGTTTGTATCCCACTTTGTTGGAGATGAACTATTAATATTTTCATGTGAGGCAGTCCTGCTCGCCACTAAATTACCACACAGCCTGTTTCTGAATATGTTACAGACTTATAGGTTCAGACTTTTATAATGACACAGTGGAACAACAAACTAACTGCTGAATACAGAAATTAAAAATATCTTTCTTAACCTTATTTTTTTTTAAATAAATCTGTCATCCACTCAAAGTATAAAGTATTACCTTTTTGCATCACTTCTGATCTGGTGTGTTCTGCTTTCTCCGTTTCAGGATGAGTTTTACCAGCAGTTACAGGCCATCAGGCAGCCTTGGCATATTCCCAGCGACACGGACAGTGACATCCTGGAACCTCCTGAACAGGATAAGAGTGAGTCACCGCTTCTTTTTAGAACTCTCTCACGTTGTTTATCGTGATGCGATTCGGGCTCCCGGTACAGACGAGAGCAAACCTTCCCAGTTTTATCAAAGCGGCGAAAAGTTCATCGTGTCCTCTCAGCTGAGCCGAAGGCTTCACTAATGGATTTACCTTCCCAGAGCTTTTTAATCTGTGCGAGATGTGAGGTTCGTTTTCATTACAGTAATGCCACTTCGCCATAGTGAGTTACGACCAATAAAGTGGCACTCGAAAAATATTCCTTGTAAAATTCTGAAATGGAGCGCAAGAGAGAGCTGACATGCAAAAAAAAAAAAAAAAAATTAAGTCCCATATTCCACCGCTGGGTAAAATCTTGGAGGGATTCTGAGTTGAGGGAATATTGTTCTGTAAAATTTTCTTTCCTGGCATCAAGTGAGAGATATATCTCAATCAAGATCCAGTCGATAGACAAGAACGGTTCTTGCCTAAAAGTCATAAATCCAGCTGTAGTGATGTTTCTGGCCGGGAGACGGTCCTGCAGATTTTCTCTGGCTTTGAACTTGACAGAATTAGAACGGACCTCCTCGAACGCCGCCGGCCGTAAATCAGATGAACGTATGCGGCGGTACGGCCTGATGGTCAGGTGCCAGAGTGAGGCTAAGTAATTCTCAATTTACTGTGATCTGCTAGGAACTGTCAAGTTAATGCTCCCGTAACCTTAGTTAACATTAGTGAGAATTTATGAGAGCAGCGCTTTCAAATACGACTGTAAAAGAGACGGTTGTAGAGCCATCATGGAAAAATCTGGAAAACAAACGAAGGATTTTCTATTCTTAAAGCGTTAAAACCATAATACCTGTCAAGTAAAGCCATCAGTACAAGAGGTGTAATACTGCAAAATAAGATGAACCCACTAGGTCTGGTACTGCAGATAGAAAGAAGTAAATCAAACAAAAAAAGCCAAACAGAGAAGAGGGAAGAGTTATAATTATTTCCAGTGGAAGTTGACACAAAATTGTGTGGAACATATGACAAGTCTTCTTGCAGCTATCTGGCAAACGCAACAAATCTGCAACACAGATTTACAACCTCCAAAGTTAATATATAAATGAGTCCACGAGGGATGTCGGCCATGAATCTTAAATGTGTTTTGAGGAAACAAAGAATCAGCGTGAGCTGCTCAAAATGAAAATGAAGTGCACGTTGGACCTGGAATGACGGCGATCACTGATGTTATGAAACCGGAATTTGACTCAAATAAAACGATCAGGCCGGCGAGCGGCCCGTCACATCGTCACGAAACATTTCTGACAACTTTCCCCCGGAGGGTCGTTGTTTTTCCAAATGTGGATCTTGCACAATAAACAGACAGATTTTCCTAATAGCCCCCCCGGGGGCTTTGCTCTAAGCCTTGGCAGCGGCGGCGGCGTGTCGAGAAAGGATGTGAGCCGCGCATTGAATTCGACGTGGCTCAAACGGGGGGAAAAGAGAGGCTCACTGGAGAAAAGAGACCCAACAGCCCACAAGACGTGACAAAGCACTTTCTGGCGTGAGAGCGGGCCTGTTCAGTGTGTGTGTGTGTGTGTGTGTGTGTGAGTGATAGTATTAGTCAGGGTAAGACATTGAAATTGTTTTCTCAGAGCACTTTTGGTCCGTTAATCAGATCTTTCTGGTTCCGTGTAATCTTTCAACCTAAGAAATGCTGCAGTGAAAAGGCATGCTGGCAGCCGCATCCTCACTCTGCGCCATTGCATTTCAAAAACAATCATCCACGCTAAAAAAACAACAGTCGAGAAGAGTTTCTGTTACCTATTTTATGAGAATATTTTCAGATAAGTGAAGATCTGAGAAAAATCCAAATTGGAAAATTTAAATCGCCCATTTGTTTCCGTAACTTTTGGGTTCATGGTGTCATTTCTTCCACTGTCGCTGTGGTTAAGGTCACGATAGCAACTCAGAATCTCACAAACTAACACCAAGTTCGTTCAGAGCAGGAGATGCTTTCCCAGCATGCCTGATAGTTTTGAACTAAAAGATGTTTTACTGAAATACACACTTGAGAATTCAAAGTTATTTAAATGTTATGAAGTCAAATTCTTGCGCAAAATCAGTATAATGAAACAAACATGAAACTTCATATTACTGGGAAAATGCAGCATCCAGGAGAAAATGATTTGCAGCATTAGATCTTTCAAACGACATTCTTTCTTGATGTTATCTGAATTCGATTAAGATAAGTTAAAGTAGATGAATAGATCCTAAAATACCCGCATCCCATCTCCAGCATCATGTCACACAACAAGCCTGGTTGTTCCCAGAACTTCACATTTAGCTGTTCTGCGTACATGTGTGTGTTTCATTTGTCTGTTTTTGTTCTACATATTTCAACTGAGTTTGGACAACTTTATTTATCCCTGATGGGTGAATCTTTTTTTTTTTTTATCAATCACTGCACTAACAAAATTCAAATGTTAGAATATTGGGACTGAATTGAAAGCATGAGGAAGTTAATATTGGATCAGAGATAAATGGTAAATATAATAACCGGGAAAGTCTGTGAATGATGTGATCTGAAGTAGCGTGTTACTGTAGCGTCAATAATTCTGACAGGCGGAATAACTCAAACAGATTAAATTAACATTTTTGCGCCTCCTTTTTACCTCTAGCTATTTCATGTATAATCAGTGAAGGAGTCTGTACACTATTAGATTATCATGCACATATGGAGCTCAGGTTAGCTTCTCAGTAACTTATTTCTTTCTTTATTGCAGTATTTCCATTCAAGAACTATTTTTTTAGTAGTTTTTCAAACATTGTTTAGCAAAATAATGAAGTTATTCCACTCAGCTTGACATATTTCTGTATTCCTTCTTCCTTCAGGTGGATCACGAGATGCCAATAAAAGATCTGTGTTTTCAGGTGAGAAGCCTCACACCCTAAAAAAAAAAAAAAAAAAAAAAAAAAAGCTAGAAAACTCAAACAGCGTTTGTTTTGCGCCGTTTGTTTAATTGTGCTGCCCCCGTGTCTGCGAGCGGCCTCATTTGCAGCGCCGCACGGCGCAGTCCAAACAGCCACCAGTGACGCACTGTCCAGGCCTCCTTCATTTATGGTCCGTTCAGATGCCGTCACGGGCTAAATGGAGGGCGCAGCGGCTCCGGGCTGTGATTGGTGGAGGCCGCGTGTGAGTGTGTGTGTGTGTGTGTGTGTGGAGACCAGAACAGCGTTGCCCAGTTCCATTAAGTCACGTTGGTTCTGAGTTTACACGCGGCAGACAGCGGCAGCTCTCAGCGTCAACATTTGGGAGAAGGAGAAAGCCTGTCTGGTTTGAGGTCGTCTGCGGTTCTCCTTCTTGTGGCTCCAGAGGTGCCCACAGTTCCCAGCGTCAGTGTGCCAGTCTGGAGACAGATCTGAGAGCTCGCCGCCGCCGCCGCCGCTGCTTGGCTATCAGAGAGGCCAAAGTGTTGCCACGGCAACCAAACTCAAACCCTCGAACTGTGAAATATGGTCAGTGGAACCTCCAGCGGGCAGTAACAAGCCTCATTTTCCACCTCGTGTTTGTCCATGACATGTTCAAATATTAAACGGCCGCTTCACGGTAATTGCCTCGGTTATTATTCTTATTAGTGGTCGAATGCGTCTGATTTTGGTTTCTAAGAGACTGATGTTTTTGTCTGTCATTCTCCGCAGGCCTATAGTGATGAAGACCAGAGACATCCAGCCAATCAAACTAATATGCAAAACCACTGGACATTTTGGATATGTGTGTATACAGACACTTATTTTTTTAATTCATATGAATGAAAAGAATGATTCTATACTTTTTTCACTGATATTTCTTAGAGATTGTACTGTAACTCTATGAAAAAACATGAAAAAAACGACTTCAGAGTATGGATTATGCCATTTATTTTTGTTTGCTCTATAGCATGCGACTGAACCTAAGGAAAACAGATGCATTTTGTTGTTGATAGACTCTCTTTTCTAGGCCTAGTGAATATTCACATTGTGAGGGCAGCACACCCGTATTAGGAAAGTGTTTATTGACATGCACTGTTAAAAGATTTAGTGAATTTCTAAGGTAGCAACTACGCAAGTTATGGAGGGAAAACATGGAATGCTGTTATAATAATTAAAATGATTTGGTGCACACAGTCCTGATTCTGTTCTTCTGGATCCCATCCTCACCTGATTTGAACCTGAACGGATGCAAGGTGCTGGATATATCCTAACCGGTGTGTGCGTGTGTGTTTGTGTGTGTTGAAATGTGCTCTTTAATTGAAGTCCGCACACTTTCTTCTGTCATGACAACGTTCTGTCGTCTGCTCCGAAAACATCAACCGTCCAACTTTGTGTTTCTTCCTCAAATCGACTTGCTGACAGAGACGTAGACGTTCGTCCCGACCTTGACGACACAGCCTGTGTGTGTGTGTGTGTGTGTGTGTTTGCCTGGGTGCATGTTGGTTAAACTGTGGTTGTCTGAGCATCGCATGGGCAACATCAGACACACACACACACACTACGGGCACTGCCTGCAGTGTGACACACTGAGTTTTGCGGTGAGGTGCGGCCCGCCGTGCCAGCGCCTCTAGACTGTCCCTCGGGATGTGGTCACCGAGCGCCTCACATCTCCAGTCTCATTTCATTAAGGCTGATTCCTGTAAACGGGATGTGTGAGGAGACTAATCACTCAAAACCCCGTCCTGTAAAACATGGTATGCGGATTTATGCCCCTTGTGTTTTCGCACATTGTGTGCACGCTGGGAAGGGATGAAGGGATGTGGTTTCGGGAGATCTGTGGAAGGATTTCAGGACATGGCATAATTGAGCCACAGTGGAGCCTGGATACAATCTTTACAAGACTCTAAAAGAACGTTTTCCTGTCAAAAGAGGGACAACGTCTCGCATTGCATATTAGAATTTCCATATTTAATATTCCATTTTTGCAGAGTTGGACGGTGATTGCCATCTGTTCTTGTTCCACGGATCACCGCTGTGCTGACTCCTTTTATTCTATCAATATTTTCTCAGAGTTCATGTGTCACCTTTGCTTGCTTGACTTGGTGTGTGAGCCAAATATCAAGGTTTGAGGACTAATGGTAGACTAAGAATTCAATTACTGCCAACGAGTTCACACAAATCAGCAATCAAACTGTTTTGATGTCAGGTCGACCATCTATAATTACTTCACATGATTCAGGCGGGTTTCCAGTTTGTTGCAATCAAACACTCACATTCACCCTCACATTCACCCATACAGGCAATTTAAAGTCCCCAATTAATTTAAAGGTTTTCTGGACTGAAAGAAAAGAAAGCCTCCAAATTGATGAGAGCGTCTAACCGCTACGCCGCTGTGGGCTCTCCGTTATTTTATCTGATTGTGTTTGATCATGTTTCTGATTTCAGCTGTGTGCCTTCATCAACCAAAAAGATGGCTGCAAATTATATGCCACACATATATAGAATCCTTTCGGTGAAACTGCGGAATATCAGTTGCATATGTTGTGTCAGGAATCAGAGAGATCCGGTTTCATATCATTCATGGCATCTCTCTGGAGTCTGAAGCCCTCTCTATCTTTTTTATTTTTTTTTTTTGTAAGCGTGTGTGTGTGCTGTGCAGGCTTTCTGCACCAAGCCCCGTTCAAAGCAGCCGTGAGGGCCACCCAGGAATAGCTGCAGACGTTACTGCGCTCGCTGGGAGATCCCGACCACCGGCCAATGGTCAGCAGACTGACCCCGCTCTTAATTTACAACCGAACAAACCGGGACTTATCCTGACGTACAGCATAAATAAATCTATGGCGGATGGGAGGTATGCTTTGAAGGCGTATAAAGTCGGTATCACTCGCCGCTTGAAATGTTGTGAGATGTGGTGAGACGGTTCTATATGTGGAAAACTATCTCCCTGCCGCCCTCCCTCTCTCTCTCTCGCTCTCTCTGTGACTTTAATGGAAAAATGTCTTTAGCTATGTGCGTTACAAAAGCTCTAAGGTGCTATTTGGAAGAAAAAAGGCCTGTGACACTGGATAGGAACAGAAATGCTCTTCTTTTAAATGTTTTCTGCAGAGAAGCTCCATATATTAAAGCCTCCTTGTGAGGAGTCCTCAGCAAAATCACCCGGGGAGGTTTATGTGGCTCCTTTTTATGGCGACTGTAATTTAAAACATAATCAACAATCTGGGTTGTGTTTTCTCTGTTCATTGATGTGAATTGCCTGCCTGCCCTCACAAAACTAATGAAATCGACCTCCACTGATCTTTAACTGTTTACTTCTTGGAGTCTGTCATCAACAAGGGAGTATAACGAGCCGCCATTTGAAGCCAAGGTAGGAGTTTTTCCTTCACCAAAGCGTCCCACTCCCCACCCCCTTTGTTTTGCGGAATTTGTTGTCATAAACTGTCCGGGCCGCCATAAAAGTGAAAATAAACACTAAGAATCCGAACCATGTCATTGTTTTGCAGAGCATACGACGACTTAACGTCTTATTTACAACGCCGGCTGCTTCATTTTTGTACCCAGCTCTGGAAGGATCGGTGTTCTGTTACCGCATTCTGCAGGATGTGTTTTGTTCACTTCATGGCATCACGAGTTAGTCATGAATTAGAAACATAAAGGAGAAAATACTCAGCAGCCACCTCATCAGGCTTCCTTGTAGAATCTCGTGTGACCCAGTGGAACGTCTCACTAACATGTTCCTAAAATTCTGCCGCAGCAGTCATGAACTGGATGAAATAGAAACACACATTGCTCCTGCATGAACAGCACAGGCCGAATTTCATCTTTATGGACGACAGTGCTTCAGCTCGTGGAGGTGGCATCGTTGGGGAACAGCGACTGAAGACTGGGGAACCTCAAATGGAGCGGCCTGCACCTGAATCCCACAAAAAGCCTCTGGAATCAGGTGGGTCACCATGGAGACGCTCATCACTCTGGACCCCAGAACCTCAGTGAGCTGAGGGCCGGCCTCAAGAAGAGTGGGCTGACATGCCTCAGCAGACAATATGTTGACTTGTGAACAGCAGGAGACGTCATCGTTGAGCCATAATTGATGCTCAAGGGCACATAACCAGTGACACTGACATTTTTTCTTGTGGTGCACCCTCCATTTTTGTTGACTTTTGTTTCAATAAATTGTTTGAGGTGATTAAATTGCAGCTGCATTCTTCAACTTAAAAGCCCGACTTTTATAATATAATCACTGTCGCGTGAACTTTTTTGGTACTTTTTTCTAATTTTTTTAAAGAAACAGTTTAAATACAAGTCAAATCAATACTTTTACAATTGAAAAACGTTTTCATTTGTGTAGAAAACGGAGCACCTTAGTCAAACATGAAGTTATTACTATCTTCCACTTACAGCCATTTACAATTCTAATGTGAAGGATCCAACCCGGAAGTGGGAGTTTCCCACCTGAGTTTCCGGCCTCTCGCTTAAAAAAAGAAAATCATTTGTTGTTGTTTAATTGATTTAAAATGAAATAATTTCTTAATAAATTTGGCACTATGTAATGAAGATGGTAGAAATAATCTGAATTAAACTATGTTTGAATATAATGAGTTTGATTTCGCAGCTCTTCAATTAAACTATTAATTACTAAATCAGCTCCTCGTGCCCTGGTTTGCTCCGTGTGATTGTGTGTGTGAGGGACAGAACACACACCTGTTTGGCTTCCGTCAGAGAATCGATTCTCTGTAATCTACAGTTTTTGTTTGTCACTTCTTCTGAATAATGTTAGTTTGGCTCTAAGACACAAACTAGGTCTCAAATGGAAAAACCTGAACTGTTCCGGGGATTTCTGTCCGTGATGAAGGAGGCTCGGTCCAGGAAAACCACAGCTTGACGGTAAATCAGATTTACTGCTTTATTAGTTATTATAAATGTTGGTTCACATTTAAGCTTTGTGTGTTTCCACGAAGCTCAGACTGCTCCAACATATTTATCACCATAAAGGGAAGAACTCATCACAACTCTTAGATATTGGAATAAACTACATTTGGGGTTAATTTAGAGTTACCTTTCAGTCAGAATTGAACTAATCTGAATTAATATTCCCAAACTTTTTTTTTATCAGTGTTTTTGTATCCAACAAATCTCATCTTTTTAAAAGAAACTGTATTATATCTGCATTTGTTTAAAAGCTACCATGCTCTTTTACTTTTTTAATATAAATATTTTTGTCATCCCTGCTACTTCTACTGAAGACTTTAGTCATTTTTTTTTTCTGAATTGTGTTTATTGATCTTCCTTCAGCACTTAGAAGTAGAAATGGATCAATGTAGTAGTTGTAGTGTTTATAGTGTTTATCAATATCACACTTTGCCCACAGCAAGCCCAGTATTAATCGCTTTCTACAGAGGTTTTGTTTTGGGGATTTTTTTTCTCTGGTCGCTCTGGTTTCTAAATCCCAGAAACATGCCATGTAATATGGATGAATTAATGAAATATCATTCCTAACAACAGTACATTTACTTGTAGAACAGGCAGCACAACTATTATATCTGGCTTCAAATATTACAATTCCTAACTTTTGTTGTCAATAAGGTAGTTTTTTTGGGGGGTTTAGGTTAATTCTTGAACAGGTGAATTAATCATTGACCCCAACACTGCAAACCAGAGGAGATCCATCACTGCTGTGTGGATAACCGACTCTCTGAGATTTGGGTTGGCTTGTGGAGTGTTGCAGTGTGTGGATTAAACAAGTGCTGTGTAGTTTTTGACATTTTCATCTGTATACTATGACAGCTTATTGGCCTTCATTCTTGTACAGACATGTTTGATTAATAGTTTTTTTCCATATAAATTGAAGTGTCAATCTGAATTTTTATGATTAAATGACATGGAAATGATGCATCCGTTTTGGTGTTTGAAAGAAATGATCCTTGTGATCCAGTGAAACATCATGCATTTAATGTTGCTTCAAAGTGAATCCAGAAGGATTGCAGAGTGGAAGGGTGAATGGACGTCCTGTTGCGATCACTGGCTGTTTGTGAGGCTTTCCTGTCAAATCTCTGAACAGTCGCAGACTCCAAAGGAACTTCGAGTCGACTCTGCGCTGCGCTCAGGTTCAGTTGAGACCTCGGTGTGTGTGTGAGTGAGGACGGTAGTCTGGGCTGTCCTGTCTGTAGCTGCCTTTTCATTCTCTCTCACTAATTTATGGTTCTCCTCTCCGACCGTGACGTGGTCAGGGCTCCAGACACTTGGGGATCTTTTTGTGTATTGCACACTGGCAGGCGTCGTGGTGGGTAAGGCTCAGACCTGGATCAGATGACTCATCCACACTCGGTGTCTGTCTCTGCGTCCAGGGAGCCTTTGTCGCTGGAGTGCACGGATCTGGTTTTGTTCTTGCGTTGCACCGAGCGTTGGAAGTGTTTGCATTTGCTTGAGTGGATTGAAACCAAATCCTGTGGCAGACACACAAAAACACCATTAACCTGATCATACCTATTGTGAACGTGCTTTGTGTTATCGTCTGCTGAAGCGCCCTCGGGGTCCCGTGGAAGACTTTTCTCCAGAAACGCCAGCAGTCCCTCTGGGTCTTGGCTCTTGTGTACATATAATGTTGCAGTAAATTTATTAGTTCTGCACATTGGCCTTTACGCAAGCTGTGATTTATTACACATTCTCATGCTGCTTTATTGTAGTCGACTGCCAGCGAAGCTTTTTTTTTTTTTTTTTTGGCATTTTCACCCATTTATCAAAGCCTTCTCATGACTGGCTGAGTACAAAGCCATATTTCCTAGATTCACCTTTATTTTTCTCCTCTTTTTGTCATCATCCAGATGTTACACAGTCCATCTGTTTACACATACGTATTATTTTTGCCGTTTCCAGTCAGACGTGACCAGAAAAAAACGAATTCTCCGAGCAGATGCCTGCTGGAATCGTCTTCAAAGCCTCATCGTGTTTTGCCATTTCTTTTCTGAGTGGAGGAGATAAATATTTAGGATGTTAGAGGAAGAGATCTAGGCAAGCACGGGTAATCCTGATTGTATGAGGTGACGTGTAAACAAGTGTGTTGTGTATAATGAGGATTGACTATCTTTTCATTATCTTTTAAACATGTGTTAGTTTCTTCAGGCATATTTACGGCCATATCAAGTGCACTCCCACCATCAACCCATCAAAAGCCGTTGAACGAGCTCATTGTCACTGCTGAAATATTTATCCTGAATCTTTTGGCTTTCGCTTTAGAAAAATACACAGTTTTGGATTTGCTTTGATTTCCTTTCGTCTCTGATGAGTTCGTCAACACAAAAGCAATGATTGTTGTTAATGGTCAAAAGTGTAAATGTGGTACGTTGTAAAACAACGTTAAATCATTCGACTTGGCGGCGGAGGCCGTTTCTGGAGCGTTGTTATTGTATCGGCTCTCGGAGGGACAGTGAGCAGGGAGAAGGTGGAGCGGCGCTTTATGATGCCGGCCTGTTGGGAAGGGAGCAGCTGCCCCGCTCTGTAATCGCAAGTGGATATTCGACCACAGGAGGCAGGAAAAACGTCTGTAGTGATGCCAAAAGAAGTTTGATGGCTTTCAGATGCTTCATACCTGCTGCTCCATTTGTCCCTTCTGGACTCTGCAGCAACAGTGCCAAACATGCGGCCAAAACCAGCTCAGGAAGCGTTGCGATCCAATGTGGGACGAGACTGTGAGAGAGAAATATGAGGCCTTTTTTACACAACCGATTCTAATTTATATTTCTGGGATCACAGTAGCAGACATGACGCAACACCCGACCCGAGCCGATATAATGATTTAGAGGTGAAATCTCTGCACCTTCCTTATTGCTGAAGGAATATTAGCATCAACCAAACGACGTGGATTTCCCCAAAAATATGGTGAAATCCGAAAAACGCTGCAAATGGAAGTCATTTCAATTTGTTTTGTGCCAGGAGGATTCATTAAAGATGGCATCATGTTAAAAATGCTTTCGTTTTTCTTTGAATTGTTGCTCTTAAGGCTCTATGAAATGTTTGATAAAAGGCAAACAGTTTAAGAACTTAAGTGGGACCAATCTCAGTTGAACGCAATTAAAAAAACAAGAACATCCTGAATGTTGACATTTTATGCACTTTCTATAAATCTATGGTGAACTTGGAATTTCCTCAAGAAACAAAGGATTTCTGGAACCTTTAACATGTGTTTAGAGACTCATTGTTTGACTTGCATGCTGTTAGCAGCCAGCTAAATTTCATACGATCAATGCTGCTAATTGTGTTCAGTTCTGACCCTCTGTGCTTCTTCGTGACCTCTATTCTCACTGAAACAGTTCAACTCACAGCCAGCCAATTCAGGAACCACAGCTGCTTTTCAGTGAGAAATGACAATTGCTGTCTTCTTTGGTATTTTAATATTTTGCCTGTCATCCTGCGGCTTTACTGAATGCTTATCAGGTTGGTTTTGGTCCAAAGGCTGCACGTTTGTCTTCCATGATCTGAAGGAAAGTAAACCTTTTGAAGAAATTCTAGTATTAGTAAACCATTAAGAACAGTATATAATATCAATACTATGTATTGGCAATGATCCAGATGTTGGTGTTCATTTTTAAAAAAGTGCTATCGTTCCATCAGCTTCAGCTAAATACAGCTACGACAGGGTAACCCGGTTTTGTATCGTAGCATAATAAGTGGCAAAGAAGAGATGAATTGTCACAGAGTAACATTCAAAGTGTTTGTTCCGTTGCTTTCCAATCATCAAGATGACGCTGTTTCCCCTCACTGGAGCCGGACGCTGCCAAGACTGATCTCAATTTCCCAGCAGTGCATTGTGAAGAATTCAGGAGTGATATGTCACGATATGTGTGGGAGAAACTGCAGCGAGCAAGTCGCTGTTGTTGTGCTGGACTTTGTCATGATTTGGTTTGGATTGTGAGAGTTTCGAGATGCAAATAAGATGAATTTCCTGCAGTTTTTCAGCCTAATCGCTTTGGTTCTGGCTTTTCAGGAGACTTTCCATTTTTCTGGGTTTGCTTTTTTTTTTTTTTTTACGATTTTGAACCAAGAAAGATTGAATGGTGATCCCAGCTGGCTCCGCCGTTTCCCCCGGTGGACTTTCTAAACCTCATTTTTTTTATTTAGGGCTTTTTTCATCTCCAGGTTGTAAATGCAGTGTTTATCCAAACCGAGTACCTCTCAGTATGCATTCTGAACCGCAGCAACAAAAAGAACTTTTTAATGTCGGAGGGCTTCACAGCAGGTAGCCTACCTCAACTACCTCAACCACAGAAATGCGTCGCGGCCACACAGCGTTCAGGCTCCTAATAGGCCGAGACCACAGAGATTTAAAGCACTTGGTGAAGAAAACGGCACAATCTTGTAAGAGTCCGTAACCCACAGTGATCCATACAATATGTACTGGAGTGTAGGCATGCGGCTGACTTAATAATACATGATCTCACTGCTGTTGGCACGAGCGAGCAAGAAAGAGAAATAGATGCATCGGATGAGGGGGAGTGTGAGCTGAAACAATATCAGTGAGTATAGTGAATATGAGAGCTGATTTATATTGAGAATAACCATAAGGTTTGAAGACATGAAGTCCCATAACGTAAGAAGTATTGAGACTTAATCATTTACAACTTTTGAATATGTCCGCCTCCCTTTAGCTATTTTCCATGATGTCCCATTAATTCAATGCCTCATAAGGTTACGTTTACAACCTAAAGGAGGCCAGTTATCAAATTATCCCGTCCTCGGGGCGAATATCAGCCATAAACTGTTTTTATTACAAAGAAGATTGGTTCAAGATCAGATGCGGACTCCTGTGTACCGGCCGCTCCGATCGCTCTCCTCCTGTCCGACGGTTCCCATTACAGGCTCTGCGCTGAATCTTCCTGCTGTCTCCCGCGTCCTGTCGGTGGGGCAGAAGCTGCAGAACTCCCCCCTGAAAGTGCTTCAGCGTTTGGCTCGGTGGAGACGCGCTGCCAGTGGATGAATGAAGAGGCATCATTGATAACCAAACAGTTTTAGTGTTGCTCCATGACGTCAGTGACAAGCTAGCTCACACTTGGATCTGGTTTTATGAATACAGCACGTCGGCGTTTAATGGTCTTTTAAGCCAAAGCCAAACAATGAGGGGTTTGAGGTTGATACCAGTCGCTCTGATATATTTCCATGGAGCTGAGAGGTGCTTGGGACTTGCCAGCTGTTTTGAGGGAGAGAAGAAGCTAGCAGGGTGAGAATGGCTGTTGATGAATGTGTGCTTCCAGCAGCTGTGGTTTTCCTCACTGAGATCTGCTTGGAGATAAAGGAGAGTGAGAAAGAGCGAGGAAGGCGAGCGGCACCGTCCCCCCACTAGAGGGCGCAGGTGATGCTGCTCTCTAAAGCCAGAGAACCCCTGAGGTTTTAAGGATGGATGCCAGCAGCAGTGACAAGATCAGGATATAATGTCATAAATGACCTGTTGAAAATATCATGTCAAGAAAACTTCCAATTATGTTTTTAATTCCTGCTAAACGATAATTAGGCAGAAATATCGAGGTTGACATGTTAGGTTGTAGTTATTTTATGATTAAGCCAACCGTTGTTGAGCAAACGTCATTGTTCTGTTTGTTTTACTCTTTATTCAGACATCGCAGAGGACTCGAACACGATCCAACGCAAGGCCACAGCTCTGCTGGTTCAGTTCAGGCTGCTACAAGCATTTACATGTGATATCAGCTGGGGCGGATCAGATAAAAATTAACTCGTTTCGTACAAAGTAAATGTTTCTAACTAATTTATTTTTGGAAAAGCCTATTATGAGGAACCGTATCCTTTCAAAGGTTAATCTGAAATCCCTTTTGGGTCTTGATCGTTTTTAGATATGTGGGGGAAAAGGCTGCAGAACGTCTACCACCGTCCGGTTGGTTTTCTCTGATTTACTTCTCCAAGATGGATTAATAATCTGGATGTGAGCAGATTTACATCACTCACTGGAGGAAGATGCTCTATAATCTGGATTTTAGAATGTCTTTAAAGAAGCAGATGAACAATGAGAAGAAGCAGAAACAAAACAGCAGAGATAAACCTGCAGGCAGCTCTTAGAAAGGGAAGTTAACCACTGTTTAAAAAAAAAAGTCATGCAGTCACTTTAAGATGTTAATTTTGTTTAATTGGGAAGGATGGAATTCAGTTCAGGAGTTTCCATATCTCCCATCATTCCTCTTATGTTATTAGTAAGGATTAAGGTTAATTTTCAATGCTTTTTATATATTTAGGGATATTATCGACATTCAGGATGTGTTTTCCTCATATTTTCTCTCATGATTGTTGAGATAATTGTCTGAATGTGTATCTCTTAGGGGGTGGCTTTGAGAGAGTTCTTGAAAGCAGCAGCCTCTCAGTTATTCCACTGCTTCTGCTGGTGTTAATTTGTTAAGCCCGTCCTTGAAGACCATTGAGAGGCTCACATATTTTTTGGGGGTCCCTTCTCCGGTCAGAGGCACCACGTGTGTGTGTGTGTGTGTGTGTGTGTTTGCTGCGCTAAGAGGCCTGTGAAGCAGAGACCATGGAGTCTTCATAATGATATCACCTGCCCTTCAGCGCTGCGTGTCAGGCTCTGACACAGAGGAGCAGTGGCGGCTTGATTTACAGGGACATGTGGTCCGTGCTGCTGTGTGTCCTTGCAGTTGGTGTGCCGTTACAGCGGCTCGGACTCCTGAGACGGTCCCATATGGCGCAAAAAGACATCTGATGTTATGTTACTGTCTCTGGAGTTTGGCTCGGAATGAGAAGCCTTCCCAGCCGCCTCCAAGTGTCGTCCGGGCTGACGTCAAACGCAATAAGTCTTCACACAAAATTCGGTGCTTTGGATTTATATGGGCTTTAAATAACCTCCAGGCGCTCTCCTCCCCCGGCGTGTGTTTCACCGGAGCATGTTGTGGAACTGGTCATTTGAACTTTTGTCATCACTTTGGCCTCATTTCTGGGGTTTATGTTGCTCCTCTTTAGGGGTGAAAACTCCTCGTATAGTTGGAAATCTAAATTCCGCTTATACTATGCTATTAGCCTCCTTCTCCCCATAAACATAATTGGTAGCTAAAGCGAGCGGTGGTGTAAACAGACAGCTGGTGGGAGAGCCATGTGTCAAGGACGGAGCAGCCACCCAGCCCATGATTTAGTCCAGTCCGAGTTGTTCCCTCCCTCCTCCTCCGTGGCTGTCAGGACCCGACCGAGGCGAGGATACGACCACACAAAAGAAATATTTGTCCAATCTGTCCAAGCAGACTCCCCAATTGAGGAGTGAACTTTCCCATCGCGGCGCTGTGTGTCCGTGTGACGTGTAATTGAAAAGAGGAATAAAAGCTTTGAACTGAGCAGGAGGCAGGCTTTGAATTTAAAAACAGTCGTGAAGTGTAATGACCACTGACAAATTATGCACCTGCTCCTTCAAGTTTGGCCTCCACTATATGAAAATAATGTGGCTTTTTTTGAGATAATGAAGTCGAGTTGAGAATAAACAACAGCTTGGCAGTGTTTTAAAAGGTCCTTTTTCCCCCTTAAAAGTTACGAGAGCTGTGGAAGGGAAAAGTAGATGTTGGTTTTAGGGCTTATGTGCATTAATGTTTATCTGCAGATCTCAGACATTTAATGCTATTACACCACATTAAAGCAGTTCTGCTTTTTTTTTCTTTCTTTTTTTTAACAGTCAGCCAAAGTCTTTATGTCTGCACAATCATTACCATATGCAAACATTAAATATATCCTCATTGGGTCATAGTTGAAGGCTTGCCATTTGAACACAATGGTCTTCAGAGCCCAGCGGAACCATAGATCTCTCCACATTTCAGAAAGCAGGCTTCCCTCCTGTCAGTATCTCCAGGCTTTTTTCGCTTCCAGTGTCACAAAGAGCCAGGAAGTCTCGTTCAGTGTGTGACCACCAAAACGTTTATCTGAGAGGGTGGTTGGGTCCGCTGTCAGGAGCGCCGATTCGTGTGTGTGCGTTGGGACTCCAATTGTTTGCCGGCGCGAAGTGAAAAGGGTTGCCAGGGTGGTGAAAGCGCGCTGTTTGCTCATGTCCAGACCTGCAGAATGGATGAGGACACAGATGGGATTTCGCTCTGGTGGACTTTTCTTCAGGCCCAGCCTCTCTGTGTTTGGAGAGACATGGAAACCTCGGCCGGAATGGACAGGCATCTTATTGAATGAGGGAAGACTTAGAGCTTTCACCCACGAACGTCTGAAAAGGATGCAGGAGACACCAAGTGAAAGTCGGGGGGGTGTGTTGTTGTTGCGATGAGGTCAATATGAAGCGAATGGTCCGCGGTCGCCCATCGTTCTCAGAAAACACATTTTTCAAGACGTTCTCAGAACATGGCCATTCAGCTCATTAGTTTGTGTCTGAAGCAAACGGCGTCTGAACCAACGTGATGCAGCTCAGGCGATTCTGGGATTTGCCCTCTGAGGCTCCATAGAGCTGCAGAACCGTAAAACTTCAAAGCCTCAACTTAGAAAAAAAAAAAAAAAGAATCATCTGGGTTTGTTTCTCTCCACGCCGAGTACTTCTGCTTTTCTCTGGAGAGCCATGGAGAGATTCACAGAACAGCAGCACATTTTCAAAGGAAAACAAAGTGCATCTTAAGAATTGCATCCAAGAAACACAGCTTTGGGCTTAATGCAGAGCGTAACCTTAGTTCCAAAATGCAGTGATAGGAGCGGTACTTCTAAAGCAGATTTTCCGTGGCTGGCCTGCTGATGTTTCCCAGCAGTTGATCATATATCTGCACCTCCCTTTTACACAGTATGCATTTATAAGCTATGTGTTTAAATCCTCGCAGTATCTAGAAATAGGAAATAGGTGACCAAAATCGCAGTTTTATAAATGGAGAATTCCCGTCCAGCTCCAGGAGTTGACGTCCCTCTCTTATCCCGAGACTGAGGTTAAAACGGAGGCAGATAGATGTTGGGGGTCACACATGCAGTTGCCACTTGCTGACAGGCGGAGCACAGCCAGGGGTGAAAGGTCAATAAAGTTCCTTTCTCAGTGCAGGTCAGCACGGTGTTTGCTGTAACAACGCCGTCGGCGCAGAACGTCAGTGGTGCATTGTTCGTCCGTTCAGCCTGAAGGCCGTCTCAAGCTGGGTGGAACTACGTCCAACAATTTTTGAATTGCACTGTCATATTTATCTTTTCATCTGTTCTGCTATTTATTCTTCCATCACCCATGCTTACATAGTAGAATATAATGGCAATAAAAAAAGAAAGGATGGCAGTTAATCCAGTTTAATACAATGATGAATTGTACTTCCCATTACTTTCGCAAAGTTTAATCTGTAAATGCAGGCAAGTTTTGCTTCTTAACAGACTCTAAGAAGCCGACTGGAATGAAGGCAGGAATCAGTGGAATAAGTACTCTTCAAAGTTTAAAAATGAAGATATAAACTGTGAAATGTGCTTATTGATCTGCATGTGCAATATGTTCACGCTCTTCATTCCCTACTCTATTCTGCAGATTTTTTATTTTTTTTTGGTAACTGTCAGATTCCTACAAAGTTTTTGTGCCGAAGAAGAAGATTAAGATTAATTTGAAGCACAAAAGTCAAAAGGGATTTGTGCTGCACAGATATTAATAAAAGCAGATATTTGGACAGAGAGAATGTAGCTGAAGACAGAGGAACAGTGGAGGAAAACCTTCAGATGTACACTGTTCCATTAGGTAAGAGCAGAAAGGCTCTTCTGATTGGCCAAACCAACACACACACACACACACACACACACACGAGGCAGATGCTGCGTTGGCTGACATTAATTTCCTGCTGACTTGCTCTAAACGGGGCCATAACTACCATCGCCTAAATTGACCCTAACCTTAGTCTAACCTTCAAACATGCTTTCACCTCAAGAATGTCGCTTTGCCTCATGGGAACTTGGTTTTTGGCCGCAACAAGAATGACAATGTGAACGTGCAAATAGATTTAGGTCTCCACGGCAGTAATGAATACACATCCACACAAACACACAAATAACAAAAACATCTGTGATGTTGGGCCTTAATTTTATAGCTTTTATACTGGAGAAAGACTTTCAAGTTAATTAAGTTAAATTAAGAAGAAAAAAAAAATCAAAAACACGTTTTATCTGCTTCTTTCTGTCCAACATCCTCAATTAGATTGGCAGATTTCGTTCTTTGTTTAATTTGCATTTCAGTCCAAGTGGAGGCTTTTAGGAGTGAGGGGACTGGCACAGAGCGAACTGGAGAAAGAGCAAAGAGTGAGAGCCCGTCTTTCTTCTTACTCAATAATCAATCAATTTGAATTCATTTGGAATTAGGGATCCCACAAAAAAATTTAAACTCCTAATAGTGGATCTGAGAAACTGAAAGTTCCCTGAAGGTCCCTCCGATGCCGGAGCTATCGGGTTTCCAGAGTATCAGGAGCGCTGGTTGCGCGTGTCCTCCCCCCACTGCGACGAGCAATAACACACGCAGCTTCAGACGCACAGACGTGGCCTTTCTGGCGTGAGATGGCGCTACTTAAAAACCACCTCTGACAGCAGAGGTGACAGAGGCTAGACATGCGCTGGGCACGGTGGAACAGAAGTTTGTTTCAGAAGCGCAGAATGAGCACATTAACATCGGGTTAAACCAACATTGAGAATGGGAGTGAGCCAAGATCATTAGAGAGGGGGGAGAGAGTGAGAGTGCAGCCTTGGACAAGGTCAGGTTACATGTTGTCAACCCCAGACCTGGCCCGAACCCGTCGGAGAGGAGAGCGAGGAGGAGGAGGAGGAGGAGAAGATTGATGAGTGACACGTTTTGACACACAGACTTTGCTCAATAGTCTCCATTCAGCCGGACAGCGCGTCCTGCTCTGGGCTCGTGCGAGAGCCTAATTAGACCCGATGCTTGTATTAAAGACGTTTCGGGCTCAGAAAAAAATAATTAGGAAACTTGTTAGAGTTTCCCTCCGCCGCCGAAATGATTAAATGTGTGGCGATGCGCTGACTGATGGGTTTTTATTTTGTCTTAAACATGATCAAACGTGTACTTGTACGGTTCATGTTGGGGATGTTCCCGGAAAAAAATCATTTCTTTGATGACGAAGCGAAACCGTCAATTACGACTCGTCGACTTGTCTGAGGCCCCGTTTACACAACGCTCCCAGTGAAAAAGCATTGTTTTTCAGAAAGGTTTTGTGTTTACATAGCAACTTCTTGAAAATGTTCTCTGACAGGGGAACGGCAGAAACACTGAAATCCATGTAGCTTTCGTTTTGGGCCACTAGTTGCTGCTGAAGGCCGCCATTGTTGTTATTGTCCATCTACTCACGCACGTGCAGAAGAACTAGTTACTATAGCAACTGAGCCTTGAGTTCGGAAAGGTAGATGCAGAAAATATAAAAATAAACCATTTACAGGTAATCTGTTTTCCTGTATCGATACTAACCTTTTTTTTAATTACAGCACGTTTCAGTGTCATTGAGGGTGATTTAACGCCATAAACTGAAATGAATGAAATCAAGAGTTTCCACAGTTGAAGCCATAAACCTCTCTTTGAATCATTCTAATGATTTCTGCTGAGTCCAGTTCGGCACATTTATTAGCACGCAGTAGTGTGTGGGTTCAGTTCGGAGGCAGCGCTGCTCCACACCGGGCCGTCTGCGGCCTGGACGTGACTTCACGCAGGGAGGTGAACCTCGCGCCGGGTCAGGCCCTAATGAGACCCGCAGAAGACTCATTACACTCGCGGGGAGAAAGTTTGGAGAGTAGCGGAAAGCCGGGCGGAGCGGACCCCTCCCTGCTTCCCCCCCCTGTCCTCCTCTCCCACCAGCTGGCTGACAGATGGGAGGACCTGTTGGCCGAGAGAGAAGCGAAGGCGCCAAGGACGAGGGAGGGGAGAGAGAGACGCTGAACGACGGGCGCACTTCGAGAGCTCAACCGGCAGCCACAGATCTCTCCCACCTGCTCGGTGCGGACGAGTGTGCGACAAGTGTGCGCGTGAAGGGGTGACGCTCGGCCTCCGTCACCGCTCGGGTTATGCAACGTTAGCCTTTGGCGTGTTTGTTTGTAAGGCTTGCGAAATGAAGGAAGTCAGATTGTGCGGGGGAAGGTGATGAGAATGTCAGAGGATGAGAGAGAGTGGGAAGCGGCATAACTTGCTGGGTTGGTGTGTGTGTGTGTGTGTGTGTGCGCGCGCGTTTGAGTGTGTGTTTGTGGTCAAGGAGTGCTGCAGTCGGAACGATCTCTGTGCTGCTGTTATTTACCTTCCACGGCTTTTTAGAGAGGAAACCGGTGGGTGTGGTGGGATCAACAGGGACTTGTCCTCATAGATTTATACAAACACCACCTCCTGAGATCGGCTCAGGGTTTACTGTGTGTGTGTGCGCGTTAATCACTATATATCTAAGTTGTGTGTGTGTGTCCAACTTTTCTAAATTGTATGTACAGCTGGTAGCAATGCGAAAGGAAGGGTGGGCCCAGCTTAATGTCAGAAGGTACTTTTTTCTGTGTATTTAATTAATTCAACTGTTTCAAGACATTACTTCTGTTATTTTATTGCTCGGTTCGTTTGATTAAGATGAAAAAGCCTTGAAATAAAGTTGCCAACTTCCTGTTTGGCTCTTAATAATGGACCATGACGCATTCGGTTCTTCGGGACTTGTTTAGTTTCCTGTCACGTATTTTAGCTGACTGTGTGTTAATATGACAGGAAATCAGACATTTTCTAGAAGTAGTTTGATCTCAGTAATTTACAAAGTGATTAAAACATGCATTGATTATTAAAAGAAACATTTTTTTTTCTTGTTTCAGTAACCAGTACTAACATAAAACAAATATTTATCTTTACACTGTTTTCAGCCGAAATGGCAGCTGAAGAATGATTTTCTGAAGACGCTGACAAAGCTCTGCTCTGATTCTCAATCTTTTTATCGACATTGTTTCAGTGTTGAAATAAACCTGCCGAGGCTGATTCAGAGACCTTGTGAACATCGCCGGCATGTTTAGATTTGTTTCCAGTAAAAGTCTTGTCTCAATTCGTTCATAGCTGTAAATGTAACAGCTGTTATCATGTTCCCGCCGGTGGAGATCGTTCCTGAATGAAGATACAATTAAATATTTGAAGCGGTCACCATGCCGATGTTTTGAGACATAGGGAAACATGGTGACTCTTAAAACTAATATTTTCGCACAGAAAGCTACGTCCATATAAACCGTATCGTATAGTTCGCCCAGCCCGACATTAAACAGTTTAAAACTCTCACATATTTTAAAAACATCACTGCTCTGTTACAGTTTGTGCTCACACACCACAGAAGGTCAAGAGTTCAGCTGGAACCTCAGAGAGGTAATAATGCAGCAACTTGACTGCTTCTTCCCAGTGACAATACCTCCATAAAACCATTTAACGTTCACATGTTTTATGGCCGCATCGGACCTAATGACTTGACACTTAGGTGATGATATTTCTGTTATTTCCTGCCTGGACAGTAACTCTTCATTTGTTTTTTCTGCATGAGCAAAAAGTAAATGAGTCAGATTTTCATTTAATGTAACAAAATAGAATCAGACTAGAATAATCAGACTGGGTGGGTTTGTAAAGAAAACAATCTGTCCATTTTCCTACAACAGTTTAATTGTTGAAGGTATTAAAAAAACAGATAAATTTACATTTTCTCTCTCACAAATGTATTTATTACAGAATATCAATATGTAAATATGCCTTTTTTTTTTGGTTGTGTGAATGCGATCGACTCTAACGTTAAACTGTCCCTTCAACTTGTAACCCAGATCAGGAAATTTGTGAGTTTCAGAATAAATATGATGAATGTGTTCATAAAAAAAGACGTAACATGCATGTGTGCATATTTCAGTCTTTTGCCACTTCCTGAAATCGCCGGAGCACCGAGTGTGTCCCTCTTCGGCAAGCTGTGTGTGTGCCACGTCCCTTTGGCCGGTGTGTTGAAACATCTTTTTAATATCGGCGCGCTCTGCTCATCTCCCGATATTTGGAGGAAATCCCGACACGGACGGGCTTTCCTCCCTCGGCTCAACTCGGCTTTCTTTCCCACAGCTCTCAAGAAGTGTTGGCAGACGGTCCGTCTCAGCAGGAGCACACTGTACACACTGTAGCGCGGACGAGGCGCGCCGCTTGGACTTGGCACAGAGCAGAAGTAGCAAAACAGTTCTGCGTGAACAGCTCCAGTGTGGCACCAAGACGGCGCAGTGAGGAGGCAGAATATAGGTGTGCTACTTTAAAATGACTTTGCACAGGATTTTATTCATTAAAGTGCTACAAGGAAGTCCCTTTTCAGGCTTGCGATTGACTGGAATGATGGGATTTTTTTTAACTCCAGACCATAAGATCCACAAAACCACCAGTCTAAATTGTTTTTGTGGTGTATTTATGTGACGTAACTTGAGCAAGAACCATGTGTCTTGTGCTAAATGCAAAACAAAGCATGTTTAATTGTTGTGCTTGATTAGATGTATTTATTTTTTTAACCAGCTAAATCCCTCCAGCAGTTTAAAGTTTGTATAAAAGAGCTGAAACAGTGGTAGGAATGAATTCCCTCACATTCTTAGTTTGGTCCACTCGCGGCTTTTTGGTGTGAGCTTGTTTCAGAAACTCACTGAACTGTACCGGAATTTGTTTCCAGAAGTACCGAGGCCTGCTCCATGAGTAATCTATCTGCTTTTTTCGATGCGCATGTCAGTGTTCACCTTTGCTCAGAATGGCCACACTAACACAGTAATCTTAATCTGTCCTGCTGACCGTTGCAGGATGGAACCTGCCTCTGCTCTGAGTTACCCTGGATCAGCTCTGCCGCCCCAAACCGGCGGCCTCCAAGCCGTTGTGGCTCAACGATGTGATTAAGCCAACGTAAACATTTAACAACATGACCTGTTAAAGCTGACATGTTTCCCACCACTCTGCTTCATGGTGAGTCCTGTTTGAGCTGATGTTCAGGGTTTTTTTTTTTTTCCTACTTTTAGAGCACGGCCTGTGTTATTTTTGCACAGAGAGGTACTTTGCAGAACATATATTGAAAGCCTCCTCTAAAGCCTCGTTTAAGGTGTACAAACAAAACCTTCCATCCGTTCTCCTGTGCTCTGTGGTTTTAGTAGAGAAGCAGGTCGTCCTGGATGTGAGACACTGAACCCAATTTGCTCCCGGTAAAGGACGATTGTGCGTCTGTACACTGACCGTGACTTCCAAAGAAAAGCACTTTGGTATTCTAAAGCAATGAATATGCACTATGGAGTCCAAGTTAATTTCCTTATCCGGTTTCGCCCTTGACCCTCAGATGATCAGCATCAATTTCCTCCACAAGTAATGTCTCCTTTAGCCTCCATTTACACTCCACTACACTTTTACGACAGTGTGAATGGCAATCCCTGTCATTGCTGTGCCTCCTTCGAAGCCCACACTTCCTCCTTCCCGCCTCCCCGTCCACCTCCGGCCTTGTCCTCTCTTGCACCGTCCTTTAAAACCCGAGATTATAAAATGCTAATTGAGCGGTCTGTTGTCTCGGGCTCGGCGGCAGCTGAAAGTCGGCCGGGACAGCTGCTCTCCGGCTCCTTCGCTTGTGAGAAAGCGGTCATCTCAGGACTCTCCTCGGGGCTGTTCCTGTTCTCTTGCCCTGTGTTTGATCCCTCTGGGACAGGAGCACGGGTCTGTCCAGACTCCCATCCCTGCCACAGGACCAACAAAACCCCTGCTGTTGTCCGCTTTAAGGCAGTTTGTACCAAAAGCTAGACATCACCTGACCAATCTGAAATGAATGGGACTGAATGCAGCTCTGTCTTAAGGGGTCCGACTCGTCGGCATCTTTCTTTACCGCTGTCTGCTCTAAAGGACGATCCTGGAAAAAAATACCTCATTTAATAATGCGAGAAGCATGCTCGACTGGTACTTCTGAATGCCTGGCTGAGTGGCCAGGAATGTTGAAGTGAGCGCGCCTTTATCCGCAGTCAGCTCGGGGCATAAAGACGGACGGCGTCCCGTTGGGCTGATTGATGCGGAGATGTGTGCCGCTGATGTGCTGTTTGTTTTTTGGGCCTTCACTGTGTATTCACGTCGGATTTATGTCTGTCTGAACAGCCGGTTTTGAAGTCCCCCCCATGCCGGAGAACGCGCTCAAGCAAACTGTTGTGCCCCTATGGATCCTCTGGGAGTTGCCCATAAACCCAAATTCCACTCACAGCTGAAATCCCCCTTGTCTCTCGCAGTGGAAATGTGAGTGGAAAATTGTCGGGCTGTTTTTTTGTTGGGTGTTGAGTCTTTTACACTTTGCGATCGACTCGGTCTGCTGAAGTTATAGATGGTTGTTGTGCATACGCGCACAGGTTGCCTCAATGCGTTCTGTGTTCATCAAGTTCATCCATTAACAAATGAGCCCTATGTGGTTGGCCCTATGAAGCTTTTTAATTAGCCTAAGCTCTTAAACTCTTGCGAGAATGTGGAAAATACCTCAGTGTTCTTAATAATCCAGAGAGCAGCGGCAAGTTCCCACAATTCCTGCTCATGCTTGCAAACACAAGTGAAGGAAAGAGGAAACGCAGAAAGCTGCTATTGTTTGCGAAACGATGCGAAGAGCATCGGTCATCCAGGTGTGTGTGTGTGAGAGAGCGCCAGGGCCTGTTCCTCTGTGTGAGAGGACACACTGACAACAGCTGATAAGATCAGGAGATGCCTGGAGTTATGGGAGCACCTCTTTGTGGGCTGTCATTTCCTTTTTTACACGTCTGCGTTTAAAGACGTAATTGAATAACCTTTATTAGCCTGTTAGTTCTCGGCAGATACGGGCCGGTTTTACATGGACTCCCCTCAGCCGGGCTGTTTGAAGTTCTGATGCTGCTGCAGTTACAGTACTGTGTGTTTTACAGGATCATGCGTAGTTTTCCAGATTGAATTTGTGTTGAAGTAATTTCGAACAATTAAATCGCTTTTTCTGAAATTGAACATTGTGGATTGTCATTTAACTAAATCGGACATTTAATTTATTTCGACATATATTCAATTGAACTGACTGAGAAATGCATCCCATTAGTTTAACATGGCATTCAGTGGAACTAAGATGTTAAAGTCATTGGTTTTGAAACAAGATTTCATTGTATGTTGTGCAGTAAGATTTCGATTTCTAAATTGATAATGAAATGAATTGAATTCATTTGAATAGAAATTGAAATTGGAAATTGAATTTGCTCAAATTAAATGCATATTTAACCAATTTGGAGGCTGAATTCTTTAGTTTGAGAATTGAGATAGAACTAAATGTTCAGCGTTGTTGAATTAATGTTTTTTTTGGGGGGTGCTTTCTTATTTTTTTTCTCTTTTCATGCTGTTCACTTGTTTTTTGTGATTTTTTTTTTCTTTCCAATTCGTCAAGTTCTCTGGTTTTTGATGTACTTATGGACTTTGAAACAAAATAAAAAGTGTAAAAAAAAAAAAAGTATTAGTTTCGAATAGAATTTTCCTTTTACATTAAATTTGATATGACAATGAATCAATTTGATTGCTGCTTATTTTGTTTGCTTTCAAAGGAACCAATAGAATTTTAGTGGTTACAGATGATTCTCGCCAGTTTTCCCATCTTGTAGAGCCGTCAACCTGTGAGTTATAATCCGTGCTGCACAATCACACCATATACGCGATAGGACTTGATTTTTTTTTCACAAACAAACGTCAAAGCTGAGTATGCTTCTGTGAACGGTTTCCTGTAATTTCTACATGCAGTGAAGATGGGAACTCTCAGCTTCAGTCCAGCTGCTTTCCGAGTGAGTCATTTCTCCGCTTCTCAGAAAGTTAATGCTATCATTGTTTAAAAAACTCTTCACAGGATGAGTGCCGAGAGAAGCGGCGGCGCGTGAACCTGGTTTTCCTCAGTGGACGGCACCTTTTACCACTGAAATAAGCCCAGGACACAAGCACTCGTGTAATTCATCAGCGGCGTTTGTTTTTACAAGTTTCTATAAAGTTTCTGGCATTCATCATGCGGATGCTTCCTCGCAGGCACGTTTTCAGCGTTTGATAAATGAAGGAAGTTGAATTGAGCTTTAAATTGTCTTTGTCAGCATGTCTGAAGGGAAAAATAACTGGTTTTAGGTAGGAGTGGTAGAGAGTCTTCTCTTCGTTCTTTACTGCCCTTTAAAGCTACGTTGCGCCTCAGAGCCTTCAGAGAAATTCACGGCGGTAACATTCCAATGAGAACGCTGTATTTTAAGCCTTTTTTTTTTAGTATAATGCATAAGCATTATGTCTGTTGTTATTGCAATTTGACAATGAAAATGAAACCAGGCAGACGTTTTTGTTGAATTTCTAAACAAAGATTAAGCTTTGCTCTGCTGAATAAATGAAGAAATTTGACGCCAAGACTTGCTGCACTGTTATGGTTTCGGCATATTTAGATAAGTAACCATGCAGTAAATGCTTTGTCTACATGTCTACAAACGAGACGTTTCAGGCACTGCGTTTGGAGTCAGTTACCCGAGTTTTAGACTAATCTCTGTTCATGGTGGCGGTTTTAGAACATCAAAACGTGAATCTCAGACATGCTTCCTCATTGTGGTGTCAGTGTGTTCAGAGGAGCAGGCCAAGATCTGCCCGCACGAGACGTTCAGGTACTGTGTTGCAAGTTGGTAACCTGCGTTTTTGAATGCATGATGATGTTTGTTTAATAGTTTGATTCATGGCGGAACAGTACCTGTTAGAATAGGAACTCAGTACATTTTTAATATACTCTATGTAACTCAGGCTTTGCGATGATCGATATCTTTCCCTTTGCTTCCTATAGTAAGCGATGGGCCTAAATGGGTCCTCCAGCCTGTCTGGCCTTTCTCCTAGCCACACATTGAGGGACCCTTGTGTATGCTTGTCTGGCTCTTTCACAGCCAGCCTGGGAGCTCTCCTAATTTATGAGTCATTTCCTTAGGAAAACACGCTGCCTCAGCAAGTCCTGATATAAGGATACCTATGGGTAGGACGGTTTAAGTGAGGTCTGATTGCCGGGAGGGCGGAGGGGTTAGCAGAAGAGAGGGAAGGGGAGAAGCGGGGCGATGTCTGACGGGAGAGAAGAGGGATTTATGAAGCACCTATGACACCAGCGAACATCTGGAATGATGGCAGAGGGGAGTATGAAGGATTAGAGAGAGGCAGACGGACGGAGGGAGGCTGCTCAAGAGAAATGAAACCAGGGAAGTGGGAAGTGATGCATCGAGCAGCAGAGCTAAACACCGAGAGGAGATGGCAGAAGAGGAAGTCAGCAGATCAGTGAAGTCTTGACTGGATTGATCCCTGTCACACTCGAGCAGTGAATAGTTAGCTAGATGTTTCTTTTTAGATCAAAGTAATAATAATAATAATAATAATAAATTTTATTTATAACGCACTTTACACTTGATTACAAGTCTCAGAGTGCTACAGACAAAAGAATAAGATAAAATACAGTACATCAGTCGACAAGAGATAAAAACAAGAGATGAAAAAAAAAAAAAAAAAAAAATCACTGCCTAGCAGTAGGCTTTTCTAAAAAGATGGGTTTTGAGGCCTTTCTTAAAGGCTGCCACCGTCTGTGGGGCCCTGAGGTGGTCTGGAAGAGCGTTCCACAGACGGGGGGCAGCAGCCTCAAAGGCTCGGTCCCCCATGGTCTTGAGCCGTGTCCTGGGCGGGAGCAGACGGTGCTGTTGGCCTGACCGGGTCCTGGTGGAGGTGTGTGGTGCGAGCAGGTCTGTGAGATAAGTGGGGGCATCACCGTGGAGACAGTGGTGGGTGTGCAGGAGGATTTTGTATTCAATACGGAGGTGAATGGGAAGCCAGTGGAGGGTGTGAAGGATGGGGGTGATGTGCTCATGTTTCCGCACCCTCATCAGGACCCTGGCAGCGCTGTTCTGAACATACTGGAGCTTTTGGAGGCTCCTGCCAGGGATCCCGATGAGGAGTGCGTTGCAGTAGTCCAGCCTGGAGGAGACAAAGGCATGGACAAGTCTCTCTGCAGCAGGGAGAGAAAGTGAAGAACGGAGTTTAGAGATGTTACGGAGGTGGAAGAAGGAAGTTTTGCAAATGTGGTTGACATGATTGTCAAAGGAGAGGTGGGGGTCAAATTTGACCCCGAGGTTTGTTACAGAGGGAGAGAGGGGGATGCTATGACCGAAAAGAGAAACGGAAACGATGGGAGAAGAGTGAAGTTGATGGGGGGTACCGGTTTGAATGGCTTCAGTTTTTGAGCCATTCAGCTGCAGGAAGTTTTGACTCATCCATGCCCCCATCTCATCCAGGCAGGAGCTGAGGCGGGTGACAGCGGAGGAGGGGGAGGCAGAAGGGGAGACCTTGAGGTAGAGCTGTGTGTCGTCAGCATAGCAATGGAAGTTAATTCCATGCTTGCTAGCGACACATCCGAGGGGAAGCATGTAGATGGTGAAGAGGGTGGGGCCGAGCACGGAGCCCTGGGGGACCCCACAGGTGACAGTGTGGGGGCGGGACTTAGCGTCCCCCAGGACCACGTGCTCGGTCCTTTCCATGAGGTAGGAGTGAAACCAGTGAAGGGCAGTGTCGGAGAGGCCGATGTGGTGCTGGAGGCGGTGCAGGAGAATGTGGTGGTCGATGGTATCGAACGCAGCAGAGAGGTCGAGGAGAATAAGGAGGGATGTGGAACCGGAGTCAGAGGCCATGAGGAGATCATTGGTCACTCTGATGAGAGCTGTCTCAGTGCTGTGGGAGGGGCGGAAACCAGATTGGAATTTTTCGTAAAGACCGTTGGTTTTGAGATGGTCGTGCAGTTGATGTGACACTACTCTTTCAAGAATTTTGGAGAGGAATGGAAGGTTTGAGATGGGACGGTAACTAGCGAGCGGTTCCGGGTCGAGAGTGGGTTTTTTTAAGTGTGGTTTAAGTCGGCTTACTTTGCTGGAAAAATGACCTTTAGCCAGTATTTAAAAAAAAAAAAACTAATGTAAAGGAACTGTAAGCAAACATGAGACCCTTCACTTTGATGACAACGTGAATACTATGCATCAAAGAAAGCAATCCAGGCGTTTTTTTTTTTTGTTTTTTCTCTCTCTTCCCGTGGCATTGTGACTTCTGCGGCTCCAACCTGTCCAAATCCATCTCACTTGAGTAAATCTATGCCTCTTAAGTCAGCCAGCGTCTTAGCCTTTTTGTATCCAAAACCTACAAAAATAAACATTTCTAAGTGCAAATGCCAACGTCTGTTCTCTCTTAGCCGGGAATTACGCTGGAAGCTGAGCCATAATAACTGTCAGGGATGACGGGGGCGCTATACATTAACAGGTGTGTTCCATTTACATCTCTTTTATTTATTTGTCAAACTATCATTGTTCCTTTGGTGGAGTTTGGTCCAAACGAATGCAGGAACTGCTTGTAACGTTGACAGGGTTTTTCTAAATTTCGTGGATTTATCAGCGGACTCCAAAAAACCTTTAGCTACGGTTGCTTTAATGTTGGTTTGGTCTTCATGTCAAAAGTCTCCACGTCGAGCCAGACGTCTGTGATGAGATCCAGTTGTGGTAAATTGTGGCCGATTTCTGTTACCTATTGTGTTACCAGACATTAAAGGCGTTCTCTTCCAGGTGAACAATATTTTTCTTCACTTGAGTGTCAGCAGTAATCCATCTTCTAGACTCATTGATCTTCAGCTGAAGCCTGCGGGGGGCATTCATTACACAATTACCACAACTAATCACATAAGGAAGAAGCGGATAAGTGGGCCTGTGTTAACTTTTACAATTAATGAACGAACACATTTATCTAAAAATATTTCCCATGTAGGAAACATTTCAACATGAGAAATGATCCATAAACGAGCATAGCGGAGACGGCATGCAATCATCCTCGCACTGAACAATCTTCTGTGGTGTCGGGGTCGACGGGACATCCTCCTTTTGTGAAATAAAACTGGCAGCACTGCTTGTTCTCCAAGCCACGTTATTATAAAGCCCTGCTTTTTACACTTGCACAACAGATCTTTCTTAATGTCATCCTCGAGAGCTGGTAAAAACACACACACATACACACACCGGTTGACACCAATCATCATTTGTTAAACTCAGAGTATTGGCAGATGTGGACCTGAGGTGTACGGCCTTTAATCATTTTCCTTTTCTTTTACTTTTTCTCTCGACTGGTACGAATTTATTGAATAGAAGTGGAACTAATTCCACTGAATTTATGAGCGTGTTACTTCATCATTTAAATAATTCATGTATCCTATAGCCGAGGCTTTGTTTAGTATAAATATTGTATGTGCAGTTCAATGTAGGCATCCATTAGCTCCAGGTTTGTGTTCACACGGTGTCAAATTAATGGACTCCTCTACTAAATGACATTTGTTTTGGAAAAGCCTGTCAGAATTATTAATAAGAATTCTCAGTCCCATGTTCAATTAATTAGAAATAATCTCTACCATGCGGGATCGGCCTTCATGAATGAACGATAGAGCGAAGCCACCGTATCCTCAGCTGGACAGGCGGGGAATCCAGATGTTCCCGCGAGGCTCGATAAACAGTGAGCATATTGTCGTAGAAGCTGTAAATTCTGTAAGCGGGAAGAGGGGAAAATGATCTTTTCAGATGGCAGATGGCCGTGGAGTAGTTTTCCATTTACACCAGTGGTTCTGAGAAGTCCTCCCATCGCAGCGCTTTGTTCTTCGGCTGCGGTCTTGTTTCAAACCTGGAATAACAGGTGTTTTTCATTGATGTCCTTCTTTAACTGTGCTTTTTTTTTTTTTTCTAGTGTGCCGCCTGTCTGCTACTGTCCTCCTGCTGGGAATTACTGCAGACGATTTGTTGCTTCCCAAACTCTCAAGGTACTGCTTTGTGTTTTAAAGCTAAATCTACAAAATCAGAGGGAAAACACATTATTTATGGAATATGTTAGCTACATCTGTCTTTATCGTTCCTCTCTTGCTGGATTGGCTTTTATTTGTCTGCATTGTTGAAATAAAAGTTGCACCAATGACTTTTTGTTGACTGCAAAATTCATTTTATTAAGGTTAACCACGAATTTGCAGGGAAGAAAACTGAGCTGGAGGAGAAGCCAAAGCGTAGATCGGATCACACTTCACCTCCCCCAGCCTCCCACTTCTGTCCAACTTAGGATGCAATCTGGCAGAGGATTATTGTCTCTCACATTTAAAGGCTGCGGGTTCCAGAGCCGCAGCAAAAGCGGTGTCAAAGGTAGCGCTCGCTCATAAAGCAGCTTGAAGCTCGGCGGCCGCAAAGCGCAGGGGCCCTCAAGGACACTGCCTTGGTGTTAAAAGTTTACTTGTCCTGAGCCGGTTCAGCTTCCTCTATAAGGTAAAACGCTCCTCCGGTCATAGTGAGGGACCGGCGTGCCGATGACGTCCTGAGGTGCTAACGCAGGTTCATTAAGCGGGCCGCTTCAGGGCTGGGGCGCAGAAGGGCCGGTCAGTGAGTTTATCAGATGGGAGCCTCCCTTCACAGATGTTTCATTTAACACCACATGACATCTCCTGAACCCGACCCGCCAAGTCAGAAATCACATATAAACATGCTTCTTGCAGCTTTTCAGTCTCTCAATCACCGAGGCACCCAAAATCAGCAGCATTCTTCTCAAGTAAAAACTACACAAAGACAGATTTTTTTAATTCCCCGGGGAACTTTAAAGGTTTCAAAACAAACACCTTTCCCAGCATGAAACATAAACATGGTATTCCAGTCATTTTTCAGCAGGTTTTTTTCCCCTATCTGCCTCGCTCTCACCTCATCCCAGCCTCCTCCACCTCTCTCCATGTCCTCCATCCTCTCAGAAAGGTAGCAAAGTGTTTTCACTTGACAACATTGTGGCGTAAAGGGGACCTTTTTTTCCAATATAAGAAACTCTGTCAGTCATAATTGGCAAATCAGTTCAAACTGTGCAATTTTGACCTGAGCTAGACTAAAACTTGACTTTTTTTCCCATAAACTTCAGAAATCTGCTTAGTTACGTCTACCAATAACCAATAGCACATTTCACAAAATGTTGCGACAGCCAGAGTGACACCCGCGCTGCACCAATAGTCTTTGCAGATTTCCAATAAAAGCAAAATGCTGTACTTTTTATACCACCTCTGTATAGTTCAGTACTAAGATTTTTTTTTTTTTTACTGTTCATAAAAGCGACTACAACAATGTCAGATTGTGTGAATGCACTGTTATGAAATCCATATCGATATTCAGCTTATAAGACTGCTGGCATCGCAGAGCCTGCGGGAGCCTTACATGTGCGTGTCAGTGAGAATACTGTTAATTCACCAGCTGGGTAACAGATATTTTTCAGAGGAAATGGTTGACATTTTTTTTGCAGATTTCCTCTCGGGCGGTCAATAGCTCATGACTAGATAGTAATTCACGCAAGAAGAATCTCTGACAAGCAATGAAGAGGCAACTTTTGTTATTCCTGACAATGAAGGCTTTCTTCATTTACCCCCATAACTTCGCGAAGACACTTCCGAAGACACTTTTCACACGAGCGGGAGGGAGGAAGACTCGGGTGCTCTGAGGCCCCGAGACCTTTTCCTATTCAGCCACTGGCTGCACAAGTTTCCTACTTAGTCTCAGTGCTGGATATCAACACACAACTTGAGCTTGTGATCAAACTATGAGCGGGTTAAGGAGCGGTTTAAACAAGGAGAGCTCGGCCTGCTGGGAATCTGTGATGACTGAAGTGCCGTTGATAAGTGGTCACGCTTCTTTAGCTTTAGATGACATCTTGCACATCAGTTCCTGTTGTTGATTTATTGTCTTTGACAGAGATCGGTCAGTGTACTATTTGCTGGTAACCCCATGAAAGAGGCACAATTGCCTTTCGATTATTATGGTTGCTGTTTTCTTGTACAGTATTTATCACGTTACAGAATGTCACCATGCATTCGGCGTCCAAACCAGCTGCATTGATGCCTTCATATTTCCATACTGGTTGTTTCTTCCAGTTAGCTCAGTCGTCAGGGGTTGCTGGGATGATGCAGCTCGCTTGCAGCAGTGACAGACGTTGCTCCGGTCTGTTGGTGATCTGTCATGTCACTGTGAAGCTGCTTTGTCTGAGGTCAGCCACGTTGTTTTCAGCGGGTACCAAAAAAAACCCCCGAAAGACCAGGGGAGGGTAAAAGAGGGCAATAGATCTTCTTAAATTGTTGGGAATACTTGCACAGAGTTTGTATTGAAGAAATAGTCCCTGTGGTTGCATTTTCACTGGACTGCTTTTTTTATTGACGACATTCAAATCCCCAAGTGTGTGATATAGAATCACAATAAACACCATTGTTTCGGGAATGGAAGTCTCAGAAATTTCTGTTATTCATTGATGGCAGGCCAGAAATCCCCGGGACTTCAGACGCATCCAAGCTCAGCTGCTTATACGCAGTGACGTCAAGTCCATAAAACAGTGTGCTGCTGAAGATGTGGTGAGAACAATATCTTCTCTGGCACCAGTGAGCCATCTGAGTTTGATTGACGATTTGCAGTAGACACAAGCAGCAGATGGTTTGCTGATTTCATGTTTTTGGTGAGCACAACAGATGTGAAGCCAATGAGGCGTTTTGTCCGATCACTGCCGAGTGATTGAAGGAACATTGCTGTTATCTGACATTCGCCTGCTTCATGTAGGCCTCGCTTTTAGGCCACAAGTCTGAAGGAAAGAGCTGGGGTTTTCTTCATGATTCATGTTCTGTTTATGATATTTTGAAGTACAGTTAACAACTGATAAAATCTCTTTTCCGTTGCATAAAACCGCTTTTACACAAGATTTCTCAAGTGAAAATGTGAAACTTTTGTTGCATCAATAAGAAAGTTTTTTCGTAGAGAATAATTCTGATGCTTTTGCAGTCTTCATGTCCCGTTGTATCAGTTCGCTGCCTTCATTCCAGTGTTTGACAGGGCGGGGGTCCCGAGGATGGCGCTCAGAGCGCTTTTTGTTTTCTCAGATGGAAACCAGACGTCCCTCCGGCGCTCCGGCCGGTTGTAACACGCTGATTGGGACTGCCACCGAAGGGACTCGAAGGAGGCTTTTTGGGAATCAGTGGAAGGGAGCTGCTGTAACGGAAGTGAATCACGTAACTTCTGTAGAACATCAATGATGCAAAAAAAAAAACCCTTGGAGATTGCGTAATGGTTGTCGAATTGGCGGCGAAAAAACAGAAGTGAAACAGCTCTTGACGCTATTGATTAAAGATGAATAAGCCACAGCCTAGATGACCCGCGTTACATGAATCCAGTCAGACAGTGGCCGGTTTTCATTCGCTGGCTGGGCTGGGGGATAGTAGCCTCGCTAAACTTCCAGCAGATGAACTCTGTATTCCCGGATCAAAGGGACAGAAAATGAGCGTAGCCGTGTCATGCCGACCATATTTGACATCTGGGTTCGGGGATGTCGGTTATGTGTGGCCTCTTGTCATACGCTGGATCACTCTTTTTATTACAGGCATGCGATTCGAAGGCAGTTTGCGTTTGTAAATCTGTAAATCGGTGGGGTTGGGGTGAATTATTTTAAGTGCAACACATTTTAGGTTTCAGGTTTTACCGTTGTTTTGATTTGTCAGCTGAAAACTGAAAGGCTCTGTTCTCAATAAGAAGACCGTTGTAAAGTCTTGCGAGAAGAAACTGAGAAGGTTACGGGGTGGATTTGGAGGACAATAAGTACATTTTTTTTTTTTTTCATTTAGATTAAATAAATGATTTGATCCTTTTATTAGATGAGATCATTGTCCGAGCCAACAAATTCTTCTGTCAGTGGAGTTGAACAGATTGATGACATTATAGTCGCAGCTCTGCGGTTCATGTGGTTGCACTCCAAAGAAATTACAGATGTGAATTATCATGCTGGTCTGCAATGCCCATTTAAAAAGCAGCCTAGGCTGAAGTGCCTCTGATCACCAGCGGAGGCTGATGTGCATATGTGGACTTGCGCCATGCAGCATTGTAAATAAGAAAAGGGAAAAAAGTCTGTTCCGGGCCAGGCCCTGCCGGTCTTCCACTCCTGGACTCAGGTTGCAGCTCCCAGATGGTCCCTTAATCTGTGGGTCCCGCTCAGGTCAGCTCCAGCAGAGCCAGGTAACACGAGCCAAACTCATAACTCAACCATCCTCCAAAATGCATCCATGAAGACCGAGACAGATGCCTTTAATGTCTTTACTTCTTCTGAAAAGCCGAGCCACATGGAGCTCAGTGAGCTGTGATGGAGAGGTTCCCTAACTGAAAACTATTATCTACAAGACCTGCCGCTGTGAGCCCCGGTCCTCCTCGCTGTGTGTGTTTGATGGCAAAGCATCCAGCCCCGTTACCTTTTGGAAAAGAACTTGGAACACGATGGTCGAGTTACCTGAGACGTCGCCTCATGTGGCGTTGAAACACATCCCCACTTTCCACCGACTCGTATCCGCCGTAGATCTATCTCCTGCAGGAGGTGGAGGCATTCATGAGGCACAAGACTTCCACTACTTTCCAGAGCTGAAACAAACCGCAGCGAAGGTCTGCTCGTCAAAACCAAACGAAGAAATTACAGCACACCCCTGAAGGTTTGATCCTCGGCCAGATAAGGAACTGCTTGATGAGGCCGGGTTGCCCCCTCCTAACCTTGGAATGGAATAACCACAGCAGGTCCCGAGTCTGGACCGTGATAAAATGCCTTCCTCTCAAGAGTTTCCCCCCCCCCCAAAACTCCTCCACGTATGCATGCTGTCTAATAATTTCCATGCTTCGATATCAGTTGACTTGACAGGGCCTGGATGTGTTATTGCAGTCAAATTACAGCTGGAAGACTTTTTCCGGCCGCCCTTAAGGGTGTGAATGAGCAGCTGACCCGCAATCTCACATTCCTGCTTCAAGTGTTCGGGGATTAGCCTCCACAATCTCAGGCTGTTAAATCTGTTCAGTGTTTTACACTGTGTAATTAGAAATTGTCGATTTTCTTAGTGGTTGGCTCTTAGTGAGATAAACAAAACATTTTTGATGATTCGAGCTGGACAATAATTGGTCCACTGTGTGTACCTTCACTTTGAGCAAAAATAAATATATCTTTTTCCTCTCAGCCTCCTCCTTGCCACTATAAACCGCCTCTTGCGACAAAATGTTAGTACACAGAGTATGCTTTCACAACATAGAAGCCAGAAATACCAGCCACTGGTGTGAGAACAGGCTCCTGTTGTTCCCAAAGCTTTTTCAACACCTCAACATTTTAAGACTTTTGGAGCGGACGTATGCTTTCTTCCTCGACGGTGAGGGGGAGGCCTGTCATGTCTGCATTGTGAAAAGCGTTGAGCTTGATGTTTATAAGAAGGTGCAGACGTTTGTGCTTGTCAACATGTGTTTTCTTTTTTTCCAGCGAACCCTCAAAAGGATTCCAGTGATGTTAATGAAACCAATTTTCATATAAAGATGCCTTTTAGCTGTGGCTCCGCTCATGGAGGCCGTAGCATTTAGGATGCAGCCGCGGCGAGGAGACCTGGCCTTTGAAGTAGCCTCTGGTTATTTTTCTGCTTGACAGATCATAGCAACTGCGCAGAAATCAAAAGGGAAGTACCCCGCCGCCCCAGGTAAACGGTAACCCGGGTCTGAGCCTGGACTTTTTGAAAGGTAATATGGCTACCGCTGAGTTAGGGCCATCTGGACAATTTGCCCTCCTCCCAAATCCTTCATAATGTGATGTATAATAGGATGAGATTGTGCGCTGCTATTGTGAGCGGATTTGTGCCAGAGGAATAGCAAATGACCAAGCAGAAAATGCTGCTGCACACCTCTGGAGTGTGTGAAGGGCTGTTTATTGGTGAGTTGTTGACCAAAGGCACCCAAGAATTCCTAAACCAGCTTTCCTCTTCTATAGCAAGACTGCAGGGGTGTGGATGGAGTTCAGATTATTGATCCTAGATTAGATTTAACGTTCTCCTTCATGAGAACAGTAGGTATCGAGGGACGAGACGGAGTCGGAGGTGTTCGTCCCCACCGATGACTTCCCGGCTCTTCAAACTGGGGCAGTACGCAGTGAAGCGAACAAAGGTTTCCACTGCGTTTCATTTCTCAGCCCCCAAACCCCCCCCCCCCCAGAGGCTTCGGAATGGGGTTGAGAAGAAAATCGCTGCGAGAGCTGGTACACCACAACCGATGCCCGGCAGAGTCTGCTTCCCATTGGACGGGACGCTGGGCGAGAGGGAGGACCCAGCAGCGGTGCTCAGAGTTACAATCAATGCCACATTGGCATTTGACCTCAACAAGATGCCGGAGACGAGAACACAAACACACTAAAAAAAATAGGCCGAAAAACAGAAGGAGGATAGAATGTTCTATGAAACCTATTACAAACGATCCTCGTCTTTCACTGTGTTTTGTAGAACCCGTCCCCCTGTGTGGCCCACATGTGGTGGGTTTTGAGAAGATTCTGGTTGACCACAAGTGGCATTATCATTTAATTGATATCAGGAGCGCGGTCTGTTACAGCTTTATGCATGCAACCCCAGATCAAGAAAACATATTTGTTGAAATATTCAGGGTGGGGAAAAAAATAAACAGAAAAGTGGTTTTTGCTACAAATGAACAAAAAAACATCCGTTCTGGTAAACGAGAGGATGGACTGTTTCTCTGCATTCACAAAGTGGAGCTCGATGGAGAAAAACTGACTACAGCGTTCCACCTCTGAGTGTTCGGAAAACGTTACCCTGTAAGCAGGACCTTAGTGCAGTTTTTATGTCGTCCAGCATGTTGGATAACTCCAGGAAAATTCATGTGAACGAGTGGCAATTTGATTTGTTCCTTGTGAAAATTGTTTCATATATTTTCTCACATTTTTGTGTCTTGATGAGGTCGACAGTTGGACAAATAGACATTGCATTTCTGCAAATGTTGAAGAAAAACTGGACACGGTTTGCATAATGGTTTTGTTTTCGAATTAATTAATAGAGGAATGTCTGTGATATGACAAGGAGATTATGCATGTGTTTTGTAAATGATGCAGCCAAGAGTGACTCATATGTGCTTGGACTGTTTGGGCTGTTTTCTTCAAATATTTGCAGTAGAAGACATTTTTCAAACTGTCTTTTCAGTGATGAGATCTTTTTTTTCCCCCTTCTCTATGTATCAAATCTGAAATATGATTTATTCAAGTACATAAATGATATTTGAGCGCATGTGTGGTCCTGCCGCAAATGAGCTTCCAAACCATTTTGGCCCATGACTCACGAAGACACTACGGACTCACAGCAACCATTGGACTGTAGCATATGGTATTCATAACCATTAGTTAAAAAAAAAAAAACACTTTTGGGGGCATTTTTTCATCTTGCCTTAAAAAATATATATATTTGTGTTATGCACAGTATGATTTAAATGTGTCTTAACAGATTTTGCTAAAAGTAGAAGTAAGTCTTCATGCATTAACGTGTAATGGATGTATAATCCGTCATAGTAAACACGGTCGGCTGTCATGACGTAGTGCCGTTTCTTTGCCGTGTTGTTTATGCAGACCAGCAGTGTTGATGATTTAGTGTCGTCTCCGTGCAGCAGGTTGTGGCCCTGTTGGGCTCGGGGAAGCTGGGAGGTCCTGAGTGAAGGAAAGGAGTTTCAGGAGGATGTGAGTTGAGTTTGATTTATCTGCAGACGGAGCTTAACCTGAGCTTCCCTTCACCCCCTCCCACCCCCCCACCCCAGACCTCACATCTCCCAAGGATAAGACCCAAAACACACCGGCAAGCCAGGGCAGGTTAATGTGGGAAAAAAGTTATACTTTCTCATCATAGATTATATCTGTTTCCACTGCATGTGAAAATGAAACCTGCAAACATGCATGAAAAATGCTCCTTTAGCAAAGAAGAGGTCCTTATTTTTTTGTCTTAGGGTTTACTTGGGCTGATATCTGATAACCTCCTGCTATCCAATGGACGGCCAGAACAAACTTGCCAATAATGACTGGTATGTGCTTCAGACTGAGCCCAGAGCTGATGCTGATGTAGGACAAAAAAAAAGAAACTGTTAGTGTCGCTACAGCACATTTGTAAAGATTATCCGAGAATACTGGCCCTTTCATTATTAATAAACACTGATGTTATTTTTCCATTGATAAAGCCAGTTTTTAAAGAGGGTCACAGCATTGTTGCTGTGCTACTCTGTTGCTAACATCAGGGAAGATGTGGGGCTGTTTTTACTTCAATATGTTTTGCATTAGGCCTGAGCATGTTTCGCCTCCCTCGGGGAGATAACATGCTAGCGGATACCAATTTCTTTCCCATAGTTGGGCTTTTTTTTTTTTTGCGTGTTGTCCGAGTTTGGAAGGACGGGAACGGATCAACTTAGGTTGATATGTTATTTTTATTCGTAGAGCCTTTTAAAATCCACTTAATAGTTATTGTAATGCCCAAATGTGGAAACTGGAGAATATCATGACATGATTTTGTAACGCAGCCCCTTAAAGTGAAAAGTGAGAGAGCATGAAATTGAAGTGAATTAAAAAAATGCCTATTACCTTAAATACATGTCCTTTTGGGTTTGGCACACTCGTTTCTGCGGACTGGAGGCTGAGTTTCTTTATTCATGCTAATAATGTAATGGCCACTTTTGGCTCAATGTACCGTATTTCGATTCAGACACACTGCCAGCACGGACATTTGGTGTTCCTACTAATAAACAATGACAGTAGCGGACTCTCCTTTGTGTGTGTGTGTGTGTGTGTGTGTGTGTGTGTGTGTGTGTGTGTGTGTGTGTGTGTGTGCACGCGCACGTGTTCCTGTCTTTTGTATTGCGGTCTGGGCAAACCCGACTTGGCTCTGTTTGAACAGGGCAGGATGAAGCCTCATACATTTTAATATATTGCCCCCATGTCAAGCAAGAAGGAGCAAACACAATGCCACAGGGGGAAAAGCTATTTTGTAATAAGAGTCAGCGCTTCAGAGGAACTACTGAAAAAGAAAAGAAAAAAAAAACAGAGTACAGCCATTTATTTGTGTACACAAAGCGAGATTTTGAACGCGGAAAAGTTTCCATGTTGGGCCGTTTTATTTTATTGTCACTCAGAGAACAAATGGACATCTGGTGTTTGTGTTTTTTTCCAGCTCTTTTGAATTTATCATTATAAAATATATTTACCAAACGCCTCACACAATAGAGAGGTGTCAAATATAAGGCCCATGTTCCAAAACTGGCACACGAGAGGCTCCAGTCAAACGAAGTAGCAAACGCGACACAGAGCCGAGCTGAGATATCGGTGATGCTGCCATCAATGATCGAGCATCTTCCTCAAAGCCAGGATTTAGGTTTCATACCCTTCTAATCGCAGGTCTCTCCAGCCCAGGCCAAAGGTCGCGACCACCCTTCCGATACTTGATGCACGTGGGGTCAGTTTATCTTGGAGCGACTACGTAAGTGGAACTGGACGTTTCCTTTTCGTCTGGCTGTGGTACATTAAGTAACGCCATAAAGCCTCTGCATTGTTGGAGGATTATCACTCTGACTGTTGGCCGTATTTGTTCTATTTATAGCTTTAAATAGTCGCATTTCTGCTCCTTTCCAGATGGCCTTCATGGCTAAGACTTGCGTGGCCTTGACAATTGACTCCAAAAGTTTGGCTTGTGCAGAGCTCAGTGGCACCACACACATCTGAGCCAAGCGCTGTGCTGGCCCGCCGTGTGTCTGTGAGTAATTTGGCGCCTGCCGGCCTTGTCAGTCAAATACAGTGTAAAGGGACTGAAGTCTTAATTGTCGTAGCAGATGCATTGAAGTGAAAGCCCGTTGACTTCCTGTTGATCTCCACCTCTGCCTTCACAGCAGTGCGGGTTACTTTGACTTGTTCATTTGGCATAAAGGCACGAAGCCAGCTTGCACTTCAACATGGATCGCTGTTGTGTAACGTAACGATGGGAAATACAGAGAGAGCACGAGGTTCACTCGGCGTGATGTGAAAAGTGCAGTTCATGTCTCAAATTTTGATTTTCGCATATTTGTGGCCGAGCCGAATCACCATTTCTCCGATGTGGGATTCAGACTGTCCCCCAAAATGGAACGATTGAACCCGATTTGTCAATAAGTTCGCAGGATGTGGCGGGTCGTACGTCTGCTGCTGTCGAGAGAGTGATGTCTTTGGCAGCCGCGGACGGCAGCCTACCTGTGGCCAAACGGCTCAGCTTGTGTAAAACTGTCATCCCCTTCATTCACACGTCCATAATTGCTCAGATAGTCCTCATATCATCTGGTTTCATGTTCGAACCACGTATAGGTGTTTTGGTTTTTTTTTTCTTTTTCTTTTTGAAAACTTTGGAGGAAATCAGGGAGCGTGATGATCACTTGGGGTGCGGTGGTTTTCTAACTCAGGAACACACCTTTAGGGCAGCCATGGGAAAAGATTGAGAGTTCTCATATATTTCAATACAGCAAAAGAAAAAAAAACGTGCATCATCTGTGTTTTGTGAAACTTACTGCACTCACTGAAATCAGGAAGAGTTCTCCCCTCCTCTGATGAATCAGTCATCCCCGTCAATGTGGTTAAATCTACTGCACAAGCAGACTGGGGGGGGAAAAAATGACAACTAGATATATTACAGTAGTTAACAGCTCCCAAAGTGCTTTGCGGCGTTTGTCACATTCACCCATTCACACATACCAGTGGAGATGGGGAAGCAGTTTGGGGTCAGTGTGGGTTCAGTCCTGTGACATATGAACAGATGGGGGATCTAACCGGCAACCCCTTCTGCGAAATGAGCCATCGCTGCCCCGAAAGTGGAAGTCGGGGATTGAATTGTTGATGTTTCACTGAAGAATTCCCCATTAAAAGATTTTAAAAAGCTGCATGTTTCTTCTGGTAAACTCATGTCTGCGCTGCTGGTTTTAGCTCGTTTTGTCAGATTTTTCCCTCATTGCACCGTGGTTACGTCATGATGTTGTGGCATAAAGAGCATCCTGATTTAAGCTTTTTTCCTTTTGTAAAGTTACAGGGAAAAGAAAAGCATACACACTTCAAGACGTCTTCTGAAAACAAATGAAGCAAATCATGATTATAAAACCAAAATTCTGAACCTTTTTTTCCTTCTGATCATCAGTAATTTTGCTGATTTATGATGATTAAAGCAGATAGGTGGGCTCGTGCAGTTATGACTGTGGTAAAAGCAGAAAATTAACAGGGATTCCTTATTTAATAACCAATCGCTTTCTCTCTTTCTCAAACCTCGAGTATTAGATTATCAGAATGCTTGTCTTTATGACTGATTGTAAACCTGTCACTTAATATCGGCCCGGCTCTCCTCGTACCTGGAAGGGATTAGTCAAGTGCAGAAAACTTTTTCCACAGCTGTTGTACTGTTTTCCTTTTATCCGCGCAGCGTGTTTATCTAAGCGTGAGGCCATAATATTTATGGCCAGTTTAATTCAGTCATCGTACGTTTTGATGCCGCCGCAGGCTTAAGTGTTGTACGGTCTGTGGTGAGGGGGTCCGTAAAGCCGTCACCGTGTTTAATCCCCCTCGTTCTCTTGTGTGTGCTTTCACCACATTTTGACACCAAAGCTAAACATATTCGTTACCATTTAAGGAAGCACTGTTTTGTCCGGTTCTGCAGGAATTTGAATTGAACTCTTGCATAGAGTTTAGCTGTTGAATTAGGAATGTGAGATTTCTAAAAACCTGTCCGCGCCTATTATGACTACGACGCCATGCCTTTGGCTCAGCGCGCCAGTAAAAGTTCTGGTTGTGAGAAATCCTCGGCGCTATTTCTTTTGACTGGCGAAAATAGAGCCGGTGATTTATGGGCGCAGGGACGTGCACGTGTGTACCTTTGTGATCCTTCTGCCTCCCACCAACTTTTCTCCCGCTCAGTCATGAAAGTCTTCAGTCGCTCAGCTCCGGTTGTGCTCCGGATCATTCGGCCATCTGGACCCAGACAAGCACAGGAAATGAAGAGTGAGGAATTAAAGAGGAGTTCTTCTTAGGATATGAACGCTTGGAAAAGAAAGCCGAGCGCCACATTTCATGAGTTAAGCCTGGCTCACACAGATAGGGCCCGTTTTCTCTTTGCAGTGGCCTTCTGACTAGTTCCTTTCTTTGCTCATTCTTTCTTTGGGCGACCTTACTTTCATTCTGCTGTGACACAAGGACGAGGAGACATTCTAATGCAATAAAGATAAGATTTACATTGTTAAAAGAAATTGGTTAAACTGAGGCTATTAGAGAATCCGTATGCTTTCTTTTTGTTCAGAGAACATGGCCTGAAGTGCCCGAACTTGAGTTAAATCAGGTTAATTTTGACCGTATTGTCCTTTTTTTTCCTTCCTTCTCTTGAGGCGTGCTCATCAGTTTGGACCTACTCTGAACTGCTGTTACACTGTTCTGTTCTACATAAGCACAAAAATCTTCTCGTTGGGCTGGACTGGTAAAATATAAGCTTTAAATGCAAAGTTTATCTTTACTGTGGCATAAACATGTTTATATAGCAGCAGTGTAGCTCCCTTTCATGGCAGCATCGCCAATGTGTCCACTTGTGTTTTGCTTTGCTGTGATATTTTGGAACGTCAGCCTTTCTTAGATTAAATCTGTGGGGGTTTCATGGAAACCACTCATCTCACCACTTGTTATGTAACCTGTTTGATTGGATGAGATTGGATATAAAGTCATTCAAGTGGAAAAATAAGCAGAGAATTTTCAAACGGAGCAGGTCAACAGTAGGCTGCTTTCACAGGAGGAGTTCGACTGAAAGATTCACGAGACGATGCCCGTTTTCTCCTTTTTGGCCCCGTCATGGTGGCTGAGATTCCACGCCCCAAGAGGGAAGATAAGTGCTTTGGAGGAAGATATTCTGAATTCCTGTACTGTTCAGTCTCCCCTGTGATGCTCCTCTTTTCGCTGAGTTTATTCTCTGAATCTCCTCATTCAAGTCATTTTTGCGAGACAAAATTTGAGTTTAGTCAAGCAATGCTTTGACTTAAGTTTATATCGTGTCATGAAATCTCTTGAGCTGAAATTTAGCAGCTAATATTTCTCTTGTGTTGTTTTCATTAGCTTGTCATGGCTGTCTCTCTGTATGATTATGAGGAAAGCTGCAGAACGCCAAACAGTGGAGGAGCCCGTCTGCTCCCCTCATGCATATTCAAGCACGTGTGCACTCTCTCACACACACACACACACACACACACACACACACACACACACACACACACACGCACACACACACTGTGAGAGGCAGCTTGGCTCCCGGTCAAGGAATCCTCGCTAAAAACTCGTCCTGGACAAGAGAGCTGATCGCCAGCCAAGCAGGAGAGTTACAAAGTGGAGCACGGGAGGCCCCACCATGTTTGCAGAGATCTAAAGCCTCTTTCTCTGAAGCTTTGTTTGCATTTTGTTCAGTGCAGCCCCTGAACAGTACACAGAAAAGCCCTTTCTTACTCGGCTTCTGTCCATACGCTTTTCACTTTTCACTTTTTCTGACTTGGCTGCTTTCTGACAGTCGATTCAGCTCCTGTGTACTAAAGGAAATTATGTGCTTAATTGGATTATTGGGAGTTTTCTTCAAATGAGTGCGCACCCACCCACACACACACACAGACACACACACAGTCTCAGATTCTGGAAACGTGCACCAGACAGCAGGGAGAATTCCGACTGCAGGCTCAGGGTGAAATGGGGACCTGGTAGTTTGTGTCATATAGTTGAGGCTTGGCAATCATAATAAGAAATAACAGAAATTACTTACACTGCACTTTCTTTTCCTCTAAGTTTCTTAATAAAACAATCTTAATATTACTGCTGCGCAGTACAGGCGAGCAGACCGAGCTGTCAGACATCTCTGTTGGCCATCACCTTCAACGGGCCGCTTGGCTCAGTCTTATTGAGGCTCAATAGCGTCCAAATGTACGCAGGCATCACTGGAATTTGCACCTGTTTGAGCTCTTTTGGACTTTTTCTTCTGAGAGCTGCCCCCGCGGCTCTTTTTGTGAATCGCGCTTTGTTTAAAAACCCCACACAACACGGAGTGACCTCAGAATTGTGATATGGAAATGTTTAAATTAAACCTTAAAAGAAGCAAATTAGCCCTGAAGAGTAAAACGGGTAAAGGGCAGAGTGTATGATGAGAGAGAGCGGGAGCATAAAAGAGGCTGGATGAGGGAGCTTAGCGAAGGGGAGGGTCCTGCTCTTGTACCTATTCTCATACAAATGATGTCTTGCGCTGTGTGGCCCTTCAGCGGGCCATAAACATCTCGGTGGTTTCAGTCGTTCATGTTACTGATTTTACTCCTTGCGAGAGGAAGTAGAGTCCAGGTTTCTCTTCCCACCCGTATGCGAATCACAAATCCCACAGGGCCTCAGTGCTTCCCCTTATCCAGCAAACTCGACAAACACCCTGCTAAAAGTTTTTTACATATGGAGTTTTTCTCACTGTCTGCATTTGATTTAGCTGTGGCCGGCCGTTCTTGGCCCCGCTGTGTAATGCCGTATCAATGAGCTACAGTATGCACTAACCTGATCTGTATTGTTATGACCACATTCTGCTGACGAATGAAATTTCTGTCCTTATCATGGCCGGGGGGCGAGTTTAAGGCCTCTAAGGGGATAATTGAATGGCCTATCTGCCCAACGCAAATCCTAATTCTCCCTCTCAACGGGCTACTGGCGGCATGCTTTATGGGATTATTTTCGACCAGGCATTTTGAACGCCGTGGCATACATAGCCCTCCCTTCCCACGTAGCGCCCCCCCCCCCCCCCCCCTTCCTCCTTGTTCCTGCCTTTCACCTTCTCGCCTGAGAGGATTAGCGAGTCAGGCTTCCGGAAATGGAGCACCACTCCGTGAGGATGAGACCTCCGAAAGCTCCTCAGAGACAGGAAGGAGCTGGACACTGGGCTTTATGACAACAATTACTGCTTTCAATGTCTTCTCGGGGTCAGACTTTGTAGGAGTTACCAAAGAACTGGCTTTTTTTTTTTTTTTTTTTTTTCCCCCCTCCTCGCAGACAATATCAAACATAAACAAACACTTTTGCTGCTCGCCAAGAGACAGCTCGGAGTCAGTGGGCCAGGAGGGGAAATTATTTATCCAGCGCGTTATTTGTTCAGTTCAAGTAGTGTGGACTTTTGAATTGTGGCCACAAAGGAACTGTGGCTCATTGATATTCCTTCCCAAGGTTCATAATGGACTGTGAGTGAAGCGTTTACATTCAGTGGGACTAATATCACGTCCTGAACTGACTTATTGAATCAGATGTCTGGTTGACACATCGGCAGAAATAGTTAAGCTAGCGTTTCTAAAACTGGATCATTTACATCTATAAAACTGCCAAGATCCAGGAGAATGTGGACTGGGACTCACGTCACTCTGTAGGCCGCCATCGCTGTCGTTCTCCATCTACTCATGCACGTGCAAAAGAACTGTTGACAATGACCATGATGCGCATGCACAGTCGCAGCGTTTCAGAGGAGTTGTTTTCCCCAGTTTACAGGAAGGAGGAGAAGAGTTCCACCTTGGGAGCCGTTTTCAGAAAGCTGCATTTTAGTTTCTCCAAGAATCATTCTTATGTAATGGACACACAAAGCGCTATGACAGTTTTCCATTTTCGCTCTAAAATGTTGCTGGGCTCAAAATAACCAACTGCGTTCGAGCAGTATTCAATAATTATTGCCAAGTAAGTTTTTTTTCAGTCCCCGACACATAATTTCCAGGAACAAAACAGTATCTGTGCTGAGGAAGACCTGGTACTGCCATAACAGGAGAAAACATCAAACTCCTGGGGCAGACATTTAAAATGGGACAGAACAAGTATTTCCAGAGGGAACTGACGCTGTACCAACTGCAGGTTGTTCAAATATTTAAAGGCAAAGATTATAATGCCTGTGTGGAAATGTGTGAATCACTCCTCCGCCGTGAACAAAACCAACCCTAAACTCTGCATGAACTTATGATTCAGGGGATTTCATCTTTCATCTTTCTGGTCGGTTAAACCAACACAAATGTCAAATATGAAGAAAATGAAACCCAGCAGACTTTCTCAAGCATCAACAAAACTCCTCAAACCAGGTGGTTCGGCGTGGCGAGCGACTGGTATGGTGCATTGACAAAAACTTCAAACGTCTGAGCTGTCAGTGCTGGTGGCCTCACATCTCTCTGACTGATAGATACTTGGGAATATTTTTATTTTCCAGCTCTATCCACTCTTTTATATTTAAAGACCCAAACCCAGGAAAAACCCTCTTTCACAAAAAGTGATCATGGATTATAGATAATTGAGTTGTGTATCCCGTTTAGCTGTAGTTTGTCCTCCTAATATTTTCAATCCCTTTACTTCCCCGCTTGACAAAGTTGACAAAATCTACAAGTGGAATTTACTGGCAGCTCTCCGGTACTTTGCCTGTGGTCACTTCACTTCACAACAATTATTGTCTGACATCTGTCACAGTGTCTTTCATCTTACTTGGACTTAAAGAGGGCGATCGGTATCTCGCCGCTGTATCTCACTCATATCTGCGTGGCTTACAGCACTCGGTTCCTGGCCATTTACTGAAGCTTGGGACTGTTCCAAGTCATTCCTGTCACTGTGAGATTGAGCAGATTGCTGGAGTGATGGGATTGGTCCCGCTATCTGTTCCTGCCATTGTCGTAACTCTCGGAAGGTCTTAATCTTGTCATGGAATGAATGTGTGTGGTCTGTAAGATCTGATCAATTTCATAAACATTGTTTGGAATAGCTCATGAGGAGATGTTTTCCATGTATTCAGACTGAGCGCTACTGTCTTCCAAAATCTTCATGATGAACCAGGAGATAAGATTAGAGGATTTGAAAGATATTGGCTTTTGTTTGCCAGATATTGCAGAGTTTGTTAAGAGTAGCAAGAAAAAGCCAAAGAATCAGACTTTTGCCAGACAAGCATTGATATCTGGCTGCACAGTAAGTTTTATGACAGGAATGATCCACCACAGGCAGCGTATCCTCTGAACTCGATAAATACCAGTTAGCCGGCCTGCTTTCAGTGAAGGCGAGCCACTGAGTTCTGTGTTGAAGAGATGAAAACCAGGCTAATTACTCTGACCTTGTGACACACAGAGCGATACTTTGTGAGTAAGGCTCGGTGATGTTATCAAAGCATCATATTATCTTAATGGTAAGCTATTACACTGTTTGCACTGACGGTTGGTGGCCATAGTTGACCGTCACATAAACATTTGCCACGGAGCAGATAACACATGTGCCATTTGACTGAAGCCTTGTTGGTGAATGTTATTATGAAAAGGCCCCTAAATCCTTTCATTACCACCACTAAACCTTGATCTCAGGTTACTGTAAATGAGTTCAGCATGTGTTGGTGTATTCCCTTTGTCTGCAGCGCTCCTTGTTACCTTGTAAGTAGGCTTTTCTGAAGTAGGTGTTGGACTCGATGTTTATTGGAACAATGAGAGGCCAGCTTTTCAACTCTCAAAAAAACCCAGTGCTACCGTGTGTTCTGCTGTATTGTATGCAATTTAATCACTAACAGGCGTTATCATACAAAGGTAGGGCTTGTATGCTAGTTGAGCTTTTCACATGGAGGGCCCAAACTTTAATAGAAACCTAAATATTCATTTGGTATTTTGCAGCCGAGTTAACAAAATCAACTCAGTGAAGGTAAAAACTGAAATTATAACAAGATTATGTTCTTTGATGTGACTGGGTGTGCTCAGTCTGCTTCCACAGTTTAAATTACTACAAAATACCAAAGTGAAACTGATCAGTGCCGCCGCTTTCCTGTCTTGGTTGTTGTATAGGTCAGCCTCTGCACCCTTCTCTAATTGCCTCAGTTCAGCTGAATATTGAATAGTGACAACTGCAGGCATGCGTCTCTGCATGCAAGTGGGCTTTTCACGCATGTTAACTCCCAAACGTGTAGAAGAAGGGCACATGCATGCTGCTGCGGGGGTGTCGTGTGAGGAGAGATCCCGCCACATGCGTGCTCAGCTGTCACCGGACCACAAAAGCCCCTCCTCTGCGCCCTCCATTCACAACCAGTCGCCATCTATTTCTTCCCCACTCTGTCCTACCTTCTCCTTCATTTGTTTCATCTTCTTCACCTTTCAGGAATTGCTATTTTCCCCTGATTTCTCTACATATACTGCTTACATTGAAATTAGTGGTTAAAAACAGCAGTAAACATTTGCTTGATGTATGTGACATAAAGCAGCGTCGCCCCTACATCATGGCCTGTATTCCTCAGCTTCAGCTTTGGCACAGAGGCAGGATCTCAGCTATGACACCCCTATGTATCTCATTCAGCCATAGAGAATGGGGCTAGTGAACCGAGGAGCCCCCCAACACTGGCCTCTGCCTGCACCTGCAGGCCCAACTGATGGCTGTAAAGTTGGAAGGAAAGGGGGGAAGTGAGTCTGAGGTCAGGGGAGGCTTGGATTGAGTTTACCAGTAAAGTTTGCACATCAGACAAGAATGTGATGTCGGGATGAGGGGCCCAATTAGTGAGATATAAGCTAAGAGTGTGAGGCAGTTTGTGTTTGATATCCACGATGATGCAGTTTGAGGAATTCTTTGAAGCATGGAAGGTCGAGACGGAGAGTGAATGGGGGTTACTAGAGAACCACTGGCCCCCCTGCAGGTCATTCAGTCATTCATAAGATGAGGCCGTTTTATAGACCTCCCTCTACCCTTTCTTTTGTTGGCAGTTGTGTCTATCAGCAGAACTGAAAATGAAAAAATGGAGAGTGAGGGTGTTCACGTGCAATGACTGATGTGTTTCAGGCAGACTGCCTCTCAGACCGTCGACGGTTTTCGTCTGATAGCCTTTCCTGTATGCATGGATTTCAGATGTTTACAGATGTGCTCAGCTCCCTGAAAAAACTGGCCCCTTCCCCTTGTAGGCCAACCATCTTTAATCCAGTAAAGCGCACGGGGATTTGGTCGCCCCTGGCCTGCCTGAAGGCCCTTTGGAAACCTCTCGGCCGTGAGAATGGGGGCTCGGGGTTGGAGGTGTGGGCTGGGGATGTGTGTAGCCATGCAGGAGGGGCTGGGGACAGTCTTTGTGAATTTAGTTAATCTAATTTGAGCTCTTTCCCCCAAAGGCCCTTACACTCTCTCGCGCTCTCTCTCTCTCTCTCTCTCTCTCTCTCTCGCTCTGGGGTAAGTTTCACGTGTCTTTGGTGAAAATAGGCCTTGTTTAGTCGAAGGTAAACCTGAGGGTGAAAGTGGGAGCGTCCGCTGAAGAAAGTGACAGAATCACTGTGCTGTTTTAGTGCTGCACAACTGAACTGAATTCTAATACACACGTGGAATTCTGAGGGAGTTTCAAAGTGAACCGTAATTAAAAGTTTGTAAATAAAGTGTGATTAGAATCTGCTGAAAGATACAATCAAGGTCCTGATAAATGACTGTCTTCACAACTGGAAACAGAGGCCACTGTGTTTCTGCTGCTAATTGAATGCAAATGAACCACTTAGGGGTGTTCCTTTGGTGCTTCACACCTCTGATTAACCCGCGGTGGTGCTGGTGCGTATTACACTATAGTCGCTCTTTGAAGTTGTTCCTGAATATTATCAGGGTCTCGTAATCCTTTTTTAATGGATCAGTGAGTGGGACGGTGGTTCAACGAAATGATGAACGTGACAGCCTTCCTCACCCTGAGCTCCTTGTGTTTTCCATGAATGGGCGGAAATGGGTTGATTCACTTAGGAAATGCAGAGGTAATAGTGTTAATGTTGACAGGCTGATAGCGCGTTTTGTTTACCATCAACCCGGACCATCTTGCATCCATGCCTCCTTTTCCTTTCCTTTTTTCCCCCCACTCTTTCTTTCCTCAGCTTTGTAATTTTAGTGTCTTCCCCCTCTGCCCTTCTTTTCTAACTTAAGGCAATAGGTGGTGAAGGGCAGGAATGCTGTTGGGGGACTGTAAGGATTTATCACAGTAAGGTGTGAGGGCCGCTGCCTCGGCTTCTGTGCCTGCAGATGTAACAGTTTAGTGCCAACAGCAGTCCCACCACGGAGCCAATACTGAATTTTATTGCTTTTTCAAGTTTTATTCTTCAGACCACATACCCGGTGGCTGCAGGGAGAGGAATGGGAGGACAGGGGTCAAGGACTGAGGGTGAGGGAGTGTGCATGGGGGGTGGGGGGGGGCGTTGCTTCAGGGGTTTGAACTTTCCCAGCAAGGTGTTGCGAAGCATTAAAGATTCCCTCATTTTATTCTTTCTCTACTTTTAGATTTCATACACGCTCCTGCTCTCTCCAATATCTCTCTCTCTCTCTCTTTCTCTCGCTCTCTCTCTCTGGCTCACGCTCTCGCTCCTGCTTCACTTACTTGCTCTCCTCCCATTCCTCCGCTCTCCACTCCTCTCGCTCGCCCTGTCCTCCTACTCTGGCTCTCAGGTTACGATGACTGGGGGTTTTCTTGCTCCCATCTCATAGAGTGTCTGTGTGAATGTGGGCTGGTGCTGGTAGTGCAACTGTGTGCGTGTGTGTGTGTGTGTGTGTGTGCGCCCGTGTGTGTGTGTGTGTGTCTCCCTCTGCGCTGTGCTCTGTCCTTGTCCCTGCCTCCTGGCAGCGAGGAGCCACCCAGCAGCCGGGCTGTGATTGGGCAGGGGAGTGGGGTTCTTGACACAGCGTGGTGCTGACTGCTCCGGGACGTGTTTCAACAGATGGTCGAGGTTAGAGAGTGTCATCACATCGGAGAGAGGATTAGAGGAGAGAGGTTGTCTTCCAGGAGCTGTGTGGTCCCCCCTTTACTCTTCAAACCAAAATCCCAGCTCCAAGACACAAACCTCTCTATGAGCGAGGGGAGATCCGGCTGAGGAGCGTGAGGATAAGACCAGGAGAGGAATCCTAGCCCAGCCTCTCTCTCAGCCAGCACTCTGCTCTCCTGCCTTACAGGTACTGTACAACTTTCTCCTCCTGCGTTTCCATTTTTCCACTGTTTTCCACCCTTTTCCTGCACTTGCTGTGCTTGGTAGTTTGCTCAGCAAGTAGGAAATGTGTGATTCAGTTTACAGTCAGGAGCATGAGTCTCTAAGCAGGGATTTGTAGTGGTGGTGAGCTGCGCTGTTCCTGCAGCCAGCCTGTGTTGCGTGTACAGCAGCGCAGTGTGTGAGTGTGTGTGTATGTGTGCGCAGGACTTCATAGTTTCCCCCCTGAATGACAGGAATTCCCTCCGTCGCAAATTCCTCCGTCTCAAAGGATTAGAAGGCAGCACATTCCATTAATGTCATTTTTCCCCAATCCGTGAGCATCAATCTTTTTAAACGTTAGTTTCCCGATTGCAGAATATCGGAAAGTGAATGAAAGCTGCTCTAAATTTACAAAAGTTTACTGTCGTGAAAAACTTTCGCTGCATAGTTTCCAGTGATGTATATTTGTATAGAAATTAAGTGTACGCTATCAGGACTTCCTCCATTTGTTTTTCTACTGATTGCATCGTAATCTTTTTCAATCTTTAAAAGCTCGACTGAAGATAAATGGCGTTGTCATTACCCTTGTCAGTTAAGAAGTAGTAGGAAATTAAAATGCAATTTTTTTTTTTTTTTTTTTGCTCCACATTCCCAAAACTCAGTGTGGCATTTACTGTTCCCTCACTTAAGTCCAGATAAGTTTTTCCATAAATCTTCATTCAGAGTGCACTCCTGGCAGATCGTGTCAGTGTACGCTGAATGGATGAGCTGCTGAAGAGCTCTTTCCGGACAAACTGTCAAAGCGAAGCAGAGAGGCAGAGACTCAGGGAATGTGCACCTCACTCTGGCTATTTAACTCAAGTCAAGTGAGAAGGGAGACTTGCCAGTGAAGTGGGAATATGATGTATAGTATTTATACCTACCTCCAGGCTCTGTGTGTGTGCGTGCGTGTGTGTGTGTGTGCAAATGGAGATTGTGCAGCTGTGAAAGGCTGTACGGACAGCAGCAGGGCTTAGAGGAGCTGGTATGGGTGAAAGCTGCTGTTGTGAGGATTTGTGTTTACCTTGGTAAACCAGCCGTAGCTACACTTCCTGCTTGTTACCTGAAGTATTTAACTTAACCTCCAATTGGCTGTGATGACTGCTGCTTTACATTTTGGAGAACTTGTTCATCCAAAAGTTGTTGAACGATCAGATTATTGAGGTGAACGAATGACATATTTGGGAACTGAATGAACCTTGAAATTAGTGTGTGGTTCAGTGTGGAAGCTTCTTTATCCTGGATTCCACATGAAGAATTTGAATTTCTTCGTCTAAAAGTCCACCAGAAGTTTGAAATTAATCCTTCTCTCCTAGATTCCCTCCATAGCAAACTCACGTTTTAATCAATTTTAGTACATTTTGCCTACATGAGGCATAATATGTGTAAAATACCCGACTCTGTGCAGCGCCCCTATATGTTACTGTGAAGTGTCGAGGCTCGATGGAGAGCTTAAACTCCAAACTTTTTAATATTGACAAGCTGATCCATTAATCCACCTACCGCTTGAGAGCGTACCTGGCAGTGTTTAGATTGAGTTTCTGATTGCCCTTCCCAGAGCAAAGAAGCTTGAGGGTTTTTTAAAACCCGGTGCTTCCTGCCAGTTTTGGGGGAAGAAAAAGAGATCCTTTAAACTGTTGTAGCTTCACTGTGCTACAAACAAGAGCAATGAGCAGCTGCTGCAAATAATTAGATTCTGGGGGGTAGACGCTTGCCAAGACAAACGTTGTTCCAGTAGCAGCTTTGCCATCATTTGGGTCCACTCTGGAAAGGGTGTGTGTGCGTGTATGAGTGTGTGTTACAGTAATAACCAAAGCGATTTGTATTTATTTCTGATAAGCACGCCGAGTGTCTGCATGTCAGGACGGAAAAAGATGAGGCGCCATCTGAGGTTTTCATTATTTGTACAAAGCGTAGCAAAAGTGCTCGTGCATCTTCCAACTGCAAGGCAGAGTGAATCAGAGACTTTCCAGATGTGTCATCTTCACCTCATCATCGTCTCGTGGGCGAGGCTGAAGGGATTTGAAGCAGGACTTGACTGAAAATGGACAAAGTGCATTCAGGTATTGGTTTTGATGGAAGGAGATGCACCGAGTTTTAGGCTCCAAACCAAGGTGGTAGTTTCACAGTTTTTAAAATCGGAATGAAAGATGGAAGGAAAAGCTTGCAGCTCTTTGTTCTGTGCTGCGTCCAGACGTCCGCTGGGCTTTAATCAAAACACGCCCGAGTACTTTTCCTGAATACCGACTCGGTGCTCACACTTCCACAGATGCACCGCAGTCCTGCAGCAGTCGTTTGTTTTAACCAGGCCAGACGTGACAAGTTCTAACGCATTCTGAGAGAACACGAAGCAGGGACAATCAGTCACATGTAATTTATTGCAACAGGTGTGATACTGACCTTCAGTTTTATTGTAATTCTTGTGCAGGAACAGTGAATGTTGCTCATACCACCTCTGTGTTTAAGCTTTTTATTTTTTTGTAGTTGCTTTACTCTAAATCAGTGTCTTCCTCAATGACGTTTGGTGAGATTCTTCCCCTTTTTTTTTAATCTCTGTTTCTCTGATTTTTATCATGTACACGTTTTATTGTTCGGTCGGCTTGACCCTGCAGTGACGCAAGTCATATTTCTGATCGTTGCAGTAAAACAGAGCTTCGCTGAGGACTTTTGTTGCAGATGACTACGAAGACACTTATGTTAGATTAAATCAGGTTGAGATAAACGGACTGAAGACAGAAAGACAGTGCATGAACAAATCCTCTGCATACTTCGATCAAAGACTAGTTGAATGACACACGCTCACCTTTTTTGCGGAACAATACAACGCGGTGACGCAACAGGACCGCAGTTTGTGTGTGTTCTCTTGTGTGTGACAATGTTAAGAAAAAATTTCCTAAACCACCCTCTCCTGCAGCACTTGTTTATCTCTCTATGTTAATGATAGTGTTCCTCATACTGTTCTGATTGCATAGTAGCGCTAAAGGAGATTGCATAGTCCTATCACTGCAAATGACCAGTATTTGAACAGCGAGCATTTGGCATGCTTTTATTTATGTAGGATCTCGAAAGGCTATCTTTAGGTGAGTCAGCCACTTTCTCAGCTCCTTTGTTGACCGTACTGATCAAACGCTGCCATGTTGTTTCGCTCCACCAGCCCATTACGGCCTTTTAAATGTGTCCTTGACTTTTGAGGCCGTATCTCCAGGGAGATATTTCATGCATATATCTGGATGCATGCACTACATAGGTCTATTTTGGGGGGTTTGAGAGCTCACAATAGCACCCCATGTGTTTGTTCAGGATGTCATTTGAGGAGGAAAGGTCAGGCCATGCAAACATCACATCCAGCTCATCATTGAACAGGATTCCTCATCCTCCGATCTTTGATCTAGCACTTCACACACTTTGAAAAGAGCAGTGAACCAGACGTATACCCAACGCTTTACTGTCTTGTGCGGCTTTCTTCTCCTTTGTCTTGAGCTTCTGAGTTGATGACTGCTCAGAGAGGAGAGATCTGCAGTATCAACAAAAGGTTCAGTAGATGATTTATCTGTGGAGAAACCAAGAGTGACTCCCTGTCGGGTCATGCAGTGTTTGCCTGAGAGCTTACACAGGAAGAGGAGATGTTAGGCAGCTTCTAATAACTATAAATGCACATTAATGACTAAAGCCCCAGTGAAAGAGTGGGGATTTTAATGTTTTTCTTTTTTTTTTTTTTTTCCTGTGATGTCCACAGCAGCTTTTGTTCAAATGTCACCGCGCATAGATGCAGCGTGGGCTTAAGACTGGAACAAGAATGAGCCGGGTCAAAAGAGACACCGAGGGGGAAGCGGAAGAGGGATAAGATAAAGAAGAGGCCGTGATGTGAGGGAGAGGGAGGTGTGAACATGCGATAAAGAGCAGCCGAAAGTAAAAGTTTCTTTCTGACCCTGTTGCCGGGTAATGCGCACACGTTCTCGGCCATCGTCCACACGTGCGCGCTCATTTGAAACACATGGACACAAACGTAATCTTCTTGTGACACGCCGATGTACAAAAGACAAACATAAAAAAAAAAAAAAAAAAAATAAAAGCTGCACACACACACACACACACACACACAGACACACACACAATCAATGCACAAGCTTACCCCCTCGGTCCTCCACCTCCCAGAGGGCTGAACTGTCCCTGCTTTGTCATCTCTCTTGTCCAGTAATCCCCTCCCCAGGGAGAAGCAATCTGTTTTAGATTTGAAAGAGAAAGGACCTTGCCTGTATCACGTACAATTAAGCAGCCGTCAGAATGCGTCGGCGTAAGTTTGGAGGGAGAAGTGCTGCCACTGGGGGGTTGTCCCTTTCATCCGCCGCCTTTCCAGAATGGAGATAATGGGGTGGGAGGGTTGGAGGGACTAGAATGGACGGAGGGAGGGGGGGGGGAGTGCAGCAGGAATGAATATGTTTCCTCACCCCTCCATCCCGCTCTACAGCTCAACTAATAGAAGCCAGCATGCGTTTGTTTCAGCTCTTCTGCTCCCTTTCTTTGCTTCTCCCCTGGAGCGGGCAAACACATTCAGTCGCTGCCAGAGCTCCCCTCCTCTGCCTGTGTGTACTTCTGTGTGCGGACTTGGCCCATGTGCGGCCGGTCGCCTCCAGTCCTGTTTTCCCTCCCGCGATCGGCCCAACTTGGCCGTGTGGATGCAGAGAGTGTCTGTATCTCACAGCGACTTGCACACACCAACATTGTTCATAATGAAAAGGTCTAGCATTGCATGACACGCATTATCTACGCTTTGCTTTTCTGGAATTGCCCGCGGCGACTTGAGCACAGTTTAGCTGGTATCTCTTGAACTTGTTGGGATGATGTATTGACTGCATTCCTTTTGCTTTGGCTCAGATGTAAAGGAATGGGTAACCCTTCCCATTTTATGGCTTCTAAAGCTGATTTGTCTTCTAGCAGAGATCATATTTTGTATATTTAACAATGGACTTAGATCAGGAATTCGTGCGAGTAAATTCAATTACGTATGACGTCCGTGCATGCCTTGGAAAGCCACACACTAAGCCCGAAGCAATGGAAAGGAGAGCTCCCCTGCGTACAAATTACAGGTTACGTGTCTGTCTGTGTTCAAGACAGACTGAGTCAATGACGAGTGCGCACACAGGGGAGTGCGTGATATCCGAATACTCTCATTCATACATGCCCACAGGCACGGCAAGAGAGGAGTGCCGAGCAGGCACAGGTGCAATCGGATGAATAGATTTTTATGACCGGTATCGGGTTGGTGTGTCACAGTCTCTGAGAGGTTTGTTTATGGCATTCAGGGTCACACGGGCTGGTTCTCATGGTCTATGTTTGTCTACAGCTCCCGGAGAATATGTCTACACATGCTCCGCATTTTCGGGGTGTTTAGTTTCATGCGTCAGCAGTCGCGCTGCTCTCGACAGGAATTTTCGCTGATTGAGCTGCTGCTGATGCCACCACCTCAAGGAATCTGGATTTTCCTTAAACTGATTACTATTTATAATTAATTTGTTTAGTAATCACATCATTGAGGGAACATTTGTTAAATCTAATTAAATGAAATTCATGTGTGTGTCGTTCTGCAGTTCATTAGGAGTATTTCTAAGCATGGAAAAAGGCAATATTGAGTCAGTATACACAGGGTGTGATTTGTAATGAAAACAGGAGTGGGGATTTTTTTCCATGACTCACATAACAATGAGAGGAAATCTGATAAAAAAAAAAAAAAGTGGGTAGAGGGTTGAAAATAATAATTTTCTTTAAATGCCTCAATGATGAAGCTGTTTCAGAGAGCTCAGAGCTAATCACATGAGTTTTATTCTCCAATGAGAGATGACGGTTCTGTTTTACTTGGATTTCAAATACATTTATGTGATATATTTTGTCTGGTCTGCTGGGGAAGTTGCTTTCAGTGCTGTGTAGGAGGATTGCATTTTCATGCCATGACGATGTTTCGTTTCAGAAAAGTTTTGCGTTTACACATCAACATTTTGGCAACGACTTCTGTTTACAGAAAAATGGCGGAAACTGTGAAAGCAATGTAGTTTACATGCCAGGCCACAAGTTGGTGCTGTTCATTGTTTTACATGCGCGTAGGAAAAGTTGTGTTTTTCCACTTGATGAACACCCAAAACGTGACAAAAATGTCCAGTTTTCACCTGAAAACATCATGTAAACTGATCCAAAGGCCATCATTTTGATTTTCAGCTAGAGAAGTCACCGATCCAGCTTTTACTTTAAAAGTTTCTGCAGCCAACATATCTCAAATACTTTTTATGGTCCTCCATTTGCTTTGTCTGTGAAACATCATTATGCACATTACAGTAATGTGATGCTAAAATGAATCTAACTGTGAATCTTTTCATGCTTTTTTTCCTGCTTTTACGCCATTTTATTACCGCCCCTCTGGGAAGTCGGTCCGATATTAAAAACTAGCCAAGTCTACTGTTCAATTTACAATGACTTGTTCTGACAACCCTGTCAAAAGGGAGCGGATGAATGGCCAATTCTTCACTGTGAACTGATGGTGAAACCTTTCAGTTGATCTCAAATCTAATGACAAATATTTGTATTTCACCCTTGTCAAGACTCATGTTATACAAGAAAAATCCTAATTTCTTCTCACACAGAAAGCATCCATCAGACTTGGCACATCAGCTCCCTCTCTCACTCACTCTCCCTGTGCCACCATGTTGCTGATTTCATGGAAAAGAAGTGGGTCTCTTTATTCTTGACAATTACCTCAGTGGAAACCCATTGAAGCAATTTGCCATAGCTCTCTTTTGTGGTTAAAAGGGATAATTTATCTGGGGTATATTTGACGCGTCAAAGAGACAAGAAAGCCACCCGTGAGCGTGCACTGTATTCAACTCCCTCCTGCTCAGACTGTCTCTGGAGCTCCCGCAGCTGATAGAGTGTCTCTGATGGAAGTGTGGGTTTTGACAAGAGAGTGGCTGGAGGAATACAAATGTGTTGTATTTTATTCATCTGAGGTCTCCTATCGCTTAATGGTTTCCATCCATGGCCCAGAATAGATTTAACAAGGAAAGCGCTCGCCGCTTTGGGCTCCTATCCTGAAGCTGCGGCCGCTGATCCTCTGATTGCGATTCCATGTTTTCATATCACGCTATAAATCAGAGGAGTGGTTTCCCTTTCGTTGACTGGACCCGCATACGTCCTGCCCACCCCCCGCACTTAGCCTTTCCCTCACCCGCTCGTACGGTAAATGTGCTTTTCCACTTGTAAAACTGAACTTCGTTTGGAACGCGAGCCCTCCTGGCCGTCCCCGCGCCTTTTCTCCCTTCATGTAATCCCACACTTACTCAGTGATGTTGAGATCAGGGTTCTGTGAGGGTCAAACCAACTGTTGCAGGAGACCTTGTTCTTCTTGTCACTACAGATATTTATTTTATGGTTCTGGCTGTTCTATCAGATGCCTCCATCTTCCTGCAGTAATTACTGCCGCCCACTAATTTTAAACAGCAGGGGCAGACGTTAGCCTTGCTGAAAATCCTTACTTCCCAATAGGGCACTGAATATAATGATAATGATCATACATGAGTGATTCCAGTCTCACCAGCTGACACTAAGCCCAATTTGTCAGTGTTACCAGCATGAGGTTTTTGGTGGAATATACAGAACAGATCAAAAGGTTGCCCGTAGTTCAGGATATGAACGTTTAAAGGCTCACTGCTTTCAGGCCAGGAACACACACACGCACACACCCATTCACAAATAAATACCGCTAACTTTCCCCATTTATGAAATGACCTTATGTGTGTTTTGATCATTTCCCGTCTCCGGGCGCTCAGAGCTTCCTCATGATTTCCTACCGCCTGCTTTTTTGGCCAGTGAGTTAGTCTCACTTTGAAGTATTTTACACCAGGATTCCTTTAATTACACATCATGATGCATGCATAATATTGATAGCGTGACCTTGCAGCCTTGGCACTACAAAGGGTCTGTTAGCAGGTCTGGGAGGAACTCGAGGGGTTTAACTAATAGCCGTGAATGCACTCACCCCAGGTTCACATTTCACCGAATCGAGGCCATTTTTCTTCATTAACTTACCCCGCGTTGTACCCTAAACACTGAGCGCACGGATAGATGGTAAGCCTAAACATCTGGTGTTTTAGAGTTTTAGAATTGATAAGACTGATTGTGTTTGTCAAGGTGAAGAGTTGTGCAACCATAAATGTGTTGGAACAAAGAGCCGGTTAGCTCTCCCTGCTGCCATGCACTTGGTTTCCTGGCTGGATTTTGTCATAGATCTTAGACTAATTGAGGCATTCTGGTCAAACAAATCAGCAGAGTTAAGAGGCTGAAAACACCAAGGTTTGAGTCTTTTCCCAGTGCCTGCCCACGGCCAAGTGTCTGCGCTGGGACAGAGCCCTCCTTCAGTCTGCTCAGTGCGGCTGCCGGGCCGGTCTCGGCGAGTACAGCCTGGTGCCCTTGGCCTGCCGGGCGGAGCGGGCCGCCACACAGGCCCTCCTCAGTGTAAAAGGCCCTCGTCAGTCCTGATGGCAGCAGACCAGCTGAATTCCCTCGGATTACAGAAATATTTGGACAAACCTTGCCATAATCATTTTCCCTCTCTGAACTGGAGAGAACAATCCGACTGCACCGAGAAATCTCACTGGTTTGAAGCAGAAAACAAAACAGAAATAACATTATTGTTCTGTTTTGATCTAATTTGCATTGTTTCCTAGATCAGCTTTCAGATTAGCATGTTATTCCTACTTTGTAATTTTCGCTTCCTGTTTTCCACAGGCCGTATGCTTTAACTTCCACTGCCAGTCTATAGACGGAGCACGACCTCCAGAGTATGCCATTAGACTTTAATTCCCCTTTTTCGCCATTGTCCCTGTCTGACTTGGCCGCGGTTGAGATGGACTGGGCAAATAGAGAGGGAGCGCGCGAAAGAGAATGAACTGGAATGGTGGGGGGGATTTGAGCTGCTTTGAAATGGCCATTGTCCTTAATAGCAAGGCCTTTTATGAATGACTGATTTACTTTAGAAGGAGCATGGCATCTGGTTTGTGTTTGACTTGCATCTTGTTTTGAGAACGTGAACCCTTTCACCTCCAAACCCTGTACGTTAACTCCGAGTGAGATCCTGCTGAGTAGGCAAACCTGCGCTGAGGGACCGGCTCTTTTCTTTAACACACACGTAGATACATGATGTCATTTTGTGTTTTTGCATTGAAGGTCTTTCATGTGTCTTCTCAGTGCATCTGCTGTTTTTCACCGACAGCTGATAAATGTACAGAACGCTGCTGCTGACGGAACAAAACCGGAGCCAGACGCAGCCCATTCGCCATTACTGAAATGAATATCCTGGCCGATCACAACCTCACTTTTACAAGACTTTTGTGCCTTCGCACCGCCGCGTTGAGCCCCATTCCGCTCGTTCCCTCCCCCTTATTCCCTCTTAACCCGTGTGTGTGCGGGTAGCCTCAGGTTGCTGAGGTTAGGTTAAACAAGCCGCCATCAAAGCCATATCGCCACCGGGGTCGGAGGAGGGTCAGGGCGCAGCAGAGTGTGTGGTTTGAGGCCCTAACTGGAGGGCACTACTGCCAACCAGCCAAATACTGCTGCCCTGCATGGTTACACAAGCAGCCTCTCTATTATGTTCAGCTTTACTCGGCGCACAAAGCACAGCTGTCTGCGTAGCCGTACCAAATTACTGAACGATGCCGCATGTGCCAACGGCAAGTGAGTGAAAGACCTGTTTTCTGCAAGTATAGTAGGAAAAAAACCTTTACTATCATGAAAGTGAAGATTAGCAGGGTGTTGAGGTGTCCTAAAAGGCCCTGGTGTTGATGGCCATTAATCTGAAAATTGCATATCTTTTATGTATCTGGCAGCTGTGAGTCTGAAAAGTTCATAGTGGCCTTTTTGTTTCAGTCCTTTGAACCTCTGGGCATTTTTGCGTTCCTCCCATCCATCCCCAATATTCCTCCCCCAGCTTAACCGTGATGGGTACAGTAAGGGGCTCATTTAAAGGGTCATTAGTGCTAATCCTCCAAAACAATGAGGAAGCAGAAACAATGTGCTCCCTAGTCCTCCGACTCTGTCCAGGAATAAAGACCTCTTGTCTGCTCCGCAGATGTATAGAAGCAGCCTGTTCTGCTTATATCACGCTAGATGACTTAAATAAATGACTCATTGAAATATGAAGGGTTTATGAAGATGGCATGAAACATTCTCACTCAGAGGAGTTCACAGAAACTGGCTGACATGCATTCACAGTCAGACAGTAAAGAAAGAAGCAGAAGAAATCAAAATCCAGATTTCGCTTAATATTAATTTACATTGTGATGAGTTTGCAGAGTATCATGTACGGACTGCAGTGTGTTGGACTTAAAGTGGTGGGTGCTTCTTCTGCAGCCGGTCATCCTGAATACCACTGCTTTGCTAAGTCTGTGTACAAAACAAAACACTCAGAAGTGAACCGGGCTTAAACACAGATCTCATTCAGTTAATCCTGACGAACCGGCAGTAATTACAGAGGTGTTTCACTTGTTGTGTCTGAACAGTTTACATGCTATCTGACATTTCAGATCTTTTAATATCTATGTGCTGTATATTCATTCTCAAATTAGTAGCTGTGTGCAGCAGCAGGTTTGTCTCCTGTGTGTGTCGACGTTGAGGAGTGAGTCATGTTGCGTATGAACTCCGTGCTCGCGATCAACTGACACCATGTAAACGTTGCACTCATTACCCTCTCATAAACACTAAACTTGTCTGAGGCAGAAACTGCTGCAGGGTCAACCTCGCTCAGCTATTTATTCACGCTAACATTCTAAGAGGAGGGAATATCTACTATACTCCAGGGAGATATGCACCAAAATTTAATTCAAACAAATTGACTCCTCTTTTTTTTATTTTTTTTGTCCTGTATAAATCAGAACTACCATAATGCAATCTGTCCATCTTTGCTTTATAAACAGCAGCTGCTTATCTGGCCTTGTCAATTAGTTGGTCATTTCCTCTGGCAGCTTTGTACTTCATATGTGATATTAACCAGAGGAAGTCCTAAGAGTGAGGATGTGACGTAAAAAAAAAAAAAATACCTTCCACCCTTTGATGATGGATCGTTTTGAGATGGAAAGCTATCGAATGATCCGCGGAGACACAGAGCTGCTAGAAAACCTCAGAAGTGAACTCCAGATGACCTAGTGAGGAGAGTAGATCAGGTGAAATTAAGTTAGGATGGGATGTATCCCTAAAAGAGAGGAGGGGGGAAATCTTGCGTGCGTAACTATGGCCTACAGTCCCATTGGTGGCTCTGTGCGGTATTTTATTAGCCCTGCGGTCTCCGTCGTCTCAGACAGTATAGCTATTGATTCCACTGTAGCTAACCACATCAGCGCCACAAGGTTCGTATCATCCGCCACAATGAACCTTCTTGTCTGTTTTCTCGAAGTCACAAGAAGAGGCTATTGCCGGGAAGCATTGGCATGTAAAATTGAGTTTGCGTTGGGTGCTAACATTACACGAGCTGGTGGACTGGCTTCCAGCTGATCTCAGGTCCGCCGCAGCTTGACAGACATGGAGACTTGAGTTTTGTCTAGAGATGGGTTGTGTCTATTGTTTCTGGGATGCTTTCCCATTCATCTAGAAGAGACTTGGCCCTACGCAGCGGGAGAATGTGTTTTTGTCTGGGTGTGTGTGTGAGAGTGTGTGTGTGTGTGTGTGTGTCTGTGTGTGAGTATCTTATGAGCGTCTGTGTGTCACCATGTGTTTGCACAGTAGTTTGCGTTGTGTGTGTAATTCACAGCGAGGTTCTGTGCACTCTGCCACCCTGCACCGGAGGGGTGTTTGTCCAAACGGCGCCAATGTTTGCACAGGGCTGTCACGATGATTGGGCTGGCTGGCTAAGCCGGGACACTGCTCGTCTGCAACGCAGGACGGACCGAAGTGCTCTCAAACCTCTATCCGAAGCTCCTCTTTTTATATCGAGCAGCGAACTGGAGGAATCTCGGCTCAACTGTGGCTTTCCTCACCTTTTCATCCACTAATACCAGTATCGGGTTTTTCTTCTACAAATGTTATGATTCACCACGTATCGTACTCCAGGACACGTTGACATGAGGACAGAGCAGGATGAGGATCAAACCTGCAACGTTTCTCTGTTAACATCTAATTTCCACCGAGCAACTGCGCCGCTGCATTCTGGGTGATTTGTAGTCATTTGACACATTGCTTGTGTTTCCACCAGAAACAGCTGTGTCAAGTTGCGCAGAAGAGATGAACCCATTCACACACACACACACACACACACCCCAATGGAGATGGCTTCCATGCAAGATGGTCACCCACTTGAGTGTTTTCCACATACGGACAAGGCACGATGGGGGATTGAACCTACAGTTCCACTTAACCGCTACAACCCAGATTGACTCCACTAACTTGGCTCAGGAAAAAAAAACAAGGAATGTTGAAGTGTTGATAATAAAAATCTGTAAAAGTGTAGTATCAGTCCATCCCCAGAGGATGGTGAAGGTAATTTCATCACAATGGGCCACTATCTGTTTGGTGCGTCAGAATTTCAGGATGCAGATGTAGGCCTTTCAACAACAAAAAAAATACACTTTCAGACTGAGCGGGAAACAGTGTGGTGCAGCACTGGCTGTCAAACTGGGGGTCGTGACCCTCAAGGGCATCACAATGCGATTTCTTTGCCTCGCCAGATGGTTGAAGAGAAACTAGGTCAAAATACAGTTTTCACCAAGCTGAAGTTTCTGGGGTGTGATGACTGAAAAAAGTTGTAGCATCAGTGTAGCATCACTTTTGGGATGTTTTTCAAGATTCATAGTCTTCCTTCTTGGTGTCATTTGACAAATTAATAAATTGAATCATGATTTAAAACATTAAGTGTACAAGTCCTCAAGATTTCTACCTATTAAGACCTTTAATGCACTTATTTAAAGCCCCTTCCGTTACACACCAGGCACCGTGAATGTTAATTGGATTTGGTTAAAGTTAGTGTTTACTGATTTTGAGGGGCCCCTTTGTGGAAATGAGCGTATGGACGGAGCCATCCGGCGGGTTTTGCTCAGGCTCAGGTGTCACAGACCTGCCATTTGTTTTCAGGCCATTAGCTCAGAATGGGGAGCAGTATGGTGCCACTCAGTGGGATTGCTGTCCATAGGACACGTTTTCACAGGCGGTGACGGAGCACTCATTATTACAGCGTCACGGTTCGTCTGACAGCCACAAGCCAGCCTTTCACATACATTATTGCCTCTCGAAGTTGCTTCTGATTGGCACCGTCTTTGCATTTTTTTATCTGTTTGACTCATCTAAGCTATTTCCTCATGATACAGTAGCGTAACTGAACTCGCCATGAAGATGGATTGCAATAATGTTGCTCTTCCTCCTGCAGTCCGCAGTTGAAATTTAGTTCCACAGTCTGTAAATATAGAAGACTTTTAGAGAGCAGCAGTGACTTTGTGAGTGAGAACAGGCCCACAAAGTGCTGGGATGACTCAGTGGTAATCTGTGATTGGCGACAGTGGCACTGGGGTTAATGTAGCGGAACCCTCTCTCCGCCTCCAGTGCCCCTAACTCCCTCCCCCCCTCGGTCAGCCCCCCGTCATGCTTGACTCACCAGGGGGTGACTTTTGAGTGACAGCTTGAAGGTGGCTCGCCATTGGCTCCCGCTGGAAAGTGTCTGTGGGTGTTTGAGCGCCGACAGCCAATGGCGAGGCCCTCGCGCAGTTAGCTGAACAACAGCTCTCCAGTGGAGATGAAGAGTTTTCATGTGTGAGGTGTGTGTTGTCTGACACAGAAGGACAAAAAGTGCAAGGATATGACGAGAAACGGGGGGAAAAAGAGATTTGGGGGATTTTCCGAGGTCAGATTTGTGTTTCCGTGCCCTTTGCTTTTCATTTGTTGTAATGAATCGCTGTGATCGAGCTGTGCGTGTGTGTAGGTGAGGATAATGGAGTTTCAGGCTGCACAAAGCAGATGCTGGAACTGTCGGGTAAGTTTTTCTTGGTGGATCTTCAAGGGATAAAGCTCACAGGAATTTTCTTTGGGCTTTTGGGTATTTGGATAAACTGCTGTGTTTTAGTTTGATTTGCAACCAGATGCGGACAATTTATCTGAAGTAAATGTGCTTAAATGTTCCTACAGGGAGTCTGTCTCACTGAGGGTATAATGTAATGCTCTGTTTGGCTTCTTGAAAATTGGCCACTTTATTTCAGGTTTCCTCACGCTTTTCCTCTTCTAATGTGTCCGTGTGTTTTCTCCTTCTGTTTCCTCACAGTCCACCACGGCGGCGAGCGCTGCACGGGCGTGAGCGAGCGGGTGAGCGGCCTGGCTGGTCCTCTTCTCTCCCTCCCAGTAATCCTCCCATCTACCCATCCTGCGGCCTGCTGCGTGCCGGGCATCATGCTGATCCACTGGCTGCCCTGGCTGGTCCTCCTGTCTCTGGACGGGGCTCCAGGCAGCTGGGCCTTCACCACCACCAGGGCTCAGGGGCTCAGGGGTCGCATCCAGAGAGACCGCAGAAATATCCGGCCCAACATCATCCTCATCATGACAGACGACCAGGATGTTGAGTTGGGTAAGGCTGGCACGCTTCCTGGAATTCTGTGGAATCTATTTAATTTTCGTTTGGCTCTCTCTGTCTTTTTCCCCCCTAACAAAGTCTTGTACACAGTTTACTCACATTTTTTTGTGTTTTTCTTTCTCTCCTCTTGGTCAGAACCACTTTCTTTGTCTCTTTTGCTATTTGCATCAAGGTTTTTGTGACCTTCCTCCACACATTAAATATTAAACAGAGGCCATAAGCCAGACCTGAATGGCCATCTGGTCTATCAACTGCTGGAGGATAATTATTATGCCTTTGAGAAGTGCGTCTGAAAATGTAATGTAAATAGACAGAAGGGTGTTTATACAGGTGGAAGCGAAGTAAATATAATTACTTTTATTTAAAAAAAAAAAAAGGTCATTTTTGCAGAAGGCAGTAGCTCTTGTTTATTAACACGGCACGCAGCGCTGACCGCCTCTTCGTCTCTTTCTTTCCGCAGGTTCTCTGCAGGTGATGAATAAAACCCGCAGGCTCATGGAGGACGGCGGCACCACCTTCACCAACGCCTTCGTCACCACGCCCATGTGCTGCCCGTCGCGGTCGTCGATGCTGACGGGCAAATACGTCCACAACCACAACACCTACACCAACAACGAGAACTGCTCCTCGCCGTCTTGGCAGGCCCAGCACGAGCCGCGCTCCTTCGCCGTCTACCTCAACAACACGGGCTACAGGACAGGTTGGTGATTACACAAGGAGAAAGTGGTTAACCTCCATTGGGAGAGAAGCATCATGGGATAATACTTCCTCGCAAGGTTTCAACCACAACACCCAGCTCTCATGCATGCTTCGTCTCACACTCAGTAGTGAGTTCTGGCTCAATGCCAGATTCCCTTATCTCTTTCAGGTTATGTGATACAGTGGTTAAGTGCTGTTGAGTGCCACAGACAAAAAAAAAAACCAGAAGTGCTACTTCTTTGTGTAAAGACTTCAACTTTAGTTACACTGATGGGTTTTGCTCTGAAGCTTGTTTCCTGTTTTATTTCTATAATTTAAACTGGTGACTGGTAGCTTCAGTAAATGTGAAGACATTGCAAAATTATGAATCAAATGAAAACTGTTTTATATGATGCATCATTTCTTTTTTTTCCCAGTGTAAGTGCATGTAGGCTTATGTCTTGATCAGATTTTTACTTTTTTGTCCCCCTGAAACTTCAGTTTACTGGAACAATGGAAGAGCTGAAGCAGAATATAAGGCTTCAGCATTTATTTAAATCAAAGGTGAAGATGATTATGCTCCTTTTTGTTAAGATACATCTATTGAGATTGAATGTAATGGGTTCAGTTTGATGAACCGGTAGCCCTTGTTTCTTTTGAGAAAATATTATTACCCATCACGACTTGCCCAACATTTGCGCTGTCTCACTTTAGATAGGAATGCTGCCAGTCACAGTCAGCTGAGATCTCCTCCTGTTGCCGTATATTCACGTGGCGGTCAATGTACATTTTTACAGTAAGCTCCATAACTGCATGCCTTCCCGGCTGTCTGCTGTGAGAAATGCAAACACGTCGAGCGTGCCAGGTTGCTGTCGCGTCCCATCAGACGGTGTCTGTGCGAGTGATGGGCAGGCGTTGCACTGGGCAGCTCTGTGGGGTCCTGTGGGCTGCAGCACGGCCTGTGGTTTTTCGAGCCGATGCGTTAGTCTGCAATTAGCCTTCTCCGGGACGGGCTGGCTCCCTGCCCGGCTTATCCCAGAATGCCGTCAGTGAAAAAAGAGGCAAGCAAAAAAAAAAAAGAAAAAAAAAAAGTTAAGTCACATTCGCACGCACAAAGTCACACAGACGCACACAATTAAGATTATTAAAGCTTTACAGAAACAAAAAGAAACATGCACCGACAGCTTACACATTAAGTGTCATTTCTCCCCTTTTTCTTTCTTCTTCCGCAGCGTTTTTCGGCAAGTACCTCAACGAGTATAATGGCAGCTACATCCCTCCTGGGTGGCGCGAATGGGTTGGATTGATCAAAAATTCCCGCTTCTATAATTATACTGTCTGCCGGAATGGTTACAAGGAGAAACATGGTGCTGATTATGCAAAGGTATGTGTTCTTCAAGGTATTTGTTTAAAAGACGAAGGAAAAAAAAGAAGGAGCCGTTAACGCAATCACTAATTTGTTTTCCCTTCATGGCTCGATATAAAGACTTTGCCTGACAAATTGCAGGTTCCACTCAGGTATAAATACAGACATTGAAGCACTTCAGTTATCGCTGTGTTGTGATCCAGGTTGGCAGGAATTCTCTGCGGAGAATTAAAGGGAATGAGCTCGGCTGAAGTGGCGTCTCCTCTTTTTGTTGCCTCCCATTATTGAGAGACACTTTTCCTCACTGTTCTGACATCCAGTGCATCATTAAGGAGAGACTGCTGCTTGTTCTGAATACCACCCTTCACTCCTTCTTGCCTTTTTCAACATTTTACCTTCACACTACCCAGTTTCAAGAGTTTTGTGCTTTGATGCGATGCAAAAGATGTTGGGGGAACTTTTGCGCCGCCACTGTCCACGTGTGCGGATGAACGCAGTGGTTACACTGTCTTTCTGTGGCTCTGGATGGCATCCGTCATCAATCTTCCCCAAACTGTTTTCGCAGGAGCCGTCAGTTTGTTTTCGCAGCTCCATGCCAATATCTACCCAGGTTGCACACTCCTGGAAATCCACGAGGCTGGCCCCCGAACGATGGGCAAACAAATGTTTGGACCGCTCTACCTCTGCCAACTTGGACTGAGGTGTAAAATTACCCACAGACTGAGGCCAAGGTGTTTATATGACATGGACTCGGTCAGCAGATTGCGGTCTGAAACCAAACGGACACAATATTTGCTGTTTGCTGCCAAAACCCATCAGCCTGCTGCCGCTAGGAGAACCGCGACTCTTTTTAGATTTACACAGGGTGAGAAGGTCGGGATACTGTGCACAGATTGCACCTGGCACATCGAGCCATTATGATTAGATGAGGCACTCGCTTGTTGATTTTGTGTAATTACGTCTGGTCTTATTTTCCATTTGAGAGGAGAAGAGTTCACCGAGGTTAAGATGTTTGTCAAAGATCTGTTGTTAAATGTTTAGTTTGACGACCCAATCCATACTTTGGTTTTATTGAATTTCCATGACAATAACTGCCATAAAAGCAGCAGAGTTAACAGGCCAGATGTTTGCATCAAAGCCAGCACACAATTTAACTAATGCATGATTAGACAACCTGAAATTTCATTTTGAAGACCTTCCAAGCTGTAATATTTCCTGTAAGTTTCCGCAGCACAAGAATTATAAATTCCCAACGACTGGGAGTGAATGGAAGGTGCTTCCCATTTTGGGCATACCTCTAAAAATCCAAAATGAAAACCGATGCACTCCACCTCCGTGACTGTTTTATAGCCGTTGGCCGGGCATTCCCCATGACACTGCTGCTTCCTCTTGACCCACCGGAGCACTCGGCAGCAGCGGCTTGGGTTTTGATGGGGTTGGCAACTCAAGAGAGCATGGCATTGGTTCGCCATTTGCACGTAATCATCAGCCTCCACGGGCATGTGCAGCTGCCAAGCGATTAAATCTGGCCTGGCCATGAAACCTATGAATGGAGACAGGAAGAATCAGCCAAACCCACTTCTGACATTTCAGGGAAATCACCTTTTACCCTTTTATTCCCAACCCTGGCACTCCCTTTCATTTATTACACGCCAGCCTTCAGCAGCATCGGCAGAAGCACACCGCAGATGCAGGTACAGTGGTTCATCTACAGTTGGAAACTTGGCAAATGCCATTGTGATTTTTAGCTCAGGGTGTGGCCTGCCATACAAATTAAAAAAAAAGGTAATAACAGACTTCTGCTTGTGTGAAGAAAAGCTTTTGATAAAAAGTCACTCCAGTGTTTGTTTGTTGGGACATTATTGCAGTTCCTAATCATTACTCTCGGCAGTTCCTTTCATTCAGTAGTTGTCCAATTGTAACCCAGAGACCTGAGGAGTGTTTCACATCAACCCATTTAGCTTGCATCGCCCCAAGCTGAAATCTTTTGATACTGTCTCAGATTTGTGCATTCCTTTATCTTTGCTTGGAAATTCGTGAGAGAGGGAGAAAAGAGGGCATGTGAAAGGGGGGGGGGGAAATGAATAGAACAGATTGAAGCTAAGTAGCAGTAACAGAATGGATAGCCCAGAGAGGAGCAGAGGGTGGAGCTGTCATAACAACATACCATTTGAGAGCGCCAGGCTCCTCGCCATTAAGCAAGTGTCACATTCAGTCGTGGAGAGATTCACTGATGAGGCAACAGCCTGTGCACTGTAGACACTCACACAGACTCAAGCATGCACACTCATTTACACACCCGCAGGCAAGCTGCCAGCTGTTGACTCGACAGATCGGGACTGTAGTGTACTCAGTGGCCTCTCTTCATATCCCCTCCGCTCCCGCTCCATGTGTCTGAAAACAACTGGATGATGGAAAGAGATTCTGATTTGACCGAGTTTTATCAAAGTTTGTTTTGTCTCTGAATCTGCATTTATAGGAATGTTAGCGCTGAAGACTCTTCTTTTTTTGCTCTCATTCTTTAAAGGACTATTTCACGGATCTGATTACCAACGACAGCATCAACTTTTTCCGCACGTCTAAGAAGATGTACCCTCACCGCCCGGTGATGATGGTGATCAGCCACGCCGCTCCGCACGGCCCTGAAGATTCAGCGCCGCAGTACGCTGAGCTCTTCCCGAATGCCTCACAGCACATGTAAGTTCAGCGTCATGATGCACACTCAAGTATACAGACAACTCATATGAGAACATGAACCGACTGAGGTGATTTAATTGGTTTCCACTCCTGCCTCACTGTGAGAATATTAGGTAGCTGGGAGCGTTCTGTGTGGAGAGAGCATGTTTCTCTCACACATATGAGTTTTCTCTGAGTAATCGTGGGAATGTCATGGTTTGTCTATCTCTGTTGTCCCTGATCTCTAGTGGTAGAGACAGTGGTGTAGTACAGGGTGGAGGTGGGTACACTGTATTTAACCACTTAATTTTCAGTCAGCATTGTAAACTCTCATTTCCAGTTTCCCAAAGTATTACTTTCCCTAGAATGATGAAGCCATGACCTGCCATACTCTGAGTCTGATTGGCCTGCACTCGTGGCATTCGTGATTGATTGGTTAATTTTGGGGTTTACAGTCTGTAATGAGAGCTAATGAGCCAATCAGAGTGCGGCGGGTCATGACGAGGCAAACATGGCTGATGAATTATTCTGAAATTATGCAACAATGGCCAGAAACAGTGGACTGACTTTCACCGAATAGAGTTGTCTTACATGCCATTGTTTCTCAAGAGTGGCGTTTCCTTTGTCCTTTAAAAGAAGGCAGAAATCGAGAGCATACCCACTTCTCCAGGGACCACGGCACCACTGGGTCGAGAGACAATAGATGGATAGATGCCTGAGGCTCAAGTTTAGACATTTCCCATTTAAAGCCACTTGGAGTCTTTATGATTTGTTGCACCTAACATTATTGCACTATGCACGGCCCTCAGTCCCCGGAGATGACAGGTTGCTTGGAGGCTACTCAAACCGAGGACACAGCAAGCGTGAAATCAAAATGATTTATCGTCCAAAAATAGCCGGGGCACATACCACGGCGAAGATCGGGGACGGCTTTTTTTTCCACAGAGCATTGTGTTCATGCCAAGCCCACACTGGCCTCCCACAACTCTCATCACTGTGTCGAGGCAGCGCTGCCATACTCGGGTCGCTCCTCTGGCAGCGTGCCCTGCCGTCTTGTTGTGGGCCCTCTTCTGGGCTCCCAGGGTGCCCTGCTTCCTTGAATGGGTGTTTTGGTGTTTTATAGACTTCCATGTCGGGTTCTTCTCACTCTCTGCCCCCCTTTAACATTCCCCTTATCTCTGTCTGTCTATCTGCACGTCACTCCATTTATCTTCCCCGCCGTGTTTCTCGGCGTCGTCCCGTTTTCTCATCTCGGCTCGCTCCGTCCAACCCTTCCTCCCCTCCCGTGTAGTCCGCAAAGGACTTCCTGACCCTGTCCATATCAATCAGTAGTTTCTCCCTGCGGCTCCTGGGACGAGAGGAATGCATTGTGTGCTTTGGAACACCCTTTGTGACATTATTAATTTATTTTTAGCCGGAGCCTCCGGGTGAAGGGGGTGGAGCTGGGGCCCACGGGCGACTGAAAGGGTTGCCCCGGTGATTGTGTGTAGGTGCTCTGTGTGTGGAATGAGTGTCGCCATTACTGTGGAGAGCACAGGTGGCCGGCATGGACGGGTGTTTGTTGGCGATAAATTTCTAAAACAGACCTGGACCCCCTTTCTCCACCAGCAGGTGCGGAGTTGTTTTATTAGATGGATGCTGTTAGTCTGTTCCGCTTTTAGTGGATTGAAGTAGGTTTGGCATCCGTCGATGGGATTTTGCACCTCTGCCCGGCGAGACGCCTTTCAGATCCGCAGTAGATGCCGCATGCAGCTCACGTGCGACGAAGAGAAGTGGGACGAGACGGCGTGGCAGTGAAGTATTAGTCGCCTCATAAATCACAGCAGCGTCTGTACTTCTGACAGCAGCAGTACGACGGGAGGACTTGATGTTAATGTCATTAACATTCCTCGCCGAAGGTGTTTATGCACCATTTCTTAGACGCAAGCCAAGCTCACAATTTATTTTAAGCGCCGCAGACTTGATGTGGTTTCTCGGTGGCGTGTCTCGTTGCAAAGCGGCTGCACTTATTCTGGTCGGAGCTCAACAAGTCGCTTCAGGGAGAATCGCCGGCCTCGGCGTGTGTCTGCAGCTATCTCTGTGGGATCAGGAAGCGTTCTGGGATGAACAACCTGCCGCTGCTATCCAGCGGCGGTGCCTAGAATACACAGACAGGTGGCAGGTGTGACCTCCCCTATGGACTGGCTTCATTCCACTGACCTCTGCATTCCTGGTTCCCTGGTGCTCAGGGCCCCTTACCTTGGTGGCCCATTGCCCAGAGACAGGTCCCTTTGTGGGGCTTATTAGACCGCCTGCTAAGTGGGTGAAGAGTTCACCCTGCTCACAAAGCAGGCCTGAGGAGACGAGGGCAGAAGGCAGCTTAGTCAGTGAGCGCAAAGCAGCTCTCATAGCAGGTCTTCATTAAGTATCAGAGTCTGGATACTCCCGGCTCCTTATTCAGTGGTGGAATCTGTTCTTTTATGGTATGGATAACACAAAGAGAACTCACTCGAACACAATGGAGCAAAAAAGTCGATTGGATTTTGTCGCATTCTGCAAATGGCGCAAAAGCTTTCGGCATATCTGAGGGGGGAAGTTCTGCAGTTCACTGTGCTGTAGCAGCAATCACTCTGCCGAACTTTATTTTTTATTTATAGCACCTTTCATGCAGGCTGGCAGAATTCAGTGATTCATAAGAAGACTCGGTTCAGTGAGGAAAAAGGAAAAAAAAAAATACAAGATAAGAATAAATGAAAATGGAGCATTTGAAATTTCTACTCCAAGTGATGATTAAAAAAACCAGAAACGGAATGAAGGACAGATCGATGATTGCAAAATTATACAAAAAAAGAGGAAAATTGATGCTAAAAAATAGGTAAAACAATCTGAAACAAATTCAAATGCTATTAAGAAAATCCAAAAGTAAAACCATTAAAAGGGATAACACTTAAATTAAAAAAATAAAATATACAGATTAAGAAAAATACAAATCAATGTAGTCAGGAGGAAAAACGACTATTTAATTCGCTTTTATTTATATAACCCCGGCATAACCCCCCAATTACAACCTAGCCATCGCGTGGCATGTTTACAGAGGAAAAACCCAACAATCCCACATAAACAAGCAGAGGAAACCTGGAAACCTCTGCAGAACCAGACTCCGAGGTGGCAGCTTTCTGGTGTACTGGCAGGGGATTAGAGGGGAGTGTGAGAGAAGAGGATCGGACAGGGAGCAACAAACAGTTTAAGATCAGATGGCGAGCGAACCCACAAACTTCAAGCTCCGCCGTCGGCCGTCCTGCAGGAAAGTGCAGAGAGGGGAGCAAAGAGAGAGAATCAAAGAAAAAAATTAGAACGAATACATTGAATGAAGTCATCTGTGTAGTTTCAGATTAATTCTGTGCCAAAGTAGAATGTTCACAATCACATGCTGCAGCTAATGCCGTTAGGTTCTGAAGATGAATTAGGTGTCCTGGGAGTGATGTTACACCCTCAACAGAGCTGTAATCCAAACATCATGGAGTGTTTTTAGGATTATAGCTTTAAAAAAAAAAGAGCAATCTGCCAACTAGCGCTGAAGATCTGTACTGGTTTGAGAGGTGTTTCGGGTGAAAAATGTGGTCACATAAGTACACAGTTCTCTTTGCTCACTCTACTCACAACCACAAACCTTAGACACTGAAGCACTGATTGGATCCATTACCCGGGCCATACAAAGACAAAAGACTCAAACCTTTCACAGTTCTTGTCATTTTATATGATTCTTGCATCCAACACACACACTATCTACTTTATAAATATTACAGGTGAGCAGTTCCTCTCAGCTACAACCTCTCAAACGCGACTCCTTCACTCTTGTTTATTCCCTCATTTCAAATGGAAATGACTTATTGAGAAATTGGTCCAGGAGTTGGTGCAAACTTGACTTTGGGGCCTATTATTTTCTTAAGCATGTGCCAACCCTCAAATTACTTGTATGTGCCAGCGGCGCAGTGGAGCGCGGAGCCTCTCGTCTCCGTGCGAGGAGGGGGAGTCGGTCTGAGGGAGGTGTGGAAAAACAGGGAAAGGTGCTGGCCGCTCAGTGTGGAGGCATTTAGTCGACTGGCAGAGCGGACGGGGATGCGTGTCAAGCTCGCTGGACAATTGTGGCACCTGCTCGTGAGCAGCGGTCTGCGAGAAGTGGCAGACAGGCGCTTTTTTGGCATCTTGTAGCCACTGCGTGTTTCGATATCTTCCATATTTACGCTGTGAAAAGAAACTCTCTCTTTCCAACAAGAACTCGTGAAATACACAAAATGAATTTCCACTCTGTTGTTCTTAAATGCGTCCGGTTTTAGCTCATAACTGTCTCGTTCATTTCTTCTTTTCTTTCTTTTTTTGTGCCCTCGTAGCACCCCCAGCTACAATTACGCCCCAAACATGGACAAACATTGGATCATGCAGTACACCGGCCCAATGAGACCGATCCACATGGAGTTCACCAACTTCCTGCATCGGAAAAGGCTGCAGACTCTCCTGTCTGTGGACGACTCGGTACAAAAGGTACAGAGTCCACTTTATTAGACTGGACGCCTGTTTAGTCTGCCACGTATCCTCACGCACTTCATTACTGCATGCAGGTTTTTGACATGTTGGAGGAAACTGGAGAGCTGGACAACACTTACATCATCTACACAGCAGACCACGGCTACCACATCGGTCAGTTCGGCCTGGTCAAGGGCAAGTCCATGCCTTACGACTTCGATATCCGGGTGCCATTCTTCCTGAGAGGGCCCAACGTGGAGCCAGGCGCAGTGTAAGTATCAACTGAAACTGTTAGATTGCACATTACATTGTCTCTTTTGTTGCAGAAGGTTAAGAACGTACTGTTATTACTTCTCGGTACTCACTGTGTTCCTTCTCTCAGTTCCTTAGAGCAAATGTTAATCGGTTCTGGCTTTATTCTTAAGTCATTCAATACTGGTCTTGACATTGCTGCAGGCAAAATAAACTATATGTGCATGTATTTCCTCAGAAATCCTCATCTGGTGCTGAATATTGACCTCGCTCCCACGATTCTCCACATTGCGGGACTGGACACTCCACCAGACATGGATGGAAAGTCCATTCTTAAGCTGCTGGAACAGGATCGGACTGGCAATAGGTCTGTATGGATCCATCATGCCATGCTGTAATGGATATTATATACAGTAATTGCGCAGTGAGCTTGATTCGGGCACCGGTTCTGTTCATTGGCCGTTACTGAAATGCAAATTTCCAAAGCCAAAATGACCGTTTTTCCCCCAGCTGCGCACAAAATATGCTTGGGGCAATTTGGTGGATTTACCTTGGCCGCGGGGCTTTTGCAGGGATTCGTCGGGCTTTGCGAACTTTCCCTTAGAATTTGTTTGCAAGCGGTCTCGTTTCTTTCTACACCGAAACCACAGCATTAACGTGCGAAATATGAATGTGAAGCTATCACCCGCTACAAAGGATCGATTGGTAATATATCTGCACAGAAACACTTTCCAGAGAAATGGAAAGAAGTGGGATAATCTCTTTAATCCTCCAAGAGTATTTACACCATTCCCTTGAGCCCACAAGGTCCTGAGCTCTCTGTGATCGACTTCCATACAGTTGGCTGGCTTTATGTCCCATAGTGCATCGGCCATATGAGTCCCATAAACTTTCTTCGTTTTTGTTTTCCCAGGTTCAAACCCAACCGGAAACCCAAAGTCTGGAGAGACACATTCCTGGTGGAGCGAGGGTAAGCTGTGGCTCTTTATTCTTTTTCCACACCACAGGCACATCCGTGTCACTGCAGAGCATCACAAAAACTTGACGAAAAACATGTAAATCGGCCCGAAATGTGTGAGGCTCGACGTGCGCCCCCCTCGTCAGGCAACAAAGCTGCCTCTCCCAGTTATTTGGCGTTTGACAGACATTTCCTGACCACAGTGGTCTTGGAAGGAGATGATGGAGGAAGACAGTGAAGTGCTCACAAGTTGTTTGGTGAAACTATAAACAGCTGGCATGTTAGGGCAGTTCACACGAGGTGCAGTGACACATGTGTGACCAGATCACTTTCAGGAACAGTAAAGTTAGACTTTGTCTCGTTTGTGGGGAGGGACTGCATATTAATGGCCCCAAACTTGACTTAGCCTGCAGTTTGAGCACCGGCGGAGTAGATAGATCGCACGATACGTTTCAAAAACACGGCAGAGCCAGACGTACGCAAAATAAACAAAGGCTAGCCAGGCTGAGGATGATGTTACCTGAAGAATGGCTGGAAGGCTCGCGCCCGATCCACTCACAGGACATGTCACCGGCTCCCTCAGTGTGGAATGCGGCAGCTTCGCTGCAGCAAAACGCTTCACTGTCCCCCCCCCCCCCCCCCCCCAAGACTGTTTTCTTTGTCGAGCACTCAGTTGCAAGCAGCGTGTTTTTTCTCACAAACCCTGACAGTTCTTTATTTAACCTCTCCATTGCCATGGGGATACTTGTTGCAGAAAATGATACCTCGCCTCCGACAGCCCGCTATTGTTCACTTGACATGTTTATCTGTCCTAATGCATGGGGTACACTGACAGAGACGTGACGAGTGGGGGGCGGGGGGAGAAATAATCCCACCGTACTTGTCTTTGCAAGATACAGGTGCTTGAAGAAGGTTTAAGCTGAATCTGTGAAGGACGTTCGATGTTGTTTTTGCTTAGTTACTTTAATTTACACGGCTAAAGCGCAAAATTGTAAAGATCAGTGAAGCTAGATTCTATTAAGTTCCTGTCATGGTGACTGTACACTGTGCTATGACGATGGACAGTTGTTCTGATATCTTAAATTGTTGCTCAAAATCTTTGTTTTCATGCCGTATAGAGAAAGGGGTTCGCTGACACCGAGCCACAGTCATATAGTCTCCAAAATTCAGAGATCGTCTTCAGTGATTGTTACAAATTCCTTCCCTCATCATCAGTTTTTCCCCCCATGCCTTGAGCCTTGAGCCGAGCAGCTCCTTCCTGTGAATCAAGTGTGTAAGCCTCTAACAACAAAAAAGTAGCTCAATTTAGCCCCACTAATGCAGATCAATGCGGTTTTTTTCTGTGCGAGAACAAGTAACACGCCCGCGGGAAGAAAAAAGAAAAGCGTGTGACCTTTTAACTCTTGAGATCCAACTCTGTTAATCCTTTCCTCCATTAATCCTGACTGTTTGCGAAAGCTGTCTGCTGTTCCACTTGTCTCTGAATGTTGAGATTAGCCTGTGTAGACGTCAGTCTGCAGATGCAGCGGTGGCACACACACACGCACACACACACACAGACAGTAGCTGATGTTTTGCTACAGTTTCCTCACGGGTCACGTGACACATGTTGTGATTTCATATCCTCACATGACCTTACAGTACCACCGCTGAGCCTGTGAAACGCTGAGCGACAGCTGGGTCCGTTCGAGAATCTAATCATCAGCGCAGTGCGGCCGTCAGGGAGCGACGTCAACAACTGCGAGGTCTTTAATCGCACTTGGCCGAAGGCGACAGATCACTGCCAAGCCAGTGTGTGAACATTGGCTGCCGTCCCCGACGCGCAGCGCCACAAAGACTCGGGCACGGCACCGGCCCTCCCCTTTTGAAGGGGACAGGTTGTTCTGTGCCTCATTGTCGTCGTCATCCTGTCTGTGGGCCGCGGGCGCCCTGGGCGCGCTGGCAGGGCTGCGGCATGGAGGAGGGTGCAGAGAGGCTGGCGTGGCTGCGGCAGGGGCTCAGACGGCGTTTGCCGGCGGTCGCAGAGGAAAAAGGGGGGAGGCGGGGGGGGGGGGGGGGGGGGGGGAGTCAGGTTGGCCTGGGGCTGGGCTTCACGGCCAGACGCTCCTGTGCGCAACATTACACATCCATTCACATGTCTGGACACACGCTGGGCTGGAGCTGACTGAAACTGAAAGCAACGAGGAAATTATTTCAGTCGTCACATATTTATACCCCGGCTTTATGTGATCGGTCACATAATCATGCACACACTCGCATGCACCAGTGGAGATGGCCGCCCTGCGAGGTGCTGACACACCAATGGGAGGGATATGAGGTTCACTGTCTTGCTCAAGGACACTCGACCAACTCGGCCATCGCCACCCAATTATAATGACTGGAATAAATCATTTGCTCGATGGACTTTCCTCTAATTTATGTCTTTATGCAGAAAGATCCTGAGAAAGAAGGATGACTCAACCAGCACTCAACACACCAACAGCCTCCCCAAGTACAAGAAGGTCCGAGAGACGTGCCAGCAGGCTGAATTCCAGACGGCATGCGAACAGCCTGGACAGGTAGGAGAAACACACCCATTTTCCCCAGAAAAACGCAGTCATTTTATCTGCGGAAAGGCATAAAAGTTTTCCTTTGATATCCAGCGTATTAAAATGATCTCCATGGCATCCATTGAAGCAAAAGAGTGAAATAGCCTTTTAGGGTGCGTCATTCGGTTTATAATTGGACCCTTTCGCACTGTTTTGTGGTGCGTTCGTTGGTTGGCACTTCCCTTTCATCCATGCCCATTAATTTTCTGGCACACCGACCAGCCGACCGGTACAGTATGCGGCCTTGGAACAATACAAATTGTTACAAGTTTCAGGTAGTGTTAAATGACAGGCAGACTTTCCTCGGGGTCTCACTAATGCAGTCCAGATCCACTTTATGACCACATAAATGTGCGTGTGTGTGCAACAATCACTTATTAAAGACAGCAATACGGCAGTTTTGGCTCTGTATGTACTTCAAGCTGCAAATGAAAAGGTGCATGCATTGAGCACCTGTATAAATTGTGCAAGGCATGAAAAGGAATATCTTTTAGTGGGCTGACATATTCAATAAGTCTATTTTTCTGTAATGTGTACCATTACAAGTGTGTTTTATTGCTATATGTTCTGATATGCTATGGCATTTCATGCCAGTTAAAATGCCAAGAATACGATCCAAACGGTCTTAATAGTGACTTCATATACCTTTTACTTTCCTATTTATTGATCGTATTGCACATGTTATTGTGCATATAATGCTAACACCACTTAACAGCCATCTGTTGATGAGAGTTTTTTTCTTTTGGTTTCAGAAAAAAGTCACACAGCTCATCTACTGTTGCTCTGTGTCGTTTTTCTCTCAGTTTTGGACAGTCTGTCTGGAAATCATGATTAGATTTTTTCCAAGTTCAGTAAGTTAGAAAAACAGCTTTATTTTATTCATTCACTGTCTTTTTTTTTTACTATGAAATGCCAATTTTTAGGTAAGAATTGCTGCTCTGCTGTCCAAGATGCTAGACCCAAGTAATAATGTGTTAAAGGTCAATAACGTGAAGAGCAGAGCTAAAAGACCTGATATGACTCCCGGGCCTCTTTCATTTTTTAATTTTTGTGCTTTTCCTCAATTGCGTCAAACCTTTGTTTTGGCCTTTTCCCCTGTCTTGATAAGTTCCTTGTGCTTTTCCCCACATGACAAGGAACTGTGGCGACCTAGGGTGCTTTGATTGTTGGGACAAACATGTCACAAACACAACAAAACTTTTGATCTGTTTACACGGTTTAAAAAGAAATCACATGGACGACGTCCAAATCTTTTGAAGGTGAGAAAACACTGTATCTCACATGTGAGCTTTCTTCAAACCCGTTTCTGTTTGGATGTCCTCAAGCTTGACATACCGTCACAACTCCTCTTTGCGTTATTTGGGCTTGTTCTGCTTTTGTGTGTTTGTGACATTGGGTGTTTGACTGACTTCATTGTTATTTTTCAGAAAAACCTAAGATTTCAAAGGAGGTCCGCAGCCTTTGTAAGAAGCAATCTGGCATCCTTCAGGGAACAAGGGTTTTAGAGGATGGTTTAATTGTAAAGCACTTTGTAATCCCGGTTTTAAAATGCTCTCTGCAAGACACAAAAGGATCTGCTTCAACCAAATCATAAAAGGCTTCTCTGGTTGGAGATTCAGAACAAATCAAAGTCTAAATATGACGTTTTCGCTGCGGTGCGTCGAAGGGGCTCATGACACTGAGTGGCTCGCAGTTCTCCTTCCCTTTCAAGTCGCACGGCCGTCCTTTGTGCTCCTAACAAATGAAAACCACTAAGCATCCTGCCGAGTAAATTTTTTAAGTGCGAACACAGATGGCTGTAAAATGACATTTGTTGAAAGCCGTGACGCATTTCGAGCACTCACTGTTCCGCAGGCAGCAAATTACTCTTCCGACCTAACCGCCGCTCGCTTCCTTTGTTTCACGTCCACTTCTGCTGTCTTGCAGCTAAATTACCTTTAAAAACTCAAAAGTGAACCGAGAGAAGAGAAGAACAAAGAAAGGTGTTTTTTTTTTCTTCTTCTTCTTTTTTTTTTTTTTTTTTAAATCCTCCAGGGACAATATATCTCTCTCCCCTCGCGTCTCGTCCGTTGCTGATTTAACTTCTCTGCTGGGCCCGCAAGCTCCTCCAGCAGAAACCCGATCCGTCTTACGGGCCTTTGTTTGGACCCTCTTTCCCACACTCCCCGCAGATCATCTGCGCCGCGCTCTACAGATGTGTTCGTACGAGGCCTAACGGGCGGCGGCGCTCGCAGCAATTAGCCCCCAAAACGTTGTATTCCTGGTGAGAATGCATGTTGAGATGATATACTTTGTATACATGTGCGTGAATCATTTACAACAATTACACCGCTGACGCACTTGGCCCGGACGTATCCAGTGTGAGAGTGATAGGGGTTTCCGCTTTGTTTTGCAGACCTCAGACAGATCCAATCCATCTCATGTGGTCGTTTGGGTTTATCTTTCTCGCTGCTTGTGGATACCATTTCTTCCCACAGACAAATATGTGCCTGATGTGTCTGTCAGAAATATGTGTTGCTTGAGGAGTCACTGAAATCCCTGCAGAACAAAGGTTTCTTTCTCAAAGCGGCTGCTTATGTGAATTCCGGGTACTTTTCCAAGGGAACTTAAGGTGATTTAACTTTATGCAAAAAAAATTATCAGTGCTGCGCAAGCTGGCTATTGATAAATACATAATACTAATGTTATAAATAGCTATTGCAAATAAGATACAACTAATTATCTGAAAATCTGTTTGGAATTACTATTTCGACATAGTTTATATCCTTCAACAGTTCTCACGTCAGACATGCTTTGTACAGCTTCAAGTGATGATATTCAATCGAAAAACCATGATGGTTTATTTTACATTTAGAAGCTAAAACTGTTGATGTTGAGATTTGTAAGTAACTAAAAACTAAAAGTATTTATGTGCTTTGTGATGCTTTCCATAACGATCTGCAGCTGTTGCGTCAGTTGTAAGTATAGTAGCATTTAACCTCATCCTATATTTCCATTACACTTCAAATAAATTCAGTTTTGAAAGTGTATGTTTTAATAAAATAAACAGCTTAACTCTCCTCTAATCAATCCACTGATCATCCCCAGGAGAGAAGATTAGGAAAACCATCAATAAACAAATTAATGCATTGTTTGTTGTTATTGGTTTGGTTGTTTCAGAAATGGCATTGCATAGAGGAGATCACAGGGAAGTGGAGGATACAGAAGTGCAAAGGTGGCTCAAAGGAAGGCTCCAGGAAGAGGGCCCGCAGCCTGAAGCCCCGCAGCAGCTACGATGCCCGGGACCGGGGCTGCGACTGCGCGGACCCCCTCTACAAGCCCTCCCGCAGCGATCGCCGCGCCCACCGGCAGTTCTCCTCCTCGTCGGGCCAGCGTGAGTACCCATAAACACAGTCAACGTATTTATACGGACGTAAATCCAGCAACGTAAAGCGCTGGGACGTGGCTGTACATGTGTGCAGGATTATTTCCATTATTTCAGCTCAATAAAGTCGATGCTCCAGTTAACCTGCGCCCTGTCTTCGCCGATGTCCGCCTCTCAATAACAGTTTTGGAAAAAGAGGTCTTTAAGAGCTCAGGGCTTGATTTCCTGTAATGGATTATTTATGCTCTAAAGGGAGACAGATGCACACAGAACGCAAACATCCTTCAACAAGTCATGGACTTGGTGTTCTGGAAGTTATTCTGAGTGTGTGTGCGTGCACACGGGCTGTCAAGTTCACTTCTTTGAGTTGTTTGACTCCCTCTAGTGTTGTTAAGAAAAGGTGCAAGCAGAAGCAGTTTCCTCCTGCAGTCACTGAGGCCAGTTGTCTCTAATGTCGTGTGTGTTTGCCCTGCGAGTCGGATAAAACCAGTATGAAAGTATATTAATGGACTGAAAGAGTTTGGTCTCTTGTTGTCTTTCCCACAGGTTTCCGGCCACGCTTCGTTCACACCCGCCCGGCCCGCTCTCTGTCCGTGGAGTTCGAAGGACAGATCTACGACATCGACCTTCAGGCGGACGATCAGTCGGCCATCCGCCGCCGCGTCATCTCAAAGCGCCACTACGACACGGAGGACCCCGACTTTGACCTGGCGTCCGACGACGGCTCCGAGGAAATGCTGGCAGACGACACGAACGCAGTGGGATACCCCAACTCTGTGAAGGTCACCCACAAGTAAGACCCCACTTCCCCTCAAAGGCTTGAAGAATCATCATAGAGAAATGTTTAGCACTGATTTCATTTGCTTGTTTTAGGTGTTACATCTTGATGAATGACAGTGTCCACTGTGAAAGAGAGATCTACCAATCGTCCAGAGCTTGGAAAGATCATAAGAGCTACGTCGACCAGGAGGTGAGTGCGTGACGTCCATCGCGAGACCCTCAAATCAAATGTTTCTGAGAATTTCCGATAGAAACTATAGAGGAAATGTTTGAGAGCACTGGTGTTTTGTTTTCTAGATCGAAGCGCTTCAAGACAAAATCAAAAACCTTCGAGAAGTCAGAGGCCACCTGAAGAGGACACGACCGGACAACTGTGACTGTGGGAAACGGAGGTCAGTCATTAAAGTTCCACCTCCAGAAATACTTCTGCATAGTTGTGGCTTTCAGTGTTTTGAGCTTCTTGTAGGATTTTGTTGGCGTGCACAGAAGCAAAGTTTTCCTTCAAAGTCCTTAGTCTCTTTCTCTGTCCATAAAACCAGCTATTTTAGCAAAGGACACAGAAACAAGGGAGAGAGATTGAAGAACAGGAATGATCAACTCCATCCATTTAAGTGAGTTTTTCTGGGTTTCCCCCTTTTTAGCGTCATTAATCCACTTTCTAATTAATGCTGAGCGTAACATCTGTAACTGACTAAAAGTCCGCAAATAGTGCATGCTGCCTGCATGCCACGGAAATTACTCCAGCTCATTTTCACTTCGGCTCCTTTCCCAATCAAGTCAACAACTCCATCATGTGTGTGTGTGTGTGTGCTGTCATGTGTTTGTTGATGTTCAGAGCTCTAAAACACACACAGGTTTGTGACGAAGGCATGCGCACCGTAAGTTTTCATTAAATGTTTGGTCCCCGAGTGAAGTTTTAAATGACAAAGCAGATGTTTGGCGGCGGCCCGGCTCCGTGTGCGTGCGAGTCTGGAAGTGATTGAGCTGCATGGAAAGATAGAATGATTCAACAGAGGGGAAATCAGTCAGTCCCTCAAACACAGTGATCAGCTTGCACCAGGAAACACTGGGAAGCGATTATGCCAATACAAAGCAGCTGTTCCTCGGCGGAGCCTGTTGTGCGCTGCAGCGGGGAGGAAGAGGGGACAGTGGCTAGAATGTCATCCCAGAGAAAATTGGACATAGTAAGAGCTTAAACATGAAAGTAAACAGGCTGTCAAAGCCTGTACGGCTGATGCCTGGTGGAAGTCCCCTCTGTGTCCTCCATTGCTGTGGTTCCTGGCAGCGGACGGGGTCGCGGCTGATGTCAGGTTGGCGTCACACGGTTGAGATTCTCTCACGTTTTTTGTTTTTCAATCCCGACAGAGAGGCCGTGCAGGAAATAGACGGGAAGACGCAGCTGTACAACGAGATCCGCAGGAGGAAGAAGGAGCGGAAGGAGAAGAAGCGGCAGAGGAAGGGCGACGACTGCAGCCTGCCGGGCCTCACCTGCTTCACGCACAACAACGACCACTGGCAGACGGCGCCCTTCTGGACACGTACGTATTCAAGAACCCAAAGAGAGATGTCAGGTGGCTGTGTGTGCGTGCACTTCCAACTCACCCAAAATTTGGAACAAAAGGAAGCTTAAACCTCCAGATCTTTTACATCCCGGCGCGTCTCTGTCTACACAGCGTTGGAGCTGTCTGCTGCGCTCAGACTTCAGTCAGACCGCATGACAGATTGTTTTGTTGCATCCCAGAGTTTTGAATGGCGGCTCGCTGAGGAGAAGGCAGCGGGGTTTTTTTTCAATTGGAGTAATTCTGCTGTGAACACACCCAGAACACTGACGTTAAAGTGAACACACCATACACATAATTCCTTACAATTCTTTCGCCCTTACAAGGAATATTTGTACATTTCCTTCAACTTATTTGTAACTTTGTAATGTTTTAGCTGTCTCAAACAAGACCTTTAAGCTTTCTTGCTGGGTTTTGCACCTTCTGTAAGTAAGTTCAACTAAGTCTAACCTTCTCAAAATTACAAAATATCCAGTCAGCTTTAAATTCCAGTCTATATATTTGAATGCTTTCATTTCCCCCAATAAAACAAATAAGTACTAAGACGATAGGGTTTGGCCATGACTAGTCTTTGAATGTTTCAAAGGTGTTCACCACATTGATTTGATTGCTTTAGTGTATTTTAATGTCGTGCCAGACTTCAAATGAAACACAAATACACACAAACGTGCAAAACGCACTTACCATCAAAGAGTGAGGACGGAGAAGAACGAGCTTGTTTCAGTCATTCCTTAAAAGCTTTTCGTGTTTTGTTAAACACCATCTAAAAGATGAAGACTGACAAGAACGCCGCCGCTGGTTGTCTTGCAGTGGGCGGGTTCTGCGCCTGCACCAGCTCCAACAACAACACCTACTGGTGCCTGAGAACCATCAACGAGACCCACAACACCCTCTTCTGCGAGTTCTCCACCGGCTTCCTGGAGTACTTTGACCTCAACAGCGACCCTTACCAGGTGGGCGAACATCTGTCTGCCGTCACTCAGCCGCGCTCTCCGGCCGTGTGCGTCTGCTTCGTCTCTCCGGAGCCGTTTTCGTCGGCTCTTGCGTTGTAAAACCCGCCCGTAAAAGTTTGTGCGCGGTTAGTAATTTCGAGAGCGTTCATGTGGGAACGGCTCGGTGTAAGCCCATCAGCTTGACCGCTCTGGCCCTGCATCTGAGGGCTCCCACAGACTGTGTGATTTCACCAGTCTTATAAGTTGATCGGCTCCTACTTTGCAACGGGACTTTCATGAACTTGCAGCATAGTGTGGATCGGCACTGAACTGGTGGTAACAATGTGACATGAAACATTCATTCTACTTCAGAAGTTAAATGTGGGTGTTTGTGTGTCGTCGTACAGCTGACCAACGCAGTGTATGCAGTGGATCGGGAGGTGCTGAACACCCTGCATGCCCAGCTCATGGAGATGAGGAGCTGTCAAGGGTACAGGCAGTGCAACCCTCGACCCAAAGGCCTGGACACAGGTAAACACTCTTTCACTCTCATTTTAGTCGTCGTTGAACTTTAGTCCTGAGCGAGATGTTTGAACATAACGGACTGATACACTGGGTGTTAGAGGTAGATTTAACTTCCCGAAGGACTGAAGCAGATTCCCCATTCAGGAGAATTGGTGTGTGTGTGTGTTAAGTTTAAGGCAGTGGTGGCCAAGAGATTCAGGAAATGAGATTAAAGAAATGGGTGTGTTTTCTGCTCAAGGTGGCATAAAGACGAGTGCCAAATCAAACATGTGGTGACCCTGGAAAAGAGCAGACCAAACAAAAACCACGTACAATCAGGCTTTGAAAAGTGTCAGAACTGTCTGATACACTCTGCTGTAGATTTTTAACCCAAGGCTGCTCAAATGAAAACCAATGTATTTGTTTCTGCTGTTTGTCGGGATCTGCTCCAGTCTCAGTGGTTTGCACATCCCTGCATGCTGCATGTGTTTGGGAATGATCCACTCCTGATGTGTGCTGACATTTCAGGTGGAAGTGAATGAATCATCAATCCGACTTGTGTCTCCTTCGTTTATGTGTGTGTGTGTGTGTTTTTTTTTTTCTTCTCCAAACCATACACACATTCATCACACTGGCACCAGCCTGTCGTCACTCTCTCTTTCAGCCCCGGACCGTCCGCTGGATGTTTCCCCTTCCTCACATACACGTTATACTTCCCCGATGTATGAGAACCACGCAGCAGTTGTGTGTCCTGGCCTTTTTTTCCCCCCGCTGTGTGAGTCACTGAGTGTCGGAGATATTATTTGCAGGATGCTGTCGTCACTGTAATTGAGGCTGGCGTTTTATTTGAGCCTGTCATGCATCACTGCTGTAGCCGGCCGCAGCGTTTCAAGATTTTTTTTTTCCCCCTCCCTAAAACTCTCACCACACTGTCCAGGCGTCCTCAAGAGCAGACGTCCCGTTACGGACGTGGTTAATAAGCGAGGCCGCGGCGACCCTACCCGGCGGGGCCGTGTTGTTTAGTGTTTGTGTGTGGCATGGCCCCGGCCGCGCTGTTTATGTCCGGAGGACAAAACCTCCGCGTCTGTAATTACCGGCTGGAGAGCCAGGCCGCCCCGGGGGAAACTGCTTGTGTTTCGGCCCTGGCATGTTGGACCTGTCAGACGTATGCCAACGCATGTCACGAGGCAACAGAAAATCTCTTCCTTGCGCTGGCAGCCCGTCCGCCGGTTCGATGCCAGCCCCCGCCAACCGATGAAATTGCTGTTGCGGTTTCAATCCAGCGGTGTTATGGTTGGAAAAACAGATGATTGAAATTAAACTGTCAGGTGTAATGGATCCAGCAGCGTCTGTTTTGCAAAGTGGCGACTTAACCCTGAAAATCACCTGATTGGATAACCTTTGTGTGTTTTACTTTGAAGGGGAAAACCAGCTGAACTCGTCACCATTCAGACCACTTTAATCTGACTTCAGACTTCTCTCCTCATTCCTCCCCTCCTTCCTCACGACCATCCAGTAATTGCATTTCTCCCTAGCGTGTAGCAGCTGTGCATGAAGGACTCCTCCGTGTGAATGATCCGTTTATTTCCCCGCCCCCCTCCTCCCACGTCTCCCTCAATCAAAACATTAACAATCGATTGCTTTTATTTTTTCTGATCAGGAGGTAAAGATGGAGGAAGCTATGAGCCACACAGGTATCCGCCAAGTTTTGTCTCTCTTCAGTGGCTTTTTTCCTTTTTTTTTTTTTAATTTTTAAATTTTCTTTAACACCTGCATGGGCCAAAATGCGTCATTCCCACTAATACATCCATCCACGGCGCGCCAACGCTTGATCTGTGGCTGCATGCTGGGACCAGGCTAACCGCCAAACGTTTTATTCATTTGTCTTCACCTTTACCTGCTGCGTAACGTCAGCCTGCCATCAGCAGTCCTGCTGCTCTCTGCTCCATGTTTCCACACCTTCGCTTTGAATGCAGAAAAAAGCTCTTGATTGGAATCCAGAGCCGAGAGTTTGATCCCACCGAGGTTGAAACAGTCCAGAGTCGTGCAGGAAGGTGCTGAATATGTTCATCATCGCAGACCATCCCGAGCAGCGAGTGCACGTGAATGACCAGCGCATGACACCCATCATCCCACTCATGCATCATCGTCACGTCCACTCAGAGGAACAGTTTGACATTTTGGGAAATCAGCTTCATCATTGCATTTTTGAAAAAAGATTTTATTTGAGATTGCTCCATAAATAAATGTACTCTGATTTGGTATCTCTAAAGTTGGAAGTCTCAGTTTCTCCCCATCAGAGGTCAGAAGAGGCTCCAAAATGTGAAACTTTTCCTTGAACTCATCACATTTCACTGCAGGCCATACCCACAAAATCACCACCCATCACATGCAGAGTAGCGCCCTCTAGTGGCCAGTAGCTGGTGGTAGAAGGGACGCTTGAGTTACCTCTCTGTCCTCCCACTGACCTCTGACCTTTTGACCTCTGTTTGTGGCACCTGCTTACCAGGCGACAGCAGCACCGAAAGTGGTCAAAGAGGAGACCGAGCCTCTCCTTCCTGTGAGTCTGTGCTGCGACGTCTCCCTCCTCTAGTAACAGAGTCCTGATCTGGTGAAGGAAAGACAGATGAAATTGTGGCGTTGATGCTTCTTTTCCTCCCCTTTTTTTTTTGGTTTGTTTGGTTTTTTTTTCAAATGACTTGCAGACATTGAGCTGAGTCGGGCTCTGCAGCTTCCTTTTGTGTCTTTCCCTGATAGCATTAATCTTCCTCTCTGGGGATTCACTGGCAGGCTCATGGGCTTTTTCTTTTTTTGTGTGTGTTTTCTGAGCTGCTTCTTGTTTTGTTGACCAGCTTTTTATTTGTTCTGCTGTTGAGCTCTTTTTTTTTTTTTATTTCAGGTTGTCTGACTTTGCATTTCAATCCAGCCCAGGCCTGTCATTAACTGTGCCATTACACATTTCCTGTGCAGCTTTTTTTCCCCTTTCTATTTGTGCAGAATAATATATTTTTTCCTCTTTTTTTTTTTTAATTTCCAATGTGATTTAGTAAATACAAAAAAAAAAAAAAAAAGTAGCATGTGGCTTGTGCTCAGTGTGAGTGCTAGTTTATCTAATGCTTCAGTGTGTTGTGTGTGTGTGTGTGTGTGTGTGTGAGTGTGTGTGTGTGTGCTGCTTTGGGCCGCAGAGCCCTCGGAGTTGGCTGCTTTAGAGAGAGCCAGAAGCTGGGCATGACTGCATGCTGTCTGGGTAAACTTGAAAAGCGCTCCCTGTTCGTGCCACTGCAGATCCTCACAGTCTTTATTTCTTTTTCCTTCTCCCCCCGGCAGCACACAGCCAGTATGGGACGGACGACAGGGTTAAACTACCCAACTTGACAGACGAGGAGGTGAACTGGCAGGAACTGGAGGATTTGTATAGCATAAACGAAAGCCTGTATGAATGTAGGCCTGACTACAGCCCCGGTCCAGACAACTGGGCCAACTTCCAGAAGGATGTAGATAATATGTTTGCACTGCGACACGTTTTTCACACATTCAACCAAACCCACGAGCCCGACGACTCCACCCTGCCAGAGCCGGGCTCCGGGGCCGGGGCCGGGGCCGGGGGTGGGGGCCTCCAGGAGGGCAGCGGGGACGACGTCTGGCCCCGCCTCACCACCGCCGTCCCCGACGGAACGAACCCCGAACGGGTCGTCAACGACCTGCCCGACGCCGGGACGCCCGCCCTGACGGAGCCCCCGCCGGGGCCCGGCGGAGACCCCGCCCCCCTCCAGAGGGACACGTGGGCGCGGCAGCTGGAGGAGGTGGAAGGCGACATTTTCAGCGGGAACGGGCTGACCGAGCTGGAGACGCGGCACGACGGCCTCCTGCGCACCCACAACAGCCTGCAGGGGGCGGCGGCGGCGGGCCCACACACGCTAGACCCCGAAGACGAAGAGGACATTTTCCAGGCCCAAGGCTACCTCCCCTTCTTCCCACAGACCCCCCGGCCCAGACTACAGGCCGGCGGCGGCAGGACGCCCCCCTCCACGCAGACTGGCCCCCAGCCGGGCGTCGGGCCGGCGCTCAAAGTGCCGCCCCTCTCCTCGGACTACGAGGGCAGCGGCTCTCCGCCTCGACCCTCCAATCAGACCCTCTGAGCCCAGCTCCCGGTCGCCATGGCGACACTGAGACGCGGCCACCAGGAGACGGAAAACTTGCCATCGGCGAGCGCCGCCGCCTCAGTCAGTCAGAGATCTATAATGAGTTTTAAAGTTATTGTTTTATTTTTTTACTGGTGCCTACATTTATTAGTAAACAGTGTTATGTTTTTTTTTTTCAAATATATATTTAGAAAAGGAAAAAAAAAAGCCTTAATGCAGCTAAGTGTTGGAATTTAAAGAATAAAAGATTAATTCCATATTGATAACATCATTTTAATATATGTTTTTATGAAAACAGTGCGAGTGGTGAAACCAGCTCAACATCTGGACAGATGATTCTCGGTACGCTCCGGTCTTTAAACTACAAACCAGTCTGAAGGTGAAACTCCCGCCGTGTGCGGTCCTCAGTCTCACTGCTGGGAAAAAAAAAAGTTACAGAATTAACATGACATTTTATTTCACGGCTCACTTTTATTTTCTCCTTGAAATTTGTGGGACGGTCTCAATTTTCCACATTTAGCAATTTTCTTTAATTCCAGACAATCATGTGGAAAACGGACGGTTTGACCCCCGATCACCCCGCCGCCCTCTACCGCTGTTTACTTTTGTCACGCAGGGCGACTATTTAGTAAATTACCCTGCAACTGGTGCACATTTGTCACAATCCACAGCAGGTCTTTAAAGGTACAATTTCCCCCCGGTAATCACAGGAAGGCGCTCCCTCCGTCACCAGACGCTTGGAAAATGTTCATTGTGTAACTTTTTTTTTTTTTAACCAGAATCATGTGACGTAGAGCTTGGATAATCCGGAGTTTTTAATTTTGCACACAATTAATTTCAAGTGTAAACGTGTATCGTCCAGGAAGACCGGTCAATCTGAGGGAAAGGCTTTGTTTTTTGACAAGAGATTGCATTAAATTAAGCGTTTCTTCTTGCGGTTCAATGAACACATTGTTTCCTTTTTTTTTTCTTCTTGGCAGTGGGTGTAGAAATGTTTGCACATGACGCTGTTGAGAAATAAACCCATTCAAACCCCGAGTGCGGCGCCACCGCGTCTCTCTGTAAATGACAACAAACAGGTTGTTTTGGTCTTTTTTTTTTTTTTCTCCAGTTTTTAATGACAAATATCAAGTATTCAAGGCATTTGTAAACCAAGTGTTCACAAACATGAATTGGACTTCTGCTCCTGAGGAACACAAAGCAAATAAGAGCTCGACCTTCAGAGTACGGCTTCTCGTTCTGCCCAGGAAATACAGTTCAGATATCGAGGGGGTTTTGGGGGGGGGGAAAGAAAAAAAATGGAAATGTGTTAAAAGCTTATTTTACATTTTTTGAATTCGAAGTCAGCCATCTCTGTGACGACTGGTTCTCTATACTTCCCTGCAGACCAGTGCATGGTTTGGTTTGGTTTGTTCGCCTCACAGAAGCCTGATTCTGACCTTTAAAGGTACAGTATGGAACATTATGTAATGCCGCTTTTGTGCATTAGGTGGCAGCAGTGAGCCGCTCCTGGATAACCACTCTGGCCGCGTTTACACGTCTGTGACCAGCTTGCCTTTTTTATTTCTATGCTACATGATCATTTTGACTAAAACTAATACATACTGTACCTTGAAGGTCACAAAAAAGCTTTTGACAATTTGATAATTCATAAATGTTCTGACTTGAAATAACATTTCAGTCATTTTGAGCAGCTTCACAGTAACAGAAGGGAGAATCTATGGAGATCTGTGAGGTAACCATGTTTGGCTTCTCCTTATTCAGTGTTGGCGAGTGTGATGCCGGAGGAAGAGAAGCGTTACAGGTGAAGAGAGGGGGAATTCTGGGTAGCAAAACTCCAAACATTTCACTGAATTTAACTCGAGTTACTCTGACAGGAAGAAAAACATTTCAACAGCCCGACCCCCGTCCCTAACACTGTTCAGGCACCGCGAGACAAAATCCACCATTTATTTATTTTTTTTGTAGCTTTGTTTTTTCTGTTTGACTACATTGTTCATGGGTTAGTTCATAAATATGCTTCTAACTATGCGAAAGCTCTATATTACGCTTCATTTGCCTGGTTAATATTTACACGATGATCACTTACGAATATGTAATTTGAGGTAACTAAGTCATGATAACACTAAAAATTAGTCACTGCCATCAGGTGGAAGTCTTCACCCGGCAGGATGGCGTTGATCTTGGCCCAAAAAAACAAACAAAAAAAAAAAGGTTAAATCACTGAAATTTGTTCACTCGTATTAAATTATCCAACTATTAGAAACTAAACTTAATACTGAGAATATAAAATACAGCAACTTTATCAAACTTATCCGTCATCCTCCCACACGAAAAGCCTAAAAATTTGGTTTTTTTAAGTGTCACGTATTTCACTTTGTGTGTGTTTGACACACGTATTTACGGGGAGCCCCGAAAGGCCTCGTCGCTGCCTCGTCCGCTGCTTTACAGAAAACACAGCCGTAAGACATTTAAATAGAAGCTCGAACACAACCGTTGGACTCAACACGCCGTTTGTGAACGTTACACAAAGGTGCATCAAAAACTTTTTTTTTTTTTAATTTGTGTTTTAAGTTATTTCTACCACAGCAAGACTGTCGTCTCTGATCAAACTCCAACTCCACACAAGACCCCCGAACTGAACCCGGATCAGATCAGTGACCAGAGGAAACCCCGTCTCACCACTGTTCAGAAAGCTGAAAACAGTTTCAGTTAGCTCTACATTTACAATAAAGCGGAACACATCAAGTATTTTGGGTTTAAATAAAAAAAAGATCTTAATTTTTTTTTTTTTTTATTTCCAGGTACTTAAATAAGATTCAAATCCTTGACATATTCCCACTTGTGGTTTACAAATCTGAATAAAATGGATACTTTTTAAGATGCATCTGTGCACGTCACGGTGGGACCTGACGACCGGGCTTCAGATCTCCTTCAGAATAAATATGAAAGACAGCAGATCAATTCCGCCCATCAGGAGCCATTTACCAAAGAATTGATGAACACAGTAGGTCTGACCAACTTCACATTCACCGGCCTTAGCACAATCTTCCATGTGACCACTAGAGGGCCCCAAACCCCCACAAACAGAACCACCCACGTCTGATCACTGCTGGCGGATTAAAAGGAGTCATGCTCGCTGCACTGATCCTTTTTTTTTAAAAGTCAAGACAGCTAAATACCTACAATGTACATCTGAGGACTATTAGGAGTAGTTACAATACCGGAGCCGAAATGACGCATCCGTGTCTCCGCTGATAGATTAGATACGAACCATTTCTCTTTCATGAAGAAAACTGAGCCTAATTTCACATCTTCAGGACAAACAGTAGCTTTAGCACACAATCAGAGATGGGAGGATATTTTCTGCCGTGACGTGGAATTAAACTTCCTGCAAGTCCTTTAAACACTGCCGTGTGGATTTAAGCTACATAGATCACCTTGCAGAGGCTTTGTGACGACTCTTCCCCTGACCGCAACAGCTGAGGGCAAAAGAAAGAAATGAAACGAACTGAATATCGTCACTGATCAGCGACTGGCTTTTCAGCAGCTACCGTTTAACCCTGGAGCTAGCTGTGTGTACTGGAACTGGCCGAGACAGCCCGAGAGGCACTGTAGAGGAAAAAAATAAAGGAAAGTCAAAGAGGTGAGAGGATTAAAATAATAAAAAAAAAATATATATATATATAATTCCACTAAATGCCAGACAACATGACAGGAGAACTGGTGGAATGGCTCGAGTAGTGGAGATGCGGCTGATATGTCGACGGGGAAATGAGAGAGTTGATGGTGGAGGGGGTGGAGGGGGGGGGGTTGGGTTTCCTGTGTGTATTTAGCTGATAAGAAGAAAGAGGAGGAGCAGGTGATACACGGGGAGCTGTACAGTACTGGGGGGGGCAGGGGGGGCTGTACACTGGATCTTGCATAGTACAGGTTTGTGCTTTTGACGCCGTGTTGATGAAGACTCGGGAGTCCGTCCAGAGGTTCTAATGCCCTGCCCTCTGCCCTTTGACAGTAGCACCATGGCGAGTCTTTACATCGTCTGACCTTCTGCGTGAACGCTGGGGGGGAGGAGGAGGAGGAGGAGGAGGAATGGGGGGGGGGGGGGGGGGGGGGGGGGGTGCTGCGGCTGATGATATGCTCCGTCTCTCCTGTCGTCATAAACATGAGCAGCCCTTTAGGTGTGGCGGGCGCGGCTTGTGTCTCTGGCGGCGGCGGCGGTGGAGCGGCGGTGTTGTGCGGAAACACAAACAGGAAGGCACATGTCGCGATGGACCCCGGGGGGGGGGGGGGGGGCGGCTGGCGAGCTCTCAGACGTGAGCGGAGCCTCTGTGGTGGTGCGGCAACAAGACGGGGGGCGTTATTGCTTTGAGGGCGTTGCCGGGGCAACTGAGGCTGCTGTGGCCGCGGTTGAGCAGCAGGGCGGCCGGCGGCTCGGGCCGCGGCGGGATGAAGACCGGGCAGGAGCGGGTGCGCGCGTGGCTCTTGTGGCCGCCGGCGTGGCAGATGAGCTCGCTGACGGTGCCCAGCGGAGGCAGGCGCTGGCGCCAGCGCTCGGCCCGCGCCTCCTTGTGCTTGATCGAGTACCAGGTGAGGAAGATGAAGACGAAGCCCACGAACTTCAGGCTGGCCGCCAGGCCGAAGTAGACGAAGCGGAAGGAGGTGACGTCGTACTCCCAGCAGGAGCCGTGCACGCCGCAGTCCTGCTGCCACAGCATGCAGGTGGTGTCGATCACCGCGCCGAAGTAGATGGGCGTCGGGATGTAGGCTGCAGAGAACACACACGACGTTACTGTCATGACCTTCACAAGACTGACCCTGTGAAGTGATAATGGAGCAGATCAGGCAAAAAAAAATTCATATTAGTATGAACCTGATCTGTCATATATTCAACATGCAGTGGTGCTTTTTGACCACTGGGTGTCACTATAACTCCTCCTGGAGGATCTGCAGCCTTCACGATGAAAAAGATTTATGCCATAGTAAACACAAAGTTAAGACTATTCCATGTCAGAGAGGGCAAACCTCCGACAGCAACTTCATCGCTGCTTTATTAGAAACAATAAGTTAATTGACATTTATATAAAACTCCATAATCAATAATCAAACAAGCCTGGTATAGAGACAGCTTGATGCTCATAGTGTTCTACAAAAACTGATCAGACACGCTGAAGTATGGATAACATGGGAGGTAAAGGAACTGTCCAAACTAACTTCAGTGTTTTGTGCTTTAACTTTAACACTGATTATTGATACATAAACTCCAAACACGTGTTCTGGGAAATGGGAAAAAATGGGAAAAAATGGGAAAAAAATAGATGCACCTTTATTTGGATTACTGGAATTAAACACAATAAAACGGAGACGACGCCAATCGGTCGTGCTTACCAAGAGTTCGCAGCAAAACAAACTGCATCCCGAGAGCGAAAGGCCTCTCTTGCTCATCGACAGACCTGAGGAGACAAAGCAACGGTGTGAATTTCCTCGTTTCTTTCCCACAAGTCACACAGATGAAGCTTCTGCAGTGTGCGGCTGCGACGGCCCACCTGAGTGTGACGATGATGGCGGAGGGCTGGGCACAGGCGGTGATGAGCGTGACGATGAAGAGGAAGATGAGGAAGGGGATGAGGGTGTTGCAGGTGCGGTCGCACTTCCCCGACATGGCGTAGCCATTCTCGTTCAGGTAGGTCTTGACGATGACGAGCTGCAGCTGGTTGACCTGGCCGCCGGACGACGGCGTGATGACCTGCCGGCTCTGCACGCAGCCGCAGTCCGTGTAGTTCCTGATCTGTGAGCGAAGGCTGGTTTTCAATACGAGCTTCATCTCATCAATCTGCTAATTATACCGCGGCTGGATGGCGGGCAGACAGAGCGGCACCGCCAACCTGCAGCAATCGGCGGCACGGACAAAGAATCTAAACATTCGATTTCCTCGCGTTGTTCTGATTTCCTATCGGACATTGTTTTCGAGTCACTTCCTGTATTTCCCGAGCTATAGAGCGAGAACCTACAGAACGCCGGCCTTTGTGTTTCAATTATGATTTGTACCTCCTCTGGAAGAAAGCTCTGAAATCTTTACCATCAATCCCTTTATTCCTTATTTCCCTCGACAGGAACACAAAAGGAGTACTGAATGGATTAAAAAGATTTCAGATGAACCGCAGTGCCTGTGCTCACCCCGGAGCTGTCGTTGCCCACGGTGCTGCATCCAGCCAGACACGGGTTGAAGTAGGTGATGCCGTCCGAGCCGCAGACCGGCGCGTACTCGTGGATCCTGCAGCCGCAGTTCACGTTGCAGCTGCCCGTCAGGTTCCTGTGGGCCATGGTCAGGGTGGGACTGCAGACACACACACACACGCAGGGGTTCATTGTATGATTGTCCACACAGAACAGTTGGAACTCAATGTTCAACAAATAACATCATCTGGTTTTCCATTCTAAGAGCATTATCATCATTCCTAACATTTCCGTATTATCTGTGGCTTTATGGGTGTTGTTTTATAACCGCCACCCAAATGTTGGTGTAGTAATACAAATAAAATCCCACGAATGAAAAACACTCATTGAATAAAACAATTCGTTCATCCATCATTGGTTCAAGGCTGCATTGTGAGAACAGACAATACTGTAAAGGAAACCACTGCTTTTGTATTTGAATTCCAGACACAAATGAAGCCCCACAACACAATCGGCACACCTTCGTTAAATTACTTGGCGTTCCAAGTAACCAAAGTTCCTCCTGGCTCAAATTAAACCTTCATAAAAAAAAAAAAAAAAATCTATATGATTGAGCTATTTCCGATAAACTTTAATAATTTTGGTAATTTAGTTCAGGTAGGGATTTAAAATGTGATTTTTTTTTTTTTATCAGTTTCTCATAGTTTACCGAGGTACAGTAATCTTTACAGTGTTACTGACGCTGGAAATCAATCCTCTGAGGTCTCACCTCTAGATGCCGACCAGCTTTTTCACAGCGACACTGAATTTTTCATCTGAAATGTTTTTAGTGATTTCTTCCCAGAAAATATTGAATAATGCTAAAGTCCACTGACAAGGCTGTTTTTCTTTCTTTTTTATTTTCTCACAGCAGTGCTGAGTCAGCAGCAGTCTGAGGTAAGAAACTTTGCCACTGAATGCGCTGTAGGGTTTATTAATTTCTTAAAGACTAATTTATCTGGGTTAAGGTGGATTCAGGCTCCACAAAAACGAGAAACCCGAGTGCAGAGCGGCCGGGGAGCGCCGGGTCTCAGCCTAATTGGTGACATTTCTCATGTCGGCATCAGAACTGCCCAGACGATGTGCCATTAACAAGCTGTAGTAACTAAAAAAATAACACTGAACATCACTTTTCCCAAACCCCCTGCTCTGGGGAAACGCGCAGCTCCCTGAGGCTTTCACAAAATTACATCTTCAATCTGACCTCGAGTGCGACGCTTAAATACAACAACGGCTCAATAGTTTAATCAAGTAAAGTATCTGTACGACCTCGTGGTGTTACATGATCAGTATCGCTTCACTTCAGGTGATAAATGAAATGTTTCCTACGCCGCCTCTGACCAAACCATCAATGTAGGAAATGTAAGGAATATAAACTTTCCATCAGCGTGGACGGACTCATTTGTCTGGATTCACACGGTGTGGGAACGTCTGCTCTGAGCCAGACGGGAGGCCGGGCGCCGTGTCAACCGGGAGCAGTGAGGCGAGTCCTGCGTTTGCTCTGGGAAGCGCCGCTCTGAGCCCGGCGGAACAGACGGCGACGGGCGCTAACTACACAGCGGTCAGGGTGACGCTGACAGCCACACACACACACACACACACACACACGTGTTTTAGGTGACTATTAAAGCCGCGAGCTGTTTGCGCTGCAAACGTCATGTTGTTTAAGGATTAAAATAAGAAAAGGGTCACTTTCTGTTTCCTCTTAAATCAGTGGACCATCATTTCTCACAGGACCGTAAAGCGACGCTCATTTTCATCCTGTGTGTGTCACCGGGAAGGCTCGTCTCATTCGGGCATGTCCTGACATAACAGTGTTACATTCCAGACGCCGTGCACGTGTGTGTTTGTGTGTGTGTGTGTGGGCTGTGGGAGACTGCATGTGCATTTGCACGAACACAAAAAGCCACGAGGCCGGCTGGAGTCGCGGGATTGTGGCACTGATTGCACATGTCCTTTTCCCCAGACTAAATCCCGGCCCTCGCTCAACCCCTCCAGATGTTGTGTCACTGCACGGGCCGCATCCTATACAAATCCCAGCGCACAGCCAAGACAGCAAGTGGCTTAAGCTGCTCGAACACTGCAGACACGGAACAGAGAGAAAATATCTCAGAGTTTGGAGGGCTTATCGAACCAAAGGTTTTCCAACAGATTCAGGTGCGTTCTGTAGATTCTCCACGCGCATGCTGTACTAATTCATCTGCATGCAACATTTGCAAATACTTAAGATTATTACATAAGCGGATGTGTCTGTTGGCTCTGTCGGTGAGTCCACAGCCTGTCAGGAACAGAGCCTCGTCTAGACGAGTGGAAGAGTACAGACACAAAGGGCAGGCAGGGGCTGGACATTCCTCATGTGGGTGCCACCCGGAACGACTGACCGCTGCCGCTCATAATGAGGAGCCCTCGCAGCTCGCACGGTCCCGCTGACCCCTCGGATAAAGGCCGGCCTCAACAAAAGACGGCCGTTATCACCGAGTTACCGTCAGGACTTCTGGTAGTGGTTTAGTTTCTGTGGAGTTTGCTCTGAGTTTCCAACAGGAACTCCATGAAAAACACGGCTCTAAAACTGATCTGTACACATGGTTCTGTGTTTGTCTCCAAGAAGATGGAGTCGTTAAGTTACTATCTCCTCATTCATAGTTACCATAGCGACGCATACTACTAGTGCTGGGCTGCAGCGGTGAATCAGTGGAGCTCTCCAGGGTCTCCAGGGCGCCAAACCCATTTACTTCAGGGGCCACATGCAGCACAGTCTCCTCTCACGTGGGCCGGGCCAGTAAATAACAACATAATGATGATGAGAATTATCAAGAAGTTAACATTTGATGGAAAGTACTGCAATTTCTACTACATTTTAACCAGAAACATTCTTGTATACGACTATTTACGTCTTCAATGGCAATAAAACATTTACCTACATGTGGTTGGAACTCTAAACTATGGTAGAACAATTTATATTATAATCAGAATAACTTGTCAAACTGGAAAAACGACAACTTTAGACTTCACTGCGCCCCTGGTGGACAAATAAATATACTGCAGTTAATGTCATATGTCGGCCAAATTGGATTCCCTGGTGGGCCAGTTCTGGCCTCCGGGCCATACATTTGACACCACTGGCCTAAGACCTTGCTCAAGGACCCACAGTGGGATTCAAACTAGCAACCTTCCAGTCACAAACTTGCTTATGGAGCCTTTAGGTCACCACTGCCAGTGTATGATACATGACAGCAAATACAGAGGGTTGATCACTACAAGTGGAATATATATACAATCAATTCGATGTAGGCTGTTTTGCATCACTCAAGGTCACTCTGAGGAGTGTGTCTCTGTAGATGTGTGTGAGCGCACACTCGCGCGCCAACAAACATCCACTCGATGTTTTCCGCCCAGAGGGGCTGACACATCGGGTGACTGCTGGTTCGCTCTGCGGCCGGCCGCCGATGCGGTGCGGAGACGCAGCGTCAGAAATAGAGGTGGCAAAGTGAATCAGGCGGAGCCACGAGAGCAGATGCCGGCGTCGCCAATTAATCATTCACACTCAAACGCGGCGCCACAACACATGTGGATGATGGGAGCGGCGACAACATGCGGAGCCCGCACCTCACCTAGAGGCTTCTTTACAGCAGATTAAGGTAAGCAGCACAGGAATAGATGTGTTTATGATCTCCTGACGCCTCGTATGTAAATTGAGCTCAAGTGAGTAATACAGGAATGATAAACTAAATTGAAATAAATTGGCAAATGTAAATTTCTTGTCAAGGACAAGTTGATATTGGTCCATTTTTCCCAGTTTTTACAATGTGTGTGTTAACTGGTTAAAATGACCTTCCTGCTTCCTGTGTTTCATGATGCTTGTAAAACAAACCATTTTGTGGCAGACGTAAATGTTTACATCAGATTCTGACTGAATGAGAGCGTTTATTAGCGGTTTTGTCCTCACCCGGTAGTGTACGGTATGTTGATCCCTCCCAGGTTGATGCTCTCGCAGCCCACGATGAAGAGCGTGGAGAAGCAGAGCAGAGACACTCCGCTGCAGATCATGGCCAGCTTGGCGGACTCCCTGGCACCGAGCTTCAGCTTCTTAATGATGTAGCCCCCCAACACGATGCCCACCCCGGCACTGGGTACGATTATCACACCTGTGGGGCGGAAAAAGAGGCAAAACACAGTCAGGGAAGTGTCACAAGCAGCACAGGAATAGAGTCGCTAATGTGTGTCGTGACATGTTAACACTGAATTAATCGCTGTAATGTATGATTCACCAAGTGCAAAAAGCATATGATCGACTGCATTTTAATCAGGCAACGCAACGTGTATAAGTTACAAGCCTGTCAGGCTTTTATATGAATGATTGAAGGTTGTGCACGCAGCTGCTGTGAAAGAAAATATCAACCTCAGAGTGAGTTCTCTCGTTACACTGGGAATAAACAGCTTCAAAGAAATAAAGGGACTTATAAAAGGTTCTGCTCCGTCGATGTGTCCAGGCGATGCTCCGAGTTACCAGTGAGTCATTCCAGGCTGCAACACGTGCTCTTATCCCGCTCAAGCTAATCAAAATGACAGCGTGGAGAAAGGCAGCGCTGGCTGGTAAGTGTCAGAGTGTGGGAGTCGGGGCTCGGGGCAGGCGCACATGGCGGGCCCTCGATCCCGGCCACAGGCGGGTAACGAGCAGGACGGGGTCAGCCGGCGGAGGCGGAGGGTCAGGAAAAGGCAGAGGATTAGAGAGGGGAGAGAGGATGAAAGCGCAGGCAAATGTCACCCAGGTTCTCCCGGCGCGCTCGTGGAAAAATACGAGGAATGGACGGAGGGTCGGAAACGTCTGGGAGCGCACGGACGGCCTGGCAATAAACAGCTGGAGCATATTATCCTGCGGAGTGCATGTTTCTGTAGTGACACTGCGTCGGCCTTCTGCGGGATTAAACATCAACACACTAAAACCTAAAGTCCGAATCATACAGTAAATCACACAGTGTCAAAGGTGAAACATAACATTAATGTTATCTGGACTGATGCTGCATTATGAGAGTTATTTCTCACACGGATGTGACATATGTTGATGCACTGCAGATCTTCCTCTCTGCTCGCCGCAGATTACGAAAAACTCTGAGAACTCATAACACCGAGAGAAATGGCAATATCAACATAAGAGGATGGAAATGCAGGTTTTGAAAGGAATGACGGCTGAGATAAGAAAGTGGAGGGGGGGGGGGGGGGGGGGGGAGACAGAAACAAACAGAAATCACATCAGAATGGGGCTCGGTGCAGCTGAGGGTGAAGGGGACGCGAGGCGGGTGCGATATGTTACGGTTCTATTTCTGGAGCAACATCTAATGAACACGTCGCCGCGGCAGCTCTTTACCCCAGACTGATTCAACAAGGTGGTAATTTATGCAATTTCAAGTTTTCTGGGTGTCTTTTCCGGTGTCTCTGGAGCCACTTGGAGCAAACGGCCGGCCGCTCTAACATTTAATAGCTAGTCTGGGTGTGCACTGCAGATGCTTCGATTGCCTGTTAAAGAAAAAGGTTTGCGATGCTGCGGTGTCATTATTGGCACAAACCACTTTCCTTTCATGTGAGGAGACGTGTCAATGTAGATGCATTTCACCGCTGTCACCGACGATATGTGTTCATTATATTTTAAAAAAGGCCAGAATAAAAAGGCAAAATGACAAAGTAGAAATCAGAAACCGAGCGAACATGAAGGAAGGAAAAGACAGAACAAATACTTTGCTGAAACATTTTTAGAAGTTAAGGTTTGTAAGTAATGAAGCATTGAAGACTAATTAATCATATCTGAAAAGAGGACCGGAGGTACACATCTGTTCAGGGACGAGCGACTTTGTGAGAATCGAAAATGTATTTTTTTTGTTTTTTTCACTTAAAGCTCGTGTCCGGAGTTTTGAGAAGAGAGGGTTTTTTTTAAATCCAACGTCTGGAGGTTCCGCCCTCCCTCTGCTTTCATGAGCGACCAAGTCACGCCCCTTTAATTGTGCACGCAAATTATCTGTCGGGTGAAAATGAGAGCCTCCGAGTCCTACAGCATCTGACACGTTTAGCTGTTTACGGTGGATGTTCAGCAGACAGTGGATATATCCGAGGTAAGCGCGGCGGCTGCTGCGCTGCGTAGCTAACTCACCTCTGCCTGGGCGAGTGCGCGTGCTCTCTGGCTGCGTGCACACTTTGATTGACAGCACGACAAGGCGGAAGCTCGAAATCTATTGGCCGACGCTGACCAGCGCTTTTTCGGATAACATGGGGGTCTATGAGACGAAGGCGGGGCTCATAAATACATTTTTATATTCCTTTATGCTAATATTATAGTAAAGTATCGAACCAGACTGACACATTTAAGCTCTGTTAAAAAACGATACGTACATTGGAAACGAACGGAAACTCCGGACACGAGTTTTAAACTATAAAGATCTGCAATCAAGCAAGCAGTAGAACTTTTCAGACCGGACGTACTTCAAAGTGTTAAATAAAATAAACCACAGCTACACTCATTGGCCACTTCATTTGGAACACTTGTGAAATTTAATGTGAGCCAGAAAATCAGCTGTGTCCTAAATGTTGCCACTGAAACGGTAATAAAGTGAAGCCTGCCGGCCTTTCGCACCTTCGCTGCTGTTTAAACCCCGAACCTCTCCTGCTCGTCAGGGAAGCGTCCAGCCGGCTGCCTGAGAAAAGCCCCCCGTGCTCCCATCAACAGAAGTGCCCTCTCCTCCTCCACGTCTCCAGCCCTCATCACTTCCCGGCCGCCTGGCATCGTTCGGGTCGCCATGACAACCGCACCACCCGTTTGCCCTTACCCCTTGTATCCTGGCAACAGGCAGGCGAGATGAGGCAATGGCATTGTGTACATTCCTCTGTGTGCGTGTGTGTGTCCAAATGACCATATGTTCACTGGCAGAACACTTGAACACACACACACACACACACACACACACACACACACACACACACACTTCTTTGCTTTCAAAGCTATGATGGAGTTTTCAGTCGCTCTTTGCTGGAATAATCCTGATACCAGATTACTTGTGTATTAGCACCACTGGCTGAAACATGACTGACAGATTAGACTAGTTCTTTGTACACCCTACATATGAGGCGCTCAGCTCACAGTGTGTGTGCGTGTGTGCATGTGTGTGGTGACCACAGCATGATGAATGCCTCCTGCAGTCAGTGGGTGTAATAGAAGCTTATCACTGAATGAATTCCAGCAGGACTTTATGAGTCACGGTGCCGCCGCTGCCGTCTGTGGATCACTGTGCACGTGGAAACGGAGGTGACTTAACTAAATACAGACAAAATGAGCACCTGAAGCTCACTGCAGTGCTGGCCATAACTTCGGAGCGCCTTACGCAACCCTTACTGTATTTCCTGTATCAACACGACACGTCAAAAACCGAGGAGAGGATATGATTTTAATTTATTTAAGATGATTGTTCGGGGTAACTGCCGGCAGGAAAGGTCATCTTCCCAGTCCAAGGTTGGTGATTCATTCTCACACCTCACCCTCTTCATATATCAAAGTGTCCTTGGGAAAGACACTGAAGCCGGAATTGATCCCATTGAAGGTTGAGCAACAAACATACAGACTGCTCAAGTGGTGAAAATGAGTATGAGTAGAGAAATAACTTATTCATACTGGCAACAGCAACGATGCAGCGTACCTGTGTAGATGCTGGCGTTGGAGGCGGGGATACCAAACTGGGACTCGATGAACTTTGGAATGAAGGTGATGAAGGCCGTGACTATGGCGCACTCGGCGGTGTAGGACAGGCTGACGAACAGGAAGGTCATGTTGCTGAGGATCCTCAGCGCCGCCTTGGGGAGGTCTGGGAAAGAGAGAAACATGCCACGAAAGGGCAGCTCGTTACTGTCAGTCTCTGTTCAGCTCCTCAACTGGAGCATCAGAGGAAGATCCACTGCGAGACATGATTAAGTGTCCAACTGAAGCTCTATTAATAACAACAAACTCGGTGCTGACGTGGGAAGTAACACGTCGTATTTCACAACATATTTTCTCTCTAACAATCCGGTTGTCTCGTTCGGATCACCACATGGCACTGTGTGCCGCAAAAAAAGTGACGCAACCTGTAATTGTATCTGTTAGACATAACAGAGAAAGGAGAGAAGGTGTGGAGTCCATTAAATGTTGAGTTTGTGGAACAAAAAACAAAACAAAAAAAAAAAAGCAAGCAGCAAAATGACAAAGATTGATTTAAACAGGCTGTGAAAGTCTTCAAGCGTTCAAAGCAACTTCACAATAAGTGCCAATAAAATGCTTTTATAATGAACTTACATGCATTAAACTCCAGAGTATAACTTGTCCTTGCTTGATAATCTGTCAGTTCAAAAACTCCTGGACCATTTCCTCATTAATCAAAACTTCATGGGGACTAAAACTGTTTTCCAAACAACAGCTGTATTGCTTTACATGCATATCCACATTCAGCCACAAGAATCAGGGATATTTTCACTGTGAAGGAATTGTGCTAAAAAAACATCATATTTGCTTTCTATTTCCATATTTGAGCATATTTCGGAATCAGTATTTGCTTTAACTCACTTTTTCCACTAGTAGCTGCACGACTTAATGTAAACACTTTCTTCAATAATATAATGGAGTCAAAACATCACCTGTGACATTTTTTCACAAGTCACTCTCGCATTCAAAGAAAAAACTGTATTTCAATATGCCCCAGGAAAAAAAATTACAGGGAAACAAAAACGCTACATAATTTTAATGAAAGATTACAAATGAGCACAATCTGAACATGACTGCAGTATTTTTAATTACTGATCCGCATCGCACTATCTAGCATTTTGAAACGGTATCACGCTGTGAGCTGCTCATAAATCCACAGGCGAGTGTGTTTGTCCAACACAAACACGTGGATTGTGTGCATGGTTCTATGCTGCCCGCGCAAAAAAACAAAAAACAACAACCCAGCTTTACAAATGGAGCCTGAACGCCGTCACCCTTGGTTTGTCAGAACAAGGTCAAACATACCCTTCCCGTCTGCTGGAGGGCAGCGTCCATACGATGGAGGTCATTACCATGCAGAACGCCCCGTCATCCTGCCATTCAAAAGTCATGTGGTCCCACCCGGAGTGCAGTGCTGTTGCTGGGCAGAAGTAAACCCAGTCACATGAACGCGAAGAGGCCATAAACTGGTGGGGGAAAAAAATCACGGATTTTCGCCGATCCCCGAAGACGAGAGCTCGGACGTCAGCGAGAGAATTGGTGTCCAAACCTGCTAACAAGGATCCACGGTGTGTGACTCACGGGGCAGATGCTGGCCGCCGTGGCCACTCCAGTGTGGGCGTCTCAGTTAAATTACTGTCTAACACATTGTGACCCCCCCCCCCCCCCCCCCCCCCCTCCCCCTCCCCCCTCCTGAAGACGAGCAGTTTGTGGATCTGCGCTTTAAAACCATCGCCATATGAAAGCACATCTCAGGTCACATTGAGAGCACGGCATTAGTCTTCTAGATATGCACGAGTTGATCCATTATAAAGAGAAGTTTGTTTTCAGCGTCCTTCCTGGAGGTTTGAGGTCACCAGTGGATAAAAACTCTGACCTCCACACAGCTGAGGTGTAGGATTTCATGAGCGCTCTGGCTCTGAGCTCCCAGCGGGCCGTGCAGCTCCTCAATCCGTCAAAGTGATGCGTTTCTAAATCGCTCGGCTCGTTTGGGCTCTCGGTTAACGCGTCATTTCCAGATGAAGACAGCGGATAAAGCTGCACGGACTTCATCAACAAACTCCAAACTTTAGGAAAAATGATCTGTCTGTCAGATTTCATCTTTTATATCAACAATTGACACACAGACTGGATGAATATGTCAACAAAGCTTGAAAAGGTTTATAATTATTCAAAACATTTCTTTTTCAGTGTTAAAATGAAAGCGACTAAAGACGAGTAATCAACCTAACATTTTCTCTGTGTTTTCATTTTGAATCAGAAAATTCAAAAGGCCACAATGGTGCATTCATTATTACTGGCATCTGAAAGAAGCAGCGTCACTTATGTGCAAGTAGATCTCAAATTAATTGAAGGTTGTCGGCAACACTATACAGTAAAAAATGAAAATGTTTGATAAAAGCAACCAAACTAAGAATTTATTGTAACCACTCAAAGTGAAATGTCAAAAAAATCGCAGGTTTTCACCGCAGCCTTTGTTTCAACTTGGCGGTCATTCTTCCTCAGCCTGGATCCAGCCACATTTTTCCAGACATAATGACCACACACAAGCATCTACGTGTCTGTCGAAGGATTTGAAAGTCAGCGCCGGGCACCAACATTAAGGCTTAACAGTCATGAGGCTATCATGAGTTAGCCACTTCTCTAGATTCACATGATTCTCAAGCGTATCGCAAGACAAATCAGCAACAAAAGAAACGGCATGAGGAAGGAGAAAGGGGATTACTACTGACTTTCATGAAGGTGGCTGTTAGGAAGCGAGCCAGACTGACGGGGCAACATGTTGCCCTGATCTGGGAATAGCAGTTTTCATGCTAATTCAACCGATCTTGTTGTAGGTGGGGGAATGTTAGCAGCATCTGTCAGTGTTATCCCAGATCAAAGGTAGGAATAGAATAGCGACACTAATTATTTCATTCCTGGGAGCCGGGTTGTAATCTTGTCTGGAGGGAGGGGACAGATGGCGAAGTCCTGCTGGCATCTACAACAGCTGCTCTCTCAATCAGACAGACCAGTGGCTCGCAATAGTTGCCACACTTGCTTCTTTGTTAAGAATTTATTTGATGACTCCATCAAAAATGTTTTCATCCATCTGGTTTTCGGAGAAGATTTGTCTTTCTGCTGAGGCAGGTCGCGACAGTTTTCACTGTTGGTCGAATCGAAGAAGCGGATCGGATGAAATGCAAGTCTGAATGATGAGCAATCAACTGAGCTTAAAATAATGTGTGTGTGTGTGTGTGTGTGTGTGTGTGTGTGTGTGTGTGTGTGTGTGTGTGTGTGTGTGTGATATCCTCAGGGGTGATCTGATCTCCTGTCCTCTTCTGAGGAGCTGATGTTAAGAAACAAACCTTCACATCCATCCATTCATCTTCTAAACCGCTTCAGGGTTGCTGGAGCCGAGTACACAGAGTACACCATACACACCACGCCAGTCCACACACACTCACGTTTATAGATTTTTACAATTTATGGTCACAGATTAGTCTCAAATGCATGATGCGGGAATGCTGGAGGAAACCAGAGTACCTTGAGAAACCTGCACAGCAAGGACATGCAATTTTACAATAACTTTCCCAAACATTAGGTATCTCTCTCTTATAGTCTGTGCTCTCTCTCTCTCTCTCTTTTTTCTGTACTTTCCTGCAGGATCTTTGATCGTGGAACTGGGAGTTCCTGATCGACGTTTCCTCTCTTTATCGAGTCTGGTAAGTGTGTGGATTAGATTGTTGTCTGCAGTCATCTGGTTTGTTTGTTCCTCTGTGTCGCTGCCCCTTCATTTCCTCTCTCACCATCTTCTGGGACTGCTGTGTTTTTTGTTTTTTGTTTTTTGCTGCTCTATTTTTTTAGAGGCAAGAACAATAACAAAACCGAGTTGAATAAAGACAGTTAATTTGAGACAAAACAGAAAATGGAGCGACTGAATCCGTGCAGGCTCACACCCAACAACTGCTTTCTCCGTTTCCTTCCACCACCCAAAGATATCCCAGTATTGCATTAGATTGATTGGCGACTCAACGTTGCCCATGGGTGGAAACGTGTGTGTGCGAGATTGTCTGGCTCTCTGCGTTGACCCCTCTGATAGATCGCTGACCTGCTCGGCGTGCTCAGCGTCAGCCGGGGTCGACTCCACTCAACCGCGACATTAAATTGAATAGAGCCCGTTTAGAAGACGCGCGGGTGAATGTTACTGTTACACATTCAGCACGATAAATCAGGAAATAAATTCCAAGGTTTCAATGAAAATAACCAGAGTTTTCAGTCAAACAAACTGCCATGGAGGGAGAAATCCAGAGGAAAAGCCTGCATTAGTATTTCCAATCTGTCAGGTAATAAATCACGTATTGAAATGTGTTTATGATGTGCCTACACGTCAGCAGTTGTTTATCCATACCTCAGAACATTTCAAGGAAATTGCTTTCACACCACTGTAGACCAAGGTCTGGAACATTCCCCGATCAAAAGTTCGTCCCTCTGACGTGCGCTACTCAAAATGTCCAGAGTTAGCATTTCTCACTGTTTGCTTGTGATCTGAAGGGCAAAAAAAAAAAAAAAAAATTGCTTGTTGAAAAAGCCACTTCACTGCAGCATATCTTTCTCGGGAAAGTGCTGAATTTGTGTAATGGACAAACACACACACACACCTCGATAGAAGGACATAACCAAAATACATTCCAGATCTGAACACTGAGGCGCCTGAGTTCGCACAATTGGTCATAGTTTGCACAACAGCCTAAAACATCCTGCTGAGACTAATAAAACGGCAGGGGAGTGAACAGTGGGCCCTGGCAGCTATTATGCATTCCTGGATACAGTTTTAACACTTCTTGTTGAAACCTTAAGAATTAATATTTGAGCTGACTGCATGGTGAAATTCAAAACAGTGAATTTTTTTGCAGGAGTAAACATATGAGACGCTGTTTTGTTCTGCCGCTCCGTCGCTCCGCTTCTGTGTAGCTAAATTCTCCTGAGAGCTCATTTAGAAAGAGAGAAAAAGGAAAGAGTGGGATGGAGAAAAAGAGAGAGAGAGAGAGAGAGAGAGAGAGAGAGAGAGAGAGAGAGTGATTGACAGAGCAAAAAATGAGACATAGGGAAAGCCGGGAAACACTAGCTCAGGGCTCGAATTAACCGGGGGGCTCTTCCAGGGAAAGGCAGGAGTTTCCTGGTATGTTCGGCTCAGAGGAGGAGGAGGAGAAACTACACGAGCTGCAGAAACGGCGTGCTGCGGACCCAAAGCTAACAAAAGCAATCTCCAGATGACAGCGCCGCTGTGCGACCTTTCGCCGTGCTCACTCGTCACTTACGAAAGCTATTAGCACCTCATGCCTTGGTAAAGCCAGCTGCTTCATTAGGCAGCTGTGGACACACTCTTCCATCATCAATCGATTGCATCTACAGGGGAGATCCCGATGAAGCTCACAGTGTTGAATAAAATGACTAATCCTACTCATTGATTGGATTATGGCCTGTTTGTAGGTCAATACCTCAGAGTTCCTCCATGAAAGATACTACTGGTGACAAGGAATGAAGCAGGCTGATATAATCTCTTCCTCACCTTTAATATCTTTTCCAAAGCCCATCGACGACGAGACGTTTTGGCCTTTGCTGCCGGACTTCTCTTTCATCACGTCGTCGTCGCTGGACACGTCACCCGACGAGCCCTTCTTCTTCTTCTTCTTCCTCTTTTTGTGGCGCGGGGGAAGCTTCTTGGGAAACGCAAACATGGGGAAGATGACCAGGAGCATGGCGATGGCGCACAGGAGAAAGCCGCTCCACCTGAAAAATGAAAAAGGGTTGGAAAGGGCCGCGTCAGAAACGCAGATCAACGCGGACAGAACGCATAGGGGTAGAAATGAACCTATTTACCAGTTGCCAACAAAGCGAGGGTCGTTCTGGTCGATGTTAACGACTGTTTTGGGGTCGACGTAGAAGCCGATGAGAACCCCTCCCAGCAGGTAGCCAGCTGCAGGTCCCAGGGCTCCCATTACGTACATGATAGCTGGAAAGAAAAGGACACAGACAAAGCAAAAACCTGTGAAACACAACATGTTTAAGCCTTAAATGTTAATTAACGATGGGCGTCAAGCCAAATTTAGCTCTAATAATTAAGAAAGCATAACAATCTTTCCTCTTCGCTCATTAATGCTTCTAATGACCCTCTGTTCTCTGTGGCTGTTCAAATCAGACTCAGGGGGGCCGTTCATTAAATCTGATTTCTCATCCCCCCTCGTTCAGAACACCTGCACTAAGATTCATGGGAACTCCACGACGCCTCGGGTCATTTCTCACGTAGTCTGTAGCGTCTTTAACGACCAAGCCCCAAAAGCTCCAGAGGTCTCGCTCCGACCCGAGGGCGCGCCTGAGGCGCCGACGCACCGGCAGACATCAGCGCAAACGGAGGGGGTGAAGTATTAACCCTCCAGAGCCCGAGACCATCGCTGAGGTGAGCCAATCATGCGCCGTCACTTTGCCGCAGGAAGGGGAAAACTCATTAAAGTTAGATAACCTCGGTTGGACAAGTGGAAAAACCTCCTGCAGACATCCGGCGGAGACGCAAGTCAAAAAAGCCATTAACCAGTCGGATTCAGGGGGGAAACTTTCTATAATTACACCGGGAACATTGCTGCTAACCAGCAAAGTGTGGCTGAGGGCGCAGATTACCTCTCCGCGATTATGCTGCGTGCGTATGCATACGCTTGAAATGTTTCTGTGAATGACAAAACTCTCACCCACACGCAGACTTTACAGCCTTATTTTTACAGGAAAAATAGCGACAAACCTCGTGCCTCTGTCGCTCCCTTCCCACACACACACACACACACCTGAGCGAATGGATCATTTCCTTGACTTGCTTCTCTGAAATGTCATTTTCCTGCAGACACGTGTAAGGGTGCTGGTGGTTGTGACTGAGTCTCTGTTTAGCAGCAGGTGTGCGGCGTGCAGAATGTCTAATCTCTCAAGAGAGAGTGAAGGAGGACATCCTCTCAGCAACATTACATAACAAGTGCAAGCACCACAGACATATTTCCTACCCATTAGGAAAGTCTGTCTTTATCAGGACCGAAACTCGAACACCGTCTTCGCCAAATGTTTCCACTGCTGACCCAACATTTGCATAGAGCACTTTCGAGCGTCTTGCAACTTTTCCTACTTTCACATTTATAGCCCAGCTCTTTCAGTTTCATTGAGCATCCTTTCCTCTGCCTACATGGCCAGCAGACTACAAAATGAACGTCAACTCTCATAAGCAAGGTCCCAACTATGTCCCAAAGCCCGAATCTGTGTCAGGACCTAATTAAATCACGGTTCCCTTGAACTAAACTATTTGGAAAAAGAGAACATAGGAAAAAATGTTGTTAAAACCACAAAGGACCCTCCGGCAAATCCTCTTATCAGCCCAAAGCAGACACACATGGTTACTTGCAAGGCTAAAAACCACCACAACGGTCAGTTCCATCCAGCGTCTATACTGCTTTATCCAAGCGAGAGTGGCAGTGGGGTTAATCTGATCCCAGCTGACTTTGAGCGAAGGCAGCGTACTTCCTGCCTTGCAGTCGATCCATCATACTGCAAAAAACAGACAAAATTCGCCACTTAGTCTAAAAAGCACGATCTTGGACTGTGCGTGGAAATGAAGCTCCGCCTGAGCAGGAACAACGTGCAAACTCAACTCACGAAGATCCACAAGTGTAGATTTGAAGTAAATGGATAGACTGCTCGCCACTACACACAGTCTGAACGTGGGAATTTAGGGAAAAGTGTATAGTTATAACAAAGACCTTTATTCAAGGTCACTGACGATTTGATTCCAATCAGTTGACATGAGCAGGTGCCCGCCCCTCTTCCCTCCTTCCATCACATATCATATTTCATCTTTTTGCTTCCTTTCACAGAGCTGCTCCTCATATCCTGCTGGATGGAGAGTCAATTCAGTGCCCCAGTCAAACCGTTTACACAAAGTAACAGGATATTACCGCCCAGACACAACAAACAATTCATTAAAGATGGCAAAGAACAAGAAAAGCTCTCATCTCGCCATCTGCATCATGAGATTAAGAAAGTCCTGCACGACCCAAAGTCCTGAAGTTATGCTTTTCGACGTAAGTAGCAAGAATATTGCACGGACTACAAAATTTAAAAGCTGACCGCAACATCGAAAAAGCCTTGACCACTGGCTTTAAAGACGAGGCTAAGCAGCGTTGGTACACATCATTTTCTACTATGCAGGCGTTGCAGATTCACATCTGCTGCCGCCTGATTATCCTCCACTGCAGTGTCACGTCTCAAACGCTGTGAGACCGGACAAATCCCGAACAGACCGTCTTATCTTGGATTAGGAAAGAGACTTAGTGACATGTAATGAACAAAAATCTAACAAAAGAAATGAAATCTTACATTTGAGTCAAACGATGCGATAACAACACTCCAGGAGTTTCCAAGCACTTTGTCGTGATTTGTTACAGTTGACCTCGGACAGTCATGTTTCTGCACACACACATCAATGGCGGCAGGAGCTCAATGTCTTTTCCAAGGACACTTGAACACATCTCCGCGTACGAACGAGGCGAAATGGGCAACTGGACGCAACAAACGCTCACTGTAAATCAAGAATTGTCACCCAGCATATGGTTGAAATTGAAATAATTATTAAACAATTAAAACGGGTTATCTGTGAATTTCAGAGTTAAAAAATTAAATACGGAGTCAAGTTTACACAGTAAAATATAAACTGCCTCTTTAGGACCAAACGCCACTAAATGACAAATAAAAACCGACTTATAATTCCAGTTAGTTTAAGCACAAAGTATGGCTCTTTGGTTGCCCTCCAAACTCCATCCTCCACTTCCTCCAGCAACCCAGACGGGACGGCCATATTTTATCCCCTTGGGGTGATTGTGTATATCCGTCCTGCCACTCCATCCATCATGTTAACGGCGTTCTGCCCGATTGGAGGACAAAGAGGGTCGTAAACTGTGCGTTACCCGTCGCCCTATCCTGCCCACTTGGCACTCGGCCGGGACGGTTCGGGATCAGCAGGTTGGGATGAAGGGATTGGAGGGCCGGATCCGGCCTGAAGGGCGGCCCGGGCAGAGCCACTGGATTGAGGAATATGCTGGCACAGCAGTGGCGCTCCATCACGCACACACACACACACACACACATACACACACACAGTGGTGGCAGACATCAGTAGACCGCAGGCGGCGCATGCCAATGAAGAACGCATGGCGCCCGGAGGCTCACTTCACTCAATTACGCAACAGACCTTCACCAGCCGCACGTGAAGGACGATACATTATAGACTTCGTATGGCTTTCTCCACGTGTGGAGGTAATGGATGAGGAACTATCCATTGCAGTTATTGGCTTTTCGCTCTTCTGTTATACAAAGTCAGCAGCTAAATCATCTCTGTGGCCAATCAGTCCGACTTCCAATATGTCGTAACGGTGGTCCGGCGCATGCTTGAAAAGCTGCACAGATTGGACTGAAGTCAGTTCGCATAATAAACAGAATCAAATATCAGGAGCAAGATATTAATGAGGTTAGAGAAAATGTGTTTTCTGCAGAGTCCTTCGGGGGGGAAATACGCATCCTTTAACTAAAATTAGCTCATCCAGAAGCAAAACTGTATCAATTACAACTTAACAGCATCAATGTCAAACAAGGTCAGCTCTTCCCAGCATCTTAAAGGCATGAATGAGTTTCTACGTGCAGGCACACGTGGCTGATTAGGTGTAAGAATATCAAGGTTAGCAGCGACGGAGCGATGAGGTGAGAGTGTTTTATAGTGGATCATTGACCTCATATTAGTGTTTCAGCCTCAGTGTTAGTGATGGATGGACGACGGGCTGTCAGGCAGCGGGAGATTTGCTCCGAAGAGCAATAAAGCCAGACTAGAGAAATAATAAAAAAAACAGGCAAGGAGAGATAGCAAAGGCAGGAAAGAACAGATGGAGGAGTGAGAAATTGACTAATATCTGACAATAAGGAGTGAATATAAAGGAATAAGGCAGAAAAGGAGCGGAGGAGCTGGGCTGCAGTCTGTGGCGACGGATCCTGCTGTGTAACAGAGTGATAAAGCTTGCTCAGCAACATCCTTCTTATTTCTAACCTTCAGGGACCAGCACTGCTCTGTTGTCTCCGCTCCTCCTCCACACTGGAAGACACTAACATGTCCCGGCTCTTTGAATTCATGAGCTTCATCCACTCGTTCAGAAGAACGAATGAAATAATTAGTGACGTGACCTCCACCGTCGACATCTTGAGTCAACATCTTCAAGTGTTTACTATTTTCGCGATCCTTCATCATCACTCCGCCACACACTGGCTTCCACAGCCGCCTTGGCTGTGAATGGATTTTCAGGCATAACAGTAAAACGGCTTGCTGCATGGTCGTCCACCCCCCCCCCCCCAACCTTTGCGCTGACCTTCTGTTCTCCTCACCCCTCGCCCGCGAGACCGAAGCGGCGCAGCAGCGAGGAGCAATGGGAACCTGATGAGAAAGCACATTGCACCTAATGAAGCAGCTCCCCGGTGGCCAAACTAATTACCACAGATTAATGATTTGATTTAATTACGTGGACAAAATAAAGGACAGGACTTGCCTTGTCAGAAGACCATGAAGTTGAAAGGATCAAGCTACAAATAATCAGTGTCAAAGTTTTGTTATATCTGTAATAAGCCTAAACCAAAGCTGACCACAGTGTGTGCACGAGTGCTTCAGTGTTTATTTTTTTGAATGTAATTCTCTCCTCTTGCTGTCTTGACATATTGGCTGTGCAGGTATGAGCCTCGCTCATTGATCCCTCTCTGCTCTTTGGCTAGGGACTTTGTTTCAGATAAATTATGTAGCACTCCACCTGGCTATTAGCCTAAAAAGCTCAGTCAGCCTCTAAACAGGCCTGGGAATGGCACGGCGGCCCCCCAACACGACCGACGACCTTGGATTTGTATTCAACACAATACGTGGGATAACAGATACAATCGCATTGTCTTCACTGCATTACTCCGAGGCTGTGTCATGTTGATTTATGTGGCATTATGCATCACCAAGTCACTCTGTCCTGGGATGATAATCGATTGTCACACCAGCTTTCTGCTAAAAAAAAAAAAAAAAGAAGAAAAAAATCTGAATGATCTATTCTGCTGTACAGAATAACAGTCACTTTTCCCTGACATGTCAGCACTGGCATCTTTGAGCTGGAGAGTTGAGATCGGCGTCTGAAGCCCGATGGAATGTGTTGCTGCAGGTGACAGATATAACCGATGATCCACGCTACTGCAGCTGTTAGAATACAGAGTGACAGAGAGGGACCGAGCTGTGTGTCCCTGTGCAATGGGGGGGGGGGTCAGTTCAGTCATGTGCCCTTCCCACTGAGAGACAAGAGGAGAGAGGAAAAAAAAAAAAAGACAATGAAATGGGAATGGCGGCATTGTCATGACAACTTGCTGACAGAGCAGTGTCTTCTTACAAGTCCTAACCTTACAGTTTTACCCAAAGGGCATGCAGGGGGGGACTGTGGCCTCGCTCTCACTCTCTAGAGCGCCCACACACACACAAACTCACACACACACACCAGGCCGTGGGACAAACTGCAGCAATATGCTAAAGCTATCACAAAACATCTAAAAAGGCATGTTTTGCCAAATCTATTGGCCGTGTATTCATCACCTCCTTTATGCAGCTACATGTTCAGACTCCTCTCGTATAATGAAGTGCAAATGCTTATTTACAGCCTCGGGGAATGGGATGCCTGTGTGTGCGTGCGCCTGTGTGTGTATTCATGGTGGGAACTGACAAAGCAATAGGCTGCACAGACAAAGCATGAAAAGAAAAAAAAAGAGAGGAACTATCTGAAACTAAACTCCATGCAAATCTGAGTGTATGTTAATATTCGTATTAGCTTTGACAATAAAAGGTGCCACGGGAGAAAACTCTACACACACAACACTGCTGTGGTTTTCGGGCCTCAAGCATTGTTTTTGCATTTTTGTTTCAGAAAAGTTTCACGCTGACACCTAACAGCCATTCAAGTTATTTTACAACATGACGTGAGGAAGACAAGCTTTCAATCAAAACTAAGAGACACCAGCAGTGCACACACCTTGAAAAAAAAAAAAAAAAAAAGATCCCTAGAGGAGCCGGCAAACAATCTGCGTGTATTGAGTAAACTGGAATGACACATACATACAAAAAACTGCATTTATTTGTTGCCGTAAGTTGTGCCGGTTGATATTGTTCCTGTGATGATAACGTGCAGATTTAGCTTTACATTGATGCACCAGCTGCGTTGGTCTTGTCTGTTCGTTCACCCAAACAAAGCACTGCCTGACGCACTACGTTTGATTGTATAACGTGCTTTAAGCACTGCTCCAGTAAAATGTTAATGGAACAGATGCCTTTTTGTAAAACAACCACCACGATTTAAAAGCTGAGAATGCAGTCCGTCGGTGCAGATGTTACATGTTCATATTCATCTAATATTTATAAATGCTAGCAGTCTGAGTGCCCCATATTAGAGCCACTGCACACGGAGAACAGTGGACACTAAAAGGCTGACATAAATACAGATTTCAGCCTGAGCTGTGCGCCGCAGAGCCGCCACGATGACGTCTGATGTGAGGATTAGAAGTTGAGGACTTTGGCGGTGCTGCACAGTCAGCACGGACACGCACAGACCCAGAGCAAAGTCTTCAGTCGGCCAGGAATGCTTTCTCAGAAAAGAGTGAACCACCTGCAACATCAAAGTCGAGAAAAACCAACAGTCGGGCCACCCATCAGGCCTTTGAACCATTTTACCTCCAGGCATTCCTGAATAAGCCCCTTAAGCAAAGACATGACAAGTCACAAGGGGCGCTAAGAACTTCATCAGCATTTCAGGTCCGGGTCTTTCCTCATTCTACCATGCTTGCTTCTGCAGACAGAGCTGTGACCCAATGACCTTTTGTCTCATCCACATGCACGCCATGTGGTACAGGGTCGATAGGGCCGAGGCCAGAGAACATGCAAGGTCGAGCAAAAACCCATGCACCCACCTTCTTAAACCCGCCAACGACCAGGAAAGCAGATCATGAGATCAAAGACGCAACACGTCTGCTTTCAGAAACGTTTAAATTTCCCAAATAGATTAAAAACTTACAGGACTTACAATATTAGAAACATCCTTGCCAAATCCTGTCAGCAGCACCAATATAATAGAACTGAACGGTCCGCTAAAGTGAAAACGGCCACATAGAGTTTCTTTTTGCACGTAGAGTTTTCAGAATCCTCCAAATCTTTTTAATGGTACATGAAAAAATTCAAACAGTGCAGAGTGCTTAATTTTTCATGTTACGCCGCTGTAGTTTTCACACAGGGGCTCCCCGAGCTCACTTTGCGAAATCAAATATTTAGAAAACGAGAAACAGACATTATTTTTCTCTATTTTTAGCCGTTTCCCAGCCGCTCAATACAAGATACAGCAGTCTGCCAATGACAATGAGGTGAGAGTGAGGTGTGAGAACGCACAACATGAAGATGCTCATGAAGGAAAGGAAAAGGATGCGTCGCCTTAGTTTGCGCCGGCGGGGTCACAGACCCTAAATGTGGCGCCCGGTGGCCGTTTCCTGCTGATTCTAAAGCCCAGAGACCTGCACCGACAGCAAAACACCTGAAATCTGCTGCTGCTGATCTACCAGAATCCACTTAAGGAGCTGAGGGCTGAAGGAGGGCCGCTGAATGCAAAGAGCAGCAAAAATCTCACAGTCAGCTGGGAACGTGGCGATGGAGGGAGAACCCAGCCGGTGATGAATATCAGGGCGGACCTCGGCTGCCCACTCTTCTGCGATACATTCGAGCATGTGAGACAGACTGACTGTGCTGTATTTTCCTGAGCATTAATCATCATTGGGAAAACCTCATGTTTAACTTGCTCTTTTGGGGGGGAATTGAACGGCTTTAGACTGGTTTGACTTCCACCATTGGGCACCTGGACTGAAACTTGACAACAGACATGAAAAATCCTATGGCAGAGAGCACTGTACACACATTTTCATGTGTTATTTATTCAGCGTCGTCATCTACCTAAGATTGCTTACACGAGTGAGCAGTGATTCACTTCTGACTTCGCCGTTGCATGGCAGCATCTGCGGGGATATTTTTGTGTAAGCTGGCACAGCTAGAAATCTATTTCACTCTTTCTTCCTCACAATCTGCCCTTGTGACAGGCCAATCAAACCAACACAGCTCTGTTTAAATGGCTTAGCGCCGGAATGTCATTCAAAGGCACAGCCTAAGAGAAATGTGTTAATTCCTTTATGCCGCCTGCCTTTCACATTGCCTCACTTTCCAATACCTCTCGGAAGTGTTTCACACGCCGCCACATTTAGTAAATCCGTTTACTTAATTGTATAATCTTTCATCTTTCGAGGGTTTTCCAACAAGTCAGCTTTTTCTCCTACATTTTTCCGACAAAGTTTGCACAAATGGTTTACTCCATCCTCCCTGCGATTGATTAAAATATTCAACTTCGAGCATTTTCATGGCATATATCTTGGAAATATAGAGAACATGCAGAGGGAGTTTGCTGTTGACCCTGTTTTGGCCAAGCTGTTAAATCAACAAATTGCTATTCTGTTGGATTATTCATTCCATTTATGAGATTAATGGTCCAATTTCCCAGTTTATAAAAGGTCTTTCCAGGTGAAAACTATGAGCGTACCAACACCTTACAGCTACTCTGAACAATATACATAATATTAAGGAGAGTCTTCTGCAATTTATCCGAGCAATTTAGGTTACACAATACCCCCTTTTCATTTCCGCTTTCCAAACAGCACACACTGAAGTGGAGTGCTCCCAAATCTAACAGCAAATACAACAAGTCTGTTATCACCCCGTTTGTGCATCGATAATGCTCCAGCATTCGGGTGGCAGATAATCTTTCCACTGATTAGTGGCGATGAATGAGGCATCTGGGCTTGGGGAAGGGGCGCATATTATAGTCTGTGAGCTGTGCATGTGAAGCCATTATGGCAGTGAGTGCTGGGTTTAGGTTTTTGGTCGCCACAAGCTTGCACCTGCAGCTTTTCAGCCCGTCTCAGTTCCGGACATGGCCATGCAATCTTGTCTATACGGCCTGCCCGTCAGACGCCATCTTTATCCAGCAGCACGCCTTTTACTACTGCCGCAGCCAAAAGAAAACACACCAGAGAAATGTGTCACGCTAGTCTGGCGTTCAAATGTCACTGCATGCATGCAGGAACATCAAGTTTATAGTCAAAATTACAAAACTCCTTCAAAAACACTCACCGCCAATGACCTCAAAAAGCCCCAAATCCCACCCACACTGGGGTGCAGGTGCATGCATGGTTGCACACCCCCAGCCCCCCCAGCCCCCCCAGCAGGCTGCCACCAGCTGCCATCTCCCCATTGACACCATAGCCTACTGACTGCAGGCAGCTAGGCTCCGGAAAATGTACAGAAACAAGGGCAAAAGCATTTAGGAGGGGAAAAAAAAGTCACACCGATGCAGCAGACATGAATATAATTACATAGACATGGTCTGTATTCAGCGGTGGAGTCGTGTGTTTGTACAGCATCGCAGCCCACCACCCCCGACCTCCCACAATGAGCCGATGAACCTTGTCAAAACACTGTCTCATCAATGAGCTGTATCATAGTCAGATGTTAGCCCATTAGCCTGCGTTACGCAATGGAAGACCAGATTAATGCTACACTAAGTGGCTTTGCGAAGCTGCCGTGAGACACAGACGAACGTGCACACAGCAGTGTTTTTCCTCATCTGTGAGCCTGTCAAGATCCATTTTTGGTCGCAGTACATTTTTCTTCAGTCCTGCTGTGTGTGAGTGCGACTTTGCGCGATAGTGTTGTGCGCTCAACAGTGATCCTTCAGGTTTAGGTCAGAAAATGTTTGGAGCCATCCATTTCCCTCCGAGTCGGCTCGAGTTTCTCGAGAGATCCCGGTAGAGACGGAGCGGAGAGAAGAAGAGAAGGGGAAGATGTGAAGGTCAGAAGGTGAAAAATACCCATCTGAGGAAAAAAAAGCAAATAGAAAGGCGGACGATCGGTATATAATGTCCTTTAACTTTCTCGGAAGGAACATGTGATGTAAGTCTGTAGGAGGACTTCCAGACACTTCCCTCGTATTTGTGTATTTTCCTTCTCCACATGTTCATGCCCTTATGTAAATCCCATTAACACTTCTCCCTTCAGCAACCCTGCCTCACTCACACTCCACGCAAGCAGCAGCGGGGGGTCAAGGAGAACAATGGCCTGTCCGCCGCTCACAGGGCATAACACTGGAATGGAGAAACCGTTTTCTCATCTCTGAGGCAAAACACAACTCTTTACATCCCAAAGGCTGCATGAACTCAGAGATCGGACTGAGCTGATCAGATAAGATTCAACAGAGGGAGAGAGGGTAATATAATTCCGCCTGATGCGGACGTACAGCTTGTCTCTGCTCACTATATCTCTGTGATCCTCAGAGAGTTGACGCACATCAGGCACTGCCGAAAACCGGGTCTTTTTGAGGGGAGTGCAGCACGTGATGGCGGCGGTACTCTCTGTCCCGATAGCATCGCACACAGGACATACTGCACCCCTGGCAGCTGATAAACATCTGGTAATTACTGACAACAATTCATTTCCTGGCTGGACATAACAGGCAGAGGAAGGCAGTGTTTCTCCTCCCGACGCTGATTAGTTTAATCAGGGAAAAGACGGACGGAGCGACGGCAGGGGTTTTCAAGTGTTTCCAGTCAGCTGAGAGAAAAAGGCAAAAAAAGGCGTTTGAAGTGAAGAAGCGACGCGGTGCCTTGTGAGAGGAGATGCCAACAATGAAGCCACTCGCTGAAGATACAGACGGGGAAGAAAAACAAGGCGCTCTGAACATGTGCGGATGTTTCACCAAGATGTCTTATCAAGTCGATATGGATCAGAATCCTCTGAAAATGAGCCGTGGTAAATAGTGCAAATTAGATACGGTTTGGATCGTCACGCAATGCTCCCAAACATTCTAAAACTGTCAGACATTCTGAAATGATCACACACTCTAAAACTCTCACACATTTTAAAAATATCAAATATGGCCTGGTGATATGGGAACAAGTCTGATGGAGATATTTTTTTTTCCATAACAGTAAAAATAAACCACTATTTTTAAATTTTTCCAGTTAATCTTAATTTGAAGATATCAGAAGGTTCATTTTCATGTAAATATTTATTTTCTGCTGAAGTTGAACGTGACATGTGACACTATACAACTATTAAAACAAATCCTGTGTCTTCTGTCGCTTCATCCAAGTCAACACTCGTCACCTTTTTTTTCCTGGGTTGCCACCTGTCCTGTTCTGTTCGGGACGTGCAGCGTGTCGGTTTGTTTTCCAGCATCCAGGGGGTTTGGGATCGATTCCCACCCATATGCAGTCAATGGTCCCCGCAGGTGGTGTTCGGGTGTGGGTGAATCGTTCAGGGCTGTTAGCTTCGCCGCTAACAGGTGACGGGATAGATTTTGGGCGATTTGTTAATGCTCGGGCGTCGCTGGGCAGTTTGCGGTCATTTCGCGATATACTGTAGAAATGGTTGTGCATCCGCAGCGTTACGCCGTCACTGCACTGTGACTGTAACAGATGAAACAGTCATAAAATTAATCAATCTAAAAAAAATCATGTTGAGCTTTCTCGTATGTGAACGTCCCTGAATGGGAGAGAAGCAGCAGCCGTCTAACAGCGATTCCACACTTTTTCCTCACTTCAAAAGGGAATCCAGGACACTTTTTAATTTTAGTGTGAGCCAACAAGAGGCATGGATCAATGAGAAATTCACAGAACAACAGGGACCAAAAGAGTGAAGAGAACAAAGAGAAAACAGCCATTTCTTTCCTGCATGACTGAAAACAAAGGCTTATCTGAGCATTCCTGCCATCACAGAAACCTCTTGCGGCATTTCCCCAGGAACCTTCCCGCACTGTCAAAACAAAACACCCGCAACACTGAAGAACAGCCACCAGCCGACAGACGGAGCGGTAACTGCGCCACGGAGACCCCCGCCTCTAGGAAAGGAAAAACAAACTCCCACACTCGTCTGAGATTTCCCCGGATCGCTACATCACTCCTCTTCCTGGAGGAGCAGATTTCGAAGCACCGATCAGCCGCGGAGGGGTCAGGGGGTCACGGGGGACTCGGTAGTGGTGGTATTCAGAGCGGGCCGCAGTTAGAAAAGGTCGCCGGCTGCTGAGTAATCCTGAGGGCTGCGGTGGACAACAGCAGCGCTGAAAAAGGGGGGCACCGATATTTAAGCCAGTGATAAAAACAGGATCGGCCTCCTTTCTATATGCGTGCCATACGTGGACCCTAAACCAATCCTGAAACGCGATCTGCCGGCTTGGAGGCGCGGGGAGCGGCGTGGAGAGAGCAAGTCCTCAGGGGACTTGTGTGTTTACCCCGGTGTGTGCACAATCTGCATTTGCTTTGGCTGCTGCCGAGCAGAGCAGGATACACAATTTAATGAAATGCACGGCGTGAGGACAGGAAGGGACGTGACTGATAATCCTGATTCACCAAAACGAAACCACGGCAGCGTTCGATTGTGAAATTTTCCAATTTCTTCTTCTGTAGGTGACTACACTACACACACAAACTTTATGGCTGAGGGCAACTGTTCCTTCTAAATTTATCAGCAGGGAAAAAAAAAAAAAAAAAAAAAAAAAGCTAGTGAGTGTGTGTCTGTGTGTCAGAGTGCAGAGCAGACCGCTGCTCAGGCTGTCTCTGTGGAAGTTACAGCTCCTCTCTTCATAAACTGATCTCCACCTCCTCTTCCCTCCCTCCAGTCTCCACTGTGTTAAGCACAGTCTGCATCCGTCATCAAGAGCGCCTAATAAAACATTAATAACACAAATACACTATAAACACACCCACTTAGCATGTCAGTTTAATAGTCTTCTGCAGTAGAAACTAGTTAATGTAGAGAGACTCTCAAGCAAGAGGAATCACTTGATCTTCTTCTTCTGCAAGTACAGGGGTACAAATCATGAGTTTCTGCATTCAAACAGACTAGAGTCGAGACAGTGAAAGATTATAACAGAACAATGGTACAAAAACAAACAGCTGTTATACCAGAGGAAATGACGGGTATATTTTTGCGGCAGAACATGTTTTCCCTGCATGACTTTTCTTTCCTCTCACATTCCAAAAACATGCATGTAAAGAACCCGCTCACACAACAATCAGCCCCGACGTCTGAAGTCATTCCGCATCGGGGTACAACTCCACAGTATCATCGGCTTTTAAATCACAGAGGATATCAGCCGGACAAAACACCCCCCGCCTCTCATAACCGGAGGTCAGAGCAGCCGCACAAAGGTTGGGATGGATCAACGACTCAGTGACAAGCAGCGGCGTCATCGATCATTTAAACGGCCGCGTTGCCAAGCTACGTGGGGACGGCGACGGATTGTTAGCGGCGTCGATAACCTGCAGCGGCAACAGAACCAGAACAAAATGTGCTTCAGGGGTAGTTAACTTCCAGTTGATCCTCCTCTATGAATCGTCATTCGGCTGTACGGCGGGGACCTCATCCTCACCAACGAGCCACCTTCACACAAAATGAAGTGGCTCCTCAAGTGAAGGGCATAGACAAACCATCGCCATAGTAACAGCAGGAATGGTATGCTGTAAATCTGCAAGAGCAGAACCAGAAAAAGGGGCCAAAAAAAGTATGTGAAAATGTGCACAAGGTGGCTATTTCAAGAGTTTGACTTTTATACTACAATCACCGACTGAAATCTAACCAACCAAACAAACTGCACACTGGCTTCACTATGTTTTTTTTTTTCCCCCCTCCGGTGAAGAAGGTGAAGTTACAACGCCGTATGTGTTACATTACCATAGCAATGTGAGGCCTGAGCTGGGAAATGGGGTGACGGGTCAGAAGCTATGCACCACTGGGTATATGCATAAATACACAAAGATAACGCCCTGACAAAAGGGAGGGAAGTACTTTCCCTGTCTCTCTCTCTCTCTTTCTATCTCTATCTCTCCAAGGACACGAGAAGAACCCCTCAACGTAAACCGCACTGTCCTATAAAAGACAGCCACTCCTCCCCTCTGAGCCACTGCTAATTGAGATGGGGTTTAAAAAAAAAAAAAAAGGCAAGGCAGGGCGAGTTTGAGGGAAACCTCCTGCAGATATGGGTAGCCTACATTTTGACTCAATTAATTTGGGGGACTCTTGAAAATGGGATTGATGATGTGGAGGTGAAAACACAGAATACTGTGTAGAACAGTTTCTCTTTGTGCCCGACAACACTCCAGCTAACATAAAAAGCAAGATACTATATGAAAACCCGGCATTGTCTGGACTCTGAAAGATAAAACTGGCTGAAAGGACACGGACGACATAACTGAGGCAAGTTACCATGGTTATCTATGTATCTAAAACACAAATCAAGGACATTTTTGCCTACTTATCTGCTCCCTCGCGTGGCAGAGTTTCCCCTAAACATCACTGTGTAGGTATAAAACAGATTACCCATATGCGAGTGATCTGAAAATAAGCCATCAAGGTCATCGGCTCAAGTGATGGAAATCTTCACAAAGGGACACCTCGAACGGTGGCGACTCGGTGAGCTCTCCGAGGCCCGATGCGCTTGCCAAGGCGAGGGCAGAGCGAGGCGCTGTAGGAGCATGTTTTCCCCTTGTTTTTGTGGACGGTTCAATAGCTGTGCTGCATTGGCTCCCCGTGACGCAGGGATCTGATCGATACCGGGTCTCGGGGGCAGCGGAGCAGCAAGTGAGAGGACTCGAAAGCATGCATGTGCTCCACGGGATGTGTAATGTTGTGATGAGAGGCCAGTGTCAGGCCAGGCCGACGCCGTGCACCGATTCATGAGTCCGTGTGTTTCCCCTCAGGCAAAACACAAAAATTGAACTAACAGCTGTTAAGTAAGTGAACCTGTGCACACCATTTGCACATTAAAATCCCCACATCACTGAGAAATGTGGATTGTTTTGGGTAAACACAGAATAATGACCACACTAATTGAAATTACTTGCGGCGCTTCATAAAGGTCAGTAGGACAGTGACCATCTGCGAGAGATATTACACCAGATTGAGGGGTCCCCCCATGTTCCAATAATCCACCCACAGTGTGCAGACTGACAGAGGGATTACTTCTGCAATTACCATGTTCTTCATAAGCTATGTACAGTATGTGGTGTGCATGTCCACCAATCAGTCTCGGTAAACCCATTAGGACAGTAAAGCCTATGCAGAGCAGATTAATCACAAGATAATTGTCAAGAAATGTCACATCAAAGCCAGACTTTGAAAATATGAGAAAAGAACTGTAACAAAGCTCGTCTTTATCTGGCTGAACACAAAAGCACGTTTCCTTATTGCTACCAGATTTCTGTGAGGACACAGCAGTATTATTCACACACACACACACACGGACAGTACCGGCCCATTAATCATAAGCAACCCAGTTCTGCTCCTCGCCACACACTCGTCTCTCATGTGCCTCTGGCCCGAGGTTGACTTTGCAGTCTCTGTATTTACCTCAGTATGGTGCAGAGGTTGCATGCCGGGGAGATTAAATCAAAAGGACACAGGGCTGGGGGATGAACACTCTGGGTACATGCTCCAGCACGCACGCTCTTTCCCTCTTAGTAAGTATCAGCAGGATTCAACCAGTCAAAAGTTATTGTTACTATTTCTTTTATTTAAGTATCAAAATACAAACAGCCAATCTTTTTCTCGTGGAATGAAATCAGCTGGGATAATTGACACTAACTGTATTAGAAACTGCTGACTGCGTAACCCAAGAGCTCCACATTCTCCAGACACACAGCAGAACTGCGTATCCAGTTTCGTGAAACGAGAGTCTGTCATCTGTAGCTGTTTGAACAAATCAAACAAATATGTGAAACCACCTGATTGTTTTTAATGTTCAAACAGTTTGTTCACTTTTTGCAAATGTCAATCAAAACAAGGGAAAATAGAAGGAACTGAATGATCATCTGACTTCAGCGCTACAAAACACTGCTCCAAGATGGCTTACCTAAATAGAGTGAAGCGTTCTCTTTCTTCACGTTGTCGTCCAGGTAGGTAGGCCCCAGGGTGTAGATTGGCGTTGACCCCATGCCCACCAGTATCTGGGCACATATGAATAGCGCCACGTACAAGTTGTGCTCATTGCCCTCCTGGTCGCGGGGGCAGGACGCCACATCGAGCAGGTCGCGCCCGCTGCCGTTGCCGCTCTGACAGAGGCCTTCGTGGCCAGCCGAGGAGTTCATCTCCTGGATCTGGTAGGGTGGCGAGATGAAGTGGGGCAGGGAAAACAACGCCGCCCCAACGGCTATAACAACACCGCCGACAGCCAGCCAGCGCGGCCTCTGACCTCTGCCGCCAAAGTACGAGATAAAGACCACCACCAGCAAGCTGCCAATGTCAAAGCAGCTGACCAGCAGGCCAGACTCGGAGCTGCGCAGGCTGTAGCGCTTCTCGATGGTGGTGATGACACTGCTCAGGTAGCCCGAAACCATCAGGGACTGGATGAAGGTCAGGTAGCACATGCAGAACAAGAAGCAGCGCGAGTCGCTCAGGATGACCCGGACGTACTTCCTGGCTGGGATGTGGATAAGGCGAGTGAGGGAGAAACCGAGCATCTTCGATCCGGCGGGCCGGTGACCCTCCACAGGCAGAGAGCTGCTGAGCCCCACCATGCTGGAGACCGACGGGGAGAAGTCTGTCCTGGAGGAGGGCGACTCTGCCTGGCTGGAGTCCGGTGTTTTGGGCTGGAGCTCGTGCCTCTCCTCCACCGCCACGCAGGTGTGGGTGGTGTCCACCAGCTGCGGCTCGGCCGCCTTGCCATCCTGCTGACAGGGCCCGTTCAGGATGGGTAAACTCTTCGACTTGAAGCAGCTCTCCGAGTCCAAGTACTGGTCCTGGAGCTCGCGGATCTCCAGAGACTCGGACAGGTCGCTCCCGGTTTCCTCATTGTCTGACGGGGTCATGGCGACACCGGGGTCGCGGCTTCTGGCGGTGCTGACAGGTCAGTCAGTAACTAGTACAGCATGAGGGCACCATGGAGGAAAGACTGCCCTGCCAGAAGCACGGAGGCAGACTGAGCCCCTTTAGTTATGTGCATGTTTGATTCCACATTTTCATTTCTAGTAGTAAAGCTCCGCCACTAGTAACACTAACAACAGTATCTCAACTGATTACTGAATAACATCACCTTCTGAAACTGAACATTAGAGATGATCTATGATTATGAGCAGAAGTTACTTGAAAGATGAGCGCATACTTAATTTAAAAAAGATTTTTTTCTAATATTTAAACATTTAGGATCCCATCGTGATCCTCCTTTATGGCTCTTTGTTAGACAGAAACCTTCCTTTAAAGGTTTTTCCTTTGTCCCATTGCTGTGCAGCATCCTGGGGGGAAAAGAAGACAAAAACAGGAAAGAAAACATGAGCAATTTTCTAAAATTTTCCAAGTAGACTCATTTATTTAACTATTTATAAACCAACCCTCTCTGTCACCCCTGTCATCCTGATGGCACAGGGTGTCTGCACTTTATCTAACAGATCGGAATATAATCGCTTAACTACAGCACAATACAGGGGAATATTTCACTCTGACGAAAAACAAAAAAACACAAATAAAGAACACCAGATTGTCGCAGATTAAATAAAGCCAGCTTTCCTTTGTCAAAACGAGAAAAATACCCCGAGAACAAAAGAGCACGCTGTCCACAAATGTCTCAGTCATGACTTTACAAAGAGATAAAAGCCCGATTCAACAATACACGCGACTGAAATTAAGAGCGAATAATCCGGTCTCGACAGTAAAAACAGAAAATATATAATTGCGAGAAGTTGTATGAAAGGCTGGAGGTAGCGGAGGGCTGTAATACTCACACAGGACTGAGGGAGGTAGCCTGTTGTTCTCCGCGGAGCGGCCACACACTGAATGAAATCTGTCTGATGCGGATGGCTGCTGCTGCTGTGGAGGTGCGTTCATGGGCCGTCGGAGAGTGCAGGATCGGTACTGTCAATGAGTCTCGCTACACAGTCAGTTTATGAAATTAAATTAAAATCAATTCATTTATAAGTCTCCGAGTCTTTTTTTTATTTTTGTGACAAGTTAATAAAACAAATAAATTAGTATAAGTGAAATATGACCTGCATGTCTCAAAACAGCATGACAAAAACACAAACGGACAACGCTCCCTGAACGCAACAAACCAAGAGGTGAATTGTTTTTCAGCTCTGGTTACACCGGGATTTGTAGTTTTATTCTAACACCTAACTACCACCCGCTTTTCACCTGATTCAAACAGACATAACTGCTTGAGTCGCAGTAATATTTTAAGATATGAACTATGTTGGGTGGTTGTCGTAATGCTCCTCTATTCGCTCTTCCATCTTATTAGCTCACATTACACATACATTGTGACTACGTTTCCCAGCATGCCTTTCGGCCCATATGGCGTCTCCGTGGACAGCTGGAACCCTCGCTGACATCGCAGTGATTGACTGGCTGCAGGCTCGTAAAAAATATTGGCTCTGAGCCCGGTGATCTCCCTGATGCAATAAATTGCAAAAACCAAAAAGAGAGAGAGAAGAAGAAGAAGAAGCGGTTTTTTTTCTCCTTAGGACAATACCGCTGCTCTGGTATTGATTGCAGCAGAGCTTCAGGACAATGAAGCTAAAATATTTTGGAGAAATATTTGGATGATATCAATACAATAACAAAGTAAATCAGAAGCATAAGATAGGGTGTTAATATTGGAGAATATTAATTCAACAGTGAAGCAATGAAACTAGGATAAAGACCGAGTTTACAAAATCTAAGCTTCATTGCCCACGTTTTACAAATATGTGTGCACACTAAACAGGTCCAGCAAATATAAATACATATAAAGAAAACAGGAGAAACAGTTTATGCTTACGTTCAATGCATATATACTGGCAAATAAGGTACATTTTCATGGTGATTGTAAAATCGTTTCCTCTGTTAATTTGCTTTTTTTCAAATTAAACTTGATGTCCATTCTCACAATAACGTTATCATTTTTTAACATACAAAGTCAAATTATTTATGCAATCATATGTTTATGTTGTTTCTGCTATTCTGCAACTTTGACTGGTAGAGATGATCAAATATTGTGAAAAATATAGTCTTTTGGTTTACGCAGAAACTATAATAGGAATATCATACCATTTGCTATAAATAAACATACATTTGTTTTTATGTGTGTATATAATTTCGAGAATAAACACTTGATTTTTTTTTGTGATGTATTGCAACATATGAAAGAACAATATCCCTGAACCAACACAGCATTTGGCATTTTCTCTGCAATGTGAGTGCTTCTGCAGTCCAGAATGACTACCTTTCAGTGGTCAATCAGGAGGATCAATGAGTGGTATCAGGGACCATCAGAGGCTTTTGTCACCCCTGTTCAAGAGGTTTTTTTCTCTTTTTTTTCCAAATCTCTGGCTATCAGCACACAGCAGGCAAATCAATACCTGCAAGCACCATGAATACACAGCAGCACTGCAGGACGTGAGGGAATTGTTTAGCATTTAATGGTATTATGTCATTCTTGCAATGCCACAGCGGCACATCGTCATTTATATTCATTTAGTGGTAACAGAGCTGGAAGAGAAGACTGAAAATATTCAACCCACCTGCAGGTCAGGTGTCTGCAATCTGATGGCATGTGGCTCTTGTGTCTTTTTTTTTTTCTTTTTTCCTTTTACAGACCATGATTCACTCTTATCTCACAGTTCAGGGTGAAAAATGTTTCTTAGATCAAATAAAAATAAGTTTGTCAACTAAAATATGCCTCACATCAAAGTGAGACATTCACTGCATTTCATTGCAGGTGAAAAATGTTGAGCTCTGATCGGGATCACCTTAACCATGAAATTGAATCCAAATAAAGAATATATGAAGGCAAACGTGGACAGATGTTTTTGCTTTCACTGCAGCTGGTTTACTGTGGTCATGTTTGGCATGTGGAGAGAAAACATCCTACAACCAAAATGCTTGAAAGTCAATGAAAACATCTAAAATGGAGAAAATTCGTCAAGCTGACTATGCTGTCTAAAACGGCAAAAAAAAGTAAAACTGCTGAAAATTGATGAAAATATGAAGTAATACAGCAACAACAAAAAACACAAAATGGTTGATTGATCTAAAATGGTCTAAATGACAACAAAGAAATGTTAAAAACTAAAATTAAAATGAATCAAAACTTGAATATAGCTGAAAAAAACGACTGAAGAACTGAAAAACAGATCATAACAACTCCAAAAGTCAAAAATAGTTAAAGGACATAAAACACCTGAAATTTCCTAAAGGCCATGAAAACTGAAAAAAGCTATAAAAACAGTGAAAACAAGTCAGTAATCCACATTCCTATATGTGAACTGATGAGAGGAAACCACCTGTTGCAGCATAAATCAACTTAAACCAGAACTGACAGGCTCATATTGTCATTTTTTTCAGTAACGTGAGAGAAGAGTGTTGCAAAGAGAGAGGAGAGTTGCAAAGAGTGTAAGTTATTGTAATAAAAACACTATTATGTGCTTAACTAATTAAAAATATACATAACAACCATGTGTTAATAAATGAATGCATAATGACTGAATATGTTTCGCATAACAATAATTCATCAGTACTGTTAGGATTGCACATGGTTTATAGAAACTGCTTGTAAAAGACAAATCCTCCGATTTAGAGAGAACTGCAAAGTTTTACTGTTAGCCCAGGGACATTTCCTTCACCCGTGACCTTTCTAAAAACCTGAGAGAGTATGGAGACTTCACAGATGACAGCAGCAGCCTTTTCCAAAGGTTAATATGGCCACGGCTATTCAGAAATACTTTTAATGGAGCTCAGTGCTGTTTTAGAGAAATTTCTCCTGTGGCAGCAGGGAAAAACAAGCGTCTCTTTTTGGTGCAGAGAAACAGAGAATTTCCCAGGCGAAAGAGGAAATTACAAACGAAGCAGAATGAGTCTGCATTGTTCAAAGAGGATCCACCACAAAGAACTCCTTTATATCTCTGTTTCCCACAATCAATGGAGGATGTTATTGCTGTATTGCATTTCTCATAAAAACGCTCCGTCTCTCATTGGAATGATGATAGATCTGCTTAGATGGGGGTAAGAAATCAAACCTATTTAAATGCATGGCATTGTTTCTTGGTGGAATATTGATTTGTGAAACTGCCAATACTAATATTGATAAGTGTACTGTTAGTGGAGAAGATTCAATACTTAATGGAAAAGTGTTAAATTATTCCTCCAATTACTTCAGACATGCAGTTGTAGAGCCTCTGCTTTATGTACTTTGAACAGTATAAATGGAGTGATGATCCCTCAGAGGAGGGAAATACAATACCACCCTCTAGTGCATGATCTTCAGCAATGGCGCCAGAATCTGAGGCTGCATGTTGTGTTTGGGAATGACCGCTAGATGGCGCTTCAGCCTCAGGATGATCAGCATCAAGCAGACAGGAGAGTTGACAGGAAAGTAGTGTAACAAATCACTTACTGTACTATATACATCCAAAATACTCTGTATATGAAGCCATTCTTCATCGAAATTAGCTTTATGTGACAATTTGTTTTATCGAACTTGTTTGGAGTCACTTGAAGATTTACAGTTCAAAACTTTTCAATGAAAAGCTTTAACACAGTTTTTATCTTCCTTCCTGATATGAATCGTCCTTGATGAGAACTTCTGTAATTTCTATTCCCCTTCATTAGTGTGTGTATAAATGTTCTTGTGCTTTTGTTTCAGGGAGTGTAATCCCATTAGCATAATCCTGCTTTTAATTACCCTAAAGATAATTAAAAGAAGAACTTTTCAAAGATGTACCTTCCAATTTTTTTTTTTATTATGATTTATTTTTAGAATGCAGGAGAAAAAGTGGGAAAAAGGTTGCTGGCACTCCTCATAAACATTTCTGGAGTTTCTAAAGGGAGGCCTACTTCTAAAACCTCTTTAAAAACCACTTATGTGAGGATCCTGAGAGGAAGACGTCAGAAAGTCACATATTACTTTTAGGTAAAGTTATATCAAAGTGATTAAAATGAAACTAAACTTATTTTGGTTTCATTATGTAGATTTTGTAGATTTTTAACACTATTGGTCATTTTTAAATGATGCAAAAATAACACTGCACTACATAACTTCACATCATGCTTGCTCCATATAGAAATGATTAAAATGTCTCATTCCGTCACCATGATCTCAGCCTGGCCTTGGTTCGTCCCCCGCTTCCCCATCATGCACTCTTCCTGTTAACCGTCCCAACTTTATTGACATTACAGGAACGGCTAATGAAGCGCTGTCTGTTTCTCAGCTCGGCCCGTCTGCCTGTGAAGCTATTAAAGGAAATAATGCACAAACTCACACAAGCGTGTGTAAATATGCTTAACAACGACGTCCCTCCCCCCTCCAAACATCCACATGCACACGTTGCACCTTTTTACTGTCTGTAGCCTTGAATATCATGTCCGCCGTGCGGCATACGGGAAAATGTAATAATGGCAGGTGAGGAGGTGTGTGTATCTGTGACTGGAAGTCAGGAGTGACGGGAGAAATTACCGGACCCGTGAGAAAATGTGTTACCAGTTTTACTTATTCACTAAACGTCTCCAAACAGTTCTTATTTGCGTTCCGCTTATGAAAACGGCGTCCTCCAGTTGTTCCTGGCTGTTTTGTGGCTTCATCAGCTAATGGCTTCACTCCGGCACTCAGAGACAGAGGAGGACTCTCTGGTTGAACTGTAAACCCTCTGTGGTCCCGTTCCGCCGCATTCTGCTCCTTTCAAATCAGCCGTCCTCTTTGTGCTGCTTTTATTTTAAAAAAAGTCGGCATTCTGGCGTTGTGGACACACTCCCGGGTCTGTAGCTGGGGCTACTGCCCAAATTAGTTTAAGCATTCAGAGGGGATTGTAGTTGGTGACTTTGGGGCGCGGGGAGCAGCTGATGCATATGAATAAGGCCAGCAGATCAGGACAGAAGGGTAGTGTAGTAATTGTGTTTTAAAAAAAAAAAAAAAAAGTGCAAGGACCCCTTAAATAAAGACCCCCGTGTCAGCCTGCGGAGGCCCCCTCACTGTGCCGAGCAATCCCAGCAGATTGGGCCCCATGCTTATGTTAAAGCGCCCCCTCCCGCTCCTCGCTCTCCTCCCCCCAAGCCAGCCCGGCCTCAGGCCAATCAGGTAAGCGCAGGTCATCCAGTCAGCGGCTTCCACCCAGGTTCCTCCATGACAAAAACCCTCCCGAATGTCCCTTTTCTAGTAAATCATGAGGACATTAACAAATACAGTGTGTGCTTTGTTAAGAGAAACAGCAAAAACAACCCTCTTCCCAGCAGAGATCTCCAGCACTGATAACACGCAGCAGATAATCACACTGCGATGGAAAAGATCCGTCACCTGCTGAGCCAAACTGATAAAGTCAGGTTTTAAAAAGTTAAATGGGAGAAAACTTAAACCTAAGAATCACAAGAAAAGAGTATGTCACATGAAAGCAAAGATATGAATGAAGGCTGCAGGCGGTTATTAATTAAGTTATTTTGATATTTCTGCAACAAAAAGCAGCAGCTGATCTCTCCAAAAGGAAATCATGGTGAAGAGTCAATGAATGTTTAAGTGTGAAAACAAAAGAGAACCTCAGCAAATGACCAAGACCAAGTTTACAGTAAACAGTGGGTTTATAATCCCCTCTGAAACATATGGAAACAGCTCCCTTTCTAAACAATCCCTCCAGGGCCGCATCTCCCGCCAAGCACATCCACGACACTCTCAACAAGCTGAAGGAGGAACTGCCGAACATTTCATATTCATGAGACACGCATACCTCCATATAAAAGGAATAATTACTCATTAAAGGCTTAAGTTACTACTAACTGGAGTGTGTGTGCCAGTGTGTGTGTTTGTGTGTGTGTGTGTGTGTGTGTCAGGCCCTCAGGCTGCGGTCATCATCTTCAGCCACCCGAGAGAGAAGAGTTCCTGCTTTATCTTCTGTTAGAGGAGGGAGGGCCGCCTCCTGAGCCGACCGCTTTATGCTGTAATAAACATCCAAACCAGGATCAATAACACGAAACTTCAGGATTTAGTATGGATTCAGTATTTAGAATGAAAATTGTCCAAATTATGCCTTTATCAACTGTCTGACCAGTAACATCTCAGATTGACACATTAATCTATTTACTATTTAGAAGATAATAAAAGTAAAGCAACAAATGACAGCAAGATTTTTGATAGATAGATAGATAGATAGATAGATAGATAGATAGATAGATAGATAGATAGATAGATAGATAGAAGGACAGCTGTTGCGTCTTTAATAATCTTTAGAGAAATGGATACTTGTCTTCCTCTGACCTCGGGTGGGTCCTCAAAATCTCTCCTCTATTGTCTCTCTCTCTCTTGCACTCACTCACACACACACACACACACCACACACACTCTCACACACACACACACAGGTACGTGTGCCTTCTTAACCCCCGAGGAGCCTCCTTCTGCTCGGCTCATCCCACTAATTACCTCCCAGCCATACTGTAAACGGGCCACTCCTGGTAATCACCCCGGCTGGGAGGAAGGCCGGATAGCAGCACACACACACACAGAGGCAGGCCGGGATGGATCGGGGATGAAAGGAATGGCAGGATTTCAATGAAACTGATTAACTGCAGCCAAAAAGCCTCAGTCTGACCGTTCGGAAAGTTTTGGTGACATCTCCCATGATGCAAGTGGTGGCTGCAGATCAATCCCTCTGCCCTGCGTGTCTCTGCTTAACGCCGCTGGGGGAATGCATCTGGTCTGGGTGCTCGTGCATGCGTGTCGCTCTTCTTCAGAGAGATGCGGTTGAAACTTTGGAGAATTTTTAGCCCCGTTATTGAGAGAAATGGAAGTCAGCTGGCTCTGAGCGTGTGTGGCCTCGGAGTTTTCTCAGTCTTCATGTGAAACAAATTTGTGGGTTTGTGTGAGTACTAAGACACTCGGAGAGAACCATGTCCCAGAATGGACTGGCATCTCACTCTCTGTGTGGTTTATGAAGTTTTAGATGACACCAGAGAGATTTGCTTTTTTTAATATGCAAAACTGGAGAAAATACATGCATTTGGAACAAATAACCTGGAAATACAGTACTTTTGAAATTGAAAAAAGAAATATAAAGGAAGAAGTTTACAAATAATAACTAATGGAAAAGGGATGGGTTTAAATAAATATATATCTTCCTTTTAAGTTTTCAACTCTTTTAAAGTGATTTGTCACTCAATATGCATGAATATACAAAGTTATTTCTCCACTCCTAAAATGCAAAACAACACATTCTAAGCATTATAAGTGCTTTCATGACATAAAGTCTAACATTAACAGGAATATTGTTTATTGTCTGTGTGAACTACACCTGCAATGTGTGAAAGTTTCACTGTTTCAATTAAATCAGAGCAAAAATGTTTAATTTGATGTTTCAAAAAACTTAAATGACAAACTTTACACTCACCAGCCAAAACATTATTCATACCTTGTTAGAGGCTAGACTCTATTTTGCGATCACCATCGTTGGAGACACAGTTAATCTGAATCTTCCCCACAACTTTCTCAGCCAATTAATTTCCTGGAGACAGTCTGGATAAACATTATTCCAGGTCACATGGAGATTTGAAGCCAAAAAAGTAGACTCAAGAAAAATCAATCAGCTGCTGCTTTTTTTCTTCTTCTTTTAATTCTTTAGGAAGATCTGGCAGAGCTCAGAAGCAGCAGGCCTCTATGTCTTGTTCTTCATCTCCTTTCTTGATTTTTCTAATCTCCTCTTACAGTCATCGGGTTCTTGAAACACAGCTGCTAATAGAGCAATGCCCTCTGCCCCCCGGCCCACACTTCTGGACACACACACACACACACAATGCAGCGGTGTTTGGACTGTAATTACTTCAACAGTGTCTTTGTCTGGGCCATAATCCGTGGGATCTCATTGTTGGTCATACGTGCCTGCTCCTTCATTACTGCCAATGCTCACCCCCCTCCTCCTCCTCCTCCTCCTCCTTGTCCCTGAAAACACCCCCTAACCCCTCCAAAAGCCTGTCTCCCTTTCACCCCACACACAGGAGAAGTGTGCTGTGCCACAAAGGGACTAAACAGAGGCACAATTAGCCGTGTGACGGTGAGCCCCAGCATGGGGCAGGAAGCATGCCGCACAATGGGACCAACTTTTATACGACGCTTTAATGCAAACACCGGCGTGTGCTGCCTCGTGCCTCCACCGCCGCTCTCCTCGCAGGCCTTTGTGACGGAGAAACCTTTTATTTCGTTTACTGGTTACCCATTAATTGGGGAGGCAAGGTGCTGCTATTGAGACGCCGCGGACGGCGTTGCGCAAGATGGACGAATGAAGAAATAATCAGTGGGCCAAGCCTTTTAATTGAATCCCGTGCAAGTCATTGGGAGATTGCCCTGTCAATGATTATATGGGGATCAATACAGTGAGGGCAACTGTTGTCGTGGACGGGATGAGCACCCGCTGGTTTTTACAGGAAAGTGCATTAAGAGCGCAGCCTGAGGTTTTGAAAGCTTAAGCAAGTCCAGTTTCCTTTCAGGACTAGAAAAACAGGGAAACCACAACTTGGATGACGGAGAGTTTCAATACAGGAAGAAGCAACAGAAAGAAAAACGAGAACTTCACAAACTCAGTAAAACACACAGATCATGTCCTGCTCCGCTCCTCAACAGGTCTGCACTGCTTCTCTGCACTGCAGAGCCGCATCAATGATCAAACAACCCTTCCACGGCTGTTCCCCATCGATCAGGTGATCCGTCCAGCTATCAGATGAGCTAACAGATCCATGAAGGTCTCCTGCTGTAATTAAGTTGTTCTGTGGGAGAGTGCCAGCGCTCCAGCTGGAGTGAATCTGTTTACATGTGCCAAAGGTATGCTCCGGTACAGTGTGTGTGTGTGTGTGTGTGTGTGTGTGTGTGTGTGTGTGTGTGTGTGTGCGTGTCGTACAGTGTCAACCCAAATGGGAAATGTTCTCCCTGCGCTAATTATGAGTTGTAAAGGAGGCAGTGATTGTGGTTGATGGTTTGCGTCCCAGAGGAGGATCAGTATTCAGTCCGCCCACTGCAACGTCTGATTAGCGAGATCGAGGCTGGTTTGGATCTGGACGCTCCAGCAATTAATTCAAAAACATCAGCAGATCAGTCTATATGTGAATATGTTACTCAAACACACACGAGTCAAACATGAAATGATAAAATGTGAAAGGGGACAGCAACAAGTGACAAATACTGTGAGGAGAAAAGTGTGTGTGGTGTGTGGTGTGTGGTGTGTGTGTCGCCCATGCATTCATGCCCACCTGTGACACTAATCGTACCTGTCAGCTTCTCACCGCAGGCTCCTGCTCTCCGTCCTCGCTCCTCACAGTGGAGAGTTTTGCACCGAGCGTGATTCAGGCTGCAGGACAGCAACAGTCACAATTAATGGACACTTAGCGTGGGCACCGAACTCATTAGGCGTGTTTTCTTTTTGTAGCACTCAGAGATGATGGAAGAATCTAATGGTCAGGTTTAGGGCTAATGGGGCACAGGGGGATGGGAACACCTGAGTGACCTCAGCTGCTTCTATACAGACATTAAAGATGTTTTGGCGGCGTGCACGTTTTTGTTTTTTTTTGTTTTTTTAGTGTGTTTGACTTAATCAGTTAATTTCAAAGTCTGCTGAATTCAACTACAATGGATCCACTGCAGCTGTGCTCCAGTCAGCACAAGCTCCGATTTTTATAAGAAACATAACAAACAGAACAGAAACTCCCAACATGCACACAACAAATTATAATAATTAACTCATAAATTCATAATAGTAAGCAATAATTCTATTTATAGGCACAGACTGTGATTCTGTGGCGAAAGTGCTGTGATTCAAAATGTGCTTGTTTAATGACAAAGTTGACAAAACTTACAGACCCTCATCTTTTAAAACAGCTGTGAAAACCTGTTCGCCTGTTTGAAGCTGCAGTCGTTTGAAAGTTCCCTAAAAGCTGCAGGCCTGTTTGAGTGACCTGACCTCACAGAGCAGCTCCGGTTTGTTTAAGTCCCTCGGAGATACGTGTGTGGCGAGAGCGAGGCTCCACATCTCAGCCTCTAAATCAGAGCGTGCAGGCCATTAGAGTTTCTCCTCCTCTGGATCCGGGCAGGACTGATGGCTTTTGTTTGCGCCGGAGCGTCATCACTCACGGCCGCCGCCGTAAATCTGGCCGGCCTCAGCAACCTGCCCACAAGAGGAAAAAAAAAAACAAACAAATGAGATCATCCTTTTGGCCTCCTGTTGCCGCGGTGAAATATTGAAGCTGTTGATGATGATAATAGTGCTTATTGGTGCTTTCCTTCACTGTGTGCGCCATTAAGGGGGGAGGCGGCCGCGCTGTTCTTCGACGTGTGTGTTCGTGCTCCTGCTGGATGAGCCGGGATGGATGGGCTGTCCTCAGGTTACTGTTTGGATCGCCTCTCTGATTGTATTTCAGCTGTTGATTAACTAAGGCCAGATTAATGCGAGCGCTATAAACAGCGAGGGAAAGACTGATGACTGCGACTGTGTTGTTCCTCAGACACTGTCTTTATAAATCGGGGCTTTATAAATGGCGCACTCAGGTTCTCTATCTCTTTTCGAGGCGAACCCTGTAGACCCCTGCTCTCCTCTCTGCTCGTCTCCACGTTCCCTCTTCCTTTAATTACTGTCTTCATGCTTGACAGGCACTGATGACTTGATTAAGCCTGCCGTGTGCAGTTCCAGTCTCTACCCTGCTGATGAATGAGTCTAAAGCTTATTAACTTACTCGTTCTGATCAATAAGCCGCTGGGCCTGAACACTGCAAGGACAGAGGGGGGAAACTGCTCCGCCGCTCCTCGCCATGCTGACAGCCGGGATGAAATCAACACACATGATTAGCGTGTGTAACCAATGGCTCTACTGTCCTGAGAGGGGAGTGCAGGTGAACTGATTTCCCAAACTTCAGGGGGCTTCAGGGGGCTTCCTCACATCACTCTGTTAACTCAATCATAGTGAAATTATACATTTTGGGAAATTTGAATGAAGGATCAAATGAGGGTTGCCCAAGTTTTGATATTCAGATGATTTTCGGTATCAAATGTTTTGCTCTTTGCAGATGATGTTGTCCTTTTTGTTGCTGAGTGTGAAGGAACCAGATCTCCAGTAATGAAATACAAACTAAAAGCAGAGCTGCTTCTCCTCCTCAGGCACATGATCAGGATTCCCCTGCATCACCTCCCATTAGACATCTACTGATCTGAAGCAGGCCTCAAGGCTGGCCACAGATCTAATGAAGAGATTATTATATTTTCTGGATTATAAGCCAAGCTGTTGCATGGGTTGCAGCTGTCAAAAATTCTCATGAAGAGATAAAAAAACCTCTGCCAATCAAATTTAGTCTTGATGATGGTTTTACAGTGGTACTGTAGCAGCACTCCATTAGTGTTTGGAGTACCAAACAGATGAGCTGGGGGAGGTTTTGGGGGACACGGATGCCGGGACTTCTTTGTCCGAATGTTACCAATGGTACTCTCATATATAGGCAGATTGAGCTCTAAGTGTTTGCATGACTCTGTTTTTAAGATTTATATATATATATATATATATATATATATATATATATATATATATATACATATATATATATATATATATATATATATATATATATATGTATATATATATATATATATATATATATATATATATATATATATATATATATAGATATGCATGTAATGGAAACATTTGCTTGCAATTATTTAAAAAACAGACAATTGTTCTCTGTTAATCACAAATCACCAGTTTTTTCAGTAATTCACAGGACATCAAACTGTACAAACAACAGGATTTGAAAGTACTAAGAGTCAAAGACTTCTTAAATTTGACATTATCATCTCATAAATGTGTTGAAAAACCTGATAAAAACCCCATTCCAAGTAGTTTCCCTGCATGGTCAGTCTCCATTTGGTCCTTCATTCTGCGATTTTCCACAGTATCCATGAAGCAGTGAGCCTGTCGGCTGCACAGTGGTTCAAGCTAACATGTTAATCAGTAATCTCTGCAATAACCGGTTATAGCTGAGGATGGTGCCACATGTCTGTCTGCACCTCTGCACCAAGGGAGGAAAAAAAAAGCTTTCCTTTCTCCAGATTCTGATATTGATATTTTTTTGTGCTGATGAGACAATCTTTAATGGCGAAAAAAAAGTGCTGTTATCGATGTTTTGTGGTTAATGACACAGAACCAAAGCCCACACGCAGACAGGACGGCTGAAAGGTGTTTGATTCATTTTTCATGTCCAGAAAACACAAGCTTCCTGTGGCGGAGGAGACGCGGATCATGTGATATCCCCTCATACGCCGTCAAGTCTGACAACCATCTCTGGTTTTGTCGCTGTGCTTAATGAACAGGACTTTGTAATGTAAGTGAAGCCTGTTCGCTGTCAGCCGAGCGGTGCAGGGCGGCCCGTATTGACCTCTGTCTCCCCTCTGCTGTGTTTGGATTATGTGTGAGGGTGTGAGCAGGACGGTCTTCTGGGAAGAAGCCCTTTAAGATGATGTGAGCGCCATTAATGTGGCTGCAGGCCGGCTCCATTTCAGAAGCATTGATCGGCTGCTGGAGCTTGTAAGGGCGGAGAGCCGAGCACGAGCCCGGGAGAAGGTGAAGGGGTCTTAAATGATGGGGTGCTAAGGATAAATGACACAATGTCCTCTTGTCTGCTTGTGTCACAGAACAGTCTGGCTAAAACACAACAATTTCTTTGGTTAAAACTCAAAATACTGGCAAACTAATATCATAATGCCACATTTTATTTATAGAGTGCTTTTATACTTCTATAGGGTAATAGATGAAAGAGTCAGTCAAAGCCAGTTTCAAGTCATTTACACATGATAAATATGTTGAAAAGCATTTTTGACTGAAAAGAAAAATCCACTTATTTTGCAATTTACAGATTTAAATAACATCCCCAAGTTCTGCTATGTAATGCAATAAACACTCAAAAATAAGCACCTTAAATATGATCAAATCAAAGTATTGAACATAGTAAATAATATTTTGGTCAAAAAATGTTTCTGGTATTTGATAAGATGAGAAAAAAATCTTTGCTTTAAGAAAACGCAGGTCATATCTGCTGAATAGTTTTCAAACTTTCCAGTTTAATTCAATAGGTGATGAAGAATGTTGTAGATTATTGTAATTGTTGGATGAACTTAAGGGAACCCACGCGCAGAGTTCTGTTTCCATTTGTTTCAGCAGAAAACCCATCAACATCGGAAAAGAAATCCTTAATTGATGGGAATTCTTGCAGAGCTCTGCAGTTTCCTCCTGATGAATGCACATTATCAGAGATATAGACAAACTCCTATCAGCCATTTTGTTCTGCTGCTTCTATTTCCTCCATCAATAAGAGCGTCGTCAATAATGTAGTCTGGGATGTATAGTTTGCACAAAGTGAGGGCTCTTCACTGTATACTTAGTTAAAATGACACAAAAAGTCATTATGGAGTGGCGTTATTGAAAATGGGAAGAGGCATAATGGGTAATGCTTCAGTAAAAACTGACTACAGAAGCAGCGATGATTGCCACCACTAATTAATTGCCCTGGTCTTACCAGATGAATCAATGACCATCAGAAGATTGTCCGTGGCCGAAATGAATCTCATGTGTTGGAGATTGTTAAAAAAGTATAAACAGATCAATGGAGCTCCACTTTATAGGTTCAGATATAGCTTAGGTCTCCGTTCTGACTGATGCTGGAGTGTGTGTGTGTGTGTGTGCGTGTGTGCGTGTGTGTGTGGGGCCTCTGGTCCGCCTGGAAACCAGAGCCGTAACACAAGCCCATTTAGCATATGGCATTTTTACCACGGAGAGGTAAACACAGTGGGGAGGCCGGGAGAATAGTAAAACACACTCTTCTCCATCCAGATCTCCCTGTGGACCCACACAGGGTGGACACACACACAGAGGACACGGTCCAATGACAGGCCGAGGTCATTTTACACAAAGAACTGCACTTTTCCTTTGTGTCTTATCTTAGATTTTTGTGTCTTTCTTTGAACTTTGGTTTAAACTGTACAGTGTACACGCTTTAATGGAAATCAGTTTTCGACTTAAAGTTTTCTTACCTACAACTTTTCCGTCTCTTGCGCTGTGGCTGGAGGTGCATTTAAACCTGTCACAACACTGGGGGATGTTGATATCAGCTGTCAGACCTTAAACCCTAATGGGGCTCTTTAAAAGTGACAATCTTAACAGATCAATGCGCCCCGTCGGATTCAGATTACAAAGGAGCGTCGATGGCCACACGTGAAGGATGGGGAAAACAACACGAGCCGGGGAGCGTCCCACAAACTCCCCAAAGACACGCTCTGAAGGCTCACTGCCGCAGCCTGAGAGGACGAAGGGTGCCTAAGGAAACGTCCTTGAGAGAGACTTCTCCAGCAAAAGTCCTAAAAGGATGCAGAAGGGCGGTGGCGATGGGGTGTTAAGGACTTAGATGCCGGGAAGCAGCACTAAGGTGGCGCTAGGCTAGAGAGGCCATAAAGGCCTGTTAGGGTACATTAGGTGCAGGAGAGGGTCATAAGGCTTCATGAATGTTTCAGCAGGATGGGGGCATTCGTCTTCCAGCTCTACTGTCAAAAAGCCATCATGACTCAGAGCTGGGGGAGGGGGGGGGCTGCGGCTCCCCGTCCCCGACGCAAACAGACAATGCTCACGCGTGCACGACACGCACACACACACACACACACACACACACACACACACACACACACACACACACACACACACACACCCAACGGCAGCACATGCACTCTCTCCGCGCTGTGGTGGTGCGCTGAGTGCCTGCCCGATCCTTCATCTCCATCACTGTCAGAGCAGTTTCTGTTGAATCATTGCCTCCCGTCCGCCGGACGAGCAGCTTTAAGACTTTAAAGCCTCGCGCGCGCCGATGTTTGGCACCGTCGCGACGCATCAGGTGCTTAAACAGTCATCCCGGCCTCCAGACTGCCGCTAACGTCCACACCCTTCGGGGCCCTTCAGTCCCCTTTGACCTGGCAGACCTTTGGGAAGCGGCCCGGGGTCACGGTCAACATGGACTAACTACATAACCCTCTGAAAGAGCAAAGGAGGGAGGAAGAGATTTACTTGAACATCATCCTTGGTGCGTAATCATTTCTGGGCATATGTGCACAGAATTTCTTGCCGTTGAATCTACCGGTGCACACGGTTTGCAGGGAAGCAGTGCAGCGAGAGGCTGAGGAAATCAATCACTGGCCGTCCTGTGACTGTGCATCCTCCTGGAGGAAGAGATGAAGAGCACAGGAAAAGAGAGCTTATTAGCTAATCCACTGCCGGAGAGCGGAGATCGCCCACTTCTTTCACTTTGCTTCGAAATATAGGCGCAAACAAGCAGCAAAAGGCATCAAAATGTATCAAATAGTTTGCATCAGGAAACACCCGACACTGGTCCCAGTCAGACAGTAGCAGTGAGGAAGCAAACCGTTCTCCGCTCAGCGTCTCCCCCTCTCTTCATCCGAGTGGACAGCTTAGTGAGGATTAACAAGACTAACAGCAAACATCTTCAGAGGCAGGGAGGGAGGTCACCTTGTCCGTGCATGGATGTGCACGTGGCAGGAGTACAGTGTCCATATGTTGTAAATCCTTCCCTGAGGAGGAACACATGCAGTCCTTTGTTTACTCTGAAAATGGACACGCTCTTAGAGTTTGACCATATCTTTGCGCTGATTCGATGTGAGCGGAACAGCTGGAGTTGGAATAACGACTCCACCACTGCTGGTCCCAGAACTTTCCCCTCCACGTTTCACTCACTCTGTACTTTATTTGACTGGAGTCAGTAGTCACAGCAGCATGTGGCCCCACTGTCTTAAACTTTGAGTTTAGGACGTCGCAGAGCCTTTCAGCTGGACCCCCGCAGAGACGACCACTCGCCTGAGAATAGACCCCTGGAACAACAGGCAGCGTGAGGGACCAACACGCATGACAACATGTAAACAGAGTGCATGCATTTAATCCAAAAAGAGGCCGAGGATTCAAAACATTCTACAACTGAAGAAACACCGGCACGTCGGAGAGATGGTGAAGAAATGTGAGATGGGAAATATGTGAGGGAGAAAGTGGGGAGGAGGGGAGTGATGGAGTACTGTAACAGTAGCTCCTCTCCTCACTGTCAGGAAGAATACGACACAGAAAAGCTTTGTGAAGCGCTCCGCATGCGGAGGGAAACCCCACCACACTTTCTAACATCCCGAATGACAAAGACACAAGTCAACCGACAAGATTTACTCTTGTAGAGCTGAGAAAGTATTTTTTGATTCAACAAGGAGATTTGGAGTAAAACTGACTCGTATGTTTGAAATTATACATGCAGGTCCTTTTAACTTCATAACATCTTAACTTTTACTTGCAACTGACTATAATTTAAAAGTGTGTGTGTGTGTGTGTGTGTGTGTGTGCGTGTGTGTGATTGTGTATCTGCAAATATGCTGCCCCCGGGGACGAGAGCGCAGCCTCCCAGCAGCCCCCACAGAGCAGGATCAGGCCATCTGCCCGCCTCGCGCATCAATCCCGGCTAGAGGAGACACACTCAGGAGCAATATGGAGAGGCTTTACACACGCACTCACACACACACACACACACACGGTTTGATCTGCCTTTCATCCAGCCAGCAGCAGGCAGGCCACTGAGCCTGTGTGTGTGTGTGTGTGTATGTGTGTGTCCTGCTACTGTCCGCCGTCCCAGAGGAAATCACAACCCGAAGCTGATCAGTCTCGTCTCTTCTTCACCCGGAGAACAACAGGAAGGTTCAGTCCAGCGGATCCATTCAAACCTAAATGACTCGACTCAAAGGTTCCATCAGAGGTGCGAGTCACACAGACGGAACGCCATTGTGATCCTGCTGAGATGAACTGCAAGCCTGGAATCAATGCAACAGGCGATCAATTCTAACACACATTAAAACTAACTGCAAATCCCCCAACAATAAGTTTAAGTTTCCTTGATCTTTTCTGTAGTTTGCTGTTTGGGGCCGAGCGAGGCGCAGATGCACGGAGCGCCGGCGTGGTTATAGTTTATGAGTCCACTCAGCTGAGAGTCTGAGTCCCGTCTGGAGCAAGAGCTCTCCTCCACATCAGACTACATCACGGAGTCTCTGGAGACGGGAGGCCGAGAAACGGTGTGTGTGTGTGTGTCTCACCGCTGACGAGATCAGAAAGTTTGATTCGGCTCAACGTTCCCCTTCCTGACCCCATTCTTGAGGGCCTTGCTCAGGGACCATCAATGAGATTTAAACCTGCAAACCATCCAGGTACAAACTCGCTTCACTGCTGATTTATTAGCTGATTTGTTAGCTGGTTAGCATCCTAACTTCAGCGTCCGACAGTGTTGTTCTCATCATTACAGACTGGACTGCTGTTATGATTTTAACCAGAGGAAGCACGATGAGTCTGAAACTTATAATCTGAGTGACTTCAAGACACTTTGCATGGACTCACACTCATTTTCTGGAAACTCACTCCAATCAAATCTTTTTCCTGACTCCTATTTCTTTAAATCAAACCTTGATCCAGACTTTGTGACAAACCTGAAATGTATTTCCCCTCATAAATCATTGATTTATGCTATGGAGGCTTGTTTTTAGCAGTTTTCAGAAGAAAAATAAAAATCCCTGACTGCATGAAGGGATTTAGGTTCCCACAAAGGGCTGATATTTGGACACACACACACACACACACTGACAGCTATTAGACGATCAATAGAAGCTAATACATCAGTACATTTTACTACTCAGGCTGAGAGAAGAGAAGAGAAGAGAAGAGAAGAGAAGAGAAGAGAAGAGAAGAGAAGACGTAATAAACATTATTAATTAATCACGTCCATCATTGAATTGAATTGTGACCACGCTGATGGGATGCCTCGGCATTATCATTGTTTTGCAGAGAGTAATCGTCTCTTGATTCGACCTCAAGGGGAAATAAATAGAGCAAACCTCAACCATAAAGCCTGTGGCCGCTATCAATAATATCACATTAATATAGAAGTGAATCTGATGGATGGGCCTTCGGAGGCCCTGTTAACTCGCCGCGGGGTTAAGTGTGAAATCAATCCATATAAACAACCCCGGACAATAAAAGAAAGGAAAATTCTTTCATGCTGAAGCATTGAGTCCTAAATCAGCCAATCAGATCGCTGCTAGTAAAACCAGTCTTTTAGCACGGCGCGCTAACAATCTCGGTATTTCAGCTCTGGCAGCTCATTCTCCCTTTTCTCCTTCTGTCTTTCTTTTTGTCTCGGTTTCTCCTCCTCCCCTTTGCTCCTGGACGGCCACAGAGGGGAGGATCCGCTCTTTTCACAGCAGGAACCCTCGCGGCGGCTCGGGGGTCGTATACATGGGAGGGGCAGGCCCACTTTAGGTTGATCTTCACTTGTTCAAGCACCCATATTTTGACTATTTGAAGGGAGAGGGAGGCTATTAAACATTCAGCACGCTGCTGACCCCTGACCTCCAGCGCTGCTCTCCAGCCGTTATTGTAAGCAAACAGAGAGGTCGTGTTACTTCACTGTCTTTCTGCTTTTTTTACAGTCAGTTTTTGCAAATTTTCTGCACTCGTGCAGCATTTCAGCATTTAAAACTACGGTGGCCCGGAGGTTAAAGGTGACATTACAGAGCACAGAGACAAAGAGAAGACACCGTGTCTCCTGTCAGACCCCCGGCTGCTGCCACCACCAGAGCTTTCCTCAAATTAACCCCTGACAATGATCAGCCCGACACACACCAATCTATCTATCTATCTATCTATCTATCTATCTATCTATCTATCTATCTATCCGATCTGACCTGATCTGATCTGGACACACGTGGGGCAGTTGGTGACAGGGTGAGGGCAGATGTCAGTTGCTGCCCTCCATTGTCATTCATTTGGTCCGGTGGGGTTTGTTCGTGTTTTGCAGCCTCTAATCTTTAACAGGCTTTATTAGGGGAGAAAAGCAGCGGGCAGACAGGAGACGGACACAAAAGACCCTCGTCCGTGTTGATGGCACAAACTGCAAGAGGTCAACAAATCTGTACAGTGTTTGCATTGATTCGTACAGAGAAATGATGTATTTGTTTTACCAATTAATGAAAAAACCCAGATGATCTTCCTCCCCTGCTACTTTTTCATCTTCTTGCCTTCATTTGCAGATAATTATAATTAACATCAGCACTGAAGCCTAATCTGTTGTTCAAAAAAATGCAGTTTTAACCAAATTTTAGATGTGTTTATAAAGAAAAACCTGCTAAATTCCAACGTGAAGCAAAAGCAGCATTGTTTTATTAATCCATGCGCTGATTTATTTAGTCAGTAACTGTAAAATGATGGATGATGAACTACAACAAATGATAGCAGTACTGATTTTGGCAGCCTTACAGTTGAGTAGAAACATTAACATACATAATAATTTAAAAGAGAGGACAGAAAATGTTATTCACACACAAAAGGGCTTAAAATAATAATAAAAATAACAATAGTAATAATAATAATAATAATAATAATAATAATAATAATAATAATAATAGTAAGTGATATAAATGTGGCTACAAAACTATTGCTTTCATAACTTGAAGCCACAGAGAAACTCACAACACAGTCATATAAATAGTGATATATTTGCTTAATATTTAAAATTATGATGCACCTATTTAAAAAAGCCTGAACAAAGCAGCAGCAGTGATGAAAGAACAATACAGACCTAAAAGAAAAAAAAAAGGGAATAGAATGTAAAATGTACATTTTTCTGGCCAACATGAAGATTTTTTGAAAAGAAAATGAAATAAAATGTAACATTGTTGTTTAACTTTAGAGTGGAAATCATAAAAAAAAAAAAAACAATAATGCAGTTAAAAATAAATTACCCTTTCAATGATACACCAAATAAATTTTAAGGAGGGATTTTTTTCCCCGTCAGAGCTCACTGTGATTTCTCCAGTCAGTCAGAGGAGAGTTTGAGTTTGAGTTTTAGTTTTAGTGCAGGGAAGCTCAGTTCCAGGGTCGATATTCTGGATTTAGAGCTGTGAAGCCGGCGTAGGGGAAGTTCTGTCCCTTCTTCTGCGAGTCTGAGTCCTCCTGCAGTCCCGGAGACGGGGAAATAACAGTGCTGTCCAAGTTCTGTCTTTCTGAGACAATCACAACAAAAAAAAAAGCACCTTTAAAATCAGGACAATTCAACTTTTTGGCCCAAAAATTATTCCATCACAATCATCTGAAAGCAAAATTACAACATAAATATTTCACATAATAACTTATTTATATTTTGTTTACAATTGGATTATTAAGATGACATTTTATTTGTGAGAATATGTTTAAGTGCAGAATTGATTATTGATAATATTTTGATAGATTAATTATACGAAAAATAAACTTTTGTTACTTTTAGGAGCCAAATATTATTTGTATTATTCTAAATTCTAAGTCACACTCCAGTTTCTGAGTGTACCCTCGTCTTACTTTTGTGCGCCTTGCTGTGGTATCTGAGCTCCTGCTCCTCCTGGAAGGACGCCCCGCACAGCCCGCACGCATGCGGCTTGTCCCGCGCGTGCGTCCGCCGGACGTGGCTGTCGTGCGCCGCGTGCGAGGCGAAGGCCTTCCCGCAGTGTTTACACTTGAAGGGCCGCTCGCCCGAGTGCTGGCGGATGTGAGTGCGCAGGATGCTGGAGGCTGTGAAGGCCTGGAGGAGGAGGAAGAGGAGGAGGAGGAGTAGGAGGAGAGGAGGAGGCGCAGAGGAAGAAGAGGAGGAGAGTAGAGAAAGAGGATGAAGAAGAGAAGGATTTTTCCGTCACATTTTCTCTTGTCAATCAATTCATTTTAGGCTTTTTTTTTTTAAATTTAATAGATAAGTTCAATATATTTTTTATAAGAGAAAGAGAATTTGATATTAAAAATGCAAACTTTTCTATTAAAATGTGTGCACTGATGTAGTTTATTAATGTGCCAGGTAATTTGATTCAAAATAAATTGAGAAATTGTACAAAATCAGCTTAAAAAATAATTTTAAGAAAACTAATGTAGACTTTTTTCAAAGTAATTTAATTATAAGAGAGCAGTGAGCAGTTCACATCTCTAAATTTATAAACGTAAAGTTAACAAAAGGCGAATATTTCATAATTAATTAATTAATGATTAAAGGAAATGTGCATAATTAGTTCGATTTAAAATAAATTTGATTTAATACACTGAAATTTTCCACATAAATAATGCTTACAAAACCTGAAAAACAAAGGTAGGATCCTCTTTGGCCAGTATTTTCTCAGTAAAATATCGCACATGTACCATTTCACACAATGTTTAGGCCTCCAAAACATCTGTTCGAGCTTCAATAGTCCAAACCAGGAAAAATAAAGAAAAAGAATTTTGGTGAGTAAAAAGAGAAGGAGAAGCATCAAAGCTGCTCAGTCCAGGGCCATAAACTAAAGAATGATCTCGCAGGACAAAAGCCTGGATGTACATCTGGAGATCATTTGCATGTAAGTGCGTCCGAGGCGCGTGCCCCCAGCCAGACACATTAATGAGGGGCTCGTGCCAAATGCGCCATGAAATGAGGAGGTCTGAGATGAAATACCTCCGGAGAGGGGCTTATAGAACCAAATAAAGAGAAAAATCTAATAAGATAACCCAAAAGTCACCGAGATTTACCAAACACCCCCAACTTGGTATGAGCAGATACAGGAAAAATACCAATTACTGAATAAAGTCAGCTGTGATGAGTGAAGAAGTCTAAAAATGAAGTCCCAAAAAGTGAATTCTATATTTTCAAGCTTTAAATGACTCTGGAAATGATCTAGCTCCACTAAATGAATTGAAATCCTGTGAGTTCCTCACCTTGTTGCAGTAGACACACTTGTACGGCCTCTCTCCGGAGTGAACACGCATGTGTTTGTTGAGGCTGGATGACTGGGAGAAACTCTTTCCGCACACTGAGCACTGCTCAGGAGGAAAAGACAAAAACACGGACATTACAGCTCGGTCAAGCAGCTGGGAGCTCAGAAAAATACCAATTTAGAGTTTCTGTTCGGTGCTTTTGGGTGATGTGCACGATCTACCCACTGCGCTGCGCAAATATCCTTCTTTGCTATTTCCCAGTGACACGTGAACGCAACATTACCAAGTTCATTGTGAATTTGTAAAAGATTTAAACCAATTTGAAGTTGAATTTGTTTAGAAAAACGCAGAACAGCATGGGAAAGATAAACAGCTGCTTTTTTGTGGCGGTGGTAAAATCAGACATTAGTATTTATAATGATTAATAGCCAGAGACTTTGCGGGAGCTGTCCCTTCAGCACCACGTGCGGAAACAAACGATAGACGCGCTTGTGTGTGTCGAGGAATGCAGCACACGTGCAAACCGGCTCGCGCACCTTGTGGGGTCTGTGCTTCTCGTGCACGTGCAGGATGTGGATGCGCAATCGGTCCCTCTTCTCGAAGGATCTGTTGCAGAGGTGGCAGGGAAACTTCCGGTCGCCCTGATCCACGCAGCGCGTGTACTTCAGGTGCTTGTCTCTGTAGTACTTGTAGGCGAACACCTTCCCGCAGCGGTCACACTTGAAGCCTTCACCCGCATCTGAGGGGAGGAGACCCGTGAGGGGGGAGAGGGTCAGGAGATCAGAGGCGCGTTCACGAGAGGGGAAAGGGTTTCGGACCTTCGGTGGGCGTGAGCGCGCCGCTGTCCTCGCGGGGGTCTTTCAGTGTGAGGGGGATGCCGAGGAACTGCATGTAGCAGTCTCCGTACCACACCAGCAGCTCCTGGCCAGGCCCGATCTCCTTGCAGGCCTCGTAGAAGATCTGACCCTGGATCTGCACCGCCGTCAGGTTCTGCTCCTCCGGGAAGCGCGCGCACTTCACCACCGACATCCAGTTCCCGGATCCTCTGCCGTCCACGAAGTGACTCAGGCGGCCGTTTTCAAACACCTGCAGGGGCAGAGAGAGGAGATCCAGCATCAGGACGGGGGTTCTGAGGGGCGGGCTGGAAGCAACGAAGCACGAATCCTCAGGTCACTGGAGATTTTCAGTATTATACCAGTAATTCCTTCAAATATGTAAATATCTTCAAACCAAAGAACTATTTAGTGTAAAAACATTTACTTGCTACAATAAGCCCACAATTTACAGTAATATTCAAACATTTAACCATTTTTCTTGTTTTACAGGTTAATTTCTAAATTGTCTCTTTTTTGCGCAAACAACACTTTTATTGTGCGTTTTGGTCTTTGAATAAAGAGGATTTCTACATCTAATCAAATGTCTGGGGTTGTGAAGATATGAAATAAAACATATAAGTGATCAGAAGTAAAGAAAAACTACGTATTAATGTATTAATACTTTGGCCATTTGTTGCAGTCTTCATTCCACTTTATTTGCTTTTGTTCTGTTTTGCAGAACCCATCCATCCCCACGTTTCTTTTTATTGTTTGTGTACAAATTTTTTTTATGCTTTTAATATCATCTTTAACAAAACACTTAAGAGTTGAATCCAATGTCCAAGGGTGCTTTATGAATTAAAGTTTTATTTGAGAATATTTTTACAATAACTGGAGCAACGAAGAAAAAAGATTGCAAATATAAATCCACTAAATGATTTTGGTGTGCTTGTAGTCTTTTCTTCTAATTTTACTTACAGTCTACACCGTGTAGTCTATATACGCGTGAATTCAAAGTTAGAAAATATATTTTTGGCTTTTATTTGTTTATCATAATGTCGTTTTTTATTCATTAACTGTCTACGAAATTGGGTTTATTCGATTCGTTTTTTTCTTCTTCAAGAAAATCAAATTGACAACTAGCTCAAATCTTTAGTTCTTTTAGACACTATTAACATTATTCAGTGACGCTGCTTGTGCCTATAATACCACCCTAAATTTTTGTTTCTTTTACCAAGAAAAAAAGCCTTTTCAGTAGATTTGGTTAACAACATTCTTCATTAATTACCTCACAATTCGTATTTAATATAAATGAATTCTGCATACATTAAAGCACTGAATGGTTTAAAAGCAAATGATATGTAAGAATATTTTGAATTACGCACAGTTAATTCAGACATTACATTTTTTGGTAGTATTTCAGCCTCTGTAATTTAAAGTTACTTGCAGGAATAACTTTCCATTTTTACCTCCCACATCAAGGTGTTGTCATCGTAGGTTTTGATCTCGCTGGTGTTGACCAGTTTCCCCTGGAAGGGTCCGAAGCGCGTGCCTTTGGGAATGTTGTTTTTCTCGGTGAACACTCCGCACTGTGCAGCTTTTCCCCAGACGGCCTGGAGGATGGTTAACCCTGCAGGACGGAGGCAGTCAGGTCAACACTGCGGGCAGTTTATTTCATTCATAAGAAAACATGCTGGATTATTTACCTTCTGGAAGCTCGAGTGTTTCCTTATCCAGTTGGAAAATGTGGGAATCAGACACTGGAATGAAAACGAATCATAGGAATTGTTTCAGTTTACTTTTGTGAATGTTTTTTTGAATTATTTTTATGCATCTAATAATTTCATATTCACACTGACTGCATTGCATTTGGACAATATTTAGGCTGAGAAACAATTCTGTTGTTGCGTCGTGCGTAAAAGGCGCACCAAGGACAATAAAGCGCATTTCTTTTGGATACTTTCAATCTTAAATGTTCCGTTTTAAATTTCCTGACATTTATGAATGGATGGCAAAGACCCACCTGAGTGTTCCGGCAGGACCAGCCCTGATAGCGCGTGGCCCACGCTGCGCTCGTGGCCGCTGGAGTATCCGTACAGCACCGTGAACAGGTCGTCCTCGCTGAAGTTGTAAGTCGCGCACTTCTTCTCCGGGGACTGCTCCGCTCCTCTCAGCCGGAACAAAGTGTCCTTGAGCGGCGTGTTGCCGGAGGAAGAGGCGGACGGGGACCTGTCGGTGGACGGGCTGCTGAAGTCCGAGGACAGCGGGGCGGCGGCGTGCTCGGTGACCACGGCGGCCAGCTCCTCCGGCTTGGCGCACGGAGGCTGTCCCGGCAGCACGTGGCTGACGTACGGGATGCTGCCCGAGGCGCTCAGCACGTGCTCGTGGAGCACCGAGGCGCCCTGTCCGAAGAAAGGAGGCGCGCCCCCGTGCAGGGGGAGCGGCAGGGCCGCGTGGTGCGTCTCCGACACCAGGCGGCCCAGAGACTTGAGCGGGTGCAGGAGGCTGTGCGTCCGCGGGAAGAAGTCCACGTAGGGATGCGGACCGGGGAACGGGGCCGGGAAGAAGCCGCGCGCGGGGCTGGCCTTCAGGAGGCTGGAGGCGGCGGGGAAGCTCTTATCCTTCAGGATAACGGGGATGCTGGCGAGGGACAGCGACATGACAGCACGGGAGAGGAGCCGGAGCTCCGGCTGGAGATGGAGACGGATCCTTCAGAGGGTGAGAGAGAGAGTTCTGAAAGTTTAATGCAGGGCGAGGAAACACGGCATCCAAAAGTCTCAGGAAAGAAAGAGCGCACCTGGTTCACACTTTACATTACTCACATCAGAGACCAGACAAGACTTTAAGGAGTTGGTAAACTCCTTAAACACGCTTCAAATTCAACTCTGGGTATCAAGGGTAGATTAAATACTCTAGAAATACAACAATTTACAAACGTTTTCGTGAAATTTTAAACTGAATTCAGCAGTGATGCAAACTGAACTAAGCAGGAAAGCTGAGCCGCAGTGAAACAGGAGAGCCAATTTGGCAGTATTTCCAGCTGAGAGGTCACACACACACACACACACACTCACACAAATCAAAAGTTCATCAGTGGCTGGAACATTATCCCCGTGTGTGTGTGTGTGTGTGTGTGTTTTAGAAAGCGTTTACCAATCAGCCAGTAAATAGAGAGACAAATCAGGGTCATGACACTAATTAAAGAAGCGTCGGGCAGAGCAGAGGTCAGCATTAATGAGGCATGTGATGGACTTCCACCAAAACACACCGAACAAGTTTAAATAACAGGCTGGAAATGAAATCCTGACAGTTTTCGATTTTTTTTTTTAAGAAAAAAGCTTACCACTTAAAAAAAGGTTCACAGTGAATTTAGTCCTTTCATGCTCTTCACGCCCAGATTAAATGAATGAAATCTTGCAGCCAAATCTCCAAAAAGTGCAGGAATTAAAAAAAAAAAACAAGAGTCCGGAGCTGCAGCAGCTTTAGTCTGTGGTCATCTGTCTGAAGGCACCTTTACTGCGCACAGCCAGGTCTTCAGCTGAAGATGCTCCATCCTCCTCCTCCTATTGGCCAGAGATCAGCTTGACCTCATGCATCTCAAAGCCCCCCCCCCCATTTGTAAAATCCAGCCCAGTCAACTTACACACAACCAGCCTGTCTCAACAGACGAGAGACAATCCTGCTGCATTTAGAGGAAAGTGTTCCCTCTAAAGATTATAAAGAGCCCATAAACATTTAAAATCCAAATTCTTTTTGCAATAAAAATACAATCAAAACTCCCCCCTCCTTTCAAATCTGTAGAAACCCCCCCCCCCCCCTTCAGCAGCATGAAATAAGAGGCGCTGGATTAAATAATGCAATAACAGAATTCTTTATTTACAAGGCAAATAGCATCAGCGAAGCCATATTAGTTCACAACTTGCATAACTGTGAGTTTAACTTCTCTTGTATATCTACTTTTGCATAAAACGCTCACACATACACGCACGCGCACACGCACACACACACACTAGGGGTACAAAGATGGATGCGGGTATACAGTGTGACTCCTGTGAACAATGCAGAAAAAAAAATATATCTCAGAGGAAAGAGGGGGGAGAGAGAGAGAGAAAAATAACACAACAAGTAAGCTTTCTTCAGAAAGTCCATATAGTATAATACATATTGCTTCAATATCCCTATGTATCATCTTTTCCACACAAACGGTGAGGAGGCGGAATAACCAGAGTCTTCAACCCAACACAGAACGAAGAAGAGCGATGGCGAGGGACACTTGGACCGTGGCCGAGTCTCCAGCAGCTGAGATACAGTCGAAACGATGATGACGACGATGATGATGCACCCATTCAATATTGTACAAGTTCATTATACAAATTTATACAGACAGCGGTGTAATGTACAAGAAAGAACGGACAAACTCTAAGGCATTTATGCTAGTTTTTTGTTTTAGCATTTTCAAGGTTGCATCTTAGCTCTAAGAAATTGGCAGACAATACAAAAAGGGCATTAAAAGTTCTCTAAAAATCATAAGTTAAAGAGGAACAAAAAATAGTTTTTGTTTCGTGGGTCCAAAGCCTGGATATATTTGTAAAGGGGCAAAAAATCATTTATTTGCACCTATCCTCATTATAAATGCTAAAAAAATGCACTGCTACCACATGGCTTTAAGTCATTTCAAAATCTTGACAATCTTTGGAAATTTGCAAAGGGCTGTGAATCCTTCTTTAAAATGGCTCAAAAGGCTTGGTTGTTGGTTTTTTTTAATCGTCTCTGCACGACTGTGTTTTTTTCTTTTCTTTTTTATACAATCAAAACAGCATTTATCAAAAAGAAAAACAAAAAAAAAAAAAAGAAGTTGTGATCTCCTGTAGGTCCACGACAAAACGCCTGCAGGACAACCAAAAGTGTACATGCACACTTCCTCTGTCCCAAAAAGTTGACTTTGCTACAACTTCGAATTAAAAAAAAACAGAGAAATGAGAGAAAGAAGAAGCGACTTGGAGAGGAGACGACAACGTTGACGTTGACGAGAAAACACCACCAGTCACATCCTTAGGCCTTTTAATGACGATACATTCAGAATGATCCTCTTCCTATTTGACGATGGAGACGTTTAGACCCTGTTCGCTGACGCCGGGATTCACTTCCTGCCGATTAACTTGATGTTCCGAGCAGAATGGAGAAGAAAAACTAAAAACCCAATTGATATGATTTACTTTTTTTGGCTTGCTCAAAGTTCATCCTGGGTTTAAAATAGTTGCTATAAAAAAGTTTAGCTTCATTTTTGAGGAAAATCTACGTTTTTTTTTTTTGAGGTTAGATAAGACGACTTGCATCAGTTCTTGTGAAAGTCCAAAACCCCTCCAAGAAGAGCAGGTCCTCGGCGAACACTCTGAGAGCTCAACGAACTGCCTGAGGTCATAAAATATGGCTAATAAGTGTGTGTCAGAGCAGGTGTGGTGAACCGTGCAGCCTCAACTCTGACCTCTGCTATAGAAGAGCGGCTGGAGGCAGAGGGGGGCATTAAGAAAGGGGGGGGGGGGGGGGTCACAACTATCTCCCTTTGCAGGTCTCAGCCGATGCTGCATAATCTAACAGGAACGCCGTGTGTGGATGTTCTTGGTACAAACTGCAATAAAAAAAACTGTTTCTTTTTTTTTTTTTTTTTAATACTGCATCCAAATGTGGAGCGAAAACGTTTTGTTTTTAAATTCAGGAAACTGTACAAAAATTACAAAAAAACAAACAAAACAAAACCAAAAAAAAAAAAAAAAAAAAAAAACCCAAAAATAAAACCGAAAAAGAAAAGAAAAGAAGAGATTCTCAAGTAATTGTTATTGCTTGTTTACATCACACCAGAACAGTTTGCACCTAGCAGCTTGTATGAAGCGTTTTCACTCCAGACAACATAGAAAGCACACTTTTTTATACTTTTTGAGTTACTGTATGGCTGTGTTGGATTGGGTTTCCTCTTATTTTTTTTTTTTTTTGCCTTTGTATTTTTTTTTCCTTGTGTGTGTCTTGTTGTGTTCTATGCTAAAGGCAGAGAAGCAAGCGATAATCTGTACACTGTATACACAGCACCCCCCCCTCCCCTCCCCGCACCCCCACCCCGGACCTCCCACCTTCGTACCAGAACGACGGCGTGTGAAGGTTTTTCTCGTTTCCGCCTCCCAAAAGAAAAAAAAAAAAAGAAGACGCTGCTCTGCTTGGCGAGGCAGCTGTGGGCAGGCTGGGAGAGTCCACACCCACCAGAGGAATAAAATAAATAGGAAAGAAAACTTTTCTTTTTTTTCACTTATTGGTATATACAATCTCTTGCAATTCATTTTTATCCATAATTATTATTTTTTTTTTTGACATCTTCTGAAACTACAGGACCGAAAAGCAGAATCCATTCCTTGAGTTAATAGAAGAGTCTTCCCAGAAAGAACAACCATCGCTGTTAAAATGATAGAAAAGTGCCTCGTTCACACTTTTAGAAATCTTTTTTTCTTCTTCTTCTTCTTTGCTACCAGGATAAAGAATCATCTACAATAATTAAAATGAATCTATACAGAAAAATAAAACTTAATTTAATACACTATATAAACCTCTTGACTAAATTAGTCTAATCATAGATATTCACCATTCCACTCCAACCGTTCTCCTCTGCAGTGTTTTTCTACATCAGTTTTTTTTTTTTTTTTTTCCTCCACCAGGTCTTCGTTGTACATCTCGACTCTCACGGGGAAAGGAAAAAAAAAAAATAAAAAAAAATAACAAACGACAAAATAAAGAACAGCAAAAAGGCAAAACCGGCTGAGTGTCTGAGCTCTGTCCGTACTGGAGGAACCGTGGTTCGGAGTCTTTGCTGCCAAAGTGGAACTGTGAGGAAACGATCAGTGTACGTCACTTTGAGATGAGATTGTAAATGGCCGCTGTCCACTGAGAGGAATACATTCATCAGAACAGAAGGATCCCCACCCACTGCTGCTGCTGCTGCTGCCCCCCCCCAGACACACACACACACACACACACACACACACACACACACACACACACACACTCCACCACACACACACACACACACTCCACCACACACAGGAGGCCTTACAGTAAGTCACACTACGGTGAATGCAGCTGGACAGGCGGGTCGACCGGCTCCTCCACCGAGAAGGGGGGGGGGGGGGGGGTTTCGAACGTATCGGGACAGAGATCCACAATTCCCCCGTACAGGGGGGGGGGGGGCAACACCGTCAGCTGGAGGCGGAGTGGGTGGGAGGCGGGTGGGGGTGTCGGGGCGCGGCGGCTGGTTGGGCGAGCGGTCGGTTGGTTGACGGTTTAAAGGGCCGACGCGCTCCGGGTCACCGGCTCGTCGCTGAGGTTCAGGCGCACGTCTCCGGGGGGGTCAACAGTATTTCTGCAGGGAGGAAGAAAAAACACAAAAAAAACAAAAAACTTTTATCCCTCGTCTTCACGATGTTTCAAAAGAGAACCGATCGTTTTTGTGTTTTGGTTTCAGAAAAGTTTGTGTTTGGATGAGCATGGAGACGGAGCACTTTCACTGGCTCCGAGCGCCGCTGTCGTCTAAACTGACCCCGAAACACCGGGCAAGTTTTCTGTTTGTGTAAACCGGGCCTTAAGCCTCCCGATGCACAATAACAATAAACAATTAGAAACCATCAGGCCTGGAGCGGCCTGTAAATCAGCGACGCCTGTACTAATGGGCAAACAGTAAATAATTGAAATAATCTAAGTGCCAATATTTTTCTTCTATAATCCTGGAAGGCGAGTAAATCAGGTGACAGATATACAGACAGGAGTGTTACAACAGTCTGGAGTGCACACAATCAAACGGCAGCAGTGCCTTGGTTAAATATTCATGGCTCTTTATTGGCTTAAAAGCATGATGGTCAACGGGCGCGCGTGCCGTCATGGCGGGCGGACGGTCCCGGAGACAAAGGGAAGGAGGATTAGCTCCGCCGACGCCGGAGGAATCCGGAGCGGCCGCTCGTCTCCGACCGGGTCTCCGGGTCCGCCGGTCCAGACTCCGGTCGCACCTCCACAGCCTGGGACGTTCCGCCGGCTAATTGCGCCGCTTGTCCTCTAAGTTCAAGGCGAGCCGGGGTGGAGGTGGAGGTGGAGGTGGAGGCGCGGGGGGGGGGGGGGGGGGGGGGGGGGTTACGTAAACTATGCCTGGTAAATTATTCACCAGCGCAGTCGTTCAGTAAGTGTACCCAAACACTTAGAGTCTTACGATAAGACAAACGCAGACAGCAGCACTCGGGAGTGGTGAGAAATAAGAAGAAAAAAAAGCTTTTAGTATTTTCGTGGTCCCCCGATCACCGAGTTAAAGTGTAAGAGATGCACTTTTTTTTTTTTTTTTTTTTTTTAAAGAGTTCTATCCCTCTGCAGGAGCACTCCGGCTGCTTAACAATCCCCAGACGCCACGGAGTTTAGTAACAGCCTCGGAGATCCAGCCTCCAGCTGAACTTCTCCCTTCAGGCTAACGCAGGCAGGCGCGACCCCTGACCCTCACCTGTTCCTGTCCCATGGAGGGCAAGCCGGGCGACGGCCCCGAGGCCATGGACGTGACGCTCATCTGCCCGGCCATCTGGCCCATGCTGCTGGTGGCCATGTTGCTCGCCATGGAGACGCTGTTGAGGTTCATGGCGTTGCCGTTGTACATGTTGCTGTTGTTCTGCTGGGTGAACTGCGGGGACGCCTGCTGCTGCGAGAACATGCTGCGGGCGGCGGCGGGGGGGCGGGACGGCGGCAGGAGTTCAGACGGGAAGAGAGAAGCGATTGAAAGAAAAGTCAAAACACGCAAAAAGTTCATCGAAATTCCACATCTATGTTTCACACCTTCAGAGCACAGAGACCACTAAACCCCTGAAACTGTCTCGACCGGCGCATTTCCACCCACCTGTTGCCTCCCATGTTGCCCTGCGGCCAGCCGTTCAAGTCGGGCGACCCCTGAAAGGCGGCGTTCTGCTGGCCCTGCTGCATCATGGGGGACTGCGCGTGGGCCATGCGGGGGGACAGCAGGGGGCTCTGCGGCGTGCCGGGACCTCCGAAACCTCCGTCCGCCTGTTGGCTCATACCTGCGGCGGATCATGAGAGACGGGTCAGCTCGGCGCCTGCGGCCTCCGCCGGGATCCTACTGAGTGAAGGAGTGACGGTTATGGCGACGCCCGCTGGACGCGACACACTCTTAACCCCACAGAAGCAGAGGATGAGCGAAGCGTGAGGCCGATCCATTCCGGCGTGCATTTATGGATTACCGACAGGCAGCGACTTGCTTCCTACATGCGTGTGGAGCGATCGACAAGCAAAAGGAGGAGGAATAAGGAAGGAGGAAAGAGGCAACGTCGAACCGGAACTACCGCTTCATGCAAACCCGCAAGAGAGCGAGATTTAGAGAAAGGAGGATGGAGGAAATCTCAGATTACCAGTCTATAAATCACACATCATGTGAGGCTGATGGTTACTGCTGCTCTTGCTAGTCTGTGGAGTAAACATGACTGTACTCTTGCTGCCCCCTGCTGGCGCCGCGGGGCGCAGCCGGGCACCATTTTGCCCTGATAAGGTCTGGATGGCGAGGAATGAAGTCATCGGTGTTTTTACAGGCGGGATGATTGCCGCGGCTAAAAAGCGTGTGATGCCGAGCAGCTGGAGTCACGTAAGACACAGACACGATGATCCGCGCGCACACACACACACACACACACACAAAGGCACACAGATGGTGGGGTGAGGTGTGTGACTGGCCGGGGGGTGTGGGAGGCAGTACCTGAGTTGGGAAACTGAAAGGCACTGTGCTGCATTTGGGGGCTGAGTACGGCCCCGTACTGTCCGCCCATCATGTTTGTGTTTCCCATCATCATCTGTGAGGAGGAGGAGGAGGTGGAGGAGGAGGAGGAGGTGCCATGCAGGTGGAGCTGGGGGTTCGGGGGGAGAGAGGGCAGGCTGGGGGAGAGAGGGGAGGAGAAGGGGCTGGTAGGGGGGGGTGACGAGGCCAGGCCTGTACCGGTACCGTAGCTGGGCGGGTAGGGGAACTGCTGGGGGTTGGCCTGGGGGTTCCGGGGGTTACTCATGCCTCCGGCGGCCATGTTGGGGGGCAGGTTGAGGCCCTGGGCCCTCATGGCCATGCTCCGCTGCTGCTGGACCTGCTGGGCCTGTTGCACCTGCTGCTGCTGCTGCTGCCGCTGCCTCAGGTGGTTGCTCAGCAGCTCCCGCTGACGCTGCGCCAGCATCTGCGCGTTGATGGTTCCCTGGGTGTCACACATAAGGCTCGTGAGGCAAAACCGGACCGAATCTCAGTTATAACGCAGCCACCTGGACTGTGTGAAAGCGAGCAGTCGGTACCTGGTTTGGAGCACTGGCTCGAAGAGGTAGGTTCACATTTGACACACCGCTCATCTGATTCATCATTGGTTGACGGTTCTGTAGAGAAGACGGACGGAGAGTCACAGGAAAGAGGAACAATCCACAGATTAGCAATAAGAATCATATAAAAACTCTCAAAAACTATATTATTTATCATGTTTACTTACAAATGTGCAAATATATCAAGTAATTGCAAAAATTTGTGTGTATTGGTGGCTGAACTGACTGAGAATTAAAATCTTTAGAGATAATATATTTTTTAAATCAATGATCTTTTTCTTGCAATATTTCAATGCAGCATCTCATTTTTCCAGTAAGTACATTAAAAGACCAGCAGGTGGCAGGTAAGCTTCCACATCTTGTGAGAACAGAGGAAAAAAAAAAAACCCCACCAAAATGTCAAATCCAAGGATAATTACGCAACCAAACTCTGCGTTCAGTCCCAAAACTGCGAATCGAACAGTGAGGCTGCATCACGGTGCAGAATCGATGGCTGCCGTCACATCCAGCAGTGTCATGGGGTGTGTGTGTGTCTGTGTGTGTGTGTACCTGCTGTGATTGGAGCCGGTGCTGGAGCTGCAGTCGTAGTGTGTTGGGCTGGTTGGGGACGACCCCCGTGGGCCTGATCCCCGGCCGGGCCTGCATCCTCATCATGGGGTAGCCGGGCCGCGGGCCCATCTGGCCCGCCATGGGGTGGAAGCCCGGCTCCTGCATGGGCGCTCCAGGGTAGCCTCTCTGTGCCATGTGGGACGGCGGGGGGCCGAACTGCTGCGTGTACATGGGGGGCTTCTGGTCCAGCATCATGGAGGGGTCTTGGGGGAACTGGTCCGGCTCGAGCGTCTGACTCTGGAACAAATCCAGACGATAGAAACAATATTTTAAACAAAACCGCATTAGCTTGGTGATGCAGGTGAAAAATGAGAAGCGGTCTCACCTGTTCCACCAACGCTGGGATCCCCAGAGCCCGATCGAGCTCCTCCAGGCCGTCAAAATCTTTGAGCGCGGTGTAGAGCTGCGACATCAGGGCTCCCTCATCCACTGCGCTGCCTTCCCCTGAACCGAGCCCCGCGGCGCACAGCAGCTCCTCCTGAGGCGCCGACCTGGACACCGAGGACACAGAGACAACGCTGCTTCACTGCTCTCAAGGCCCGGAACCGAGACACTGTGATTCAGTGCGTTTCTGCAAATCGCGGCATCTCACCTGCCCTGATTTACAAAAGCGGTCGGCTCAATCGGCATCATGCTGTCCGGCCACGGCGCCGTCTGATTGGGCGGAGCCTGCTGCTGGGAGAAATGGTGGCCGACCATCCCGATATCCATGTCGGGTTGGCCTGAAGCAACAGGAGGAAAAGAAAACAGCAAATCGGAGTTCAGACAAGAAGCAGCCAATGCACAAACTAGAGTGATATGGAGAGAAAGAAGCAAGTTGAAAACAGTTTTCTAAAATACATGAGGATGAGGGTGCAGTGCTACAGATAACCACCAGGTGGCAGTGATATGAAAGCAGAAGCTTTGGACAATGAGGTCTAGATTTACTGTATCCACCAAAGAGGATCCGAGTTATTAAATATGAGGTTTTAATTTCAGTAGTAAGAATCTGACAAACTGTTGGTTTTACTGTATTTTATGATCTATGATGTTTGTGTGATGCCGTGTCGTTTCAGCCTCTTAAAAACCTTTGCTCATGCTCCTGCTGTGGACCGAGCTCTCACCGCTGGCCATCATCGGGGACTGGAGCATCGGCCGAGGCCCCGGCTGGCTGCTGGGCCTCATGGGGGCCCCGTTCGGTCCCATCCGGCCCTGCATGGCGTTCTGCTGGCCGGAGGCGCCCAGTGGAGGGGCGGACGCCGAGCCCACCCATCCCTCCTGCTGCTGCTGCTGCTGCTGCTGCATGCTGGGCCGCGGACCACCTGGAGCCATCAGACCTAACAGGATCAAACACACAATGGAGGTATTTTCAGTCTCTGTCCTCCCATGATGCAACTCTGGGGGGAAGCTATGACACTCGGCAGCGTAGCAGGGGAAGGGGGAGTGGGGAAGGGGGGGGGGGGGGCACGTTAGAGGAGGAGTACTCCTGTGGGAGCGAGAGAAACTTTGTGCCAACGTGGGTGACGATTTCCTGTGACAGGAAGTGAGTCACTGTGTCATGACATGCGGCGTTAGATTGTGACAGAACGACGTGGCGGCGGGCGCTCAGAAAATCTGTGTGGCACCAGAGACCGTTTATAAAACTGTACACGAGGAAGAAACATGAGGCTTGGCAAAGTGTCCCTGTCCTGTTATCAGTGTTAGGAAATATGTTTAAAATAGGGCGTCCTCATAGAACCAGGGTCGCCTCGTATTCAGACGCTCTGCTGTGGTTTTGTCATTTATATTTATTTTTTAACACTTTGGGACTCAATGGAAAGACTGAAGAACCATGCTCTGTTTGTGTTTTCACACACTTGGTCAGTCTAAAATGTGAGTGTGTGACTGTCCTGCGATGGACAGACGACTGTCCAGGATGTGTCCTGCTTTCAACGGTCAGCTCGGCGCGTGACCCTGGACTGGATCGACGGCACTGAAGACGGCTGCGAAGGACACTCTGGACCCCGTGTTGTCTTGGAAACAGCGGACGCATGTTTACTGGGTTTGAAGGAGGGGGGGGGGAGTCGAATGGGTTGTCGTGACCAGACTCGGCCGGCTTTCTAAAGCATGCATCACGGTTTGACCTTGCTGTCGCGCCTACCTGCATTGACCATTCCGGCCTGGTTACCCATCATGCCGTGGCTTCCCACCAGGCCCTGCTGCTGCTGCTGCTGCTGCTGCACCAGTGTGTACGGGCTGGTGGCTCTGATGGGGTACTGTAATGAGGGCTGCTGCGGGGACGCGTTGATGTCCAGAGACACACTCCTGACGGGGAGACCTCTGCCTGGCTGTCCGGCTCGCACGCCTCCGAAATCTAAAAAAGAAGAGACTTTTTGAAGAAACATTCATGAGGAGGGAATCTCGAGGGGGTGAAACAGTAACGAGACTCACTGTTGGGGCCCATGGCAGGCCCCAGGCCTCTGTGCTGCTGCTGCGCCGCCATGGCGGGATTGGTCTCGGACATCTGGAGGATGTCATTGATGATGTTCTGCTTGTCCATCGGACTGGGCAGCGAGACGGGACGGGGCTCGCAGAAGAGCTGCGGCTGGGCGTTCTGCAGGTCATTCAGGATGTCGTCCAGCTCCGACGACTGGGTGACGGAAACAGGAAAGAGTCAAATGTGGACAGATTAGAACTGTGCTGCTGCTTCACCTGCACACAAACCCACACATGAAGTCCAAACACTTATATTTTAGAATAAACTTGGAAAAGTAACACCAGGAAAGCAGTCTACTGTGAAATATAGGCCACAATTCGCTTATCGACTCCCTGCTTACTGTCTGCTCCTCACAGACACAAAACTCCCCCGTCCTACATCTTCCACATTCGAAGCACATTATCAAGACTGTCATATTATCATAAACAATACTGTAACCCCGGGGTGAGCCGAGGAAACGGCGAGGACACAAAACATGCGGCCGCCGAAGCGACTTTCTGCCAGAGTAACATGAGAGAACGGCAACAGGCAGGAGGAGCTTGCTTAATGCCAAAGTTTGAGCTGCTCTCTGCCCCTCCACTGTAAACAGCTGTCCGGAGCCAGGCCCGTACAGCCAGAGGCTTTATACATACACAACCGGGCTTTGTAGAAAACTTGTGTTTAGTTTTTCACACACTATCTTAAACAAAGACAAGGCCGCTGCTGCGATCCCAGCTAACTTTTTATACTGAATGTTTTTTTTTGGTTTTCTGGACATTTGTACAGCGTCTTCTGCTCCTCTGAAAAAGAAGCGGAAGAAATTATCAGAACGGCAAGCAGCTCGACTGCATGAGAAGCACGAGGCAGAAACTGTAGCGACAGGGCTTCCCTTAACTTACATCTCAAAGTGGAGGCTACATAAACACTGAGGGGAAACATCCGCTCAGGTGATGTTGGTGCGTCCAAGCGAGGCCTCGGGGACTTTAGGTAAATAAGTTGCAGTGGCCGTAAACGACCACCAGAGTGCAGCACACCTGGAAATCGCCCACATCGCTTGATCGTGACATACTGTACAGCAGAGAAACGGCACATCAGCACTGTTTCGGTGTACTTCAGCCTTCCAGACAACGACACGCATCTGCCAGGCTTCATAAGATAACACCGCCGAACTGACAAAAGTGTAAATACAGGAGCTCAAGGACGGCAGCCTCGGCCATTCCTACAGCACTTTTTAAAAAATAATTGCTGCACATTGTGGCTGTATTTGGATCATGCCTCCATATACGGTGGAAAGAAGAGACGCGATGCAGAAAAGGAGCGGAGAGGATATGTAGGAGAGCTGGAGAGAGTAACAGTGAGGGGTGGTGGTGGTGGTGGAAGAGAGAAAAGCCCTAATGAGGTCAGGAATGATGTAATGCTTCTGTACACTCTGTTTGCTCTCCTCCTCCTCCTCCTCCTCTCCAATTCTCTCTCCTCCCACTTTCTATTCTCTGACTTCTCTAGTTGCTTTTACCCTTAATGGGTCCCATTTCTATCAATCCTTGTTACTCTCCTCTTTCAAAGCATGTCAGAGCAGGCAATGTGATCCATGTCCTCCTTTTCTGCATATCACACCCGTTCACGCGTGCAGGGGAAAAGAAAACAGCAGGGATATTAAAGGCCACACGGATTTTTAGGTATTACATATTTAGTTTAAAACTGTGATCATCCACAGATCTTATTTTAATTCAACCTGAGGCAGTGGGGAGAAGAGCAAAGGCCTCTTGGTACACAGTTCCTGGAAGGATACGATCCAATATACTTTTCACTTTATTTTAGCCTCAGCCGACAGACGAGGAAGCATTATGAGCACGATTAAAACATTTTACCTTTATGAAGTTGAAAAGTATAGAAAAAAACTTAAGGCGCTTTTCACAAAACAGCCATGAAAAGTAAGACTAATTCAGATCAATTCAATCAGTTACTCAGTTACAGATTTCCTTCCAAATCAATGAAGTTTGTACCGATTCTAACAAATTGTATTGGCTTTTCTCCTCATTTTTAAACAACGCAATGTCTTCCTACAAGCGTCTAATGGGACGTCTTTAGGCTACACTTCATTAACACCCCGGCTCCGAGGTGGCGTTGAAGGATATTTCCATACTTCAACATTTATAAGTCAGAACAAAACCATGCGGATTTCATCCACATTATACAATAAAACTGCTGTAAAATTGACCAAAAGTGGGTATTTCACCACTAAAGTGACAGTAAATGGGCTTTCCTCACTTAAAAATTCCCTTTATGTTATTAAATATCAATGTGCTACAACGGCATATGCTATATTATGTTATAAAAAAGTCACCACAATATCACTTATACCATCACAAGCAACATTTTTCCCCACACAGTTCAACATTTTCAAGCTTTTTTTGATCACTTAAGATGATTCAATCTGATGCACTAACTGTGAAGCAAACACGGGAAATCCTCTGAAAGTCTAATTCCGTGATGAGCACGGCATTTCTGTTCCTATACTTCAGGATTTTCTCCAGTTTACATTACAAGAAAACAAACAAGTGCACAAGCTGACTCGGGGGTTAATAGCTCGACAAACCTCAACGGGGAATCAAACAAACTCAAATCCAAAACAATCGGATACATAACTCTCAGGTAACGAATTTAATGAACTTCAGACTGAAAAATTAATCGTCTGCTGATGACGTGTTTTACATTTTAAGCCTGTTCGCTCAGCAGCAGCAGACTGGCGTTCTGTCGGTGGGGTCGTGATGAGGCCTCAGCCAGTGTGTGTTCTTATAACATGACTTGCATCTATTTGCTATTTCAACCTAAAGCGGTCAAGTGTGTGAATAAGCGGGGAATGAGAGCGCGGCTCTGTCACGCACGTCCAATCTGCTCGTTCTATGCAAACATGGACTCCGAGTGGACTTCGGAGAAGAGGGGTGTTGTGTTGCGTCTTTCTGCCCCGGCTAATGTCATTCTGGAATAAAGGGAAGTGAGAGCAGGGCGAGTGAAGCAGAAGTGGCACTGTCCAGGAAGAGGGAAAAAGAGAAAGTCAAGAAAATACAAGTTTCACTATTATATTTCTATGGAAAAGTTAAGGGAAAGTTTTTGATAGCCGGTTGGGTTTCACCCATGTGCCTCATACAGGCTGACGACAGTCAGTCAAAAGACAATAAATATGTAAGCAATATTACTTTGGGTTATTAATAAAGATTCCTTTCAGCTCCATCTCTACGGGAGCAAACAAACGACAACACAGATATCTTTAGGCATGTAGAAGTGGAAAGAGAGTAAAGATGATTTATTTCCTTCACCCACTCACTCATATCCACAATCACTGAGGGTCTACACTCATTGTGCGCTCCATCCATCACCGTTTTGTTTTTTTTTTATTTTTTGTGAAGAACTGACCTGAGCTGCGGTTCTCTCTGAGACAAAGTGAAGAACGAATCGTGTTGCCATGGTGCACTTACAGTCTTCACAAAAACAATAAAAAAAAAATGATCCCAGTCTCTTTTTCTCTGTGATTACTCATTTATACCGCCGGTGAATCCGAACCCACGTCGCAGCTGCTGCTGTTAACCTCTATTTTGATTCATTTTGTCAGGTAATTAGTGGCTGTGAAGCAAGTGTTTGAACGGTTTGGTCAAGACTGCTGCTTGAGGAACAAAGACGGAGATTAGAGCGCTATATGAGCGCAGTTTAAGTTATCAACTCGGCTCCGGCTACGCCGATCTGTGATATAGACGAGGGTTTCGCCACAGGCGTCACCAATTACACAATATACGAGTTTCAGTGGAAGTCCTGTTTCAGTCCTGTTTGTGAGATATGAAAATAACGTTAAGAAAGACAACCAGTCTGATCCCATCCGCCTCAATAAACACTCTCTTTTCATGCGATTTGAATGCTTTTAATCAGAAGGATTTTGAAAGTTCAAATATATAGTTTGCAACTGTGACACTTTGAGTTCAATGTGTCTCAATTACACTTGTAATTATATAGTAATAAGCATGTTTTACTGACAGTTACTCATTCCTTAAACTCATTTATTGCACAAATCATTTTTGGGAAAGGATCTGCCATGCTGGATCCCCTCTGGTCCCCCCCGCCAGGGGAGGCCCCGCCCCACACTCCCAAAACCGCTGCCTTTCTGACAAAGTCTGAAATTTCCATATGTACTGGGTTCCGCTTTAAGAGATGTGACCTGCTGCTACTCTGATTAGCATTGATCATCAGCGTCGCTCGGTGTTGTTACTGGCAGGGAAAACAACAGGTGAACGTCTCGTCGGCCAAGCTGCCCGTCGGTCTGGCACAAGCCCCAACGATCCCCCCGGTGCAGCCGTACCTACAGCTTCATGCGCGCTGCGCTCTGATTTCTCATTTAGCTTTGCGGCGGCCATCAATAATTCAGCCCTCAAACAATCATGAGGAGGAGCGAGGCGGAGGGAGGGAGGGAGGGAGGGAGAGTCGGCGAGGAAACAGTGGGTGAGGTTAGCGGACAGGAGAACGAGTGGACTCTTTAACTAGTACACTCAGCGTTCACACATGGCCAAGCAGCGATCCACCGACAAGGAACAGAAACCCACTCACACACACATAATGGCTCTAATGAAGTCGTGGCTTCGTGCATGGCTAATGTCCCTGTTCTAGTTAGTTAAATTTGTACAACTGGAATCACCGTTTCAAGCGATGAGTGATTTAATAACCATCTAAATGTGAAACAGAATGATGCAATTGACCAATTTCCCATGTGCTGCCAATGCAATTAAGGCAGAAATATTGAAAAAAAAAAATTACAACAAACCAAAATCACTCATAGCTGCATCCTGAAAATAAACCACCACAATCAGGATGAGTATTAAATCTGCATTTCACTCATTTTCTATTGCCTTTTACTGTTTTTTTTTTTTTTTGTGTGTGTGTGTGTGCGATCTCTAAACACACCACTCCCTCTCCCCTCTATCTCCATGGTAGCGGAGAGGACATGCAGGAGCATATGGCTCATCATTTTCACTCTGCCTGCCGAGGCTGGGCTCTCCTGGGGGTATCTACAACTCTCTCATCTCCCCTTCTTTGTTCAGTTCAACAACAGCTCTTATTATCCAACCAATCACCTTTTCCTCCTGCTTGCATGTACCTGAGCAGCCAGGCACATACTGTACGTATACAGCTAACACACACACACACACACACACACACACACACGCAGCTAAGTGACATCCTGTGCCACTGCCCATCTGAATGGAAAGACAACAGCTTCTACTACAATATGCAGCAGAGAGAGAGTGAGAAAGAGAGAGAAAATAGCAGTTCTCGGCACACTTTGGTGGAGGTTGCAGATCTAAACAGTTTTCCAGACCCGGGTGCAGTTTGGACAAGGCGTCGCTGTATTTCTGACACAATGAACATGCATTCCCACGGGAAGCGGGACATTCAGACGACATGCACGTACCCTCGACGCCGTGCCTGCCCCGAGATGACAAAAGTAAGGAGGAAAATAGAGGCGGCAGCAGAGAGTGGAAGGGCACGCTTGTAATTTTGAGTGACTCCATGTAATTCTGTGGTTTCGCTGCAATGTATGAGATGGAGACATTTGCAGATTGCTGTATCGAAGGGGGCATACAGGGGAGCATCGGACACCATTTCCTGTGTGGAGCTCATCAGTCTCACACCGACATCGCTCGGCAGGTCGACGTGAAAAAAAAAACCCTGCCCAGCTGAATCGTCTGCTCCAAAGAATCTCTGAGTTTCTACCAGCAACACTTGCTCTGCTCAAATCTCTCCCGCGTTTCAGCGCCAGGCCTGACCTGAGCTCCGAGCCAAACCTGAGGATTCTGGCCAAATGCAGCCAGGATCAAATGACTGAAGAACCACAGGGGCGCTTTCCAAATGTCACAGTTGTTTGAAGCTAGCGGACAGATTCCCTCAGCTCGAGCTGCCAGCGCGTATGCAGTCCAGACCCACATGTGGCATATATGGTATGAGAAACCATGCAGAATGAAATAAGAGTTTATCACAAGACTATAGGTCCACATGCTCACATGCCAGACACTGTCTGTCCCCTACACTGCCTGACTGTCGGAGCATTAGCGGTAACATCATCCACGGACTTGAGACTCAGAGGAACCAACATCTGCTACTTAACCCAGATTAACGGCAAAGCGGAGAGAGGAGGCAAGTGGAGCAATGCACAATGAAAACTTTTGGTTTTGCAACCAGCTAAAGAGGTCATCCAGTCAGTTTTGGGGCAACTCGAGTTATTTCCTCATTTCGAAGATGGAAGAGACGCAGTAAGCAAAGACACTCTGTAAACAGGACGGTGGCACAACGTGCACAGACTGACCTGCTCGGCCCGGTCGTATCCTGCGTCTGGCTTCTCGGCCTTGACCTGCGGGTGTTTGCCTCCTTCCACCTTCACTTCCCCGGCCTCTAGTTTGGGGACCTTGTCTTTTGATACAGTGTCGTCCTTATCCAGTAGGTAGCGTAGCAGGGCATTGTTGTTACTCTTCTTGGGGCTCAATGGCTCCTGTTTCGGAGTAATCTCGGCCCCCGTCGCCGTACTGCCCGCCCCCTGCGTTTGGTCTTGGCCCAGCTCTTTGCCTGTCGCCTCCGCAGTCAGTTTGGCAAGGTCCACAGGAGATGTACTGTTCTGAAGCAGTTGGTGGAGGATTTTGTGTTTTTCTTTGAGGGACGTGGCGTGAGTGTTCCCCCCGGCGTGGCCGGCCCGGACCCCCGTCCCGGCCTGGTCCTTGCCCTCGCCCCCTGCGCCGGGGGAAAGGGGCGTTTCCAGAGGCTCTGGCTTGGTGGTGAGCAGCTGCAATAGCTTGGTGTGGCCCTTGTTGTCGTGCACGCCTTTGAGAGCATCGTGGCCCTCCAGAGGACCCTCCCGCTCCTCCTTGGGCTCAGTGAGGCCGCTCTCCGTTTGGCCCTGTGTGTGTCCCTGATTCACCTCTGAGTGCGGCCCAAACGAGTCCCCGGTGCCGCCGCTGGCGGCGCCGCCTCCGCCAAGTTTTGACATCAGATGAGGATTTACCCCTGAACCCGGCGTGACCCCCACCGGGGAGCCTAACTTACGGTCGGGAGACCCGAGTGTATGTGCATGAGGGGGCCCGTGTCCGTGTCCAACACCGTGGCACTCACTGAGCGCCTGCAGGGCAGAGAGGGAACTGCTTGTGTAGCTGTTAGTGTGGGTGCTGGCTGCACTGCTGCTCGCTGCTCCGGGCCCGCCGCCGCCGCCACACATCCCTACTGGAGAGGGCGAATGCAGGCCTCCTGCTACACGGGGGCTGCCCGCCCCACCGGGGCTCCCCCGGTGCCGGGGCGACAGCATCGAGTTCTGCTGAGGTGGATGCGGCCCCCCGGCCGGGCTGGGGCTGGCCCGGGAGGGGCTGTTCATTCTCCAGTTGGGGCCTTGCTGCGGCGGCTGCATGCCCCCGGTGTGGTTGTGTGGCGGGGGGCAGCCGAAGCGGTAGCCCTGCATATGGCCCCCCATGGCCGCCGGCTCTCGGGGTCCGGCGGGGCCGGGAGGGGAGAAAGGCGTGCTGTTGCTGCTGATGGTAGTGTCTTGGCCCTGAGGCCCCGATCCCGGCAGAGAGCCCGGGGTGGGAGGAGTCATGGAGGGAGTGGAGGAGTTCATTGGTTTTGAAGCCATCCCCGTGGCCTGACTGCCAGGGCCCATGTCCTGGCCCATTCCACACACCGTTTGCTCCCTGGACCACATGAAACAGAGACAAAGCAACCGAGATCAGGAACCCAAATATCAGAACCGCCATTGATTCTCTTGTATTGGTATACGACTAGTGATGAATAAATTAACAAAAAACAAACAGTCCTGTTCATATGGAATAAGCTGCAGCCACCAGGTCGGCGCTGCGGGGTGCTAACAGGTCAAAACACGCAGGGAGAAAGAAAAAACAAGGCTCACTGTGCAGATCTGACACAGGTGTACATGGCGAGGCATACCTCTGCAGAATGTGCAGGGACATGTAGAGCTGAGGTTCGTTCGTGGCAGGTGAGCGCACCAGCTTGCTCTTGGTGTGCGCCGACACGATGGTCCCGTCCGAGAGGGAGAACCGGTAGATGGGGCTGAACGCCTGGCCGTGGCGGAGCACTGCGAGCAGAGAGGATTTCATCTCAGCAGATGCTCAGAAAATTTAATTTTCTGTTGCTTGACATCATAAAAAAAAAAAAAAAAAAGAGAGAATCAAAAGGTCAGGAGGCACATAAATAGACAGGTTTACCTTCCTGCTGGTGTCTCTTGGCGAAAGACATCTCCCCGTCATTCTGTAGGTGGAACCGCTGGATGCAGCGCCTCACAAGGTCTTCCCAGCCCGGCTTCATAGAGGCTCGCAGCAGACTGGTATCCAGGGACGTTATCTTACCTAAACGCAAAGGACCGAGAGGAGGGAGGTCATGACACGAGCCGCAAACCCACTTCCAACACAGATCATGGGGATTTAATGAGGAAGGCTTGGTTCATAAGAAGGTACTTTCCACATTTCCTAATGCCACCGGTTTGGTTTAGCAGGAGTGAAAGGGCTTTTCTTTAATATTCAAATGCAAAAGCGTGAGCTTTATTCTGCGATAGCGATGCACAGAAACAAACTGAAGGCCTGGCGATGCAAGAGCAGACATGCACACATAATTATAAGGACTGTCAGCACAAATTAAGTGAGACCACCGTGTAGACACTGAAAGGAGCAGGAAGAGCGCCTCCTTTGGAAAAGTCAGCGGGGCAACTCAGACTCCACTATCTTCAGAAATCGACAAGTAGATCCATGTTGTGTATGAGTACGCACATGCATACTTCAAGTCAAAAGTCGCCCTTCAGCGGCATTCAAATAAAGGTAACGGTGCATAAACAGTGCAGCTAGAATGACCGACTAAAGACTCCTGAAATTACAAACATCCTTATCAGGAGATATCCACAGCACAACACTGTGTCCAGCAAGCTCTCATAGGCAAGCAAAACAGAGATAATTCCAAATTAAAATAAGTGCTGTTCCAAGAGCCGATTGTCAAAAAATCACACTGTCGACCTTGAATGAAACAAAACATTGTTATTACCCAGAGCGGTGCTGCGCTAACAGACATGGGAGTGAGGAGGAATATACCTGCCCACCTACAGAAGTCTGGGTGGGAAACTACTGTAAATTACTGCACGTCAGTGGCTAACTATGAGTGTGTGAGCGCACATCAAACACAAGGTGAAACAGACGGCTGTCTGCACGTAGCGCCAGTGTTCAGACAGGTACTTTACCTCCCAGAGAGTAGACAGAAGCTAGTTCAACTAGCTTGTTCAATCCTAAGGGCCTCCACCAAGGATGTAATAATCATTAAAAGCCAAACTGTAGTGTGAAGTGATTTACCGGCTGGCGACACTGCCTAAGATAGCGCTGCACTGGAGGCGCTGCACTATCAGTGCGGGGCAAAGTTTTGTCAAAACAGAAAGAATGGCGTCCTCCCCCGCTGAGCATGTCAAGGATTTTGGGATGATTTCAGAATACAGGCTGAGTGATAGACAAAATAGCACACTGGCATGTTTTGTTTAAAGTTCCATGATGCCTTTAACGCAGCCACCAGAGGTAAAAGGTGATGCCTGGCCAGAGGTATGCGACCCACAAAATGACTAGCAATTTCACACATGTTGAACATGTCTTGCTTTTTTGGGGGGGATTTTCTGTAGATTATTTACCAAAATGATTCACTAGTGTCTATTTCATTCAAAGTAAAAGCTTGGTCATTATTGTTGAATTTTTAACTGCAAAAATGGAGCAGTCGAATGAAGTCCTTGTGTAATTCCTGGTTCTGCGACTGGTTTCAGTACCTTGTAGGTCCTGGCGTGTCGTGAAGCTTTCATGGGTGGGAAGCATCGGCCTTTCCTTGGTGGGCACCCTGCGGGCCACGCAGATCAGGCACGACTGGAAGTCTAAAAAAAGAGGAACAGGAAAGAGAAGATTGGAGGGGGATGAGGTAAAGGATAAAACAAAGGGGAGAGGGCAGAAGCAGGAGAGAGAAGGGGGGGAGGGGAGAAGATGGGGTGTAAATGATAGAGACAGAGGGAGGGAAAGAAAATGAAGTGCATGTTATTCCCAGGCAGCATAATTAATACAGTTATTAATGAGCAGAGGGAGCAGGGCTCCACTCCGTTCATGAGCGGGAGCCGCGATCGCTGGCGAGGGAAATGATGAAGTGTGACCTTTGGAAGTGTGCGAACGCATGTGTGCGCGAGTGGCCGCGTGTGCGCGACTCCGGCTGGTCTCACCCGGAGTGCCATCTCGCACCGACGACACCTCCCCTGGCCCGACGCTAAAGATTGCCATCGCTCAATCGCGACAGTTGCCTCTAACACACGCAAAAAAAAAAAAAAAAAAAAAAATGATGCCGCCAAGTCCGGGACTGGGGTGACCCCAAAAAGTCTGCCATCCAACTTCCCTGTGCCAGGAGTACCCACAATCCCACACTTGTCTCTGGCAAGGAAATGCATGCTAACATGCGCGCGCGCGCACACACACACACAGCTGATTCTGACTTGTGAAAAGAGTCTCCTGGGTGGTCCAGCTCTTAAATCTGTGAATCTCTGTTAATTTTCTTACTCTCCTGCTCCGTTTCCGTCTACGGCTGGACAAGCTCTTGCAACTATTACCGCTGATCGCACACATGCACGCACACACACCTCTGGCTGTAGTCCTACTTGCTTTATTTGCCAGAGTGTGGCTGGCAAGCAGCTGGCGTAATAAAGGCTGCCAGTGAGGGGAAAACACAGGCAGAGACCAGACTCGGGGATCTAACATTTGCATTCAAAACTTATTGTTTCAATTTACTGCAGTCCTGCCGCTTCATTAGGTACACATGTACTACAATTTAATCCGATTCGGTACATGTCTGCTAGACATTTAGCTGCACAGTGGTGTTTTAACTTGAGATCAGGCATCTCTCTGCAAAGCGGAGCCTGTGAAGGCTGAATTTATGGCAGAGCTCTTGAATTGGATCACAGCGAGTTGTGTAACCGTCCCAAATGAAGTGGTGTAGTTTGGAGTGTACTTTGGCCACGAGAAATCACGATTGCTCATCAAATCAACAGAGGAAAATTGATTTAGATGGCAAACATTGACAACAATCCAACTGTTTTGAGAGTGTCACATGTCGACGCTTTAACAAAGTCCGGAAAATTTAGGAATAAAGGATATTTGGAATGGAAACTTGCACCAAGGTCGGTGGTTTATGTTGCCGTTTAAAACCACCGAGAAAGCCCAGTGACCTCTCAGTGACTCGACAGCAGAGGAGAACAGAGACAACATACAATTTAAATTATTTCCTAAGACGGGGGCTGCAGATGTTTACGCTAGAGGCCGACGCGGCTGCAGCCGCCATACGATACGCCGCGTGTTTATATTACTGTCGACTTCAAAGGCAGAGCAAAGGTTATCAGAAGACCGCTTCGCCGTGGCGATGCGCGATTACGACGCATCCTTTCCCGTGCAGACTCAGGCCCAGGTTTGAGTGGGATGTGCATGAATTATAGATTAGCTTTAATGACAGCTGCCCTGCCTCCCGTCTCCCTTGTGTCACTTAACTTTTCATGGATGTAAGTTGAGTGGCACCAGCACTTCTCATCAGCCGCTTCATACGCTGGACACAATGCCAGTTACGACGCTAAATATTGTTTATGTCTAATGTAAATCGAACATCCGCAATGCGCTCGTTTATAGCTACTTTATCACAAGCGCATTCCGTTGGCTGCTGGCAGGCGTCAGTCACACTGATGCCGCGGTAATGGAGTGATTCTGAATTTGTTGCCACACTCATCCGAGCCTCTCCCTCTTGTTTCTAAATGCCTCTTCATCATGCGCTGCTGTGTTCAAGGATAATTTTAGGCTAATTTGTCTTTAGAACAATCTTTCAATCCTCAGTCATAATAGTTTTCAGTAAACTGGCTTTTACCTCCCACATCTTAAATTGTTTCTCCAGTGACTCACACTTTTGTTTTTCAGGACTTAGACATGTGAGAGATCTGTATTCAGACAGGAAGATGCAGGAATTCACCGCCAACTTTAACTAAATCCAAACAACGATTAGGAGGGTTTTAAACTGTGGCTTCCATTGTATAAAGTCAGCTCATAAAGTTTCAACACATTCATAATCTGATTTCACAGGTGATATTAAAATGTGTTAAATACCATGGTTTTTGTCAGTTCTGGAGTACTGTGACAACCCCAGCAGGGTCACTACCTCAGTGCCCTTCAACTCTCTCTCCCCCCTCCACTTGGTCGCCCTCTCTCCTTTCATACCGTCTCCTTCCTCCTTGATGGACTTGGGCTCCGAAACGGCGAAACACTGCATAGTCTCGTATTTCTGCTGCTGCGGCTCGTGCTCGTGCGACTCGTCCTGGCTCTCGCTGTGCGGATTGACCAACATTCGACAGTTGAACGTGTGACTGTTCCTCCTCGGACCCTCGCTGGACCACGGCACGCCATTCACTGCAGGGGGTGGAAAAGAAAAAAACAAAAAAACAAAAAAAAAAGATTTTCAGTGAACGTTCCTGGGGAATCGATTTCATTTTTTATTTATTTTTTTACTTCTGCCAAAACTGAACAACAGAACCGGGAGATTGGGAGCTGTGAAGAAGGAGCCAACAGAGGCTAACACAATGCAAGTGAAAGACATAATGAGAGCAAGACAGAGAGAACGAAGGCAGAGAGAAGTGTAAAAAGAGAAAGAGCTGTTGCTGGGTAGAGATCACTCATAATGAGCAGTTGGAACCCGGAGCCCTGTGCCATCCATCCGCAGCCATGCATCACAGCCAGGCCTCCATATGCATGTCCTCTAAAGCGCCGTTGCCAATCTTTCTTCTTCTCTCCAACACTTACACGGGCGCAAGCGAACACACATGCATGCACATGTGCAAGCATCCACACACACACACACACACACACAGAAAAAAGAGACATGTACAGTCACACGCACACACAACTCATTTGACTCTTGCAAACTCCCATCACACTCCATCTGGTTTGTGATCTCATTCAGTGCATTGATAATCTCTCAGTATCTGGGACACAGCCCACTGATCGTTTCCAGGGTACTCTGCTCTGCGCTGCTCTCCCACCCAGATGGCTGGCTTCTCAGACCTCAATCCCGAGCACCAGGAGAGAAGGAGTGAAGGACTTAGAGCTCCTGATGGGCTGCCGTGACACAGATCGCAATCTTGAGTGGAAGATTTGTCGAGGAATGATGTTAAGTGGACGTGGGTATGGGAGGAGAAGAAAGGGGGGGGGAAGATGAGGGAAGGGCAAAACGGAAAAGGTAAATTCTGTCGCCACTGAAATAAATGGCCTGTTTTCAGAAGATGAGTAATGCTAGCGAAAAGACAATGATTTTCATTGGAGAACTTGGTGAGGGCGAAGGGCAGAGACAGAGTGAAGAATACCACAAAAAATGAAGAGAAGGGGAATAAAGGACATGAAATGAGAGTATAGGAAAGGCTCGATGCTGCTGACAGGGGAGAGAAGCCGAAAAAGGAAGTTAATTAGCTGGAAAAGGGAGGGAGGGAGAAAAGGAAGGAGAGCGCAAATGTCTGGGCTGAGAATCAGCGGCAGAGAAAATGAAGAAGCCATAGATTTTTTTACGCAGGATGCCAACGCTTCCAATCCCTCGGCTTCCCCGCACGCTCTCTGCTGCAGCTCACCAATAAACATTTCAGCATTTTAATTAACCTGACATCACTATCAAACAGCTACCTACGGCACGGGGAGGGGAGTGTGACGAGACGGAGAGGAGGCACACTTCAGGAAACGGTGCAACATGTAGAGTCGGAGAAAGCGAGCGACACGCCCAACAGCTCCAGTCGGTCAAACTTTAGGGTTTTTTTAAATATATACATGCATACATACAGGAGAAAGACACTAAACCCATAAGTTCGACCACCATGCTCGGCCCAATGAGTGAAATTAAGTAACAATTTAGATTTCTGTGTCGATGACTGCTGTATTGAGAGATCAGCAAAACAGGGAGCGAATGTTGGCGTCAGAAACAAAATGAAAAACTAACCAAGAGACTTAGGCAACAGGTTCTTGATGAACTCGGCATGATCCCCGACGTGAAGCACGCTGTAGACGCTCGTGTTCATCAGCTCTTCCTGATTGTAGCGCAGGTACTGGGTCACGTTCTCCGACACGAAAACAATGTTGCCCTCCATGTTCACCACGAAGAAGAAGCCATCCAGGGCCTGAAAAGGGCAAAAATGAAAAAAGGGAAGGTTAGAGGAGACAGGTTTGCTTACAGATTTTCGTCCCCCCCTCCCCCACACACGCGCACGAGGAATAAATCTGACAGAAGAGGAAAAATGTGTGAGACCAACTGGAACCAATACTTGCTGCGAATACAAATACCAATGGTGGCGAGCAGGTCATTGAAACGTGGTTCTAACTTTCTATACTTCCTCCGCCACAACAAACAAAAAGACGCTGATTTGATAATGACACAATTATGTAAACTTTAATTCACACCAGTTCAAACCACAGCTTATTGTTAAAAACATTCAAATGTGACGACCTCCTGCTACCTGCTGACCCCCCATCTGTGGTCTGGTGTGTGTGTGTGTGCTACGATACACACACACCTCCGAAGACGCTGCTGCAAACTGTATAAAACGCGGCACACCATCTACATTGTGTCAGACGAGAGGTGATTAGTACTCGGTGTGCCGGGTACATGCATCACTCCGGCAGATGTTCCACAACGGTTCGGCTGATAGAAAGCAGGATAAAAGCATGTGCCTGCAGAGATCGGAGGATGTGAAGGAGGAGCAGCACTTAATTGAAAGAATACAGCCTCAGGTCAGCCATTACACACAAGATGGTGTCAATTAGGCCATCAAATCACCCGCAGCCCTTAAAAGGAAATTCTGGTGCTTGCAAAGCTGTAAAAAGCTGGTGTCGGGATGAGACGCGCGGGACTCTTTTCAAGGTGTCGGCTCCTCACCTCTGCTTAAAGAATCATTACCTCAACACGGCGTCTGCCAGTTAGGAAGGTCAAACACATACATGTGCAATTACAGCGACATATCAACTGCTCTGTCGGAATGGGGGAGCGTTTTCTCACGCACGCGTCTGGAAGAAGGTTTTCGGCCAAAATGTTTACTTTGTGCTCCTGCTTGTGTGTCGAGTCGTTGACTGCACACCTATTACCTATTTAAAAGTCTGTAATATTTGATGTAGGATATGTAAAAAGGGAATTTGTTTAAGATTTTCAGTGACGTTTAAGAGAAGCATTCAAACGCCACCAAATATTTTTTATTGAGCACGCACTGCTTACCTAACCCTAACTACAGGAACGGTTATTAAAACAGGAAAAAAAGGGACAATATTACAACATTTCAGGATGTTTAAGGTTTGTGTTTTATCTTGACATATGCAAACCAGTAGTGTTGAACTTTGGCTCCCTTTGAAGGTGTATCGGATCTGTTCAAGGTGTATGTGGTGCATAACATCTCTGATCCACTGGCCATATGTTTGGAGGAGCATCCTTCCACGCAAACCTTGACAACTTTCTGGCACAGATTAAGAGAAGGGAAAAGCAAGCATGCAAACTTAACATAAAAACTGGGGTAATGTATTTATCATTTCTCTGGAACCTCAACAGTACTTGCAGACAAGCTGAAGGCTACATTAGGACGTCCAATCAAGTCAGATTTCATGTTATACATGATCACACTGAAGCAAGAAGACCCCCCTTTGCTGTCCTAACTACCAGCCTGATCTGATTTATCACTGCGTGGAGCGGAGCTACATGGCTGGATAAGTCTACACTGTGAAGAAAAGCCATGAAATGGACAAGTAGGGCAAAAAAAAAAGAAGCAGAGCAAATTCCCTCCTTTGCCAACTCTTGCCCTCCTCCAGACACTCTTGTCTGCTGCTGTTAGCCAATACCTTTAATTTACAATGCCCTTAGTAAATATGCCCTGTATAGATGACTAAAGGCATTACAAATCAATATACTCTAAATAAATCCATTGTCAGCAGTCACAGTCTGTCGCTGCCGTTGTATCTGTTCCACTTTGCACCTCATCTTTACACACAGCGAAACGCAGATATATGGAAAGTAGTGCGCTGCAGCATTTGATCAACACCCCTCTTCTTTCCGTTTCCTGACAGCTCCTTGACTTGTCACGCCACCAAAACAGCAACCATATGGAGCGGTTCTACCGCCGACTATACGCACGGCGGTCACGTGAGCGAGACGAGACTTCTTCCAGAAGGTTAAAACAACAGCACACTAATATTTTCCTCGCAGGCTGTCGGCGCTCGCATGAGAGTGGGCAGCAGAGAGGCTGGGAGGAGGGTCACGGTCTTGGGGCGCGTGGGTGCATTTCCTGCCGGCAGCCATTCTCCGGCAGAGTGTAATGAGCCCGGGCTGGCGGACGGAGACGTGGCTGGAGCGGAGCGGGTGTGAATGGCCGATTGCTGTGTTTTGGGGCCGCTGACAGATGGGAAAGCTTGCAGGCTGCACTGCGCTATATTTAGCCGCAAGTTAGTATGTCGATTCAGTGACGCTGGACCGGGAGAGCTATAAATATTCCATGACAGGACAGATCTAGAGGCGAATGAAGAGAAGATGGGGAGGGAGAGAGAAAAGAGGGCCGAACTGCGAGAAAGAAAAGGAGGGAGGAAATGAGTGAGAGCGCAGGCTCAATAGACTGATTCATTCGCCAGGCTGTTGCTTTCTTTCCCATTATATGTAAGCACTTCAGTGGCCCTCCGCGGTACAACGGGGCCATTGCTCCGCTCGGTGATTTACAGCCAATCAGGGGCAGATACAAGATGCTGGCAGCTTTAACGCCACACAGCTACGCTCACACACAAACCACTACTAACCCATTTGTGACTGTCCTCTTCATTAAGTACCGATCGTGATTTAAGGAGGCGGGTGTATCCTATGTGAGGGCGAACACTGAGAGGTCCCTCTGTTCGAGCTCGGCAGTGCCCACAACAAGTTTCTTCGAAGATACGACAGCGTGAGTAAGAAGCGGCTCTACCCACCTCCAGCATCATTGGTCCCAAGGCATCTTTGTCAATCACACTTTGGCCTGTTGATGAGACATCGGCTTTCTGTACCTCCTCTTCATTTGCTGCTGCAGCCTTTTCTGTTAATGAGAGTGAATGACAGAGTTAAGGGCAAAACAACTCCAAATCCACAATACTTGTAGTGATAAATTATCACTGTTGTTGTGTCTGAACACCATAACATCGCAGCACGAAAAAATAATACATGTAGGTGTCAAAAAGATAAAGCAGAAGCTGAAACTGACCCACATACTTGAAAGAGGTCACTTGTTGATAAGTCTTTCAAAACACTTTTTTTTTTTTTTAATGTAGCCGTGGCTTGAACCAAAGCAAAGAGAAGCAAACGGACTGAAAGGTTGTTGTCACACATGAACCACGCTGCTGGCAGCCACCGCATAGGTCGCATTGTTGTGTTGACAATGTATAAACAGCAGTTGTTCCATATGGATTACAAGGTGAAAAGGCAGACCCTCAATTTTATGTACGAACCTTCCTATAAAAAAATAATTTATGATTTAAACAGGAAAAATGACGTGCGCGATCAAAGCTGGATGTCATTCCAAGGTGAATGAAGAAATCAGTATTTATGTCATGAATTAAGAGAGATGTTAGACTACTAAGAACATTAGTTTGTAAGGTTAACATTACATGCAGGTCTGATCTTTCCAACTGCAGCAGCTGTACATGAAAGGGGTTTAAGATTCTAAACTCAGCATTACTACTCATATTTCCAAGTATGACTTGTTGCTCACATGAAAGACGGATCATTTATCTAAGCTAAATCCCATAATCCGGCTAGATACTGGTGTTAAAAAAATCATATGCAGTCGATTTATTTATGTCCTATTAAAGCACCTTTTTTTATTTAAAAACTAAAGTAAACATGCCAGTTGTTCATCTGAAATCACACACCAGAAGTACCCTGCTCGTGCCTGTACCTGCACTATGCGTTTGTCCATGTGTGTGGGTTCATACCCATGCAGAGAAGCCGTATGTTCGGAGCGTAGGCTGCCCTACTTTTAGAGACGATGATGAGAGGCGGAATATGAGTGGGCTGCTGGGGAGGGGACACGTTTCGCTGTCGCACCACGCCAAAAAGGAGGGCTGACCATATGGTGAAAGAAAAATTAAATATTGTGGCGAAAAGCAAACTAAATCGTGTCCTTCCTATTTTTACGGGGGGAGGGGGTTACAGGAGTACATGCGCTGACACAAATGCAGGTTTCCCCTGCGCCGCGCGGGGCTGGTCTAACACCCCCGCAGACGCATATTCATCTCTTTCAGCATTAATGATGTGTGCATCAGCAGGACCTCTCCGAGCCCAGCGGGGCCCAGTAGACCAGCACAGCTGCCCCGGGTTCTAGCCCATCACTCAATGTCAAGCCAGGTCCTCGCTGGCTTTTTGTCCGTCCGCAGAGGGGTGGAACTGTGCCACAGATCCAGAGAGGAACTGATCAATTAAAGAGACTCCTCTCCGTTACATGCAACTGGCAAGACGTCTGCCATATGCTCTTTTCCCTCATCCTGTATTTAAAAAAGAAGGGATATGCAGCGAATCTTTATTTTTTTTTCTAGCAGATATATATTAGTAGCCCAGGAATACGAGCTGCAGTTAAGAAGTGGCCGCTTAAAGTGCTCGGGCTTGCCAACACAGTGTAAAGGAAGCCGTAAAACTCTTTAGCTACGCCATTATTTTACAGCGCTATAAAGATTTTACTCAACATATTGTCTGTTAAAAGAGGAGAAGGGCCTGAGCCGAGCATTTCCTCTTCAATTTCAATTAAGAAAATCCAGCGTGAGTCGCACAAGAAGCGATGAGCAGCTTTCAGTCAGAGCGCAGTTTCCTGCCATTGAAGCGTATTTCGTGCATGTGGAAATACAGAATTCCTTCAGAAAATACACTGGTAGTACACTGTATTTAAGAATTCTCCTCACCAAGATTCTTGGATTTTGAAATTTGTGTGTTAAGGTGTCTCTAAAGGACATTTAACGAGCGAAAATCATACATATTTTACAATTAATTGCTCCATCTTGATATTAAACACCATTTAGCCACATATTATTCTGTGGTTGGTCAATAAAGGGCTAATATGTACGCAAACATTAAAAAAAAAATTCTGCTAGCTCTGGTCTGCAAACAAGTGCAACAGGTAAAAATGAATGGCCTTCAGATGTGCTGCAGCCGCTTTCTTTTTCAACTGTGAGAAGGTTTTTCGATGTGGCCAGTGATGTGTGGAGGAAAAATCAAAAGGCCCTTCTGTGCACAGGATGTCAAACAAGTCCTTGTCCAGTCCGGCTGTCATCGCATGAAGCAGAGAGAGAGGGAAGGTGCAAAGGGGGGAAAAAAAAGACAGCTGAACGGGCCAGGGATGTACAGACAGTAGCTGGAGACTCGGTGTGATTTTTGCATCACATCGCCCTGCCATTGCATAACACTTGGCTCTGTGAGTCACATAAAAGACGACGGCGTCACGGGCCGCTCTGATTCATGTACGCTGGGAGTGAGCTATACTAGCCAGTCACTCAGCGGCTGTCCTCCTCCCACTGATCCACCATCAAGTTTGTTTATGCCTTCAAATTTACCTTTAGGAAAGGAGCACAGTATTTCAGCTACATTTACAGGAAAGAACCTTACTTCCCTAAATCACATTCCGGTGAATCTGAAATGAAAAATATAAAAAGCAGCCAACTGCACAGGACTACGTGAAAGAAGAGAGAAGGCCTGAGCAAACTGTTCAATTTTCCTGACGTTATGGCTCCGAATGGAAGCGAGAAGAGATTAGTAGTCAACATAAAACTGCTCTGGTTCATGCACAATGTATGATAAAGCAGAGGAGAACACATTAAATCAAATGTGCTGCTTTTTAATGAAAACATCAATTATTATGTGGAGCCGATCCCAAATTGTAATATTTATGCCAGTGGACTTAAAGTTTATGACGCAGAGTGCAACCTGTGGCTCCTCCAGCTTTAGGGGAAACTCACCACAAGAACACGCTCGTATTCATGAGAGAATAATATATTTTTCAGGTAAAAGTGATTTCTTGCTGTGTTAAATGCATTTGCAGCCTTTCACTGAGGCCTGATATACCCACAGGGTTTTAAGTCATAAAAATCCGGAGGGGGAAAAAATTACATAACGTCAGTAAAACCAACTAGATCAGACAACTTCTTTTCCTTTTTGTAGCAGAGACTGAAACTCTACAACACTTTCTTCAGCAGGCAAGTGTGAGGTGTCGGATTTGAACTTGTACCTTGCTCCTTTATTTGTCTGATTTGTTTCACAGTTTCCTTCAGGATTGCACATTTGTCAGGTTTGACATTGAAGTTGTCGATGTCGTTGAAGTTGGCGAAGATCAGCTCGGCGAGCTCCTCGATGTATTTGTTCTCGTGCTCGCGGTTACGCTTCTCGTTGCTCCGCTTGGGACTGTAAAAGGAGGGGGAAGGAAAAAAAAAAAAACATGGGTGAGAAAATGTAGCGAAGCTCAGAAAGACACAGTGAAGGATTCAAAATGTAGGAGGAACAGGGAAGATGCTTCATAAGTGAACATTTCCAGGATGTGGGGAATTATTTCTTGTTATTTCCAGGTCTTTTTTGCTTTAATTTGACCGGTCTGAATCAACTGAGATGAAGCGGGACTCTGCGAGGCTCGTGCACAGAATGAGCTGCGGAGCGCACGAGACCTACTGCATGGAGCAGAGGACAAGGAGACTGTCAATTGTACTTTTTATGGTTGGTGACATGCGTCAAGGCTTTCCCGGGATGCCGACATGACGCGGTGCATCAATAAAGGAAAAAACGACATTCTTCAGTGCTTGTATACAGATAAATTATGCAACTGCTTAAACAGTGCTTCAGGGTTAGTTGTCACTATGACATAGTATTGTAGGCAACTACAGCATATGCAATATCCCAGCCGTCCACTGTATTTCCAGTTTTATAGTATGTAGGACACGATGCAAGATGTTTTACGGCCGACTTTGCAGAAGGAGAGAGCAAATGTTTGGATTTGACCTTTACTGGTGCCTGATAATGCCGGCATGCCACATTACTTAAACCTGTATGCAATTACTTCGCTTTAAGATGAATACTTACCTGGGTCCTAGAAGTTCGCCGGAACATTCTTTGCGTTTTCTGGACTCTGCCCTCGCAGGGTCAGATGGGTTTTCACCAACTCCGCTCATCCTCAATGCATATCAGCGTCTGGGAGGATAACAAGAGGTAAAAGAGTTAGGTGTGACTCACTGCCTGCAGCATCAGGGATTACAACAGCAAAGAATAAGAAAAAAAAAAAAAAACGCTATGTGGAACAGCCGTGCAGGTTTGTGCACATGCCTTCCAACATCTGCATACGACACTCAATCCCGTGCTGGGGGCACAGGTTGATCCACCCTGGGAGAAATGAGTGAAAATGGAGCGGAGAAGGAGATTCAATCATTTCTCTCTGATGGTGCAGCGCTCCCCAGAGAGGCTGAAATGAGAGCACGGCGCTTTGCCCACAGCACCAGACTGCGCGCTCGACCATGTACCAAAGAAAAACCCATTCGTTACATGAAACCGAGCAAAGTCAGCTCACATTAAGAAAGGAGTGGGTTTATGATGACAGCGTGTGTCCGTGTTTACCGAGCATCTTCGGGAACGTTTCACCTATATTGGTTTGAGATTCTGTGACCGAGTGCAGGATTGTTTTGTGCAATCTCAAAGCTGATTCTGTTTAAAAAGAAAAGAAAAAAAAAGCTCATGCACTGCAGCTCCCTTCAGTTTTTCCTGCAATATACAATAAGGTGGCATTCGGCTATGGTGTGAATCTGTACCGTCATTAATTTAAAACGGATGAGAGGATAATTTGTTAGGCCTGTCCCCAGTCCTGCATACCAACCAACACGTCTTTAATTCTGCTCCTACTCCACCCTGAGAGTCACCACAAGCTGAACTTCATGCCATTAAATGAGAGACTATCAATTATTGATCAAAGTAATGTCTTATTAATTACCACCATCAACTAAAAATCTAATGGTGGTTAATGGACTTGGATTTCTATATAGGAGCGTGTCCTCCTGCATAGAAAATGTGAAATTCGCTGTCTTCCAAAACAAATGGCAACATGTACAATTACATGCATGAAAACAACTTCTCTCTGGTTCATGCTTGATGGATTATCTACACTCTTTTGCTTTCAGGGGATTACGGCGAGCAGGGGCAGAGAAAGACAACCATACAGAGAGATCTAGGAGAGAGAAAGCCAAAGTCCCCCCCCCCCCACAGCACAGTGCCTAAGGTTTGGGCCGAGCTGTGTAGTGATACACTCACAGCAGCTCTAACCATGGAAACGGCGATGACACACACCGCTCACTGCTCAGCCATTACATAAGGAGGAGGAGAGTGGAGAGCAACACAGTGTACAGCAGAGAGGAAGACTATAGCTTGGCTGAGGCAGGGTAAACTAAAAACAAAGAGATAGTGACCATGCAGCAAAGTTGAGTCTGGCTCCCTCTTGGCCTGGAGCGACCTACTTTAAGCTAATGGTAGAGCCTGAAGGGTAAAATACACTCTGTTGACGAGCGACTGGAGTACTGTTGTTGGCCTGTACAGTGAATGAAGACGAAGATACACCAACGGCAGAGCGCGCGCGTCCTTGTGCTACGCTCTTTCGAATGCCATGAGGGGCGTCTTCATGCTGTGACACCGTCCCGCTCACTGAAAATATAACAGTCGCAATAGCAGAGGTTATTCGCTTTTATTAATGACAACAGAAACAGGCCATTAAACTCTAATAGCTAAGTGGCACTCTACGTTCCTATTGGTTGCGACCGGGCTTTGAAGCGCAAGTTACCATGGGGATTCCAGACCTGATTGGTTGTGCCTGTCCCGCTGGGCCAGATATGATTGGTTGCCTGTGTCTCCTTGACATGGCAGTAATGATGGGTCATTCTACACTGAGACAAATAAGAGAGACTGGAAGTACCAGGCACGTCTCAATGACACCAACACAGACAGACGAGACGGCCTGGCAAGCAGACTGGTGGGACATTCGTGTTGCTAGGAGGGTCTGAGTTTCACGTGGGCCGGCCGGCAAGACATTTCTAATCCTAGAGAATGTCTTTGGACTCCGAGCGGCAATCAACAGCTGGGTATTGGTGTTAGCACCTACTGTATGGACGCTGTGTCACTGACTTAATTATCAATGACGGTCACTGGGGGGGGGAGACTGTCGATATGAACGGCCGCTGTGAGTGAACCAAGGTATGTTCTCAATGTTCTTCTGGCTGCGACACTGAAAAATGGCATCTTAATCCCTGCAGCCTAAACAAAACGCTACGGAAAAAACACCGCCGTGATAGCGATACGAGAAACTCGTTTAGCGTCATGTGTGAACCACGACTGACCCGCACTCGCACGAAGCATCCGCCAGGGCAGCGATGTACAAGGAGAGGATAATAGAGATGTCAAAAATGACACAAACAATCATGTTTATGGATTTAAATGCAGGTAGGACGGAGCCTCACACCATCATGATGCATACCAATCAGCTTACTGCGTGCAAATAAATCACTCAGGTACATTTCCAGTCAAAAAGAGAATAATTCAGCTATACTGGACATCTAAGGTTATTTCTAAGTTTGTAATGCTGCTATAAGGTTGAATTTTCTTTGCTTCTATTACATTGACACCTTGAATCTCTATCACTGATACTGTGATTAAGAAGAAAGTGAACTTAAAGAAATATTTACGATCACTTTGAGGAAAGACTGCACAAATGTTCATGGATACAAACAATTCTACGACATTACCCTGCCTGGTTATTGGGACAAAGTAGCTTCAGATGACTTGTGTGACAGTTTATAAATGTGCTTAAGAGCAAAAGTTACAAACATAAAGCAAAGGAATTCTATGCTGTGAGAGTTTGTGTGTCTGGCAGTGCTGGGCTCATTATGATAATTTAGCATATCAAATATTACATATCTAATACAGTAATTTTAACATGCATTCAGTGCATGTTAAACGGTGTGAGAACATGGCTGTTAATGTTGCAAACAACATAACGGGTGCATAGGAAGCTACCATTTACATATTCACCTGCTGTGAGTGCAAATATCACTGACTCAGAACAATGTAGGGTAAGTGGGGGTTGGGCACGTAACCTCATTATGTGTAAGAGACGGTGATTGGCATATTCTGGAAGGCATCTATCAAAATTACAGTTCATCAAGCTGTCAGCTCATTAAGTTCATTAGTAGTGTAAGCTGAGGCATATGGTCCATCAGTCATTACAGGCTACCTTATGTTAGTCACAGCTAAAAGGGGCCTGCCAAGATTCACGCAGGCAAGATGAAAAACACTAAATAAAATAAAAAAAAAGGCTGTGCCACTTTTATGTAACTATTTTTCAACAGACCCAACAGAGGTCAAGAATCGAAGAGCGAAGCCTCAGCTGGCTTTGCCATATTTCCACCCGAGACGGAGCGGGTAAACATATACCATCCTTGTTTCAATCAAATGTTCCTGCAGAATATGCACCAACCGAATGGTTCACAAAGAATGTTTCCCTCATCTTTCAAATTGTTTGGAAATATCAAAAGGATGACAAGAGCCAGGCAATACCATAATATAGACAAACCTTAGCTGGACGGGATTTTTGAGTCTATGTCACAGCCATCTGTTAAGTAGGGGGTGTCTGTTTGCTTGGCCGGATTCTGGCACTGCAGTAGCAAGCTGACAATCACCGCAAAAAGGTACACACACACACACACAAACACACAGAAACACAATGCTGGGGTCGACGAGTTTGTTGGCGCACATAACTTTCAGTGGAGTTGTTCTGCTACTTTCAAGCTGGGACGACCTCAGGTCTCCATTTACATAACTGTAGTAAACACCTCCACTCAGACACTCCTCCTCCTCTTCCTCCTGCTCTTTCCCATCCTTCTCACACAAACGCACACCAGCAGCTACCTAACTGGGTGCGTGTGTGCTGACAGGTCAGCTTTGTGCAGTTTCCATTTGCATCATAAGAATGTTACTGACGCTAAGCCACTTCAGTAAATCACTGAGACAAGACTGACTGATGACTCTTCAGCATGTGAGTCTGTGTAATCGGCTGAAATCTGTTTTAGAGACTCAATGGCAAATTAAAAAAGACACAGTGTATATAAGACGCATGCAGCAACACTGCAATGAAGCAATAAATAGGTCATCTGGGCAAACACAAGCAGCAGCTTGAGAAATCAATTGACTTTGAAAGTACTGGGTGCTCTTGAGGTGGATGATCATAGGTGTGTCATTGCTTATATCTTAGGTGTCACAAGAGCAGACTCTCCAGGACTGAACTGGAGCCAACCAGTCTGGCGAGGGAGGAATGCAGAGACAACAAGGGGCTGCTGCTGCTGGAGGCCGGCACGTTTCCTAACGTCACACTCATCTGGTACGGCTGGAGGAGACTTGCTGTATTTGATTGCCATGCACACTGCCAAGAGTGCAAAGTAAACATTTTTCAGCATCTATTGGGTTGCAATGAGATAACAGAAAACTTTCTTTTCTTGCAGGGAGGATACACGGTGTCGGGCAAATTTACCCTGAAAATCCCGAGCTGAAGTTAAACCACGGAGACATGGCGCTCGAAATGTGTCAGAGTGGAAGGCTGTTGAGTTGAAGATTTCATACAGTCACTATGACAGGAGCCTCCTGTTTGAACTCAAATGTGTAACAGATGTATTGACTGAAAGCCTAGTGACATGTCCACTACACTGCTGTATGCCCGGTGCCAGTTTAGTCTACACTGGACAACGTCAGTATGGCAGATTTATGCAAAGAATGGAAATTAAAAAAAAAAAAAAGTGGAATAAAGTGAGCTTGTGTTTGAAGGTTTGAATCCCACTGAAAACCAACCGGTTACAGTTGTGGTTCCCTGAGAAAGATAAAAGCTCAACTGCTCATACTACGTCAAGTTAAGGTTAACTATAAACAGAATGGGTTCAATGCAGAGAAATAATTTCCCCAAGAGGACCGATAAAGTATCTAAAAAAACTGTATAACCCCTAATACCATCAGGGTATTTTATTTACAGTTGACTGTCTCTTTTCAACTGTTCTACACAAAAGTCACCAAAGCCTATTAATTTTGCCGCTGCCACAAGACGTCTCAACAAAATCCAGCTGCTGCGACCAACTAAAACAAGTCTGGTCATACGCACATCACAAAAGAAGGGCCTTCAAACACACTGAATCACTCGTTCCAGTCACAGTATAATAGTGGGGGGGAAACACATGCAAAAAGGGGGGAAAAAAAAGAACAGAGTATGTTTGCCAAGGGGAGAGGGCATGTGCCAGTGTGCCATTCCTGTAATCATGTGGGTTAGCAGGGCTTTGATTATGGAGACACACCCAGTGTTTCTGGAGCTGGGAGGGTGCAGGGCATGACTATGCATTAAAATGCATGGCGAGCGATTTGGGGGGGTGGGTGTTTGAGGTTTCTTGCACTACAATAACGAGGACCCTTCCAGAAAGTGCAAAACCTCTGTGGGGCACTGAACAATGTCTCGCTGGTGTGTAATCTGTCCTCACATGGCTTCTTGGCACAACGGGGCCCCGAGAGACAAGCGAGCGAGAGGGAGGGCGCACCGATGCACACTGCTTCTGGTGAGAGGCTTGCAACACGGGCCATTTGTTTCCTGCCAATTGGAGAGGAAAGCATGACACGGGAGGGGCCTGGACCACTTCTGTCTTCTCACTTAATACTCGTAAGTGTTGGGAGAAGTGCTGAGGATGAGAGCGGGCACAACACGCTGGGAGCACACAGGATCGATATTTAAGCGGCGCTCCTTAAAAAAAAAAACAATACCAAATCTTGTCAGAAGGCAATATATGTGGGGTATGTTGTGAACTCTGGCCTTGTTGACAGCTGCTGTTACCTTGAACCAGATGTTGGAATATCAGGTTTGGGTCAGAGGAGAAGTGGGGGTCGGTGACGACAGGAATGTGATGATGGACTCAATTTTTTTTTTTTTTTTTTGAAGGGAATTCGACACTGAAACCTGAACCATTAGGTAAATTTAACAACACCTGAGTGATTGACACCTCATGCCGAAACAGACAACCCCACAACTGTGGGAAAACCGAGACTGAAGAAACAGCGAAGGAAAACAGGGAAACGACCACGAGTGCAAAAATTAGGTCACAGGCCTTTTAAAGAGGTTCAGCGAGCAAATCTACTTCATTCAGATAATGTGTGTCGAGAAAGTCGGACACAAACAGACCGCGGTTGATTCAGTCAACAGAGAGGTACGCCGCTGTACGCCCGCTCCCGAGTCCCACTCAGGAGTTTGCCCACTCTGGAATCACTGCAAGGTAATGGCTCTAAAGTGCCGGAGTGCAACCAAGAGCCAGGCCCCCCATTTACTGAAAGCTGATCATGCTCATCAATCTTTAACACTGGCAGTCACTTCGGGACGTCACGGGACGGGCGGGAGAGGGCTTTCTGTATAATAAGCAAGGCACACTGGCCTCTGGCTGTCAGAGGAACGCAGGAGAGGAAGAAGATTGGTGGGGTAGGTGAACCGGAGTGTCAGTTACCATGGGATGGCAAAAACTGATTAACTGGGATAAATAAACAACTCTGCACAACAATCTAGTCAATTCATCTCTGGCCGAGAGCGCTGCCTGGAGATGATTCCAATATCAGCGAGGAAATCATATTATTGTAAAAGGATGAAATGTATGAATACCCTGAGTTCAAGAGATTTTTGGGTTGTTTTTTTTTTTGCGAACTGTTCTGAATACAGCACAACCCTGATTATAAAACAATGCTCCTTTATGAGAAGTATTAGGGAAAAAGATTTCAAATATTTTCAAATGTTAACAATGGGACAAGGTCATCTAGCATGCCAGCGTCATTTTTCTGATTTTTCCTGGTTGTATGCAGTCACATATGCAGTCTATAGTCTAACCTGTACTCAACTTATCCGTTGCACAGCCCTCTCCTGCTCCATCCTCGCTGACATGACATTATAAAGCCTTTAAATGACTTGTTAACAACAACATCAAGCACCTGTAGCTGGTTTTTCATCCCCCAGTGTGATCATTAAGTCATGGTTCACCTGGCATCTGATTGGCTGTCTTCATATCACTGCCTCCTGGCTCTGAGGCTCCGGTGCTGCTGTGATCCATAAAACCGGGAGCTGAATATTAGAGTCTATACAGAAGACGTGTATTTTCTGAGCCATTTCCAGAAGAAAGAAAAAAGAAAAGCCAATCTTATATTTGGGCCAATGTAGTATTTGCTGTGGGTCAGGAGCGATCTGCTACACAAACACACAGTTGAACTCTACAAACTGCAGCTGCATGAAAGACAAAAGTTCAATTTTCTTACAATCTAATTCAAACTGAAACTTCTGATGCATTTTGGATTTATTACACATATACTGAAATGTTTCAAACATTTTTCTTAAAAGTCATGACAATTAAAAAATATGGTATCTCAAAAATAGAAAATTTTCTCTCTTTTTTGAAAACAGAGGTCATAATTATCAGAATTGAATTTTTAAAAAAACTTTTCAACATGTTTACTATGCGTGAAGAAATAAGTGCCAAAAAAATTTTATACAGGTTTTAATTATATTCTATTCATTTTTGAAGAGCCTGTTAATCTTTTACTATGTACACAAATGTTGATTCAGTTCACAATGTTTCGAAATTATCTTAAAAAATGACAGTAAAACACTAAGTTCAGACACAAAGCAATCTAAAATGCTTTTAAAATGAATCTTTATAGCAGATTAGAATTGGCCAACACACAGTCTCACCATTTCAAGGTTTTTACAGTGCTGAGGCTGTATATGTGTCATGTAGCGCAGTAAAAGCCGAACACTTTACAGCTGTGTGCGTGTGCGTGCGTGTGTGCCTTCAGAGGAAGTGTTCAGGTTTAAACACAGGTTACCTGCAAAGTGGCTGTGCTCAGGTCCTGGTGCAAAATGACAGTAATCATACAGGATAAACTCTGGGTGGCTCCGAACTCAGAGGAACTTTATATTAATTGATAGATTGGCAAAGAAGAAAGCCTGAATACACTCTTCTGTATCTCTTTCGTTAATTTTTAATGTTTTGAGAATATTCTCAACGAGAAAACGTGGCTCCTTAGATTAATTTTTAAACAAAATATTCACGAGTCATAGCTTTACTGCACACTCGCAGCATAAATCTTTAAACCTGATTTAAAACATATGGTTCCCACAATATAAAAATTCAAGTCAGGTAATGGTGCAATATCAAATACTAAAATCAACCCAAGAAGAATCACCTTGTTCTGGCATAAACCATTCAACAGTAGCACATTGTGTCAGCTAAAAGGGAACCAGCTGCCTCTATCAAGGAAAATGTTAAATGTGTTCCTGGTCTCTTTCAGCGTCAGTGAAACAGGAAGTTCATACAGACAATGTGCAAATCAATATGTTTTCCAAATGTAATGTGATATTCGAGTGTATTGCCTTTTCCTTAAAGCTGCACTACAGTTATCGGGAAGCAAAAGGCTCAAACAGCTTGCAGTGATAAACATTTATTGCAATTTGCAAATTTACTGGCATAAAACGTAATGAATAGAAAACATCAGCTTTCTGTTCACAACCCATAACTTTTTTTAAAATCACTGCTCTACAAATGCACTTCAGCAGTTTTACAGTGTAGAAAACAAACACAAGTGTGAAGTCATAAAAAGCAACAGCCTTCACCCTTTATGAGGTGAGTGACCATATTCCTAACTTCTACATCACTTCCTACCATATCAGTGTCGGCCTCCAGAGTGGCGTGACTCAGGCTCTGTAATATCTAAGACTAGTGACAGTAATCCTGTGAGAATATAACGCACTTAGAAATATTCAAAGTTTCACATGTTGGGGAACAGCCAAATTTCGGAATTTGATTATTTGGAGCCATCATGTGCTGTTTTTCAAAATCTCGCTTCCACTTGTTTTCTAAAGTCTGGTTGTTTGTAGTCTCCAAGTGTTCCATTAAAGAGTTAAATCGATGACTATAAGAAAATACAGTTTGACTCACCACTGCCAGCTTATACAAACCAACACTATAAGGATAAGCTCACTAAGCAACCGGTGGAAATATAACGCTCCTATGAGACACATTCAAACCAAAACCAAGTGAATTATAAGCTGCTGTGAGACAGAGTACTGCAGAAAAAACACAGAAGCTTCAAAAGTAGTTTATAATCACACTATATCAACTTTATACCGAAGGGGCTACTGGTGGAAACCGAAACTTCAACAAAACAGCTGCATCTGGACGCCACAGAGCAGAAGAGAGAGGCTGAAGCAACAGCTATGTGGAAATCAGGGGGAAAGGACTGAAGCAGCAGCAACGTCAGATCAATTCCTGGGCAGAAACTACATTCATGTGTATAACTGGAGGAATCGCTTCAGAAACATCGTATCACATCAGCATGTACAAGGAGCCCTTCTCCCAGTTAATAGCAGAGATGGAAACTTAAGTCAATAAAACAGATGCTGCAGAAGACAATTGTTCTCACAGAACCACCAGACCAAATCTAATCTCTTAAAAATGAATTTTAGGGATGAAAAAAAAAAAAAAAAAAAAGTATTCCCAGCTTAGATGTTTGCATCACCCGCTCTGTAAGTCATTCTGTTTGGACAGGAGCGTCTGTCTGCCATATTGCACAGCAGAGTTGCGTAAAAGCAGCGCTGGCTGCAGCTACGTTTCTCACCTTGGTTTCAGTCCAGAGAGTCCCTCAGGCCATTGCTGCAAGACGATAATGCTAGGAAACCTTTATGCATCATCCACTTCTCCCTGCTGAAAGAGGGGGGAAAAAAACAGAAAATTTTAATGTACAGTACACAGAGTGAAGCAGAACAGGTAGAACAGCGTTCAGAGAGGACATGCTTTTACACTGGATGTAGCTAGGGTTGGAATGTAGAATATTTCAACACAGGCTAAAAAAAAAAAATCACACACACACACACACACACACACACACACACACACACACACACACACACACTCAAGCGTTTATGCCTGAATATTGTTGTTTCATGTAGAATCGTAATTGTCCCAACAATAAAAGGGACATATTCAATAAGAATGATTTGGATGCTTGATATGAACTCTTACAATGTAACATCTGCCTCTCCCCGAGCAGGAACTGAAATATTAGTCAGTTAAATCAACCGTCACACAGCTGCCTACCACTAGTTGGAGCTAGAGCGCTATTACACAGTAATCCCAGCAACAGAAAAGATTTGAAAATAAACATCTAGGCATGTAGGTTATGTCACTCATGCAAAAAAAAAAAAAAAAAAAAGGAACTGGTTTTATAATCACTCTGCAAGTGCAATGCACAATCAACTCAAACGTCGGGCCATTATCCAGCACAAAACAAGTCACAGTTAGGCCAGCGTTTATCCAGAGACACCGATCCTGCCTGGCCTGGCCTGACCTGTCAAGAAAAAGAACCTCACAAAATTTGCAGCCAAAAAAAAAAAAAAAAAAAAAAAAAAAAATTATATATATATATATATATATATATATATATATATATATATATATATATATATATCTCTTCAAAAGGCACAAGTAATAAGTGCAAAATCAGTCATACATTTTTTTGGTTGTTGTAAATTAGTTTCCAGGAACATCAACAATTCCAGATTTTCATCAACATCTTCCTAACAAGAAAATCAAGGCAAACAAGAAAAAAAATCACCAAGAAAACTATACCTCCAAATATGCTGTGGTGTGCCAAAGAATCCTGCTCACATACAAAAAGCTCATGAATGCACCATATTTTCTTGACACCAACTAACCTTGTGTCCTGTTTGCGTGATGCTTCAAGTGAAATCACATTGTTTTTGTGATTGTGTTTTTCGTTGGGCTTGCATTGCAATGTTTTGAAAACTATGTCCATTCACACGGAAACTGCAGAATGCATGTTGGGCCACTAGTGGGTGCTGTTTGCTTTTTGTAATGAAACCACACACAGCATGCAGAGAACAATATGCTTTAAACAAAAACACTTTTCTATTGATTTGTATTATATATGTTGTAGTTAAATAAATATATGGTAAAATGACAAATTCAGAAAATTATTACTGGTGACTCAATTATTAAACAAATAACACATTTCATTTAGAAGTACTGCTCAGGTCACCTAAGGTCACTGTACAAAGAAAAAAGATAAAATACAGGCAGCACAAAAAGATAAAAGCAACGTACAATGACAGGGTGGGGGACAGTGCAGCAGTTATGGAGACTAGATGAGCCTGAACCAAGTTCCAGGAGCATATGGACTGAGAGTCCGTGCACTCTGGACGCCGCCATTGTCTGTGTACACGTGTATAACGGGGCATTACTCTTCAGATGTCCTTTTATCTACAATTTAATTCAGGATCAAACTAGAACACGTCCTATAGCAATAATTGCACCAAAATGTCAAACTCTTTCATTGCAATTCAATTAAGTGTTAATGCTTTTCTGTTCAATCTTTTTTTTTTATCCCCCCCAATCCAACATGAGCTGTTTGTACAACATCAGCATGGAACTGCAAGTTCAATGTCTACAGAGTCTTTTCAGGCCTTTGGGGGCCTCAAAGCTTATTACACAGTGGTATGCAGTGGGCCTTTTTAATCATAGCATATAATTAATCAGACCAGGAGAAAAGTTTCAATTTAAAATTCTAATATTCCCATTTGGGTAATTACAAAATGCAAGTGGTAACTTTAAAAAAAAAAAAAGAAAGAAAGGAAAAGAACTTTACCAGGCAATTTGATTATGCTAGGGGGTGGAAAAAAAGTTCTCAATGAATCACTCTTGTAAGCTCACGGAGCTGATTTTCTCTCAAACACAGACCAAGTGAGCCAGCTGAGGAATGCACTCACATGATGTCATGCACTGACATAACACTGGAGTAAACTGACTCCCCTTCTGAACTCAACACAAGTGCAAAGCTCATCACCATGTGGAAATGTTGTTGAATCCTTATAAAAACTCTGCTCAGAACAGACATTACAAAGACAAAACCGATCGCAATGTCTGCCGGTAATCTCATCATTGGTGAACTTTATAATTGTAGTTTACAGTTTAAGTTCAATGTCCTCTTATCTTCGTTCGGTGATCTTAGCTTTCAATCTCAGGGAAGGAATTTCCTCTGAGCTTTAATGCCGTCACATGCCTGCTCTGAGGTGCAGTCCAGCTCTTGATCTGTGGCCCGAGTGACAGAATACAGTGTGAAAACACTCCACTGAGCTACTTTCACTCATCATTTTTACATGACCAGCTGGACGAGAAAACATCAAAACGGATCCTTTACAGTAAGTCAAATAGGCTTTTTTTTTAATTGAAGTATAAATGTGCATGAGTTGTATGGAAGATCCAATCCAGAGGCACAAGGGAGGCCTTTTCCCCCCAACATCAGCTGTTCAGAGGAACTTATGACCGAAAAAACGAGGGATAATCAGCATTATTTTGTTAAAATATATTTCGACAACTGAATTCATAGAGCCAAGTGAGCATCTCTCCGACTGCTCCCTTTTTGTATCTGTTGCCACAGCTCACTGCATCCTGCACCGCAGACTTGAGTAATTTTCACGCATCAGGGATTCAAACCTGTGTCTCCCACATTTAAGGTCAGATTAAAACCTTAATCAAACTTCCAAAGCACGATTATAACAGTTGGCTTGAGACAAAGCACATGAGACCTGATTTTATCAACACCACCTCAGAGAAAATCAATCAGCAGTACAACAAGTTCATCACAGGTAGTATTGCCATGGATGGTTAAAAGAAATGTCTTCCGAACAGCAGCGCCTGAACATACCCTGACATCACTCACTGCCGACGGTGCAGCTGCATGTACAATAGACTCTTAACACATATTTAAGAATTCAATATCTCTCATGTATCAAAGGCAAGGCAGAGCACATACAAGGTTACACATTGTCTGGACACACTTCTGTAGAAAGAGTCAGTCATGTAGAGTCAAGAAGCCCTCTGCCTTTGAATAGATATTCAACTTGGCACAGAAGTGTCGAACAGCACATGGTGTAACCTAAACAAAAGCCTGCAACCCTGCCAACCCTGCCACTGAGCTTTAACGGCGTCATTAATTGAGCATCATGTTACCCTTGAATACGGGTGAGATACAATCAGTAAATCTAATTGTAGGTTAAATAAAATGGTAATAAAAACAGGGACGAGGGCAGATAAACACACCGTTACATGGTGACACAGTAAATCTCACACTATCATCAAAACATGTCACTGGATCCTGAGAGTAACTCATTTGCCCGATACACCCGGAGTCAAACCATCTGTTGGTATTTACAGGAGGTCACAGATCAACGGGGCAAAAGTTCAAGCTCCCTTTAAACAGACCACAGCTAATTAAAGCGTAACTGGTAGTAGACAGTTTTATTGAGCAGACCAAAACCTTGCATTCTCTCAAATGTGACAAACTAAAAGCTTCGATGACTTAAAGTGAAACAAAACAAACTGAACCAAAATATTATGCTCGGGGATTCGAGTTACAATAGATTTAACTCTCAAGTTCATACAGCTTTGAATGAGGCAGACTCATCCGGACGATTAAGACATGGGCACATAGACCACAGGAGGTGAGAGGAAATGCTGCCTGGAGCCAAAACTTGAGAGTAGTTGTAATCCCCTCATTCTTTCAAAGCTGGCAGTAGGCTCCTTCTGAGTGAAAAGCTTCGTCACTCAGGCTGGGCTAACAATGCTAATGAGCCTGCTAATCAGGTTCACATAGGACAAAGGGTAGATGGCTCATGTGCTAGAAATTGACCATAATGGTCAGGTCACGGAGGGGCTAAACACCAATGGAGCTCCTGCTGGTTGCCTTTTGAATAGCCCACTAATGGCAGTCAATTCAATAAGAATGGAGGTTGATCTCTACACTAATGAAAACGTCTGGCCTTTTACCTGTAGTTATGTCAGGGTTTGGTCAATATTTCTACGTAACCCATAATCGATAAATCTAGATGCTGGAGCGGGTGCTCAGGAAAAGAACCGTCAAGTGAAGGAAATCACACAATCCGATTTCTGAGACAAAGAGAGATTTCCTCACAAGAACAATCAAGAAACAAGGTGACGAAAATATACAGGTTTTTGCTGCAAATCCGATTTAAGAGAGCTTAAAGGGTAAGCAGCAAGAAATGGCAGCTTTGAACCTGTAGACTGGACATGAGACCAGTTCCAAACACTAAAAACACTGTTTCGCCTATTCGGTGGACCTTTGCAAAACTTTTGAAATTCATTTCCTTCACCTGTGTGAGTGAATGTAACTGTGCCGTAAAGCTATCACCAAGCCTTATAAACATGCATACAAAAAGCATGCTAAGTGCTTTCACTTGTATTACTGGCAGAATACACAAAGTCAAAATGTGGGTTGTATCCATCTTTTAGTTATAATTTTCCTGAAAGTGCAAGAAGAGGCAGGAATATAAGAGGCTGTTATTTGATCGAGGTTTGAATGAAAATCCAGCAGTCCCGGCGAGATCAGAGCGTAAAATTAAAACTATCAGTTACTGAATAAGCTGATGCAGATGCAACCCCCATACCAGGTGCCCTTACATCTGTTGCTCGAACAGCAACAGCTCGCTCCTTTCAGCTGTGACCTCAGCAGAAGTAAACACAAATGTGTAAGTGGCATAATGAGACTGATAAGACGTGTCGTAAAAGGTGAGTCATAATGACAAGAGAAAGCGAACATGTGTGCATCTGCAACGACGACACAGACGCAAAGCTGGGTGGGAAAAAAAAAAAGAGGTGTGAGCAAGAAAGAGCATCTTGTGTTCACGGTTAATTGTGCAAAGATGAAGTGGAACTCATCTTGCTGCATGCTCAGCTGCATTTTTACTGTGCTCGGCCATGTGTGTGTCCACCATCTTTTCTTGCCTGTCACAGTTTATGAGGAATTAGTTCCTGTGGGCCCGCAGGCTGTACAGTGGGAGCAGGCTCAGGATAAGGTGCCATGTTTGCAGAGAGGAGGAGGAGGGGGGAGGAGATCAGCTGACACAACTATGTCACTGTATCAGTCAGAGTGAGACAATGTGACAAACGAACATTCACAGCAAACACACACACTGGCGAATCTGTAGAAACACCACTCAATCGAAGTGCTTCTGTTTGGATTAAAATAAGACACATGGACAATGGTCGGGGAGAAAAAAAAAAAAAAGATTGTGTGTATGTTGTGTCGGGAAAAAAGCTAATCATCTCACGTGAGCAACGCAGAACCACAAATCAATTTGAAATTTTGGATACTAAGCTGCAGAGATCGGCTGCTGTTGTTCAAGTCCAAGCTACACCCAGGCCACCTGACCTGATTCACCTGGAGACAAAGTAAATCCATCCACTCTGAGAGGACACTGTAACAACGGCTTTAAAAGAGATGCTACTTTTTAATTTCAGTGAGGCCCAAGTCTCAAGGAAGTAAAGAGAAAAGTGTGAGTCTGAATACAAAACGGACAATACAAGGACTTGGTCTAGTGGCTTGCGTCGCACTAGCAAACACACCAGGGTCTATTCTAACTGGATGAAGAGGTGACAATTGTGCTGCTGCTCTGACAGTTAAACATGCAATTGGGCAAGAGAAAGAGAAGTGAAGTCCTCTTCTTTTATTTTTGATCGGCTCCAACAGCGCCAGCAGCGATGGGCATTTAACCTTTAATCGTGAGTGACTGATTTGCCCCACTGAGCCACGGACGGGAGATGAAACCTGCTTTTTTCTGAGGTGGTTTCCAGGTAAAATAACCCTCGCACACAAGACTGTTGTTTGAAGCTAATCTACGTCATTAGCCTGGTTTACATGGGTTAAAAAATCCTCCTTATAATTGGATTGTGGGGTCAATCAGATTGTAAACGTCTCAAACACCTAACTGGATCTGATCCACTCGGAGCCGCTTAAATTTTCGGATGGGATAGTAGTAGTCTTCCCCGATCAATAATCTGCTTTGTGCCTCATAAACGGTGGATCGTGTCGTACGGGCGGGTTATTCATTCTGCGCATGCGCTCCCTCATATGTAGATTCACACCATGATGTACGCAGATGACAGGAAGCAGGAAAGTCAAAACCAACAGTGAACTGTTCAAATATGTCCGTGAGACTACTGGCGGGGTCGTGACCTGTGGCGATCTGCAACTGGGACCCGCGACCCGCGTCGACCGGCATATCACAGAGCTGTTTGAAAGACTGTTTGAGCAGATAAAAACACACTGGTAGGCGATGAAGGCGCATCTATACAGATGCTGCTTAATCCGCTTCAGCTGTGACCCATGTGCACGAGGATTGAACGAGAATCGTTTTATTTATTCTTCAAGTATACAGATCTTCCTAATACGATTGTTTTCAAACGCATTGTTATAAAAAAAAAAAAAAAAAAGTAAACCAACCCCCCACCCCGCATTGCAAAAAGCAATATCAAAGATGAAAGAATGGAAGTCATCACTGTCAACCAGGGTTTTGGTCTTCATTTCTTTGGCTTGACCAGATAACTGGCTTATCTACTGCACAATGATTTCACAACCAAAACACAAATCATGTGGATTTATATGAGGCAAAACATACTGACAGTGTGTGACACTAATTCAAAGTTCATTGTTCTGGAAAAATGTAAGCGCTGCAATTAGTGTCACACAACTTTACAAATAGGGGCTTTGAACAGCAGGGTGACACCTGAGATTACTTAATTACTGCGCCCCACCATCATCAATGTCAAAAACAACGAACCTCCACTCCGACAGGGTTTTGAAATCAGATATTGTCAGCCAGGCCTGGTAGCAGAAGCCTCTGTGTAACGGCGCTGCTCTGCCTCGCCTGTGTAATCTGCTCGGCAATGAGCGCCTTTGTTTTGTACTCTGCAGCCAGAAGAGATGGGAGGCCGCTTTGTTTTGACAGCCCACATCTTCAGGTGCCAAAACCGCAAACCTCTGGAGTAAAGGCATGAATGGAAGTACTTTTAACATACAAACAAACACACGCACACTTTCGTGCTCACCGAGGGACGGACGGCAGTGATCTGACAGTTCTGTTGGAGGGAAAACTGTAATTTCTCAAAAGAGTTGGCCTTTAGAAGCATCAGAAGGGATCTTGTGGCATCACTATTTTTAAAAACATAGACCCTGCACAACCACAGGCTCATTGTCTCTTATTATGGACAAACCAACATTTAAAAAAAACCCCACTATTCTTCTATCAAGCTCCCTGTTTATACAAAATCTTTAATTGGTTTTGTCGCTACTCCATGTTATAAAACTCCACCGGTATGAAAAATCAAAAACACATGGAGCCATCCTGTTGCATCTGGGTAAAATATGTATTTCTTTACTTCAGGCAGCACAGCAGTTGCAAATGTCCTCTTATCTTGTCAACCTTGCAAAAGAAGTAAACAATGAAATCAAATGTTTCCATGAGGCGAGTCAGGTGGACATAAAATGAGCACCAAAAAGAAAAAAAATAGATGTTTAACACAATCTCAATTTGTATGCTTAAAGTAGGTGATCAGACAATTTTGGCTTATGGGTCAATAATAAAGCTGAAATACAGACAGGCATTATATTAAAACAACTCACTGAATAGTGCTGCAGGTTCACCAATCCAATAGATAGTGGATTTAAGATGCATACCATGTTCACCTATTCATACTGGCTGTTTAACCCAACGTTTATTGTGTGGGTTAATGGGGCATTATATGAGGCTCATGAACCTGTGCAGCCGTTTATGTTCACTGCGATTAATAAAACCGAAAACAAGCGGAGCAGCAGATTTGCTACGGCTTAAATTAGTTGAAATATCACCCTACTGAGTACCTAATGTATAGTCTAAAGTATAGCTGGATAAGACAGGTCAGCTAAGGAGATTCCCTACCCCACTGAAAACAGTCAAGATAAAGCACGCACAACCATATTATAGGTCACAGTAGGAACACCGCTGAGTCAGCAGAGAGAGCGAGAGATAGAGAGAGAGAGAGAGAGAGGTGGAGGGGGTTGGTGGGAGAAATCACACTGGTCAGAGTTTGACCCTCACAATGTGTACAGAAATGAAAAGCCTGAAACTAAATCCCCTGCATTCCTCTGGCTTTATGACGAGCGAGTGAGAAATGCTGCTGCGCTGCACATGTCATTCCATGCTACCTTCGCCTGGCCGTGCCACGGCGGTGGAAGTGTGACGTTCGCCTCTTACCCAGAAGGAGACTGTATACGAGGATTTCACAGGGCTGATTCGCACGGCACATTTCTTTTTGGACCACCCACCCAAGTCCAGCAGGCGGCTTGCTCAGTCCAAGTTTTCTCTCCCTCCCTCTGTGCCAAGGATTCCACCCTGGGCTGTGGGAAAGGTGCCAAGCACATGCTAGCACCCTCGCTAGCACCCAGTGGCAAAAACACATTGTGGCGGAGGGACAGGAAATCCAACCACTTGCACAAATTGGGAAGGCAGACTCCAAAACCTTTATCTGAAGAGCAGATCTATTTTTCTCATTTTCAGGATTTCTCTTCCATAACATGTTTGCGTTATATCATTAAATGCCATGGTTTATCTTTACACCTCAGTCGACTGTGGATAAAGAAAGCCCCGCTCCTCTCATGTGAAAATTACCATGTTCAACGCAGTGTCTGACATACTGTACTGCTAAGCAAAAGCAGGCTCGCAGCACAAGGGAAAACAGCTGCAGAGGCATTGTCATACAATCATGTGACCTCTGCTGTCTCCTCTGTTCAAGCCAAACTGGCTGAGGGCACCTTCTTAGCAATGAGCAGTAGACACCACAATATCATTTAGCTTGAGAGATCAATATGCACTTTACTGTGGCTGACCTACATAAGTGGAGGAGCGTGGACTGTTGAAATCATCGGATTGTCTCTGAGCCTCAAGATCCTCGGAGCCCTTGGAGGAGTCTCCACGGGAGGAGGGCATGAGGCAACCTTTGGTGTGACATTACCGATCTTAGACTGGTAAACTTCACAGAATTAAATACTCCTCAGTCATTGTTTAACAAACTGCCACAGGGATTTACCACAGAAAGAGTCAAATCTTGCCATCTAACAGAATGTTTGCCAAGCTTAACCGTTTGTGAGTATTATTTTTCACAGCCAAACACAGGCTTTGATCACGTACAACAATGGCTCCCAATATTGTTTCCTTCCCGAAGGTTGCCTCACAGTAAGTCTGTCAAACACTGGTGAACACGCCGACTCTTATTACCTTACAACAACAGTGCGTGTGCACACTCTGCTTTCTTGGAATTGTGCCCTTGGTCTTCAACATCTGCATAGATCATTTTAAAAACTGTGAAGGTTTGGGGTAGACACAGAACCCCGAGTGTCTCGAAACCATCGATAGATATGACAACAAAGTCTTTACGTGAAAATCTATGTTAAGATTGAAACCCTCAATGAATTCTGAGCACATTAAATAAATTACTTAACATCTGACTTGTTATATTAGCCCTTTAAAAGGATAAAATGTATTGAGTAGGTTTCCGAATCGGCTACACCTTAAAAGGTCTTGTCCAGCCAGGTGTTAACAAGACACAGCCTGCTTGCCGTGTGGACAGATGGGCTGGCCGGTTTAATATCATTACACCACAATGACAACAAGCCTTGAAGCAGAGAGGGAGTAAATACTCCCCACTTCAACTCTCCCATGTCAAATCCCTCTCAGCTTTCCATCAACCATCTCCTCCTGGCGATGTGCGCCTCTCCCTCCGCTGCTTCACCCTCCTCTCTCCCTCTGCTTGTGAAAACCTGGCCATTACCCCACTGCTCATCCCTCACGCCCACCCAGGACCTGTCACACGGCTGTTTCCATGACGACGCAAACGCAGAGACAGCCGGGTGAGATGCCCAGCGAGACAAGGCAAACAGATACCAGGGGGAGGGGCGCAGCATGTCAAGAATACACCTCGGACCTCACACTGCATGTGATGGACAGTAAACACAGCGTAGACTGACGTGTGACAGCTAATCTGGAATAGGAGCCACGTGGTTCGTTGTTTATTTGCGCCGGCCTGACCTGCACGTTTTAAGCATTCCTTGCAAATAATGTCAATAATTCCGATGAAGTTCAGCACAACTGTAAAGCAGCAGGCACTGAATCGACGTGCAGATTTGAGCACGTACAGTCCTATTTTAGAGTCATAAAGTTATGAAGGCCCCGTCTGCTGCCAGCGTCTAACTGCTACATGTTGTCATTTGACACTGTGCTTTAAAAAAAGAGCCCGGGAGTACACGTTGAAGAGCCTGCGTAACACAGAGGCGTGTGCTGCTGTTCAGGAGCTAGCCGCACTAAGCGGCGGAGACAGGGATGTCATTTTCCAGCCTGGTTCAAATGAGTCAACCTAACGTTGTTAGCGAAGAGAAGCGTGTGGTAACAAGAGGAGCAATGTAGTTCACTGCTAAAATGTGATGCTTTTAAAAAGGGACTGATGCAGTCATTTCAATTCTTCTTAGATGTCTAATGGGCCTTACTGTCATCAAGGGCTTCTCACAAAAGGAACTGGGACATGCAGTGATATTTTCATAGACATTTTTAAATAAAGCTGTAAGTGAATAACAAGAAAGTCAATTTTTAATCTATTAACCATCCCTAATAAATTCAGATTATTTACACAGGCAAAACAGCTGAAAGCTGTAACTGCGAGATTCACACAATTAAATTAATCACATGACCGTTTCCCATTTATAGAGAAACTGATTAAATAATAAATCATTTTAATTGGAAATGAGATGAGCTCTGATTAGATGACTTTGCTTCTTCCAAGACTGGATATTATTTGAACTGAACTTCCAAGTCACATACACATTCACTTCTCAACATAAATCTTAACATCTTAATAAGAGGCCAAAAGCCCTGCAACACCCATGTGACTCAGGAATTCACCTCTACACTGTGGCTCAGAAAATACGCTCATTCAGCTTGAACTAGAACACAAAAGATGAAAACAGAGGGAGATCACAGAAGCAATGCTGCTTTCAAGCAGCTGGGAACTGGAATATTTACCAGTCGAAGGTCCCATATTTCCATGTTTACAGCATCCACATGACAACGATAAACAGACCATGGCCGCCTACTTGCGTGCATACATGCATCAATCAAGAGGGGAATGAACCGAAGCTCAGGAGGAATAATGTATTATCTAACTACAATTAGGAGTATTTGTGGTTAACACATCTTCTAACAATGTTTAGACGCAATGAAGCTAAAATGATGAACATTACTTCTTTGTGAAATGAGGAAGTACACTCAGATGTCACATTTACTCTTTTTAACCTCCAGATCGCTCAATGAGAAGCTTCCAGTTTGAATGCCTTCAGATGTATTTTCCAGATTGAGGCATGGGACATTTTCCACCTCACAGAACATTTTCACTATTAAACTGTCCCATCGACTGATTTTTCAAACAGGTCACAGTTTATGATGCATTGGCATTTGGCAATTTTCACATTTACAACCAACCCGAGGTCAGCTGAAGCTCATTGTTAATTCTATTCGTTAGTGGTTGCAGGCATTATAACATTTTTACAATGGAATTTGAACCAGTGTCGACATTCAGTGTCCGTTGTTCGTACAGATATTGGTCAATCTGACCTAAAACCAACTCTGGAAAGGGGACGGGTCAGGTGACCCTGCTCTCCATGCCGATGAAGCTCATACACACTAACCCTGCATCCACCGATGGGTAGTAGTGGTGGCTAGACTTGGTCCTCGAGGGCCAACATTCTGCATGTTGACATCTCTCACAGGTTTAGATGAGTGACTGCAACAAGGGGCTCATTACTGCCCCCCTCCCCGTGTTCTTTTTTAAACAAGCTTGATAAAGATGTCCCCATCAGATTCAGGTATACTGGAGTAAGAAGATGCCTACAAAACGCTGGATGGCGGCCCTCGAGGGCTGGCGATGGACATCCATGGTTTAGTGAATATGTGAAAAACAATTGCATTTCTAACAACACCAAGATGACCTTAATAATAAACATGTCTAAAGGAGTACACAATGGGGCTCAAAATAATTCTCTCTCTGTTGCGTTGTGATATTACTCAACATCACTCAACATGGACTTTGATTTATTTTTTCCAGAATAACTGGGAAATATTCTGAGCGGAGTTGTGAGAACAGATTTTTCAATTTGCTGTTACTGTTATTTACTTCCTGATACGGCATTAAAGGCCTTCCCCAGTTTGAGGTCAAGCTGTCATAGCTATCCAACATTAGTTCAATTTGCAATTATAAAAAGGACAAAAGAAAACAGTCATTATTAGCAATGACCAAGCTAAAATCAACAGTGGTGCTTTTGCAGAGAATCACTCAAAATGTCTGAGGTGATTTGTCTGTACAAATAACAAGGCACGAAATTGAATTTAATTTTAACAACTGTGAGGCTGAACTATAAAAACCCTACCATGGGCAAATAAAAGTCCCAGAGAGACTGACAGAACTCCACAGTGGCAGCCTACGTAGCAGAACAAGGGTCAAACGATTACTGTATCACTCAGGTGACGCAACAAGTCACCTATCAAAAGGGCAAAAGTCAAGCGTCTGCAAGAACAATACTTGTGCAGTGCAACATGTTACTGTGTTTTGTGAACAAACAAAAAGACCCTATAGGTGATATGATAAACACTGGATTGTGTAAAGAAAGAAAGAAAGAAAAAACTTTGTTTCCCAGAGTGAGAAATGACACCGAGCACGCATGAGAAAGATGCAGTATGACTATCATAATAACCCGTTGTTATAGATGTGGTTTATAATGTGCTGAAGCAGAAAGCTATACTTTTAAGTCACGCCCAAAGCAAACTGTGCCAAGTGAGTGTGAGAAAACTTCCAGCCAGTTGCCCTTGTATAAACATCCACATACTTGCAAACAAGCATGTGTGAATTCTGTCATCATTCCAAAAGCCCTTCCTTTGCATTGTGAAGTTGACAACATATTAAAAAAGAGCAACTGTTTGCAACCTGAAATTAATATCACCAGTGTTACAATATCAAATATCTCTATAACAAAGGAAAACAAACCCAAATAGCTCCTCTACAATACGACATACTGTAGGAATGCAGGTTTGTATCTCCACAGGACCACATTCTTTGTAACTGTGAGTGAGCAGTCGCAGGCGTCATGTGTATGTGTGCGCCATGTCCTCATATAAGATCCAGTCTGGAAATTTAAATGAGGTCAGTTCAGGATGACTTCTTAACTTCTCTGCAAGGACAAAACAGTCTGATCTTTCTTCCTATCTGTCTATCTACAGGCATCTGTGCACATAAAGAGTGAGTTCTGTTTCAATGCAAACCACAAAGTCAGTAACTTCAGGCTCTATGCTGTGGAGATGAAATAGTGCTCAGGCCAGAATGAGGAGAAGGAATGCTGGAATTGTTAGTACTCCACATATGCAAATGAGGGAAATGAATTAAAAATAAAAACTCACATATACCTGTGCTGTGTTCTAATCACTGGTTGCAACAGTGTTTTATCAATCCATTTTTAATTATATGGCCAAAAAACCACAGTCACTTCAGGGCACTTTTCAGTGAAAACTCCAACTATTCCACTAATCAGTAATGCGTTGCTACTGTATTAACTGGACAGAACTCAGTATTTATTGTGGCAATGTGCCATGACAGCAGCATTGGTACTTCTCAGCTTCCTTGCAGACAAATTTTGAAAACATCTGAGACCTTTTATCATCTGTAATCTGTTTCATGTTTTTATCTTGTCGTGTAAACTCAGATATACCTGGTTGTGTGGAGATCACGACTCCATTTGTGCTACACCATCATTTCTAAGGCTGCATTGTTCACCTTGATGCTTAAGACAGCTCCTCATAAACATGTAGCTGTATGTTTGTGGATTCTGGAGCCAATCAGATGCCATTCATTGGTAACACATAATAACTACAGTCCTGTCAGGATCCAAAACGCACTTGAGTCGTTGTCTTTCAGCTTGCTGAGTCTCCCCTGCATTTGACTCCTGACAGATCTGAGTGATTTCCACTGCATCCCGAGAAATGACAGCGCAGCTGAACAGCATGTCAAGTGAAATCTGGTGTCTGCGAGGTGACAAGCACCGTGCACCATCAGGTGGGCAGAGAGATGCAACAGAAACTGCTCAACTGGTTCCGCGGGATGCGTTCCTCTGGCATTACCGAGAGCCGCGCTGACAAGCCAGTGAAATGGCACAAGCTGTCCGCCTGTATAGTCCCGGATCAGTCAAGCAGGAGGGCCCTTCAGAAGGAGGGCACTTCACTCTCAACACACACACACACACACAAATGTGAGACCGAGAGGCAGCATCCCCCCACACACTGCACTTTCAGACAGCATCCCCCTCCATTCAACTGCAAGTCCAAGCCCCCCGCACTCATGTCTTAATCACTTTTTATCACCGTTTCCTGCTTCCTTTCGAAAACAACGCCGCAAAAAAAGCGTTCCAGCGTGGGTTCCTCGCGTGCAAAATGTGTTGTTCTCGAACAACTTTCTGAATCGTGGAAAAAAAATGTTTTGCGCTACTTTAAGTTAGTGATGCTAATCTGCTCACCACAACAACACAGAGGGGTCAAAAAGTAGTACCCGCACCAACGATCCACTTTCAAATGTAGTGAAGTTACTTAACGTGGCAAAGACTTGGATAAAACTCTAAGAAACGGGATCACACTCACCCCACTCACTCATGTTGTCGACTACGACGAGATTAGCCCGCAGCTAAACAGTTAGCATGCTAACTGCGCTGCTGCTACAACAGGCGAACTTCGTCCGCCACAAAAATAAAAAAACAAAAATAAACAATGACACATTAAAGAATTCTGCACGCCACCTTTTTTATCACTTCACAGTAAACTGTACACATGAGCGCCACTGCAGCCGAGTAAAAAAGAAAAGAAAAAAGAAGGAAAAAAAAGGTTGCAACAACTCGCCGTCTGTTGAAGTTTGCTGCAGAAAACACCATTGACACGGGCGGCGAGCTTAGCCGAGAAGCTAACGCCGTGCTAATGAGCTAACGCCGGAGCGAGAGAGCCCGTGCCAGACAGACACACAGCCGAGATTGAACACCTCGCACCGGATTTCGCCATGAAAACAACTGCGTTGCGTCCGCGGGCGAGTGCGGCGTACTTACGAATCCCGAGACTTCTGGCCGTGTCCTCGCCTGTTAAATTCCGTTTAAGCGATGCGGCTCTGACCTTCGCGGTAGTGAAACAACATTTCTGCTGGCTAACTGTGCCGCCATGTTACTCCTGCTCTGCAAACCAATGCTGAGTGTTTATCTGGCTGGTAGTCGCTATCCTCCCCCACACCAAACCACATCACGGGGCTCCAGCAGTATCAGCTCGGTTACCGCCGGTGGGGAGGAGGAGGAGGAGGAGGAGGTGGAAGAGGAGGCGGGGGGGCTTCCTGAGCGATCCTTTACCTGTTAGGAATGACACGCTTCTTGCAGTTTGATTGATCTGCGACCAGATTATCGACATTTAATCTTGACAGTTACTTAAGACTCGCCGCCGTGCCATGTCAGTGTCAATACTCTTTTATATTTACACAAAAGGTGAGCAAACTCTAACCCCGCAACAACGTTTCCCTGCGAGATGCACGTAATTAAAGATCTTATCGTTTGTGTCACCCTTTTAAACGACGCTAATATAATTGTAATACAAACAGAATTTTGGCAACGCCCTTGTAAATGTTAACACAGAATTAGTATAACACGTATTATAACTACAGTTTTTAATGGGAAATGTGCATTAAAAGCGGATATTTCCCCCATAGACAACATGTCATTCCGCATGCTGTTTTCGGAACTACTGAAACCATATCGTTGAGAAAGCACTTCGAGCCTCAGAAATATTTTAAATAAGCGTGCCCTACTTATTTAGTTACCTTGATTTACTGCCTGGTCAACTATCCGTGGCTTTAACAAGCAGCCAGGCGTTTTCTGTCGGCCGATATCTGGGCAACAGCGCCACCTAGTGGCCAACAGCCCGAACATGAGAGTCACTCCCCCTCAGGACACGTTCAACCTCAGCAACATTGGTCCCAAAACTCAGGGTTTTCACTTGACGTTGAGTAAGTTTCAAGAAATCCTGGCCTGAAAATGATTCCACTTCTCCCACACCACTTGTGTCGATCCCCAGCTGAAGTTAAAAGCCAGATAAACCGCGAAAAGGTCGCCATGTAAACACACAAACATTCAATTGAATCCAGTGAAAAATACACAAATATGTAATGATACGAACTGAAAAGAAAGAATTTCACAGATTGTATTTGGCTGTATGCCTAAAGTAATAAAAGAACGTGCGTGAGTCATTATTATTACTGTCACTGTATTACATAAGAGACATTTAAAGATCCTCTTTTGATAAGATGTGTATGAAGCCTTATCACAGCCACTCCCTTGTTCACGAGGTCTGCAACAGCAAGTCATTACAACTTATCATGGGCAATTTTAAACAAACCCATGGGTAGTTCAAAACTCAATATTTAAGCCAATGATTATCAATCCATTCTAGAGCTGGAAAACATGTAAAACAGAAGTTCCCAACCTCTATTTTTTCAGCTTATTCTCCCTCTATTTAAACAAATATTTTAACATGCAACCAAAAAACAACTCTGCATGTATGTTTCTTTAAATAGAGCATTTTATTCTTTTTGCTGGATAAAGCTTCAGGACAAGTTGAGAAAACCACATACAGCTGGAGGCAGCCGTGACTCACGGCCGCGTACCTGAAATTACTTAATGAGTTTATTCTCTAGAAGGGGCCATTTGTTACCTAGGTGACCGATACAGTCTTACAATCCAGTCGCCTGAACTCCATCGCAATGCAAATTCATTTTATGGCGTGTACGTAAAAAGGCAGGCATCAACAGTCAATCAGGCTTATTTGTCACAGTTAGTAGTGTGTAGGGGGGAGGAGGGGGGGGACGATAAAACAAAATGTGACATCTGCAGTCCATACTTTTGTAACAAATTATGCTTTTTTTTTTTTTAAAGAATAATCACAAGGCCAAACAGATGCAGCGAGTCCCCACTTGAATAACAAATGAACGCCGTAACACTGACAACAGTGATTTAGCCAAAACTTTCTAAAAATATAGTTGGTGTGATTAAGTTCTCTCTATACATCACATGGCACATTAATGCATTAACATTTGCAATAGATTCGGTATAAATTCATGGCAAGAACATGTCTTGTTGTGATAACAAAGCTGTCCTGAATGCTGGTAAGTAAATGCTACATCGGGTCACTACGTCTTCGCAGGCAGTTTTACACAATAATTAACTGTGAATCTATGTAGATGCATGTTCTGAGGTTTGGGAGTTTGCAGCCTTTCTGGAGATGTCACTATGGGGCTTGTAATAGTTGTTACGTACAGTTTCCTTTCTTGCTTTGATACAGTTTCTCACCAGAACCACAAGGAGATGTTAAAGATTACTCCTGTATTATATCTAACTGTCCATTTCTACGTATGTAGAGGAATACTGCAATGGAGGAAGAGAAGTTTGAGCCAAAATCATGTCTGAAGGATGAAGAATATGAGCTCCACTCATGGAAAAACCACAAACTGCACGAGGAAAGTCACAATCTCAGTATAATGTCTTCCAAAATCCCCTCGGAGATGGACAGGAGTCAGAAGCAAGGAAATGAGGCGGCGCAAACGATTATAAATACAAAACAGGAAAAATAAAAACAGGCTGAAAGCATGAAATGATCTGCGTTGGGAAAAACACTGACATGATCATTCCTGAAATTTCAAAATTACACTCTGTACAAAACAATCTGTATCAATAGGCACTTCTTAAATAAAGTCCTTTTTTTTTAATATTTTATTTCAGATTTGCGTTTCTTTTCATTCGTGATGGCACAGAAGGGCGAAGACTCGGAGAGGAAAGTGTTGTGGACGACTGGGGACAAGAAAAGCGAAATTAATTATGACCCTAGAAGTCCAGCTGTGGAGGTCAATCGTGGGGGGGAGCTCTGTGTGTGCGTGCGTGTGTGTGTGTGTGTGTGTGTGTCGTGGTCATCGGAGCTGGAAGGCGCAGGGAGAGACGGATCTCTGAGACGGGCCGGGAAAGACTGAGAGGAATGTTTTTATGAGGACTTCTCTTTTCTTGCTCTTGGTGAATCTGCTGCATGAGAGTTCACTCCGTTGACTCCATTGGCTAAAAGCAAAGAACACATCCAGGTAAAGAGCAGGCAGGATAAATACTTCAGTACATTTTATGAAAGTATCGATGGCTGTTTGGAAAGTTCGTCACTATAAAGTGAGACATGCTTGAAGTTCTTCCCCTCACCTTTGTCTTTCTTCGACTTGCTCTTGGGAGCAACTTGTTTTTTCTTCAAGGTCTGAGCCTGGGCATGCTCTCTCCATCGGCGCAGCTGAAAGTTGATAAATTTCCACATCATGAAGGCCTGTGTGAGGCAGATGGCGGCGAGGACGGTGACCCTGGTGCACAGAGGAAACAGCGGAGGCAATTCAGTAGACAAAAAAAGGGTGCGTTACAGAGCAACGCACGTCTTAGAAACTGAAATGCATTAACAAAATGATAAAAGTAACATTTGGAAAGAAAAAAGAAAAAAAAAGCATGACAGTAAGGTATGTGTAAGCAGTGGTAAAAGGTCATTAAGAACAACTTTCCCTCTACACACACAGCACTGCCTTGTCACTCCTCAGACGCACTCACCGGACAAAGAGAACATTAAAGTTTCCCGTCGCCAAATCGAACCCTTGTTTCTCAGCTGTGGAGAGGCCAAAGCCCACCGTGAGGACCGAGAGGGACAGAGTGAGCAGCCTTCCGAGGACGAACAACACGGCCCATACGGTGAACCTGCCAGACAGGAGGAAGGCCGCCGTCAGCGAACCCGTTCACAAATCTGATCACTATCTAAAATCTGCAGTTATCAAATCAATCAATGTGTTTCATCAGGCTAAACATATAGGAGAGTAGATTAAAATATTTGGATGTCTAACATAGTCCGATTACAAGTGTTAAAAAAAGTAGGGAAACTAAAAAAAGTAAAAAAAGAAAAGCCCACAATAAGAATAAGAGAACTCACCCTATCTGTCTGTTCTCGTTGCTGAAGTAGACGAGGCGGGAGACGTGGAACAGAAACTCCACAAAGTAGTGCAACACCAGCAGGACCAGACCCAGACGGTTCAGACTGAAACACACACCACACCACTCTAACACCTTTTTTTTTTTCCCTTTTAAATTACAAATATACAACATACAATCACAGCACTGTGGTACAACTAACCTTCTCATAAAGCGCAAACACAACACCAATAAAAATCACACTTCTAATTCGAGGCTGTCTCAGCGTGGCGGTTCTTACTTCAGAATGTAGGCGCCAGCGATGTGGACCAGGTAGAGGGAGATGTACACAAGCTGACGTGGAATATCCTCCTAAACAGTAAACACGGGAGAAGAAAAGCCTGAAACGCTCCAAATATTTACAGCGGTGAGGCTGGAGATGCTGATTTAGGCAGAAGAAGCATGATTCTTTGAAACAATGCTCCGCGGCGAAGGAAGTCAAACAGGAAGGGCCTCGGGGTGCAGACAGAAGTCAGAGTACGTCATCCCATGTCAAAATTACAGCCTGACTGCAGTCGCACACACACCTTCTTTGTCTTTTGGAAGTACAGTTCGGGGAGAGCGTGTAACCAGTAACCCATCTGGCAGATGTAGTAGAACTTCATCTGGAAGCTGAAAGACCACAACAATATGCTCATATTTTAAAAATATGCCCCAGGTTTTTATGTCTATTTATCTATAAACCTACAACATAATGGCTTTTACACATAAAAACACCACTTACTGCATCAGAGTGTGGGGATACTCCTCCCACAGAGAGACTGGATTGGACAGGAAGTTTTCCTACATGAGAAAAAGAAGCATTTAACTAACTTTAAAACACATGTGAAGAAGCAGGGAGGCTGTTCAGTAAAGTGTACGTACAGACAGCAGGATGCTGGCACCCCAACCGAAGGAGAACAAGTAGAAGGCGCTGAGCTGTCCCGACTCATTGAACTTGCTGTGTTTGGTTTTGGAGAAGTGCTTCTTCCTGTTGATTTTCTGCAAAGGCGAACAAAGATAAACTACGCAGGTCTGCCGGAGAACATGCTGGACGGAGCCTGTGGGCGTCTGTCTCACTTACGTCAAGCACGTACTCCTGGATAATGGCGTGCATGATGATGGCAACCAGCATGTAGAAGAAGATGGTGGCGAGGTCCTTGATGCCGTGGTGGAACATGTTCAGGTTGGACTCCTCAGAGCCTTCTGCACAGAGCATGGAGTTATCACAATGACCACAATTAGAGCATAAAAGCCTATTTTGCATACTTTATTCATTGTTTAAAAGGTCAAATGTAGCCAGTGCATGAAGACTTTAGAGCTGAACACGCACATCTGGATCTCTCCAGTTCAGTAAAGTGAATTGCATCTTCGGAGGTGTTCGCATGTGTACTGGCAAAGTCATATTCTATTCTAGTACGGATATTGTAACTGACAGAACGGCTTCCTTTTTTCTTGAGTGGCGAATTTCCTTTGCAGCTTCTAACTCGGTTATCAGTTTCACCCAAAACGATGACACACAAATACTAGAAACGGCCTGCCTGCATCTCTTTATCGTAACATTTATGGAGCTTAACTTAAAAGAAAAAGAAATTCAGTAGTTGCCAAAAAAACAATACAGCCGAGACATTAAAACGCAGCATGTGGCCTTATTGAATATGAGCTCTGAACAAGCTGCACGGCAAGGGAAGTGGCATGGTCTCAGAGATAAGAACCCAATCAGTAGATTGCAGGAGCACACCGAGTCCTGCGCTTGTGTATTCTTCAGACAGGGTCTGAGGTCGGGAGAGAAACTGCCAACCTTGAAACGAGCAGGGCTTGAATTGCGAGGCCTATATTACAACACCTCAGCCCAAATTTTCCCAGCGCAACCTTGCCACAAGAGAACTTTATAAATCAGGCAGACTAATTTTAGCTCCAAAGGGGAAAAAAAAAAAGCTCTCAAAAGGGTTGGTGTTAGGCCATGCAAGCGCCGCTCCAGAATTCAAATGAGACGCTCATAGCAAGAAAGCTCAAGGAAACGCTGCAAAACCATGTATAATCAACTCAAACCTGTATTTAACTCACCGTTTGTTGATATGGTGACGTTGTACTGCACAGTTATGAACGACACGGCAAACTTTGAGGTGATCTGTGGGTGTAGATGACATACATGCAATGAGTCATACCTTAGAGAAGAGAAGTATAATTACCTGTTGTAGAGTATTCAAACAGGTCAATTCAGTTACCAAATTACCACACAAATAACACTGTTCAGTCAATGTGATGTTTGATCAAGAGTTTTATTTTTTACATAAATGCATTGGGATTCTTAAAGCCAGTTAACATCCTCCAGCATGTGTTTGATACACGCTTAGAGAAACATCTTCTGATGCCCGTCTTTGGACACATCATCAGTGTTGTTTCCCAGAATGACTGTTTGTTTCGGGTCTTACAACAGACACCCTCCCACAGCTGACCTGAGGCTTATCAGAGCTCGGCCAGTGTCCAAGTGGCATTTCACTGTCCCCACTGCTGACCGGTGGAAACAGTAGATACACAAGAAAACTAAAATAAAATTGTAGCTTCGAGCTGCAGCTGCAATACATCAAAATGCAAGTGTGTTGTGAAAGGAAGTATTTACTTAATCCAATGCTGATTTAGATTATTCTTAATATGATAAATACAATATAAATGTAACATTAAGAAGACACGTTGCTACATTGTAGCAATAGAGTTTTGACGGGAAAGCATTAAAGCAGATTTTTTTTGGATAGGTTTTATAAATATAATTAAATAATCAAATAAATGGTGCACAGTGAACATTCACTGAAATAGTAAATGTTTCACATAACATGTTTGGGAGAGGAACTAAAACTGCATCACGGCAACAACCAAACCGGAAGTACACATCACTCCTTCAAAATTATAGGGCAACGTAAGCATCGACTTAAAATCAGCAGCTGTTAAAAGACGTTGTCCCTTGAATTATCATTAGAAACATTTACAAACATGAACCGACAAAGTTTAGTGAAGCTTGTATTTATAAAACCACAAGGTTAACCTGCGGACGTCTGACTGAAATTTTACTCTGAAACACACTAAGCGGATGTACTTTTATTTGTCGTACGCTGCTCGCAAGCGGGTTTGAAATTTGTCTCAGGATGAAATAAACTACATTTAAGTGAGAAAGAAAGCACCACATGTACTGTAAGAACGCGGTTATGTCCTAGCTGCCACTAGGCAGCATGGAGTCGAGTCTGAAACGTAACTTGTGTTGAAGAATAACTTTCGATCGGGTCCAAGCGGGATTCCGCTGACGGTCGCTGTGTGATTGCCACGTAACACATTTAAACCAAGCGAGTCCGGGAGGCTGCAAAACCCTGCAGCCACTCAGATCCACTCACTGCTGCAAACTTCCACCAAGCACGGACAGATTCAACAACACGAATGCACTGATTTCTAGTTTTGAGGGTTTTTTTTTATTGAGTTTGCTTTTTGTTTTCTCGGGGATGTAGCCGCGGGCCGGGGAGACGACAGGTTTGAAATGTGGAAGGAGCCAGATGGAAAGTCATCACCGGTTCTCACAAGCAAATTTTACATTTCAGCAACTTACTCCACGCTATTTAACCGAGCTTACGATTTAGGAGAAACAACCACAAAGGACGAGGAAAGAGAAAAAGAAAGAAAAAGAAACTTTGGATGGAGGGAGGAAGTGGAGAGGAGCGCAGACAGACAGCCATGTCAGGGGAACAGATGGGGAGGACTCGGCTCTCTGTCCGCCGGGACCCCCGCTACCAAACCCCACTCAACACGTGGACGTACCTCAAACATCAGCCCGAGGAGGAACACCATAGCAACGCAGGAGACGATATCTGCATGGTTCTGGATGATGAACTCGTGGCTCATCACCGGCGGGTTCTTGTTGGGCTTCTTTCGGATCCCCATGTCGAAACGATCGGATCCAACTTTTGCGTTACGCAGCGCGGCTGTCCTCCTCTTTTCCCCTCTGAAGGAGTACTATACTCTTCTCTTCTGCTTTTCTTTCTTTTAATCGAGGGCTCTCACGGCTCACTCCCGCTTCCTACACGCACAGGGCCAGGGAGGCTGCGATTGAATGGCGTGTCACTCTTTCTCTGGTGGGAGGGTCCACGGAGAGGAGCCGCCGCCGCCGCTGCGCCTGACCAACGACGCTCTTTACGCACAGGAGAGGAAACAGCTGGGGCTCTCTGCCGCGGCCTACAGGTCTGGAGTGTAAGGAGAGCAGGCTCTCTGTCTTCTCCCACTCGTGCCATTAAAGTTACACGTTTTCTTACTGTTTCCACATCTGGACTTGGATTTGGAAAGTCTATTTCGAATATTTCAACGTAAGTGGATAAAACAACAACAGAAGTTAATGAATAACTTGCTCAAAAAGGAGTGGGAAGAAGCTTAACTTCCTATTTCATCAATTTACTGCCATTTTGTAAATAATAATAGCAATAATACTGGTAACAATAATTGCACCACTACCACTATTAATAATAATAATAATATCATAGGCATACACCATATGTCGCCACATACAAAAGACAGAGCAAAAATGACCAACTGACAATCGCAAAACACAACAAATAAAATAAAAAAAAAAATCTTGTGGTTCATTAATTAAGCAATTTCTGAATAACATTATTTTTGTTGTAGTTGAGTTTAATGAAAGTTTATCTCTATCAAACCATATTTTTTATTTATTAATTTCTTGAATGAATTTCTCCAGTATTTCTTTGAAATTCTCCCCCGAATAGAAAATATTCATGTCACCTGCAAACAAAACCATTTTCAACATTTTAGAGACCTTATATATATAATTTATGTACAAAATAAATAAAGCAGGGCCCAATACATTTCATTGGGGAACACCACAAACGATGTCTTGTTTGTGCTTCTGAGCAAACATCACTGAGTTGACGATTTGCTGTCTCCTCTGTAAATAGCTTTCAATCCAGGACCAGGATAGGCCAGGGTGTATCACACAAGGCAAGACCACAGACAAGATTTAGAAAGCTGCTGATGGTCAATCAGCCTGACATAGTGGTGGATAAACATAAGAAGAGAGCAGAAGTCATGGATGTAGTAATCCTCAGTGACAGCAACATCAGAAAGAAGGAACAGGAAAAGCTGGAGAAACACCAAGGGATGAAAGAGCATGTGGGGTGTGAAGGCAACAGTGTTGCCAGTAGTGATCAGGGCACTCGGGGCAGTAACCCCCAGTTCCTGTTATTGAGTTGCTTGAGTACGTTTAAGAATATTTCATAAGCCTTGTTCACATCATTTTCTTGACAAATTGCTTCTCAAATGTGTGCCAGTAATTCGTTCCTGAATCTGTCTGTTGAGTCAGCTGACCGACCTCATTCTTTTAATCTCTTTTTGATTCTCTGTCTTCTTGTTTCTGAGATTGTAATCACAGATGATAAAAACTGGTAAATGACCACTGATGTCATTAATTAGAAAACCACATTCCAATAAGTTATCAACCACAGCTGACATTCTTTCTAGTATTTTGTATTCCAGCTTACATACTGTATATGGCAACACATCCCCAACCTCTGTTGTCCCAATTCTCTGCATTAAGTGCTTGATTCCAGATGGAGTTGAATGAGTTGTGTCAGTGTGTGTCATGGTTGTGTGAATAGCTGTTACCTAATAGTCTCGTTCAGTTCACTGATATGCCTCCAGCTCCTCCATCTCTTTGATAACCTGCATGTTGCCCTGTGGCCCCTTCAGTTTGATAAATATTTTACATCTTAGCTGGGAGCTTGGAGCTACTGGGATAAATACAGACCTTCTGAAGTTATCCTGAGATGACTGTTCTTCTAACCCACCATTTTACTTCCTGTTTATTTGCATAGGAAATGCATTTGTGGGATGAGCAGCACAACAGCATGTGGGTGGGTACTCATAAAAAAACAAAACAAAACAGCAAAATCTTTTCTGGCTGATCAAACAGATTTTTCTGTTGGACTATTTTCTAATAATTGCGAGTTAATGATACATCACTGTTCAAATCCTCCCTGTCCTTTACAAAGAAGAAGTCAACTCTCTGTCCTAATCCTGTTCTTCTTTTTGGCATTCAGGCATTCAAAAAAATGTAAAAATTGCGGAGGCTGGAAGTGTTTGCAAGGGAGGTGTCAGCAGCTATCCATTCACACACAGGCCTCACAGATAAAGGCAGATTACTAATTATGTAATAACATGTGTCTAGTTTCTGTTTAGTGCTTCCGGGGTGGAGCGACAAAGCGTTTCAAGGAAAAAGAGAGACAGTTGACATGTGCAGAGCTCTGTAAGGCTGTCACTGAACAGATTGCTCTACCATGAGGGAAACTAACAAGTAAGTCCAAGTAGTATCTTTTTGCTTTGCTGCTTTTCTTTTGTAGTTGTAGTAGTAGTAGTTGTTGTTGTAGTGTGGGAGGAAAATGCCTCATTCGGCTGGAATCTTGGTGGGATAACACTCACTGATGACATCAGACGCTTTACGGGAAGGACGAGATCAAACCAAGCTGAGATGAGAAAAAAAGAAAGTAAATAAGGAAATCTATGAAGACTTTATGAATGATACTGCCCCAGTAGCTTCATATATAGCTTTATTGTACTGTTTAAAAACAAATATGTGTACCTGGGGAATTCCACTGTAACACAAACTACAGCATAGGTAATAGTTTCATGTTGTAAGTTCAGAAGTTATATTGATATCATGACTGATTATTTCTCTGTTACATATGAGGGTGTGTTATCAGGGCAGAACAGAGAAAGTTTTTTTCTTATATCTGTCTTTGTTTTTGTTTTTTTTTATTTGCAGTTTGACCAACACAACAGTGGAAATACTGGAACCAGGCCAGACCTGAGCACAAAGCAGTACTTTTTCTGAGGAATTCTTTTCGAGTTAATGACGATGCTTCAGTCAGACAATCAGTATTCCAAGCTGCGATGGTTATTAACGATTGTGGGACTTGTGCTGTACGCGGCCGACATCGGGACCGATATTCGTCTGGCTGTGCGGTATTTCCAGGAGCAGCATTATGTCTGGTGTGGACTGACCCTCATGTTCATCCTGGTTGGACTGGTGGTAACACAGATCTTCAGCTGTGTCTGGTACTGGGACGACATGAACAACGATCCCATAAACCCAGAGATAAAACCAGACATTTCCATGTGTAAAATAGTTGTCCTGCATGTGTTTGGACTGGGCATCTTCACCAGGTAAGCAGTCATATCATTTGTATCTCTGGAAGAGAGAGAGTGTTTTATCTGCTCCTTCTTGGGCTCATGTGATCTGCATATTTTGATTTGGCACAAGTTGTACGCTGGATGTCTCCTCCAAGCGACCTGAGCATTTAGGGTTCGGGTTAGACCGTCCACAGAGGGATTTGAACCGCCGGGCTTTGGTTACAGACCCACTTCCTGAACTTCTTGGCAAATAACCAGGAAACTAGTGAAAAAATTAATCCGAGATCTTAATATAGCAAGAATAGGGAGTGTCAGCACATTGTGAATGGAAACGTGCAGCATGCCGTTGGTGCACAGATGGATGGCATGAGAGAATGTGCAAACCGGACGAACGACATTCAAACTACAGTCTGAGGCTGAGAAATACTGTATAGTGACAGTCTGTTCTGAAAAAAAACAAAAAAAAAACAAACAAACAAGTGTATTTGCATGCTTGAACCTGGTGTTACTGTGTTTTCAGTGTGTTTATTCTGTTGCCAGGATTTATTTCCTCCTGAAAAAGGGATGGGAGGTGGTTTGGAGGACAAATCATTTCATGGTGGAGGAACTGAGGGAGGAGCACCACGGCCTCTTCTGCATGGCTACCGATCTGAGCATGCTGAAACTGTTTGAGGCCTTCCTGGAGAGTGTTCCTCAGCTCCTCTTACAGCTTTACGTCCTGCTTGGCCACGATGAGGGCTCATTTACGCAATGTAAGTAGAGACCACCGCTGTCACATCTGCGTTGAAGAGCCGGACGTTATTCATACACGTGATGTTCTTTCAGATTTATCTGTGACTTTCTCCTGTTTCAACGTCGCCTGGGCCTTGGTGGACTACCGCCGCTGCCACCGACGATCGCTCCCCGACATCACGGAGATGCCCTCTGGCATCCCTACAACAATCTACCTCCTCTATAAACTCTGCACCGTGGGCAGCCTCATCCTCAGCTTCAGCCTCCTCCTCACACTGAGCCCCTACAGCGCCATCGCCTTCACCATCCTCTGGCTGCTGGGAACACTCTGGACGCATGTGCTTCGAACGGACTTCTGCTCCTCCAGAGTTCTGGAGCTTTTCTACCGAGCGGTCGTGGGAGTCATCCTCACGTTCACCTTCTTCAATGTGAAAGGACGGGACACGAAAGTAGAGATGATCATCTATTATTCTACTCACTGCCTCATTCATTTTGTGGCGCTGTTACAGCTGTTTCTGCTGAAGCTAGAGATGTTGACAATTGTAAAATATCTGATCGTGAGTGCTTTGATCATCGGAGGGTCGGTGCTGGGGCTGGTGTGTCTCGTGCTATACTACTACCTCCTGCACCCCAGAGAGAAGAGTCATATTGCGGATGAGGTGGACGGCGTGGTGACGGAAAAGGAATCAGGGACCTCAAGGAGACAAAGAAACTTGCAACCTTGGTAAAAGTTCTTTTAAACTCTTTTCAAGGCTTCTAAGAACAGGAACAAAGCCAAGCATGGGTTGCATACTTTACACTACCCAAGAATTTTGTAGGAACGTGGGATGACTGTGCCTTTGAAATGATAGATGATGTTATTCTGCATGGACACAAACAAACTAATGGTAATGGATTGAAATGAAAAAGTTGAAAATCATGAAGCAAGTTAACATATTTGGTGCATTTCTTATTTATTTCTGTTAATAGTAATATTATTGTTGAGTCATTGATAGTTATTGCACAACACATTGAACTAGATGCTGCTTGTGTATTATTTTTAGAGCTATGTTCATGACAACGCGTGACATTTCTGCTATAATCGTCTCAGAGATCAACATAAATGTCTCCTCTGACTGGGAAAAGTGTTGCGAGAGTCATCAATTAATCTCTCATGCATGTTTTTGGACTTTGGGATTAAAACCCACACTGGAAGAACATGCAAACTCCACAGAGAAACGCCTGGCCTGGAGTTAAACCCAAAATATTTTTACTATGAGGCACGATCGCTAATTGTGAAGGACTGAACTTATCAGAACTTATCAGAAACACACAAACATGTTAAATCAGAATTTTTTTTTTCTTTTTTAAAAAGCAACACATTCATCCACCCATCTTTCAAATCCCAGTGTATATAAGGACAGTTCCTGATGAAAACAGGCACAAGGAAAACCTTCAATAACATGCTGAAATATTGATATTAGAATATCATATTCAAGCAAAAAAATCCATAGCAGTCATTTCAAAAATGTTTATAAAATCTATTCTGTTTTTCTATCCACAAACTTCACACATTTCATGAATGAAGCATGATTTATCAGCTAAGTCACAAATAAGTTCTCCCTGAAACAAACTAGTTCCTCTTACTCTTTTTCATTTGAGTCTTCTTGTAACTCATTAGTATGAAATGCACTGATGTTCACACAAAAGAAGCATATTTAATGTGTTTTTTTTCTCCTTGATATTGGGAATGAAACTAATGACTAATCTTACCACCAAAGTAGTGAAAACTATGTATTTAATCATAATTATATTAATATTTATGGTGTTGTCTGAAAGGTAAAAACTCAAAAATGTACCTGACACCTCGATGTTTAGCACACTTCCAACTTAAGAAAATAAATCATTTCTTTCAACCTGTCGTGTTATGTTGAGTGTAACATGCACCACTCATAAATCAATAAGGGAGGAGGAGATATCTCTTTTTCCAAACTTCAGGGTGATCTGGAATTTCGAGCAAACTCTGTAATGCCAAAAGTTTGACACCAGATGGCGCCATCATATAAATTAACTTTATCTGCACAATTTACAGCTGTATCTCACTTTGAGTCAAGAAACATTTATTTTCAGCATCTTTTCGCCATCAGTTCTTAAAATTTTCCTGATTGGATGTGCTTCCATTGACTTTTTAGTTCTAGTATCCTTCCATGTCATGAACAGATGCCTTCCCAGGATTCCTCCTGCTTCTATCATGAACCAAATTAGTCAACAGCTACTGTTGTGATCTCTCTCACGTTAATCCCTAACCTACAGAAAGCTGTCAGCGCTCCCCCCTCCTCAGACACGATGGAGCCCAGCTCATAGATGAGCTAACAAGAAATAACACATCAGCGCTAATTTTGTTTTGACTACCAGCAAAATACTGGGTGAGTCAAGCCGGAGAGCCGAGGACACCGTTCCCTCCTGGCCGGGTCAGACGTCGGGGCGTGGGGGTGGTCCGGGGGTGAGCTCACCTGGGAGGAACGCCGACAAACCGCAGGGTCCAGAGAGCCCCCTTCCTTTCATCTAATTCAACCAAACCCTGAGCTTTCTGACTTGTTTACTCCTCGAAGCCACTTTAACTTTGGCCTGTCAGTTGGAGTCTGTCACACACACTCCATAAAAATGACTAATTTCAGCGAGGAACTTTTTTGTTGGAGTGGATATCAATGAATCAATGTTTCTGTGTGAAGCTACAGTTGTTGAACCTTGACTCTTGACTCCCTATTTACTCTGTGAATGTTATATGCTATTAGGTGGAAATGTATCTGCAGAGTATAACTGAGATGATTGATATCGTTTTAGCCAAATTGAGCCATTTGCACCTGAAAGGGGAACTCCTTTTAAAAAAAAAGAACCAAAATCAAATCATCCTCTCCTTTTAGAATGATGCATGCTCTCCTCTCGGTCCCTCTACTGTATTTTTCCTCGGGTTTAGTGGACTAATGCGATGTAAACCTGCCAAAAGGAACTTTTATTGGAAGAAGATGCATGCGTCCCGGGATGCAGGCCTAGGACGTCTCCGTCTCCTCTCTCACTCTGCTTTTGTTGAACCACACACACTCTCTTGGCTGTGACTCACCACTGATAGCCCTGCCAGGGACCAGTCACAAGCCATCAGGATGAAACATGTTGAGGAAAGCATTACCCCCTTCTTCTCCGGGAGAAAACAAGCAGAAAGAAGTCTGGCGTTGACAACCTCGTTGTAATTTCCACTTCTGGCACTGAGAGCTTAATACCCGGTAATCTCGCGCTCCGATCTCGCTGAAATGCACCTCCAGAAAAGGCTGGAGAGCTCAGTGAGAACCGGAGACAAAAGGGGGAGAATCAAGTATGATGGCACTTGACAGTGTAAGATGAATCTCCGGAGCACAACGGGTGTTCATTTAGCTCAGTTCAAAACCAGACTTTGACCACCGAGTGACTCTTATTGAGATCTCCCAGCAGGGCGAATGCTCCAACACCACGCAGACCTGTAATCTTTCATTCACACCGTTGTCAGCAGTTCAGTCTTGTCTGATCGAATCGAGCTCTCAATCTATGCAAATAACCTTGACCTCTCCGTCGGATTTTTTTTTTTTTCCACCAAAATCTTATCTTTTTGTTTTCCATCACCACATCCTGGAGCAGCCGGTCATGAGGGGGACATTCCTGGCTTCCAGACCATCCCCACAATTTGTACAGACACAATAAACCCAGGAAGGCCGGCTGTTTTTCATTACGGCTTCAAAGTCCATATAAACCATGATTAATGAAGCCCCGAGATGCTGTATGTCTTTAATTATTATGACTTGACTGCCGCACCAGCGCCTCGGATGCATTAGCGGCGCTGGCGATCTGTACACGTCTGCCTGGCTCGCCCCGACATGGCAGCGTCGCCTCGCTTTTGGAGAAATCCCCCCACCGACGTGCAGAGAGGGGCGGGAGGGAGGGAGCACACTGATAGAACTCCCCTTCTTTTTGCAGTGGCACAGAAATTTCTTTAATCACTGTACGTGCACACTTACAAATGGGTCGGGGCAGTGACAGATTGGAGGGCAGACCCAGGATAATTACCTGCAGTGGGCCGGTGTGTGATCAGAGCGTGGCATTGCATTACCCAGAGGGCTCTGTAAATAAAGTCCTCCTGCCGCTGAATGAGGAGATTGTATGGCGTATTACGCCGGGGCACAATAGCCCCGCCATTGTTGCTATTTGGATTTGTGATTGAGACGGGGTGCGGGTGTAGTGTGACAGGCGCTGCAGCAGGGAAGTCGAGCCAGACCTCAGCACCAAACACTGTGGATGAGCTCAATATTTACATAAACAAATAGCATGAAGAGTTAAAAATAGGCCGACAACATTTGCATTGTGCATATAATAGGTATTGTTGCACAATCAAGGATTGAATCAAAGCATTTCGATGTCAAGATAAGAAATCATCACTTTTCCAGGGATATTTTCACTATGAGACAATAGTTATAAAGACACACACAAGGACACACACACTTAAAAATGACCACGGTTGTGTAGGGATGTCCCGAGAACAGCTCCAGCACAGCACTTAAGTCCTATTTTAGACCAGTTGTTCTGGAAGGAATAACAAGCTGTAAATGATCCCCCACTTACACACTCATCTCTCTGCATGTTACTGCTTGATTTATGGACATCTTTCTCTCTTTTATTGGCTAAAATAAATGTAGAATAACTTTTCCAATAGAGCTGAGATCCTTCAAAGAGTTCTGAGTTACGACTTGTTAACTTTTCAGCCTTTTCTAAACACATTCTTTAAAGGGCTTCAAAGAAAATGTGGGCCTGCTCCCTCCGATGCGTCTCATCCGGGCCGCCGGACGCGCAAAAACAAAGAGCGAAATGAAGGAAGCTCATTTGTGTGATCCTCATTTGTTGCAGGAGGTTTATGTTTCACAGCCACGGACAATCAGCGCGGCGCGAGCATAATGGCGCTACCCATCCCGGCCCTCACACACAGCGCCGTACACACAGATAGAAAACAGAAGCCATGTTTGTGTTGGGCACGCTCCCACCGCGCACAGGATGATGGATTATAGCATGTTGCTGTTTATTTATGCTGCGCTGGGCTTGAGGAATATGGGCAACGAGCTCATGCAATACAGCCAACCTATGGCGAATACAATCAGCCGTAAAATAGGATTGCATATTATGAATGAGCAATGCGGTTCGCACATGCACACACGCGGGGGAAAGCACCCGGCTGCAATCAAACACACATACATACACATACACACATGCGTGTGTTTGCAGGGGAAGCTTGTCTTGATTAACCTGGCTGGGGGAACCTGACATGTTTTTCCTTTTACGTCATGAGCCGTTCCCCGAGCGGCTCAGTGGAAGCCATCAATTCTAGTTTGTCTGCAGTTTGTCTGTTTGAATCTTTGTGCTAATCTGGATTTGTCACTGATGACCTGTTGGCCTTGTGCAGGAAGTGTGATGGTTTCCCCGTGTTTTTTTTTTTTTTTTTTAATTCAGTTCAATACTGCATCAACCATATTTCTTCACTGTACTCAAAAGTCTCTGGCCTTCTGGGAAACGCTTTTATTTTCACAGATTAGAGTTTTATCCCTCAGAGAAAAACTACCAAAAGTCTTGAGATCAGGAAATGATTATCAGGACGATGCATGAAAACAGCAAGGAGGCGTGCAAAGCATCTGTGGCTTTATGACTATGAGGGACAAACGTTTTTCTCTCATACAGCTTCCCTCTGAGCCTCGTACACCACGGCTTATCACCCCCTTGACAATCTTCTTTTTTTCCCCTCACTATCACAAAGTCCATAGATGTCGAGTAGAGAAAAAGATGCTATGCCTGATTATAACAAGAGGTCAGGTCTTTGATGCCGGTACGGTGAAATTTGTTATACGTTAAGCCAGTGCTAATGTGATTATGGACATTGATCCACTAAATCTACTGTAAAAACGCAGCCCGCACCAGTTTTGAACTCGATACCAAGATGAAATGTGAGAGGTGAAACATTAAAGACGCTTTGATGTAATATTTAACCCATCTGCGACGAAACAGGGGGGAGGAGGAGAGCGGGGGGTGCAGGGAAATGACCATAAAACGCATTTTGGGCCAAAGCGAGAGGGACAGGCCCGTGTGATAAATGGGATGTGTGATTTTCTCTCTGGTTTCTTGTGGTGCCATTGCAGTGCGTGCATGAAAAAAAGGGCAACTGCCTGTCATGATTACCCTTGAGGGCGTTTTATCAGGGCAATAAAATCAAGTTCTGTGTGGTTGGAATGGACTGCGGACCCCAACACCCCACCACCGCTCGGTGCGATAGGATCAGCCCTTTCTTCCTCTGCCATTCCCAATAATGTAAAGTTTGCCCTCCCAATGCAAAAAACAGCTCAGAGAAATCTACCATAACATATTGAATCACTCTAATGTCTTCAATTTGGTCTTCCAAGGTCTGTAATGTTCCTTTTTTTTATGTAATACATGAGGCCACCATCAAGTCTGTAGATCTGTCTGATTTCATGATGAGTGACGGATGAATGTAAGCGGCGATCAGGGTTTTGATTTCCCTTCAATTCAGCTCACTTCAATTAGGTTTTATTTATACGGTGCAATTTATAAGATTATCCATCTCATGGCTCTGTTCCAGAGAAAAACCCAACACGAGGAGAGGTGAAACGTCTGCACAGCCAGGCTCAGGAATGGGGTTAACAGAATGTATGAGAGGAAAGAAAACAAAAAAAACACACAAGTTGATATCAGAGGGTGAGTTAGCACAGATCACAAACTTCCAGCTCCGCTGTCAGCCTGCATAAGGGTGAACGGCCCAACTAGGCTTGCATAAAAGCTGTTAGGTTTTCATTTACGAGACGACATGGCATCTGACAGGGATGTCCAGAGAGCAGGGCCTTTCAGTCTGGCCCCATAATGCAACAAAGGTGTGGCGACTGAGTAATCTCCTTAAACAGGCTCCCTGGCAAAGCTGTGGGTTCAGTCCTGGGCCCCTACCAGAGGAAACTGCAGCCCCCCCCCCACCACCACCACCACCCACCTTCAGATCCCAACTCAGATAAAACACACTCCTGACATCACCATCCCCCCCCCCCCCCCCCCCCCCCCCCCCCGGTCTTTTTGTCTTACTGTTTTTTTTCCTCACAAAAAAGAACAACATCCCCATGTTCTTCCCTTATTAGCATGTGCAGTGTAGCGGGCAGTGGGAATAATAATGTACTCCCTCTCTCTCACACATACACACACACACTCACACACTCACACACTCACACACACTGACTGAACTATTTGGGTTGAGACCACAAAGCCCCGGGCGGCAGCCAAGCTAAATAACAGTCAGAGGGAAGATGGTCAAAGCATCACAATTAGAGGCCGTTTATTTTCTATCCTGCCCATGCCAGGGAGATCACAGACTATAATTTGTGCCAAAGATGTTCGAGGGTTTGTGTTGTTGTAGAAATCTGTGGAAAGCTCATGAATGTCTCGCAGAGAGGAGTGTGGTCAGAGGTGATTCTGGGTGAAAGTTGACCAGTCAAGTGGAAATGATACAAGAGCTGTTTTACAAAGAATGTCTACTGGAGCTGGATAAAATTCAAGAGAGTTGGTGAGAAGTTCAGGGAACATGTGAAAAGAGCCAGCAAAGCGGGGGAATGAATGAAGTGCCTTGTTCTTAATGGGGCAAGCGAGAACTCAAACAAATGCTCCCCCGTGGCTCAATATCAGCAAGTAATTCTGCGATAGGAGCTGCAACTTTGACATAATTATTATTGATCATTTTATGGAGCAAAAGTATAGTTTATGCCACCCGAGGGCCCAGTCCAGGCCGGGCTCCACACACACCCAGAGAGGAGTCTGAGTTCAGACCAGCACATGGGATTTCCCCACTCACACACACACACACACACACACACACACACACACACACACACACACAGTGTGAGCTTTATTATAAGGCCCTGTTGAGGATTTTTGGCTTGTGTACAGGATTTTGCCTGTAAGGTCTTTCGCTGCTTGCATGACCCGCCGGGTGAAGTGGGCCTGTCAATGCAGATCACAGATGCAAGGTTTAGCTTCTGAGAAAATGCTCCAACAAACTGCTTTGAATAGACCCTATAGTCCCATTAGAAAAAGCAGCACTGTGAGCAAAACTCACACAAAAATGCTTTCAGTTTCCCCTTTGATTTAAAAAAAAACAAACAAACAAAAAAAAACTTTATTTCACTATACTTAATACATATGTTTAAAACAGGATTTAAAAATAATCTAAAATAATGTTTGAAGCTTAAGTTCTATAAACTATTTATCATTATTTATTTTAATAGAATCAAAATGTTAATTTCTCATATGAACATTAAGGTTCATTGCTTGTTTCAATTATCCCAATTAGGGAATTTCCCTGTTATGTGTGCTATTTGCAGTACTTTTTCAAAATTATTTTCCTTATAAAGCCACTGAAACAGATGCATGTAAACTGAATGTCATAAATAACTGAATGAAATTTCTGAGATGGACGTAGAGCTGTGAAATATGTGCATTAAAGTTTGTACATCTACAGTTATATTGACATTTTGTACTCTATTAGAAATGAATTAAAATGCTCTTTAAAGTATTACTGTTCAAATTAATTTCAATAGCACTCAATAGATTTTATCACTTCTATCTCTATTAAAATCACTTTTCTTAGGCAAATATAAAAATCCTGCATTGGTAGTTTGTTTTGTGGATATTTGCCTGAATTTTCACTGTTATCAACACACTGGTTTGCTTCTGAAATGCAAATGAAAAATATTTCAAAGAGAAATGTCATTATTGAATGCATCAAAGAGTTCTAAAAAGGTAATGAAATGACACACTTCACAAACTTAAAACTGTCCAACTGTTGTGGTGTGGTTTAAATCATAAACTTTATTTTCATTATACTGACTGCAAATAAACTACAAACGTGTCAGAGGTGTGTTTGAGGGTGAACCGTGTCCAGTAGATGGCAGTATATGTCCGTGAACGCACCACGCGCTGGAGCGCGCGCCTCACGGCCGCAGTTCGAGCCGCCAGTCGCCTCACGCACACACACACACTCACATACACACCTGATCGACCTTTATTCTTCGTTATTACACCCATCTGTCCCCCCCCCCCCCCCCCCCCCCACAACAATAAGCAGCCATAGTTTCATTTGCTCTCTGTAAAACCGTCCTTTTTTTCTATTTTAATTTAGTATTTAAAAAAGCGCCTCTGAAAAATTCGTTTTTTGTTTGTGTTTTTTTTTCGAACACTCTCAAAATCCCCCGAATTAAAAAAAAAAAAAAAAACAAAACAAAAAACAAATCCTATCTGGAGATCATCCATGGTGAAAATTAAATAAAATTAGATTAATAGCAACAAAATAAATAAAAAAGGAAATTGTATAAGTTCTTTTATTGTTCCACGAGTCTTGAAATAGGTTTTATATATGTCTTATTCCCATGAAACGAAACATAATCAATACATGGAAGAATAATTTTAATGATCCATGAAATTGTCCTAATTATTGGTGTGTTACCATGCACAGATCTGGGAATGGAAAACACAAAAGACTACAATAATACACACATTTTATTTTCTATTAAGTTTAATTTCTAGATAAAGAATTCATGAACCTGATATAATTACATTAGAAAAATAAATTGATAAAAGGACATACAACAGAATTTTTTTTATCAGGATGACTGACATTCTCCTCAGACATATTTATGTTATGTTTATTTTGTCACATAACAACAGCATAAGTAATTTTTTGCCGTCTACTTATAATATAAAAAATCAATAATTTAAATGCATTATTATTATTATTATTATTATTATTATTATTATTATTAATTGCACTGTGTTCCTGCATTGATTGTTTCTATAAAGTGATGAGTGATCTGTCTGCAGCTCTCAGGCTTTGCTGCAGTACGGCCTACAGTAAATGTCTCACTCACAATAGGCCAGTAATCAATAATCTGGGCGGTTTGGGGGCAGTGGGGGCAAATCACATGACAGCAGATTCCATGAGAGAGGCAGCGGGACAGGGCCAACCTTGACACTAAAAGGAATATTGAGTTTCACGACAGAGAGAAGTTCAGGTTTCATATCTTAACATGAAGTGTCCACAATTAATGAAAGAGGAAAAAAATAACAGTTGGGAGAAAAGGATTTTAAATTTTAAAGGACTGCTTAACAATTGAAGGAAAATACATTTATGACAAAAAAAAGAAGAAGAAAAAGACAGAGGAAGCCCTTTCAAAAAGGTTATTAATCAAAAGTGAAAAGTAGTTTTCACTTTTGATTTGACTCTGACTCTAACAGAGTCCTGCCGTCCATAATGTTCCCACCTGTCCTGGAAAGTGATAAAGCTCTGCAGCTCGCTTGCATGCTCTGCCAGGAAGTGACGGCCTAATGCTCCTACTTAATGATTTCCACAGGATAGGCCGAGCATGACAGACGCCAGCGGATTGTCCCTGGTCTCACACACACACACACACACACACACACACACACACACACACACACACACACACACACACACACACAAAATAATACTATCTTTCAGGGGGCATGGGGGGTGAGGGGGGTGGGGGGGTGCATTTGGTCCAGTGCATCCCAGTCGTGCCTGTGTTTATATAAGCTTGATTTTCACAACTGGAAAGTAATAGCCATCTGCCCAAGCAGGCTGCAGGGGTATCGTATGTGAGCAGGTAACCAACAGCTATTAAAATCACACACACACACACACACACACACACACACTCACACACAAAGGAGGGGGATGAAATATAGTGCAGTCGCCTGTCTGTCAGAAGCTCTAATACCGGGAGGACATACCAGGCAAAGGTACATGGCACTGATGATGGCCGTGATTTATAGGTAGAATACTGGATAAACCTACAGAACAAGACTTTCCGCCGTCCCGACACAGACACGGAGGAGAGAGTTTTGATGATATAAAAAGTGAGGGGTAGCAAAATGTTTCTTTTTTTTTTAGAAATATATCCGATTGCCGCTGCAGTTTTTTGATCCTGCAGCCAGACGGGCTGACATACAGTAGATCCTGGGGATACTTCCCACCAGGCTGACAGGTGAATGGAATCAGTCAAGTCCAGGTTAGCCGCATTCCCAGGCCTCGTCTCCCCAGGTAGTGTGGGAAGGAACCCCCCCCCCCCCACCGGCCCCTCCTCAAAGGGCATGTGCGACCCTGTGATGACACATGACCTCGTCAATGGCCCTCCCCAGCCGCATCTGTCATTCCCCACAATCCCCATCCCATTTTCATCTCAGGGTAAGCTTGAAATTACAGGAAAGGAACAGTGGACGCTTCCTCTTGTCACCCGGCTGTTGTACAATTTGTGTCCAGCCGGTTTCGAGGCAGCGGATTTACGGCAGAAACACGTAGATCAGATCGTGACTCGGAGCGGCGTCGAACTTTTTTTTTTTTGGTGGAACATTTTTCGGTATTCCTGAGACGAATAGGAAGAAGGAAATCCAACGTGTTCGGTAGCTGCTCATTTGAACAGTTGCTCAGAGGACGTAGGCAGAGCTCATTTATTCCCCTGGCTATCTGTAATGGTCTAATTACCTTCTAAAAGCTTCTCCATTGGCGTCTGTGTAATGAGGCCCCTGTAGACTACAGGTTGACATAAGACTGCCTTCAGCCGCCCCCACCCTCCCCCCCTCTCACTGCACCTTAACCCCCTCCTGCTCTCTCTCCACCTCCGCCATCCTTGCCCGAAGGCCCTACGGCGGGGTCGACCAGCAGGGGTCCATCTGCACGGGACGGGGCGAGCACAGACGGAAGCCATTGAGGTGGAACGTACAGGAGAGGTCCTGACAAGATAAAGATATCAGGAGCAGACAAGGGCAAAGGAACATATTGATGGAGAGGGCCTCTCTCAGGGCAGGCTGACACCAGATACCTGCTATTTAAAACAGTGGTTTCGCTTGCTCATGGATTTGTCCATGCTGCAGTGCCATAACCTAACTGGGAGGGCCACGAACTCTTGTCTCTTCCTCTCCTCTCTCCCTCCTCCCGCCGTGTGTCTTCATCCGCCCGGCCCTAACCCTCTTTTACACAGTGTCAGGCAGGCAAACACAGTCACCCCTATAACCGCTAATGCTGCCGACATAAAGCTCCATCTTTGGCCCCTAATGAAATTGGAATATGTGTTACGGACTTCCAAAACTGGATCATATTCAAGCGATTTTCCCCTCGCTCTCTCCCTCTCTGTCCCAGACTCTTCCTCACGGCTCCGTCCGGTGTTAACCATTACTGTCTCTCTAGTCTTTCAGTGCCACGGGGGCCCCCCGGCTCAGGCCTGTCTGGCCGAGGGCCAATGCCCCTCTGAGGACGGATGCCGGGGTCCGCTCTGCCCATTGGCCGTGCATTGTGCGCGCATGGAGCCAAGTGACAGTGATTCTTGGGCAACAGCTGAAAGACGCTGGCGGTTTGAGCCTATCCGGGGGGGTTGGGGAGGGTCAGTCTGGCTTTGAGCTCAGTTTAAATCTCACAAAAGTGGAACCAGTAAAAAAGAAACAATGCTGAACTGTAACACTTTGTTGCTTTGTGACTCTCGCTGTTGATAAATGTTGGCAGAAACTCTCAATTAATTAAATCTAAACGTCTAGGACAGAATTAGTGTTGCAAAATTTGGGAATCATTTCTTGTATTCTTTTAGTTTAGACTTTTTTTTTTGCAGTATACTGTAGTGAAAATAATTAGTTTCTTTAACTGTTAGAAAATATACCTGATAACTGACTTTCATGGTACAAAGGACTATTGGAAAAAAGCATTTCCATTAATCTACTATAAATTGAGCATATGCATATTTTCATTGGGTTATTTCACTTGCTCACATTAAGCCACTCCATCCTTATACAGTACAGCACACTGCCCGCCGTCCTCTCCAGTGACCGGCCCCACCTATGTCCCAAAGCCCATTATAGCCCTTCAGTCCCCCCCCCCCCCCCCCCCCCCCCACAGCCCCCCCCCCCCCCACAGCCCCCATAACAGTCACCAGTCCTGGTCTCCTGCCCCCCCCCACCCTGTCACATACCCCTGCCCCTGCCTTGTCACACCCCTGCACTGATGGATGGTCGGGGTCAGTGGTTCAGCTGTGGAGTTCAAGCCTGCGGGCTCCACGGACCCCCCCCCCCCCCCCCCCCACTCCCATCCTTCTGCCACCCCCTCTCTTGCTCTTTTACTACCCCTGCTCTGCCTCCTTCCTCCCCCCCCCCTCCCTCACTCCCGGATGAAAACAATGTCGGAAACCCAAAGCTGGGCACTCAGCTGAGAAAACTCATAACTCTCCCCTCAGCACCCACCTTCCCCGACACCCACTGTTAACACTTTCATTCCTCGCTGGGCCCTCAAATAGACCCGGCTTACTGGGGCCACATAAATCACGGTGCGGGTCAGGCGGGGCCCGGCGTCGGGCCTCGTCTCACTTTGAATGGGCAGAGGCAGGTCACTCACTGTCGCCGTACGGTGAGTTATCTCTTTATAACGACGCCTGCAGGATGTCTGCGAATGTGTGCGAGCCTCCGCGTCTGGACTCAACTCTGATTTTTTTGCCACTGAGTTTAAATCAGAACGATTGTTTTTTTCGTGGCTTTTTGGCCGAGGGCCGCATGAGCTCATGCGCTCGTCGCGGCGCTGCTTGCTCGCCGCCTGATTGCCCGGCGCAACATCTGCGGAGCCGCTCCCGATCAGCCCTGTCCTAACGGCTCCACGGCGGAGGATCTGGAGAGCCTCACGCCGCTGACCCAAATCGATCCTGACACACACTCTGCTCTTATGCTAATCACTATGTTTAGGAATATTGAGCAGACAAGGGGGTCGGGGGGACGGGGCCGGACAGAGTCGGGTTGGGGGGGGGGGCCCCCCTCCACGGATTCCAGTAGTTTTGAAACGTGGCAATTATCAGCATTAGCCTGCACCCCCGACCCGAACCGCCAAAGTGAGCGGAAATGGCAGCAATCAGGCCCGATTTCCCTCGGAGATGCTCGACGGGCCGGACACACACATCCAGGAGACACGGGGCTTTCGGTCAGGGAGCAGGAGCGGCGGCGCGGCCCCCGCGAGACCCTGACAGATGGGAGCGGAGCGGGCCGAGTCCCGGGGCTGACAGCAATGTTGCCAAAATTGCTCTTGGATTGACTAACAATTAAGATATCAAAAGAGATCACGGCAGCTCACTGACAGCTGCTTCAATTGTTTGCACCTGCTCCTCTGGTGTTCTGCACATGTCTGGCATGGATTAGGCCGACTCGTGCTGGCCACATTTCACCTTTCCACAAGTGATTTACTCCAGAATCATCCTCCCGCCTCACGGGCTTGTTGAACGCTCTCTGTAGCTGCTCCCGGGGAGGCGGGGAGATAATGGAGTCATTACCGTTGCCATTGTCATTAGCTGTATTGTTATATATCTCTCATCTCTCCTTTAACCGAGGCTAACTGCAGCAGTGCAGCGGACTTTAATGATAAACATCAGGGTCCGGTGCTTGAAAACATGGAGAACATACAAAGAAATTCAAGAAACAAATAATAAATAAACTGTTTTTTTTTGACAGTTCTGTTTTTACAGATCATATCTAAATTAACTTTCTCATTATCCTAACATTGACTGAGTATTTTTGCAATGTTATCTTCAGATCTTCAGGCGGTTGTGTCTTATAGAGACACCGTTGCTTCACACGCTGAAGTTGTTGACATCCTTGAGGTCAAAGATGAGGAACGTGTTTGTGCATCTTTGCAGTGCAGGGTAACAATGAGCTCCTCTCCTCTGTCAGATAAACTCAACCTGCAGCTCCAACTGGGACTTGGTGTTTTCAGTTTTAGTGAACTGCAGTTTCCTGAATCATTCCAGGTCCTGTCATGTCTTTTTATTTATTTGCACTGCACGAGTGTATTTTGTCCAAAACCTTGATGGACCTGAGAAAACTGAAGTCTTGGGCTTGAAGCCCTGATGTGATGAAATATTTTCTTATGCTTCACTAAAAGACAGACGGCTCTCAGACAGCTTGATCCTTATGGCATCAGTTTGTGTTTACGACCGTGAACCATAAAAGATCTTATTTTGATATTTCAAATGATATTAAATGATATATTTCTTTTCAAATTATGTATATAACTTTCTGTTTTCCCTGTAAAGGCAAAAAAGAAACAGAATTTTCATTTAAATATTAATGTACAGAAATTTCAAAATTATAATCAAAACAAAACTACAAATAAGTGCATGCATGCAATAAAACTGATTTAAAAATGAAGGGAAGTTTTGTCTCATTCATATATTTAGATTAATTGAGCAGAAATTAAAATATTTCACAGTTAAAAAAAAATATAATTCAAACTGACACTGAAAATAAAAAACACGGCATCTCAAAATTTAAGAATACTTCATAAGATTGAACATTTTTAAATTTGTTTTTACAGATTAAGCAACAGCAATAAAACAACCAACAAAGCAAGGCACTTTTTTAGCAGAGGTATCTGTATATATTCTAAATTCTCCTATTTATTTATTGGAGAACAAATTCTGCAATAAAAACAAAATTCCGGCTTCAGAGCGGCACCAGCACACAGGGACGTACCCTTTAAATAACACTCCCACCAAACATATCCATTGCTTGAGATGACAGCTTCACATATTTCTCTTAAATAGACGTTTAACGTGTTGCTCTCTGCTCTGTCATCGGCGTTATCTGCGTCGCTTTCAACCACGTCTCTGTGAGTTCTCCCCGTCACACACGTCACGTTCAACTGCCTCGTCTCCATGAAATCTGCTTTCTCGCCCACATCTTTCATGTTGGTTTTGTTTTCTCATGAAATAGTGGCAGAGTGTCCTGTTGTTGCTCGTATTTTGAGTGCAATTTAACAAAACGAAAGGAAACAAATTCAGAGAAAGTGTATTTAAGTTTGCAAATGTTCCACGCTTCTAAAACAAGAACAATTTTCTGCCATGTTGATTCCAAACTGTGTGTTTTTAAAGTGCACGGGTGAAAATGGCGTCTTGTGCGTTTGAGTGTGGACAGCTGGTGATCATCCCCGTCTTTTGTTTCTGGACATCTGTTTGTAGAGAGAAGCAGCTGAAGGATGAAGAGACAGGAGCACCTGGAAGAAAGGGCAGCGTCCAGAGATAACGCTCCCACACACACACACACACGTGTGTACGGCCGCAGGAACACACAATTGCGTGTTTGTATTTGTGTGTGCATGCTTGATTATAATACATGTAGTTCAAACAGGACAACTCTCTCCTATTATCTTCCCATCAGCTTTAGGCTCCATTAAAACCGCCCTCCCCTCGCTGCACAATAACACCAGTATTCTCCTGTCTGTGTGCCGTCATTGTCCCGGCCCATAAGGCATGGTTACTTTTTTTTTTTTTTTTTTTCCCCTCCTTACCTGATGGAAAGCTTCCTCTTTGTGCGCCTGCATGTGTGTGTGTGTCTGCCAGTATTGCTTATGAACCTGTGGACAAGCTAATTACTAAAGTATGTCCTAAAAAACAAGAGCAGGAAGGAAGGATGTAGAGGTGGCAGTCCATAATATACCCCTCCAGCCACCACCTTACACACACACACATAAGCCCTCCTCATCTGGCAGGGGGAGCCGAGGCAAGTCGAACCCATTGCCAACCCCGCTGGAGCCGGGCCAGTCCCGCCGGACCCTCTGGATCTTATTCTGGTGCGGGCCGCTGTGGCTGGTTGGTCCCACTGTGTAACTCTAGCTCAGCCTCTGACACAGTACAGGTATGTCCCCTGTGGCCCAGATTACCAGGGGACTGTGTAAACAGCCCTGCTAATCTGAGGAAGTATCCTGCTGGCATATTTGCAAAGCCTGCCTTGGAAAAAAAAAAAAAAAAAAAAAGAGCTTGGGTATTTCATTCAGGAAGCCATTGTGGTCATTGTGCGACTCATATATATAGGAGGGAAAAAAATGGATGTAATTTTCTTAATAGACTTGATACACTTACATTCACACTAATTCAGAGTTGCCCCAGATTATACTGAACCCCATACATGAACAGGAAGAACAAGAAATTTCTGCAAAGAAAGGCTCCCAACCAGTTCTTCCTGTGGATCAAGAGAAATAACGTGGTTCAATACTGAGACTCCTAAAAATTAAAATTTAAAATTGTCATTGAATATTATTGTTTGAATCAGTTATAAGCATCATTGGTCTTGATGTGTCCTTATTATACTTATTATGCTACTTTTGCTTGAAATCACTCAGTTCCAAAATAGTGTGTTTTTAATTTACCAAGATTAGAAAAAAAGAAGGAAGAAAGAAAGAAAAAGGTCATGCTGGAAGTTCTTAGAAATAACAACAACAAAAGATTGGAGAAACAAACTGAGTCCCAACATCTCTCCTCCTGATGCAATTCATGTAACTTAAATTATTCATATACATTTTGGATGTACATTTTTTCACGGTGGAATCAAATAGCAAGACGTTGCTTTTCAGCTATAGCTTACTCACAGTGATAGAATTAGTTTTTTTTTGACATTTCACTGTATTTTGCAACAGGTTTCAATTAAACTGACTTCAATTCAATTTGACTTGATGTTGAAATTTTACTCATTTGTCCATAGTAACTGTTTGGTTTTGTAAAAATTCTAGACAATTTCATCATGACTCATCTGCATCTCAACAAAGAAAAATTCTAAAGTTTAAATTTAAAGCTTATTATATTAAAGCCCTGCCCTTTAAAAATGAAACTGAGCTACATTTGTCCCCTGAACTTAAATGTGTTTGACACTCCTGCTAGATAGAAATCCATTAAAAAAAACATATAAATACATGTAAATATTGGTGTAACATTTAGCTGCGTGGGCCTTATATAAACAGTCTTTTGCTCTAAGACACATTCCACCTTGCAAATGACCCTCGCCAAATCTGTGTCTCACCTGCCGTGGCTTTTGTCATGGAGAATTTGGGTCCCTGCATCTTTAAGTCACTTTAATCTGCTAACAGCTTGGTCTTGGGCCACTTGGTCATTTCTTAGTTCCTCTTTCCATTGTCCTATATGTCATCTCCAGGCAGACACTGCTAAGATATTAATGGCTGCATGATGAGATGGCCTCCTTACAAGGCTGTCCTTCCTGGATAATTGATTATGTAGTGAATGACATGATGTGGTTCAGGTTTAAGTCGAGGTGCTCCACCGCACGGCCATGATGGGCTTTGTGAGCCAGCTCGTTTTTTTGCAAACTTTTCCAGTTGAGAAGTTAAAGTCAAACACATCAGGCTGAGATCATTATTTGATATGTAGAGGAGAAGCGAACAATTCATTGATAAATGGAGGTAAAAACACAAAACACTGGAAAACCCCATGAAGATGTAAATCACACTTTTCAATAATAATAATTCTCAGAGTCGAATACAAACATGTTTGAAAATGTCTGAGGTTTCTTTGATGACTTTTTTTTTTTGCTGGAGTAACTAATTCCAGAGCCAAATGAGAGAAGTAATGAGCATTCTTTTCTGACGTGAGTGTGTTTATAGGAGCGCAACTCTAGCATGTAAAGAGAGACGCATGGAAGCACTTCTCTTCCTTGGAATAAAGTAATTAAGGATCGCTCTGCCATTTTTTTTTTCCCCCCCCCTTTGGAACCCGTTCTGAGCCAAAGGACGTAACTTTCTGTATGCAAGTCGATCATCGCTACAACTTGACATCCTGACCCGGACATTTAATTTATTGATCTTCATTTTATTCGGATGTTAGGACCCTTTGCTCTTTTAAATTAATCCAGGTTAATTTGGCCAGGCCCCTCATCCCACCCAGCATGAATGGGCCCTCTGTTGGACGGAGCTGGCCCCGGCCACCCAGTTTTATGGGAATCTGCAGTGAATTAGAAAATCTGTCAATGCGAGAGGAGTTGCGCGGCGCGGATATGCCGTGTCACTCCACCTGTAAAAGAACTGCTCTTTGTCCATTATCTCCCGGGCTTACCTGAGGAGAGTTAACCTTGAGGTCAATAACATCTCCACGGTGTTTCATGACTGGCTGGGCTGGGGCCGGGGGGCCTGAGGAGGGCCATTGTTAGCATGCGGGCTGCAGACCCACACTTCCTCCTGCTTCGGGTCTCCTCATCAAATACCTCTGGGAAACGGATCTGTAAAGAGCAGCGACGGGAGCCGTAAAGACGTGATCACTTTCACAGAAAGAGCAGCCACTGTACGTCTTCGCGGCGGCTAATATAAACAGTCATTCTCTTCAAACGAAGCTACATGAGGGTAGGTTCGCCTCGGGATGTAATTCTTCTGGCATTCTGCAGACTGTTTACCTGGCAACTGTTTAGATCCACTCTTATAAACACACACAATAATCAACCGTACACTAATATTCCATCTACAAAACACTCTGTCCCCCTGAAACCAAGGATGTGGAACTTTTGGCTGCGCGTTGTCTTGCTCTTATTTCCCCGCTCCTCTTGTGATCCATGCACTTCTTCGGCGCGGCCTTTGTAGCTAAGCGCGCTGGCATTCGAATTTAAGCATCCCAGATTGGAGTATAATTTGCCCTTGCATATCTATTGCTCTGCCTGTAATCATCCACATGGTAGAAATAACTCCGATCGTAGGAAAGTTTGAGGTAGTGTGCCAGGCGAACAACAAGTCCTCTGTCATAGCCGTACGGCATTATTTTCCTCAATCCCGCTCTCGCTGTGAGTAAGAAGAAAATTATGTACGTTCGGAGTTTCCAGAAACAGATTTCAGATGAGCGAGATTTGATATGTAAAGGCCTCCCTTGACAGTATTAACAATAAGAGATTTTTTTTTCTCTGCAGTGTCACTTTGGTTATTCTAATTTCTGAGCAGCCGGAGACCTCATTCAAATCGACGCGCGATCGTCAAAGTGAAGTGAGGGTGTCGGTTTTGAAACGTCCCCCTGTTTAGATGGAGGCATTTGAATAGGATTTGGCCTGCATGTAAATGGCGAGTCGGGGGAAGTTTACATTGAAGGCAGGCAGGCAGGTGCAGGGCAGAGCGGAGTCCAGGTGCGCTGACAATGACACGCCGCGCCGATGTTTGTCCTCTATATCGAAACCAGAGCAAACCTATAACTTACAGCGCTGCAAAACCAGGAGAGTGAATTATTCATTTAGCTAGTTCAATTTTTTTTTTTTTTCTTTCTTCAATGTGCAACTCTGCTCCCTGCACGTCAGCGGGGGGAGGCGGAGGGGAGGATTTGCCTAATTTGAGTGGATATGTTCAAGTCAGTGAAGCGTTTGTCAACAAGGGCCAACAAAGCGAGACGGACAGCTTTGTGCTACGCTAGCTGGAAGCAAATTAAACAGCGCTAGATTGATTACCACTAGCTGTCCAACACGGATTTATTTTTACTAAACATAATCAGAGACGGATGTCTTTTATTCAGACGCTCGTGCGAAATATGTATTTTTTTTTTTCCCGCGTTAAACGTTGGACCACAGGTGCCGAGCTGTCCGCCGATGTTTCAGCTTTGTAAGTCGCGTAGTATCGATCTGTTCGGCAGGAGCAGCGGACCCACTTTGCCTCCGCTCCTTTTCTTAGAAAACTATGTTGTCATTGCATCAGCTCACAGCCCTGAGGCGGCGGGGGGGGCGGCGTGGAGGCAAGGGACCATGTTGGGCCAAAGCACATCACCTGTTCCTGAATCCAAAATAGGACACAACTTGAGATTCAATTTTAGCAGCCAGTGGAGCTCACCAACAGCGGCGGCAGGGGTGGAACGGCCGGCGTTGAGTGATGTTCGCAGGCCTTCACTCATAATCAGCCGTCCCCGGCGGCCTCATTTCACTATACCTGGCATTTACATCGGCCCGCCATCAGGCGCGCACACTATTAATAACCACATGTATTGGGGCAGTGCTTTCTTATCAAGACACTTTCGAAACATTTTAAAACAGCACATTCTAGAACTTCTGAGGTATTCTAGAACTCCTGACACTTTTTAAAACTGCTGTCAACATTCTGGAAATCTTGACAACACATCAGTTCTCTCCTGTGTTCTGTCATTTACTCGAAATTGGAGTTTGCGCAATAAAGGGTTAAATCCTTGTGGTCTTGGAAGAGGTTGATATATCTTAGATCATCTGACTGGCATCAATAGATCAGCTGAAAACAAAGGAGGAAGTCAAGCAAGACGATTGGGAAAGAAAAAGCAGCTCATATTTCCTATGAAATCGGTATCTGAGTAATCAGGAGATTAAAACTAAATAATCAAACTGGTCAGTCATCAAAATCACAAATCTTCCTCAAAGGAGGATTAAGTCATAGCCCGTCCCTGATTGTCGGGAGAGACTGATCCTCGACGCTGATTTCAGCAGCTGCATTCTACACTTCCCTGCTTTCAATTTGCGTCTCGTCTTGCTGCCATATTAAAACACAATAAACCACAAAACAAATATTTGTGTTTGTTTTCTCCCTATAACTAGAGGGCTTTGAAATCCAAACCGGCTGCACTGTAGCTCAAACTGGTGCTGTGAAATCTAAAGTGACAAAGCATTTTTCTCTCTCCCTGCGAGGCTCTGGCGAGACTTTTTTTTTTTTTTTTTAACCTGCTAAGAACTGCAGATGTTTCACTTTTTCATCATTTGGAAAATGTATACCTGCCTTTTTTCTGCTATTGTATATTTAATCCTTTGCGAAGGCTTGTGGTTATTTGTGGTTGTAATTAGGCTGTTTCCATTAAGCAATATTACTGCTAAATGGATCCATTACTCTCCGTCATAGGAAAATGCTCGACCACCACGGCGATTGGAAAGAGGCCCGGCCTCCATCTCAAAACAAAAAAACACTCACACCTGAGAGAGACGGGCTGCAAAAGCGGGGCTCCAGATTTTAATCAGAATCTATTTTCTTGAGTGTATGAAAGTGTAAACAAAGTTTGTGGAGTGTCCTTTCTACTTATTCTCTCAATGAACATTTCCTGGACAAGATGAGGAAATAGACTTCTTCAAGGAATGCAGAGTGTTCTTGTTCTGAAAACGGGGAATACGGTCACTTGTTTAGAAAAAAAAAACAAATTGTAGTTTTCCACTACATCACAGCAACTGACATTGGACTCTTCCAGGAAAACTGTCCTTACAGTAGCTCTTTCCTCTTGTAGAACAAAAAGCACAGTACTCCACATTCTTGTCAAGACTTCTGACTATTTGAAGACAGTTTTGTCTTGTTTGCTCAACACAAAAGCTTTACTGCTTTCTGTGATGAATTAGTTTATTAAATTTAATTCAATCTGGACTCCATAGTTCTTGATCATTGTAAAGCTTGACCAGATTTGTCATCCCTCAAATGCTTAAACGTTATTGTCTTATCTGACAGCAGCAGCTATAAATACCTGGACTAGAGCTACGTGAGAAGCTCCACGACACATTTCGCTTCGATCATCAACACGCAACACGTTTCTGAGTTAAAGTCGCATCCATCACCAAGTGAAAGAGGGCGGCAGTTTAGCGTGTACAATAAATGGGACCTTATATAAGGCAGACATTGTCTCCTTAAGGTCTGTGTTGAAAACTTTGACTTCTCCTCCCTGTCAGGATCACGCCAACACCGACTGAGCCTCAGAGCCTGCAGTGTTTTTTGTCACTGATACAGCCACGCCGTGCCCTGAATGGGTGACACTGACACTTGGACTTTGTTTTGTAGCGTGCATCCACCTCTCCGCCCTTACCCCTTGGGGTGATTCCCAGCCTCGGCCCATCTCACTCCTCCCTTTTTTGTATTGAGACGCTAAACAATGCGCCGCGTCCCGAAGCCTCCGGGCTATTTTTACACCTCTGAGCTTTGTTATCCTCTCTCCTCCCACTTCTTGCGGATTGCGCAAAATGACAGGGCTGATCAACTAAAAAAGGAAAGAAAAAAAAACAAAACAAAAAACGAGGGGGAACTTTGGAAGACGTACATGTGGCCCATAGGCCTGTTCCACAAAAGATTGAAGGCTTTATTGTTGTTGTGTACCATTATGGTGGCAGCCGTAGCGTGACGGCTCTCTGACGACTGCTCCTTTCAGCTTTAATGCTGAGTGACGTACAGCTGGCAATCACAAACACCATCAAATCTTCAGTGCTCTCCATATTAGACATATATTTCATATATGCTGCCAACTGATGCGCAGGGTTTGTTATGGAAGTGTCACTGTACACTTACCAGAGTGGTCTTATTTACAACAACAATACAAGTGGCTTTGGAAGGTCTTTTACTCTATTTCAATCCAGTTTATATAAAAGTAAACAATGAATCCTCTCTCTGATGGACCATATTTAGCAAATAGTGTCGTTGTCTTTATTCTCCACTGACCGAATGCCAAGGAAGACCATGCCAATACACAGTGTGCTACTAATATGTCTGCCTGTGAGGAGTGCCCGAGGATCCCTACCTCCATTTTTATTAAGTGCCTTGATCCCATCCCCGCCCTTAACCCATGACAATGTTTTCCAAATCCCAATCATTTAGAGTCCTGTAAACAGACCAGCGCTTTCATCAGCGCCAAAACTACACAGTGAATACCCTCTAATAGTCCATATCAATTGCTATTACAAACAGGGGAAAAAGAAGAAGAAAAAAAAGAAAAGAAGGGAAAAACAGGGGGGTCCGATTATCCCCGAGTCTCTAACAGGCCAAATAAATAGTACCATGTGAGTTATTTGGCCCAGATGGACACCCAAGTCCGTAGAAGTTAAGAGTTGTCCGAAAACCATCAGAGTTTAGGGGGGAAGTCAGGGTACCTGCCTTACCTCAGCATCTTCTGGTCATTAAGGGCTTAGAGTCCCAAATGGATTTTACAGTCGCCGCTCGGAGACACATGGAGTCTCTGAGCTGCCCGGGGCCGCTCGGGCCAATGAAAACCACTTGTGGAGTCAGCGCCGGGCTTTTGAATGAAAGTCACTTTTTAATTGCAGGAAATACGGCGATCAGGGATTATTTCGTCACTACTATCTGCACTTTTTAGAAAGCACTTCTAGAGTGCAACATTTTCAAAATGTCCCCGTCTGTATCTAACCAGGAAGCATAAAACATTTTTCCAAAATGGCAATATTTGCACATGCACAAGGCGGTTTCAGTAAATACTTCTTTTTTTTTTTTTTCCGTCATATTAGTGTGTCATATTTTCACAAAACCAAATAACTGAAAATGTGTACAATGTCAACATAAAGCCAGTTTTAACCTTCTGGTGTGACATACAGTGAAATATCAGAAAATAAAAAAAACTTTCCACAGCTGCTAATTACGCATGCTTGTTTGAACTCACCTTGACTGCTCGACTTTGTTGTGTCTGCTACTCTAAAAAAAACAGAACAAAACAATAAGTAAATGTTTTCTTTTTTTTTTCCATTTTCAAAATTTCTTTGGTGGTTTGGCGAGCCAGATTGGAGCCACTTGCAGACCACTTTTGGGCCCTCGGGCCATATGTTTGGCACCCCTGATCTACAGCAAGTTAACAATCACCATGCAACAATTTGCTTTTTGAGGTGTCATGTAAAGTAGCATTTAGTGTGAGTTGGTCAATCAACCGACTGAGCCACATCTGCCCTGAGTATGAGAGAAAAACAGTATATTCCTTCTCCAAAAATGTTCTACATGCATTTGAAATGAAAAAAAAAAAAAAAAAAAAGAAAAAAAAAAAATCGACCTGCGTGTTTGAACATGGTGTTGTTTCAAAATGTGAACAGACAGAAAGAAAAGTCGGCGCAGACAGGACATCCAGACGACTGATTGTCCTGTCAAATGCCGATCCTGGCAACCTTCCCATCAGGGCAACGTCTGCCTCCAGCGTCGGCCTCATTTGTGTGTGTAAATAAGCCTGAGCCTCGACCACAATGGCCTCTGGCTCAGACATCAGCGATGGAAATGAACCGCAGTGTGTCAACAGTCTCACGGCACTTTATATCAACTTGCTCATCGCGCCTCATCTAGGATTTGCTGTGCCATGGTGACGATACCTAACACACCACTTCACGGCTGCCATTCATCTGCATGTGAATGTCAATGACTTATTTTGATTGCCTGTAGCTTCAACATGCAGTTAAAAAAAGAAAAAAAAAATAAAGCAGCCACCATCTGTCCACTTCTTGGATACACTTATTCATTGACATAAGCTTTCGAAACTTTGTGTCGCAGTGTTGGTGGGAGTTTAATAACGTCAAGTGAGTCCAGAGCAAGCGTGGCCTGCTTGCTAGTCATGGCGCTGCATGTCTAAATGCAGCAGCACGTGGAAGTGGCTGCAGCGGAGCTGACCTCTCGCTGTTTGTGAGAGATGGAGCCTGTCTTTTATCAGTCCCCATTAAAGGGGACTGGAGTCTAACGCGTGTGTGTGCGCGTGTGTGTGTGTGTTCTTGTATTTCTATCCTTGTCGGGGCCAAATGTCCCCACAAGGATAGCAAAACGTGGAACGACGTGCCTTGTGGGGACCTTTTTCCGGTCCTAAGTAGGAGAAACAGTGTTTTCTTGACCATGTTGTTGTTACTGAAAAAAGTAAAAGTGCAAAAACATTTCTTTAGGGTTAGGCTTTGTTGTGGTGTGGGTTAGGGTTAGGGTAAGGGTCAGGGTTAGGGGCTAGACATGAATGGGAGTCAATGGACGGTCCCCACAAGGATAGAAATACAAGACTGAGCGAGCTCGCGTGTGTGTGTGTACGTGTCTGTGAGCGACTTGCCTGAGCAGCCACATTAATCTCCATGAGTGAGCGCTAGCAGGTGTTAACCTATGTCGCTCCTAATCGCCATGGCAACTGAGTTGTGGCACCTGGAGGCGTCTGTGAGTCCGTGTCATGTTTTGGTCATCACTACACACACACACACACACACACACACACACACACACACACACACACGAAAACATACATGCTCATCACAGTGTGGATAGCTTCAATATATGTGTATGTATGCATGCGAGCGTTTGTTACTGAACCTCAGCCGACTTCGGGTGTCTGTGCTTCATTTTTATTGTTTTTCAGCAACTTTTCACCACGTGTGAAGCTACTTTGGTTTGATTTTTGTTTTTGTTCGTGACATGCCTTTCTTTAAACATATATCTATAAGAATGGATGCAGCATTTATTCAACACTGTCCTCCATAGCCTTTTCCAAAGAATCTTTCACCGTGTTGAAGATGTCTCAAGCACGTCTTTAATTTGAAGCTGCAGTGTTAGAAAGGAGAAGTCCTCTCCTGGTCGTTTTCCGGGTCAGGGTCATCCAGATGCTTATGGGTTCAAGTTTACTCCATGGTCAGTACATGACTGCTGGACTGAAGAGAGACAGTTCATATTCTCAGGAGTCTCGCTCTACCATTCATTATTTACTGTGAGTTTACAAAAAAAAAAAAGGTTGAATGATTCAAACGTCTCTTACAATAATGACCGACAAATTACAAGTTGGGCATCATTTTCCTCAATTCATCCCCTTTAGGCTTTTAAGCTCAAGATGAGACTATCTTTTGGGATCAACTTGAAATATCTTCCCTACAGTGTAATCATTTCAGCTGAGGTCAAGTACTGATGGTTTTTGGGAGAGCTCTCCTAATGCGCCCTTAAATCCTCCGGCTCTTTGGCTGCGTTCGTCTGGCAGACAGAAGTAAGCGACGGTTTTTCTTTTTCGGAGGAAATGCTCGGGGAGGACTTGAGGCTTGGAATGTGGCGCGGCGTGCTCCCAGAAGGCCGCGCTGCGGAGGCCCCGGTGTGGCTGCCACACGCCGTGATTGCCAGGGGTCACCGGCGGCGCCCCGGACCCTTCGGCTTCGAGCTCGACGCGTACGATCCGGGGTTAACGTGTCAGGATATTTCAGCGCTCGCCGGCCGACCCCCGCATTGCTCCCCGGCTCGTCGTCCTCGTGGGACGGCGAGGGGTCGGACGATGTGCGCGCGAGAGGCCAGGAGTCAGATGAGCACGTTCAGATCACAGATAGAGAGAAAGAAAGAATTATTAGGCTCCAGATAAAGAATGACACAGGAAACCGTGTTGCTTACCCGGCGAAGGGGACGGCGGTGAAGCCGAGCGCGGCGAGCTAATGTCGGGTGGCAGCTCTCGAAGGCCGAGCGCCCCGTGGGCTTTCTGCCGGCCGGCCCAGCTGTCATCTTTCTAATGATTTCTTTATTTTGCAGGAAGAGCTTGTCGCCAGGGGAAACGCGCCACTTCCGGCACTGGGAAACCCGACGCTGGGCCGGGCCGACGCTGGGACCCGCTACGTCTGCAGCCACACCACAGGGGACCAACACGCCCTTTCATCCTGCCCGTGTTTCTTTGCTTTCTTTCTCCCTCTATCCACACAGTCATCAGTATCACCCTCTCCTTTGTCCTCGGGGGGTTTAACTTTACCTCTCAGTAGTAATAGTTTTCTTTTGACTCCTAAATGATTATTTAGCATTCCATTTGCAGCAGATAATAGCGGCGTTGAAACTTTTGATAATACTGAATTATTATTCTTCACTGAATGTTTTTCCTTTAAATGGTAGTATGAGTTACACCATTTTGAAAGTTAGCAGCAAAGTTTGATAGAACTAAGTTTTTTAATGGAATAAAAAGATTCATTTTTAAGTTATGTGCTCTAAGTGTGACTGTTCAATTCAATTCAATGAAGCTTTATTTATATAGCACCAAACACATTGCTGTTAACATGACAACATATCATATATTTTAAAGTTTTGTCTCTGCACAGTCTTCATATTTGCATGTTTTATTGAAAGAAAAAAGTCACACATTATCAAAATATTGCAAATTCCAGAGGATTTACAAGGCCTTCCAGCACCAACGTCTTAGTTTGTCATGGAGTTTCCTTTAACGATATGCGAGAAACAGGAAGACATGCAGAGCTTATAATCTAGTTGATCAAATCTGAACTTTTCGATTGATTCTGTAACGTGTATAAAATCCATTTCTGGCTTCAGGATCGGCTGGTTCCATCATGACCGGGGTTACGGACCTACAGAAGACTGATCTCAGCCCGGCGAAGCTTTTCTGCGAGATCCCCGGAGACCCCGCTTTCTTCCAGCCCTCGTTCGCAAACCTTGAGCGGGCCTTGAAGAGGCGAACACGAACCCCCCCCTTTTGCCTGCCATCTCGCTGCCCCCCCCCCCCCGCCCGGCTGAGTCGAGCGTAATCAGGCCCAGCCTCCCAATCATGAAACCCAAGTTGAGCGCGACTCACGGCCCCGCGCTTTTTCTCCGCAGGCCCCCGCCGCTGATTGTTCCAGAAACAACAGACGGAAAAAATGTGAGCGTAAACATGTAAATATTGCAGGAGTCATGGCTGAGAGCAGCGCGGAGCAGAGGGTCTCTCTGCCATCACGGGGAAGCTATTAGAACATGAAACGGGGCAAAGCCTTCGCAAAACAACCACTTCTTGTCAGAAGCGATAGCTGTCAGGATCCAGCACACGGGAGCATAAACACACACACACACACACACACATGCATGTAAACAACCAAACCGATATAAAACGATCCCTGAAATCGAAGATATGTGGATTATAAGGACCATCTCATCTTTTGGTCCACTAATCTGATGGACAATATCAAAAGGAGAATGATGCAATTCTTATTCTAAAAGTAAAACAAAAGGATTTAATACAATCAAGTGTAATTAATCTAATTTAATGCTTATTTTTTCGCAAAAAAAGAGTCAAAAACAAAAGGAAATTGAAGATAATGCACACAAGTGTTTGCGCATATGTCTCCAAATACGTGTGTTTTCTGGATGTGAAATCACTTTGATTGTGGCAGATCTTAATTTTGGCTGGAGCAATCCATACGGGGGCACCTGAGAGTCAAAGGCACGCCGCGCAGATGAAAAATGTAAACATTTTCAGGGACTGATTAGTATCCAAACCACAGGACCGTTACCTGTCAAGTCCGAACAGCACACGCTAACTTGATGAATATGTGTGTCTGTGCGTGTGTGTGTGTGTGCATGGGTGCATGTGTGCAAATTAGTGTGTATGTATATGATTATGTATGATTGAAAGTGAGGCCTACACGGGACACTAAGAAAGCTCTGGTTAGAATCAGGGAGTCTGCTGCTCTCCAGACTGACAACGTCTTTATATGAGCTAAATCCTTTGTGATTCCAAGTTCTGAAAACACGGGACAAAAACGGTTAATTTGGGGAGAAACCCAGCCTCAATGAACCAGACGAATGCGATCACATGATGGTAAAACCTTGACATCTAACATTCTGAAAGCAAAACATTCCAAATACAATTTTTCATGGTTTCATGGTTAGAAAGTTAATTTTAGCTACACTTTAACCTTTTCGTGTTGATTTGATGACAAAGTGGATACAGCCAGTGATCACCCTGAGCTGAATCCTGCCCTCCATATAAACTCTGTGTCGTTGCTTGTTATCCATTCAGAGTTTTAATTCTTGCTTTTTCACAGGTCCGGATTCCTGAAATCTGACTTCTTGCCAAAAGCAATTAGATTATTTTCTTTACATTCTGCAGGAAACCTGTGACTTCCTGCTGTGACTGCGCTATAAGTGACTCTCTGCAGCGCCGCCATTAAAGCCCTGTGATTGACAGCTGGTGGTGGTGGTGGTGGGGGGCCCGGCCGGCAAAACGCTGCTGGGAGCTCAACGCCGTGGGGGGAGGCTGCCATCGATATCCGTTGTGTAATTTTCTATTGGCAGGTGGGTGATGGCTGTGATTAAATCTGGGCTTTGGCCTCTGCCATCCGCATTATTGTGTCGGGATTCCCCGAGTCCCCGCTCTCCGGATCCTCTGTCACATTCTGTCATGCCAGCTTTGGGCCCTGCCAGCTGGCCCTCGTGGCATGGCATGGAGTGGACCCCCCTCCTTCGCTCTCTCTCTCTCACTCTCTCTCTCTCTCGCCCGCCATCGCCCACGTTTTAAAGCCCCTCGCTGAGTTATTTATTTTACCCTCCGTGTGTCCATCATGCCGATCAGCTGAGCGCCGCAGGAGGGTCACCCCAGGTTTACGGCGGTGATTGCCGCTAAACGTCTGGGACGTGCAGGTCTGGTCCGGTTGGGCACAGACCGGCACGGCGGCTAAAGGTCAGGCGCGCCCAAACAAAGACGCTTCCAACTGATGTCTGACCGGCGTGTTTGTTTAAGAGCGAGGAGGCGAGGGGAGCCGCGGCGGCTCTCGGCCGAGGCCCACTTTACCTCACACGCATAATTGTGGAGGCTTCAGCAACGGTTTGGATCATCTCCGGGCCGTCAACATCACAATTATCCCATTTGCCGTCCAAACACTGACAAATTATTCTGAGGTAATCCGACCTTCCCCTGGAAGTGAAAAGACGACAGAATCACGGATCTCAGACACTTACTGGGACATAAAATAATAATTCCCCCCTCGAAAAAGCTGAGAAGTTTGGCGTTAATCCTGCGAACGGCTCAAACTGCTCCTTCTATTTATTGAATTCATTATCAGTAAGTGCGCCAATTTAAAAATCAGCATAATTGATGTGTTAACTTACTTTGGATGGGAGTATGAGCTTTGGATATCAAAACTACACACAAAATAATCTTAGAAAAAAAGAAATAATCCAAAAGAAATCCATGATTATATTTTAACTGACCATAAAAACTGTGTGAACTATAAATACATTTATCATGACTTCATTCTACATCATTTCCTCTCCAGCTGTAAACATACAAAATATGATCTGCATATGCAGTTTTCATCGAGGGTTTAGTAGTAATATATTAAATACAGCTCGAATTATTGAAAGGAAATCAGATTAAAGGTGCTAAATGACCAAACATGAACAACTGGTAACCCACAGGTTACCTGCAGCAGATAGTAGTGATATTTATTTTTAAATATTGTCCTGTTGATTCAAAGCAGTACGTTTCACTGACTTGTATGACCATGATTCCCAGAAATCATTGCAGTAGACTTTGATCTGCATCTTTGGGGCTGTCAGGGTGAACATTTTGCAGCCTCATTGATCATCCCATGCAACGAAACAGCATTTTGTTTAACATTAAAAAAAAATCACTAAAATTGAAAATAAAACTCAACTACTGAGCACTTTTTTCATCTCGGCTTATAAGACATATTTAATTTCCTCTTCGACATTCAAACTTTGACGCCTATCGTTGTGTGTGGCCCCTGCTGTGTTACAACTGTAGATGTACTGAGCCTCGGTCTCCATGTTCACCCTGTGCGTGTGTGTGTGTGTGTGTATGTATGTGTGTCACCTATTAAAGCCACGCCACATTCTTATGTTTCCATCTGGCTCGACTTTCGCTCGTTTTATTTTGTGGCCGAGGAAGTTTACCGATCTGACGTGTCAGGTGTGTACAGTATATCACCGAACTCCCCGAACGGCACACCTCACGCTGCGAATGTGTCAATATTATGAAGTGCCGTCATCCGATCTAACGGGGTCCATGTCAGTGGACAAGCCGTGACCCCGACACGCACACGCACACACACACACACACAGAGCGACGGAGCCCGTGTCGCCCGGCCTATTCCTGGCTATTGTCGCTACAAAACGGTTCACCCATGTGCAATTTGTATTTGTGAGTGGAGATGGATCTGATTACTTCTTTCCTGCCATAAGACTGTGGCTGACTGTTGACAGGAGCGTTTTCCCACAGACTTGCAGATTCGATGGTGTTCGACTCAAAAAAACAAAAAGTGCCAGAGAGTGAGAAAGTGACGGATGTTCGACGCACCGACTTCAAAATCTCTGCGATGGCGCGTTATTACCCGCCTTGAAAAAAAGTGTTGTAAATTCTCTCGGCGCGAGCGTGTGTGACGGCTGTGCACGAGCAAGAAATGCCAAAACACACAGGAGAGGCTGGATGTGTGTTCAAAGAGGTCCCGTCTGCCTAATTTCAACACCGCCAGTGTTTACCGAGACATGGAAAAACAGAAAATCACCATTATTAGTGCTTGCTGCAGTACAGTATCTGCTATTGATGTCGCCTGTTTTTTTCACTGTTTACCTTAAGTATCTATGTCTGTTTACCTTGGGCGTGGGTGATTCCTCCGAGTGCTTAGAATGATTCAGCCGGTGACCTCATGCCGCACGGGCGCTCGTCAAGTGAAGCGAGCGTGGAATTGGTTCATTTCGGTGGAGATTTTCTCTTTAGAAAATTGGATGTAAACGATATATTTTCTCAAGTAGCTGCTCAGTCTGGGGAGTCTGGAGGGCAGCGGCCAGCACGGCGAGCAGCGTGGCCGTGCGCGCCGCCTTCCCGGGTGACGGACAGCGGTTCGAAGGCGTCCGCAGTCAGACGGATGATTTGTGTAATTCGGTATGATTCCGGATCGTTCTCACACGCCGGTCGCGTCTGGGATGCGGCGGATCCCATTGGCGGACGCCACATTAAAGGTGAGGCGTTGTTATTCCGCCCTCGGCCCTGCTAGACTCATCAGTTATCCTCCGGGACGTCTGCCATCTCCCCACCCCCCCCTCCCCGCCTGTTTGTTTTAAGAAAAACCTCGCCGTGGAGGTGGGAGCACGGAGTGGGTGCCTCTGACACAAAAGTAAAAAACACATCTTTCACGTCTAAATAAATCTGACAAAGGGATGCTTTATGAACTGCCTACCTGAAGGGCAGCCCTAAAAGCCGCGGCGAGCAAAGTGGCCGTAACGTTTAATCCAATTGGCTTCCTAACTCCACAACCGTCTTAGCAGATGGCCGGCTGTAATATGAAAGTTATTCACCCACTCAGGACGGCGGCGTGTCTGTTATATCACCATGTCCTGTTATTCTTTATGGGTTCCATAGGCACTAAAGAGGAGAGAAGTTATTTTCTTTTCATTACTCCTCTCTCTTGGGGGACCGGGAGACTTGGTCCAGCTCTTCCTCCTCGCTCCAGAAATTCTTTTCAATTAAAGGCCTATCCTACCAGATGGTAGAGACATCAGGCCGGCCCTCTGTTGATGTGCCGCCCCTGCAGCCCGATGGACGGCCATTTCATTTACCAGGCAGTAAATCTCCAGTCGCTCAGTGCCCCCGCGGCGCGGGCGGGCCGGCGTCCAACTTTTTTAGCGCGCGGCCCCGTCCGTCCCGCACGCTCCGTCCCCGCCGCGGATCAATTAAAAGGATGGGGTCTAAAAAAAGGGGCCATTTGTAAAATGGACGTCCTCTAAGAGGCGAAACGGCGGCAGAGAGCACTGGAAGCGTGAATAATTTATCCCGAAACTCTATCACGGTGTTTGTATCGGTTTCCATCATAAAGCCTTGGCGAGGGAGACGGGGGTGGGGGCGGGGTCGGGGGTGGATAGATCAGCCCGGGTGACAGGCCCTGCAGGGAGCGAACAGTCCAGGGTCTTCTGTTCAATCATGGATAAATCCACCGGAGGACGAGGATGAGAGGAAGTGGCCCAAAACCACGCACACTTGAAACATCACACCGTTTAGGACGACTTCATCTCCAGTTAGAAGCGTTTTATGAGAGTTTAGGTTTTTAGTTTGGGTCATTTATGGATTTCACTGCTCGGGTCTTTGTGGTTTCTATTGACTGTTTTGATCACAGACTCATGTGGGTTTGTGTAGGCGTGTGAATGTGCACGCAGAACTTTGTGCAAGTATGTTTTGACTATTATTGTCGTCGTCAATCCGTTATAAAATACTTTGAGTTACATTAACTGTCTGAACTGTGCTATACAAATAAAGTTCGAATGATTAATTGGAATAGCAGAAGACGAAGCTTCATACTGAATGTGTTTTATCAATTTTTGCATTTTTTCAATTAATTCTTTTCATAATAAATCAGACATTCTATGATCTAAAAGCATAGGAAAACACCAGGATAGCTTATATATTCAGCTGTCTTTTGAAATGTGGACTTTTTTTTTTTTTTTTTTTAATATCAACTGCAGCCAATTCAAAAATTACAATCTGGAATAACAATTAGGTCTTAATCTAGACTTTGTTTAACGTTCAACGGCCTGAAAACAGCTCGCAGACATATTTGTCTCAGTCGGAGGAACTGGGATGAACTTGAGTGCAGCAAAAGACGTGTATGGGAGGAATAAAGCATCTCTCTGATTCCTGGATCTGCTTCTTCTTTGTCTTCTTACCGACACGATGAACTGATCATTTTGCATTTGGGAGCAAATCTGCTCTGAAGCTACGTCTGATTTCATAATGCAAATACCAGACACTGATTGCTTATCAAAGGAAATTGCCCAGAATGTAAAATTTCACATATGTTTCTGTGTCTTTTGTTGTTTTTTTTTTTTTTTCCTTTTGCTTGCTCCAAATAATGAGTGTGTCATGGGAAACAGAGATGCTCCATGTTGGACAAATATAGACAAGGGGAGAGAATCAGTTGTCGTCTGTGAAAGATTTCAAGATTTAAATGTTGCCTGGGGGGCTGTATGTTGTATTTTATGACAATACTTGAGTAAGATCGCTGCATAAATGCAGAATTATTGATCACTGATAAGCAGTTTTATGCACATTTGTTTTTTAAAAAAAGTCATGCAATTTATGCATGGATATAAAATAAGATATATTCAGATTTCTAGTAATAATGAAGGGCATCATTGCTCATTTGCAAGTCATTTCCTGTCACATTTGGAGCCTTGGCGCGGCTGTTCTGACTTCACCGACCGGTAATCGCAGACGTGAGCCGGGGGGAAAGCGGCCCGCTCTCCGCCAGCAGCCAAAGCCTCGCCCGTCCCCGCGGACAGTGCCACTTTCTGCAGGACCGAGTGGAAGTCTGGTCACAGATGGAGAAGGCAGCTTGTTAGGCAGTTTTCTCTCTCTCTCTCTCTCTCTCTCTCCTTGTTCGACAGCAGCGCTGGGATACTGGAGGAAATCCCAAAGACTTGAAATGAGACTCCATTAAAACAGAGCTCACAAATGTTTTCACACATTGTTCTACCCGGTAAACGTGTTTGCAGCCACTTTTCTCAGGCATGCATGGATGGAAATGTCTGTTAGTTAGTCTCCTGCGTTTTCCATCTGAGGTTCCGCTTTGCTGATTGACGTAGCATGCGTGCCACGCATTAACCGATTTTAATCAACAGAGGTGATTTTCCAGCAGCGTCCGTCCTGTCTTCAACGTCCACGTAACATACGAAACTAGTCCCTTTTTTTTTTCTTCTTCTCTTTTAGACAGAAGGGTTTGAGGGTGAAGTGTCATTTTACCCAGCATCCATAAATAGAAGGAGCAGCGCATATCCCAGCAGAGGTGAACGCATATCATGTTAGCAGGGCTGAGTAGGTGCTAACCTGCTGCTGGCAACCTCCACACCAAACAATACTTGTTACAGAGAAACACAGAAACTGGATCGCTGTTGTGTGAAAAGTGAACTAATGTTATGTGGAGTAAAACACAAGAAAGTGTAACGCAATCTAAGGCCCATTGTTGTCAAACGCCGGCTCCCTGGACGGAATTATGTTACAGGTAATTGAATAACAACAAGGATGTCTTTAGGTTGTAAAGTGTGATACATCGGATTCAAAATCAGGGAAATCATATCTACTTCAAGAACAAAGACATTTTCAAAAGTGTGTTTTTTCTTTCCCCTCGATTGAATTAAAACCAGTCTGGTGAACTCAGAACGATAATGACTGTTTTCATTTTCATCTGAGAGCAAGAAGAGAAACACGCCCAATCTGTTTTAGTTACCGTGGACGTGCTGGACGATTTACCGGAGAGGAAAACACACATGTAAAACAACAAAATCAAGTTTTAAAACTGACTCCACACAAACTGCTGATCTTTAAAAAACTGTCAAAAAAAAATATGGCTGTAAACTGCGTTCCTTGCATTCATACGTCATGTATTTCTAAAATGTGTCAAAAACTCCAATTACTCCTCTACCATTTACAATAAAAGTCAATTTAGACATGTGATCTATATATATATATATATATATATATATATATATATATATATATATATATATATATATATATATATATATATATATATATAAAGAATAACAGACTATTGTTCATCCATTCAGATTATGCCTTTGATTTAGGCGACATCTTAAGATTTGTTTTTCGTTCACTCTCTTATAAACAGATATCATGATTGAGAGGTTTTATTGTTTTACCACGCTTGATTTATAAGAACGTGTCGTGATAGGAATAGATTTCTTCTTCTATGTGCAAGATGACCTGGTATTAAAATGTTATTCACTTAATTTAAAAAAACCCCTTTCCTTATTTTGCAGACAAAGATTAAAAAGATTCAGACAAAGACTTTCTTTTAGAGAAGAAGAGCGAGACTGAACCCAAACAATGAGTGAAAGCTCAGAATCATGCCAACAGCAGATAACTTGTCATTTCTGATGCTTTTATATTCATGAAGGTAAGAACCTGTGTTTTATTTGTGCTGACACAGACTTGTTGCAAGTATCAGGATTTAATCCCAGCTTTTAAAAAAGAAATAAAAAAAAGTTGCTGTGTCTCTGATATGGGTTTATGCTTCTTTGTGAAGTGTTGCCAAGTTTAAATCTGTGACAAATTATCTGATCGCGTCTATCCTTTCCAGACTTAATCATCCCAGACCTCCTGAACACAGCCTGGGTTTGTGGTTAGGTGAACAACGTGTAAAAGGTTCATGCATTAAGATAGCGTCAATTACAGAAACCTCAACGCTGCCATCAACACGGAGCGGCGACCGGACACGCCCTGATATTCACCTGAGCCGCCATCGGATAAAAAAAAAAAAAAAAGTCACTCGCAAACCAAAAAAAATATCCCGGGGCATCGAACAACCCGCCTGAGAAACCGCTAACAGGTCTGCTTCCTTCCGAAACGCCCTCCTCCTCCGCCCCAGTAAAAGTCTCCCAGCCATGCCAGAGACATAAAGACGCGATAACTAATATAGTCTCGGCCGCCTCGGCGCGGCCTGCAGCCACAGGCCCATTGTTGTCGAGCTCTTTTGAAGCCTGGGAAAAATATCAAAGTGTTGGAGGTTTGACAGAATTCTGAACAATTAGGTTTTGGCTCGGTGACAGGAAAACCGTAGACAACGGGGTGGGGGATGGGGGGGGGGGGGGTAGATTGACAGTATGTGTGTGTGTGTGCATGTGTGTGTGTGTCTCAGATATTACTCTCCATGACAGCTTGACAGCTCCGTCTACGTTTGAAGGAGCGAGGCGCTCACACACCCTGGGCACACGGACCGACTTGCTGCAGACGAGCAAACAGGCCACACGGACACACACTTTGACACACACTTGTTGGGAGGATGTAGACTGGGGTGCTTTTCATGTTTCCGAACAAAATGCACCATGGCCTCCCTTTATGCCCGATGCTCCTCCTGCTTCAGCTGGGATTCAAACCCAGGTTCCCCGACGCTCAAGGTCAAAATCTGAACCACTGTGTTTTGGTAACGTGATGAAAACAAATGGAAAAATGCTGCAGATCCATGTTAACAGGTGAGGTGATTGCAGGTCTATAGAAGGGATGTTGTTCAACATCACAGTGTGAAAAAAGAGAGCCAAACTCACCTTGTTCCCTTTGCAATGCATCATGGGAGTGTTTGGCCAGTTTACAGGCACAGTGCAGACATTATGGACCAAAGAAATCTAATTACAGTACTGAGGAAAATCAAGTGCACACAAAAACATTGTTGATATCAATAATATTCAGTTTTTATATCAATTTAAATCACGAATACCCACATTCATACCTGATATCTGGCTTTTGTTTGATAACAGTTTCTTCAATAACTTTGAAAATTATGATAAAATCATTAAAAAGGGGAAAAAAAATCTGAAATTCTCCTTGAAACTTTGTAAGAACTTTAATTTAGACAAAAAAAGATTCGTTTTCTGCAGTTTGACAGAAAAGTTTTATTCATTACTAAAAAAAATGACTCCTATAAAGAGTGGATCTGTGGACCGGAAAGGGGTCATTTCCTCCGCCATCCCTTCATCAACAGATTGCCGTCACCAGCACACATATAGACACGCTCAGGAATGTGCATCACACCGCGGCGCGGGACGAAGAAGAAGAGAAGACAGACCGAGGCGGATGCCAGAGACCTGCAGTGGCGTCCTCCGTCTGACAGACAGGCGTAGAGAGAGGAAGAGAGGGAGCAGCAGCGGAAGACAGGGAGAGAAGAAGAGCGTCTGGGGCAGAAAAAAGCCCTCCGCTGCCCCCCCGCCCCCTCCCCCCTCCCCGCTCCCAGCCGGGGCAGGAAATGAAGAAATAGGATCACATCAAAATATGCAGGCCCCATCGTCCCGAGCACACCTTTCCAAAGGCCGCAGTCGAGCCGGGGCGGGATTGAGGAGATTAACCCTTAGCCAGATGAAATAATTTTATGGAGTTTATCAGGAGATGCGTTTCAGTGACGAGCCAAAAGAAATGTTCGGGTGACGACGGTAAAATAAACCGTCGGGTCGGCGCGGCTCGCCAAACTTGACGGAACTTCCCAAAAAAGGGATCATGAGGCGATAATCGGACAACCGGGGTGCATCACAGAGCCTGGACTTCATTTGCATGTTCTCCCTGGGCCGTGGTTTTTCTCTTTGGTCCACCGTTGGCACTAAAAGACGTTTTCAAGTGAAAACGGGAAACTTATGTTGCTGAAAACACAACTTTCCCCAAACCAAAGTTTGCTGAGTATCAATGGACGGATATGTGGATAAACTTCAGACGTGTTCTTTACTATTTATTTAAACCACGAACTTTTAATTCTCTGTCTCTTGTCTTTTCTCTCTCTTTCTTAGATTTCCATAATGCAGGGCTGTATACCAAACCTGATGTGAACAGAGGCTGCAGGTGAGAGAGTCTTACACCACGAACACAACTGAGAGAGACAAGATGAGACTGATGTATTGATATTAAAAAAAAAAAAAAAAAAAAATGAATGTGAGAGCAGAGAGCGTGCACACACTGGCTGTCGGAGCAGGTGGGGCTGCTGCAGTGATTACTGTTGGCTCGGCTCCACTCAGCCTGCAGCTAGCAAAACATTATCTATGGCTCGCCGAGTTCCCTTTTATTTGATTTCATCCCCCTCTCTCTCTCTCTCTCTCTTTCTTTTTCCCCCCTTTTCTTCAGGTTGAAAGTTGCTGACAGAAAAACATCACGAATGCTCACTTTTGAAACACATCTTCACACGTTTTCTCTTTAGAAATGAAAAGTTATGACTGTTTTATCGTTTTCCAGCAGCAGCGTTCGGCAGTATTTAATAATAACAATAAAAAAAAAAAAAAAAAAAGAGCAGAGTGTAATTCTTGTTTTTTTATTGCGAGTCTTCAGAAACTGAAGATGTTTATGGGGTACAGTCGTAAAAAGAACAAACTCGCACATGGGTATCAGCTGGGTTTCATTCCTCTCTTCATTGAGACGTGGGGAGCTCATAAAGAGGCGGGGGGAGAGGAGCGCCGCAGACGATCCGGGTGATGTAATTTGCTCTCAGCGTCAGCGAGGAGCGGCCCGGTGATTTAGCAGGAGTGCGCTGAAGACATGACAGAGACTAATTGCTTTCATTAATCACGTTTTGCCGGGCCCACTCCGAGGTAAACTAATTGAAATCCTCTTACCTGTCAGGGCGCCAAGCACTGTGTGCCCCGGCAGGAGTCAGAGGACGGAGGAGGAGGAGGGAGGGAGTAAAGGTGCAGGGAAAAGAGTGCAGGAGAAGGACCGGGCAGGAATGAAGCTTTAACTACAAATAAACCGTGTCTTTGTCTAGACAAATCTCTTTTCAAGCCGTAATGCTCTCTGAAATGTGTTAATGTCATGTAAAGTCTTTCAGGGGGCCGAGGAGCCGAGGAGAAGCCAAGCGCAAATGTGGCTTGGGAAGAAAGGCTCTTTTCCAGCATAAAATACCAAATCGAATTATTCCCCTGGCCCAGCTGCCAGTGGCGTCGGAGAGAGAGTATTAAGGCTTTAGGCCTTAATACCTTTGTGTGTGACAGGGGCCATTACCGAGGCCCCTTTATGGAGGAGCAACAGCAGAGACGTCAGAGCAGGCGGAGAGGAGAGCACATGGACGGGATCAATGAGCTGCTCCATCAAAAGGATTCACTTCCTGTCAAATATCACTATTTCCTAATCAGGCGTCATTAAAAAAACACAGCTTTTCCAAAACGTGCCAAATCCGTCTCAAACCGTGGAAATGGAGGAAAATAAGTTTTTTTCTGAAATGCTGCCACTTCGATACATTGAATATATTAAAGTGGAAAACTAGATAAATGTATGGGGCTTTTAAAAATAAAGTAAATAAAACAACTTTATGAACATTTGATAAATTCTCATTTTAGATCGGACTGCACAACTTGACAAACAGCATTACTTTTATTTTACTTTATACGGTCATGATGCTTCAGGTGTATGACGAGATTTTGAGGCGATAAATCAACTTTCCTCAGACTGAGAGGATCTCCATAAAACCAATAATCGCATTTTAACTGTGAATTAGGTGAAGATGTTTGAACTGTACGATATGAGAAAGTTTAAAAGACAGTTGGTTTTGTTTAAATGTGACAGAGAAACTTTGAAGTGACTGAGGTGAACGCACTCCATGTAATCTATACTTGACTGTTTCATAACAGCTATAGAACACTTTTTTGTATTTTACATTTTTGTAATTCTTAAACAATTTGAAAATATCTTCACAGAATAACTATCTGTATGGTTTGTCTGATAAAGGCAGATAGTTCACATTTAAAATCAGTTTTCTTATTTAATGAAACACCCAACAAGTAAAAAGTAAATCTCAGCAGTTTTAAAATCTGCCTGGTTTGACTCCTAAAACAAGTGTGTAAGGTTGATTAGTGACTCTAAATCGCCGACGGAGTGTCAGTGTGTGTGATGGTTTGTGTCTGTGCGTGTTCGTCCTGTGACGGACTGGAAACCCATCGTTCACTCTGTCCTCACTCGTTGTTCGCTGGTTCAACTCCAGCATCCCGCAAATTTACCCTGGACGAACTGCAGACAGATGGATGAACGGATACTTTAAACAAGTAAATCCCTGTGTCAGCAAGCCTAATGATGACAATATTCTATCATTTTATTTCACCTCATTTATGTTATAATGGAAAATGATGTAATACTTGGAAATACAAGCTTTTTTTGCGAATTTTGTGAAATTTTCTCATGAAAAAATAAGCATAGAGGACGGAATAGTCAACATATTCATTCATTGAAGTAAATTATCAATTTTTTTTGCTACAAGAGTTTAGTTAGCCAATCGATGCATCACCACATATTGTAAAGATTGACTTTTTCTCATCAATAAAGACTGAGGTTGGCTTTTTTTTTCCACATGTAGCAGCAGCTCCTCACACACGCTCTCCTTTATTACCAATCAACAAAGTGCTGGATCAGTAAAGTGGGATTTGAAGAAGCAGTCACACCTGCATGTATGTTCAGTGACACACACACATACACGGACGCACGCACGCATGCACAAACACACACACACACACACACCGCTTTCAGGCGGTGGTATTCAGGAGTTGCACAGAGGACAAATCCAAAAGTGATTGCCGTGTGAAAGGCCCTCCTCCTGCCTGGAGAGCGCGTCTCCGGTTACGAGGTCACAGACAATTAGAGAGAGAGGATCAGACGGCTCCGCTGTTGTCATGGCGCTGCGTTGCGACTCTCCCGCCTCGCACACGCGCGCACACACACACACACACACACACGTCGACACACATGTGCAGCAATAAGTTCGGCGATAATGCACTGGAAACACACACGCTGACAGCTATTCGGCTATTTACGGTGACTCAAATGCTTTTTAATCACATACGAAATGCTGTCATGTGTGCAATGCTGGGAAACATTTGTGCAGATGCACATTCACGTGCAAACACACACACACACACTCATGCACATAAACATCTCAGCGCCTGGATCTGCTGCCAGCTAACACCTTGCACTTCCTCCGCCCCCCCCCCCCCCCCCCCCCCCCCCCCCCCCCCCCCCCCTCCAGTCTCAGACAAACACCGCCCTGGGCTTTGAGAGCAGACGTTTTTTGAAAGGTGAATGTAATTCAAGGTTCAGGAATGAATTTATTCGCCAAAAAATATAATCTGCTGATCTGCGGGGTGTTCGCCGCTTCCTGAACACCTCTCGTCACCGCGCCGCCTTCCCTGGCGGCGCAGCGAGGAGGAGCAGGGCCTGCAGGGACACGGGCCGACTCCAGATCTTATCGACGCTGCCATCCCGGATTAGGTTACATCCATTTTTTAATTTAGCACACTGGGAGACAAGTCAGCATTCACAATGAAGCCTTTATGATGTGTGTCAACTCAGTGCCAAGTATTCCTCCTCCTCATCACCTGAATGAATGGACAGACAGCCATCCCGCTCCGTCGGGTGGACATTACACTGGAGGCAGCGGAACCCACATGACTGCCACGAAAAGAGAAAATACTCTATTAATCCCTGAGGGAAATTCCTCATGTGGCCTTTAAAGACAATTATTTTACACCAATGTGTCAGTGAGATGTTGATTCAGCTCATCTGGGTATTAAACATTTGTGTAAGTTCATCACATGGATTTTAGTGTAACAAGGAATAATGTAATAAAATAGTAAGAGAGTTCTAACAGTCATGATTGAGCATTTCATATATACTCAATGAATGAATGACGACAATCCATCCACTGCACCTTTTTTTCACAGAACCTGCAACAAACATTCGTATTTAAGAAATATTGCAATTTTTATGTGAATGAAATGATTTTTACATCATTTTTAGCAGATTATTAAATTTTGAATTTATTTCAAAACTGCTTGATTAAGTAATGACATATTGGATTGTTGATAAAATGTCTTTATAATAGATTTGACTTGACACTATTCATCACAGTAAAAATGCTAGCGTTGTTACTGAAGTGGTCCTGAAACATTCACATGAATACAGATGCGCCTGAATGTATTCAGTTAATGTGTTACATTAGTAACCATTGACAAATGTTAGCATTAACTTTCTGTCAGATAAACACGATAAAAATAATTACACTCTTTATGTGATGTTTCGGGTGGAAATGCATCGTTCCCACCTCTAGAAATGGTCCTATATGTGATTTTTAGACAGTTTGACATCTTCCAGCATATTTTTGTGTCTGAGAATGACATGCTTAGATGTTAATTTCAGTCTAAAATGCATCAAAGTACACGTAAACGCCTCAACTATTGCTTTAATAAGTTTATTACAGCAGCATTATCACACTGTATTCCAGAGAACCCTGATTTGCCTCCTTAATGCAGTTCCATGTTGTTCCACTAGGTGGTGCAGAGTCACAAACCTTCATATCAGTCATTTAATCACATGTTGGGGAAGTAAAAACAAAAATCCACAAAATAAGGCATTTACATGAAGTTTTAAGAGAAAAGGAAAGGTTTTTTTGTTTCAGAAGAGATCCATTCTTACAAAAATGTAAGAAAAGCTGAAAGTGTGGTTAGCATGTACGGTCTCTCGAGTAGTGGGAGTTGTTATCTTCTGTAAAGAAACGACACATGCACTCAGAGAACAATATACTATAAACATAAACAATGGTGAGTGCACAGACGATCACAGGGACAGACGACCAAGTTGAAGTGACTGACAACTGTAAAACTACCGAGTCCAGGAGAACAAGGAGGGGGAGTCGAGACACTCTGGAGGCAAACATCGTAGTTATTGTCCATCTGAAGGATTGAAGGGAAAAATACTGGAAGCAGAAAAAGTTACATGTCAATCAGAGGGGTGCACATCACCCTGCAGCCTCTTCAGCGAACCCCCCCCCCCCCCCCCCAACCGTGGTCACTCACTTTAGAGTTACTGAGGGCTGACGAAGGAGAAAGGGCATCCCATGTGGTGAATGCGGGATGTGTTGCAGGGCAGCCGGGAGCACAGGGGAAGGGGAGCGGGTGAGGCATGGGGAAGGAGAGCGAGGTGTGTGTGTGTGTGTGTGTGTGTGTGTGTGTGTGTGTGTGTGTGTGTGTGTGTGTGTGTGTGTGCGCGAGTCGGTTTCCTGTTCCCCAAATTCCCAGCTCCTGTCTGCCGAGCAGGTACACAAAGCCTCCCTTGAAGGTTCTGGAGACGGGCGGCGGGATGAAACGCAGCCACTGATGGTTAACAGATCTGTCCCCCTGGACTTCCACCCTCCCCCCTCCTCCTCCTCCTCCTTTCCCCTCCGCACTGCTCGCCAGTGCTGCGTTTGTTTACACTCTCTCAAGCCTTTTTAGCATTTTTCTGGCCAGGCCAGCGGACTTGGCAGCGCTCCACGCTGCTGATTGCCATATTCCCAGACCAGAAATGTCACTTACCACTTTCCTCTCCTTCATCCGCCAGTTAAACCCTTTGTAATCCCCCAGAAGAGTGGAGTCACCCAGGATATGGACGAATATTCTCCTCCGTCCCGGTGGCCGCCCCTCCGTCCCCTCCGCGTCCCAGGCGGAGGCCGAGCGGAGAAACCATTTCAGCCAACTGGAACGGGACATTAACATTCCTACTGGGGCAGCCTGAGCTCCAGAGGAGCCCGGCCAGGCCGAGGAGAAGATAGAGAGTGAGAGAAACGTGGCATAAAACAACCATTGTGAGGCTCTTTTTGAGACATGCTGTCTCTCCGAGACGTTCGGCTGCTCCAGTTCCCATAAACCCAAATCATATAATTCCTCGTGTCTTTTGTAAAGGACTCTGTGGGAGATTTTCATCATTTAAGGCCAAATCTCGTCACAAAGGCGGTAAAATTTATTTCTGTTTTAAAAGTGTTGCAAAGCTTGATCATCAAAATGGCAAAAACGGCTGAAAAAGTCATGAATAAAATGCTGTTCTTGAGTATTCAAAAATCCAAAAACCAGCGAGCGACTGCAAAAACAGAGTTAACGCTGCTGGACGTCTGGAGGGAAAGCGATCAAGACGTCAGACCGAAGGAGAGAGGGGTTTAAATAGGAAACACACAGGTGCAGCGCATGAGGGTAACGAGCACATGGAGGAAAGACCGCTGGGTAATTAACACAGGGAGACGACTCAGTGGAGGAGCGAGGCAGAAGCACAATGAATACAGACCTGTGGACGAGATTGAAAGCATCAAACGATGTCATTCATTCAACGATCTTATTCATTTAGAGTATAACAATAGTAAGCGATGTTATCAGACATGTCCTGGTCTGAAATTTCACTTTTAAACATGTTTTGCAGCCCTGGCTTAACTTGATTTGGCGGTGACGTTTCTGTTTTTTTCGGCAACCGTGGATCACGCTCTCTCTCTCTCTAACGCAACCCGAGAAGCTGGTTTAGTGCCTGGCGACCCATTAGCAGTGGGATTTCAACCAACGACTTCATGGTTACCAACATCCAGGCCACCACTGCCCCTCTGGAAGACTTTCAACCCTGAAGGTCAAGCGTCTCATTTCAACGGAGGCTCGCAGCTGTAAAGATATATTTAAATATCCTGGCTGCCGAGCGCATTTACTTTGGAAAATGTGCTCGGAGTTCTTAGAAAGTGTTTCCCTCCTGTTCGGCTAACAATAGCACTGCTTCGGGGGTCCACTCCACTGCTGAACTAATCCTCCGAATGTGCGAGAAGAAAAGCTCAGAGAAAGTTAAAAACATTTAGGGAAATATTTCAGGGTATGAAAGAGAAGCAGGAACAATTTTCGAACAAAATGAAGAAGTTATACAGCCACATTCAGAGTAAAATCTGAGGAAACATCAGCTGACTGATGGAGGAGGGGCTGTTATTAACGGATGACACAGAGTTTATTAAAATGGCTGCGAGGCTCCGTCTCCTGCCAGACTGGAGGGAGCTTGGCCCGGGTCCGAGGCCTCACTGTGGAGAGCTGGCCCAATTAACACCCGAGAGGGACGCACGCACACACACACACACACATACAAACACACACGCCCACAGTACGACACTTCACACGTAATCGCACTGTACACACTCACAACGTGCAGGGAGGTCTGGAGGGGCGGCAAAATAAACCTTCAGGGACCTGGAGGCTCACAAACCACCAGTTAGCCAAGGAGTCACACACACACACTCACACACACGCTCGCTCTCGCTGTGGTGGGGTGGCCTGAGCTCGCCATATAAATCTCGGCCACTCGCCTTCAGATGGACCAGTGCGGTGGGCCCCGTAAATACGAGCGTGTGTGTGTGTGTGTGTTTGACCGCAGGTGCAGGTGGAGCTGACGGGCGGCGGCAGCGGCGGCGGCGGTCCGGCAACGCCGCTCGCCCTCGAAACAACTCAAAACACGGCGGCGGTTACGAGCTGCGGTGAGCAGTTACGTGGAGGTGTGTTTTTGTTGGTGGGATTGGTTTCAGTGTGTGCTGCGCTGTAATTATTTCCCTCGGCGGAGAGTTACGGCCTCAGCTTTTAAAACGACGTGTGCATTGAAGCCTGCGGAGTTTGCATGTTCTTCCCCTGGATTTGTCAAGATCTCTCTGCTTGTTAACGCATGTGTGATTGTGTGTCCTGCTCTTTTTTTTTGTTTCAGAAATATTTTTGCTTTTTCCACAGCAGGATTTTGCACAGCAAGACGTCCGTTTGCATGGAAGTGGCTGAAACCCCGAGGACGATGTCGTCATTTCTCCTCATCAACAACTTTCCCTTCAACTCAGCGGAGTTGAAGCGGAGTTCACGTCTGTGGCGCTTTTTTCCCACTGATTTAACAGCCTCCACAGCTCCTGGAGGCGGCGGCTGGCACTCGGTCCGCCCACTGGGAGCCATTTGGGGTTCGGTGTCTTGCTCAAGGACCTTCTGATTGAGAAACAACCTGCTCTACCAACTCAGCCACGGCTACTCCTACTCATGGCTGCAGGAGAAAAGGGGCAACACTGATTTAAGAAAGTAGAAAAGAGGACGGGTTTGTTGGGAAGTGAAGTTGAACCTTCACAGCGCTCAACATTACACATATATGATGGGATGTGTGTGGGAAATAGTTGCATTCTGAGAAAATACTGCGTTAGCCTGAAAAACCCAGGCGGATCATGCAAACTGTGCGCCGCAGAGTCAAACCGGAGATGTTCCTGCTGTGAGGCAACAGCACTAACCACTGCACGACTGAGCCAAAACCCGCCACAACCGAATGTTTTTGGAACAAACAAGACTACCCACCACCCTTCATTAACAGCATTTCACAGTCCTGATCCGCTCGCTGTCGGCGTTGGACCGGGACGGTTATTATGGACGCCCGGCTCCTGGCCGGGATCCCTGACATTCACAGCTTCCTGATTAGCCGCTGTCCCTGCCCTCCTCTGCCTGTCCAGTCCCGGTAACTGAGAAATAAACAAACAGTCAACAAAGGGGGGGCAGAGTCTAGCGCCAAGAAGAGCTGCCCGTCCTTTCTGATTCCATCAGTCCCGTTCCCCGTCCTTCTTACTGTCCCGGTCCGCAGACATCTGCTGGCCGCAGAGACAAATTCTCCCAACTTCGAGACACGCCGGCCACCAAGCGAACGCCGGCCTATTAATAGGCTTCCTGCTTGTAAAAGAGATGTGGCTCACGTGGATCAGGTTTTTTTTTTTTTGGTTGGGGGGGGGGGGAGTTTGATATGTAACATGTAATACAATATTAGTTCAATTGTGATGCACCGTCAGAGGGGCCCCTCCATGGAAATCTGCATGAAATCACTGTCTGGGCAAGGTCGTAAATCACCTGTGGCGTTGTTTATTATTGCAGTACGGTTTTATGGAGGGCGGAGAGGAATGCCCAGTACAGGACCTGGAAGGTAACGGCCCCTTTATTTCCACGACTGGGATTGGTGGGAGTCCAGAGAAGATCAGACCTCTAAAGGCTGATTAATGCAGCCACAAAATATTAGCTGCTACGGGATCACGCGTGTCAAAGGTTGACAAATTTTTTTGTTATGGAGCATGAAAAAGTGCGGGTAACGGATTGAGAGTCAAGAAACTGACAAAAGCCAAAAAGACACAAGCGATTCTTGTTTTTTTTATTCCCTTCTGTTCTGTGCGAGCAGCCAGAGCGGCTGGCCGCCGTGCATCAACACCCACTTTTTCTCTCGCGGAGCGTCTCGTCTGGTCGTGTCTGACTCTCGCTGCCAGGACCGGGGAGCATCGGGAAAACTTATCAGAGGGAACAGACGTCCATTCTGTGAGCGAGAGAGCTCCTAGAAAGAGAGAGCTCAGACGCTACGCAGCCTTTCAGCTGTTCAGGAGTGGGGAAAAGCACATTAGGGGTCATTGTGCCGGCGCATTCCGACGGCAGCGCCCCCCGTTTGTTTTTTTGTGAAGCCCGGCAGACACGCAGGCCTCGCCCCGAACCCATCGCTGCCACTCCATCTGAAAACATAATTGATCTGGATGCTAAACGGGCCGCGCGGCTCGAAATAAAATTCCACGCATGCTTAATTCTCCAGTGTGGTTTTGGAGGTCGGACGCTCTTCCCCTCCGTCCCGGCTCGTGTTACACGCTGTACTGTCTTACCTCTGACCACCTCATAAAATCAGCCTCATAAATATCTTTCATGTATTATTTAAAACAACTCCGCGGCTCGGTGAATTGGGGTCGTGTGATATATGTAAATCGTGCACGGGGGGGGGGGGGGGCTCCTATGGACGCCGTTCGGCCGGAGCTATTCCAAACATTGGGGTTGGATATTGGCTGGAGGGGCGGAAGCCTCAAAATAAGTACGTTTCACATTTTTGAGGCCGTCAAGAAATTTCTTCTCACTCATGGGAATTATGTAAAACGTGCAATTAAGAGAGAAAAAACTGTCCCAGAGATGAGCGCAATGCGGACGCAGCCTCGCTCATTACAAAAAAAGCTTTCGATAGCAGCCATTGTGCGGATTTAAAGGACGCGATAAGCATGTTGGTATGTGACTGTTGTTTGGTCTAGACTGGTGTCAGCTCCAGTTTCTGTTTGCTTCCTGGTAGGATTAGTGGCATCAGAGGCATTCTGGACGCTCGGGAGGCGACGCGCTGCTGGCATTCTGGGCTATATGTGCGCACGATTACATCTTTTTTTTCTTAAAAAGAAAGCAGCGTTTAACAGTTCACAAATCAGTTTTTATTAATTTAAACACAATCAAATAATAATGTCAAAAACATCTGTACACATATTTTTGCAGACACGACAATCGTTTTGCGTTTTCACAATGAGGCCCATGTAGTGTGGAGTATTTCCAGTTTGCATTTATGATTGCAACATAATAAAAAAAGCGTGCTGTATGAATCTATAAAACATTTCCTCGGTTTACCTACCATTACCTTGATCTAGCAGCAATATGTAGACACCCCAGGGTGCGGGGTGGGGAGGGGGAGTTGTTTCCAGAAGGGGAGGGATGGGAAGGAGGGATCTGAATTGAAATGTAAAGGCCAACAGTGATCATGTGCAAAGGAGGGAAAAGATAGAAACGCGACGAGTCGGTTTCCGTTTAAGAAATTCACAGTCGATAGCACATGTACTGTATGTTCACAAACCCCCTCGCAGTTAGTGGCTTTCGTCTCAACGCTAATTATGGTTTCCCCGTCCACAGATGTAGAAGCGCTTCTTTAAAAAAAAAAGAAAAAAAAAAAAAAGGCCTCCGTGTAAGTTCAGCTACTTCAGAGAGGGACACAGAATGTATTCTCAAAGTCAAAATAAAAACACTACATCATACAAAATTATGCTTGCTGTACAAGAGTTGGTATAGTGCTTGTATAAAAAAATAATAAAACCTATTCAAGCCAGCTTTTTCTTTCTTTTAAATTATCCCGATTGATTTAAATTTGTCTTCCGATGGCTGCCATATCTAAAAACCTTCGTCAGAATGAGGTTAAAATAACGGGGTCAGGGCTGCAAGCTGGTGAAATGCCTTAAGGACACAAGTTGTGAGCGACCTTTCTGAAGAACTAAATCAAAACAAAACAAAACAACCTCTTCCCTTCTGAAACATGTCACTGAAAGGACGGAGGAGAGCTGTTATCCGATATAAAGGTGTGACCGAAGACAGAAGCCTCACAGACTCAGAGAGGAAGGTCCTTGACACTTGACATCCATGCTTTTGGTCTTGACAAAACAAATGTATCACAAAACCCCCATTATCTACACATTAGTTTATCGAACATAACTCCAACACATCAACACTTTCAGGCATCGCCAACGTGTGACGGGATGTCATTTATTTCCCCCCACCCCCGACTTTAATGAAAAAGCATTGCTACCATTTGAGAGCATGTACCTAAATGAATATAGGAAGGAATAGTCCAGTGATTACAAACTTACACACACAAAAAAGAAAAAGATTTCCACTGTACACGATTGTCTCAGCATTGTAAATAAAGTTTTTTGTAATTTTCTTAAATTATTAGAAAACCCTTTTCGTGTTTGTTTCTTCCATAAACGTCTTGCGCTCTCGCGGTGGTGGGAATCAACAGTACTTTGCAAAAAAAAGAAAAAAAAAAGAAAAAAGGCACGAGTCTCTCGTCGTGGAGGTGCCTTCACGGCGGCGAGGAGCCGCTCACAAAGTCTCATTCATAAATAAGAGGCGCGGGGCTCCCGGTGCCGGCGGCCCGCTTCTGTCTGTGTGTCCCGCGTCGGAGGAGGGGGAGGGAGGGGGGGGGGGGGGGGGGCGAGCAGGTAAACAGATAAGGAGGTGGAGGTGGAGGGGATCATCGCCGGGAGTGGCGGGCCTGCGGTTCGCTGCGTGGCGAGGCGAGGCCATCAGTAGCTCCGCTCGCCTCACAGGTGTGAACGCCGACAGAGTCCCGGCACAAAGCGGGGTGGGAGGGGGGTGGGGGAGGGGGGGGACCGTAAAACACTCTGACAGCTTCAGAAAGCCGCCAATTCACAGTAACCAGGGCAAGCAGCTGCAGCGCCATAAATTCACCTCCTTCACCTCCCTCTCTTCCTCTCTCTCTCTCTCGCTCTCTTCGCTTTGCGGAAAAAAAAAAATATTAAGGGTTAAGACGATGTGTGGCCGTATGTCAGCACATTAACCGTGTGCTCAGCCTTCTTCTTTCCATCCTCCTCTTTTCCTTCCAACGCAGTGAAAGACAGACGCCAGGCAGCACAGGGCTTGTAGGGGGAGGTTTTTTTTTTCTTCTTTCTTTCTTTCTTTCTGAGCTGTGGGGTCGGCGGCAAGCGTGGGACGGGGCTGGAGGGCGAAGGTTGAAAGGTTGCATGATGTGCTGAGGCGAGGCGGCGTGTACGGCGGCGGCGGCGGTGCAGTGCTACAAGTACTCCAAGTCCAGAGCGTGGTGGAGAGCCATGAGGTCCGAATGACTGGAGATCCTCCAGAAGGGCATGTTGTGCTGCAGGAGCAACAGAAACACCCCGTTAGCTACATCTGATACAATATTCCAGTGTAATGTGTGAAATGACCTTTCTTATCATGTGTGCTTATTCTAACACTGATGTGGAGCAACTTCACGGAACAAGATCACACTGACAGCGACTGAAACGGCAAAGGAATCATGGGAAATCATGTTCATTGTTCATATAAAGCATATTGATACGCCTTTTTAGGCTAAAACTGACCCATACATGTAAATCTTCCTGTGTTTCTTCACCCATTTATTCAAATAAAAACTTAAGAAGATGATATCAGTGTATTAGTTTCATTAATTTACGGGTCGAGCAGTTTAGTGATGAAAAGTCTATAAATAGCACTGTAAATACTGCAGCATGCAGCCGCCGCTGTGGCTCATTGTGCCTTTTATAAAATTACATAAATGGATGTAAGCCTTCTAAATAATCTGTTGGTAACGTCTTTCCCATAGCAGTTGAAAAGAGTTGAAAAGAATTCATATTTTCCAGTGTCAAGGGTCACATTGCGTCTTGAATCAGAGAACACTTCAATGTTTTGGCATTGTGCATTAAACCCCACAATGTCACCAGTTTAAATTTATGAGCCAGAGCTCTTCTATAGAGTTTAACTCAAAACATTTGCTCTTCTTACTCATACGTTTGATATTTTTGCTTCAAAATCTCTGAAAATATTTTGTAACAGTCATAAAAGCGTCAGTGGTTTCTATCTATATGGCTTGTTGTCGCAAAGTAATTGTTCATATAATGAAAAGAGAATATATAAATGTCTTCTAGCTGTCTCTGAAAATATCTCTAAATATATCTCTAAAATAGTGCTGGTAAACATTGAGGTCACTGCTCGCACTCTGGGATTAAATTTTGTCTTTAGTTTCCACATATTTTGGTGAGCGTCCGTCGCACCTTTAAAACGTCGTTAATTCATTCAGAGAATGAGCCGGGCCTGCTTCGCTCACCATGGAAAAGCAATCATATCAATAACACGCCCCGGCTTCTCCCCCCCCCCCGCTCCCCGGCGGATTCGCCCGCGCTGCCAAACGTCTGGACCTCCGGCTAATTTCTCTGCCGCCGTCAGCGTGCAGCTCCGCAGCGCCGAACTCCTCCAGAAGCTGTCTTCAGCCTCTGCAGAAACTCGCTCCCTCCCCACGGCGTCTCCTGAGCGGAGCTCCCGCCCGCCGCCGCGCGTTCAGGACGGCGCAAATGAGCTGTTGTTCCCAAGCTCGGGACGGAGGAGAAACCCGAGTCGCCGAGAATGAAAGGAGCCTGTCAGGTAGAGTCCTCAGCTCCTCGGTGTGTGGAGCCCATTACCGCCCCCCCCCCCCCCTCCCCCCCTTATCAAAGGTATGGCCTCTCCCAGGCGTATGTTCCGCTTAGGAGAGCCTGCACTGACCCTTAAAAAGCTCTTTGCTTTTTGTTTTGTAAATTGTCTTTCCTTTTAAGTTTAAAAGCTGGAGATGTTATCTCTACCTTCTCTCCCAGGCGAAGGTAATAACTGAAGACAGAATTGTTTCAGGGATTGTGGATTTCTTTTTTCTTTTTCTTTTTCTTTTTTGTGTTTTTTTTCTGAGGGGCCGAGAGTACTGAGTACTTTCAGACAGTTGCTTTTGTAGTTCCACGCAGTGTCACGTCTGATATGCACCTCCTGACGGGTGAAACTGTTGTGTTATTTCACGTCCCCTCTGATGTTGACACAGAAACCTTTTACTGCATGGCGTGCCGTGGGACTCGCACTGTTTAGACGGCGGGAAGAAAACACCTTATCCTTCCATCAATGTCACCCTCCAACAACTCAAGCCCAAGTGAAAATATTTGCATCTTGTTCCGCAATCATCCCTCAAGACCGCATTCCCAGGGAGCGTTCGCCTTTCATAATACAGAGCTATTGCCTTACACTTTTTTTTTTTTTTTTTTTCCAGAAAAGAGGCAGTCTAATCACTTGACATTTATCCACACTTCTGCTCGTTGTTTACTGAGAAACAGGTGAAAAGAGCTGGAAGCGAATCAAAGAGAAACTCCGCGTCTCGGCCTGACGGCGCGGCTCTCTGCGACCGCTCATTAATCTGCTAATGAATGCGTCGGGAGCCATTTCGTTTACGTCCAAATGTGACAGAATCGCTGAATACGCAAGACGCAGCGCAGGAGCCCACAGGTAACACGAGGAGGGGCCAATCAGACGCCCTCTGAGCAGACACCGTGGTGTTTTCTGCTGGGAGCCTCTCGGCCTCTCTTGATCCGTTTCGTGCTAACAGGCCTGTCGCTGCAGTAAATATTCTAATTTCATCAACAATGATTTAAGTCCCCTTTATGTGTGCTCTATTTACGATGTGCCTTCAACATGCCTGAAAGGGCCGGTCTAGCGTTACACTCGCAGCATTCACACTGCTCAGGGCACCGAGCGGGAATATATAATTATGCCATCTCTCCCCCTCCCCTGCTCGGTAAACCTGAGATGGCGGAGGAAGAGCACTGATTACACACCACAGACTTTCTCTCTTGTACTTTCTATGCCCTATAAGAGGATCAACGAATGAAAGCAAAGCAAAGCAGTTTTGGAGGAGTGCTGGAACGCCGGCTCCTTTCTCTCGAATGGTATGGAAGCTGACTGTATGGAGAGTAATCGGCAGTTCAAACGCCATCTTTCCGCCTGGTTTTTGTGCGTTTCCAGTGAAAGTTCTCACCAGACGATATAACTGTGGACGCTGTAAGCGCTATCTATTATTCCAAGATCTCTTACCTTTTTTGAGCCTTGCTCCTCTTCCACTCCATCTCCAACAACAATGTAAACAACTTTCCTCCCGAACCTTTGAATTACCCTCTCGAAGCAGCTCTCCTTCCCTGTGGAGGAGCGCAGGGCAGGAAGTTAGCGGAGCGTTGAGCAGTCCCTCACTTGTAATGACTCACACTCGAACACCAGGCTGATTCAGAGGCTCGGGGGTGACAAGAGCCCCTACGAAACGGGCCAGAGTGTAAACACTGAATTCAGGAAGGAGATTTGATAAGATTGGCCACCAGATAAGGAAAATCCTAAAAGCATTAGCGCGGCAATCAAAGACAGCCTCGGTCGCTGCAGGTTGTTGTTCAGAGGAAGAAGCAGGCGTGCCATCCATTTTACTGCGGTTCTGCACTGACGGGCCTGAAAACGGTGCAAGAGTGAAGCTTGGTGTTTATTTTGCATTTGAAACAGTGAAAAATGAGGGGGGAAGGTGGGAGGAAGAGCGGGTGGAGGGAGAGGCGGGGGTCCTCTCGCTCTGGAATGACATAAATGTGCAGAAGTGGTTTCATATGCAGCGATGGAGCAGCGGAGGCCTGGAGAGGCCCGGTGCAGGCCCAGCTCCAAGAAAATAATCCCAGGCTGATTAGGACTATTCCTCCACAGAAGAACATCAACCCTCTCCAGTGACTGGATCTCCCACCCCTTCCACGCCTCAGTCCTGTCACCGGGGGAGCGTGTGTGTTTTTAAGGTTTACATTCACTACAGTGAAATAAAACCCATATAGGTTTCACTGAGAATAAAAGGTAGAATAAAAGTTGGGGGGAAAAAAATAATGTATATTTCACACATGACAGGTGAAATCCAGCATTTACCTATTTTGGTTGCGCTATAAATATTCTCAATAGGAAAGACGATTCCCAAGCCGTAGAGCAGGACCTTGGCCAGGGCGGGGATGAGCTGCGTGGTGGTCACCAGGATGTTCACACAGTTTGATCTGAAGCAGAAAGACAGAGGAGGAGAGGAAAGAGAGGTGACTTCACTCTAAATCTCTCTCGGGGAGGACAAAGGAAAACAACGGCGCGCTCAAAGTAAAGACACTGCAATGCATCATTTCTTTAAAACACGTCCCGCAGTCAAGGGTTGGATCACAGCTCCTTTTTCAAGCCAGATCACTCCACACACTTATTTTTTTCCAAATGAGATGATAAAAGCTGTCCAAAGAGACAAATACAGAGCACTGTATGTTTTTTTTAATAGCTTAGGAGCACGGAGTCAGGTTATTTACACCAAGTACAAGTTTATATATGTGCGGTGTGGGACTGGGTACAATTTTCCTCGTTGCAGTCCTACCTTGAGTGGATTAATGTTAGTGCTTTCAGTGCCAGTGTTAACCAGGAGTCCGTCAAGGCTTCAATTTCTGCTCGCAATTGCAACCAGGCTTCCCTTTTGGCTGGGCCCAGCAGACCTGAAACGCAGGGGAACATTGTTTGGGTTGGACCGGCCGACTGAATACCACTGAAATTTTCAAAAATTTACCCTGCCCAAGTGGTGTGGCAGTGTGTGTTGTTAGAGCGCGCAAAAGCGAACGCAAAAACGCCCACACAGCGAGGACACGTCCATCTGTGTGGAGTGGCACTGCGCGACGGGGATTACCTCCAACGTTATTTTTGTAGGTGGTGTAGATTTCTTTTACTCGTCTGTAGCGGAAGGCCAGTTTTCTCATCCAGTCCACGCCTCCCCGCACGCCTGTGGCCAGACAGAGGTTGGCACTGGTAGCTGCTGCATGGAAACCGTCAGCGCTGAAGTTATACGTACTAATAAAGAAAGAAAGGAAAAAAAAGGGACGTGAAGAAAGGACCTGCAAGCACATCCTGCTTTCGCGTTGATGTCACCTGAGAATTCATAACCAAGGCTGTACCTTAGGTCTTGACCGTTGTCATCAGACGATACATCGTCAATATGTACCTGGTCACATTCCTGAAAGACACAAAGGATCAAGAAAATCTTCATTTATTAGGAATGGATTCTTCTCATGCGTTTTTTGCAGCAAGATATTTTTCCCACAATGAGTCGACATTTGAAAAATACCTTCAAATGACACTGGAATGGTTTAAAACGTCTGTCTGCTGCTTTCAGGGGTCGCCGCACCACGCCGTCTGCCTCCATCTCACCGTATCGTCTGTCCCCTTTACCATTACACCACTGTCCTCCTTTGTAACATCCACCACAGATTCAACAAACTCCCCAAAAAGTTTAGAGTTTCAAGTCCACATATAAATGTAAAGCGGAGGACAGTATGTGTTCTAGGTAGGTCCAGTACTTTAGGTAATACTCGACTCCCTTGTAATATAAAGCTAGCAGAGAGAAGGAGCCTTGGCACTAATAATCTGTGCTTTTGTGTGTGTGTGCGTGCATCTCCAAACACATGTGCACGCCGCCTCTTTCCCCTTGGGGGTGCCCGGCTCCTCTTGGAAAGGTAGAGGGATTCTGCAGCTCTGCATTGATTCCACCGGTACACAGTAACACAATCCAGACTTTCTGCTAAATGTAACCTACTAGAAAAATTGAACCTGATGCTAACCGCCAATGAAATTATGACCTTTGATTGCTGCTGCGCCACACACCAACACGGCCCCGGGGCTAGGCAGCCAGCCGGCCGGCAAGAGAGCGCAGCGGAGAGCCCACTGAAAATCTGTTATTAGTTTTCCATTTATAGGAGATCTCCAGTGCCTCCCCCCCTTTCCTTTCCTCTCTCCGCCCCATCAGGCAGCTTGAAATGTGAGGGAGTCCTGCCCTGGCATTCAGATCAACACATTTCACATTGGGCATGCGACAGACGGGCGAGCTGAGCCGCCGTGTGCTTACACTTGGTGTGGCTGGAAGTTTGGACAACAGGAAATTAACCGATACCAATGTTAGCGGCTAAAAACGTTGAAATTCACGCAACACTAATTTTTAAAATTTGTTTCAGTCAACTATAATCCAGGGTGAATAACACTGATCATCTGATATCATTCTCTGAAGTCGTTTCTACTTTTCGGGAAAGCCGCGTGTTTTAATTTGGTGGAATAACTGCCAGAGAGGTTGGTCTCACCTGTTTGAAGTTATGTGAGAAATCATAATTTCTCATGCAAACTGAAACCCGAGGAAGGGAATTCCTCCCAATTTTTGGGGCTTTTTAATTAAGTTTCATCCGGCTATTAAGACACCCAAACACAGAAAGGACTTCCTTGTTTTAAGTCAATCTAACCGAGGCCAAATGCTGACGTTATTACATTCCTCCCTAATGCTGCAGCAGGGTAAGGGTAAGGGCTTTGGACCGTAAACCTTTTTTATTTTACTGGTTCCCCTCTGAACAAATTTTTCATCTCCCTGGATTTGTGGAGAGAGGGAGGGAAGAGGGACGTGAGGAGAAACTCAAACCAGCTGTTCTTTAACAGAATTAAAATCTTGACCCCCAACCCCAGCTCTAATGCAGCCATTCTCTCGCCAAGCCTCTCCCAGCAAGCCCCGAGATCCAAAGAGGAAAAGACTTTGACCCCGCGACCCCTCTCCCCTCCTCTCCGGGGCTCCGGCACCCCGATAAGGGGGTGGAAGGGTAGAGAAGTGGAGCGATGGAGCAGGGTAGCGGGTAACGGCTGAGGAAGAGGGGGTGAACGGGGGTCCAAAGTGACCTCACATGGAGAGCGCTCTGAGCACCACGCTCCTGAAGATGGACTGCCGAACAGATCAGGGTGGCGGCGGGGGCCCGTTACTCTGAGGGTCCAATCTGTTCCCAGACACTCACCAGCAGATACCTAATCTGCTGAAGAAAACAGCAATTTGTCTCAGCGCGGGGATTCGATGCCGCAAGACTCGAGGACGATTTGCTCAGGAATAAATCTGAAAACTGAGGCCGACGTAGTCGCTGCGCTTAATTCTTTAAGTAGTGGAGGCACGTCTATTTGTTTTGGAAAACAATAACAGCGCCGAGGGTTTAAGCGCCTCATAAAGCCTCCTTTTCAAAGACCTCTCGTTCTGGTGCAAGTGACTGGAATGCTTCTATTATCCAGTAATTACCTGCTGATGAATCAGACCCAATCTGCTGACAATCAGCTCCTGCCACCTAATTTACTACTTTGGTGCGAGACCATTCAGCACACTCGGCCTCCCAGGACCCGGTTTTCAATAGCGCCTCACGTTCGCTCCCCGACGTGCTGCGACAGCCAGCGCATAAACCAAAACAGATATCTGGGAACAATATTATTCAGCAAATTAAATATAGGGCGACTTTAGGTTGTGTGGCTTACACTCAACTCTGACCTCACACACATAAATATGTCTCAGTAATTAGGCCAAACCGGAGCCACTAGAACTGCAGCCTGATTATGAGTGATTCCTGAAGGGCTGATCCAAACTCCTGAAAGCTAATAAACACATCCAACCTCACCTAATGTGGAGTGTTAAATTTTAAAAAGGCCAAGAAAAATATAAGGGTTTGGGTTTTACAGTTTGAACGCCTGTCACCCTGCCACTTTACAGTTTTTTTGTTTTTTTTTTTTTTAACGTGTTTACACAGTTTACAGTTGTGTTACTGTACCTAATTAATAGGCGTACAGGGTTTGGACCGCCAGATAGATGCTTGACAGTTTGTGTCAACTGGGAATAAAAAAAGGAACGGAGGGAGGGGCTGCTGTGGGAGAGCGCAGACTTCCAACCATTACCGCTCCCAGCTGGGCCTGGCATAAACCTCTGCACCGGCTCCCTGGGACGACTGGAAAAAAAAAAAAAAAGCTACTGCAGAAAGGTGGCTGTGGGTAATGTCGTACAGTAACCCTTACACACACTCATTAGCAGGCCTCGTAAACACCACACAGCCGTAAGTGGTGCAGGTTGAAGTGGTTTCAGTGGGACGAAACACAAATGGGTGGTAGATTTTTTTTTTTTTTTTTTCAACTTTGAAAAATAAACACTGAAAGTAAAAATATGTTGTTGGAGAAAGAAAAACTCGAGTGAGAAAAAATCTTCAGTTCCTTGTTGGAAAACAATTCACTGGAAATTACTGTTACCGACTCACTTGAAAGCTTCAAAGAAGAAAGACCGTGATGCTGTTGTGTTGTTGGTCTGGGCGTAACAAAAGGCTGACAGGCCTTCATCATGGTGGCACATTGAGGGCCAATGTCTGAGAAATTCTCAGAACCTTTTGAACATCTCTTTTCCATCCAATCCCCCCGTTCTCCCCTCACCAAGCAAACAGCGGTCTCTCTAAAACCTACAATCACCGCTAACTCGCACCAGATGTTCCTACTGTACTAAGGAGTGAAGACCCTCCAACAGAAGCCATTGCAATTACTCCTTATGCAAACACTGCGTCTTTCTGTTAAATTCATCAGCAAACGACTTTTTCCTTTTTATCAGTTTGGCTACCAAGCAGCCGCTATCTGTACACACACACACACACACACACACACACACAAAAAGGTTGGCGAAGTGAACCCAGGATGCTCCAGCCTCAGGATGCCTCCATCTCTGCATCATTCACTCTCTCTTCCTCTTTCTGTCTCTGCCTGTCCACTAGTCCGCTGAAAAACCTTTCACTGGGGAGGAAGTTATCAGAGCCCTCTTTGTTCCCCTGGCATCTGTCATTAAGCAATCAGCGATGACGGCCCGGGTCTTCCTGCAGCCCTGGCGAGAGCCGAGAGTGGTGACTGCAGCAGTCAGAGGCCGGGAGAAGAAAGACAGCGGCAACTCCGCAATGCATGTTCGCACAAACACAGAAAGCTGCATGTTAACTCCCTCTTAGATCTGCCTTTTTTTTTTTTTTCCCTCAGCCCATGAAGGTCTAGGTCACTACCGTACAATAGTGTCCACTTTTTGGATACAAGCGCACCCCCACCTCTCTCTCCCCGTCTCATCTTCTTTCTCAGGTGAGCTGTTGGGGGGGGGGGGGGTCAGAAACCACAGTGTGAGCGATAACAGCCGTCATCGTGACCCTACAGGCTAATGCCATGTGAAAAAGGCTCATCCATGGTTCGCAGGTTCTCAATACCGCCACTCTACCGGCAGAGGCTGTCATCCACCCCCCCCGCCCCAAACCCCCGTGGTCTGTGACCCCCAGCAACTTCCTCCTCTGTTCCCACCACAGGCACCCCTGTCTGGGCGGGGAGGGGTGGAGGGAGGAGAAAGGGTGGGCTGTGATTATCTGGGGGTCAAACACAGGATGTGGGTAACAAAGGGAGAGTTCTTCAAACCCACTTCATTCCAATCCACAATCTGTGCTTGAACAGTCACGGAATTCAAACAGCGGTGCCAAACAAAGCACAGGTATAGAGAAGTCAATACTGGTTTTACAGAGAGAGAGAGAAAAAAAAAATCCCACAAACAGGAGAAGAGACACAAGAGGAGGTGAGACTCTAGTCAGAACAAAACGACATTTCAACATGTACAAATTTGGAGAAAAAAAGACGAAAACACCCCACAGGTGGGCAGTGAAGGTGATAAATTAGTTATGCGTGATGGATGAGCACATTGTTTTATTTCCTATTTTTTGGTATTTCAGATCCAAACCGCACCTCAAGGAAGGCAACATTAAATGCTATATCAAATCTCAGGCATTTCAGCAGTTTTCCCCCCTAGTAATGAGCGTATCCACAGCGAAGTTTATTCCAACCAAGCGGACTGTTGTCTGGACGAATCCGTGCACGTTTCTGTTCTCCTCCTCCCCAGACCAAAGCTAGGCAGGTGCTGCGTCAGATTTAAAAAGTAAAATAAAATCCTTCCTTGAATATAATCGTCTGTCAGTGGACGGTAATGCTATATTTTCCACGCGCCCTCAACCCCGATCGGAGCGTGTATCGGCTGTGTTGGGATCAGCGGGCAGAGTGTGTGGGTGTTGTGGAGTGAAGATTGACAGGGTGGCTCTGAAACCTCCACTTTCCGTCTGTAGTCTTTCCAAAAACACATCAGTGGGCCGCCTGGGGACTGGATGGAGCGAGAAGTGCCGCGTCAGTGGCCAAGCAAATGATGAAATACCCACATCAGTGCGTTCAGACCCATCTGACAAAATATACCGTGGAAGAAATGGCGGGATTTTGGTTTGGATGTTCACATTTTCAACCCCCCAAAAAAAAATTTCAAAAATTGGAGTAAAAGCGTCAAATATTTTCACAGCTGCAGATTTTTGAGAAGAAAATAATCAACAGTCACACATCTAATTGGAAGTGATCAACTGAGTGATTTAAGTGAAAATTACAGTCAGCATCAAGTTCCTTCTAACTGGGAATAAAACCTCCCCCCACCAAAAAAAAAAAAAAATAAAATAAAATAAAATAAATGATCGAGGGAAAATACAATAAAGCTACCAGTCACATGGAAGGGCAAGTGTAGGATCTGACTCTCTACAGTGAGACATAAAACCAACAGTCCCGCTCCGCTCTAAGAGGCTCTGGAGGACCATTTCAGCCACCAGGAAAAAGGTAACGGTGCGTTTCACAGCATCTCTCATTAACAGGCAGCCCCTGGGTGAGAGTGACAGAGCAGGTTTCAACCCCGCGGCTGCAGGCTGGGACCTATAAAAGGTAGTCAGCTTACAGTATTACAAGATTGCCACGCAGGTTAGGTTAATGTGTGTGTGTGTGTGTTTATTTGTGTGTGTGACTGCTTCTCCATTATGCATGTGTGTGTGTGTGTGTGTGCGCAGCGCCACATATTCCGAGCATGCGTACGTGTGTGTGCGCACACAGCGTGGAGGCATCAGCGGACTAATTTAAAATGTTCCCACCTTTAGAGACCTCTCTGCCCCCCCCCCACCCCCTCCTCTTTCTGTGAGTAGTTTGCCCCTGTGCCCTTTATTCTCCAGACTGCGAGGGCTTGTTTTCTCACCCAAGGAGAAGGGAGACGGCAGCTCTCGCACCCCACTGAGAGGGGAGCGCAGGAGGCTGGGCCGGCGAGAGCGAGAGGCCCCCGGTTCCCACATACGGCTCCACGTTAAGCCCTTGGCCGCAGCGGCGCACCGACAGTAAACTCACAGCCCGAATCGCAGCGGAGCTGTCAGCCTTCCCAGAGAAGTCGGCCTCAGCGGGCTTCATTACACACATCGCCGTAGACCATCAATTAGCTCCACACGCCACACCTTGCCACAGCGCCGGCCTGAGAACGGCTTCACTGCATCTCAAATATAAGATTTATGGGCAAAGAGTTGTTTCAGGAATTCTGACAGGCACGTTTTAAAATTAGAATTATTATTTTTCTGTTTCTCACCTCTTCAATCTGGAAAAAAAAAAAAAAAAAAACACACCCGCACAAATCAACTTATATCACTGTGAGCTGAGCTATTAATAAAACTTTACATCAATATGATTCAGCTATTATTTAAAAAAAAAACAAAACTGAAAAATGCATTTTTCTGATCCAGTAGTAGGAAAAAATAATACAGTGGCATCATTTTATCTTGACTTACTAACCTAAAACAAAATTTAGGGTTTTTGGTTATAAAAACATTGTTGAGTGTATCCAGTGTAATACTCCATGAAATATATCTTACGCTTAGGTGCTAGTGGAAAACAAAAACAAGGAAGTAAGGATATAAGCACCAAAGTATGATAGTGCCAAAAGATTAAATTGGTCTTAAAAATCAAAGCCTGACCAAAATCACAAGTTTTATTTTTTTACACCATTTATTTATATCTTATGATACATTTCTTAAAGAATTTCTTTCACATCCTACATATTAATATTAGTATTAGTTTTAAAAGGTATTAGTTGTTGAATCATATCAAGTATTGATGATTTTTTTTTTCCGTCAGTTTCCGCATGCAGTCTTTTTAGAAGAAATGTGGAAGTTACCAAATGAGGTCAAATAAAGCACCAAAAGTTAAAGGAACGATGGTTTGAAACACTGAGTTACAGAAAATGTGCAGGTTGGCATGAGGAAGCGGGCTTTTGGAGAAACTTCAGCATTTTCTGTGACCCGCTTCAGAAAACAGTGAATCATAAAAGAGAGCGCCGATCCAGATAAAGGTTAGGGGAGAAAGAAGGAGACAGAGAGACATAAGGGTGAAACTGATCCCTGTTGACCCTTTCGGCATGCCCTCTTTCTTTTTATGACTTTCCCCTGAATCGTCACTCAGCAGCTCTATCAACACAGCCCGGCCTCCATTCACACACACACACACATACACACTTCAACACACATAACACACAAACTAAGAGTATTGGTTGGGCCGTTTCCTCCGCAGACTAAGCAAAATATTACATGTAATTTTGATATTTTTGACACCCTTGTGTTTTAAAAAATCAAAAACAAACATTTGCATCGTGAATTTTTTCACAAAGTCAAGCCTCTGTTTAATGTCCTTGTGCAGAGGTTGGCAGGGCGACAGTGTTAAGACTTAGATGGAGCGCTCACACACCGTCAGGCCACTAACTCTGCACCTGTGTTTCTGCACAGCCTCTGGGGTCTCCCTTTATGGCTTGGACCAAATTAGATGGACCATATGCATTTCTGCACATGCTTAAATACATAACTGTTGCTGGCTGTGGTATTTATAGCTGGACTCTATTTAGCTCTATCTTAGATGGAGGACTGTAAATCAGCGGAGAGGAAACACAACTGGTTAGGCATTGCTGAGAACTGGCACTTAACACTCAGACTGGCCCAGCTCAGTTTAAGAGGGGAGATCAATATGCCTTCAAGAGAATGTCACTCCTCCTTTGGTGTGATTGTTAATGACAATCATTGCAGAGAGCTCTTTACACTGGACAGCCTAAAAAGCATTCCTCCAGCAGACCACGTACGGCTATTTAAGTCCCGATACTATTCCAGTTTAAGGTTAGGAAAAAAAAAAAAATCGTCTAAGTGTCAAAACAACAGTTTCTAATTTTGTTATTGAGATGGACCAGAAGAAATGTATAAGTTGGGTTTTTAAATAATTTTATGAGCAGTCTGAGCTGCCAATTCGTCTGTGAACGGTTTCATAACACATGAAAAGAAATCAAAACACAGGACAGATGTTGAGCGAAACCACATTTAAGCGTTGTCACAAACTGCCCCCTTTTTTCCGAATGATTGGGGCACATCTATTAAATAAAGTGCAGCGAGTTTTGGATTCTACATGGCCGCGGCATAAGGAAATATTTAACCAGCCAATTGCAGCCAATTAACTTTGATCAAGACGACTGCGTTTGGACTCTCACTCACTCGTCTGTCTGGGGCCGTAACAACATTTTCCTCCTCCGTCTCTCGTTTGTTCCTCCTTTTCGGGTTTGCTTCGAGTGGCTCGGCCGAACATGCTGGTGAGTAATGAGACTTGGCGGAGCGGCCGCAGATCTCTTCACACTTAAGTATCAAACAAAACATTTCCTCTCCTGTGAGGTCAGCACAACGCAGGACACAAAGGGGAAGAAAGCTCTGGGTCAGCGGGATCAGATTCACCAGAGGAAAGAGGAGGAAACCCGTGGATGGAGGACTGGATGGATAAATAGTTTTTTTTATTGCCTAATGTGATGAACATTGGTAGTTACTTGTGTCTGACATCTGGATGAGCGAGCAGACGGCGTATGCACGGCCATGTGCGCATATGCACGAATAAATGTGACACATTTTTCTGTGTGTGCACTCTAAGTCTATATGCATCCTTGACCCTGTGGTCTTTCGCTTTTCCCCACAGCGAAGCAGATACCCCCGCCACCCCTCGACACACACGCCCCCCCTGCCCCCTTATCCCTCTATTCCTGTGCCCCAGGGGAAGATTTTACACTACATGAATCGGGGGCTCTGTGGTTTAAGTGGACAGTGACACCAAGCACCCGCCGTGAGCCACGGACAGACGGAGTCGCGGGGGAAGCTCGGGCATGACAAATTGCATTCGCCGCTGTGGGAGTGGGAAGGAGGTGGGGGGGCAGGACCGGTGACCCAGGAGACTGACAGAAGATGTAAAATTCATGGTATCTCTTGGGCTCTGAGGTAATACTCCACCCCTATGGGACTGACAACTGAGACTCAGGCTCCATGCTGGAAAACAGTTGCTTCTTCTTTTACTAAAAACCCCATTGTTCTTAGACTTCGGAATGGATTCACTCCTCTGAACACTTGTTTCATCACTGAAGCAGTTCCCTTTTTAAAGTATTAAAGTGATATCTTTACTGTCTGTTATTAAATCACATCTTGAGACTCACTTTTCCTTTGTCTCAGCGTGAAAGCTGTATTTTTTTCATTTGGAATACTTCTAACTATTGTTTTAACTCTTTTGCTTAATGCATTCACACACGTGTAGACTGAAAATATTAACCATCTACTTGCCCAATTAAAGACTAAATGTGCTCTCTACATAAATTACATTTGATTAGTTGAACGTGTGTATTACTCCAAAAAAACAAACAGCAGAGACGACATGAATGGACTCACCTCTAAGTCATTAAAGAATAAGTGTGTGTCTGCCAAGTTGAAGATCATTTCTTCCATCCTCAGGCCTAGCGATACAGATGTTGGTGGGTCCTGAAAAAAGGCAGAAAACATCCATCTGAATTTGATATGCACACTGTTGACAAAGTCCAGGAAGCAAGATCATGCATGAGATTGAGCAATGATGTTGCCTGTAAGTCACTCAATTAACACCGAATCCCTTTTAAATTCCACAACGGGCTGCTCCCATAAAAGAAGACATTAGGCGGACTTGAAAGTTTCGGCCTCTGTTTACGACCCTCTGAAAGGGACCAGAATAGTCATCAGAAATGCCACAGACTTGAATGAATGCAGTAAAAAGCCCGTCTCTTCTTGGGAAGGCTGGTCGATTTAGAAGAGTCGGGGTCACAGCCTCATCGTAAATAGTCCATTCCCCGCATACTTGTGCCGATGCATCATCTAACTGCTCCCTCAGTGATACAGCACTATTCCCATGATGCTTCATCAGAAAACCGGCAATGAGTTTTAATTTATGCGATTACAAAAACCCTGCAATTATGCACAGCGTGAGGCACATCTGCAGCTTTTTTCCTTAAATCATGATCTCTGTGGGTAACCTGACACACGCTGTAATGGTGAGACGGCCGCACTGTCTGTAAGACGATACCCAGACAGGAGCGAGCTTCACTGTAAATAGTTAATGAGCCTGTGACAATGTGTGCAATTTTCCCTTTAAAACGCTAATTAATAGGCAAAACGTCCTGAGTGTAGCTCCCCTTTAAAATGTGTGTAATACAGTTTTTTTTAATGTAATAATAACTGCATACACTCAGGATCTGCCGTTACTATTTTTGTTACCATTAAAAAAAAAATAATAGTTCAAAAGAAATATTTAATTTTTTAAATTTTATTTATCTATTAATTTTTATTTTTTACAAATCTTCAACCTTTAATCATTAAATTGTCTTGAACATTCAGGAGAACAATGTGGCGGAGACTTAGCTGCAGCTGGGAAAGACCAAAGGCAGGCCGGGCAGGAGCGGCAGCCGGGATTACCGAGTTAAACCACCTAAAGACACACCTGAGCTCTCCGCTGATTAGCTGTCACACCTCACAATGCTTATGTTTTCACTAAAATGACAGAGCGCAAACCACACAAGTAGAGCTCAATCCCCCCACTTCTGGAGGCTTTCTCCTTCCTCTTAACCTCCCAGTCTGAATCAATCTTTCAGTACGAGTTCATCAAAAATAATTAGCCTCCTGCATCAACAGGCCTCCAGCTCGCCCTTCCCCAAACCGTGACGCTGCCGGGCGCTCCAGCGTCTCCGCGCTCTGTTTGGTGGGAAAAGGCTTTCTCCTCTGGCACAAGTGAATCCTTTCCAATTAAATCTAAACAATCAGTCAGTGAGGGAGTTAAGAATACAAGCAGGCCAGAAGGCCAAAGTGCTGCTGCTGTCACTGCTCCAGCACCACCTGTCCTGAGATGTCAGTGCCTCCACGGGGGCGCCAAGTCCACCCACCCCCTCCCCTCCCCTCTCCATCTGAGCCCCCCTTACCAATAACACCCCACCTTCCCCGCCCGCTTTAAGCTCCAGCTCCGGCCGGCCCAATGGCGGCACAGCTGGCCTCAGCCATCAGCTTTATGGGGGTGAGCTGCCTTGATGCCAATTAAAAAGAGCTGATAAGAGCAGCAGTGTGTTTATGTGTGTACGAGGGAGAGAGGGAGGGAAAAAGAAAAAAAGAAAAAGAAAAAGGAGTCGCAGAGAGTGGGTGGGAGGTCACAGCCAGCGAGAGAAAGTGTGGATGTGCGCACACTCAGACACACGTCTATTTATAGGAAACTCGGAGCAGTGAGGAGGGAACGCTAACTTTTTTTTGTTGTTGTTGTTGACGCAACCGAGGGAGGAGGAGCGGCGAAACAGGACGGTTGTGGTGGTGGATGGGTGGATGTGGGAAATGTCGCTCGGCTTCACTTTCTCTTCGGAGGTAGTTTACAGATCTGCATCTGCGATAGGCGTTTGATGTAGCGTGCAATGCGGTCGCCGTGAGGACGCGCGTCTGCCTCTCGTAATAATGCTTTAATGCGAAAGTGTCAACAAGTGGGAGCGCGGCAGAAGGAGAAACGTTTGTAAAAGAGGCGAGTGAAAAGAGCGAACGGGGAAGAAAAACAAGGAACAAAGGAGAGAACGGAGTGAGAGGAACTCTAGTGGCTGCCACATCCTATATGAGCTCTGATGAAGCGGGCCCTTATGGAGTCAGGAGTGTTTCCTGTTTCAGGAGACCCTATGGGTGATTGTGTGTGTGTGTGTGTGTGTGTGTGTGTGTGTGCATGCGTGTGTGTGTGAGCCCCTCATCACATAGCCACAGCTTCTTAAGCCTCCGCTCTCTCTTTGCCCAGCATGCAGGGCTGAGAATAAAGTAAATAAACAGTGGAGGGTCGTGGGGCAGCCCTCTTTCACCCCAAAAACAAAACACTGCCCCCATCAAACACCCCCTCATACCAGAACAAAGGCGCGGAGCACGGGCCGCAGACGCTAAGCTCTCTGACACATGAGCGGCAATATGTCTTTTTCCAACTTCAAAACCAGACACAACTGTGTCCAAAACAACCAGCGAGACGAAACATCTCCTGGACAGACGGATGACGGAAGTTTTTATTCAAACCGATTTCAAGCTTTACCGGACATTTCTTATCATGAAGTCTAAGCACACAAACACAGAGAGGATGGTTCTCTTTGAACCCCGTATAGAGTCTACAACCTCAACAGAACCATGAGAATAGGATTCTCCCTTATTTCCCAAATTGTTTGTTTTGAAAGTTTAAATTTAGAGAACCAATTTAAATGCAACAACAAATAACAAAGCCTGGAAAAGTAAACTCTTCATTTTGCGTGCATACACAGGAACATGGGACAGAAAACGACCTTCCCCTATGATGATAATAATATATGTTTGTTAAGATTTATATATACATACGTATAAATAGTTAAACTTGAATCCTAATGAGGGCAGAAGAATCTCAGTGCTCGAGTTTGAGTTGTGACTGAGTTACATGTGGCGGCCTCAGTCTCCCGCCCAGATCTCCAGGGAGATCTCGGCCTGAAAAGGATGGATTGAGGAGCACTTAATTAAACTAACAATGTGGCATTTCTGGAGGAGAAAGGAACACTCAAGATGTGTCAATAGACATCCCGGGTGCAACTGTTGTGAGACCGTGCAGCCGAGCCCTGGGCAGCCATGCATAGCTCCAACAGCTGCAAAGAGCAGTCAAATACTTGCCAGGCCTCATTGGACCTATTAAAAAAAGAAACAATTATCTGTACATTGAGTTCTACTCTGTCTTCTCACTACAGACTTAAAACCCACGGAAATCAATCCTGTGGTCAATGGCTATTACCGCATTCTGATCCTTCCTTTTTCTTTTATTCCTTTTTTTCTTTAATGTGTGTTTGCTCATAAAGTCCACAACTACTGTCACAGTCTGACGTCACTCACCCGTCCATATCTGTTGGCATAAGAACCTGTGAGCAAGGAATGGAAAACGATGATTGTTTCATCCAGGTCCCAGATGAAAACTCGCTGGAGGGATGGGAGCAGGGGTGGGGGGAGGGAAGAAACAAAGAAAAACAGAGAGAAAAGAAGCAAAATCAATGGTGCACTCTGTAGGCCTGCAAGGTGATCCTCCTGGTCAATAGGCCAGGAGCGTGTTTTTGTGTGCCACAGGGACCAGGATCCATTTGCTTGGGTTGGTCACCGCAACACTTCTCTCATCACCCCGCTACACATTTTCCACCCCGTGCCCTTTACATTAGAGTAATCAATAATGACAAATTAATTAACTAGATATGTTAACACGCAGTGATGTCAGTGCTATGGCGGCTGCTATTATCCACGTTCAAATTAATAAGAAATTAATGAAGAGCCCCCGGACTCATGAAGCGTTTATTTTGACATATGGCCACTATCAAAGTGGGCAATGGCCCCATTGTTGTTTCTAGCTAATGAGCAGCCTCCAATAACTGGAATTTATATAAATACATTATTCACTTCAGTGGTGAGTCATTTAATCATGTGTCTTATTGCTTATTCACCAGGCACGCACGTGAACCTTATATGTGATATGCGCTGAGTGTTGAGTCATATATTCCACAATGCATCAATAATGCATTTATAGTTAAGGAATCAACTCTTTAAGAATTAATGCCCATCAAGTGTTAAACTTGATGTGGCAGCCATATAGTAAGTGGATTAGAGTCCGTGCGCCTCAGACAGGGCGAGGCCGTCTGTCGCCAAGGTAGCGGGCTCACCCTACCTCAAGGTCAGAGTCGGGCGGCGGTGATGGGTTGTTGTTCCTTCTTCCACGGCCACGTGACTTTCCATCCGAGGCCCGGCGCAATCGATCCGAATCTGAATCTTTAATGGGGGTTGATGGACTGTGGATGGTACTGTACTCGGCTGAAAGGAAGGAAAGAGGGAGGAAGAGGAGCGTAAGCGGAGTGTATCGAAGACGAGCCGTTATTTGCTTTTAGAAAAGACGAGGCGTTTAAGTGACCATTTGTCTTGATGCAGAACACACAGGTAACGCACATACGGTGATAAATCAGCCCTGGAATATTCGCTGAAAGCTACTCTGCTTCATACTGATTCGATAAACATGAGATAACAGAGCACACGTCAAGCAGGAACAACAAATACATCATTCATTTAAAGTGGAAGACATGTTTAGTTGATGGTATTGCTTATTACCGATGACTTGAACACAGTTATAAAATTAAGCATAAGTCATGAGGATGCATCAGTGTCAGTGCTGGCTGAAAGAGCCTCCGACTAACAGTGAGAATGAGCGTGTTCACTTTGGCCGCCGCTCGTTTCAAAGAGAAACACATTCCAGCCACACACTGTGGTTTGACTCCTACCTGCGGGGTTTTCTGTGAGAGCTTGGCTGGTGATACCAGCGGGTGGCTCCTGGAGGGTGTAGGTGGTTGTGGTGGAGGGCGTGCTGGGGCTGGTGTTGTTACTTGTCATGTAGGGTGAAGTGTAGGGTGAGCTGTTGTAATACTGAGCATACTGGCTCTGGCCAAACCCCGGATAGCTGGGGTAGTCCTGTGGAGACAGACATGGCAAGAAAAGGGGGGAAAAAAATGTAGACAGAGAGAAAGATAAGAGACATTAAGGACATAAACAAGCAATAAAGGGACTACAAGTACAGTGGGCTGGTAGAGGAGAGATATTTATCAAAATTGGAGAAGCAAAGGGGGACAAAAGGTACTTGGCCTGCAGAAAATAAGTAGGAGGTTTGGCAGAGTAATCTGAGATATGCCCTGCACGTAGTGTTGCTACTTTACAGAGCAGATTCCAAAAAATAAATGCAAACACATGTCTGTTCTGTCCTACATCTGGACAACGGTCTGTCTTGTATTTTTTTTTTCTTTTCCCTTTCTCTCTGTGGCATGATACATATGTGTTGGAGAGGGTACAAAAGATAATCCTGTGTACAAAGCTTTTGACATTGTGAGTGATTTGTGTTTGAATGCGTCACGGATGAAATGTAACATATTGGGTATGCCTGTTTGGTAAAGATTTCCAGGTTGCCGGCCTGCAGTTCAAACAAAAAACTGATAGCTGCATATTGATACCAGATTAGAGAAGCGGGGAGACGAGGAGGAGGTGCGCGGCTACCTGCTGCGTGCTGTTGAAGCCAGTGGAGTTTGTCAGGGAGTTGTTTCCCGCATACAGTCCCGACGTTGTCGTGAAAGTACCACCTTCAATGAGAATCGTGGGACAACTTTAGAGTTTTAGAATCAACACACCTGAAAAAACTTGCACCAGCCGAACTGAAAAACGAAGAAGACACATTGCTTTTCCTACATTTGCACGCCTTCGGGGTAGCGAACAGAGAGGAGGCCTCAAGGAGCGGTCTTATCTCCCTCCTTCTCCTATCTTATCAGTGATTGGATCAGGCCTGATGAATGATGGGGTGGGGGGGGGGGGTGCAGAACAACCTGCTTCCAAGCCCGCACAATGAGAGGCACACAAGGGACTGTTGTGTGTAAGCTACTGAAGGGTGGCGTGGAGTGAAGGCGGGGGGACGATGGATGCACTGAGACGGAGGTAAGATGAGGGTGCTGGGGGGTCGGGGGGGGGGGGAATTGTAGAGATTAGGGCAGGGTGAGGAGCACTGCTGAAATCCAGTACCAATGAATATGTATGTTTTGCTTTTCACTTGGTCAAAGAATAGTCCTCCAGGGTAATTAAATCATTCAAAGGGGTTGATAGCATCTAATGGCTTAATAATATACATGTCATGAGTTATATGGGAGAAGATCAGTAGCAGCCCTCTGGGGCATTGCCTCTCTTTTTCTTCTTGCTGACTGCGCACCTGTACTGTCAGCGCAGAAAACAGCAGGACGAAGAAATCAGAGACTGGTGGAAAAACTTTTTTTAAACCTAAAAGCTGCAGTTCTAATCACTAAATGACTTTTGAGAACAAAATAAAGAGAATGATGTTATATGAGCACATATCTATAATTCTTTACTGTGAATAAAATATCTTAACTTTGGCAGCTTAATTCAAATACTGTCACAATGACAGTACACTGCTCGCCAGAATAAGACTGGTTTATCGCTGAAAAGAAAACAGAGCTGAACAGACTCATAGAGTCGTAGTACTCCTGCCTGCAGCAGGAACTTCTGTATGTTTATAAAAAGAAGAACATTAAATTACAAAGCACTCAAAGCTTAAGGCTGATGCAAGAGATGGCTTGACTCAATGTGCTGAAGCTCAATGCAAAACACACACAATGAGAGACACGAGCATGCTGTGGGACATTTACTAAAATAACAATTGAGTCCGTATTTTGGGATATTTTCTCAAATCTGAGAGATTAACACAAGAAAACACTCATAAATTGCATGAAGGCATCACTCCACTTCTTACAACTTTCAAATGCATAGTTCTAAGTCTTCAATACTCCTTTCTGCCTATACAAAGATGGATTGCTTGTCCATACAGCCACAGGGGACATTAGGGAACACTGCAACAGCTTCCCCCAACTTATCAACACCGTGAGCCTCCAGAGTATCCCACAGCTCCAGTGAAGGAGATAGATTTGCTGTTCTTAAATGAGGGAGTAATTACACCTTTGTTGTCGGAGACAAACAGAGGGAGTTGCTTTCATCCTCTGGTCATTGGTCCCATCAGGAGGGCCCTCCCACACCGTGACAAACACGAAGCAGCTTTCAGACGGGGAGGGAGGGGAGGGCGGGGGATGATTGGGAAAGTTTGTGAGGTTGAGGTGAGCTGGAGGGGGAAGTGTGATGGTTCGGGTATGAAAGGTAGCATAGCTCAGGAGAAATGCATTGCAGAAGATACAAAATATAAATCTCTCCAAAGCTCACACTGATTGTGGAGTTTCTCACACACTATTTCTAACAATTGCACACCGCAAAGTAGACAAACATGGATTTCATCCCAGCCGCTATAGTAAGTCGCATCAACAAGGTTCTGTCTTTCTGCATTTAGTTTAACATCTCAATGCCAGTAGGGGAGTTTGCTAAACTTCTGTCTTCTGTGCAGAGAGTTCAACATCAAGTGAAAGTCAAACAGAACAATGAGACAGACACAAGAGCAGCGAGGCTGTGAAGGACAACAAATTAGCCTAATGCACAGTTCAAACAGTCATAAAACCCTCGCTGGCAGGCTCTGAGGGCCGCTGCGTGGAGAACAAGGAGCCACATAAAAGCCGAGGGGACCCCCGCTAGCCCAGTGAGAATGAACCCATGCTGCTCGGAGTGGTGGTGCTGGTTAAAGTAGGTGGGGGGAGAGAGAGTGAGGGGGTCTTGTGGTTCCCCCGGGGGGCATGTTTTCTCTCCCTCCCCCTGTCCTGCTCCAGTTAGTTCGCTCACTCAAGACCAGACATCAACCCTCCCTCCTCGCCTCCTTCCCCTTCTGCCTTCTGGCTCCACAATTGGAAGTCCATTTGCTTTGCTTGATCAGTCTCCTTGCCATGGGCTATGTCTATCATCAGTGCACAATATTTGTAGCAGAAGTTTGTATGCCCCGCTTGGGAATAGGCTATCAAGTCCAGATGGGGGTCTCCTTTAAAAAAAAAAAAAAAAGCAAGGAGGGCCTCAGCTTCTTCAGCTCATGCTGCTATTGGGACAGAACGCTGGAATCCAATTATTCACCGAATTAGCATCTGCTCAGTCCCACCACCGGCACAGCATCTACACACCTCTCAAGTTTGAACTATTTTATAAAAAAATAAATTGTCATAAATTATCTCAAAAGTGAGGCAGAGAGAAAGATTTGTCCCAGTTGTGACATGGAGGCACCACTTCAGCACTAATGCAAAGTTCTGTGGAGTCAGATGAGAAATATAAGAGCAAGAGCATTAATTTAATCGTCTTCTGCCTTGACAGCTGGCCACAGGCTGGTGGCAGGGTTACTGAAAGAGGGGGGAGTATCAGATGTGGAAAATGAGTCTTTGGTTGGGACACCCAGGCCCGAGGCACATTGCCCAGGCAGATCAATAGGGCAGAAAGAGTAATGATGATGGTGTGGCGGCGGGCCAGAGCCACAGTTAGAGAACCCATGGACAGAATAGTGGTCAATCTGTCATCTAACACGGCTGTCAATTACTGACACACTTCATGCTAACACGAGGCGGGTGATAGCAGGAGATAACAGGAGCGAGTGCGGGAGAGTCGGAGGTAGAGGAAGAGGAAGAAAAACGGCATAATACCAAGAAGACGAATGGGCACCTAATCGTTTCATCGAAAGCTAAACCCGCCAAGGGCCGAAAAGCAGCTTGCTCTCACTACGTTTCTATGTCTGACTCGTCTTTTTCAGGTGCTCAGAGGAGCGCGGCAGAAAATCCCGACTGTGGCCAAGTGTATTTGGTTAAGAGGCGTGGAAACGAGGCTTCCCCGCGCAACATCTGCTGCTGAGCTGGCGTTATTTATTGTGAGATGCTCCGGAGGCTTTTGGGCAACATGTGGAGATGCTTCAACTGTCACACTTTGGCCATTAAAGGAGAGCACACACAAAGGTTTGCGTTAGCGGCTCGCGGCAGCTCGTTTTCTCTCGCAGGTGGGACTGGGAGAGGAAATAGCTCAGAGACACTATCTTAGGCATGAGGCATAAGGCATACACTTATACTGCTTGACCGCAGAGACGGAGCAGAAAAGAGGAGGGAGAGTGGGGTGCAACAACTCATCTTTATCGGTTCCAAGGCCATAAATCTCTTTGGTCTCAGCTCTTAAACAAATACAAATATGATCACAGGGAGAGAAAAAACAAAGGCTGTGGAGCGACATGGCTGGTGCCTCTTAAGCGCCTGCCATTTTTCCATCTGTGTTGATTCTTTTAAGAGGAGAAGAGAGGGAGGCAGCCGTTGCGGCTGCACATAACACCGCCGGGACGCAGCCGTCGGCTGGGGTGAGGAGGACGAGGGCTGTGTTGTGTATCAGTCTGTCAGTGTGTGTGATATAATCAGAAACAGGCCTATCTCTGGAAGGCTAAAAAAAAAGAAGCTATGTAACAAAAAAAAGATTGCTAGTGACACAAAACTTGCAGAAAGTTGAATAAACAAGGAAAAAAAAAACTCCAGAGAAATGTCCTCACCCTGCATCTGGTAACTGTAGGGGGCCTGTCCAGTCTGCGGTGTGGTGAAGCCAGAGCTGTAGCTCAGGAAGCCCGTCTGTCCCGGGGATTGGGACTGGCTCAGACCTCCCTCCGTCTTTATGCCTGCCCACAATGGACCTAAATCAGTTAGTGACACCAGATCGGTTTGATGCACAGACAACAGTCAACACAGGTTTAAATTACAGTGGACGCAGCGTGGGGACAGCGCCTCTGTCTGTTAGCATAACGCTCTAATCACAATGGATGAGCAGTGATTATGTGATAACTGATTTTTACTTCTCATCTTGCACGGTATTATGTCACGGTGCAGAGAGGTTGGTGACTTGGCTGCTAAAACCCGAATGAATGTTTAGATTCTGATTGATTTTACAATAAAAACTACAACCGCTATTATAACCTGATATCAGTCACAAGTGAAAATTTCCTTAAGTAATGAAACATTTTGCCGATGTTTATGAGCCACACTGACCGCTCCCTTGGCTGAATCAGTCATAATGTAGTTCCTATGCAACGGTAGGTTGCAGGACTCCATTCAAATAAACATAGTAAATTCCTGCACATATTGGAGAGTCTTGTGAGGTCAAAACACTCTAAAGACTTTGGACAAATAAAGTCCACAGTGAGCCATGTGCTCTGTGCTTTCTCTCGCAACGCCAGAAGAAACCAGTTTTTGTTTTTAGATTTATATCTCTAATCTTTCTGCTCTATCTGAACAGCTTCACAAGCAAATTCTCTTTTATTGCACCGAAGGAGAGTATGCAGGCACTAAACAACAACTCAGCATCTCTCCCGCTCCTGCTCGGAGGGATTGTGGGAACACGGTTTGGTTTGAGCGAGGGTTGGTTGTTGACCTTCAGAAAGGAGAAATACCTTCCTTCCTTCTGCATGTTTCAACATCGCTGGCATTATTAAGACCTGTTAAGGAGCGTGAATTTTGTGATATTTACCGTAAGCTGGGATGCCGTAGGGCTGGCCGGGCTGGGGGTAGCTAGCATACGCCGCGGCCTGCTGCATTCCTGTGGTGTACTGCGTCTGTCCGTACGCAGCCATATTTTGGGAGGAAGGGGTGGGAAGAATATGCGGATATGTTCTGCTATTTGAGTGAAAACACACACAAAAACAAGGGAGATGGGGAAAGATAGGAGAAATTATGACATGTTTTACCCTCAAACCTACAAGACCGTCTTTGCTAACTGACAAATTCCTTGTGACTGCATTGCTTTATTGCAAACATGAGCCAAGCGCGGAGACAGATAACATCGAACACCTCATACACATCGAGAAAGAACAATAAATGACAAAGAAAAGTTTTGCAAGATAATAATGACAGGAGATTTCAGAGTACGTAAGCTGCAGACATCCAGGCAAACAAAGGGAGTCCGAGAAAACCCCCGATCTAGCAGAAGGATCTAATTAAAGATCTAAATGAAGTTGGATGCTGCTTATTTTTTATAGAAAAATAAAAGAAACCTTACTTGGACGGATAAATCTGCGGAGAGAACTGGTGAGTTTGTCTTGGGCTGAAGCCACTGGTTCCAATAGCTGAGGAGAGTTAAAAAGAAAAGAGGCAAGCACATATTTAAACATTATGGAATAGGGTAAATATTATTTTTTGCCAACAGTACTTGTGGATTCCAAGGAAACAGTAATTACACTGCATTACTCTATTTATTTTGGTAACCTTTTTTTAAGGTTGAAATCTGGAGAGCAATAAGGAAGTAAAATAATCAGGTAGAAACATCAGGTTCTTCTGCTGAACCGTGTATCTCTGACATACTTTGCGGCTGCTATGACGACCGACGGCGTAAACAAACAGGCGATAGGCTGAATGAGTCCCGGCCCGTGGCTTTCGATGCCTCGGGCCTTTAAAGCCACAACCACGCTGCAAGTGGCGTCACTGATTACAGGTAATGAGCGCTACTGCATGATTATTCAGCGACCGTGTGGCTCCGCGGTGCCGCAGAGAAAGAGGCGAAGAGGTGCACTTCTTTCAAATTAGCCCGTAACAAGAAGAAAAAGACAAATAAAATCAATTCTATCAACTGGAAGTTGTACTGTTAATGTTATTTGCAGGGATTAGTTGACATAATATTTCAAATATGTCCTCTACTTCTGGAAAAAAAAAAAAGAGTGAAATGCAAAAAAAAAAAGTGTTTCGTTTTGCACAAAAAAATCCATGCATGACAGATTTCTCTTCATCAAGAAATATAATAACGGATGCACTGATACATTTCAGGATTTTAACATGCATTTCATCAACACCCAAACAATTCAGACAAGCAACAGTCTCAGTCTCCCCAAAAAAATGCAGCAGAGCAGCACAGTTTTGAAAACATCTGTCTAATTGGTCAAGACGTGTAAAATACGAGGTTTAGTTGTGGGGGAGCGCTAGCTGTATGTAACTGTACGCCGTAACCCCTTAACACGCGTTATTAATATTGAGTACTTTTCCCACATCAGCAGCACCTGCCACTGGACAAAACTTGCTCTTCTGAACGGAGCTCTGGGTTTCCCCACGGAGGATGTGAGGTATAAGATTACCAAATTTCATTAATATTGTTAGAGACAAAAGTCATACAGCGATTCACGCGCTTCTGGCTTCAGGTATCAAGTGCTTAGTTAAATAGTTGAGGAAATAGAGAAAAATTAGCGGCAAGGTAATACCAGGCACAGTTTGACGCAGCGCTATGAATAACTGTTTATAGAGAATGTGTCCGAGTGCTGAGCGGCGATCTGGTTATGAGTGAGGTCAGAACAAAAAACACCCAAAAAATAATAAAATTACCTCCTTTATTTCTATTACATTTTCCTACAAGACCGTTGTACTCCTTGGTTTTATTTAGCTGCATGCTTATGCATTGCTTGTGTGTGTATGTGTGTGTGTGTCTGAAAGAAAGGTGTGAAAACGTCGCCTCTGACAGGGTGATAGGGTGACAGTCCGTAGAGAGTGAAGGCCAGTGGGACGTCGTGTCACTCCACTGGACAGACAGGCTCAGTGCATTACAGGTCTTAATTCAGTCTACACTGACAGGGGAAGCATTGCAGTGCATGTACACACACACACACACACACACACACACACACACACACACACACACACACACACACACACACACACACACACACTCTTGCAATTTTAGCTGCAGGGACACTTCCTCGGCCTGGCTTATCTGCCACACATCTCTCGGTTCATCTCATCATCTAATCAGTTCTGCAGCTGTGTGTGCAGACAATTGAATACGCACACACCCATACACACACACACACACACACACATACACACACGCTTCACATCTCACCTGATCCTGAGAAGCTGTCTAGAGAGGTGTCTGCTACTGAGGTGACGATTTCACTGCTGCTCATTGGCTCTGTTTTAACTGCAGACAAAAAAGCCACATATTAACCAAATGTACCAAAGTGACTGATGGTTAATACACAGAGCAGGTCGACTAAACTCAACTACACTCTCACAGTTGCATACAGCATTTTTAATCTATTATATTTTTTAAATTATTATTTGGTTCCAAAATCTGAATGTAATATATGATATAGTCAGCATGATATGGTATATTCGCTTTGTTTGAAAGCTGTGCCATGTGTATTTTTGAGATTACTGTTAGCCGGCTATTGTTTTTCAAAACTGCATTATTTTAATTACTGTTATATCAATCACACTTCACACACATAAAACATTTTTTTTCAATAAATGAGTTCCACATTGACTTGTAAATTAAGAAAAAACAGATTCAATGCACTGGAATCTCGGATGAAACGCGCTGTTCCTGTAGCTGAGTGCCGAAGCCACAGGAAAAGAGCTGACTGGTTTATGCAACTACAATTGAAATGTCAAGGAAATATATGGTGTATAAAATCTTTTTAAGAGTGTAGCGAACACTGTTTGACCTTGACTCAGTTATAGAGCTCAGCGAGGGATTTCCAAAGACAATTTCACAGCTATCTGACAGCTCAGAAATCTTTGAAATCAATCCATTTCACTTTAGGCAGACTGAAGGATCACCCCCCCCCCCCCCCCCCCCCCCCCCACCTTCTTTTTTTCCTTTCTTTTTTTTTGGCAAAACAAATTGACAATGTGGGCAAGGGAAGTCATGCTCAGTGGAATCCCTCATGGGTGAAGAAGCTACTTGCTGTCATGTTTTACATGTTTCCGCTATGCTCGCCCGATGCGAAAACACATGTTGACAAGGGATCATTCTTTTGAACAGCACACCAATGGAAATACAGCGGCAACGTGCATGCATCGACCGGCACACACTCGGGTCACAGAGCACACAGAACCCGCTGGATTCAGCATGAAACATCCACATAAAAACAAAAAAAAAAAAAACAAAAAAACACAAGCTCACAATCGGACCAATCAATAAACACTAAAATCAAGTCCAGCATCAAACCATGCTTGAAACGGAATACCACAAAATAAAAAAGACAATAAATACCAAAGACGTTCTGAATGAAAGGCACAATAGTTGAGGCAGTTTCGTACATTTGCAGCCGATAAACAGAAGATTTATATGACTGTTTAAAGCTCTTTATGAGTACAGGGCTTTCAGTTTCGGGGGAGAAAACACCAAGTATTGTCCTTTCATTGTGTCACTGAAAGTAGACAAACCTGCAGCGGACTGTGAGTTAGAACCTAACAACCAGTCTGCAGTGGTAAGCATTGTGATGTTATCACCTATGGGAAAGAAAGAACGGCAAAAGGGACACATGACAGTCTGTATCGTGACTACGGCTCCACGAAAACACACAAAGAAGAAAATCAACCGTGAGCGCGGAGCAAACTTCGACCTGCGCATGATGTGAGATGGGGGTGTTTTTAATGATTTGTAGGTCGGTTTGTGACATGAGCACGACTGCTTCACTAAACAAAGGCTCAGATTTAAAGAGCAGGCGAATCACCTGAGTGAATAACTATGTACATTGGTTACCGCATGCAAAGCTCCATCATTTCCATGCTGTGGGCTTTGAATATATTTCATGGTTACTTAAATAAACAGCTAATACGTACCGAGGAACAACTAGCAAACGCACTGAACTGCGAAAGCTATAAATGTCAAGGCAGAATATAATATTTGGAAAGAAATTTACATTACAAAGTAGCGAGATTTTGCATATTCAATCACACGCTGAAGCGAATAAATAGGTATACAAAGGTATTCTTGCTCGTTTGGCTGCAACACTTTGAATGCATTGACTCTGCTGATTTTTTTTTTTTTTATTTTCAGATTGCAAAGTTTAAAAATTGTGAAAAAAGTTGAAATTGTGAAACTTAAGTGCTCTGCACACATACCTTCAGTGCCATTGGGTGTCATGGAATTGTTACTGATGTGCGAGTTGTCGAGGTTGGGACCATTAGGAGATTCACTGCTTCCACTTACTCGGCTGTGAGGACTGGCTAGATCCTGCATTTCCATAGACCTGACGAGAGACACACACACACACACACGCACGCACGCACGCACGCACGCACGCACACACACACACACACACACACACACACACACACACACACACACACACACACACACACACACACACACACACACACACACACACACACACACACACACACACAAATCGAATTACACATCTCACTCTGGTTTCACGGGGAAGGCACCGAGCTCTGATGCACATTGCTGTGGGGGACAATATATACATAATCCAGAAGTGTATTCCAGTAGAAGTAGATAAAATATTACATTAAAAAAAAATACACATTTTAATGAACGTTTACTGACACTCTCATCTAAATTTGATATTTTTAAATGAAGCCAAACAACAGCAAAATAAATTCGCATGTTAAAATAACACACAAACACACAAACTGCAAGTCAAAGAACAAACAGAAAAACAATACAGTCTCAGATTTCCCTCCTTTCAACAGTCTGACTGCAAGTCACAGATTCAAATGACGTGAACACGAAATGTTTACTGTCGACTCAGCCCGAGACAAAAACGGCCTTAAGTGTATATCGTTTTTGTGTGGCGATGAAGACTGTTAACAGATGTTTGCTGGTTTGGGGCAATTGGTTAATGTGGCTGTTAAACGCGCAGCACTCTGCCTGATTATGAGCGCGTATGCCTCGGTGATGGGCAGACGAGAAGCTCATGAGGCATGTGTGTTTGCTCTGGCAGCCTCCTTAATTGTTTCTGTGTTGATAGGAAAAGACCACGCCACTGAAAACATTATTCTATCTCCTCATTTGCGCGCTCAAAGGATTTGATGGAGTGCAGACAATGGAGTAAAAAGGCAGGCCCGGGTGATTGAGGAGCTCGGCCACAAACTCTCCCCCCGCTATTTGTCTCTGCCACCGTTCCCACTGCAACAGCCAGTTAATGAAATTTGGATGAAATGTTCAGTACATTATTCTGCCATTTTCAATTATACTTTGGGGTTCTGGATATCTCTCCTATCGGTAAACACTGGCCTTCTTTTCACGAGGCCACAGAGATAAATGCTAAAGTCACTCTGAGAAGCTCTGAGTGATATCAGATGGCACGAAGAAAACAGAATTACCAGATGAAAAGATTAAACTGTGACATGCCTCATATTATAATAGTTTGTAGAACAACTTTGCAATTGTTCAGTTTTCTTGGAATATTGAAGAGTTGAAAAAAATGATCACTTTCAATATTTATGCATTTTCTAGCAAAATAAGCCATCTTGTGTTTTTTTCTCAAAGGTATAATAATTTACTCCACTAAAAAAAACACACTTTAGGATAATGCACACACACACTACTTAATCCCACTTTGCTCTAAACTTTTTTTTTAGAGTTAAAAAAGCTTTTTTTTTTCTCTAATTATACACTCTGAAAAAACCCTGAAATGCTGACAGCTGTTGAGCACAGCGTCTGAATGCAGCCGGCGATGCCACACAGAGAGCTGCAGGTCTCTGATGCTGCTGGCAGAGGCACACACTGCGCTCTTACCTGGACCTAGACGGCTCTGAGTCCTCCCAAACCACACTCCCTCTCTGTACTCTGCCTCCACCTGCCCCAGCAGAAACAAAGTCGCTCCTTGTTACCGCGGCTCGATGTCACAGTCCGGAGCCATCCATGACACAAAAAGGCTTGTCTAAGAAAACATTATTGTTATTCTGGAGCAGAATTGGAAGAGAGGGCTCGCGGGGGGAACAGAGGCTCGCATTGTCTCCGTCTGAGCCGCAGCCCCGCTCCACTGTTGTTTCCTCCTCCAGGTCCTCCCTCCTCCCTGAGCAAGGGGAGCATGGCCAAATGACGGAAAGGTGATTCATCATTGGTCTACGACAGCTGCAAACTGGATTAGCCCTCCCCCAATCAACATGCAAAGCGGCTTAGCCAAGGTAAGCAGGAAGGGGTGGTGGGTGTCGCGTTGGGAGGGGGTGGGGGGTGAAGGTAGGTTGAGGGGTTGAGGGGTTGGGGGAAAGAAGGGGCTGAGGGGCAGCGGAGGGTGGGAGAGCCTGCCTGTTTTCCTGCTGCTGGAAGGGAAGATGGGACTTGTTGAGCAGAGGCAAGTCGAGCGTGACACCCCCAGCATCTCCGGCAGATCTTTCATCTGCAATTGACACTATCTGAAATTTATCAGCACTCCTCCTCCCGGCGTACTGACAGCTCCTAATGACCGGCAGGGCCGATTCCCACAGGCCTGCCCCAGCCTGAGGCCGCAAAAACACACACTCTTCCCAACTGCACAGTCTACTCACACTGAACAAAACTCTAGAGAGAGACTGAAACACACACACACACACACACACACACACACACACACACACACACACACACACACACACACTTGATAAATCGTTTCTTTCTATGTTGCAGCACACAAAAAAATGCTTATGACTTTTTCTTTAGCTCACAAGGACGCATAACTCATGCCTCCACGTGTGCCGAGTACACACACACACACACACACACACACACACACACACACACAGGGCACTTCAGAGGCCCCCAGATGAGTGGTGCAAATACACACACACACACACACACACACACACACACACACGCACATCTCTCACTCACACACACACACGGGGCACTTTAGAGGCCCCCGAATCAGTGGTGCATCTCAGACAATGAAGGAGACTGGAAACAAGAACATGCAGAGCATATGGAGCCACATATGTTTCCTATGACGCTGCGAACGCCTCTATTACTCTCCTCTAGCTGACAGTTACATTTCGCTGTCCTCTCCCGCTCCGCCCGTCTCTCTGCAGACATCAAGCACAGCCATATAGTCGCATGGCTATAACACTATATTAGACCTGACTCCGGCCCACCACGGGAATCAAGGGTGCAAAAAAGGTCAAAGGTATTCTTTTGGTCAGGAGCAAAGAGAAAAATAAAGACATATAAAATCTTTTTAAAAAAATGCTGGCATGTTTTTTTTTTTTTTTTTTAAATGGCAGACTGTTTACATGAGCCAAGGTAACCTGAGCTGCATGGTCTTAAGTTTTTTTTCTTTTCTCTTTTTTTTTTTTTTTTTTCCAACAGGCTTTGCTCTTCACACCAAGGCAAAGCCTTTATGAATACCATTCTCTCCCACTGCTTATGGTGCGGACATCTTAGAAAAAATATCCATCATATTTTATTCTCAGTCATGGACATTGGCCGTGTCTCCTTCTGGCATTTTATTTTTTTTTTTTTTACATTGCGGAAACATCAAAAAAGAACGTAAAACATACAAAATTATATAATAAGAGATAATATAATATGAAGAAATTCAACAGAGGTAAAAACCATGAAGTCGAAAGAAAAACACTTTTTGCCACAGTGCATTAACAGGGCTGTGCAGCCGGGGGAGTTGTGGAGAGAGAGAGTGTTGTGGTGGGTTGATGTGGTATGGTGTGTGTGTGTGTGTGTGTGTGTGTGTGTGCGTGTGTGTGTGTGTGTGGTGCCTGGCTCCTCTGCAACAGTGCAGGCCAATAAAGCCATTAGCATACTGGTGTGTCCGCCTCTGCCAGCAGGTGAAACCAGCCAGGTGAGGAGACACAGGGAGGAGGAGGAGGAGGAGGAGGAGGAGGAGGAGGAGGGCAGCAGGGATTTAAAAGCAGAAACAAGCCTTTCTTCTTCACTGCTAAATATTTATTGTTTTCTTTCTTCTTCTTCTTCTTCTTCTTTTTTTTTTTAAAGGCCTGCATTCAGTATCTTTGATGTGCTTCATACTTCACCCTGAACTGCCGGGTCTTTGAAGCAACAAGAAGAAGAAGAAGAAGAAAAAAAGAGGGTTAGATGGTTGGTTAGATTGAGGCGCTGCAAGTGTCATCAAGAAGAAGAAGAAGAAGAAGTGCCACAATGCGCTTCCTTCATGGTTTGTTTACTGGCCTTTTTGTTTCGCTTCGCTTATTTCAAGACCTGCATTTCCAAAGGTAAATATAGACCCGGCTGAGCCTTTAGCAGGGATCCTCTCAGCATGCAGGCTGTCTGATTTGGCAGAAACTGTTTCCCTCTCTTTGCTACATAGTGAAGTAATGTGATATTTAACACAGAAATGGCTGTATGTTATATTTGCTTTATTTGTAATAAAAAAAAAATCATGTTGCAAAAACTGCCCCCTTTCTTTTCCTTCTTTTCCTTCCTTCTGTGAATTTTAATGTATATACTTAACAATTTGAATTTTCTACTACACCATGTAAACCATGTGTTGTGTGTTACATCTTTTTTTTTTTTTTTTTTCAAAACAACGCTTTAATCAAAATCTAACTTTAAAACAACTAATCCTCACTTAAGCTGGTCAGCTGAATCCACATGGTGGCCCAGGAAAAATAAATCCGCTCGCAAAGAATGTAGATGCAGACAACAATTGGACACAGATGTGAGTGGAATTAGGCACAGTTTACAAAATGCTACACTTCACTTGTCTCTCAATACATGACCCAAAAAAATGACGGCTGCCAGAAATGCAAACTTTTATATTCTTTTTATATTCTTAACTTTTTATTCATTTAAAATTGTTTCTGGACATTTATTATAAAAGAATCTGATTATTAAAATAATCTGGTGTTGATTTCATTTCTTTTTTTTTTCCGCCTTTTAAAATATAAAAAAAGTTGTTTCTTGATTTTTATTAAAGTAGACGTGCCAACAATTTGATTTGTAAATAAAAACTAAGAAAAATACTTGTAATTTGTTTGGCATTTCTTAATTACACGCATATTTAATTGTCGATATACACAATAGTAAAAGCTTCAAAACATTTTAGCACAGTTTACATGCAGACCTCGACAGCACATGGCAATTCACACACAATTTAAAAATTTGCTCATAATTAAAAGTGCAATTATTAACAGATGTGCTCTTTTGCTGATGCACAATTTGTTTTCTCTCATTTGACTCAATCTGAAATTGTGCTCCGGCAATTCGCTGCATGGCGACATTAAATCTGTTAATACTGTGCTCTTCAACCTCTGGAATCATTTCCAGAAGGCCACTTCACCTTTTGAGGGGCCATCGAGCAAGATTTAAAGGTGGACGTTTTATCACAACCTGCCTGCCACCGTGACCACTGCAGAGCGAGAGGGGCTTTACAAGGGAGACATGAAAGAAGGTTCAGGGGACACTTTAATGCCTGCGAACTGTTTTAATTCCCAAAAAATCTGCCACTGTAATCTCCTGTACTGATGTTACTATTATTAGTTCCAAGGCAGGATTTTTTTTTAAGCATAAAAAAGATGAAAATAAGTGTGTAATTTTTCTCTACATGGAAATAAATGTACTTTTTAGGTGATCTGCACAGAAGTCTCGCTAAAAAATATTCGTGGCCCTCCCCACTGTTGTGTAAAATGTAAACTTATCTCAATTTACAACCAAACACACACCAGCAGGTATTCGTGATTGAGGACTCATATTGGCCAGTGTCAGAAAAAAGCCCAGAGAGCTCATTTCCTGCTCTTTCAGCCACATATTTCAGATCCAAACAGGGCTGTGTTAACAAAACAACACCCCGCAGTATTTAGTAAACAATTCCTGCCCACTAATCACCCACTATGGGCTACTTAATAGGAGGTCCCCTATTATCTCCTTCCTTTTCTCGTGCTCCCTCTCCACCTCTCCATCTTCCTCCCTAATCGCTGACTGAAGCGGGATCAATTAGGCCTCTGTGTCTTTCACCGTTTTTTGATCTCATCTCTGAGAGCGGAGGACGAGGGCTCGGAGTCGTCCATGTGCGGGAGGCACCGGCCTCCGGCCAAACAATGCCACCGCCGGCCACTCCTGCGTGCACACACACACACACACACGCTGCGAGCCCGACGAGCGGGGAGGACCCGGGTCCCTCTGGCTCGTCTGCGCCGAGCAAACACACAGAGCAAACAGCCCCAAATCAGCCCGCTCATTATCACTTAATTGGATAAATAAGGTTATTGTGTGTGTGTGAATGGCTGCAGCAGGCAGGTCACACACTGTCATGTTTGTCCACGCAGAGCGGAGGGCACTTTGGAAGCAGCCCGGCTCTCGAGCCTCTCCTGACTTCCGCGTTTTCCCCTCTTTCATCTACACACACACACACACCTCTCTAAACAGCCAAAAAGAGGGGAAGGCATGTGAAAATGACAGGAATTAAGAGGATGAATAAAGGAAAGAGGAAACATTTTGGACATGAGATGGCTTTATACACACACATACACACACACACACACACACACACACGTAGATGAGTAACAGCCCCCGATGTGAGCCTGTGATCGTACACACTACATTAAACCAGAACATCCTTCAATTAGAGCGGCTGGTGATTACAGCGTGAGTCATCCTCGCGACACGTGAAACACTGGTGAGCGGAGTCGCCGCCCGGCCGGGAGCCGAGGCCCGCCGTCCTGCTCAGACGCTCAGAGCCTCTCAGGTCTCCTCGCGGCATTCCTGGCCTCAGCAGATGGCATTGGATGTCAGCTGCTTTAACCGTGTTAGTTTTGTTTGTTCTGCCAGTGGAGGAAAAAGGAAACTGCCGCAGAGTCGAGTGTTTTCTTTGCTTGATCAAAAATGTAAACTGGGCCAAACGATAAATAATCTCATATTTTCCCCACAATACTGGATAAAGCTATAGTAGCTAAAAGCATATAAGCACAAAATTTACAGAATTTGCAGATTAAAAAAACCTTTTTATTAATATAGATGAGAAAAATGTAAAACCAGTATTTTAAATTTAAATAAAATATAAGCGAATTTAAAATAAGACACTCAACTTCAAACAATGACATTGTGTGTGATTCATCTCTGATACATAGTTTCCTTCCTATATGCATAATTTAAATCTACATCAGAGGATTTCAATATATTAAATAAAGGGAAGTGTTTACTCCTATGTGTTTACGCAACAGGAAAAAATAAAACTAAATCTTGCAGCAATACATACATGGCTCCAAATTCTCATTTAAATGAAATGCAATCATGGTTTTGAAACGTCTCATTTATCAAGACGTGAGCTGCGTTCACCACCATCTGAATTATCACTAAACATTTATGTGGGTGAAGGTTGTTTTTAACGTATTCATCTGTCATTACCACTGAATTACAGCTGCCATAAGAAAATACAAGCCTTTATTTTAAGATGATATTCACATGTTAACATTGAAAAAGTGTTGAATTTTTGAAAATAATAGACGTGTAGTAGAGAAAGTTTCAAACGCTGACAGTTACTGACAGAATCAGACCATAAATCCATTTCCACTGATATATTTACTTTAAATATGGATGACATGTGGAAAGCGAACGTGGATATAAATGTATGAAATAAAAAAGTCAATTCCACAAACACACTTTAACACTCACAAATTAAATGTATCGAGACAAGACAAGTTAGTAGACGTCAAACATCGGACAGAAATAAAAGTCATACTCACTACAATTATGGTTGAATCCCTGTGTGTTTATCCCTTCTTATATCTTCCTAAAAAAAAAAACAAAAAAACAAAAAAAACAAAAACAAAAAAAAAAACAAAAATCTTCTAGAGAGAGATCATTCAGTCCAGCAGCACGGACAGCAAACTTTCAAAAACACGTCTCAGCTATTGGTAGAAAACTGCAGCACGGTGACGGTGAACTACAAGACGACTTTTTTCTTTTTCATTTTAGGTGTTTGAAGCCATGGAGCCCCGCGTGGTATCTCAAGAGACCCGGTCCTATTGAGAAAGAGAGTTGTCCGATTACTGCTTCAGGCAGTGACTGGTGAGTGTCTGAGGAAAAGGGAAAAAAAGAGAGAGAGTGAGGGAGCAACGCAGAGGGAGGGAGGGAGGGAGGGCAGTGAATGAGGGAGGGAGAGAAGGAGGCTGCTGCCGTTTGAAAAAGCAGAAAAAGTTGCCGGGCGCTCTCACAGGAAGACTTTGCGTCTGGAGGAGGCACGGGGGAGTTGAGCCTCACACCAGCTCCCCATATGTCATTCACTCACAGCTTTAAGCAATAGAGTCCTCTCCAGATCGTATCAGCGGAGACTAAAGACAATGAAACGGCAGATCTCTGTCCACTGGAACAGCCCGCTCTGCTCACACACCCCGAGGGCTCACACTTTTCTTCTACCCCCTCTTTTCTCTTGTTTTTGTTATGCTCTTTTTTCTCTCTCTCTCTCTCTCTCTCTCTCTCCACCACAAACCACTTTTTTTTTTGTTCCTCTCCTAAGTCTGGGGTCATTGCTGGATTTCTTTCATTCACAGACGGACTTCAGAGAGTAAACAGGGGTTTAGGTCGTTAGCCGAGGTGATGGGGAGCCGGAGGTAGAGCAGCGGCCGAGGGGCTCGCTCGGCTCTGTCCGTCTCCACGGCACTCTAGTGGAAGTCCTCCGTCAACACATACACACAGCGTCTGTGTGCAAGGTAATGACTGCCTTCTGTCTGCTCCAGGTTATTATTTCAACTGTGCGAAGCTGCTGCACAAGGCCATGCGGCTACTGATGAGCTCCAACCGCTGATTTATTCAAGCTGGTGATGAGACTCGTACGGATTCTGCTTCGACAGGTCAAACTTTTCTCTTTTTTTTCTCCTCCCCCCCAAGAGTATCAGTTCAGCTCAAACTGAAGCTAAATGATCAATGAACCATTTGCAAATTGTTTAATTTCCACATAATCAAAACTGTGGGGGCAGCAGCAACAGTAATACTGACAAATGATAACCAAGAATGAGGAAACCATACGTTTTCTATGCTAAAGAGGTGGTGAGAGAGAAAGAGCAGGCACGGCTAGAAGAATAGCATGCTGTGTTAGCGGGCTGAGTTATGTGTGCACGTCTTGTATGCCTGCAGTTGGTGACGACTGCAACACAAAGGAGAAGTGTTCACTGAAAAGGAGCATTTTGATTAAAATTATTCAGATTATAGTCAGTAGTTAATTTATTTAATTATCACTGAATTTATCGCTTTTTTAGGAGTTCACAGCTCACACTGAAAGCAGGTCAGCCCCATCCAGCCTCCGTGTAGCCAACGAGGAGCTGACAGAAATAGATCCGGGCCGCACGGCTGGTTTTAACGCGCCGCCGCAGTCACAACGCGGGACATGCCTGAAATGCAAGCTCCGCTTCCTTTTCCCAAACCAACTGCCCACAGGTAAATCCACAGGATCACATTACGATATCGGAGCATGAAATATATTGCACATTGAACAGATTCCTGATAACTGGATCGACTAATAGATGCTCGGGGACTCTCGAATAGCGTTTTCTAATAGCAGAGGGGTACACATGCCAATTAAGTTATGGCATTTATTCAGTGGCTCTCTGTTTCAATAAGCAGCTGTATAAAATTAGACGGAGAGGTAATTTTGCAAGTGAGTTATTTTCAAATTGCACAGAATAATTATCCCGAGCTGTTTACATCTCAACTCAGACTTTTCTCCATGGTTTTACTGCTTTTGTGTTCACAGTGATACAGGAAAAAAGCTGTGAAATACAAACAATCTCATGTAAAAAGCAGGTTAATCATTCAGTTTTAAGGCGTCGTGAAGTTGGATTGCAAAGTCTTCGAAAAAAAGCATCCGCACCGGATAGAACTGAAACATTCGATGAAAAGAAATCAGCACACACATAAATTACAGTAATAAAGTTATCTTTAGTGCATCTATAGGAAAAACATGCAGCCCTCTATGTATATCTGCCAAATGGAAGCTTAACAAAAGATGCACTGATACTATTCGACTGACATCAGCGCCGAGGCGCCACTTGCCAAAAGCTATATCAAGGAAGAAATTTGAGAAGTGAGCTAAGATTAAATGTGTAGCCGTTCTTTATTGAGGATTATCTTGATGGGACTCGATGGTCTTCATGTGGGGTTGCAGGGATGCCTGCCTGCAATTTAGAGCGAGGAGAGATCGGCACTGTCCCCCACTGCCAGTAGGTTATCCACTCAGCTTCTCACACACATGGAAATAGACTCAAGCCCAAATGGCTGATTCAGGTCTCGAGATAAGAAATTGAGAGTTAATGTAAATCTAACTGGAATCCTAGTGCCTGTGGTGAGTTTCCCCCCGGTTGCTCCACAACGGAGAACATCTCGGTAAAGCGAGTTTACTTATCTTGACAAAGAATATATAAACAGTGTCAGAGGAGCAGGAGCGGCGTGACAGGGGATCAAATGGTGCGGATGAAACGAAATGCTAACACCCTGGTGACACAGTTGCAATATTTTCATATGCATATGCTGCAAACCTGTTTGCGTAGAGGCACTACAGTGTTTATACAATGTCACACATCGGGGGGATCAAGTTCCTTTTTTGACATGTGTCTCAGCAAAGCCTTCCCCCAAGAAGGGAAATCTGAACTTGGGATAACTTTGGATAAAATAACAGTTTTATATATTTATTCAGGCATTACGGGGTGAAGTGTTCACCTATTGACGAAGGAAAAATTACAAAAAAGTAAAGAGAGATCTAACAACGCTAACCCATCACCTCCGACCTTGCCCCCGCCCCAACTGGGGCATTAAATTTGCTGGAGGGCAATTTGTTAAAGCGCTCAGTAAGTGCGAGTTATGAGATATTCCATTTGCACAGTTTCCTGGTGAAAACAGCCACGTACCACACAGTGACATACACTGATCAGCCATAACTTTATGACCACCCACCTCATATTATTGCTGCTCATTGCACAAAAAAAAAAAAAAAAAAAAATGCAAACGCGCTCTGTATTTTGACACCTTTCCATGAGAACCAGCATTAACTTCTGCAGTAATCCGTGTAATAGTAGCTCGTCTGTTGGGTTGGACCACACAAGCCAAGCTTCGCTACACACGTGCATCATTGAGCCCTGGCCACCCATGACCCTGTCGCTGGTTCACCGCTTTTCCTTCTTTGGACCACTTTCGATTTTTTTCAAAATAACTTTGTAGACAAAGTCATTAGTTGCTACTTAATATATCCCACCCACTAACAGGTGCCATCATAAAGAGTTCATCACCATGTACATTAATACCTTGACCTGTCAGTGGTCTTAATGTTATGGCTGATCGGTGTACGTTTGTTAAAGAACATGGAATCCGATGACCGGAGGAAACTGCAGCTCCTTTTCAACACCGCTCCATCCCCGCTTGTGATTTTCTGTGAAGTCTGTAATAGTAACTTAAAAGAAACTTGCGAGGCACCAACGACAAAACAAAAAGCAGAAACATAAATGAAACCAATACCAGGTCGAGGACAACAAACATGCTACCTTGATTTCAAGATGTTTTCCTGCGTGTAGCACTCAAGCATACACAATATACCATTTCCCCATGTACCAGGCTGTCATTAGGCTCCGCAGAGGATCTTTGATGATGATAAGCTGTCGCCACAAAAAAGATCTTGACAGTGCAGACAGATAATTTTGAAGTCCCTCAAGGTAAATTAGTAGCAAGTCAAGTGCTTTCAAGTGGTGAATGAAAGTTCCGAGTGAAGCCCGAATTCCTCATAAACAAACAGCAGGTTGGCCGGCCCGGCGGAGAGCAGTGATAAAAGTAAACACGGCGTACCTCCACAGGAAAATACGTCGGAGCTTTCTTCCACCGAAAGAGAGGAACAAAGGAAATGGTTAACCTCAGTGGACATCAACAAGTTAGGTTAACTGAGTGACTTTATTGTTGCAGCTACTTTGCTTCCAAATAAAACAAGCATGTTTTGAATTAAGTGAAATACCCTTTTTTTTTTTTAACATAACACACAAAATCCAAACTTTTGCAGTGATACGCAAGACTTTAGAAAACAATTACTACATATTGTAGTTGTCACAGCGTAAGCTAACTGGTGAGAAGTTAAAAACTCTCCGAGGACACATTTGTCCGTGAATATACCGCGAGAGACAAGTGTACTTTATGGCCAGTCAAGCACACCTGGGGAAAGTCTATGAGGACCCTGAAAATCCTCAGACAGATTCTTTATGGCTCTCCAATGGCCCCAAAAAAGCCAAACAAGCACACTTTAGAGACCTATTACTCAGATGGAGACCTCAATATGGCTGAAATTATCACCACGGCCATTACACACAGAGTATATATCCTGTTGAAAGATAAAGAAATTAGCAAGAATAAATCCGCCTTTATAAGTCGCTTGAAAGTGGTTTGTTTGGTATAAATGTCCTCAGTATGCCTCCGTATGAGGTAAACAGAGTTTTAAAATTGATGAAGGAAAGTTTTTGGCTTTTGACTTTGTATATCTGAGTAGAGGACTGTGTGGTTTGGTGATGGTTCAGTCTTTTAAACTGCAATAGCAGAGCAAGGGGGAAAGATTTAAAGATTAAATTCAATTAAAACTACATTTTGGTGATTCATGTGCTGAATTCATGACAGAACATTCCGCACTGAACTTGACCTTACATGGGTTTACATGAAAATCATTGTATATAATTTATTTAATGTCTGAATATTATGTAGTTATTGAGCAGTGAGAATTTTTCTGTAATGTGATTTACTTAGTATTTTAAATGTCAAGCCTCAAATCAGTTTATCAATACAACTTCTAAGGCTTTAATCAAACATACAATGGATAAAATGTCTTTTGATTAAATGCAATTCAAGAAAAGAAAGAAAAGCTTGTAACGTTGGTCTTCCTGCACACGCAGCAGTGTTGCGCTCTGGTTTAAAGATAGACCCTCACTAACAACGCCACTAAATCTAAATCAGCTGCACCTAAAATACCAATATGTTAGTAATAAATTTTCAGCACTCCTAATAGCAGCATTTGTCAGGGCAGTCCCAACTGTCTTGGGCTGGCTTCTGACTTGTGCAACCCAGGCGGCCAGAAATGTGGCACTCCCCATCTCCTCCACAGCTGCCCAGGTCAGCGGAGCAGCGGGGGCCGAGCCGCTCGCCGGCCGTCTTGCGGCGCGTCTGCCCCGCAGAGCGGGGCGGAGGGAGGAGGAGGGGGTGGGGGGGTCATCACTGAAACTTACCACCAACTCCCAACTGGCTGGAGTGCAAAATGCAGAGGTTACAGACATAACTGCTGCCTCGTAACCCCACCCCCTCGGGCTGACTCCCCGTCTCCCTCCCTCCCTCCCTCCCTCCCTCCCTCGCTCGCTCCCCTCTCGTCCAGCCACTGTGACATTTGTGAAGCCAGGAGTCCACTAACAAAAACACATTAGGCAAATGTCTGGGGTCAGACGTCTGTTTGAATTGGCCAGATAAAAGACACTTAAGTTGGGCCTGTGCCATTCTGCTCAGCCACTAAATACATGGAGATACATTTTTACAGTGAAAAGTGCCAGAAGCACAGCAAGAATCAGGATATTTACACCGATCTAAAAAAAAAAAAAAAAAAAAAAAAATCATTCTACACATTGCAGACCACACATTAACCTACATTTCCATTTGCTTTCAAAGAATGAAGTGCTAGTAATCGCATCTCAGGCATTTGCTGTGATGAATGGGTCGTGCTATTGGACACCAGCTTTCAGTAATTTTTAACTCCTGGACAGACTTAACAGCTGGGCTTATCAGTCGGCCCTGCCTCCCCGTGCATGTGCACTCCAAAACGCTGGAGCTGGAGGATTACGAAGGCCCCTCTCACATATTTTATACAACAGCAGGCAACATGCTGAGCGGCACAATTTTCAAAGCCCTGAAGACAGTGTGAAATACTAGCAGCCTGAAGACACGTCCAACCGCTCAGACTGAGCAGCATTTATCTAAAAGGATTCTGACTCCCAACAAATAAATGCTGCTCCCATCATCGCTCCATTCAAGTGAAATTTAGCAATATTTCTAGGCTTAGCTTATTCTGAATTTAATGAGTCAATTTATTATTAGTTAGAACCAACCAATGATCCAAAAATTTGAAATACTGCATACAATTTCCACAAGCAGATGGAAATCCTGCACACTGGACCTTGAGGCATATGCTAATGTATTACTCCAAAGTATTTCTGGGTGACTTCTGTGCACGGGCCTGGTACTTGTTGCTGCAGTCAGCGTGAGTCGGGGAGACAGCCTTTCATTTGTTGTTCCTCCATGAGCGCTGCCGCTGCAGGACCAAGATCCAGAGGGCAGGAAGACGTGTGTCCGAGCCATTTTACATAAACCAAGACCGGGCGAGAGCAAAGTCACAGAGGAACTGCCATGAACCACAAGGTAATTTCCTGAATCTGAGCAAAGAGAACTTCAAACATTCTATAAGATACTTGCTATATTTGACAACAACCTGGAAGAATACATTTGCTATATTGGGAAACACTGTCAAAAGAGACAATTACTACTGTTGAAAACATTCAAGAGCAAGATATTTGCCAGGTGTACCATTCTATGTCAAGATATCTGCTGTATTCTCATCTACAACAGGATACTTGCTCCATCTGGAAACCTATTAGTACAAGATATTATTCAACATTTAAAGCGACACTAAGGAACTTTTCAACCTTAATAAAACATTTTAATATCTTTTGTGATGATACATCGACTTACAACGAGTTGAATGACCCCTCTGTCACGGGCTGAGGGCATCAGTATTGCTTTCACTTGGACTAAGAAACTGTGAGGAGGGTGGTAGGAACCCTGCACACGGCATGCGTCACATTATGATATAACATCGTTTAGCCACCATTAGATCCATTACCTCGTCGCTATCCGTCCTTCACACAGCCACTGGAAACAAATGCAGGCAAGTTCAGTCCTACAGCGCGCCAACCGGAGCAGCATTTTATGACGCCACGCACTAGTCCTCATGGGAACTGTAGTATTTGTTCAGGCAAAACACTAGCGCTTTTGTCCACTGGCGCCGCCAAAATCAACGGAAACTGAAAGTTCCTTAGTGTTGCTTTAACATTCAAGAACAACATTTGTAAATATTGTAGAAGGTGACTTAAAACTAATTTCAGTTTAGGGTCTATAACTAACCACAACTCTTAATGTTTGGATTTTGAGCAAAAGCAACAAAAATGTTAAGCGAGAAATCCAAAAATTCATTCATTTAATGTGTAATTTTTCCATTGAGCGCGACTGCTGCACACAACCAATATCAAAAGTGGAAATATTGCATCCAAATATTTAAGATATTTAAGAAGATTTTTGTTTTTCCCTCACAGAGAAGCTCAGTGAATGAGTCCAGCTTTTTCTATCTTAGAAAGATGGCAAACGTGAAGCCAATTCTTGCACGTCAGCACTTTGAAGCAGTAATTCGTGCTTTTATTACATCTCGGCTGGACGGCTGCAGTGCACTTTGTGTTGGAGTCGGCCAGTCGTCCCTCACGCGCCTCCAGTTGGTTCAAACTGCTAAATGGAGCGCATCAGAGGGAACTCATCACTCCCATCCTGGCTTCCCTCTACTGGCTGCCTGCGCACTTTACAATTAATTTTAAGACTTTTTTTTACTTGTGCTGCGCTTTACCTCTCTGCTCAGCTGATCCTGGAGGTTACTGAGGTCCAGCTCGGAGGGGGCAGAGCTTTTTCTGTTGCTGCAAACAATGGCACCAAGAACTGGACTGAAACTTCAGATGTGGAAACCTCCTAACGCATTTGTTTGTCATCAAATGCATTACAGTAAACGTCACCAACAGGACTCAGTAACAGGCCGTGCTCGTCTCCTCTTGATGTGCCGGGAGCAGCAGTGGCTCAGCAACAAGGCCACTTCCTCTGTGAGGAAACTGAATTTGCAATGCGGTCTTTAGAGAACACTCTCTTTGTGCTTGGGTGAAAAAATTTTCATCTCATTTAGGAAGAAGTGATTTGAAGGAAAACAGTGTTATGATATTTGACATATCTCTCGTGTAGCATTATTCATGTGATACATATGACCTGAAACTCTTTAGTTACAACATGCTTTCAGTAAAAATGAAGAGCAAAAAAAAAAATGTGCTTAAAAATTCATCCTATGTCACTTGAATGCAATCTTGAAGGCAATATTTATATTAACAGAGGCAAACAGTTATTTTTTTCTCATAAAATACATGAGGAAAACCAACAAAATGGGAAGAAACACACAAACTGTGGGAGACAAGCAACCACAGTAAATTCATTATGACTGGACTCGAAGCTCTAAATGCATCGACAGGTCGGATTTGCGCACATTTAAAAGCTTTAAAGAAGACAATGGCTGATTGCAAGCTCAGGTAATGTATTGAGGCCATAAACTAAATGAATTCTTATTGACATCTCACCCCGTTGAAAAGCCCATCTCTTTCTATCTATGGTGTAGTCTCTTTAAGTCTTCTCCAGCTTTTCTGACTGCATCTACACTTGGCTGTAAAGAAATAGTAATATAAATACATAGGTGTATTTCAAAATATTGAAACTTGAAATTGTGATGACCTTGGATTTAAAAAAAAAAAGTTAAATCATGTTATTTAATGAAATGTAATAATTTTTGATATTCTGTATTTGCAATTGAAACAGCTTATAAACAACAATTACAAAGAATGAAAACCAAAATGAAACCTCCTAGCTGACATCTGTTCTATGCAGCACAATTGTTTTGCAGGTGGACACAAATCCTCACAAAAAAACATTAGAAAAGTCAAATTTCCATCATAGTCTTTGATTTATCATTGGATGAAGACAGTGGATTTAATGGAAGAGCCAGATTTTGAAACCAGAGCTGTCAATGGCCTTCAGGGAGATGCCTTCATGAACTCTACACTTGACACCTTTGATAATTCATATACCTTTTCAAGGCTGCGAATCAGAGATAAATTATCACTTCAGTATGAAGGGCTCCCAGATTAGCCCTCTGATAGTCGTACCCAGTGAGGTGGGGGTTTGGAGGGCCGAACTGCTCGGGACCTCCGATGATGCATGTATGACTCGTCAATACCAGCAGGTTTTCACTTCTTTGGTAAAACCACAACAAAGAAATTCCGGTCGTCCGGGGCACTGACTCTGATTCCAAAATAAACACTGCATTTTGTTACAAGGATCTCATTCAGTTCTGAAAGGGAGAATAAGCCGATGGGGGAGAAAAGCAGGGGAAAAGAGTGTGAAGTCTTCTTCCTCTTGGCTTTGTGACTCAATTGCTGAGGTCCCAGGTGTTGTTTTTATGTTCTGAAAACATCCAGGCAAGCAACTTCTGTTCATTTACACAACGAATAAAATCGTTTGTGATGCTTTTTGTGTATACTACCAGCAGCTAGATGGACCTATAAATAGCTAAGCAGCCTACCATGGAAACAAACAGCCACATAGCCTAGGATCAGTTACAGGAGCAGCAACTTTTTATAGGTCACGAAAACTTCCAGTTGCCTTGGTAACAATGGGGAAGAATAGTGTACTTTGGGATGCAGAACAGGTAATACTGGTCGGGGCAATTAGAGGGCCTATTTGGCTGAATGGGAGTTAGCAGAGAGCAGGCTGGGGGTAATTGAGGGGTTTGCTCATTCACCGGACTGCTCTGCTCCCGCTGCACCTGGGCCAGGGCACCTTGAACGAGTCACAATAGGAAGAAACGCCTGTTTGTTTCCCTTTAAGCCGGGGGAAGTATCTCAGGGAAATGTGACAAAGGATGGGCCTGGTGGTTTGACGAGAAGTAACTTTCTGGTTACTGACTGAGGTGAGGTTCTCTAGCCATATTTAAACGGTACAGAAAGAAATGTTCTTTTTCCAATCTGAAACGGTCACATTTAAAGTTGAACCATGCTCTACATAAGTACAACACTTTAAACGCTGAAGCATTGCTGCTTTTATACAGCTGTGCACAGGATTGAGCATGACTGCCTATCAATATTCTCCTTGGATTTGATGAAAAGGAAAAAAAAAGTGTTCACACAACTGTGTTTTCAACATGTTGCAGGTTCTCTGTGTGTTTTTATGTCAACAGCTTCCACTCACTGCTGTGAGCTGTGAATATCGGACTTTAAAAGCACCACATCTGGTGTGAACTCTCGCTGTGCCTATTTCTAAAATGCCACGGGCCACACAAGACTCACAGCTGTGACACTCGGAGTAGCCTGACCCATCCGTTGCATGATGACAATGCAATTTACAAAATTACAAGCTAGCTGAAACCCTGCCCTAAAGAAGCCCCAGACTCTGGCTGAATTATTAATCGACTATTGATGAAGGCCTGATAAATGCACCCAGCTCACCGTCCCAATGACATTCTTGTCTCCTGGCTCGGGCCACTTCTGCCGCTCCGCCTGCATATATGTTTCTGTCAGTGGATCCAGAACTTATGATGTGAAATGCGCTCATTTAAATCACAAAAGGTAATTGTTTTCAACAGCGTATCGTCTTACAGATCTCAACTGTGCTGCTATCTCTGCTGCCTGAGAACTCAAATAAGCACATTACCAAGCCAGCTAATTACAGTTTCACACAGTGTGACGGTGGACAATCTTCCCCTTTTTCTCTTGGCCAGACACCAAAGTCTTCTAATGTGCTCACACAAGGGGAATCAACATGCCAGTCTGATGGAGCTATGCAAACATCAACAGAGAATTGCTGGCATCATTGTGATTATTGCCTTAGGTATTAATATAAAACTCATCAAGCTTTAAGAAAGTAAAGAGGACCTTACTGTATTCTTGACGCAGAGAAAAAAAAAACATAATTTATGTTAACGCACAGGGAGAACGCATAATACCCCTTAAGCTTTAGGAGTTTGTTACTTCAGCAATAAAATCTATCATTATGAAACGACAGTGAAGTATTTCAGCGGCTGGACTGACCTCTGAGCCCGACTGTCCCCACGTCCAGCCGCTGTTCCTTCAGCAAGCCGCAGAGCACTTAATAAATTGCACCTTTAACAAAAGGAAAAGGTGATGAATTGAAAAATGTTTAGCCCGTTCATCCATAATTAATGCAGCCTCTCCCTCAAATCGGCCACTAATAAATAATTAAAATTAATCTCATTATGGGAGTTTTCATTATAGGATAATTTAATTAAATGAAGAGCTCAAGGACCTCTGAGGGCCCTGAGCCACGAGGGCCCCGTGCCCTACTCCTCTAATGGGTCGAGGACAGCAGAGTGCAGCGGTAATGCACAGGAGCCCATACATTATTTAATGGATCCCACTAAGTAAGGACGGATCAATGATAACTTGTCATCTCGTCAATGTGCTGAAAGCATTCCAGAGCCCTCTGCAAAACAAATCCCAAAACTGGAAGAGGGAAATATCAGCACACACACGCACACACACAGACACAGAGTGTGCGGAAACTGTGCACTCTTGCAAGCACACACACATTTTAGAGTACACCAAGCAATGTCACTTGCTGTCATTTGAGGATACGGCCATGAATATTCTCGGTTTGTGCGTATTGAAATGCAATCCAAACTCCAGGACGCTCTCGTGCGTCTCGCTGATGGGAAAATAGCAACGGTGGGCTGGAGGTTGGAAGATGAAGGGAAAAGAGCAAGACTCGATGCCTACATTACACTTCAGGCCCAATGTGATTCAGTGCAAGTGGTGAAGGGTACAAGGTGTACATCTGATACCAAACAATAAAGGATATGGGAGTCAAGTGGGAGCCATTAAAGACCTTCTTGGTGAAGAAGAGGAGGGGCTGAAGAGATAGAGGGGAATCTCGGTTTGTCTTCTCTCCAGGAGCACTTAAGCACTCTAATTATTACTTCGCAGTGAGGATGCACTCATATAGCTGGCACGGAGATAACTTTCAGCCACATCTCCACCACACAAGCAGAGCTGTCAGCTAGCCAAACAAACAGTGACAGTAAATAGCAAATATAATAGGAATACCTAATGTTGCATCTGTTCAGGTAGTGGTGGCTCATCCACAAACACTTTATACAGCAATTATGATATTATTGGGTATAACTACAGTTTACATCCAAATGCTCTAAAACACAACGTTGTCTGTGACGGAAGCAAATAAGCAAGTAGATCAAATGTTCCTAAAACAAGGGTCTGTTTCAGTATTTTAATATCAAAGTACAGTTTAGTTTGAAAACTTTCACTTCCACTGAATAACTTCTTTTTACCAAAACAATGGTGATAAATGAACAGGGAAGTTTCATAGTTAAAATGTGCATTCATATTGTTCCTTTTTCGATAAATGCTTGGACAATGAGAGACTTCTTTGCAAAACACGTTTCTATATAGATGATTAATAGTTGCTTTAAAAAAAAGAGAGCGTTATTGCTTTGTGTAAAATGATTGGGGTGATTTTAGACACTACATGACTGCTGGAGGAAGGCCTTTTTTCATTTTCTCTGCGTTATAATTCACTGACTCAGTGTTCATTCAAAAAGCAAGGTTGGACATGTCATATTATAATTCTTCAAATTTATGTTATTAAGACCTCACTGGTATTGCCACACTCATACAAATTAAATGAATGCAATTATGATGGTTAAAGTGACCTGGAAGTGTATGCATATGCACGTCAGGCCTCTATTTCTAAGAGGAAATCTTTAACATAAACATTAGCATTTTGTGAAAACAACTGAGTAATTAGTTTAGGGCATAATAAGCTGGGGTAGGAACACAATGAAAGAAAGCATTCTGGCTTTAAAATGAATAAAAATTGATTGTGTCCCAATAAAAAACGAATTGGCAGAGTGTTAACTGGATTCCACATAAACGTCTGTAGCAGTCCCCGGCCGCTTTATTGTGTGCTAATGCAATAGAGAACACTTAGCAATAAATGCTCCTCTCTGATGAGCTCACAGAGGCTTTCCAAGATGGCCTGATGAAATTGTAAAAATTAGATTTGAGCTAGCTGCTAATGACTCCTAAAACAAAGGAAAATCTCCAAATAGAATTAGCCTGCCCTCTCCTTCTCTAAATACATCATATGTAAATTACTGTCATTTGGAGAAATATGCTTGCCTGGAAGGTAAAGCCTTCATTAGAGATCTCAGTAGGTTTGGGACTCAAACAGGAACTCCTCCAGGACATTTAAAAAGTTTGAGCGCAGAGAGAAGGTACAGGTATTGTTGGCTCACAGCTGCTAATCAGAGACCAGGCGGAGGAATTTATCTGTGATTATTTTAGTCCAAACCGACGGGTTTTGTTGCAAAGCTTTGAGCAGAGATCGCTGTGGAAGGAAATGAATGCGGCATGTGTGGAATTACATTCCTATGATCCATATTTGTGTCTCATTTGAAATCTGCAAAACATCACGCTCACTGACGTTATCTTTAGAGAATCACTTCATTAATGCTGAGCAACGCACACCAGCGGGGAAAGCGACACTTAATTAAATGCATGAAACTTGATCCATATTCTTGGGTCACTTTAAACTTTTACCAGTTAAGTTGGGATATTTCCTCTACTTTTATGCAATTACTAACTAATTTGAACAACAATATTGAACATATTCAGAAATGTTGTAGTCTCAGTTAGCTCGGGCATCGACCACTATATATCATGGCAAACAGAAAGCTTCCTTCCTCCCGCCGGTTCATGGCGGCGGTGAAGTGTCGCTGCACATTTGAAGCCCGAACAGTTGTCTGATTGCAGGAGAAGCTGTTGCTCAACACCCCATTAACACTCAGCGGATCCCAGAATGGTTTGTGCATCGTTTGTAGAAGTAAAAAAAAAAAAAAAGCACTCATTTCTCAAATTGCCACAATAGATATATTAGGGAAGCAACGACCGTAGCTTGCTAAATGAATCACAAGAATTTTGTTTTTTCTGGCACAGCTGGCGTATAAATGAAGCAGTGAGTGGTTTGGAGGAACTGTGATCTATTCTAAACAATTCAATGCTTCATTTCCTCAAAACAATGTTTGCTTAGCGTTACTGTTGTTTCTGAAATCAGTCCACATTAGTTTAATTTTCCCTAAGATTAGAGATTGTCCTCAGTGGTATAGCTTTGTATCAGGGCCCAGGCCTAATAAAGACGTCCCAGACTAGATGTCATGTGCAAAAATGTGGAAGCTGATCTGCTAACTTCACACATGGATGATTTTAACTTTTGCAAGATCTGGGAGTCTCCGTCAATAAATTAACACAAGCTGTGATTTATAAAGTTTGAAAGCAATCGCTTCTGACTATAATTGTATTCCAAACATTTTTGAGAAGAATGAAAATATGCTCAGCAGAGATTGATGTTGTTATTGTGCAGAGATGATTTTCCTGATGCCACCTATCAGATTTATTAGAGGATAGTTTGTCTTCTGTTTTTGTTTTCAGGTCTTGCCATCACTTCTTAGTTTCTTGGTTGCTTTTCCCCGCATCATCAAATTTGTGACAGATCATCTGCCGTATTGAATTGTATTTCTTTTTTTTTTTTGCCAAATTGAGTTATTTTTGGCTGAAACTTTCTAATATGTTTGTTCACTTCTTCCATCAACCCGTGTAACTCCATGCTATCAAATTCAAATTCCTGCTCGCGGCCAATCATTCAATCTTTCCATGGTGGACACAAGAAAACCTGTTTATTTGGGATTTCAGTAAATCAGGCATTTTTGTCATGACGGGCATGTTATTTATGCAGTTATTTTAATATACTGTCACTATGAACATACAACAAAGTAACTATCGCTTTTAAGAGAAATTTTCTGTCTCAAGTATTTGCATCAGATTTACATAAAGTAAGCCGATTGCAACCATATCCTTCTTTTAATGCACGTCAATGTGGTTCCTGTGTTGCAGGCGCAACAAACCACTTCTGAAGTGAAGTCTGAGCGGAAACAATCCTCTGGCAGATCGCTACAAAAGGAACAATACCACTTTGTTGACCGAAGACTCCCGAATGTTTACACAATTCCTGCCACTTTTTTTTGGCTGTGCAGAGAGGCCGTCACTTATCGACTCAATGGCCATTCACACGACTCTGTGCTGTTTGCACAGGGCAAGAAAAACAGACATATATGACAACTTTGCAGGAATTATGCACCAATTAAACAGGATAAGTTGTGTTTGCAGGAGCCGCTCAACTGTTTCCTAATACAAACAGATGGCCCGTCAGTTGCCTAGCTTCAGGACAAAACCCCTGTGTGTTCCTACCCGGTAGGTAATTCACTTATCTGGGCATTGTTCTCGGTTCATCCCTGTTGAATCGCATGGCTTTGTCAATAGATTTGCCCAGTTTTAGATAAAACCCTCTCTAAATATAAGCGCAGACCTCACAGGGCGGCCTCAGACGAAACCATGCAGAATCGTGGGTGTTACCGGCGGCTTACACGCAACGCTAAAATGTCACTAACACATCAAGCAGATTGAAAATAAATTCTTTATTCACACTTTTGGTGTAACAGCATGATGGGCAGCGACCGAAACCGCAGCGAGCGAAAGCAGAGGTCTGTGTGTGTGTGTGTGCGTCTGTTGGACACATGTGCGTACGGCTCAAAGTCTGAATGGTAGTGAAGTTTGAGTGTTTTCTGAGGGTCACAGATGGAGCAACAGCCAGCTGCAGCTGTGGGGTATTTCCACTGTCCATAAGTGTCTACCTATTAATGGGCTCAAAGAATCTCCAAATAATAACTTCAACCTGTCAAACTGATGTTAACCCTTCCATGTCTTTGAAACACAAGACCCACAATTATTATTTTCATATAGAAAACGTTCAAGAATTTATTAGAAAATAAAATGTTGCTACTTTTTGAAACATATGAGCAGTAGGCGTCACATTCGATGTGTGTAAATAGTTAATCAGCTGTGATGTTCTTGAAGGAGCGAAGCAGCAGATTACAGTAATTGAAAGTCCATACTGCGACAGAAATAACCGTTCTCACACCGGGGCTAGACCCACTGGTGCCTTTTGCTGTCTGTTGGCGAGAACTAAATATATTTTCTGCATTCTGAATGGCATTCCTCTCGAACGCATATGTGCCAGTAGTTAACAGTGGATGAGAATAAATAACTTTCTCGGCCAAGCCTCGAGACATGTCAAAGATGACAGTGTGTGTGTGTGTGTGTGTGTGTGGGTGTGTGTGTGAGATTTGTTTGTTTATGGGAATATTTAGGCAGAATCAAGCAGCTGAAAAAAGGTGCAAATATCAATATGTTATCTCTCCTTTTTTTTATATTAATAAGAAGTGGGATAAGCCCACGCTCATGCATATTGACAGAGTAATAACCATCCTGGCAGAGTAACGGGGGCTAATTTCTAAGGATCGTAACAGCGAGCCAGAATTATGTCACTCTGACCACCTGTTCCCTGAAAAACGTCACCGGCTTTAAGCAGTTCCGGCACGCATCCAAAATGTGAACTTCTGAACCAGAGCGCTTACTTTCTCATTTGTGCAGAAGCAGGGCAGGAGGCAGCAGTGTGTAGCAACAGGCACTCTAATTTCGTGGCGCAGGAGGAAGGGTTTACATAAGAGATGTGCTGCTCTGTGGCCGTCACTCAACCGGCCTCTGATTGGCAAACAAGACAACCGGGCCGATGCTGTTACATGTCACCTAAAGGCTAATGGGAGATTAAACATCAGCGGCAGTCGTGATGACTGGACGTTAAATCTGTGGAAAAAGGCCTGGGAGACATTCCTTCACACAGTCCACACAATTTTTTAATTTTTAAACAATTTTAGCTTTTTTTTAACTCTTTGATAACGTCCGCATTTCTTCCAAAATAACAACCATATGTTAGCGACATTCATATAATCCATACAGTCCATAAATGCTAAACTTATGTTCAATTTCAGGTAATTTTTCTTACATACATCTTATACTCATAACAACTATATAAGATACACCATCTTAGTGTATTCTAAAAGATATGTACAACCTCTTACAGACATCCATTAACAATTAATCAATCTATCCACATATCTATCTATCCATCTGCCTATCTATGTGATGCATGATATAACTTAAACTTATGATCTGTGACAATTTTGAAATCGTGTGCAGTCCTAACCAGCAGCATTTCAGACTTGGAGCGGTTTGCTGACTTTGTTGTTTTTGGTCATCGTTTTATTTCTGTGCCTCTTCCCTCTGCCCTGTTGTCACCAGATCTGATGTAACGTTGACGTGAAACACAATCCTTTGTCAACATAATTTAGCGCAGCGGGGCTCCATCTGATTGGCTAGATACGCGGACATGCGGAGCATGAACGCACAGTGCACTGAAACACGATTTATCAGCCAGTGTTTGGTGATATGGATGCTACCGATGTTGATATTGTGATGATAGATAATTTCATACAGTCCAAATGCCTGGTGAGGCACTCTGCTTAGTAAGACTGGCATAAATGTAGCATCCATCCTGTTCATGTCATCTGCTATTTGGCAAAATCCAACTCAAGCTTATCCTCGCTGACAGTAAGAGAAGGCAGGGTACGCCCTGAGCAGGTCCCGATTACATGACAGCACAAACAGAGTGACGGAATTACAGCAGTTTTCAAGTAAGCAGCTATCCTCAAATGCATGAAGATGCCTGGAGAAAATCTGTGCATGCAAGTTGAGAACATGTGCAAAGAGAAGTATTCAAGCCTAATCAAAACGAAAGAAGCACAGATAAACTTTAGTTGTGAATCAGACCCAAATCCGGAATCGAACACCAACCAGAAGCCAAGCAGGATGAAACTGCATTAGCAGGGAAGGACGCGTCTCTGACTTAAAGGAGCAGGCCTGCTGAGGAAACCAGCCCAGCAGTGGTCCATCACGGGCAGCGGAGAAACCACCAGACTGTGGTGGCCTTGATGAAATCACCCCACACTGAGACCAGGGCGCTGACAGTGGGGATCAGAGCGACTCCAAGGGTCCTGTCACTCTGCAGCCCGGCAGCGGACCTGGACGAACGGCTGCCGAGCCGCAGACGCAGACAAGACCCACGCAGGGAGTGAAACCTGGAGAGAGGCTTCTACCTGAGGAGGACAGAAAATCTAACAAACTGACTACCAAATGAATCGGATGAAGTGGTACAAGAAGACGGATGGAGTCTACAATCAGGGGAAAAAAAAGAAAAAAAGGTTTTGTTCTCGTCAAGGCGGCCACCGTCTGTCTTAAAGTGTAAAAAGAAAGTAGCCGTACACTCAGCTCCATGGCTCCATGTGTCAAGGTGTCTATTATGTGCGAAACAAGAGATTTTTCTTCAGCCGTGCCTTTTTGACTCTGATGACATAATGCTGGAGAGAGCCGGCGCTGGGGGAACGTTCTCCGCCTTCACTTTTACACACCTATTTAAGAACAGCAGCCTTTCACACCAGGTTCAGCAGGAAGAAGCAGTAAAATGAAATGGCCAAGACCTACAGTATTTCATAATTAATAGGTAGCGGGGAGAGGAGAACGCTCCATGCTGACGTAAAAAGATCAACAACGTATAAAACTGAACATTCATTCTCCAGAAAATTTGGGACAAAAAAAAAAAAAAAACAGCGCCATGTGTTATTGCTCTCACAAAAACAGAATCATAACAAATCTGAAATAGCTGTCAAGCTTTTTTATAATCTTTGATTGCTTTGCTTCATTTGGAAGTCACACAGAGCCGCTACTCTCTTTGCTTAGACTGTTTAATTTGTTTCTACGGTGGTCTCCAGCTCGTACCCGGTCACCACCTGCAGCCCGTACTGTAAATTACTCGGTGGGCCTAATTGCCCGTGTCCGCCGCGTTACTATAAACTGCTAGGGCTGTGCTAACTCTATTGTCAAGTACTTAATCAAGGCCACCAGATTTATTTCCTAGCACTAACTCTGGGGACGACCACAAGCAGGCCTGAGTAACTGGATCTTTCTGTGCATCTAAAATTAACCACCTATTCTTAGGGAGAACTGAGGTTTGGAAATGATAACAATAATGATATCGACCAAAACCATATGAGGCCTTGCCTTTTCGCTGTGGGAGTTGCGAACTGCACAACGCGGGCCCAGATGTTGCTCGTGCTGACCTTCCCCAAGGGGGTATGGTGTCATTATGCCAATCAAAAGCCGCGACGCTTTAAAGCAGGCATTTGGGCAACTCGGGCCAAAAAAAACTTGCTACCAGATGGCGAAATAGTGACCGAGTACGTGTTCTACAAGGATGTATAGCAATTAATTGTAGGAAATGTATCTAAAATGTCTTTTTTTTTTAACTCAATATTGTAAATGTGGAGTATATCAGGTGTAAAAGTGGTGAGATTTACTTTCCTCCTCCTATAACATCTGAAACCAATAACGTATTTATTTGGGGGAAATTGGCTCACAGGCTGCACAAATTTATGACAGTGGGAAACAGGTAAAAAAAAAAAAAAAAAAAAAACGCTTACAAACTGCGCGTTGTGAGCAGTCTTATGAGTTTTTGTTCCCTGCTCCACTGTGACACTGGTTTCATAAACCTGGATATAACAGTGAGATTGACTGTAATCTTTTGGTTTCGGTCGTGGATTTTTTTGATCTGGCTGCCGCTGCACGACCGTGACGACGACTGTCTGTGAGTGTACAACAAAACACCACAGACTTGAAGCTATAACCAAAGATAGCGCCACAATTGCATGTCTGTTGTGGACAAAATTTGTCAAGTCTTTCTTACCTCACATGCACAGCGGCAGCAGCAGATTCAGAGTTTTGCTTCCCTCATCCTGCGTGCACCTTCAGAAGAAAATATCAGAAATTATTCTGAAGTCAAGGAAACTTAAAGAAATTGCCAGAAGTACTGGTATCAATGCAGCCTTTCCCATTTTTAGTAACGTTAATAACGTCAGATCGGGACAAGGACAGACATAACCAGATTATTACACAGATTGAATTGATCATTTGCTGCTAGACTTTTTTTTTTATTACATTAACCTACATTTATATGAAAAAGCTGCATTAAAAAAACACTTTGAAATACAAGATTAAATGTAGATTTCCCAATAATGCGTCAATGGAATAAATTCAATCCGCAATAATCTAATTTTAACGTGTTTTTCCATTTCAGCTTCTTTCATTAAGTGACTGTATGTATAGTACTTTGTAATATAACTCCTTTTTGTCAGTGCGGCGGGCGAAGCAGTGGAGGGTGAGAGAGGAGCGAGCACCGAGCATGCAGAGGGGATGTGGTCTGTGTAGGGATGTCAGAAGCATAATGGGCAGCTGAGTCATAGGTTATAAAAAGCTGTCATTAGGGATTTCTGTCCTCAGCAGCTCATCACACAGGACCTGTGAATTATTTATTACACTGGAAACTCAAGTGCCCCGTTACTCAAGACCGCCTGGTTTCCTGCACTTCCATTTCCTTGGGCTGGTTTAATAAAAGCATGACATTTTCGCTGTTGTAATTAAAGGCTTTAAAAGGATCCAATATATAAATAGGACATAATATTATTAATGTTACTACTGCAGTGATTTTCTCACAGTGGATATAACAAATTACACACCAATGATCCTGAGCCTAATGAGCGTATTAATACAAATAAAGTGCATAACTGAAGTGTTTGGATTGTTGGTATGGGATCGTGTTGACTTCAAATGGCCAACTAATTAGCAATTATGGTGTATTAATAATGATGTTTTTATTATATGTCTGGATTTTTTTTTCTCCTACAAAAATAAGCTTTATAACCTGGAATTTGTGAGGTCCTGAGGTGGTTTTAGAATGACTGCAACAGACTTAACGAAGTGAAATCACCGCCATTCCAACAGATTTTTAGTTACACATTATACCCCATCAACTGAGTCGTACACAAATCCGCAAAAAAGAAAACTGCTGCTCCTCTAATTCAGGCTCAGGGTTTTTTTTTTTCTCCCCTCCTCTCGTTCTTTGATAGCAAAGTCGATGCAAATCAGCTCAGACATTTTTCCTCACTTTGTTTTGTTCTCGGTATATGAAAATGGTTAAAAATCCCATGGGTCAGTGAAAATGATCCCTCCTCTCTAGTCGCCTGCTCTAAGTCAGCCAAAACATTCCAGACTTCAAAAGGCGGCTCGGCCACTTCAGTGTCCCAACCTCCACGGCCCAGGAGGACCTGGTTATTTGGATAAATTAATTTCTGGAGTCTGCCTGAGTTGCAAAAACAACCTCCTGCCTGACAGCAAATTAGTCTAACTGGAAAAAAAAAAAGAGAGAGTGGAAAGAAATTGCAAAACATATAATATGTGGTAAGGTGAGGGGGACATCTATGCTGTGTTTGTGATTTTACATATTTCTGGAAGGTCTGATCAAAGAATATTATTGAATACACGTGTAAACTTTTATGTTAGCAGGTGAGGAGTTTGAACAGGCGACACCGGCTGTAAAACGCAGGCTGTGTACAGCACACAGCTGACAGGCTGCAAGCTGTAAAACAGGCTGATGTAAAAGTTTAACAACTGTCAGTGGTATAGGAAGAAAAAAAAAATGACATAAAACTGAAATCTCTTGAAGACTCAAACATATTTGTATGAGAGAAACATGTACGCCCGGAGAGCACGGACTGTGAAAATGGGGAAGGAAAATTGTTACGAAGGGAAAATTATGCAAACACATGAAGACAATCCAGAATTAATGGTCCGCAACATTTTCAGGCACTCAAAGAGCTGTCCAAGGACACCATGAGGGAGGCGGCGTGGCCCCAGTAATTGGAGGAGCATGTAGCTTCAAAAATAAGGGGAGCAGACCGGAGAACCGTCCTCTGAAGTCGAGTCTTAAAGAAAACGTGAAGCACATGTACAGTACGGTAGGGAATCTGCTACATGTGTGAACGAAAATTGTTCTATTCATTGCTGCAGACATGATACACTGCAGTATTCCTGCTGTGAAACCGCACTTTTAAAATTGACTCGATTGTGAACTCTGGGTCTCTCGGTTCCAGCCGTTTCATCTCGGGGTCAAACAAGTGATGGTGCAAAAAAGCACAAAGAGGAAGGTCAGGGTAGAACAAGATATTCCACATTGTCAATAAATATGTCTATAAAATACAGCATTCAGAGAGCGTGAGATCATCCCGTGGAAACCAAAGCGCTGTAAAGTCCGACGGGCACAAATCACAGGGAAATATGTCATTTATAGAGTTGTGGATTCTGACCATATTCCCCACTTTTCATGAAGTGGACCATATTTCTGCAGGGCAGCCTCAAAGAGGGGATGTAGCAATGTGAGCATGTGGATTACATCCATTAAAATCATCTGAATCTTCTCTGCCCGTGTCTAACTACTGTTCATCCCACAAATGCATGTTCCTCACAAATATGGCCCAATTTGAAGGGGAAAAAAAGACTTGTCAATAAGAAGTCACAGTGAAAAATTTACAGACAAAACACACTTTTTATGTGCGGAATTTAGATGATCTTCTTTTTACTGAGTCGTGTCACCCAGATGGACACTTCCAGATTACTCTGATACTTCACAGACCTCAGAGGATTGATTGAAGTTGTAAACCAGGGGTGTCAAACATAAGCCGCAGGGCCAAAACCGGCCGGGATCCAATTCAATCCGCCAAACCACCAAGCAAATTGTAAAAATTTCAAAGTAAACACTGATTTTTTTTCTTCTTTTTTTTTTTTTTAAACAAATTTCTAGTGCTGTCAGTTTTAATCGCGATTAATCCATTGAGGTCTGCCAATTGGGTCAAAGAAAAGAACTAGAGGATAATAGTCTTTTTCCTGACATGGGTACTGATTTATGAGGATTAGATTCTTCATTGCGATTAATCTCAACTTTAAAAAAGTTAACTGTTGACAGCTCTCCATGAATTAATCACGATTAATTGCGATCAATGCGATTAAAACTGACAGCACTACAAATTTCTTAAAAGTAGCAGACAAGCCATGTTGTCAGGGTGGGGCTCTGGGGAGCGGGTGGGGATCGAGGGTCTTACTCAGGGACCAAAGGTGCTTGTTTTTGGACTCTGGGAGCAAAACCAGAGTAGCTGAAGGAAAAACCCACAAACACACGGGGGAGTACATGCAAAACTGCACAAAGACCTTCTCACTGCGCCACTGTGCAGCCAAAGGGTGCAAACTTAGGTTTAACATGCAAAACAACTGAAAACTGATGAGACTTCATCTGATTTTCAGATCTCGCTAAGCAGTTATTCTGCATTGATACTTGAGATCAAACCAGAGGTATGGGTGCTATCACACAGTCTGTGCACTCTCACTTCGAGGTGAGCACTAACCTCATCATAACATTTAACCAGGTGCATAAATATGGCAGCTTCCTCCTAACTACTGATATTTGACAGAGAGTGGAGGAACCTCCATCTTTCCACACTGGATCAAGTGAGACGCTCCCTCAGTCCTGGGGAACGAGCAGAAGGCCTCGCTCTGAAAACACTGCGATCGCGATGGCATATCTTTGACATAACCTACACTTCTGTCTCGCTGATGTGCTCGAGCGATACATCATGCAAATAACATCCACTCAGAAGAAAATGAAGACAAACTGTATCCTATTGGAATGGGAAAAGCAGAGGGGAACACAATCTTTCCAAGGCCCTTCGGTCTGAGGGAGGAACACCATGCACGCCTGACTCAATCCAACATACACTAACTGAGGAGAAAATGTCCATTTTTAACCTGTTATCCATCACTGTCAAATGTGGCGCGCAGCAAAAGAGGAAATAATTAAACAGAAAAATGACTGCTGTCCAGGGCAGAATGAATGAGAGCAAAGTCGAAGTACAACTGCTGGTAACTTAGGCCAAATGATATTTTGACAAATGTCCCTTATACAGTTTGGACCATGAATGCATCACCTGAATTCTGTGAGTTAATCCAAGTGTCTTCATGCAACATGTGCTATTAAAGCTTGTCAACACATTTGAGAAAAAAAAAATAGGAATTCAATGGCAGCAAACACAAACACAGGCTTGAGAGATACAAAGTTATCCAATGTAACTAATTATCAGAGGCGAAAAAGTACTCGAATTAGTCGTTACTGAACAATCTATTGGACTCAATTACAAACCAAGTACTGTGAAAGGAACTGTACTCAAAGTATTAGTTTCAATTACAGCAGGGTTTTTATTACATTGGCAAAAGCTGGCATTTTATTCAATTTACTTGTACAAAACGCAAACATTTCTCAAATAATACAGTGTATAATATTACACTATGGCAGTTTATTATAAGCATATGTAGATTAAAAGTTTTTTTCAGTTTAAAAGATTAAAAAAAATGACTGGCTGCAAGCTACAGATATTAACTCAGATTGTGAGCCTGTGTAGTATGATTTAAAAAGTAACAGAATACATGGTGTAAACTGTATCTAAGTACCTAAGAATAAATACATACCTGAAAAATGTGACCATAATCCCACCAGGGGATCCCACATTAAATATGCAGATAGCTAAGTAATAATACAATATGTGTAATATGTACAATATCATACACTGAAAGCTACCTTATTGTTTATGAGGTAGCATTAGCATCAAAGTCTTCATGTGTGATTGAATTTGTAAAAAGTGGTGGGTGTAGAAGTCATGCAGCAGACAGATCAGATCTATCAGCAGATTTGCCAAATAAAACATAAATCATGTGATTTTGTTTGTGATAAAATTCTTAACAATGAACCACAAATGTAGAATATTACCTATTTGTTGAATTTTGCAGCAGGAATCATCATTAAAAACGGTATAATTTTGAAACTGGACTTTCAAATAAATTAAAGAAGAAAAACATTTGTGCAGGTTTTATGAGTCATTTACTCTTCTGCAAAACATTTGAAGCTTATACTTGACATCATATTTGACCGTGAAACTAAATTGAGTTTGAGGGCAAATACATGGACATTGAAGAAAATATAACATCTTTTTAGGAGATGTCAGTAACTTTATAGTTGTTTTATTAACTGGTAAACTGACCCAGTGGGATGAGATACTGACTTCTTTATTGACTGAAGGAAGAATGTAGTTATATGTGCTGGATGTTTATTATACTGCAATGTTTAAAGTAGGAGAGAAAACTAAAAACTAAACTGATGTGGCTGTCTGGAATCCACTGTTTCCCCTCCTTGTTGTGTATTTGTTTAACATGAGGATGTTTATTTCATTAGTTGAAATTCAACTGAGAATATAATTGACGAAAACAGTGAATTACCCAGAACTGAAAAAGACTAAAAACATGGAAATTGAGTGTTCAAAAAAAAGTTACTTGGAGCTTGAACTGTGCACAGAACTTCCCTTTAATTCAGTCTCCGCCCAGATTGGAAGAGACTCAATTCGACGCTGTCAATCCGCCATGTAAGTCAAACAAATACACAACGACAGACAGCTTAAAATAACGCAACAAAAAAAGTAGTTTCTTACCCTTTTCTGTGTGTTTTCAGCGCTGTCAACACATGCAACAAGTGTCCTGCTCCATAAAGTCGGACTTTAAAGAGTTTTTCTCTCTCAGCTGCAGGGCGAAACACTGCGTGACAGGAGAGAAAAAAATAAAAAAAAAGAGCGCTCAGATACGTAAGGACGTAAAATCACGCTCTGCTCTGACGGACAGAAGCGCGCGTGCGGCAGCACGGAGCGCTTGAGTCCGTGCGCGCGGACGCACTGCAAAGCAGGCGAGAGCGGGACAGACCGGTGTTTACCTTTATCAACCAAACAACAGGTGGCTGGAACAGCGCGCGCGCGCACTCGCACACACGCACGTGTTTTGATGCCAAGCTGGGACATAGGAGGCCTGTTTACATGATGTTGAAATTCTATTTACTGTTTACTATGTCTTCTTATAGTAGTGTGTTATTTAAACTGCCGTTTCCACTGTGATGCTTTAGCTTCAGGGTTTCTCCTCTCTGGATATGAATTAGAGTGCCACCTATAGGTCCCTTCGCGTGCATCAATAATGAATGATTATTAGTGAGAAATTGTTCATTTTTTTTACTACCTCAAAAAACGCGTCACATTTGTATATTTCTTTGTCTGGGGTTTAAGTATTTACAATCAAACAAAAGCCTCAGAAACAATTACTCAAATGTCTTTGCAAAAGAGAAATAATTGATAGTACAGATCAAGACAAGACAAATTACAGGCCATTATTATTGCCATGAAAAGAGGTTCTAAGTCATTACATGATTCCTCTTCAGTTAATAATGGGCTGATTTCAGGGTTTTGAGTTCTTCTTTTTTGGTAGTTGCATTTTCAGAAGTATTTTTCTCTAATAAGTAATTTTTCTCATACAAAGGTACATTTCACAGCATACACTTCACTACTATTACAAGTTCTGTATACAATTTGAATTAAAACCAAGCCCTTTGTTCTGCACTATTGTGGCCAAGAAGGTTTTTTTTTTTTTTAATTCAAACAGAACAGCTATTTGCTCTTAACATGTTTCGAAAACAGAGAGTGATTATAGATGTTGTGTAGGCATTTTATCATTTGTCTAAAAAAATACCATGTGAATGGTGAAAAATGAACCCTATTTGCACCCTATTCCCTAAGGAATAATTTAAGATTATTTTTGTTTGCATTAACAATAACTACATGTTTCTGCATCAGTAATTATAGAAGTCAGATTTCATTTTTACTTTGGGGCTGACGTTGAACATTCAAAGTCCATTAAAAAAACCAAAAACTTTTGAAGTAAATATGTCTTGCTGATACTTTTTTTCAACTGTTCGGAGCCACATTAGCGATATTAGGGAAACGTTTGGAGCCAAATGAATACAGCAGTAATGCTTCCTTGAATAGCGCCGCAATTTTGACTCTGCTCCTTTGATAATATCGTCTAATTGGACAACATGATTGGACAAGCAGCCTCTAACAGCCTTCAGCAATACATCACGAGACAATTCTCATGATTTGTTGCATCAATTGACCGACCTCATAATGTCATTAGGGTTTGGAGATGCACTCATCCAAAGGTTCCAGTCTGAGAATTCGCCGCAGCGCAGCACACCTTCAGATAAAGGGATGCGAGTGGATGGAGAGTGCCACATATCCTTGAGAGCATTTTTTAATTTCTTGGTGCTCCATCTGTTGAAATGATAAAGTGCAGCCATAATGGAGTGCAACAAGATTAAATTAATCAGGTTTGTCCATTATACCGCCGCAGGCTCTTCACAGATGATTGCAATTTTCTCTGTCAGGCCCATTATTGTAAGATCTGTTTAGTGGCTTGATGCAATTAAAATGGACTTAATGTAAATTTAACAATACAAATAACACTTCTGTCTGTGTATGTTGAAGAGGGGCGCGGCTGGAGGGTCCTGAAGTGCAACGGTAAACACCCACTGTAACCATTTTTAACTTCAAACAAACCCGGCTGCTATTTGATTAAGGCGGACTCGGTGATCAATAACTATGTTTCATGTTTTCATGTTCTCCGTGATGTCAAGGGATCCGGTTGCGCAGACCACCCCTGTCTGGACGTCAGCTGTGAGGAACACAACACCTTCCACAGGCGTATCATGATGCCCGTAGATCATCTGAACCTGGCGAGAGAGACGGGGAGTTTAATGGAGTCGCCGCGATGAGAGCGTATAAAGTGCACGCCTTTGAGTCTCACGGCTCGGTACAGTAGGTGAGGCCGGCTTGAGGAGAATTTTATTAATTTTTCCCGGAGCTGATCTAATATCTCCCTGATTGGTTGCTTCCTCCTGCTGGATCGGGTCACTGCCAGGGGACGGAGCCTTACAGGATGTGTGCTTAGCGGGGAGGAGATCTCGGGCCACTTAAACGCCAGAACGGCGGAACTGTCACGCCAAAAATGTCACATGCCTTTTTATTCTCACCACCTCTATAATTTTTGATTTATGCAAATAGTAAAGTATAACAGTGCACCGATGTGTTGTCTTGACGGGGATTCTCTCGGAGGGTCGGGGGTGGGGAGGGGGGCTCCGGTGCCGTTTCTTTCGCGAGACACATTTTTCACGGCTCTATCTGGAACCTCACCTCCGCCACATCTGTTTTGAGGGATTTCAACTGGATGTGGAGCGGCTGAGCTTAAGGTTATTGTGGCTAAATGAAGAATTACCATAACCAATCAGACAATGCACTCTATTACATTATATGTGGCATTTTCGTTTGGAGGTCAGGTGTTTTGTGTTAGTCTGCGCTCGCATTACAAGTCGATAGAAAAAGCCTACACCTAAAGAAAAGTCCGCGTTTTCATGATGTATATAAAAGGCAGGAGGCATTTATTGATTCATGTTTTTTTTGTCTTCTTTACCACTCTCCCATAAAGAAACAAAAACACAATGAAATTTATGATAGCTGAAGTGCCACCCAGGTAACCTGAGGAGTTATGCGCCAGTGTATTTGTTGGAGGCGCCTTTCACACGAGGTGCATTCCAGCCGCGGTCATGGCAGGCCAACAACAAGCCAATCCATCACGTTTTGTGCGCCGGTAATTTAGTAGGTGTCACGTTATCTCTTCTGTTAGCCACGGGACAGCGGAGTGCGTCACAGAAAAGAGACATTCAGACACAAAAATGGATAAAGCCTTAGTTGTTAGTGTGAAAACAATCCATAAATAGTTTTAGTCGGCAACTACAGTGTGTTTTGTGCATTTAAACTGACACATTGTTGATATGAATACAGAAAACCTTCAGTATGTTGGTGTGTTGAGTCATTATTCAAGGTCTAATCGGTAATTTTGGGTTTCAAGAATGCCAAATTCTATATTAAAATAACAAATTATCCATTCCAACATCTGCTCACAAATCATGCCTTTAAAGGAGATTTTATGTAGCCAACACTGTGAAAGCACTCCAAAAATAACAATTAATTGCCATCGGAGGGCACTTATATGTTTGACTTGATAGACATCCAAATGTAAAAATATAGGTAACAAACTAAAATACCTTGATTCATTGCTCTGGTCACTGATACGGCCTCGAGGTGAAGGCTGTCCAGATGCCAAATCAAATACCCACGCAGGTATGGAAAATGCAGGAGGAAAAAAAAAAAAAAAACTATATCAGAAGTTACATTTGAGAAGAAGTTTGGTCAGCGCTTCAATGTGGAGTGCTAAATAATGAGCTGGCCTTTCCAAAAAATGTTTAATACAAACATACAGGCTCTGGCATCAGATGCCAGAAAGTGGGCTTCCAAAGTCCGCAGCTCCAGTGGGATAGCGCAAAGTATGGGAAATCTGGAGCAAGGAGAAGGTCTCCAAGACCGCTTAGTTCAATTACTCGCTATGTGTGGATTCCTTTTAATATGTCACGAAGAAAACTGGCAGTGAGTGCAAAACCTCCTTTTCCATTTTTCTCACTCAGGATTGTCTCTGTGACAAATCTCTTCTTCCTAACTTTCCAAAAGTTTGCAGTTGTCTCTTCTTTTTTAAGCTTATTCACAGGGGACACATGCTACGCTTTTAAATCATCACCTCACCAGTCTTTTTTCGCTTCTGGTAAACTACTTTTGTTAGATATAATGTGTTTGAAGGTTTAAAAAAAATACCTTTTTTTGGCTCTTCTTAGATATAATGTGATTCCACTGATGTGCCATCTGCAACCAACACCGTAAATCTCGGTACTTTTCTCCATATCTGCACCACTTTCCCCCCAGGTTTGACTTACATATATGTGATTCTAACACAATAACTGGAACATTTTCAAGAATGATGTACTGGCTGATATACAAAAAAAACATTGCAGCTACACATAAAAATAGTAGTGATGTGCTCTGTGTTCGCTAAAGTCATTCATGTGAACATTTTTTACTTACAGGTAATGCATTTCCAACCAAAATGCTACATTTGACATTGGTTTTGCTCCTTTTTTGATTAAATAATAAATGTGAGACGCCTGAACTGCAGAGTGGAGTAGCGGCTACCTCACCGCCAGAGTATCCCCCGTTCAAATCCTGCCTTTCCACGCATGTCTGGCTGTTTTCCAGAAACTTAAACGCCCTGATACAGTCCCAAAACATGCGTTCAAGAGTAATCAGTGACTTGAAATAGCAAAGATCAGGAGTGTCAAAAGAACATTTTAGTTCAGGGACTGAGGATACATGATGAAAGTGTCGACATTCTGCAAAAAACAAAAACATTTTCCATCAAAAAATACTGAATATAAGTCCAAAAAAAAATGGTTGCATTTTGCATGGTTTTACAAACTTACCCGGACAGCATGGCTATGAGAATAAGACCAGTTTCTTTTCGTGGCAGCATCACCGATACCTCAGCTCAGGTCTCAGTGTTGTGTTGTATCCGTTACCCTTAAATAATTTGTTTAAAAAAAACCCAAATCTATTTCTGTTTACTTTGAAAATTATTACAATATGCTTGGCAGCTTGGTGGGATGGATTGGAGCCTCTTGCGGTCCGGTTTTGGCCCACGGGCCTTATGTTTGGCACGCCTGGTTTAGAACGTGGACGGTTGGATGGACAAAAGATTTGCACGGTATGATTTTTATAATGAAGTCAAAAACAGACCGCCGCCCATCTGATGAAACCGGTCGAATCCCAACACGTTCACATTTACGGGGACTTTGAATGTCCTGAAAGCTTTTGCATCCTAAAGTGGGCTTCATATTGAATAAAAAATGTGTCTTACAGCAACAGGTCAGCAGTAGGTGTGGCTGAGTCCGGCAGACGGATTGCGATCATGTGGATTAAACTGCATTTAGCCACACTTGTCTCATGGGATTTTCCTTGGCTACATGCGAGCGGACACTGAGCCAAAGCCCAGCTCAGTATTTTGACAGCAGAGCCAGAAAAAACAAAAGTGTTTTGCTTTTCTGTTGAAAAAGAAAAAGGAAAAAAAAAAAAAAAAAAAAAAAAAAAGCAAGAGAGAGAAAGAAAGGAAGATGTAGTGGAGAGAAACGGTAGTCCCTCAGCCACTGCCTTACTCAATCCATATGCGAAGCTTAGAGGCAGGAAATACCCACAATTCAGTGTAATCAGGGTAGAGGCCGCCTACCCCATTGGAACAGACCTGGTGGAACTGATTGGGCACCATTAGGGCGGGCAAGAAGTGAGAATGCCTCTCCAAAATGTTGCATGTTTGCACTCTTAAGACACAATTAAAGTAATAGAAACAAACATTTTCGGTCTCCCATGAAAAACCGTAGTGAATATGAATTTGTTGTTATTCTACTGGCTTCGTTCTGCTGTCACGAGGGACACTTTTGCTCTTTGCAAATGTTTGACCACTGCGAGTAAAACCTTTCCCTCGCTGCTGCCTATTCTCAGCTCGCTGGGAATCACAGCAGAGCGTTCGTGTTGCCTTCAGCTGCATCGCTTATTCACAAACTCATTCTTTTCCGCGGTACCAACATCTGGCCACAAGTCAGACTGCAGCAGGGCAAATGATAATGTGCCTCCCTGAGAAGCCAACAGTTGTTTGACAGGCCGGTGGGTTTGTTTCGTGATGAGGGAGAGCTTCTGGCATGTTAAACCATAATAACACTTCCCCCCCCAAAACTAGCGTGCTAGCTGTCGGTACCAGAACGGGGTTTCCCACTTATGCAAACTGAGGCTTGCTGGCTTTTTGTCTCTGCAGCTTGACATTTATGGAATCTGAGGAGCCTGCATGTTTACTGATAGTTTCTTATGGTTTGTCCCTTTTTGAGAAATAATTGGGGAGGCCAGAGGAAACAGGGAGAGCGACAGCTGATGTGGTTTGGTCAGAAAGAATGAACATCTGCCTTTGATTTAACGTGTGGCCCAATAAAGGCCGATGGCACCGGCGCAAAATCTGCCTCCTTCTTTCTCTCTTTTGCCTCCTGTTGGATCCCTTTCTCTCACACACACGTCGTCTCCTTCCTTCGGAGAGCATCATCGTCTCCATCACACGATCCAGCAATTTGTGATTACCTTGGTTTTTTTTTTTTTTTATTTAACGTCGGTAATTTGTGAGCTGCCAACAGTACGCAAAATCACAAACACAGTCACATGTTGGCCTGTAAGACGTGAGTAGGAGAGAGAGCTGGAGTAGTTAAATCCTTGATTTGTACCTCTCAAAACTCTCACAAGTCCCCCGTGCCCCTCCACCCCCGTTCTCCACCTCCCACACAATTCCCAGGTCAACAGAGCTCTCAATATGAGGCGCGTCTGGTCTACTGTGACAGCATATGGTTATCCACTCAAGGTGTCCGGAGACACTCGTTCTTCATGCAATAAGTGCTTGAGCTTATTTAATCAATGCGGGTATTGCAATGAGGAAGCGGAGTACCTGAATTTTTTTTTTTTTTTAAATATATTGTTTTTATTGCATTATTTTGCGCTACAATCTGGCAGCCAAAGCAGGCGTATTTGGTGCGTGAGGATGATGTGGGGAAATTGGATTTAACAATTTCAGCCTCTCCCTCATGTTCTCTCTCTTTCTCAGTGCAATCAAAGTAGCCCCCCCTTTTTTTTTTTTTTTTTTTTTTTTTTTAGCAGTTTGGTACATCTGGCAAATAAGGAGCTGCAGCGTATGCGAGTGAAGAGTAAACACTCCGAATTAGGCAGCGATTACGTCATATTTCGAATTGGGGGCTACAGTGGTATCACGTGAAGTTTTATGCACGCTGTCAGTTACCTTTTAAATAGCACACTCACCATGGAGATGGTGTTTACTTTAAGAAAACAAGTGCGCGTTCTGCCTGTTAGAGGCACAATTTCTTAAGTGCTCGGCAGCTCCGTGCAGATGTTTGTACTGTAAACATATAGCCAATATTAGAATGACGTCAGCCCGGAGCTATAAAGTCTGCAGCCAATTACCACCTCCACCTCTTTGCTTCTTTATTTAACAACGCGGCTGATTTTCTTCTTATTTTGGTTTTATTTCTTCACCAGACCGCGCTCCTCGGTGGATTGCCGCCGCTCTTGTGTTGCATGGCGACAGCGTGGCAGCCATGATGGAGACGTGCGCTGGGAGCGATACGATCTGGGAAAGGCAGCTCCCCTGGGTTAATGGGGAGTTATCCTATTAGAGCCCCCTCCTGCGCTGCACTCCTCCTCTTTCTCCAGGAGAGCACCCATCATTGCTCTGGTCTCTCATGCAAAAGGGGGGGTGGGAGAGGGATAATGGCCCCTTGCTGCAAACTGCACCGCCCTCTCCTCCCGCCCTGTATCTCTCCAGCTCCTCTTCCTCTCGCCTGATTCCCAGAATCGATATTTCTCAGCGGGTGCCCTTACATTTCCCTCTCATTGCGTTGATCCATAAATCAGCCCCCGGGCAGGAAACTTGCCTCAGCGAGGAAGCATCTCAAGCGAGCTCAGGTTGGGCGAGAGGTGAGGACAGCTTAACGGACGGTCCCCAACAACGCGTCCTCCGTCTCGCGTCCACGAGGCCGAGTTTACGATCTTTGAGCTTGGCTTGAAAAGATGGGTGGGCAAATAAATAAGGAGCCCGCATTAAGCTGTCAGCCAGCTCTGTGGCGTCACTAATAGAAACCGAAGTTTTTTTTAAGCATTTTTAAAACAAAAAAAAAACAACAATTGCAACAGTGGTTTGAGAAAAAAACTTAACTTTAGGTAGATGTTTGTCTTCACTCAGTGGTATATTGTTCTGTGTCTAACTCTGTCCACATAAAAAGCAGAACTGGGGAAAAACTGCACCACAGAAAACAACAAGCCGCCACAACCTCGCCACTGGTGTATAGGAGAACGCACTTCCTGGAGTTCAGAGCCTGCTGTCTTTTCCCCATCCCGATCGCACAAAACTCTTCTTTTTGCACATATGTTTGAAAGTAAAAGTGAGATGAAGGGATTCTTGAGGCGGTGCACTCCTTCCCTCGGAGTTGCTCGGTTATTTCCCCCCATGGCTTCAGGAGGCAGCAGAAAGACGTTGACCTAGACCCCTGTAAAATCCCCTCGGTGGCCATCCTGTCTTTTCATGTCCATCTTCAGCGCGTTTGAGAGGCGAGCCGCGTGACATGTTTATGCGGTAACCTCTGCGGCTCGAGCGTGTCGGCGAGGGTGCACTTGTGAGAAGTTACAATAAACGGAAGCGGGGAGAAAAAAGCGTTTAAAGGTTGAAAGGTTTAAAAATGAGCTTATACAGCTCGGCAAGCTGCAGCCCCGCGTGAGGCCGCGCTGCGGATCGGCCCGACAGCGGCTGCGCAGTGCACTCTGGGATCTGAGGGGGCATCAAAGGTAGTGGAGGGAAGGTGACTCACCCTCGATGCTGGGGGGGGGGGGCTGATATATGGTGTGAAGAGTAAAGGTAATCGAGTGCCTATATGGAAAACAAACTCTCCCTGCATAGTGTTTGCCCTTGTGACCAATGTTTCTGACAGCGTTGAGTCGGGACGGGAGAAATATCGGCGCCGTTTCCCTCACTGAAGATGCTCGGGAGGAGTTATAGTCAGAAAGGCGGTCGTGGAAAAGTGGCGGCCGACTCGGTTTATACTGGAGCCACCAGGGACCCGAAAAAACTATAGACGAGCGGCGTCCACATGTTTAAAAAGTTATCATGTTCAATGGGGCAGAGCGGGACTAAAAATACACAAATATTTCAAAGGGCGTAAAGTCTGAGAGGCCTTTTGTGCCAACAATTTATGATTTTGAGTCAGAGGTATTTCCAGAAGAGGCCAATGTTATTTCCTACCAGACTTTAACTGTGTTGATTTACACCAACTGTTAGGAAAACATTTAAATTCACATCCTCCTTTTTTCCTCGCAGCGCAGCACAGGCAGGCTATTATATCTCTGCATTACGATAAAGAAGAGATAAGTGGAGACTCGTAGGGGGGGACAATGGCTTTTCTATTGCAAGTGTGGATAATCGTCCCATGGAAGGAGGCACTGTGTTTTGGCAAATTGCGCCAGATTCATCTGGCTATAAGGCGTCCCCTTTCCTGCTCCCTCCTCGGGTTTCCTCCGGCCCATCACAGTGCCGGGGCCTTATCGTGCTGCCCGCTCTCAATAGGCAGGGCCCGCGCTAAGATTTCAGATGCTGGCCGGCCACTCCGGGGGAACAGGTGTCCCCTCTGTCTGCCTGTGGTCCGGGTCCTGCGGTGGAAGCATGGGAAAGGGCAGCCACCGCAGAGGTTCTACCCCAGCGGACAGGTAACAGAGCGCCTTTCTATGCTCGGCCTGAATTCAGCTAAATTGGCGTCCCCTTTTTAGGAACCCCGGGAAGCAGTTGGAGGCGGAAAAATAAAGAGCGGAAATTCGCCCAACAATTCCCAGCTGACCAGAGGAGTATGGTGTTCCTAACAATGGGAAAGAAGAGAAACTATTTTGATGTGTAAATGAGATAATAGACAAGATTTAGTCTGGACTGCTAATTGGAAAGAGATATCAAATGTATTTGAATAAATAAATAGTTTCAGACAAATGTCAAAATTTGTTCTTGGACTTTTTTCTTCTTCTTCTTTTTTTTAAATTACAACAAAGACTTTTTTTTCCCCAGTGGGATTGTGGGGGTTTGCATTGAGCAGGTAATTGTGACGAGAGATCAAAAGAGCAGCAGTGTCAGCCCTGGAGCGTCCAGCTCATCGCTGTGACCTGTGATCAATGGTGCAGGTGTGGGTGAGACAACAGCTAAGTATTTAAAAATATCTGGACAAGGGGTGTCAAACACATCTCAGCTCACAGGCCTCATGCAGCCAAACTTCACTCTGAGTGGGCTGGACTGGTAAAATAGTGCAATAACAGCCTTTAATGGAAACTTTAAAGATTTTCTTTGTTGTGCTGCTGAGTATATCTGATGAAAATGTTGATATCCCTGAAGAATTACTACCAAAAACGACAACAATCTCAACATAAAGCTAATTTTGATGATCATAATCAATGAAACTTCTCCTGAAGCTGTTCCATTATGCATGCTTTTACAGTCTCACCCCGACAGCATGGCTCTAAGACTGGTTTTAAAATAAGGAGGTTGGTAGCTTTCAAGGCAGCATCACTGATATCTCAGCTCAGGGCTGTGCTGCGCGGTGTTGCGCTTCTCTTAGGAAATTTTTCACCAAAAAAAAAACCTATTTTCTTTGAAATTTCTCATTTTGCTTGATGGCTCGTCAGACCAGACTGGAGCCTTTTGCAGGCCGGATTTGGCCAGCAGGCCTTATGTTTGACACCTCTGATTATGATCACAAATTCTTTTATAAAGTTGTTTTAATCCTCAGTAAATAGCTTATCATTTATTAGTTAAATGATTATTTAAGTGCCTTAACAGTTTCTATTGTTTGTTTCCACTGACAACCACTGCTTTCACCTTTAATTACTGTAATTACATGCTCTTATGAGTATTTTCTCAATTATGTAGTCTAATTGTACTTGTACTTTATAGTTTAGTTCTTTGACATTCCTGAATCGCTAGTCAGTACACCAACCATTTCAATTTATTTTTAAACTTTATGGTCTGCAATTTTGTCGCCAATATCTTTATTCTTTTAACAGAGAACATGACTACTTTACTAGTAGTTAGCAAAGTAGTTTGCTGGTTCAATTCCCACAGTGGATAGACAACCACTGCGGTAATAAACCTATAAATATGAATTTAGATCATCATCATCTGTCTGAATATATTCTCTTACTTTTTCAATCTGACTCTGGGCAGATGGAGAAAATGCTACTTTTTGAAAATGCTCTTTTACACTGTTGCTGCGCATGCACGACATTTCTATAGTAAATAATTCTCCGGCACATATATGAGTAGTTGGACAACAACAACTATGGTGGCCTCCAGACTCTCAGTCTATATTGTTTTGAGATTTGGTAGCTTCTTTAGTAACAAAGCTTCCCCCAATTCTTCTATTCATTTTCACCTCACATTTTGACGCTTTACACTATGAAGTTTACGTACTTGATTGTCTGAAAAAGCTGCTTTAAACAACAATTTTGCTCTTGGCAATGCAATTAAATCACTGTCAGAACGCTGCTTTCTCTGGGGCAAACTGAAGAAATGTCGCAGTGGTTGTACTTGTGCAGTAATTTTCAGGACTTTTTCCTCCTCTGCTGACAACACAGCTCAACCCTCCATTCATAAAAGCAGGCGAACACAAACAGCTACATCATCTGAGTCAATAGCCTCGAGCTAACTCCGGGGTCGGAGGGAAAAAAAAAAAAAAAACATTTGCAAATGTCATTTGACGACCTCGAGACTCAAATTCTGCCGAGTGATAATATATCGATGGGAATGCCATTAAAAACAGTTTCAGGCTCCTCCTGGATTCATTTGCGCTGACCCAGAATGCAGTATTTTCTTAACACAAGCAGCAGGCTGCTTTGATGTTATCTCCCTGAGCAAACAGTGGAGGGCCGGCTGCCTCCGCCCCGCCTGTGGCCGCAGAGGACGCCGCCGATTAATCACGGTGAAGCCTGCTGGAGCGCGCTCATAAATCGCCCCGGTGCTCCTTAAACAGGAGAGTCCCAGGGCGCAGCGCCGTCATTTATCAACACTCTCCCCTCCGGATGAGGAGTAAATAAAACTCTGAATATGTAGCGGAGGGAAGGGGGTGGAGGGGAGAGGCGTCCTGCTGGCATGTTGAGCATATTCAGTGGTGTGATGGTAAATAAAGGAAGAACCTTTGAGCAGTCAGCAATTTATTTGGTTTATTTATCGAGAATGTTCTCTTAATCACACACACTGGGGTGCTTTTCTGTTGACTCTATTAACTTTGCGTGATAAAAAGGGATAAACAGAGAGATAATTGAGTCCCTATAGTCTGTGTTTCTTCTGGGATGAAATAAATTAAAAAATGCTAATAAAACGATCGCTTTCAATGACTTCCTTGGGACTATTTAAAAGCTGTTTTTTAATCCACATCCTGATTATTGTATTTTTTGCCTGTAACATTTCACTAACACTCAGGTACTAACCGAAATTCAATTTAATTTACTCAACTGGGCTGTGGAAGAAAATCTTGGAAATAATCAAACTTGTTCTTTTTCTTTCATTCAAGCATGAAATACCAACATTTCATCATTTCCATACGTTGATTTATAATCTCTGAATGTTTTACATTTAGTGGTGCTCAGACAAGATGTATTATTGAAGCTCTCCGTCGGTTTTTGGTCTTCAGATGGGATTTTTTTTTTTCCATGCAGTCATGCAGAGAAACAAATGAGAGGCAAAGCTGAATGATATTTCCTTGGAGTGGAGATTAAGATAAATGTCTTTTTTTTCTTTTTTTTTTTTGAAGAGTTCCCTTACAGTATGTGTGTCTGGTGGACGGTCACTTTAAGGTACTGCATGTATGTGAGAGTTGATGCTTTTATTTTTATCAAAATGTTGCTGTCTAAACATGTAATTTCTGAAAGAAAAATGCCAAAAAGATGCCTCACTGGAACAAAAAGTGACACGTCATGCCAGATTAGCTCTGAAGATAAAGTGTCTGTTCATGTAAACCTGCAAATGGGAAAAGGTGCCATCAGATTATCAGGTGAAGGATGTAAAATGGAATCAACCATGTTGCAGACGACTTGGAATGGCAGCTTTGGCAAAAGCTGCTATAACAATTTTAAAAGTTGTGACTTAAGGTTAGAGCTGAGTACTTGGAAAAACAACAACACAAAAATGTAATTGGTTTAAGTTCATGTAAATTTAGACAATGTCCATGAAATGAACACGTTTTAGGTCAATTCTGAGTTAAAAACTATATCTTGAAAAACCCTAAACTCGGATAAATGAGTACAGATGGTTAAATAGCCTCATTTATACAAGTTTGCTTAAAGAAGTTAGGAATATAAACTTAAATTAGAACTTTGGTTTCCTTAAACAGTTTTAGTTGAACAAACTCATCATGTTTGAAGTGTTTAATCCAGGATGGTTAAAATAATTACTTCGCCACAACTTCTCCTACATGAAGACAGATTGAATATAATTTCAGCTGAGTCCCACAACATTTCCATTCATTATTCAGCTGCCCCAGACAGCGGTTTTAAAAAAGCGAAAAAGAGTTCTGAAGCCATGCATGAGCAGACCATTTGAACTCGCTACAACACAAACATTCGGACAGGAAGACAACGGTTAAAGCTTTTTCCCAGGATTTTCTCTTCGGGCCCGGCTGGGGGTGTCAACATCGCTCCTTATGTCCAGCAACACTGACGCCCTGTGAGGGTCTGGGAGAAGCAGCAGAGAGCACTACCTCCATCATCGGCGCTCGCAGGGCCTGTCCTCGCACTGGCAACCCCACAAAGCCCGCCCGGAGACAGATGACAGCGCCACAAAGACAACACAGGTGGCTGGCTGCAGACCACCTGGAACAGAGAGACCCAGCCACGCTGAGACCTCTGGGAAGGAGACGGCTCGGCCGGAGGAGAGAGGGAGACAAATGTGAAGGTGGTGAGCAGACAGAGTGAACATGAAGAAACTGGCAAAGGAGACATGCAGTGAGGAAGTTTCTTTTCTTTTCATAAAGGTGTTTTGTTTTGTTTAACTGTATCAAAACTGGCGCATAAAGTGATTTCATGACAGCTGTGACTCCAGCAGTCTTAAAATTATTTATGTATGCATTGAAGTGTCCTTCGGCAAGACGCTAAGGTACCTGTTTACACAGCATTCTCAAGTGAAAACGGTAAACTTTCATTCTGTTTTGTGGAACTTTATGAAAACGGCTTCCAAGGTGGAACTTTTCGGAAATGCTGAGACTGCGTCACTGTGTTACTGAGGGAAAACACAAGTTTCTGGAAACACTGCTGCTATGCCGTGTGGTCGTGATAAATTCCTTTTTTGGTCCCCAGTCCAGTCTTACTCTTGTCACTTTCAAGAGGGCAAGTACCAATTTATTTCTTTAGAATGTGAGCTGAAATCCATAAAACAATAATATCCTAATGTACCTTAGTTTTCCTAACAAAAAAGAAGAGGGAACTAAGATAATTTGCTGACCGAAAGTGAAGGAAGAACAGGGGAAAAGGGTGGCAGTGCCAAATAAAAACAGACCTCTTCACTCCAACTTGGCTGGTTGCACTCGTCTATGGACAGTGCTACACTGAACTGTGCTTATCAACACTAATCGAATGACTCCCCTCTTTAAAACAGGTCTAACAAAATGATCTCCACTCCAGGTTACTAACACTCATCAATGTGCTGAGCTGTTGGAGGTGGAAAGGTGAAGTGAGTCTTACTCCTGGCAGCTGGCGGCCTTTAACCCCTCCATCGTCCAGTGGCCAGCCAGTCAGCGGTCTCCTGCCAACTCAAGCAGCAGTCCCCACCTGTCCTGCATCAATCAGTCAATCAACCAATCAAACACACACACACACACACACACTCAAGAGGGAGACTGCAGATCATAACAATTGTGACTTGGGTCATAGCAATAGTTCTTCAGCAAACGCATGAGTAAATGGACAATAGCAACAACGGGGGCCGTCAGAGTATTCAACAGAATTATATTAAAAAAATAAACTCATGAAACAGGCCTGGACAAAAATGATGGTACCTCTAGAAAAGGCTGAAATGATGTGACCAAAGGGACATGTCAATCCCAGGTGTGTCCACTAATTAGCATCACAGGTGTCTGCAATCTTGTAATCAGTCAGTGGCTCATATAGAGGGCGACAGGTAGTCACATGAAGTGTACCACACTCAACATGGACCACAGGAAGCAAAGGAAAGAGCTCTCTCAGGAGATTAGAAAGAAAATTATATACAAGCATGTTCAAGATAAAGGCTATAAGACCGTCACCAAGCAGTTTGATGTTCCTGTGACTACAACTGCACATATTATTCAGAAATTCAAGATTCATGGGACTGTAGCCTGTTGTGCAACTAAATATTACTGTCATTTTTGTCTAGGCCTGTTTCATGAGTTTTTTTTTTTTGTTTGTTTTTTTTTTAATAATTCTGTTGAAGCATGGTTGAAAAGCAATGCCTCGCTTTCATTGGTTAAATTTTAAGTCTGTGTACTCCCGTTGTTAATGTTTAAAGTGTATTGTTCTCTGCACACAAACTGTGTGTGGTTTCATTTAAAAAAAAAGTCATGCAAACATCGTTTTCAACATTTACGCCATTTCCATTCATTTAAAACGTTGCAATGTAAACACAAAACCTCCCTGAAATGAAAATGCAAAAATGATGCCTTTTCACTTTGAAATGTTGGCATCTTAACTTTTTCCAAAAGATGTGTCGGCATCTTTTAGAGATCTGGCCGTAGGTTCACTATAAAACTGTGCACACAGTTTGGGATTACATTTGGTGGAAATTGTCATTCAGTGGGAAGATTACATTTTTGACCTTTCTGTAATTCTCTGTGCTGAACTCAGTTAACTGAGCAAAGGTTTCCATTATTAGACTATATCAGAGGTGGGCAATTAATACTCCAGCAGAGCTAAATGAAAAGCTAGAACTGCCAGGGATACTTCAGCTTTGCTCAGTTTAAACGTGTCTTATAATAGAGAGCAGTTTCTTACAATGTTTTTAAAGGCTACTGTTACAAAGCTCTGCTTGTATTGCGCCCAGGCCTTGTCTATATCACCAACCAAAATCTCTTTTATTTGACCCACAGTTCTGATACTGTTAATGATTGTTGATAATGGCAGAAATAAGCATTTTTACAAACTCTGTAGTACTAGTGTTGCTTTGAAAAAAAGGTGTAGAAAGTAATATTAAGACACGTCATTCTTAAAAGGCGTCTATCCTATAAATGACATCCACCGCGAGGCTATTATTCATATTGATGGATAAACTCATCAAAGCTAAGCCCCGATCTATCACCAGCGCCGGTGAAGGACTCGTCTCGGATGTCACAATAAGGTGGCTTACATCAAATGTGACCCCTTTTCTCCTATTTCCTTTAACAATACCGTTTAATAACGATACGGTCCGTCACGCCCAATAGTGCAATTACATGCCCCGCTTTCAAGAGGTTTCTCCCCCCTAACCAAGATGAATCTCTGCTCGGGACTCACGTCCCGACGCACCTTTGAACTGGGGAAGATGCTTTAGTGGCATGACCTCCATCCGTTCCCTTTTCAGGAGAGCAGAGTTCTTATATACAGACAACACAATCCCCTGGATCAAATTCTTCTCCAACCTGTAGAACTTCTGGAGCCGCCGAGCTTTAAACTCAAAAATGACCTTTCCGGAGAGCTGCTGAGACTTTTTTTTAAGTCTGCTTCAGACTTATAGATCAAGTTTTCTGGCCGGCCTTTAATGGAGATGAAAGAAAGTGAGGGAAAAAGGGAAAAAGGGTATAAAAATAAGTCAGACAGAACAGAGCAGGCCTGATTGGAAACGCAGAAGAAGCATGTACTCCCAGCAGTGGCTGAGTTTCAGTTTTTGGCCGCCTGCTGTTGTCGGTGCTCCTAAACGGCGGTAATAACAGATATGACGTTACCTGCTGCTGGGAGAGGAGTGTTGGAACATCATCACCACGGAATAATAAGTCTCAGTTCTGCTCGTGCATTGACATCCACCAGCAGGATTTCCTTCTTATATACACACACAGTTTAGGGTTTGTTATTCTTTTATAATCTTTGTTAGCCTTGGAAAATAATTATCCCCTTTCAATTCGCCCTAATTCTTTCCACAATTCTTTATTTTTCCTTGTTTTTGTCTTTCTTGTCATCGGTTTTCATCCCCACCTCTCTCGTCGTCATTTCTCTTCCGCCTCAGAGACTCCATTTCTCAGCCTTCTTCATCCCTGCGTTGAGCCCGGGTCTCACCTCATCAGCGCTGCCTCCTGTACATCTGCATGTCTTACATCTGGGTCCAGGCAGGCTTGGCGGGAGCCCTTCACCCCGAGTGCAAGGCCTGCCTGTCTGCAAGTCTCCTCAACAGCTGTCACGAAAACCAAACAGACACTCCTAATTGGTGTTCCAGACTCAAGGAAACTGGACTAAAATATTTGCATAATTTCACTGAGGACAGAGGAAATTGTTAAAACATGTGAACCAAGGCCCCGCCGCTGTAACCCTACCCCCCTGCAGGCCGTGCGGCTCTTGGGTGCCACCCAGCGCCACCGGTGCCAGGAGCGAATGGAGGAGGGGGTCGCCGGGGTGAGGGGAGGGCAGCGAAGGAAAGAGAAGGAAAGGAGTGAAAAGGTCACTGAAGCTGATCCTATCAGGGCGTCTCGCCTTCTCGCACTCCGCTCAGAGGTCGCCAGAGACGACCCGACACAGGCAGCGCCGAGCCAATAGGATCACATGAACGCAACACGGGGTGGTTCCTGTTCAGCAAACGGCATTTTTCCTCAAAACAGTCTCTGTTCCCAGATATATGTTTGTTCTGTCATTCTGAAACATTCGTCTCGCTCTTTCGTATCATTAAAAAAGCAGAAAGTTAAACCATTGGGTGGCGATGTTGAGCCACTTCAGCTGCAGACTGTCCTTTTCCTGGTTCTCAGACATTTTCCATTTTGACTTCTCTTCTCTGTTGTTAAGGGAAATATATCTGCTTCTCATCCAGACTCCATCCAGGAGCACACACTGCTGTGAAAACCACAGTCCCTCCTGCTTCTTTGAGTGACTCAGTTCACCACCTTGTGGCACGGACTTGTGTTGCAGGACCAGACCTGCCGCTAGTTGAAAAACATTCTGACTTTCAAACCTATCTGTGAAATTAGTTGTACTTTCAGTATTGAGATACATTGAATTAAAATATTGCACATTGTACCTCTAACGTAGCAAGTTTCTGTGTTGATTGTCAGATTTCTATCGTAATTAGCATTATTGTAGTAGCATATTCATAAACCAACTTGTAAAGCATATGTATTTGCACTAATCCTCAACATAACGTATGTATTCAATATCCAAACAGCTAAGGGAATGAATTTGTCATTTAAAAGAATACCAGACCTTTGTGATTGTAGTAAATAATACTGAAAATTAACAGAGAAAAAAGACAGTTTTCCCCTTGGTTATATGCTTTGATAGCGCTTAAAGGTATAATGGACAATGTTTTAGGCAATGAATGGCGTGATGCGATTCTCAACTATTGGTCCTCCAACATCGTCCATTACAGGTATAATGGATGATTTTCTCGAAAAAGTCTAAGCCAAACGTCTGTTACTCGCTTTTTGAAAAACGCACATGCGCCAGACCATCCTACCAGCTCTACTGCTCCTATGAGCGCGCTTGACGGCGTTAAGAAAGCATTTCTCCAGCATAATTGACATGTTGGAGGACCAATAGTTGAGACTCGCATCACGCCATTCATTGGCTAAAACATCGTCCATTATACCTTTAAGTTGATTGACAAAAATCCATTTCACTGAGATTTAAATAGGTTCCATGCATGGATGTTATGATCACAGGAATTTTAAAATGCTTGAAAGGAATTGTTACAGAAAATCTATAATAATTGGATACGACTTTCTAAACACCCCCCAACACTTCTTTTAGTCAGGTTGTAGTTTATTAGCAGTAGTTTATTCGAAAACAGTGCAGAAACTTTTGAAATTTCTTTTAATTAAACTCAATAAAGTCAGACTTTGTTGTTTCTAAAAGGTTGAAAGTTCTGATTCTCATTTATAACGTATTTCAAAACTGATTTTGATGATTGGTTAACTCATGAAAATCAAAACGATTGCTAGAATTTCCAATATACGATGAGTATGAATTGTTAACTTTGTAGGAACTTCATTACTGGTTACTTTAAGTTGGACTGTGAGGTGGAGAACCAGCCCTGGAGTTGTATTGATAATGAAAATGTGAAATTTACTGAAGTTCTGGAAGCATTGATGGAAATAAGTGGATCATTTTCAAAAGAAACAGAGAAGCAGATGTGGACACTATAGCACCGAGTGAGACATGGAATATCAAATAAGAAGCGCTTCATAAAAGGTGAAATTAAACTGAAACAGTAAATCGTACAAGCATGCTTCATTAATGCATCTAAATGACTTTATACAAATGTGTGTGTGTATTTCTGTATGTGGATGTATATTCTGTCAGAGAAGCTTACAGTGTGTCATCGCTCCTAATTTTATAAGTCTGTACGTTGATGTATTACTTACACTAATTCCAACATATTAGTTTTACGCTGCCTTGCCCTGGACCTTGTCCACCTCCGTGCCGGTTCCCACATAGTGAGACGGAGTTGTGGGCGTTCAGCAGTTCCAGCCGAGGCCGAGCAGGGTAATTAAACTAGTCTGGGCCATGTGGAAAAGACATAGAGATTTAAATGCCCTCGCTGGAGATAACATGAGCGCCGTGCAGATAGATCACATGGGACCTCCCCGTTTACTGGAGATGCCAGCTGCACCGAGACGCCGCGGCGAGCTTCGTCACCTTGTAAACCGAAAGGGGACGGACGGGGGAAGCGCGGCGCGGTCGATGAGCGGAGCTCTTTTTTTTTGGCTGCTCACCGGGGGAGCCGGGAGGGGAGCACGGGGCCTGAAATGGCGGGGTGCTTCATAAAAAACGTGGCGGAGGTTAGCATGAGACGCATGAAGTAGCTCAAACAAGCATCAGGTGTCTCTGGGATTTCAAAGGAAATTTCATGCTGCAAAACTGTATTTTATGGTCCTCGGTGAGGAGAGATTGTGAAACTCAAGCCCATGATTGTTGACATTAGATATTATTTCTTTTTTTTTTGCAATATAGATGCAAATGAGCCGTCACAGTTTCTACATTTCATCAGACAGGAAAAGTCTCATTGGAAATTTCACTGGAGCGGCAACTAATTATTATAAAAAAACAAGTCTGCGTCGCCGAGGTCTGATTAGATCTAATCAAGTGGAGATAAAGTGGGTAAACAGATCATTAAACAGCTGCTTCTTATGAATACAACATAATTATTAAATGATTAGAGTGATTACACACCCACGAGGGTTTGTGGTGTGTCTTCATTATCGTGCAGATTAATCAAAGCCACGGGCTGAAGTGGGGGGGGGGGGGGTTACACTGCAAGAATCAGGTCAAAAACAAGCACATGCACCACTGCTGTATAAATATAAATAGCATTTAGATTTTTCAGAACTGACAAATGTTTACAAGTTAATGCTGTTCAGCCGCACTTGCAGAGCAGCTTCCCTGATATTTAATGTGTTTCCATCATGCTGCGTAGATTAATCAGTGCCACAGACACAGACAGTGGGGAAAAAAAAAAAAAGAGATGATGGATGTAAAGCGTCTGCATTGTAGCCGTGCGATGCGGGGAGAGGATGAGAGTCTGGGATGTAGAGACAGCGGACGGAGCACAGTTTGTGTGTGGGTGCGTGTCTTTCTATGATGACAGAACAAACGACCTCCTCTGTCATGCACGGCCTTGAGAAACCTCAATGGATTTAGGGCTCCATCAGCCCGGAGGGAAGAGAGCCGGGGGGGGCTTCTTTTGCCGTCCTTGAAGCTGCCTGTTTGTCTCTTTCCACACCAGCGACTAGCCAAACAGCAGGATCCTCCACCTCTCCCACGGGTCAGGTCCCTCTCAACCCCCGGCCGGCTTTGATCTGACCGACAGAAGAAGGGGGTCTGAGAGGGCTTTGGGAACTCTAAGCTCCGTGTGTGTGTGTGTGCGATGGGGAAGCGGGCTGAAAGCCAGGGGGATGGTCGGGGTCAGGTGTGGTCAAAGGTTGCTGTCCATCTCGGCCGTCCTCGTGTTTGTCGGCTTCCACTCACAAAACACATCGGCGGCCGCGCGCACATATCCACAGTGAATTCAAACTATCAAACTGATATTTCTACTTTATCCAAACAACGTATCCAGTGACGGTGTGTGAAGTTAAGGGTGTCACTCATGATGAAACCCTCAGAGGAAACACCTGACCGCTGGAACCTCCCAGCTAATTCCTGTGGATTTCTAACCCCTCTTTGTCTGGCTTTACACACGGGATTACACACAGGTGTTTATTTCAACTGAAAAACCTCATAACCAACCCAATGTGAGCGGAGTCAATGAAGGTAGACAAGAATTTCATATCTAACACCTTTTTGCATTTGGTTTGGAGATCAAAACAGAGCTTAAACAAAGTTAGGCATGAAGCCATTAGAATTTGCTTTTAAAATATCAGACTGTTTAAAAGAAACGATTCAAAAAGTCACAAAATTGGAAGAAAAAAAAAATTTTTTTTTTCAAAAGTTTTGATTGTAAAAGACTTATTGCTCACCCACCTGTGCACCAGCCTGTGTATCTGTGTGCACGTCGGTCCCCTCCCCACATGTGCCCCTCATCCCCACGGGCAGCCTCTCTGGCCGCCACTCGGCCATCAGTCCTCCGCTCACTTCCACCCGGGACAGCCCCCTTTTGAAGCCCGAGTAATTAACGTGCCATCTGATACACCATCCGGCCGTGGAGGCTCTCCTCGGGGGGGGGGGGGGTTTAACACACACGCATTCACATAGACACATGTACATCTCTCACACACACTTCCAAGCCTACATGCACAGGTAATCCATCACGCGGCGTTAACTGGCCGAGTGCTGCTGTCAGCTGCGTCTTGCAGATGACGGTGACCCGAAGGTTCGCCCAGAGAGACCATCATGGCTGTAATGACAAGCCCCGCTCCAGCAGTGTGGACGGGGATGGATCATAAATCTAATCCTAAAGCTTTGATTGAAGGTTTCCACTAATTTCTGTTTGTGAATCATTGTGAATCTTTCAAAAAGTCAAAACTGATGAATATTTGCGAACAAATATTGAGAACATGAGAACATTTCTGTGTCCCTGCTGCAAGAAACCCTCTGATGTCGCCCTTCTTTTTTATTTACATTTTCTTGAGGTTGCACCTGTGCAAACTAAGCTGTCTTCACAGGCAATAAACAAGAAACGATCACAATAAACTTCTCCCTTCCACTTAGATTTTTCTTTTTAGGACGTCACGTTCGACACGATGACCATGAAATCACTTTGATTTCCGATGTGGTCACTAAAAGTTCAAGCCTCTTGAGAGCAAAGAGGAAAAGAGAAGGAGAAAGAAAAGAGAGAGAGAGAGAGAGAGAGAGAGAGAGAGAGAGAGAGAGAGTTGCATCTGGGTTTCAGTTGAAGCAGCCACAGACTCTTGACAGAGTATTTTCTCCGTGAGGTTAAAGGTGACGCCAAGATGTCAAAGTAAGACTGATGTGTTGGAAATGTAGCCATCCTGATATTTATACCGACCCGTAGAAACAGTCAATACAGACATTTGTGGGAAATGAGTTTGAAAAATAGTAGTTGTTGTCGTTGTTGTAATTCTACTAGCAGTAAATGTAATGAAAATGTAGTTTAAATGTGGTCAAGTTTTGGAATGTTTAATATGTTTTTAGAATGTGAGAGTTTTTGGAGTTTTGTAGTCGTCGTTGTTGTAGTTTCCTTGAAAAAAAAAAAACTTTTTTGACAGAAAATGTCTTTAGATGTGGTCAGCACGGCCCTCAGCAGCGTGTTCAGAGAAAAGGAGGAATGCGGGAGGAAAAAAAAAAAGAAAGAAAGAAAGACTTCTAATCCAGAGTTGCAGGTGTGTTACACTTTTGTTGCCCAAGCAGAAGTTCACAACAGAGTTGATGACAAAGGGCCGGGCCCCATGCGGCCTATTGTGGCCTGGAGAACAATATGGAGGCTGTGAATAGCTAATCCCTCTGGACCGCTGACAGGTCGGGCCTTTAAGCAACCTGGGGACTCATTTCTCCACTGGGCTGGGCCGCCGCCTGACAGGGATGGGAAAACCCAGGCGACTCACCGAGCCTTCGCCCAGAGCGGAGACTGGGAGCCATTGTGAAGGAAAAGATCATCTCCATTGTCAGGCTGTGGTCGTCTTTGTAATATCAGAAGATGAACTTGGGCAGAGTTTGGCACCGGAGGGGGAACAGAACAGCAATAGGAGGCTGTGTGAAAGCTTTTCAGCCATATTAGGAGATTCGGAGCCTGAAACCGTGTCTCAAAAACGAGGTTCTCTGACCTCATTAGGACGACGGATAAACAAACCGCTCCGTTATAAAGAGTTTTAATCAGTCTGATGAAACATTATTAATATGTGTGTGTGTGTGTGTGTGTGTGTGTGTGTGTGTGTGTGTGTGTGTGTGTGCGCACATATGTTTGCAGTTAAACAGGAAGTCCTACATATTGTTAAAATGCATTTTTAAAACAAAAGATGAGAAAACAATTTATAAAATAAAAGTATTTCTAAATCATGTAGTCGACAAATTCAAGTACGTATGAAACAGTAAAGTCAGAAGTGTATTATACAAAAAAGTTAAGGTTGCAGGAAAGTGAAATGTTCTTCAGAGAGAATAGGACAAGAGATCATCATTAGGGCATATCATAAAAAACATAAAAAAACAAAAAAACAAAGGGGGAAATGCGGCGCTAATGAGGACGTAAAACAAGGCCAGTGAAACAATCTGCTGGTGTAAATCTCTTACTGAGAGAGACAGAAAGGCGAGGACAAGATTAATAAGTCAGGGGAGCTCCACCCAGTACTTGTAAACAAGGCCTGGATTGCTCCTCATGCCCTGAGAGCAAAGACTAAATATCTGCTTTCTTCTGGGTTTCCTATCATCAGCGGCACTGGACCTGAGTCTGAAGCAGGGGGGCTGATATCCCCTCCATGGAGGATGCAGGGAAAAGGCCTCTTAACATTTTTACCCAAACTTCTCCACCTTGCTCTCTCCTCATCTCCTCTCCTTTAGACATCTTCTTCTTTTTTCCCCCTGTTTTGTCTCCGTCTTCCTCTTCAGATCGTCCACCTCATCCTGCCACTAAGAGCCCCGATTCCCTGCAGAGAGGCGGCCACCAGTCCTGCGCTGTAACCCAATCATCTGTCTAACAGAGGAGTGTGTGTGTGTGTGTGTGTCATCTCCACAGAGAAACAGGAAGTCCTAAACACAAGATAGATCTCCTCCTCGCTGCATCTGTCTCTCTGTCTCATTCACACCTACACGCTGGCAGACACGTGCACAAACACTGTATCGCATGTTTAGCTGCATCTCACCATTAAATCTCCTAACTAAACAGTGTGGCACTGTTACACTTAAGCCTGCTAATTTGCAAACTGGAAACAGACACCTGCATGTACACACGCGCAGAATGCACGCTCTGGAAATGAATAGTTTTACATGATCCAAAAAAAAAAAAAAAACTACAAAAAGGCTGGAAAAGTAAAGGGTGTCACTCAAGATGAAATCCACAGAGAAAACTTTACACCAAAGGCATCTTCCAGTTATGTCTTGTGGTTTTCTGTGCCCTCTGGGTATTTTTTTCATATACATAGGGTTAATTTTTTTTCAGGTGAAAGCCCTGAAAACTGTCGTCCTCCTCAGACTAATGAATTTAGAGACAGTTTAACAGTTTTACACTGGCCTGACTTTGGTTATTTGTATACTTATATGTTCAAATTCAAATCAAAATAGCAATTAATATGAAAAAGAAGAAGAAAAAGAAAAACCTGCCAACATCTGAATGTGGATAATAGTGGGAAACCACAGCACCACGATAAGTTCATTCCAATGCATTTAAAACACTAAGCAATAATATTATCTCATTTTTAAATAATATATTATGTTAGAAATGACAAGGCTTTGCCATCTCTGGCAATATCTTTTATTTAAAAGGAAAATTTCCATAAACTGTATAAAATATTTACTATCGACCTAACCTTAACTTTGGAGAAAAAAGTGAATATCATAATAAATTAACTAATTTAATGGATATAAATTCGCATGTTTATCCAGCGCATCCAACACAACCTTGAACAAAAGAAGATAACATTTTATTCCTCAGACGTTGAAAGATATTTTTATATTTTAAAATCCATTTAAAGATATAACATTAAAAGTTAATTATACCGTCATATCTCTTGGTCTTGCAAAGCGGTTTAGAACTGGCCAAAGTCACACAGAACATCCTCTTGAAATCAAGTTCATTGCTTCTTAATTGATTTCCTTAATGCGTCATAATGTGAATGATAAAAGTGACTGGATGAATTTTGAAATATTGTGTGTATTTTTAACATAAATGCACCACTCAGGATCTCTGATTGGGAATGGAAGCATTGCTAAAAAAAAAAAAAAAAAAAAAGGAGCGAAGCACTATGGCAATTATAAATTACCAAATGGTAGATGATAAATGATGATATGATGATAATTAAACGTCTAAATCCTAAACTCAGTGATGCATTTTCTCAATGCTCAGCGAGACCTGCTGGTCAATTTAAGCATCCAAACATCGGTGTTTCACGACAATCATCAATAACTTCAGCTATTTGCAGAAAACGATTCAATTTCTTTTTCATTTTTGTTTCATTAGGACAGTTTTTGGATCAGAAGTCAACATTTTAATACCTAGAAAGAATGCCTTTTCTCAACAAACCCTGGACACAGGAGGGGAACTAATCCCCACATGGGGAAGTGTATACATTAGGCAAAAGTGATTGAAATATTTTGGGATTTACATATCCCTTTTCTCATTAGTGGTATTGAGTGACTGGATATTGAATAACAAACACGCTGAAAATGAGTTTGGAAAGCTCAGAGAGTGCAGGCTGGGCTCTTGCAGCCTGTAAGGCCTGAAGTCTTTTGGGGCGGCTACAAAGGCAGCCTCAGTGAACCTGCCGGTGTTGGCTTTGGACCTGCGGTTCCTTCCTGTTACGGAAATTCTTCTACAAATGAAAAATGTTTTAGTGCAAGAGAAAAAAAAAAGGGGGAGATTGCATTAATGGCTGACAAAGCAATTTTCTATCAAAACAATGTGTTCAGACTGAGTTAATTTGAGATGAAATGTGATAATAATGACGAAAGTGAAATGTATGTATTTCACGGAGGAATGAAGATGGGAAGCACGGAGCCAAATGTGCTGTGTTTGTTTTTTTGATTGAATACATTCAGATATCTGAAAAATAATTTCATAATGAGCCTGAGCAGGCAGGCGGCATGCTGTGACACTGTCAGACTGTTGAGAATGTGGTGATTATTGTGAAGAAATGCTGACCTCTGCTGGACACCTGGAGGCATGGCTCCATCCAGAGGTCGATGGGGGTCTCAGGGGCTGCAGCCAATCACAGCTCAGACAAGGGGGGGTCCACTCCTGGTCCTGGAGAGCCGCTGTTCTGCGTGTTTGACTTCTCCCCCTGCTGGAATAAACCTGATTGTAATGAGAGTCTGCTTTAGCGAGTGTAGTTATTAGATTCATGTGTGTCGAAGAAGGAAGACATCGAGAACATTCAGGACAGATCTGATGGATGGGATGGAGACCACCAACACACAGAGACAGGAGTAGTAGTACAAGTAGTTTGAGAGTACTCAATGAATGTTAATGCAAGTTTTGGGACTGTGAGCGGAACTGGTACACACAGGGAGAACATGAAAACCCCACATAGAAAGAACTCCAACCCTGCTTACATTGAGGGCATCATGGTTTTTAGTTTTTTTTTTTTGTTTTTTTGTTTTTTTTAAATAAGAGGCCACTGACTGGCATCTGTCTCCTCCAGTTCTGAATCATTTCAACTTCTAACACAATCAGACAAGTTTTCGGTCACAGTTACGTTAATTTTTCATACAGAGTGTCTTCTTTCCTTGTCCTGATTTCCCCCCCTATTTAACCACCCAAAGAAAGTTCACTTGCAAAAATCTTTCCTCACATCAAAATGTCTGATGTGTCTCAAAGAGAAACAGATACAAGCTAAAACCTAAAGTGACTTTGTTATCTGCTATATGGCGTATGTTATATTCTATAATGATGTGTATGTGTCCCAATGAGCCACGTCAGTGTGTGAAACCATGAAAGTTTCCTGAAACTTTAGCAGCCACATCCACAAAGCATTCATTTTCTTATTTAATGCACCTGGTCCAATTCTACTGTGTCATTTCTTGATATATTCTATTTTTATCTGTCAATACGACATTCCCAGCCATAGACTTGGATTGAAACTTGATGAAATGTTCTCTGAGAAATACTTCAAACTGGATGATTTCACTGCAGGAGAAAACAGGATCCATCCTGCATTAATCACTGGTTCTCCAGCCAGATTTAACTGACTGACTCAATATTAAACAAAGTGCAACCTGTTAACAGTGACCCATTTGTTAAAAAACGGTTTCCTTCTAGATAATGATGGCTATAGGACTGATTGACAGATGTGCTGGTGAATATTTAAAGCATGTAGGGCAGTGGTGTCAAATCTTGATCCTGGAGGTTTTGGAAACTTTCCCACCTCAACATTCATCAGGCCTGTTAGGGTGCATTATAAACAGTATTAAAACGGTGGCACAGGACTTACAGATTGAAGCAAATCTGGTACTGGAGGACCAAGATCATACAAGGATAGAATTTAAAATTATTTCTTTTACCTTATAAAGCTCAAAACAACCAGGATCCATCATATCATCATCATAAAAAGCTATCTTGATACTATTACCCCTTTGCTGCTAACAGGAAGTTCCTCAGTTTTCCATTTAAAGCTCACTAACAGTATTTGATTAGACTTAAAACTTTCCTATTGAATGAAATGATGTCTGACAGTGGAGCTGAACGTTTATGATCTCTGAACCCTCTGCTCACATCTTCTGCCTGATGTTGGCTGGTGGAGGGCTCAGGGATGAAGCTGCGTTCACCCAGATCACCACTAGATGCCACTCATATAACATTTCAAACCAAGCTTCACCCAGAAGTATACCAACACACTTCCAGCAGCTGTGCCATCTATGAAACCACATCTTTGATATCACAGTTTCATTTGTGAAAATGATGGGTTGGTTTCTGATAAGCCTGTCTCAAATATGCTTTTATTGATGGCACCTCGCTTCCAGAGCAGTGAAGTTGTACATCATTTCTCAGTGGCACACTTGAAGTGGATGGCAGGAGAAGCGAGGAGCAGAGAGTGTGAGAAGACAGCTCATTAGCTCCCAGAGTCCACCACAGTGGCGAGCTTCTCCCACGAGGGCCGTTCAGAGTTCTGGGAAACTCACCGAAACGACAACAGCTGCAGCTCCACATGAACCTGATGAAAAGTGTTCCCTCTCCCCCTCTCTGCCTCTGTCTTCATTGAGGCTGTTTGGTCAGTCTGGATCTCAGTCCATCTGTACTCACTTCATTTTAGGGGTTTAACAGGATGAAACGAACTGGTGGATCAAGAGATCACTGCAGACCGACTGAGGGTGTGTTTGAGTTGTGTACGCCTGTTTGGGGGACGGAGGGGCTCAACTGGGGACTTTTAGGTTGTCCCTGAAATTTTAGCCAAAGTTATTTTGTTTTTTTTTTTTCCCTTGCTGAACTTGAAAAGCTGCCTTTGAGATGACTTTGTTCAAGTTCCCAAAATCATTTTGATTCAGAGCTCATAAAACCAGTTTTTAATTTAGTTTTTTCTTTTTCATATAGAATGTAAAACTGTTTTCATGTATATGTAACTTCATTATTTGGTGTGCAAGGCTCATTGCAAAAACATTCGAAACATCCGAGAAAAACCAGCACATAGTTAGGAGTATTTTCATGATACATGATTAAAGTGTAAAGTTTTCCTGCCTTTTGAATAGTTGAATAAATCACATACACATGCATTTTACATTTCATATGTTTTTCCCCTGTTTAAGCAATGAGACACTTTAAATATGAATATATGGTTGACCTTTGTTGAAATATTTTCTTCACATTCATAGAAAACCTGATGAAAATCTGCAATATAAGACACAATAATATATAAAAATTTGGTTTAAGTGGTTACAGTTTGAATTGAAACAATATCAAAGTGTAATAATAAATAAATCTTCAGTACAGAGAAAGTCCTGCTCAGTTTGCTGCAATATTGTTTCAAGAATCAGTATTTTGAGCATCTGGTGTTTCAGTAAAAATTGACACTGGTGTGCACAAAGTTTAAGCTTTCAAAATGTATTTTGTATTAAACAAAACCATCTGTTATAGTGTTTAACCATACGAGTAAAGACGTTCTAAAATGCAATCCAGCCTTGTAAAATCAAAATTAATAGCAAAAAAGTTACACTCAGTGTAAATAAGACATAATTCTGTTTTCAACAAACATGCACACAGCAAGACACAATGTACAGATCAGAGTCCAGGAAGAGAGGCCACACTGATGAGGAGGAGCTGGGATGTGACCATCTCTCTTCAGAGTCCAGCAGTGCAGCAGAAGCTGCTTCATGAAGACATGTGGGCTATGCTGTGGTCCCACAGAGTCTCGCAGCGGATGTGAAGTCTTCCTCTGACCTCCCCGCCATCATAAACGGCCAAGTCTGTAAAAGCAGAGCAGAGCAGGGTTTATTTGGAGATGAACGCACAAAGTAATAGGTTCTGTCATGGATTGAGCTCACTGTAAATCTAATAAAAAAAAAAATGAGTTTATGTGAAAAGAATGAAGTTCATGCATGAACTGAGACGGTGTGGACTTGTATAAAGTTGCTCCTACCAGACCGACTGGGTGCGCGAAGCTGTTTTCGAAGCGGTCGTCCTGCAGGAGCTGCCTGAGGTGAGAGATGTAGCTGGAGGCGAGCCGCAGCGTGTCCAGTTTGGACAGTTTGGTGTCTGCGGGCACCCAGGGCAGGCTGGTCTTCAGCCTGGAGAACGCCTTGCTCAGCACCCGCATCCTCGCCCTCTCGCGCGCGTTGGCCGCGCTCCTCTGGGACTGGCGCGCGTCCCGCCGCTGCGCCCTGGAGAGTCTGCGCTCCTGCTTGACCCTCCCCTCCCCGCCGTCCTCCTCCGGCTCCCCGTCCGAAAACCGGCTGGGATGGTAGCAGGCGTCCCTCCCTCTCCCCCCGTGGCACGTCTCCTCGTCCTCGGCGTCACTCGCGGCGGAGCCGGTGGACATGGCTGCTCCACCTGCGCCTCGGTGGCTCCTTCTTCTAAGAAAACTCCGCTTCTCAAGGTTTCAAGTAAACAACGCAGAGCTCCAGCACAGCCCTTGGTAATCCGTTGTTCACTCAGAGGCCCCGCAGTGCTGCCACTTGACAGGACTGCAGCAGGTTGCCATGTGCACGAGGGAGTCAGCCTCTCTCTAAAACTGAGACATATCTCCTTGTAGCTATCCCTCCAATTTAAGTGTCCCACACTTGGCATATGTAGAGAGTTTCTCCTGGGTATTTCTCCTCCCACTTTTGCTCCAAGCTACCATGACCTCAGTGAGACCACAGCTCTGTCCCTCTGTGTTTCCTCAGATTGCTCATCTGCAACTTGATAATGAAACTAAGCCCTGCAAATGAAAGGCTTATGACTCTAATGAGGTGTATTAAAGTTATTCACCAGCACATGATTGATTTGAATAAATCAAGAAAAACTTTAAGCCTGTTATGTATTCAGCAAATATGCTTTTTTTTTCTTTCTAAATAATATATCCAACCTGTTGCAGTATTTAGAAATGCACATATATTGTGAACATCTTTCCATTTTGTTGGTCCCACAGATGTGTTTTGGTAATAGAAATGTCTTGAGGACCTTATCAAAAGTGCCTAATCCTTTGCTGGTTTCACAGAGGGATTAGGTTTCTGCAGATGGAGCAGCCTTTCACACGCAGCCTGCGTCCACCAGGCCCAGCTGTTATTGGTTCCCATGACATCTGGAGCGTTGGCATGACGAGGGTGTGTCCGAGTGCAGGAGGCACCATCTTCACTCTCGCTGCATTAAAGACGAAACGGTGCAGTTTAGTTTGTTTAAAAAGTCAAACAAGTGGAGAGATTTATGGTTTGGGATCAACAACTGAAAGACAAAGCATGTGATGCTGCAGGCCCGAGTGCAAGCAAGGCAGGGAATTCATCATGCATGAAACAACATCCAATGAGGAAACGTTACAATCACACTGTAAGGAAAGCTCGAAAATACAATCAGATCACTTCGTAATCCAAGGACACATTGCACGACTTCCCATAATCCTCCTTTTCCATGCAGTTTTCCCAAGACCTGACTTCCGCTGGACAAGCGAGAGACATCTCCTCTCCCCGTACGCATGGATTTGTCATGTTGCTGAAATATTGAGTTCCGCCTGTGCTGGTGAGGCGGCCGGAGCCTCAGGCATGCGGCCAGCTCGTCTTCCTGTCACCGCATCCGTCAGCAAGGCGAATGACTTGACTGACACTCGTGAAGGTGCAGGGACTCTGACTCTTTGATAAGCTGTCTTCTTATTCTTCTTCTTCTTTTTTTATTTTTTTTTTTTGCCTAACATGAAAAGATATTGGCTTTACAACACATATTTCAACCTGCTGCTTCCTTCACTGTCAACGAGACTCATGTTGAGAGAAGACATCCTGCTCCGTACATGTACTTCCTGGAGTAAAAGCAAAAAAGCATCACCCAAAACATCAGGGTAATTGATGGTTACATGGTTATTCTTTTAGCCCTGGGAATAATTCGATTCTGTGCCAACTGTAATAAATATCACTTGAACTGACTGCTCGCATTTGTCAATCAGCAGAGACTTTCAGGGGTCGTGACCTCTAACGGGGCCTTTGCCGCAGAAGCGAAGTGACAGGTGCAGACTCATGACGTCAGGGGTTTCTCCCTTTCCCTCCCGACTTCTTACGATTCCCAGGAATCGCCACTGAAGCAGCCTGCCAGAGCTTAAACCCGAGGTAATAATTCATCAAACACTGGGATGTTATTTTTTCTGGTTTATTTTTATGCTACACATCAAACAACAATATGTTTTTCCTACAACATCAAGTGTTCACACATTCGTCTAGAACAACATTTCAGATACACTACCACGTTTAAGATACAAAATGTCACTAAGTACAGACAAACGGAAGAGAAAGCACACAGAAGACAGGAAAATTGTGCAAAACGTGTATAAAGGCCAGTAATCGGTTGGAATGTAATCGGTGTCTATTGAGCTGCTCCCTTTTACAGTTACAGTAAGTCAGTTTGACACTTGGACCTCCAGAAGAGGGTTGGGCATAAATGACTTTAAAAATGGCCACAAATACAACAGACTGGGTCCATAAAGGACAATTTGGAGCTTCAATCTATTGTAAGCTTTGTGCAATGACTGGCAGCAGCAGCATCGACGTCTCCGGAATCTATTGAAGTTTTGTTGAAGGAAGGAGAAAAAAATAGCTGCAAATAATCATCCATCTTGTGAATGAAAAATAAAATCTGCAATTAATTTTTTTTTTTACAAATCCCATTTTCAAATGACATGCTGGTCCATTTTTTTTTTTATCCACACATGAGAAACTCTTGTTTTTATTTCTTGTTTTTATCGCAGCAATTAATTCTGTCTGTAAAATCTCAAGCAGGCAGATGATTTTGGATTTAAACTGATATGTTTAGTCTTTTCAAAACAATTCTTTTTAAGCGCTGCTTAATGAGGGGTTTATGAATGAAATCACTTTGCGTGGAAGATAAAAGAGTCTGCTGCGCAGATGAAGACACGATATACACTGACTGCAGTATGGCATATAAGACATGAAATAACATCCATTTGTCAACAGGTCACTTGTGTAACTCGCCAGCTCACTATTGGACTACAAATAAAAGTGCTACGGTTTCTGTCTATAATGATTTGTTTGAATACACAGCAATGAAGCCTTATGCAAGAGTATTCATGATTCACACAGTGTAGCTGTCGTACCGTCGTTTCACCTGCTCCGTTTTCACACTGGTGCCCTTCCTGCTACAACAGGGATTCGAACCCTGGTCCTCAAAATTCAGTGGTTATGACTGATTCACCAACACACAATAAAGACATGGCAAAATAAATAAAATATTGTAGTTTTGACTTGATTAAATGTAAGTATATCTGTTTATATCATTTTTGATTTTTTAGAATCAGCTGTTTGTGAGATGATGCGCTTTATTTCCTCTTGGTCTCGATGGCCTTCATGAGCGGGACCCAGCGAGACGTGGCGGACCTCCTGGGCCTCACGTGACTCATGCTGGGCCACAGGGAGCCCCCCCGGACGTTCACGGGGCCGTCGTTCTCGTCGGCCTCGGTGGTGATCTCCATCTTCTGGATGATGAGCTTCAGCAGGCTGTGCTGCTTCTCCAGCTGGTTCGACATCTCCTTCATCCTGCAGAGGAAAGGGAGACGCTCAAGGTAAAGAAGATTGAGTATAAAAGTCACCACTAGGGGCTGCTCATGTAGCAAAAATGAAAAGATTGGTTTTTTTTTACCACACACTGCACACCACACACACTACAGTGCAGTCAAATGATTCATTTTCCATTATTGGAGTAAATAAACACACATTCTAGTGAATACAAAGTAGACAAACTTTACCTGAACTTCTGCTTCCTGAGCTCATTTTCTATCAGTGTGCACGACCTTGATTTGGCCTGCTCACGGCTCCAGATTTCAGTTTTTCCATCTTCACCGAAGAATAACTGTTTCAGGTAGTGCTGGAATTTTGAAAAAAAAAAAAAAAGATGCCACAATGTATTAAAAACAGAAGACGAAGTGAAAAGGCTGACTTGTTGCACAGTAGCTGATTTCAAACAAGCACTGAACGAACCCTGGAGCATTTGCGATTGGGGTAGATAGTGACTGAGGGCTTGTCGACTCGTTTCATGAACCAGTAGGGGAGCTTGTCTTCCAGAGCCGTGTGGAGGTCGATCTGGAGAAAGCATTAGTGCACGTGTGGAGAGAAAATGTGCAATTCACGAGGCAGAAATAAGGGAAAAAAGGAAAAAGTTACATTATGTTTGTCGTACTGTAGTGACACCATTGATACATTCAGTTCCAAAAAAGGATCAAAAGTCTTAAAGGACTGGCAACTTTTTCCATGGTGAGTAGGCTCGACTGTAAGAATGTAAGAAAATGTGAAAATAAGTCGGTTTCATACATACCTGCATGCCTATTCGTTTTAGGGATGCATTTCTTTGAACTTCAGCTATGTCTCCTACAGCCAAACCAATCTAACACACACACACACACACACAAAAGTTTCTGTCAATCCTTGATAATCTGAAAAGGTATTTTCTTGCAAAGCAAGTGATAGAAATTATAATTAAAATTAAAAAAAAATCACTCAATTTTTAATAGATAATCGAATCGATTAAAGATGTGATTTTCAGGATGAGCTCACCATCAGGTTGACCAGCAGTATCGGCATTATCATCACGAAAGTCACAAAGGTGTAGTAGGTCAGGTAGCTGAACGGGAGCTGATTGCTCAGGTAAGCATCCAGGAAGTTGTTCTCGTAGTTCAGCTCTCCGACCATCATCACAAATGTTTGCATCATAGCGAGCGGCACGGTGTCGAACTCCCGCTAAAAATTAAACACACGATGAGACAAAGGGCCTAATATTACACGCACACATATTGAGCATCGTTGTGATTCATCGATCCTTCCCCCACGACTTGTTTCTCATCTGCATTTCAGAGGATGTTGATAATATTGATGGTTTAGTGAGCTGTCATGTGACATGATGACATTTACTGATTAATATTAACACAAAGGCAGATGGGAATGTCTTTAATTTGGCTGATATTTATCTTTAATAAAACAACTTTTATTGGCTTCACTTTTGTGGAAAAGTCAAGAAACTGCTAAAACCACTGAATTTTGATGAATTATCAAAATTCATTCCAACTAAAGACCCAATGAATGCTTTGAGTTTGCATGTTCCCCTTTATCTGCCAGTAAGTTTGCGTCTGTATCTCTCTCTGTAACCTTTTGATGGACTGGCAGCTGATCTGGACCGTACACTGCCTTTCACTCTATATCAGCCTGGAATGGCTCCAACATTCAAAACTAAAACTAATTTTTGAAATTATTTCCACTCCTACCTGGTTGATCATCAGGGCATGGAACGTCAGGCTGAACGAGAAGAGCAGGAACGTGAACAGCATGATCACGCGGACCAGCGTCCTCATGATCTCTCCAAACATCACCACGTAGATGCCAACACCTTCGAATCTGAGGACAAAGAAGTTACCCGGTCAGGGGGGGGCGGGCGTCGGGTCAACATACCGGAATGGAGCTCTGAAGACACAGAGTAACAAGTACCTTTGGAGAAAAAGTAGGAATGCAACCCAGGAGTTAAAAACTCCAAGTGCGCCCGCTTGCCAGTACCAAGACCCTTGTGCATTCATCATGAGGGGGACGATGAACAGAAGAGAGAAAATGGCTGAGAGCCAGTCACTGTGGTTGGAATAATCCTTGAAGTAGTTCCAGCGCTTTCAGGTGACAAGAGAAGAAAGAAACGTCAAAACTTAAAAAAAAAACGTATATTTTTCGGAATATTCTTTAGTCTGAGTGTCCAGTGGAGCAATTCTCTCAGAGAGAATGATGCCTGATAACATTTTAATCATATGACACTGAACGCATGATGCAATGCGATGAGGAAGCATCTTTATGACCGAATGAGTCGAGTGTTGAGGAGACGTCCCGCTGCGGCCGCGCGGTGGTCCTACAAATCTCAGTCAGAGGACAGTCATCCATCACACCTGATTGCCGGTGTGTCTGCACAGCGCCGGTGCCGGACAGATTTATGGACACATGTTTTATATGAGGTAATGACACTAGCGTAACAGCCGCCGTACCTGCTGCCAGAGCTGGATCACCTCCTTCACTATGGAGTAGATGTTCATTACAAAGACCATCATCATGCAGAAGGATAAGAAGATGCTTTGCTGTGGAATTTAAAAAAAAAAAAAACACTGAGATTCAGCTGATTTCTATCTGAAGCTGTACTTCAGATAGGATAACCCATTAAATGAGCTGTATTTACTTCTGCCGCATCATTTTTACCTTTTGGAAACTGACGGGCACCATCATGATGTCGCGCTCGCCGGTCTCGTTGGTGAAGTTCACAGACGGTCTCAGAGTCACCACCACGTGAGTCAAAGGCAGCAGCCCCAGCATGTACATGAACATGTTCACCAGGTGAGCCTTGCTCCCATAAGCAATCCTGGGAAAGAGGAGAAGATGCAGGGTTTCAACATTCTTTGGGGAAAAAAAAAAAAAAGTAAGTAAAAAAGTTAAACCAAAAGTAAACTTGTGTTCTTTTTTACTCTGGAGAGAGAAAAATCTGCCAAAACACACACCATTTCATTGCCAGGTACTTTTTGCAGACAGGATGGTTGAGGAGCTCGATGCGGTTGTACTCCACCATCGCCTGCGGAGGAAACAGCAGTGGTAAGAAAAGTGGTGATATTTTTCACTCAGTGCAGGAACAAACACAACTCTGGTCAAATTAAAAGGACTGAGTCGCTTTTACTTGAACAAATATATATATATAAGTGCATTACTAAAGTCTGTTTTCAAGTGCAAATGCAGATTAATGTTTACCATAAGTTAATACTTTCGAGCTAAAAGGCTTTCATGACCACTCCTTATATAGACGCTTTAGATATATCAGGCTATTCAAACCCAGCTGAAATAGTTGTTTTCTATTTTCATACAAATTTGGAGTTCCGTCAAGCCATTGTGTACTTAAGTAATGTCTATGGATATTTTTAAAGAGTTGGCCTGCTGGTCGCCGTTGGGCTCTGATGTGTGTCACCTGTGTCTGAGTGATTCCTCAGAGCTTCTGTGTCCCTCTGTCCTGCTTCCCAGAGCCTCAAAATCTCTGTGACTTTGTTTTTTGATTGTTTGGATTTTGGGGGGTTTTCTTGTGGAATAAAAATCAGCTCCAGTTCCAACTGCGGTGGTGGTCTGTCTGGCATCTTAAGTTCTGCTCTGAACCAAACCGTACAGGCAGGGGCTTTTCGGGGTCTTGCAGCTTCACATCAATCCTTCAAACTTTTTTGACTCAGTTGACTTATAACAATAAACAAATGTAGTGTAATGAAGTAAACCTACTAAGACAGTGACACTTTCTTTAATGGTAAAATGCAATTTCTGACTCGTGAAGCATCTCGATCTCACAGCTTATTCCCGAAGGCCTTCCCAGACATTTGCTTATCTGTCTGCAGTTGACCCGAACAACAAGTTCCATTGTCGAAGGCACCTGCTCCTCCTTCAACACTTTGAGATTGCTTCCTGTCTGCTCTGTGTCCTTATCTCTCTAGCCTCAAAGATAGCGGGCCGATGGTCAGACTTGTAATTTGTCAAGACAGCTGAAGAAATAGGAATCCAAGGGCACCCTGAAGTTTAAACTTTGCTTTAACACAACATTGACAAGATGTCATCTTTATATCAATCATCCGATGTAAAACAAAGGCCGGAACTCCAGATGATTTATCATCCTGCGCAGGGAAAGTTAAGTCTTTTCAGACTACAGAGTGAAGAGTTGGGAACAAAGTGTAGAAAAAGTGGAAGGAGAAACATATCACTGACCCTGAGCGACTTCTAGAATAATCCTGATCAAATGAGCTAGAGGAGGCGAGTTGTTAAGCCTAGAGCGTCCTAATTAAAAGGCAATGTATCACTAAAGTCAACACTTAATACCGGTACTTATATTTGCGTTTGACGAGACAAAAACATGAAAAATACTTACATTGAGGGCAATCAGCGGCTTAGGCCTAATCGTCTCGTCTTTTGATTTCATTATTGCGAGTGGAGGCTGCAGCCATATGAAGTCATACTTAATCTGGAACACAAAAATAATTTCCTTTTCTTTTTTTTTCCCCTCCCAAAACCTGTGTGTTATTCTGTAAAGAGTTTGCTTTTGCAGATGAATTACATGATAGTCCGGACTGTTGTAGTCGTCATCAGATTCCCTCACACATCCGTCTAATAGATGCTGTTGAGGACAGAAGCAAGGCTGTTAATCTTGGCTCAGCGTTCAATTAGAACAGGTTACATAAGAGACCGCCGCACAAGGAGATGACTTATGGCGCCGGCGTGCGCAGATTTATGATATGGATGTTTTACTTTTGACGGCGGCAAACCTTGTAGCTCTCAGGGAGAAACTCAATCATGTCGAGGATGGGACATCGCTGGTTGGAGCCAGGCTTGAACATTTGCAGTGCCTCACTACATCTGGAGGAAGATAAACAAAAATGACTCTTAAAGCCGCAGTAATGATAGATTAGCAGGCAAAAATGTTGATGGTGTGGGGGATGGACCTTACCTGTCACTCTCAACCACAGCAATCACCACCTCCTTTCTCCCGTTCTGCAGGGCCTCGTGGAGGAACGAGGTGTTGCTCTTGTTGAGGTTGATCTCCGCCCCCCGAGACAGCAGGAGCTTGACCGCAGCCGTGTGGCCGGCTTTAGCCGCCACGTGTAGCGCGGTGTTCTGGAGATACGACAGGGAGACGGAACGCCGCATTTATAAAAGAACAGAAACGGCTGAATTATTCAGTGTTGCCGTTTGCTAACAGTTCGAGTGTGCAGATGTTTGCAAACAAGCGTGCATATGCTTTAATCGCTTTAACGAATCTGTGAACAAGTCTCGAATATTGTTTGCCTCGAGGGCTGATGTGCACTAAGTGCTTTAAATGATGCATTTTTTTTTTTTTTTTTTTTTTTTTTTACCCCGTCTTCATCTGTTTTATCCAGTAACTTCAGATTGGCTGACAGCAGGATGTCCATGGTTTGGGTGTATCCTTCAGAGGCAGCGTGGTGAAGACAGGTCCAGCCCTTATAATCACTGGAAACAACACAAATCAAACACGGTAAAGGTGAACGCTTCAGAAAGTTAATGGAACATGATGAGCCAGACTGCACGGTGCCCAGTCTTGAAACATTTCTTCTTCCTTCTTTAGAGCAGCACTTTTTAGTTAAGTCAACAAAGAAAATCACTTCCCTAGTGAAGGTCGCAGTGTTTGTATGGGAATTTATTCTTTTTTTTTTTTACCTGTGAAAAAGAGCTCCTTTACGCAGCAGCAGCTGCACCACCTTGGTGTGCCCCTCCTTCGAGGCCAGGTGCAGAGGCGTCAGGCCTCGCTCGTCACCTTCGTTCAAGACACGAGAGTCTGTGATGGTCTCCAGCAGGCGCTGACATGTGTTGATGCGCCCGTACCTGAAAGACGGACACAATGAGCTGAAATACTGCGTGGATCTCTCGCTATTGACCTGGACTGTGTGCTGACTCAGTACATTCTGCATCTATCATGCTTAAAGTAGAAGTTACAGAACGTAAACTTCCTTTAATAAGTGACTGTAACTCATTTGGGAGGTGACTCTTAGAGCTGGGAGCTCTCAGGGCATGTAAGCAGAGGTGATATGTTGATTTATGCGCTGATCTTTCTTTGTCTTTGAACGTTTAAACAAGGTTGTGTCCACACTGTGGTCCAGGGTGGAGAATTTCTAAGAGACCTAGCATGACGTCAGAGTGTGGCCTTCATTTACCCTTCAGCACTAATGAAATGAGAATATATGACAGAAAAAAAAGAAGAAAAAAAATCGATGACAAAAATGTTGGATGTTCACTTGTTTCACACATTCAGCTACATTTCCCCGCAATGCGCCCGGCTAATTGAATTCTATTCTTGTGGCGGTACCGTGGGGTCACTGTGTAATAGGTATGTCACTGCAATTCATCTTGAAAAAAGCTTCTGAGTGCGGAGATTTGTCACAGGATTAAAACAACTGGACAGCAAGGCACCTTATTGAAATACATTCGTGTTGTTCATTGTTCTTCTTTCTGCTGTTGTTTAATCACAGGCTTTTCTGAAATGGCTTGCAAAAAAATCTTTTTTTAAAATGATCCGAATGATTATAAAATCTATTTTTAAACAGAAATTGTGAACTTTTTCCAGAAGTCAAGGTGAATTTATCTAAATCGTTGAGGAAACACAATAAAATATATGGTGTTTGGCGATGTGCACAGATTTCACTGCACTGTGGTTTAAAGCGGCGACATCGGTAGCACTGCTTCACAAAGCTTTGCAATCTTTTTAAGTTGCTTTGTGTGAAAATCAGGTCAGATGAGCATTGTTTGGATCAATGGCATGGAAAGCCTCGCCCTGGAGGGCCGATCAAACTTACTGAGCGGCGAAGTGCAGGGCCGACTTCTTGTCCTTGGACTTGCATGCGAGGCCGACTTGCCCCGAGAGGCCCAGCATGTTCTTCACCGAGTCATGGATGCCAAGTCTGCAAGCGTAGTGGAGTGGTGTGCAGCCCTCATTATCCTCGCAGCTCACCAGAGCCTTCACGCTGTCGTGCTGCAGTCGGACACGTCGCAAACACGCTTAACATTGTGCTTTCCATCCCACAGACACAGGAAAATGGCTGACTGCTCAGATATTCAAATGAGTCATGTGTGGATGGATACCAATTATATTGGTAATGCATACACAGCATACAGGAAAATGAAGTCAATATTAATCTGACAAGCAAAGAGCAGGTAAACTAGGTCTGCTATAGATGTTGTTTTAAATGTTTTTAAATTATGTGCTGATGAATGAAAAAGCGATGTATTTTCCGTCCCGCCATAAGGAAGTGCTGATTTATAGATGATGTTGTTCACGGTGATTATCTTGAAAAGTATTGAAGGCTCAGAGAGAACCGCTTGGCTCCGGAAGCCAATAATGAAGTTCATCAACTGGCCTGAAATGCATTTACCTTCTGAAGGCTCAGGGCAAATTGATCAAGGGATATATTGTAATGAGATTCCGATCTGCTAACCGCCTATTGACAGCTTCGTCTGAGATTTGACAAAGTGAGGAGTTCGCTCGGTGAGGGTACCTGCAGCACTTCTTCAGGGAGGTTTTTCAAGCCCTTGGGTTGCAGGAGCGCCAGGTGGAGGAAGTTACAACCGGAATTGTCTTTTACACTGACGTTTGCCCCTGAGGAGACAGAAATACATGCGTGATTGTGTGTTCGGGTTAAAGTTGGAGCGTGGAGTCGTTGGTCACCTTTCGACAGCAGCAGAATCACGGTTTTCCACGCTCCGCAGCTCGTCGCCTGCAGCAAAGGCGTGTTTCCCTTGCAGTCAACGCTGTTTAGGTCTGCGCCCTGGAGAGGGAAAAGAACAACACATCACTTCCATTAATTTCAACACACATTATTGTGATTACCACAGACTAATGTGTTTGTCCTGTTGCAGCTCTGCAGTTTTAATTAGTCCTGGCAGGTCTGTCACATATTGAAGCAGTACATATGGGCCGTGCAGAAAGAGTAATCCCAACCAGGAAAATGTGAAATGCTTCATATTTAACAGCGAGTGTAACGTGAGGAAAAGATTTTGTGAGAGGGATTGATTACACAATGATTACACAATGCGTTTATGCTTTTGCACAAGCTGCAATGTTTACTAGCGACAGCAGAAAGTGACTGGACTTCCAAGGCAATAAAGCACAACATTAATTATGTACATTTAGCGTGTGGGGGTGAATATGTACGGCTTTGGGACTGAATAGCTTCTACTGTAATCTTTTTACATGAGTCATCAGCTGTGAGGGTGCTGGCTATTTACCAAGAACAGAGCTTAGTATGCTAACACACAGTTTCCATGTACAGTCGCCTTTTCACAGGACGTTGAAGGTCGCGAGCTAGAAAAGAGAAGCTGCTCTTTGACGTATTTGTATCTGAATAAATCATAGTGTGCTTGTGTTTCTAACAAAAGCATGAAAATGATAAAATAATTGAATGTTTTTTGGCTAAAGGTAAATGCACATTAATACAGAAACCAGCAAAAACCCAAATCTCCGCATGAGAGGAGCTGGAGTTTCCTGCCAGCAGGCTTCACTCTGTACGAGCCAGTGTTTTATAGCTTGTGGTTATAAGTTTATACCCTGTGTCAGTGTTTGCTATCAGAATGAGCTGACATGAAATAAACTTGAACTCTGCCTCTTGAGCGATGCGGCTTTGTTCTGCGAGGTGCGACAGATGGTCACAGAGAGTTTACGAGCACTTGAAGGACCTTTTAAAATGAACAGGAACAAGTGCTGGATTGAACATTAGAAATATTGTTTAATGGTGCAATTGGGAACAAAAATAGATGAAAATACATTCGGCTATAAAGTAAAAATTCCCAGGAAAAGTGGTTGGCATTGCTTTACATGCTATAAATTAAAAAGGTTATTTTTGCTCGTGCTGAAGTTATGTCTTGGTCATAAGGCAAAAGATTAAAAACACAACCCCTGATCTTTAATCTGCACATACCCTGGTCAGAACAGCTGTGTGCCGTGTTCATGTGTGTCTTATTTACCAGAGAAATGAGGTACTCCACCAGTTCTGTGTGATCAAATATGGTAGCCCTGGAAAAGTAAACACAATTGTTGTAAAGCAGCAATATCACACAAGACACGGCGAGGCAAGGTCTCACTCATTTCATCGAATGTTGATCAGGCACCGTCAGGACTAAAATTACCCCGTCAGAGCATGATATAACCACCAGATTGTCGCTTTATCTCAGAAATTGTAATGACTCCTCCGGGTGACGCACACTAATGACTAATTCCTGGTAAATGGCGGCTACTGGGCATTAGGGGAGAGACACTTCCACAACACAGCGACAGTCTGAAGATACCGGTGATCGATACGTCTGCCATTATCACAGAAACAGGGACAGAACTGTTGTTTTTGTTGATGCCATATTTATCAATTATGCTGTCTTGATGGATAAAGTATCAGAAAGGAGAGGGAAAAAAAAATGAGGACCTTTGTCCTGTAAGTTCCAGTTAAAATCCACGTGAGGACCGTATCATCATCCTGTTATCTTTTAAACCAATTACAGATCACAAACCTCACGTTTTATATCTGTTCCTTCTGTTTGCTGCAGTGTTATAATGTAATAAGACTGATGTTGATATAAATTGATTAAGCTTATCTCAACGTAGCCGAGCAGACAGACAGCAGGTGCCCACGTTACATGTTAGTAAAGTGGGTTGGATATTAAACCAGGGTTGATCTCAGGGGTTTTCAGTGGAGTGTCAAAAGCTTTACCAAGCATGAGGCAGTATTTGCATCTTTTCAGGGGGGAATTAGCGACTCACCGGTGCAGGGGGGTCTGATGCGCCCCATCGGTGAGGTTGATAACGTCTTCCACGTGGTCGACGGAGGAGAGCATCAATTTCACAACTTCGGTTGCACCCTGGGTGCAGGCCAAATGGAGCGGGGTGGACTTGTCGTTCTGAACAGGCACAACATGACCGGATTTATTACGAACGATGAAGAATTAATGAGTTAAATAGAAACGAGTTCGTTAGACAAGGACGTATCGGCTCCGCTCGGTGAATTAAACCCAAACGAACGAGACGGGCTCCATATGCATGGTGTGTGCTCTCACACACGTACACATCGTACGCTTCCCCAGCGTAACATTAGCAAGGCATCTCCAAGACCTGATGGGTGAACACTGGGGGCTGTAACACAAGCCTATAATGAGATAACCAGCGCCGGCAGGAGGAGGCCAGCGATCGCTCCACTCAGCTCCACACTGTAAGTGGAGGTAATTTGTATCAATTTAGCCAACCGAAGCTATTACTGTACTCGCTACTCCCGCTGTAGCTCTGGCCACTAGCCCGGGGCCAGACGCGGCGATTAGTCCCAGATGATATGATAAGACTGACATGCTCTAACAGGACAAAGACCGCGAGCCTTCTCCAGGAAAACACTTCACAGGTGGAGGGAAATGACACCGAGACTCAAACAATCTGACAAACCATCCAACGGACAGATGGAAACTTCATAATTATAATATTTGTAACCTGTAGCTGCCAGCAGGTGATAAGTTACAGCTGTGTGATATGAAAAACAGTGGTGAGACAAGCAAATTAACACCCAGACAACACGAGGGGAGGGGAATGAACGCGTAGATTTATGCAGGTACCTGTTGTTGGTCGATTTTGGCTCCGGTGGCGATGCAGAGACGGATGGTGTCGATATTCCCTCCGCGCACAGCCAGGTGGAGGGGACTGCTGTTGGACTTGTCTAAATAGTTGATGTGGCCGAGAATTGTGTGGCCTACCTCCTCTCCTGCTAGCAGACAATTAAATAAACCAATTTTCTTTTAATTCAGATTGATAACATTGTTTCTTTTGCTTCCACAGTGAAGCCTTCGCTTGCTTTCAGTGAGGAAGTGCTGACTAATTCTGGCCTCTCAGCGTGGGCGTTGGATCACAAACAAAGCGCAAATGTAATTATTTAATGGTCCTGTTTTGCAGTTGCAGACATAAGAGTAAATATTTGGTGCCTTGACTAAACTTTATGCAATAACAGCAGATTTTTTTAGCAAGCGGGCCTCCCACTGGCGATAAACACGTCTTTAGACCACGTCATGCAGCCTATGTACAAAGTTTCACGGCCTTTTTTCTGCCAACATCCCTGAGGATGGCTTTCTTGTTCTCTATCGGCTGAATGTCCTGCCTCTCCTTGTGAGAAACGCTTTATCGTCAGCACTTTCAGATTTTTAATGATGTGTTTGTCCCTTTGTCATACCGGACTTCAGAATCACTTCCATCGCTTTCCTTGCACCTGCGAAGGCGGCGGCGTGGATGGCGAAATGTCCCAGCTTGTTCTGCTGGCAGAGCTTGGCGCCATGCTTTATCTTTGGTGGACGAAGACAGAGAGAGAGACAATGGTTTGTCAGATTCAGAGCTGCTCTGGGCTGGCTGCGGATGTATGGGAGACGCGTAATGTTTCCTCTGCAGGTGGGGGAGCTATCTGTTATCAGCTGCTGCAGGTACGCGGTGCGGCTGAAAGCCTCGGACATACCAGTGTGCTGAGGGCCTCGCAGTTATTAATGGAGCAGGCCAGCATCACGGGGGTGTTCCCCAGGTCTCCCCGCAGATTGCAATCTGTAACGCTGTAGGACAACAGCAGCTGCGGGGAAAAGGGAAATATCAACAGTGAGCTCCCGTCCTCGCCTCGTATCCCCGCGTCCTCAGTCTCCACCGTACTGCAGGTGTCAGTTTGTGGACCGGAGCCAAATCCTGCAGCGATGACGTGACAAGGTCTTTCCAAGTAGACTTTAAAGTCAGGGTTCAGCGGCTGAATAAACACGAGTCAGGGACTTTGAGATGCAATTAGTATTAAGAGTAAATGAAGGATAGAGGTGTGTGAGGGAGGGTTCTTTAATTACAGTGGAGCCCTAATTATCTGGCGATCTATGAAAAGGTGACATCTATGTTCTATGCAGCTAGGAAGATGCATCCATATGTGCATCCTTGTTGAGAAGTGTTTGTATAAAATGCATCTAAAATCTCAGAAATGCTGTAACATCACTGACATACTTAATGAACTGAAATGCTTCTGTTTCAGTTTTCCGCTGAGCACGTCAGTGCCGGGCTTTCCTCAGCCTTGACAAACCGTCACGTCAGCCGGGAGTCGTCGGCATCCTCACCCCCACCAGGCCGTTGTGTCTGAGGTTGATGGCCAGGTGCAGAGGGGACAGCAGGGCCAGGTTGAGGACGTTGGGGTTGGCCCCCAGATCCAGCAGAGCCCTGCAGCTCTCCGCCTTGTTCCTCTCCACCGCCCAGTGCAGGGGCACGTTGCCCTGGTCATCACAGCTGTTCAGCGCTGGGAGACAATACCAGAACACATGCAAACACGCGCGCGCACACACACACACACACACACACCAAAAAATGCAAATACGTGACGATGCAAGCCAGATGCTGTCACCGCCTCTATGCACCGCGGTGGAAAATGTAAAAATGAAATACAGTCCTCCATAGAGGCTCTGGAAGATGGAGTTATGGCGAATAAAAAAAAAAAAAAAAAATGCGGCAGTGCATCTTATGATCAATGGCTGAGGCGTGCTTACCCTGTGAGTCTATGACAGTGTTGATGAATTGGATGAGGGTGACATGGCCCCCCGCGGCGGCGTGATGAAGGGGAATGGCTCCACATTCATCTTTCTCACTCAGGACCTCTGGGTTCTTCTTGACTAGGTTCTCCAGGAGAACCAGGTCACCCTTTTCTGCCAACTGGACGGTCATGTTAAATGTAGTGTGAAAGAGGAGGACAGAGAAGATGACGAGGAATGGCTGTGAATGGAGCTTTTAGCATTCATTGCACACTTTAAAACATGAAATAGCTGTTTGGGTTTTTCAATTTAATCAAAAATAACTGCTATTATTTTCCGCTTTTCAGAACACTGGACATGAAGATTATAACTACAGTTTGTTTAATGTTATATAATACTGGAGCAGTCCTGGTCTGTTCAGCTCCTTGCAGTTACTTAAGGTTACACAATTCCAGGATTAAAGACGCTCTGTTACATAAATATTGCAGAAGAGCTAAATCACTTTTTTTCCCATCACCTCAAATATGTTCAGACTTGCCAAGGCTGGATCCTCATCCTCGATCACGTATGTATAACAACTGGTCTGCCGGGCCACATCCCTGCTGAAGTTCATCCCTCAGCTCAGCCTCTGCAGGACACAAACACGCGCGTCACGCCACAGGCAGCAGCAGTAAAACCGAAAAACATTATCCAGAGCTTCGGCGGAGCCAAATAAGTGAGCATACAGTGGAAAACCTGCATAGCAAACGTGTTCTGTGGCAGAGAGGGCAGATAATGCCTTAAGCTATACGCCTCTGTTGCCACGAGGGGGGAAATTCGGCACGGATGGCTTTTGTCTTTACCCGGAAGGGCATTCAGATCCGCCGAGTGTTTGGAGGTTGAAACCCTGTAGTTGAAGAAAGCAATTATGTTCTTCACAGCTGGAGGGCAGCTAGTTTGAGCCAGTCCCAGGTGTCCTTGCGTGATCCTGGGCGGGCGAGATTGAGAAAGACCTTGTAATTGTTCTGCACGCAGGCATCAGTCACACCAAAAGGCCACACTACAAACGGCATTCTGGGTGAATTACTACAGAGAATTTCCATCAGAAAAACCTCCTTGACCTACTGCAAGATCTTTTCCTCTGGTGTACGCTGAAGTTTTTTTTTTTTTTTTTCCTCAGGTCAAAATAGAAGCGAGTCTTCACCCTGTGCGGATAAGGATTATTATCTTATTTTACTGTGCTTTTCTGCACAGTCAGTGGCAACTTACTGCAAATGTCTCAGCAATATGGCACGGATCAGCGCCCTCAAACATCGCTTTGTGAAGGATTCTGCCGTGAGTGGATCTATTAATTTGAACGGGACTCTCTCATGATGAGGCTTTAACTGTTTATCGGGCACTCATTGGTTTTTTTATTCTTCCTGAGATCATGATGGACCGGCGCCAGTCCACTAAAGCGTCTGATAAAAAAAGAAGATATAAGGACACTTACGCATATAGTCACATAACATGTAAATTTACACATATTTAACACTTTGCACCATTCACACATGCAGGCTAAAAGCTGCCCGATGAGTTTTAAATCAGCTAAATATAAAAAGCTACTTCATCAAATCACTCTTTTATAGGAGATAGCTGAAGTTTTCGGAAATTTACAAGAGAGTCAGATTAGGAAACTGGCACGTTGTCACATCATGATGAAGAATTGATAATAACAGAAAGCATTTATCTTGCATATGCTTTGCAAGTTCACAAAACGAGTTCAAATGAAAGTGTGCCAATTATGACCACACTTCAGAAAGAGCAAAGAAGTAGGAAAACACCCAAAAAGTCTCCAAAATTAAAGTGTGTAGTAGAGTGCGTGGTGTCTGGCTTGAGCACTGGGTTTGTGCTTCAGATTCTTACTCAGAGCCAGAGAAGAAAATCCTGACTCACCAATATGGATTGATGTGAACGAGTGTATCCAGCCCAAAATGACCCCGTTTCCTCCTCCACGGCTTTAGAGATGCTCCGGGTCGATGTTCGACAATAGAAACTCTCACTTCTGTGTTTATATTGATCGAGGTGCCTCTATCTTTTCACATTTTTTCATTTGAAAACGTCAACAAAGTGTAGTGGTGCAGGGATCATTTCGATTTGAGCTCACACACAATCCTCAGCCGCTGGATATCTGTGTTCATTCAAAATTATTCAGTGCCTCAGACTTCCTGATTCAGAAAATGTAAAGAAGAATGAAAGTTGTCACTTTTCCTTATGCATGGTAAAGGTTTTACTATAGCGTAAAGAAGCCACCAAGGCAATCAAATTGATTTATTTCTCTTTAAATTTACTGGTAAATAGTAAAAGAAAAAAAAAAAAGACTCACGATGATTAGCTTTAATACGCCATTGATGTACAGAAGTTTACCTCCTGGAAGTCTTCCAGGAAAGTCGAGAAATGAAATGTACATCACATAAATTTGACATGAGGCATTTTGTAGCCACCTGATTAAATATTTCCATTATGCTCCATGAAAAGAGGCTTAAGTCTGCACTTAAGTCTCCACCGCAATGTAAATCTTTAATCAATTACTTAAAAACCAGTATCTCCACTCCACTCAGGTCTCTATTCTTTGCTCCTTGTCACTTGTAGCGATGGTGAAACGTCACATAAAAGCACAAGCCGCAGACAGATTTCTTGTAATTTTCTTGAATTTGATAATAGACCCACAGTCTGATGTGCCCCCCCCCCCAACAACAATCATTTCCTGGCCTGATGCAGGAGATAATTGTCATTTGGTTTTGTAATTGAGCCAACCACACATCTGTTTGCGGAGGCCAACCGTCCAGGAAGTACAATAATTGACACTGGTAAACACATTTGCTGAACAATAGTTATATAAGTGAGTGGGTGTAACTAGATTTAACCAGATTCACACATGCAAGAGGTTTCGTCAGAGCACTTCTTGAAAATTTTAACAGTATGCTCTTGTATTGTTCGCCTAAAGCTGAGATCTCTTTGGAAAATATGAAATATCCAGGCAGTGTCTGGTAGCAGATGAATTCTTATTCATGAAGAGAGGATTTAAGGTTGTTTTACAGCAGAAAAGTGCTCCATGAGATTTTTTTTATTGAATAATTCAACTATTTTTAGATGGATTGTTTCTGTGCTCACTGATAACACTTGTTGGATTTACCTCCCCCTAAACAAGCAACAAAGCATATTTATTCAGTCATTTTTATTAAATAAAATGAAAATTGTTTTTTTTTTTTATAGCCGAAAAAAAAAAAAAAAATCTGGCATCCAAGTTATTTAAAGTTTAGCCCTCATGACTTTTATGAAACAATCAGATGAGCAGAAAAGCTTGGGTATGAGAGACAGAGTGAGGTACTCACTGTTTCTGAGTGATGCTGCTCCTGTGATGACCAGTCTGGATCTTCTCCTCACCACTGCAAAAAGGGCTTTAAATAGTGTGGGGGAGCGAGCCATTTCCCAGTCTGTCTCCTAATGCAGGCAAGACGCTGCCCCTTGTGACCAAATGACTCATTATGTTTTCACAGGGAAGGAGGCAGCCTATGGTGTAATGTGATAGGATGCTTGACTGGGAGCAATACATTAAGCCGCACACACGATATGCCTCTCTCCATCACACAGCTCTGCCGAATGCATCTGGATAGTGCATGCTGTTTGCGAGTTCACGTAGGGTTTCTTTTTAAACACCCCAGATTCCACATTATGGGGGGAAAACAAATTTATTTGTGTTTTTCATTTTGTGGTCGCACACATGTGAAGAGCTCTCTCTCTCTCTCTCTCTCTCTCTCTCTCCCTCCTCTGTTAGTGTTTGAAAGAGGAGTGTAGACCAAACCGACTCGCTGCACATACATACCGTTTGTCAAACTGCTGCTTTGTAAGGAAAACAATTTCCCTTTGGATCCGGGCGTGTGCCTGTTCGGCTGCTTTCCCTCTTAAAGCGAGCCAATCCTGACAACGCAGAGCGAAGACGACCTCTGAGACCTGCTTGTTGACAGTGAGGATTAAGGAATATTCCGAGGAGAATATCAGGCAGGATTATCAGATAAGGTATATCATTAACTAAGGATTATACTCTCTCCCAGCATTGTTATCAAGAGGAAAAAAAGTATCATGTCAGATTGTTTTTTTCCCGGGGACGATACACACTGTGAACTCTGGCTGCACAGATACTGCATTTGCAGCCGAATAGGGAGTCATTTACAGAAGAAAATGTGAATTGCACACCATTCTGAACAAATCTGTTTCAATATATGGAATTTGAGTTCATTTTTCAAGCAAAAAAAAAGAAATTTTCACCACTTGGTTGTGATGAACGCTATATTGTCCACAAAATAGAATACAAAGAAGATATCTGCTGTGAATCAAAAGATTTTACCATGTCATGAAAAAAACAGGAAGTTTAGATTTGAAGGGAAGAAAAAGAACAGCACAAGGACAAGTGGCTTTAAAGTTGCTCTAGTAAAAGTAAAAGCAGGAAGAGCATTTTGGAAAAAAAGAAGGAGGGACTCCCAGAGGTGAAAATGAGCAGAGGCTTCACATTCAGATCACAAATATAAAGTTGAAACATGCCGAACCTGCTGGAAACTAAAGTCTGTGAAGTCAGTTCTTCAAAACAAAACAAAAAAAAAGAAAAAGAAAAACCACAAATGTTGTTTTCTTTGTCTGAGTCCATTTCTGAGCAGCGTTGGCCCAAAGCCGTTCTGAGGCCAAACCGCCACACTTTTAATTTTCTTTGAGAACCTTGAACGCTGTTACCTGCAGGCTGAACCTTTCCCAAACAAAACTTCTGATGCATCATAAAACAGACGTAAAGTCGCCCCTGGACCGCCGGGCGGCTCGGATTCTACCAAAGAAGAAGAATGATCCGACTCTCTTCACTCCTTGCTCACGCTCCGGCCGCAGTTTCCTCACAGACGTTTGTTAATGGCAGAGGGAAGATTGATGGACTGCTGTGTTCACACAGTATTAGCATAATGTAGCCACATACAGCATGCTAGAGGTAATTACCTGAGTGGATCATCTCTGGATTTACTGGCACAAGCGTGCAGCAATCCTTATCTGAAAGCAAGACTTTCTAATAAAACACGCCCTTAGTTTCAGTGACAGTCTCCATGCATGTACTCACACTTGTGTATCTTGATCTTTAATATTCTCTTCTGAATTGAATATTTATGAGCGTTATCCTCCACTCAATCCCTTCTCTATTGTGATTTCTTCCAAACAGCGACACCGACTCCCCTCAGTGCTGCCACGATGTTTAAAATGAGCGATTTTTCATGGAAAAGTATTGAGTAACGACAACTTTTTCTCTCAAACAAAAGCTTCCAGCATTTATTTATGAATGTGTTTCGCATGCCTGTTGATGGATTAACATTCGATTCAGTGCAGATATTTCTGCGCCATTTAGGCTGAGCTGTAATCAAATTAAATGCCGTACGAAGTCATATTTTAGTTTGTTCCGATACTGATGACAAATGCCAGGAAAATTGATGACAGTTCAACCGTCCTCTGCAGGACTTTCTGGGACTGTGCTCGGTGTATTAATAGAGCTAAATACACTGTCACCACCACACAGCCTTTCGGCCAATTTACTCCTGTTATTAGTTGTGCTCCAACAGTAAAAAAAAAAGAAAAAAAAAAAACAATCCCTGCAGTCCAAGAAGTATTTTCCCCATCTGCCACTATAAAAGAGGCGTCTGTAAAGCTGTTGGCAGGTCATATTCAGCCACAAATATTACCTTCTTTTATATTGTTAATTTCTAAACCGCGGTTTTAAAGCTACCTGCAGCCAATTGTGGGAAAACGAGGACAGAACCAGAGGGAGCTTTACCTGTGGAGGAGGCCGCTTGATGGAAAACATCAACTTGGAAGTCATTAAATTGTTTTTTTTATACTTAGAGGAGGTGAAAATGAGTTGTTAGTAAGTTCAAGCATGTAAGGAGAATTACTGTATGTTGGATGCTACATATGCTGGATGTAGATGTGCAGAACTTCAATCTATCAATTGATCTATAGATACGCATTAAATATGCAGAGTGAAACCATTCTGTTTTCTCAAAGAACTCCAAATGCAATGTAAAAATAATTGAAAACAAGCAAGCATTAAAAATACATTTCAAGGATACAAACAAATAAATGAAGAAAAAAAATACAACTTAATGTAAAACAAAATGAAAATGCAAACGAAGAAGGAGAAAAATGAAAAATCCATCAAATAAACTAAAATTTTTCAGGAAATTAAAAAAGGATGGGTTTTTTGTTAAGGAGATTAAAACTTTGCAAATATCTGCAAAAATATATTTGCATTTTGCAAGTATTTAATCTCTGGAAGGAAGCACTTAAAATGGGCCACTAACCTGATTTAGAGAGTTTTTATGATAATTAATGGCCCAATAAAGTACGAGCAAAGCAAACAATTCTTCTAATTTCATTAAAGTTAATTTCTCCATCAAAAAAAGCAGAGTAGAAGCCGCCACAGCAGCCGTCACCGCGCTGCAAGCACATCATGAGTTCCCTGCTCTACCATGGCACTGAACCAATATTTGCCCGGTTATTGTTCCTACAGGTTATCGCAGAGCCGTGTCGTTGGCCGAGCAATCTTTGTGGAAAAAAGCCACACACACACACATACACACACACATGCAGCAGATGCGAAGCGAGTGTCACAAAGCGTGCATTATCTCTTCAGCTGAGCTTGATGAATTGCCAGAATCAGGTTGTGGGGCTATTGCATACATAAACATGATGCAGAACAATATGGCTGTGTTTGTCTTGGAAATTTTTTCCCTGGGCAGTGTGTGTGTGAACGTGTGTGTGAATGTGTGTGTGTGTGTGTGTGTGTGTGTGTGCATTTTGATTACATTTGCCTGAGGGATTGAGTTCACCAGTGTTCCTGTGGGTGGAATGGCCATGTAATGACCACTTGATTTAACTATATCCTGCCGTTCAAACGGAGGCCATGTGTGTTTAGCTGTGAGGTGACGCCTATGGCAGGCTGCCGGGCGCCACCGCTCAAATGTCTCCAGCTCTGCTGACCAATCAGACGCTGTCGTCCGGAGAGGCAGCTGCGGACTAAATTATACATTTACATCCGACATGTGATGCACAGATCCAACCGTTTCCTGCTGCATTTTTCTATAATATATTCTCCTCACATGCTCTCTTGCATACCTTAAAGAAAAAAGGAAATCCTGAGCATGCACGGGGAGAACATGCAAACGCCACAGAGAAAGAAGAATTCTTGAATGAGAGAATCTCCTCCGCTGCGAGGTCGGAGACTTTCAGGCAGCTCCCAACCATAAATAATACACCCATTAATCTATCATCCGTCGCTGAGCAAACACAAAGAGACGGTCAAAGTCAGATTCATTTCCACAGGTAATTTAGAGTCATTATTTCATCATAAAAGCAGGTTTGGAGGGAGTGGGTGTTCCCATGTGCAAAGGAAAATATGAAAAAAAAGGTTCTATCTGGACTTACTGAGGGTTTTTTTTTATAATGTTTTTTATATATTGTCTCATTTCATTGCTTTTTTTATAATTTTACTGGAAAAAACAGTTTTGTCTTGATTCACACGTAGTTTCTCGTGTTATGTTGAGTTTCTCTGTTTCAGCTCAGGCTCCTTGGCTTCATGTCTGTTCCTGCCCTGATGTCTTTCACCTGTGAATCAGTGTGTGATTGCCTTCGCCTGGTTTGATTATTATATATTGCTGTTTTTTGTGAGTGTCTTGTTTGCCAGTTTTGTGATTCAACGTGTGCCGGCTGGTTGTGTTCCTGTGATTTCTGTGTTCCTTGTGCTCCCAGCTGTTCTGCACTGACTGGCTGAAACAGTAAACATCTTATTCTAATCTATCCAGGTGATAATCTTTGGATTTGGATATTTCAAAGTGATTTCCATTTTTTTGAGGTTGTCATTGTAAATATGAATGTGTTCTCGGTTAAATAGAAATAAATAAAAAGCCGATTTTCCAGCTCTGAAGCGAAGGTGCTGACCAACGCCATTCACTGCAACCAAAGCCGTTGAAGTGTCAGAAAACGTCAGCCCGATTCCTCCACTTTTCAGCCAACATTGCGGCATAAACTACCTGTGACGTGTGAACTATTTAAAGTGCCTCGCTTGCAGAAGAAAAACCTCTTATTGGTTTTTCAGAGTGTAAAAGGGACAAGCTAACATGTGGCTGTACACAAAAGTGGCTGAGAACAGCTATATGCAGAGTGCATTAACCTCAGAGCTGTCAATCACCGGTTCCAACAGGACTGGAGTGTGTGTGCGAGTGTGTGTGCGTGCGTGCGTGCGCGTGCACGCCCCCCACTGTAACATGTGCCACTGCTTTGGTGTTCCATCACTTATAAATGAGGTTACCTCTTAAGAGCGCTGCTGTCCTTGGGGACGGCAAGGCCGGCCTGGCTGCCAGACTCCTTTTTGACACTTTATCTGTCCCTCACTGGAAAGCAACTCGGCGCGTTTGACGCTTCACATGCGCGCCCGGCGAATTACAAGACAAGACAAAAAAGTCATTTTCCCATCAACCAAATCAACGTGGACTGGAAAGACCGCCGCGGTTCCTCGTGATTTTTCCTACGTTGACAGCGACGAGGCCTGTCAGACGTTGTAACTCACACTGAAACGAGGATGCAAATTTCAGCGTAAATATGTTTTCCTGGGAAATCTCTTTAGTCACACTGAGGATTATCTCCTCTCGAAGCATGTAATTAACAGCTCGGGGCCATGCTTTTCCAGGCTTTAAATATGCCAGAAACACGGCTTTTGGTAGAAACAAATACGCGGTGCTTATGGAGTCATTAGCCGTCTTTAAATAGGTGCAATTTACAGCATCTGTTAAGGTTCAAGGAAGAAAAAAAAATGTTTCTTTGTCAACAGAAGACAATACAATAAAGGTTTTTAGGTGTGGATAAAGGGCTCCTGCTGTGAAGGGTTTCAAACCACAATTGTGACCCCCCAACCCTGGACCACACATTGGGCTCATGCATCATATTTTGATGGTTTTTTTTTTTAACTTTCATATAAAATGCAATAAAAACATTGTTCTTGATGGTGTCAATAGGCAATAAATAGCATGTTGAGATGATTTTAGACCAGTTTTCTTTGAAATTTTTACAATTTGCTTGGTGGTTTGATGGGCTGAATTTGGCCCACTGACCATATGTTTGACACCCCTGCTTTAAACTAAAGACTTCACAGTCTAAAACCGTCATCACTGTTTTGGCTTTGTCCTGAAACTAAGTTCGTCACTCCAGGTGATTTAAAAGTGCTGCAGTTTTTCTGCCTCCCTCACTTCTTCTGTTTACTCTTTTGCGTCTCCCCAACTCCCAGCTGGTCTGAGTTAAGCTGCGGCCAGCTCAACTGCATTGTCTTGAGACTACCGTGAGCATTATGACTGCTGGAGCCAGACCCCCACCCCACCCCACCCCACCCCACCCCTGCCTTCTCCCGAGGTCTAAATCCTTGATCCGGGCGCCTGCGATTATCTGTGTGGATTCACACCGATCAAATTGAAAAAAAAAAAAAAAAAAAAAAAAAACAATCATGAGTTACACAGGCTGCTGCTGCTTGTCGCAGACAGTATCATTTCTATTCCATCCAGATACACCATCTGCTCAGATTGTAAGGCTGTGCCCTCACACATTCAGGGGGGACCACTGGATTTGACATTATTCCTCTTTGTTGTTGTATATAGTTGTTTTTTTTTTCTTAAATTACGGCCATCAATCATGATTTTTTTTTTTTCTTTTGAAAGAAGTTTTCCAAGAGAAGTTCCTCATTACTCTGCACAATATAATAAACTGTGTGCAGCATACTGAATGAATTTCCATCGTGAAGAAAAGCCGGCTGTCTTCTCCGGCTGCTTCCCCGCACCATCTCCATCACACCTGAAGGACCACTTCTCCTGGGCCGACCTTTAATCCTCTTTAGCATCATTCTCCCATCTGTCAGCGCTGCGCCATGTGCAGATTGTTAACATCGCATTCACACTTTTCAGGATCTGTTCGTCCTGAGGAGCAGCTTCAGGATGCATGTTGTGTGGCTCAGATAGTGCAGTTTGGTTGCTTTGCTAAATATTTGCTGTTGTACTTTGGTTATATTAAAATAAAATCTATAATAGATCCAATATCGTAAAAGTTTTGGCCTTGCGTGAAACCTTCTGAGCCTGTTGCTTTTGTCTCGCATGACGCAAGTTGACAACACTGCTCATGTGAATAATTCAAAGCGCATTTCAAGTGTTTCATGTTCAGCAAAGCAGCAATAAATCGGTTTTCTCGGTTTCAACATCAAGAGAATTGATTGCTGATCAATCAAATTAAATTGGCATGATTTGAATTAATCTCAAGCCTCAAAATCATGAAATATTAAACATATTTTCTGCTCTAAGAAGATGAAGGCGAGCCTGCTCACTGGAATTGTTTGTGAAATTGCAATTCCTCAAGGTCAACAGCTATCAAATAATGAGAAGGCCAATTTATTATGATGATGATTGCGATAGGAGCACACGCACCTAGATTAGCTGCTGGTTTAAGATGCTGTCAGGACGAAATGAGTGAAATGAGAGTGCTAAACGGAGCCAGACCAACTCCTGCTAACAGTTTAAAAATCCTCCCTGAAGAGGGTTAGTAAAACCTTGTGGAGTGCAATAATAATCAATACTTTAGGGAAACGCATTCCAAAAGGATTAATAAATAGTACTAAAACCCAGAAATGATGCTATAAAAAACAGAGTATAAAATACTGGAGCAAAAGTTACAACGCAACATAAAGCAGGTGATTGCTTTGATATAATGAAGCGGAAAACAGGATATTTAATATCTCTGGGTTTTACTAGACCTGCATTGACCAGGAAACACGCTCAAAATATCGTTGCACGAATGCAAATTTTGCGGCGACCTGTCGAGGGCGAACCCTGCACTGCAGTAACCTTGGATCGGCTCCAGCTCGCCCCTCCACCACGGCTCAGATTTGGATGCATCAGTTCAAAAGACTGATGGATGGTTGTTAAAGCTGGCAAAGTTTATACGGCCGTGTAGACTGAGTGGTTATTATCGGCTTGCTGGTGGATCCGTAAGCTGATCATGAGTCATGGTTAGGTCCACTCGGGTGACCCAGACAAAGCTTGTTAACCCTGACACCGAGGGAGCAGCAGTTGAGTAAAATCAGTCACAGCCAGAGTTGATCACCGGGGCAATGTGTCACCCGGGACTAAAGCGCTTTACAATAATCGCATTGTGTAAGCACTCATCATTTGCTTTTTCACACTGTGGGGAATTACAAGTTCAGAACATCAATAAATGATTGATTCCTGATTTTTTTTTTTCTCTTTTCTATTGTTAAATCCCCTTTGCTGCGAGTAGGGTTTGTCCATGAATGACAATGAAAGGCAGGAAGAGACAGAAGAAGAGATTAGAGGGGAAGGCTCAGCAAATGGAGAAAGAGACAGCTCGAAGAGAGCAAGATGAGAGTCAGCTCTCCACTCGGAGGTTGCCCTGTTTTCTTGGCCTTATTTTGCGATTGAGGATGTATGAGCTTGTGGACTGGCAGGCTTTGTGGGTAATGAACTGTCTCCACGTCGCTGCACTACACAACTATTATTCTGAAGGTCAATGGACGGGTCAAGGCAGCGAGATACTCTCCAAATTGTGGTAATGAGTGGCTGGCTCCACTGCCTCACTTTGCTCCACCGCTCATGGCCATAAAATGGTTTTGTACCGTCACACTTAGCACTTCCCACTGCGGGATAACAAGGGTTCGGCATGCAGAGTCATTTACAGGCTGTCATGTCAACAAGAAAGCTCGTGCACGGTGATGGAAATCTATCTGGACTTTTTTATTTTTATTAGAGAGAGAGACAGAGAGAGAGAGAGAGACAGAGAGAGAGAGAGAGAGACCTACACTCAGCAGACATCAGAGCAGTGAAGATCAGCTGCAACATTCAGCTAATGAGCATGACACCACCTTGTGGAGACAATACAGATTTCTAACTGGAACACACACCATGAGAGAGGACGCTTCTCACATTTCAAACACTACTTTCATCAACATCATGCTACTCGGTTTTAATTGGAGAAGACAGATATTCTTGTGGAGCACTTTAAACGGGTTTTTCTTGCTTGTGGTCATAGTCTACCCCTGTTTTCTTGAACTGTAACAAGTGCTTTAGCTTTAAAATGTGCCTCACATTGATATTTAGAGGCTGCGCCAAACCAGAGTGCCCACAAAATCTGATAACTTGCTGTCGATCCCAAATTCATCGGCAATCTTGAAGCTGAGGCGCTTTACCTGGATGATGCGGGCAGCTGAGAAAAATGATAAATGAGACGAGGAAGATGTGTTGAGAGAGATAACGAGGAGGAGACGGCTGAACATAAAGACCGAGGAGAGGAGAGGAGAGGAGAGGAGCGGAGTGAAGATACCGCGGTAGATTTATGGCTTCTTGTTTCGAACATACTGCTGAAACAGACTCATAAATGTTTTTGATGGTCGGCGAATAAAATACCCCCGGCGCGTCTGCTCAGCACACAATAAATAATCCCCAAAAAGTTTAATCATTCTTCATCCTTCAGGTATCTTTTGGAAATATTTATATGATCCCATGTTGGCAGAGATGTATAATATCTTTCCATCTTCCTCCATGTGTAACCTTCAAATCTGTGGTACGCTGAGGTGAGAATGCAATCTTGTGAGAAGGCAGCATTGAAAACTGTTACCGCAGTTAAAATTCGATCGGCTGCAGTAATTTCCAGTGTGTTTGCTGAGAGCCGTGTTCACCCTTGAACCTCCTCCTCTTCCCCGGCAAACAGCTTCCCACATGCACAGGTCAAGAGACTCACTGTAAAGGCGCCCTCTCTGTAACTCGCTGCTCATTACGGAGCTTTGGGAAGAGAGAGCGAGCGGGAGAACAATGCATGTGTGCTGCAAGTGTGAGCGCCGGCCTGCCTGCCTGCGCTCATGAGGATGGATTTCTGGAGAGAGAGAGAGATTTGCACTGATGCATGTGTTGGTGGGGTTGCCTGTGATTGACCGGTGAGTGGGACCGCCTCCGTGTGTGTGTGTGTGTGTGTGTGTGTGTGAGAGACTTTTGTGTGTATCGGTGTGTGAGCTCATGTGAGTTGGCGGAGGTTTCCCTGGAGAAGCGGAGCAACAGAGCTGACCTTGCAGGAAAAAAAAGAGGAAAAAAGACAATAATTTATTCATTGGCATTGTACAAATTTCTCTCTATCTCCTATTTAAGCGCTCGGCTCTTATCTCAGCTGTTCTAAACGTCTCTTCCTAAACCCAACGGATTATTGATTCGCTGGAAAACAATCTTTAGTTTGGGACAAGATTGAGTTGATAATTCACGATCTTATCAGCGCGCTTTCAGTAACTTCTCGTTCGGAGTTTGGATGCGGCTTTATACCTCGTCTGGTTTCAAAGGTCCATTCTTACCCACCCTGCACCATTGTGTGTGTGTTTTTTCTCTTTTTTTAAAAAATCCCATAGCTTAACCTCGCTGTAAAAATGTCTCTTATCGGACAGGGTCCAGCTGGCAATGTCAAAGAGATGGCTTTATACCCTCTAGGGTTTCCATTCAGAATAAATTAGTTCAATAAAATACCATGAGGGCACTTAGAGAGCAGACAATTAAACACCTTGCATAGAAGGCAGTCCGGCTGTATTTCAAACGACTGAAAGCTCATACTGATGAATGCAGTCATTAAAAAAGACAGCGCTCAATACCTTTCCGATGGACGGTAAACACACGGTCAGCCCTGCCGCAGAACGAGCCTCTACGACGCCTTCAGGAACATATCCTCGAGATGAAACTGCTGCGAGGAAGTGGCCATGTTGACTTTTTATTTAAATTATTCATTCGGTGACACGCTGAAAGCTCTCAATTAGTGTGTAAAAGGCCTGAGTGAGAAATGTGTCAGTGTTCTTGACAGGGCAGTCGCCGCGCTGTATAAACACTTAAATCAAGTATAGTAATGGGAGCCATCTTTTCACAGCATGGGGGATGATGACTTTTAAATTGCTTGGTTCAAATGAAGCAGCCACAGTTTTACCAAGATTAATTTAAAGATTGTAGAAAACTGGGATAAGCATTTTAATAACCTCTAGTTTTAATTTAAAAAAAAAAAATCTATTTTCCTGAAGATTTATCAGATTACTCCTGTTGAGTATATGTGGGCAAACAGCCGGTAGATACCCAGTGGTGCAGGTACCTCAAACTGCACTGTGCTGCCAGTAACCAGGGATAACTATGAAACATTCATTGAATCCTACTCAGTATAATTAAACTGTATTAACTTAATTACTCTTGCCTCCGTCACGGTAATCAAATAGATAGAATTCAGCCGTGCACTAACCTTTCCCTCAGGTGTGAGTTACAAAGCGCCCGAGGGATAGCATTACCGTCCCTGCCAAAGGCCTGCCTGTCATCCCTTTTGAGGGCTTTATTTCTTTTCTGTCTGCCTGCCAGACCCAGAAGGGTTTTTTTTTTTTTTTTTTTTTTTTTTTGCTACAGGAGCTTCGAAACACAGGTCTCCATTGATGCCCTCTAAAAAAAAAAAAAAAAAAAGATATATATAACAACCTGAAACAATATTCTGAGAACAGTGACCCCACTCCCTGGATCTCTCTACAGGAAGGTTAACATGGACGCAGTGATCCAAGGACCTGCCATCTGTCCTCGGGGCTTCTCCTCTATGGTGACAGCAATGGCTCATTTTGATACTTCTCATCATGACTCCGCTTTTGGACGAGGGCTGAGACCCGGGCGCCGGGTAGAGGGCACGCCGTGCTGTGTAGCAATCGCCAGGCTAACTGCGTGATGAATGAGGGAACGGTAGCTTTAGCGCTGAGCTTTCCTTGTCAGGGGGGGTATTTGTACGTCCATGACCTGTGTCCGCTTTTTAAGCAGAGCAAGCATCAATCACGGCGCTTTTTCACAAACTCATCCCCCCAAGGATTAGGGGATCTTACTCTTTACACTTCAAATAGGACTGAGATCATGCTCATTTCAAGAGGATTTTTTTTATTTTAAGGAACTAGTTCTTTACCTTTGATAAACTTCTGCTGTCACTTCCAAGGAATTTAAAAAGATTCGAGCTGAGTTCTGAGGAATCGACGCACCAGGGAAGCATTCAGCCGTCCCAAATTAAAAGGCTCCAGCAGGATAGGGGATGTTTAAAAGTACTGGTAAGACAGAAAGCAACTGAGGTAGGCTGCCTGAGATTTACAGAGGCAGGAAAAAAGCCTTACTGACTCGTCCTGATGGCTGAGTATATTGAAGAACGGGGCAGTAAAGAACAGTGTGTAAAACTCATGATGTGCACCACACAAAGAGACCGCACAGATAATAAAACCACTCTGGAAAAAAATAACAAAACTTTGCTTTACGTGGGACGAAAGACAAATGGACTGGCTTTATATAGCATTGCAGAACAATCCTGAAGTCTCATACGAGAACACTCATCTTGTGTTTTTCTAAGCTCTTTTTAAAACACATGAACAGAGTCTTCGCTGTTTTTCCCAACCAGGGATCTAACACAGCCCCAGTGGGGGGGAGAGGACCCCCAGAGGTCCCAGGAGGGGGCCGAGGCTTCCACCGCTCCGATGCTGCACATGCCAAAGATCACAGAACGCTTTCGAGAGTGGAAAACTGTGCGTCAGAGTGGTGTGTCGTTCTGTGTTTGACTTTACTGTGATGTTTTAGTCAATCAAGACTGGAAAAGAGGGTCTGCAGCCACTTGGAGAGGCAATATTCAATTCAATTCAATTCAATTCAATTCAATTTTATTTATATAGCACATTTAAAAAACAACTTCCGTTGACCAAAGTGCTGCACAGCAATACAGAAGTAAAAGAAAAGGATAAAATAACTAAATAAAGTAACAGGCTCAGCTAAACATAATGAAAAAAAAAAAAACACACAGATAAAACAAATAAGACACCAAGAATATACTCCGGTTTTGCTAGTGTTTAAAGGCCTTCGAGAAGAGGTGTGTTTTTAGCCTGGATTTAAACTGTCCCACAGACTCGGAGGACCTGACATCTAGGGGGAGGCTGTTCCAGAGGGTGGGCGCAGCTACAGAGAAGGCTCTGTCACCCCTGGTTTTGAGCCTGGCTCTCGGGACAACCAACCGGAGCTGGTCAGCTGACCTCAAGTCTCTGGTCGGCATGTAGGGCTGCAACATATCAGTCAGGTATGGGGGGCCCAAGGAGTGAAAACACTTAAAAGTGATTAATAAAACTTTAAATTCCACTCGGAAGCGGACAGGCAGCCAGTGTAAAGTGCACAGCACAGGGGTGATGTGCTCCCGCTTCTTTGTTTTAGTCAGGAGCCGGGCAGCAGCATTCTGTACACTTTGCAGGCGCTGCAGGGCGCCCTGGTCCAGCCCAACATACAACGCATTACAATAATCCAAACGAGAAGTTATAAAAGCATGGATCACTCTTTCAAAATCAGCCAGGGGAAGATAAGATCTGATTTTGGCCAGAGTCCTCAAATGGAAAAAGCTGGTCTTGATGACAGAACTGATGTGTTTGTCAAACTTAAACAAAGGGTCGACCATCACCCCCAATATGGGAGGGGTTTGAAGGAGGAAAGATCAGCAATCACTAATCTGCTGTTTCAAATGCAACTCTTGCGTGAAAAGCCCAGATTTTCATCCCTGCAAACTCTTGGAAACGTTAAAGAATCAGATTCTTAAATATGCCATGAAATAACATTAAAACAAATCTGAATCGTATTGATCTTACCTGGAACTCTCCTTTTGTTTTTATATTGAGTTTGAATCAAGAGGAGGAATGAAAACACAAATGCAGATGTGAGTTACAGCTCCTCTAATGCATCCAGTTTGGCAGAAACAACTCAATTGTGTGCAGATATGAAGATGAACAAAAGGACAATGTAGACTTTTTCACTGAGGCTTTCATCTGAGAGGATCGTTTTCCTCACAAGGCATCATTTTACAGCCATCTTTACGTCTTTGTTCGCAGCATGTTCAAGCACTAAAGAGAGCTGCACGTTATCTATCAGCCGTCTTCATTCGAGCACTCTGTGCTTGATATAGCTCCTTATTACCTGTGAAATAATTTCATTAAACACTTAATTAGGATTTCCTCGTCAGCGTTGCTCATGCGAGATTTGCTGAACTGCTGAGATTCTCCCTTCTGGATTAGAAGTCTTAAACTCACTGATTAAAATGTCCAGTAGAGACTTTTATGAAAATTGGTAAAGAAATATAACTAAATAGCATACTTATATCACTGATATTAAACATTATTCAACACATAGGACTAGATTTTAATGCAATATTCTGCTCAGGTGAAAATTACAGTCTCTCTCTTTAGTACTGCAAATAAGAGAAAAAGAAAGGCTTAAAGTGCAAAAAAGATCACTTGAAATCTTTTATTAAGTTAACCATCAAAAGATGACAATTATAATCAGTTTAAAAAAGCAACTGTAAACCAAAACGAGAGTACAGGCCTAACTTTAACAGATACTCTTTAGTTTTGCTTCAGTATGCAATTCAGGTCCCGACTACACTTCGGCTGACCTTTATTTACAGATTGTTGCCTGTGAATGTTAATGAATTTTTAAAAAGCTCATAGAACGTTCATTTACCAGGAAGCGACAGCTGAAGGCTGCAGGACCCCCCCCCCCCCACCCCCCCCCCCCCCCCACCCCCCCATCTCTCCGATTTCTGATCTGCTGAAACGTTAAGGTGAAATCAAATCCTGGCAGACGCACTCACGCTCACCAACATCTGAAAGCCAGGAGCCTTCAAAATAACACAGATGGACAGTCTCTCAAGTCTGCTCCGGATTCTGGAGAGTGTGATGGTTTTCTTTGACATGTTCCAATCTTATTTTGACATACTCAGAGTGGACACGGCCTCGGGGCCCTGCTGTGATGTCTGGCGCTCCCCCAAAAGGGCCTCCAGGACCCGAGGTGTGGAACAACTGGTTTAGGACTTAGTTTGCAGTCAGAAAATGTTGTCTGACAGTATCCTGCAGGTAAAACTTACTGCAGTTGTATAACAGAAATTTAAAAATTCATATGAAGCATACCTCGTTCTGGTAAAGTTTTTTTATTGTACTGGAAAAATTGAAATTGCAGAACTGAAAATGAACTGCACACTCTTTTAATCCACATGGTGCATATGAAGAATTTCATGTGCATTCCTTTAATTTTAAATCGCGAGATGCAAGTTTCTGAAGGTACAGAAAACTGATGATAGGTTTTCTGCGCAGTCGCCACGTTCCACCCTTATCCGCACGCTCTGGGTCGGAGGCTATGAAACATATAGAAGGGATCAGGGATCAACTACTGTCAAGGACGGGAATCAAGATCAGCAGCAGTGACCTCTTTAATAGACTGGTTTAAATTAGAAAGCACTTCCCAGGAGCACGCTCCTGAATCCATCAGGAGCCCCGTCATCTCCGCCAGTTAGCATTATCATATGTTCACATGTGTAACCTTGAAGGACACGAGCAAGATGAAATGATATCTGGGCGTTGACAGGGATTGAACATGCCTGTGGCGTACGATTTGATGAAGCAAATGCAGATATTCAAGGTTATTAGTCGCCTATGCACACACACATACACACAAACACAACACGTGTTGGCTGGGGTTGATGGGGAGGGGGGGGGGGATTAGGTGTCAATGCAATGCCATCTTCTATACTTAAACTCACAGACGGATCTCTTCAGGCCGGTCTCCTCCATGCGACCGCAGACGCAGGTCAGCAGGTAAACAACAGGAAACAGGAGAGGATCGCATCACCTGCCCCAGTCTGACCTCCACACTCCTGCAGCCTGTGTCCACTCACCACTTCAGTTCACCTCGTTTGTAAACACTTGTCACCTTGTCTTGATCATAGCAGGGTGCCAGGTATGCCAAGAGACATGCACCTAAAGGGAATTAAGCATGGCGATATCAATACAAGATTAATGATTTAAGACAAAAACTCAAAACTTATTTGGCAACACATTAACAGGTAACTTGTTTCTCAGCATAGTAAGAGGCAGCATCTCTTGTTTGCCTCGTAGTTCAGCAAAGTCCTTCTTTTATTTTTCCCGTCTTGTTAGTTAAAACCTATTTTGATGAGATTGCTTTATAGGACTCGTCGGTGTTACTTTGGACAACTTGCAATTAAAACGATGTTAACTTAAAGCCAGTTTCATCTCGGAGGTAATTTGCGATTTGATATAAACACAGTGAATCTATTAAAGTAACACGGCCCGACTCCTCTCACTTCACTGTTCATTTGTGAAAATGTGGAAGTATTTCCCCCGACATGTTTTCCCTCCCAGGAGTGGGCAAGTTTTGGTTTCCCTGACCAAATGATTAATCTCTCACATTATATTGCAGAGGGACTCATAACACCGCAACACTACCTGTGGACCCAATTACACAACTGACAACAGCATCAACGCAACTCTGAGACTTATGGCGGGATAAACCGTGCTCCCTTTGTCTTACATCGCTGAAAGTAGGACAATAGGGAAACGGCATTGATTACCAGCATCACCGCATATACAGCCCGTGATGGTGCAATAGTGTCACCCAGCAGCAGGTCTATTCTAGATTTATGCAGGTGTGTACAATGAAGGTAAATGTTGTTTTACTCGCAGCATATTTCATATTATCAGTGCTGTAGAGGAAAATGATGTTCCAGGGGAGGTGGACAGCGAGCGACACTTTAAGCTCCAAAAGATGAACACAAGTCAGGTTGAGAAATGGTCCGTCCTCACTAATCTGCCGGCTACAACACGAGTGACTTCATTGCTATTCATGACATGGCCTCCCCCTCCTTGTCTTTCACTTCAGAGTACAACACACAGCGATCACCGGAACACGCTGGAGGTGCCACACCTGCCCCGATTACAGAAATGCTTACTCCCATCAGGCGACGCTGCGCGATAGTAGCGGGTCAGATTACCGGCCCGGGTGTTTTTGTGGCAATTAGACCAAGTGCATTATATTCACATTATCATGCTGCCACAAGCACTTTGGGTTAAGGTGCAGCGCGCAGCATCTTGTCCGCGCTGTGTGGCAGCATCCTCCACACCGATGAATGCTGATGAGTATTTTGCAAACTCCTGAAATTTGGAGGTTACACCGGAGCCGTGCGGCAAAGGATGCGGCTTTGTGTACTTCAAAACAGAGCGTAGCGTCGATGAAGTGTGCTTCCCCTTGTCTGCGTGTGGCGGAGTGCGTGTTTGGCTGTGCTGGTGGACGGCACGATTGCGAGAGCAATTGACCAGCAGTCGGAGCAGACAGCCAAAAATTAATATATAAACAAAACAGCGCCCATTCAATTAGTGATCCATGGCCCTGGTCGTATTATGCAAACACAACCAGCAGGACGGAGAAGTAATCAATCATGTTTGTTTGTCCACAGCTAACGGCAGTACCATAGAAAATGCAGAAACACGAGCACACACACACACACACACACAAATAACTTGTTTTCTTTGGAGATTGATTTTTTTTTTTTTTTTTTGAGGTGGGGGGGCTTGTTCTCGTTGATTGATGTTCATATGGAGTGACAATAAACATGGGGAGGTGCAGAGGGAGACAGCGCACCGCAAAGGTCTCCGGCTGGACTTGAACCGGGGTTCGGTGGCTTCCGGGGTTACATGATCCAGACTTAGAGCACTAATTCCTGAGGGTCGCTCCAAATGCTACACTGCTAATTTGCACGAGCAAACAACGAGGCATGTTCATTGTGTGGTGTGTATTTTTGACACGTTCGGCGCTGCTGGCAGCATCAGAGGCGAACAGGTGTGTTTGCCGGGATGAATGAAGACATGACATAGATTAATGACTGGACTCCGCAGCAGACCATTATACTGAAGGCCACTGCTGCCCACTGTGGGTGGGTGGGCGGGTGGTTGTATGGACCTTGACATGGCCAGCAGCTAAAAATAGCCAAAGAGAATAAACAGGCTGCTGCCATGGCGTCTTTCCTCCCTCTTATTGACAAAAACGTGCACACACATTTAACTCATGCCGCACTATAGTTCGCTGTAGTGGACTTACACATTCATCAAGCTCACATCCCCCTGGCCTCACGGGGGTCTTCCATAACTTTGACTGTTGTGCAATAAATAGCGTGTTTGAAAATGACATTAAATCCACGCCATTAAAACACCATGGGACAAGAGCAGGAGAGAGAACAGATACGTTTCCAACCTTGGCCATCCAAGTGTTGTTTTTTTCTTCTCTTTACAAGTATTCCATGGCCGTGTACTATAAATAGGAAGGTGTTTCACGTTGATTGAATGCTTGTTATTGTAATTCAAGTGAATGTGACTTTTGCTCTCCCACTCCTGCAGAAGCCGACAGTAAATTACAGCATCCACATTCGTCTCCTTCCTTACTCTTCCACTGTCTTTGCCACCGCGCACGGACCCGTTTTCACATGCAAGGCAGCATCCTTCTTCGGCCAAATTGGCTCAGCTTCTACGACGGGGAATTTATTTAGGTTTACGATCTGATACAATACAGCAATTTCCGAGCCCGGCGCTCTGAGTTATTCTTGTTGGGGAAGCTTAAAACGAACTGGGCATGCTGGTCTTTGTAATGAGCGTGATGATGATGTGTCTCTCTTATGTGCCGACGGCGTCGCAGGCAGAAGCCGTGGGGCGCAAGAGCGTCCGCGGTGTTGTTTGGATGATGGAACGGACACGTTTCGTGACAAATTGAGAGGGGGGAAAATGCAGCAGGCAGTGACAGCTCAGGGATGAGGCAGCCGGTGCAGTCAGTCAACTCTTTTTGGCCCGAGATTGATGAGACTACACTTACAGAAAGAAAAAGCTGGAGGTGGCCGTGATGCCGAGCGGCGATGAACTCCGCGCTTTCAACTTCTTCTTGCTTTTATTGTCTTTCTTGCGCAGAATACACATCTGTACAACTCTGCGGCTGCCAGGCCGCGTAACACATTCTGATCAGTGGAGACGCCAAAGGTTAATTAAAAGGGAATTCAATTACTCAGTCATACGGAGCAGCCGCACCAGCTTAATCCGAGCCGAGCTGGCTCTGTGACCCAAACCGTTTCTTCCACATGATGCCACAATTTGGGTTTCTATGACAACAACCCACACAAGCACACATGCCCACATAGTGCACATGAATTAAAAAAACAAGAAAGAAAAAAAAAAAACCCTCTTTAACCTCGTCTCTATGAAAAACCGTTTTATAGTCTTTGCAACCTGCTAGAAATTTTGTAATTATAGATATCAAGCTGGCGACTGGAGTTATTCCGCCCACGTGGTGGAACCGCGGCTGACTTCAACTCCCCGGAGGACCCGCGCATGCAGGTGGAGTCAGCAAAGACCTGGAAGCGTCGACCGCGCTGCATTGCATTACTTGGAGCCGTGGCCACACGGCTCTTGTATCGCTTGGCTATTTTGGACCAACGCTGCCGCCGCCCCGCACGCCATGACTCACGGGGAAGCTGATTGGCCGCTCGCTTGATGATAATAATTAATGAAAAGGGACACAGTCAATTACCCTTCATCGTTTTTCTGCACCCCTAAGTAATTAACAAGTCTGTCATCAGCAGTTTCCCTGTCAACAGGACACTATTTCACATCTGTAAATTGAGGGTCGTGAAGTGGCGTCGCATTAATGCCACAATAATGTCAAGAAGAATTCAAAGTGCATCTTTGGCCTCACAATGAACAGACACTGATCAGCCCTAATATTATGCAAAAACAAGTCAGATCCATCAAGGCCTGAATCCATCAGACCTCTTATGATGTGCTGTGGTGTCTGGCGTCAAGATATTAGACCCTCTTCCCGCTTCGCTGCGGTGTTTGATGTATACTGACCACCGCAGACTGGGAACACCCCACAGGGCTGCAGTTCTGGAGACGCTCCTGCCCAGTTGTCGAGTCATCACATTTCTGTTTATGAAACTTGCACAAATTCTTACGCTCGTCCTTTTTTTTTTTTTACTCTGCTTTCTAACACATCAACTTTGAGGACAAAATGTTCACTTGCTGACTAATGTATCCCACCCACTGGCAGGTGCCGTGATAAGAAATAATCAGCGTGATTCACTTCATCCCTCACTGGTCATAATTTTATGGCTGATCGGTATTAAAAGTTCAAAAATAACCGTTCCTTATTTAAGAACCCTGGATGCATATATTCATATAACACTTTAAAGCATCTTGCCATATCCAAATTAAATTTGCATGCCGAATGAGCTCGAGTGCGAGACAGGCGAAGATGCCTCTGCAGTCAAGACGGCATCCATGAAATCTGCATGTCGAGAAATCGGAGGAGTTCCAGAGCTGCTGACCTTCAGACTGTATAGTGGTGGCTGCAACAGTTAAGCCATCGGCACACATGCACATGAGGGCTTTGTTTCATCAATGCGGCACTATTGATCACTCGTCACTGGAAAGGAAGGAACATGGCAGGGAAATCAATTACACATATGCCGTGTATAATCAAATTTCTGGAAAAGTGTCTAGCTAAGGGAAATGTTTGTCGGACACATATGTGGGCTCTGTGGGGAAATATTATGGCAGCGCTGAAAGCTTGAAAGCTACTCATACTCAGCGAGAAAGAGAGGGAGAGGGATGAGAACAGCCCAGCACTAACGATCTGAGGATAATAAGGAATACATAATTTAATATCTGTATTTATTCATTTCAGACCAGGGGAATGGCTAGATCATTATATATTGATAACTAATAGAAAAGATGTGGTTTGATTACTTGGGAGGCATTTAGGTGTAGTGCCTGAATTCAGACAGCCGACGTCTTACTCAAACAAGATTAAAAAAAAAAAAAAAGAAAAGAAAGAAAGGTCAGGCTATCTTCTTGTCATTTGCAGATTGAATTACTTGCTGTGGGTCAAGTGAAGCATCTCAAATGGTTGGCTATTTGTTACCTTTGAGGTTTTAGCTCCTTTACATGTAATTGAAGGCAGTAATCATGTAGGTGGGTGAATGAAAGCAATTAGCTCTGCACTCTGACAAGGAGCTAAATTTAATATGATTAGTCTGTTGGTTGGTTTTTCCTAGAGATGATTCACAGTAAAACAGATGTTCTCCACCTTGGGAACCTAATGGGGAAGGTGCAGGTTTAGCCTGCTCTCAGGCTGTCAAAATTTGATTTTCATGTCAAAAACATGACAACACATAAACCATAAACCACCAAACATCACAAGCAGGAGCCAATATTTTTCATACTTAAAGGATGTCAGAATTACATTTGCTTTTAAGTGGAGGTGGAAAAGGCTGGCAAGAACAAGAAATTTAGAATTTAATCTGCATGCACAATGCTAAAAGACGTAACATTTCAGAATAAACTCACTTTAAACTCGTCTGAAATTATGTACCTGTGAAATATATGTTAATTTGTGGGATTTCTTTTTGTGAGACGGTTTGCCGGCTTTGAGAAAACTGAATTAACTGGAATTTCTTGAAATCAGAAAGAAACCCAGTCTTTATGCCCCTGCAGAGTTTCCCCAGCCAAACAGAATGACATGACGGCGCTCCGGTGTGGAGTTGAGTGAAGTGGTGCAGCCCCTCCGCTCCTCCTCAGCTCGTGTAGTGTGCGGCGGGACGCTCCTCTCCTCTCCGCTCCGCAGCGCAGCGGCGCGCGCTCATCCCGCTTCCTCCTCGTTGGCTTTTTACGCGCTCGACGTCCGCAGCCACGCTGATTCACTGAGATTCACCTCGAGCTTTTCTTTTTTTTTTTTTTTTGGATGAAGGCGCAGGACTCTTTCTCGCACTGTTCCGATGGCGAGACGGACCCGCTCCGGTCCCGGTGATCGCGTTTAGAGGGAGACACCGAAGATTTGTTTCTTTATTTTTTTATTCCTCTCTCTTCTTCTTCGTTTTAACTACAAAATGTGGGACGCGCGTCCTCTGCGCGGCGTCCGCGGAGTGCTCGGTTCGGTCGTGGCCGCTTGACTAAAGGGGGATCCCGGCTCCCTTTTTCCATCTCCTACTCCCTTAGAAACAAGAGGAGTTTGCATGCAAAAGGTGGTTTATCACGGCAAGGTAAGAGTGGCTCTTTTCTGCCGGTTTTAACTCTACTTTTCACAGAGTCGGAGCTGAATTTGCACATTGTTTAGGACTGATCGGCACTGACGGCTGCAGTGCGAAGACATCAGAATCTTACTGGAGGCAAATCACACAGGCACGATGTTTTGTAGCAGGCAATCTTACGTTTTTAAACAAAAGAGTCAATATATTTTACACATTTGTGTAGAATTACTCTATACACACGTTTATTAATTTATTGTGGTGGTCAAACGAGCCGTTTTTAAGTAATTTGTGCATCTGAAATATGATGCAGTGCTTCATGTCAGTGTAATTTAAGAAACAAAAACTGTTGCTTTCAAAATATCCATAGTGCTGTTTTCAATTACATACTGCAGTTATGTATTTAAACTCAATTACAACTTTTTAAAATGTGTGCTCTCATGCATAATAGCAGCGTAGTGATCACATTTAAAACAATTACTGGTTGTTTACACGCACAAGGAGTTCCGTTTGACATGGAATTGAATATGAGACTGTTTGACAATGACAGGCTGAGAGTGAGACTTGACAGAAATTGCTGTCAACACGCTGCCTGCATCCATGAAACACTTGAATGGGTTTCGAGCCTTCTTTGACCCGTTTCGACCGCAGGGCTGCACAGAAAGTGGTGCTCCAGGCAGGACTTCACCGCCTCGACACAATGCCACAGAGCTGGAGTGGAGTGCAAAGCAAAGCAGCCATATTGACTGTCAAAAACAAAATCATTGATTCTGCCTAACACCTTCTTAGAAATGTGATGAAAGGGATCGATGAAGTTGCACGGCCGATACTGTTTTGATCCTGCAAAATGAAGTAACAGGTGACTGTCGCTTGAAGGGAGCAGATCTATTTTCCAATACAGGAGAATGCATATTATTGCATTACAGCCCTCAGTGATATTGAAGCTGATTCAACTAATGTGTCATCAGTTATCCAGTCATCTCACAAACTGTTTTTGTTTGTTTTCTCAGCCATGGAGGGACTTGCCTAAAGAGGATCCAACCTAGTTGAGACATTTTAGACTTTTTTTTCCCCCTCCATTCTCTTTTTTTTTTTTTGTTTGTTTTTGCTTGTCATTGCAACAACTTCCCAGAGGTCTCATTTTCCATCATCATGGCAGAGAAGGTCGGACCAGGGGGGCTGAAGCCCAACAATGCCCGGACGGCTCCCTCCCTGCCCCCAGAACCCATAGACATCATCCGCACCAAAGCTCGCTCCCGCAGGGTCCGCCTCAACGTCGGCGGCCTGAACCACGAGGTCCTGTGGCGGACCCTGGACCGGCTGCCCAGGACCCGGCTGGGCAAGCTCCGGGAGTGCAACACCCACGAGTCCCTGATGGAGGTCTGCGACGACTACAGCCTGAACGAGAACGAGTACTTCTTCGACCGGCACCCGGGGGCCTTCACCTCCATTCTCAACTTCTACCGCACGGGCAAGCTGCACATGATGGAGGAGATGTGCGCCCTCTCCTTCGGCCAGGAGTTGGACTACTGGGGGATCGACGAGATCTACCTGGAGTCCTGCTGCCAGGCCCGGTACCACCAGAAGAAAGAGCAGATGAACGAGGAGCTGCGGAGGGAGGCAGAGACGCTGAGGGAGAGAGAGGGCGAGGGAGAGTTTGATAACACCTGCTGCCCGGAGAAGAGGAAGAAACTGTGGGATCTCCTGGAGAAGCCCAGCTCCTCAGTGGCTGCCAAGGTAGGGATCTGTATGTGGAAGTGTGATCACACCACCTCCATCTCACATCTCCCGTTCACATTTATCGCTGAACACTCTGCTTGGATCACAGCACATCGCGGGCATGCTTACCAAAGACCGACTCCCATCTGTAAAAAGAAATATGCACGGGTTCATCGTTTTTGATTCTTGTAAGTAGCAACAGTTGTTGAGGGTAATTAAATTCAGTGAAAGATGCCGTCTTTTGGTAACTGTCTCTTTGGACGCAATGATAGAAGAGCAAAAAAAAAAAAAAATTCATGAATGAAAGTAGAAAATCCATTTGAAGGTTTGTTTTTGATGGAAATAACTGCAGGAGATCTATTTTTGCTCTATTGGCTTTGACAAAATAATTTGTAGGTGACTCAGGCTTTCCTTTCTGGGAGGAAGTATGTCAGCGTCAAGCAGATCTGTCATTGACTTGTGACACATCACGTCACTAAGAGTCAACAGCACAAGCCCCTTTTCCCCTGCAGCTCTATTATGTGTCTTACTCACTGATTGGATTTGCTTCTTCACGGGTCTGACGGTGAGTCAGGGAATTAGAAGAGAGAGATGTCAAGAGTTCGTTGCAGGTGTATTGATGAACACTGGTCTTTTTTTTTTTTTTTTTTTTTTTTATTCAAGCGCCGTACTATATTTGCCTCCAACACCTTTATTTGATTTAATTGAGGATGAATGTAGTCATCAGAGTTTCTCCTTCCCACGTACGCGTACGGTCTCATTCACTCCACGAACAACTGAAATCCTGCAGACAAAAGATAACTGTAGCAATGTCAAGGTTGTCTCCGGCAAAAAGCATGACATTTCTCTCAGCTCCGCCCCCCCGCCTCCTCGTTGCAACCCCGCTCTGACTCAGTCCTCAATTAGGTAGGTCAGCCTTGATGAAATCCAATCACTGGTCATTTACGTTGAGTTTCCAGTGTCCTGATCTCATCACGGAGCAGTGTAGGGTAGGGCTGGATGGGATTATATTCCATGTCAGAGGATCATAAACACAGGGACCTGTGTGCGTCCGTGTGCATCGCAGTGTGACAAACACAGCTCCTGTCCGTCCCCGGCTCCCTCGCTCCTTTGGAGCAAAAAATGTTAACGCCGTGAAACGACAGCGGCTTTTCTCCCACTTCATTTGCCTGGTGCTAAAATTAAAGCGCGGTATTTCAATTTGAAATGACAACAAAAACACGATGGGTTCCGCCCCCCCACTTATAGGTAATAATCATATACGGCTTGTTTTTTCCCTGGATAAACTGGTGATTTGTGATTGACAGCATCCCTCCCTCAGCTGGATCACTACATTTAAACCTTCGCAGGGAAGCTGTAGATCACATGAATCAATTATAAGTAGACTGCCAATATCTAATTTAAGGCAAACTTGGGTGACAGCAGTGGGGTAATTTGATCCGGTGCGTGATATTTAAAGTGATTTACTCCCCAATACCGTGCCTTTATTCTCCAGATACATTCTCCGTATTGCTGACCTGTACATTATCGTGTGGGGGGAAGCCTCTGAAACCTTAAAGGGAAATTACACCTTAATTCAGATTGCGGTGACATTCTGCTGACTGCTTCTCGAGGGAGAACTTGGTCGTGACTCTCGTGGTCGGGCTTTGTGATCTGACCGAGGTTATCCACAGCGGAAAGTGCATTTAGAAAATAGCCTATCAGGACTTTCCAATTGTCAGATGGCAGCTCCCTGAGGTCAGGGAAGCCTTTTTATTGGACACACATCGTGTTCACTTGAAAGCCCTTGACCAAGGAAATACCATTACTAAGCCGGTCCGCAGCCGTTTGCTTTCATACAAGGAAATTTAGAGAAATGTGCCTCTGCTAAAAAAAAAATTTGACACCAAAAGGGCTGTCTTTTTCTGTGATTCAGCCTTTTTCAGTTCTTGAATCTGCTGCAGTGTGCCACATATTGCCCTCTGTGCCCTTAAATAAAGGTTAAGCGTGAGAGGTCTGCCCTTTTCAACGAGGGTCAATCAAGCTATGATTTCATTCATCAGCACCAGCCGTGGCACAGCTCTGGGAGTCTCACACACACACACACGCGCACTCACACACTCACAGCAGACACTGCACCAAAAACCATAAAGCAGTGGAGACGTGCAGCCACAAGTAAAGTAACAAAGGTGGAGGGGAAAGATAGTGGCAGAGGAAAGCCCCACGAGAGCGAGGCGGAGTGATGTAAGAGATGCAGTCATGTAAGTTACGCCTCAGGATGCTGAGCTGGATCTCTGCAAACCTTTCCCGATGAATTATGAATGAAATGGTCAAAACAAAGAGGACTGGGCTAAACGCAGTGACTTCACAGTGCGACTTCTGGCTCACTGCCCCTCTGTCAGGAGGGGATCCGGGTGTTTTTGTGTTTCAGGTACCAGCAGGTGCTTCATGGCTTGTTGCAGGTGAGAGTCTTGGGGGGGAAATTGGGAATTTTTCAAGTATGTGTGTCTGCATACCTGTGAGGTATTCCATCCATTTGTTTTTTTCAATTAAATTTCTCAATCTCTTTGCTCAGAAGCCCTTGCTTTAGCGAGTACTTTTCTTTTGTCACCGTCATCTGGTAAGTTTTGTGAGATGAAAGTGCTTTGCAAAAGCACTGGAAGGTCGTCCCATTGTTTCTTTACTGTGAGTTATGCTTTGTATTAATCCAGAATATGTCATCCTTGACATTGTTCCCGAAGGATTAGTGCTTCCCTGATCTATTTTGTTTACAATGAGTCACGGACGGAGTTGTTCGGCAAACACACTTATTACAGATCCACGCAGGGGGAGGCCTCGTCCAAGTTGCTGGATTACTGAATCACTGTGACGCTGAACACTTCCCTTTTCTAGATGTATTTCATCAAGACGAATTCTGGTGTTTGTAACTCTGAAACACGCCTATGTTTTTCCACCCGAAGTGTCTTTTGTCAGTGAGACGGGAAATGTGATTAGACGCTCCCCATGCACTTGTTTTTGTGTTGAGGAAAAAAAAAAAAAACACAACTGCATGCAGAAAGTGTGCAATAAATATTGGGACCTTACCGAATGTTTGCTACACAGCTCGTGATTTAATGTGAGCGTCCACATTAAAATATGAGTCAGGCGGTCTTCCTGGTACCATAAATTAATTCTATTAGTTGTGACATGGATGCCTACAGAGCTCGGTTTCAGTAATATGCATGAGCGTCACCTTTTCTTTAAATCTTGACTTGTCTTATGCAGCACTTCTACATCAACCTTTCAGAATATTAACAATGCAGTATGAAATATTACGACCGCAATACGCCCCGCACTCTGAGATAGGGACACGTTGCCTTTAAGGCTTTCTTCAGAGTCCATTCAGAGTGGGCATCCCCAGAAAGTAATGGCAGAGGATTCGGAGCATTTTAATGAGATCAATGTTTCTTCTTGCCAGACGTTGGGTAGGGTTTTCTATTCCCCCACCCGCCCTGCTCAGAGAGCAGCCAGCAACTCACACACACACACACACACACACGCACACACAGCCATGTCCAGATCTATGCTTTCTCTTAATATGGATGTGCACCATTACTCTCCCCTTTATCTAATAAGCGAAGTCTAGCTAGTGGGAACGGCGAAGCGGTGCAGGGACGCAGCCTTTTGCTGTTTGGTCCTCCCACGCTCAGAAGCAGCCTAAGTCAGTCCAACAAACACACTGTTGACGGCGGCGACGCAGCGTGAGGGAGCCGCTGCAGAACCGGGTACAGTAACAAACATCTCCAGCGCCGGTCTTTGTGAATGTCACCGTTGTCATAATCATCTGTCTTAATGCCGCGGAACAGTAAACGCACAATATTCACTGTTGGTTTGTTTTTTTTTTTTTTGCGGGCTCATTTGTGGAATCACCCACTGTGTGGATGTGTGACACAGCCAAAGTGACAATATTAATGCATCGCTTTAAGTGTGACATGAACAAATTCGATCGGCGCGCCGTGGTGCTGTAACTTCACAGCACTCGGAGCTGCCTATTGTTTCAGATCACTGCAGACAGCCTCTTACTCTCCATCCATCTGTTTACTTCCAGGCTTTTACAGCACTATAGCAAGCGTCTTGGTCTGCGTGCGTATTGATGTAGTTTCTGACAGTATAGCTGCAGAGAGGTGGGGAAACGGCCTTTAGCCAGCATGAGGTCAAATCTTTTTAACAGTTTGTGCCTTCAGGCCAAATTAAAACAGCAGGTCTGCTACCTGCTGTTCTGTCGTTTATGATAACATTTTAGTCTATCTATGAACTGCAGTCAGTTTTTCGACGGTTGAATCAATAAGCACTAACGTTTTTATGGAGGAAATGATCCCAGCTTGTTGGACGAATTGATTCTGGTTAGTTTTTGATCATTTCGTAAAAAGCCTGATCTCTGGTTACCGACCTTGACCCTTAAAATCAATTTACGGTTTCTTTCTTCCGTCTCCAGCTATGTTTTAAAAGCCATTATGATATTTCTCCGAGTGATGCATCTGTATAAAATGTAGAACAGCTGAATCCAAATTGTAGCAGCTGTGTTTGAACCGCACCAGGCTCTCAGGAAGTTACACCGCTGCATCACAGGAGTGGAGTTTGTCATTTTGGTGGAGCGCTCCTCTTCTCCCGGCCTCCCCGCCGCAGCCTCTGACTTACATAAGCCTTCCATCAGGACTGGCATTCAGGCACCAGCACCTAAATCCTCTTTACCCCGCGATCATAATCAGATAAGGGAGAACCCCCCCCCCCAGATTATAGGTGACATGAGTTCTTATACTGCATGCATAGCAAGAGGCAGCAGCATTTATCATCCGCAGTGTTCATGTTAACCCCCCACTGTCTGTCTTTTCCCTCAGTCACCCACCACTTGAGGATTATCTTTAGCTGTGATCAGTTCTGTGATGCTCCAAAAGTTCATTTAAAATAATGGCTTGCGGGGATTAATGGAAACTTAGCAATAGCGCCAGATCCAAAAAGGTCGCACTTCTCCAGGACCAACCCAGTGTTGGTTTTCCTTTGTTTACCTGATTATCAGACTAAGATTTTTAGATTTACTGAACCCTCGGTTCAGAGTAATATAATGTATATGAAACGGAGACACGTTTAAATGAGAAAATAAGATGTAGTTAAAAGTTTGCATTATTAACTCAGTAGTCATGGACAACATAATAGTTTTATGCTACGTCAACCAAATTTTTTCAATTAGTATGCAAAAAACTATATGTGTATTAAACTGCATTGCATGAAATCCACTCTGAATGCATTAAAGTCACTGTTATGTGATTCTAAAATACATATGTTTGATGTGTTTCATCTATTCTGGTGGTGATGAAGCTTTAATCATTTCACTTTGATGAAGAATACTTCATCAAAAGAGGAATGGCTGGACCAGTAGGAGGGTGTAAGCTTTCCATCCCTTCATGCAAAATGCACCCTGATTGTAGTATAACCTTAAAGTAAAAGTTATGCATCGTGAGAGTTTGATCAGTTTTACACTTTTCGGTATGTGTTATGAGATATAAATGACATTTTTTTATTCTCAGTATTTTGCTTTGTGAATTGAAAAGGTTTGAAACATTTTTAAAAGTTATTTTATTATGAAAATAAATTATATCTTGCATATACAGTTAATTTTGACCGGTTTACCGACTCCAGGGAAGAATTTCCTCATGTGGACAACAAACTGTACTCCTGCTGTAAACAGTGGATACTGCACTATCCACAGTTTTGGTATTTATAGTTACATTTTTATGCAGCAAATATCAACTTTCATAGCAGTAGCTTTGCATATTTACCAGGATGATGATATTTGTGGAGATATTTCATGTAGGTGTGAGATGATGCAGTGTATGGAAAACTTCAGACGTTATTTGAGGAAGTTGAACAGTGAACTTTAAATCGGCGAACTGACTCTCATGCTGTTTGATTACAGACTGCAGCAGTGATGGTTCACAGAGGGGATGACACACCAGCAGTTCATCACATAAAAACATTATTTTCATTAAATGCAATCCAATTTGTGCTTGTGTCCCACTGCTACGACGCCAGCTTCATCTCAGCAGAGAAAGCTCAGGGTCACATTAAAGAACCGGGGGGATGTTAGGACACTGCAGGTTTTCACCGATCTCTCTCAAACTTTGTATTCATGAGCATCCCCTGCAGGACTGAGGAGACCACTTGAAATGTTGGAGGAGAGAGTAAGGCACATTTTGAGCTCTACATCACAACATACACTCGTCCCCATGTGTCTTTCTGTTTCTTTTCTGTTTTTTTTGGCTCGGTTTAACTTTTCACAAACATCCCAACTGCTCTTTCTTTTTCATCGTGATTACCAGCGGGACTCCGCATGCGGAGGAATTAGCCTGGATGCAGTTCAGTGACCACGGGGTCCCAAAAGAGCCCACTGGGTGGTCTCGGGGCTTATTGTACTTGACTATGCACATAATGATTCATGAATGAAGACATCATTGAGTAAAACTCAGGAGGTGGGATGAAGCCTTGCCATCTTATCCACACAGTTTAAAGTCATAGAGAAGAAGAAAGAGTAACAGGCGACAGTGGAGAAAAAAAAAAAAACGAAACTTCAGAGGAGCAACGGAAAACTCCCTTTGGCGCACATCTAGAGCATAAACTATATGACCAATACAAGCCGAGGCTAATGAGTGGCCAGATGGTGTGGGAAGCCTGATGGCTGAAGCCTCATTAGTAATTGTACTGCTATCCCCAGAATACAGCTTTCACATTTTCTAACTGAACAAGCCTGTTATGAATACAGCTACAGCTGGGGAGGGTTTTCATCACCGATTATTGACCTGCCACTCACTTTTGCAATCAATCATGTATTTTTGTAAGACGTGAAGACAAGGTTGGTGTTCTCAAACGGCTCCTTTTTGCTCCAAAAATAAACAAATACGGCAAATACGACATTTCTTCTCAACTAAATGATGACTCAAGAAGAATTTGACATTTCTTTCACATTGTGTGAAAATCATCGTGATATCATGCTTAATGTTTCCAAGCCCAGTTTCAGCAGGCATATGCCAACAATGTTTCCTTCTCCAAAACACCTGACTCAAATCAGTGAGACGAGCGCAGTTTGAAGGCAGGTTTGGCCCGTCTATTGACGACAGATGAGCAACACTGATGATTAGTATGGTTAATAAACACTGTCCTTACATCAATGCAAGTTTAGAGTAGAGAAACCGTACTGCTGCGCTCATCGATCCATCTTACACACCAGCTTACTCGACTCAGGGTCACAGACAGCTGGAGGCAGTCCCAACTCATTTTGGACAAAGTCACGGCACCAACTGCACAAGTCGCCAATCCATCACCGAATTTCAGGCATCCACGTCACGCATTTGGTAGCAGGTAATAAACCTCTCAGACCAAGGTTGGAGAACATCGAGCCACTGTGAGTTCGCACCGCAGTATAGTGCACTCGTTACCGGAGCAAATTGTATTTAGAACATGCTAATTTTGGCCATTCTGTGCAGGGGCAGATGACAGTGTTGCTTTCCAAAACTTAAATTTTTAAAGCAGATGCTTTGTCTTTTCCATTAAATTTAAATGATGCCTGGAGACCGGTGAGAGTGCACACTGGCACTGCGTATCATAACGCTAAAACAATTAACAGAACCACAATACAGTTTCTGCAGAGGACAAGAAGCCTTGTTTCTGTTTACCGGGGGTGTCAAGCTCGTGTTAGTTTAGCGATCTTGGTCAAGAATGGTTCAAACTAAAAAGTGCAACCTCTGCATGATTTCAGCAACCTTCAACCTTCATTATTCCTTAAACTGATCCTCACAATAAAGATTCAATACTCATGTTATTTTGCAGTGAGCATTTACTGCCCCCTCCTGCAGTCGGTTGTCACTTTTATCTGCTAATTTTACAGAAACAAAACAAGCCACGGTGTCCAAATTCTTGACAGTCATTACTTTTGCATTGAAAAATTGCTGCTATGTTTTCCTTTATAAGTTTTACACTTTGCAAAATGATTGAGTTGTCCTTATTAGACCCTCTGTCTTCCATTTTTGACATCTCTACTAGCAAAAGAGCAAGAGCAGCATGTTTCATTGCTTAAAATCCCTATTAACAGCCTTTTTCTTTGCAGAGAAAGGATTTTCTTTGTTTTTAAACTCCTTCCATTAGCGCTCCGTGTTATGTCTGGATAGTAAGATGTTAACAGATCTGGGGCCGAAAAAGGTGCCCGCTGTCTAAATGAGACGTAACTTGCATTGAAGGCTGGGAGTGGCTGTATGTAGAGCAGCACTTGGGGGGGCGTCAGCTTGAGTGACACCCTCGGTAAGAGGCTAATGTGTCCCTTCCTCCTCGTCCCCCCCCCCCGCCCCCCTTACCTCCTCCCTGCCCGCCTCGACCGCTGCCTCCTGGGAAGTTGGTTTGCTTGTCTGTTGCTGTTTCTCGTCCTCCTGGAAGGCCTCAGGAACACAGTGAGATGGAATAGAGGACGGTGGCGAGGAGGTGGGGGTGGGGGGTGGGGGGGGGGGGGGTGGGGGGGGGGGGGGGCGGCGAGAAGAGAGTCTCCATTCTAAACGCTTTGTACACCAGGTCTCTATTACGTGCTTCAGTAGTCCCCCTCTTCACACACTGTGCGCTCTCACCTCCAGGCCAGTCTTCCACATCTCTGCCCATGCAGTAACGCACACATCACGCTCTCGGTGAACGCGGCACACAAAGTGGCGAGCCCATTTGCATCAGAAACGCGCCGGCACTGTATGTACACTGCTCTTTATCTGAAACCCTTCAGATATTGCTGAATCAGCTCCACGACATAATAAGCGGCATGTTGTTGTCTCCTTCACTCGCTTTGTGCCGTCTCAAGATTCTTCACCGTCTGTCCGACTCCCTCTCTTTTTCCAGCTGCTTTTATAACGTCCCTTTATAGTAGTTTTGTTTTTGATATATATATATATATATATATATATATATATATATATATATATATATATATATATATATATATATATATATATATATATATACATATATATATATATATATATATATATATATATATATATATATATATATATCATCTCCTTGCAAGCCTCCATTTCCTCTTAGAACTCCCGAACCCCTCGACTCTGTTCTTTCTGTTTGTTCTGCTTTATTCGTTCACAAGGTGAAAGCTGAATTGTGGTCCTCCTTCGCCGCTCCATCTTGGAAAGCAATGGCACGAAAGTGCATTAGTATTCATTGTGGTGCTTTTAGATCTGGCTCTTTATCAGTCATGTTTTATGATTTAACGCCCGCGGTCGGAAGAGTGCTTCCTGACCGCCGTGTCCACTTCCTGTGGCGTACCAGCGCCGAGGTGACGGGATGACGTGAACCCTGTGTGCACCAACGATTCGGACGCCCTGAAAAATTCCTGGCAGGGAGAAGAAAGCTGGCACGGCGCGTCGAGGATCCCTCGCAAACAAAAGGGATTTCCTCAGGAGCACCTTCGGTCCTTTCCGAGCGAGCGAGCCCTCAGGGGCTCTCGAAATATATATTTATAAAAGAAAAGAACGTGTAATCAACTTCACTTTACTTGTTTCCTCTGAAATGCGGTGTTTGCATAGTTGCCATGGTGACCGTGGTGTGCCATGGTGACTTATCGACACCCAAGGAGCAATTCATCTCTATACAGGCTGTGTGAGAGGCAGAGCAGCTGGTACCTCAGCCCCCACAGCCAACCCCAAATGCAAATCCAAGGGAAACGTGTTTGCTTTACATTAGCAGCACAGTTCATGTGTCACTGAGCAGAGCTGCATGATTTTCTTTTTTTCCAAATGCAGTGTTTATTGCTGATTTTTCTTGTTTGTGTGTAATGTCACAAGCGCTTTGACGCCGAGACGATTTCCCATTGTGGAATGTCACTTTTAAATGACTTCACACCGTCATGTTTAGCAGTCGCCGCTGTGATTTGTGACGACTGCAAAAAGCAGTGCCATTCACTTTAATTTCTCCAGGATTTGATAATTAGCGCTCCACTGCTGAAACTAAGCTGAGGTGAAATGCAGCGAGAAAGAAAGAAGAGGTGTTTTCTAAGTCTCCCTTTGTGGCCTGGCCCTCAGGGATGCTAACAGGGTCTGCGGAGTAGTGGGAGCTCACTTTTGCAGGATAGCCGAGAAGTAATTAAAGAGAAGGAGCGCCACAGACGTACAAGAGAGAGGAAACAGAGCAAATCAGTGGCAGGTTCAAAACGGCTGGAGCCACTTGTTAGCCATTGCCCCATGGATACTGGGTGACGAAGCAGAAACTATTGTGATTGGGCAAAACACATCTCCCCCTCACCATCAGCACCTCCTCCTCCTCCTCCTCGTCCTCCTTTCTCTCATCTTTATCTATTTCTGTCGTTTTCCTATTTCTGCCGCTCTCTGCTGGACTGCTTCCAGACTCCTGTGCCGCCTTTCCCCGTTTCTCACTCTCGCACTTTTTTTTTTTTTTTTTTTTTCTGGTGTCATCCTGCTTTTGGCGTCACTGTGGGCAGCGCTGCCAGCTGTTTGCTGTCTCTCTGCACCCCGGGAAGTGACAGAAGAAATTATTCTATCTCCCGCTTTTCGCCGCGTTCGTGGACCTCCCACGTCTTTTCCTGAAGCCGCAGGATCGCCTCGCCGCTGACCGGCGTAAATCTTCAGATGAGAGGATCAAGCCTCAGTGATGATTGTGCAAAAGTTTACTCTCATATTTAGTTTGAAAATGTCTCCATAACATTCATCCATTATTCATTAAATCAGTCAAAAGGATGGAAACAAAGTGTCACGTGCCAAATCGTAACTTTTTTTTTTTTTACTTCCTTGTGTTTTTACTGTTATGAAATTAAAAAAAAAAACCAAAACAGCCGTTGAGATTTTTCATCTCTCGTCTCCATATTACTGCTCCTCTTCAGAAATTTGTTAAGAAAATTCATGGTTTCTTTGAAATGTTCTCAATTTTCTTGCTTGTTTGAATTGGTCCCCTGATTTAAAACAAAAATTTGGGAAATTCTTTAGACTAAAGTGCCTCAACTCCACCAGGGGGGTTCATTTAAGGTACGATCATTTGGTTTCTTGTCTTGTCTCCTCTGCGTTGTTCTCTGTTGGAAGGTGAGATCTCGCCGCATCGATACAGGTCTTTAACTCCCTGGTGCGATTGTAATCAGCTTACTGCCGATGCAGGAAAAGACCCGGCCGGCCGGAAGGCAGGCGGGGACGGAAAGACACAGATCATGTGGCCCCTGTCGGTGTCAGCGAGCGGAGCATCGGGCCAAAGGATCAGCGTGTAGCACACCTGAAAGGTCGCACGGCCCTTTTTCGCTTTATTCTGGTGTGCGGGCGCAGACGCGGATCAGTGCGCTCTGTGTAAGCTCTGCAGAGCGCTGTCAGAGACGCCTCAGCTCAGGTTTTCTGTGTTTTTATGTGGCGCTGGCATCTCACCGAGGATCTGTCCTTCATCATTGCAGGATGAGGGAAGATTTGGGTCTTTCGGGTGTTGACATTTGGCGGAGGCTTTGCCAATCAATAAGGTGACACTCGGGTATTGACCGGTGTACCGAAAGACCCACATGTCTCATTTTATTCCAGAGTTGAAGCAGTGGTGGGCATACAGCTGCACTTTTGCTCCTGCACTCCAGTGTTTTTGTGATATTTGCTTTTTCCCTCCCTCAGTGGCAGCCTATAAAGAATATTTATGTCTGGAGTCTCGTATTTGCTTTTTTTTTTTCCGAACCTGTTCCTACTTTCACAGCATCGTGTCTTCATGTGTATTTTTGATTCACCTTCAGTGACTCACCATTAAGTTGATTCTCTTTACACCCTTCTTTGATTATCCTCATCTCTTGTGTGACATATACTCGTTCCCCCCTTTCTTCCCCTGCACTCCATCCTGTGATCTTTCACTTCTGCTCCCAAATCGCTTGTTTGCTCTCAAAGTTCTGGAAAGAAAACAAGAAAAATGAGCTTTGGGGTGGATTAGGGTGCTACTGGGAGGCCCCCATGTGCTGTAAACATCTACTAAACTCTATATCCTCCATCTTTCTAGGATATTTGACATTTTTGAAAGGTTTTTTTTTTAATTATATGTAAGGAAGCTTTAGCATGAGCTCCCAGCACTATGATCAGTGCATGCTCAACTTATGTAGGTGGGAATTGCACTGCGGCAAAACAATACATTGGAGGTGTGTTGTCTGTTGCTGCTCGTCCAACTAGTTTTTAATAAAACCTTGGGAGACTAGTTTTAAAACTTCAGCTTGATATTGGTTGCTTCTGCTGAACTGTGGCTACACTTCAACATGAGAAGTAACTTTGCTCTTCATTGGTTTTCTTTCAAACTCTGTCACATAATAAATAAATAAATTGCATATTTGCACTCCTTTCAGATCACCCAATTAATGCATTTAACTGTGGATTCCTATGACAGACTATGAAAATCTGTGCTTGAGTAAAGCATTTTACACAATAAAATTACTATAAAGCATTGCAAGATCATTAGGTTTCAGTTTGTGAAAAATGTGAACTAATCCTTCCCCGGTGATAGCCATTAGTTGAGTTAAAGATGAAGTGTAAGGAAATTTACATTATTCATTTGCAGAATTCTGATTGGTTGGTCAATGGTCCTGAATAATGCAAATTTTATGCTAATTTTGCATTTTTAAACCAAAAAAGCCTGATGAAGGAGACTCTGAACAGGAAAATGAATTCAGAGAAAACTTTCATGGATGAAAAGTCCTACGTAATTTTGGAAAAAAGCCTTGGTGGGTGGAGAAGAGGTCTGCCCTCTCTTTTACTCTCTGGCTCGTCTTCCTACCACTTTACGTTTGCTGGACCTCGCTTTCTATTTTGATTTGTTTTTCTATGTTTGCCGCTACGACGATGAGACGAACCCACTGGAAGTCTGAGTTATGTCTTCCACTCAGACGTACTGGAGCTGGCTGCTGTTTCTGGCACTGGCCCAATTAAAGATTTTTAAAGTATACTTGTTTTGCAATAAATCCCCCTTAAGTAGTGTGACAGTATCTAAAGGCCACCTAAGAGTGTGAACCCCCTCGGTTTCCTCCTTCGCCTCTGATGTAATGAATAAGGTGTCTGAAAGCAAATAACAATACTAATGCTGATGGATGACTGTTGAGACTCTTAGTCACATTTTCATCGTTGCTATTCTTGGAGTTTTGAGCGGTTGTTTTCCCAACTGCACCATTGTAAGTCTTCCTCTATTGGAATAAAACTAATTCCTCCTTAAAACTGCATTAATGTTGCATTTAAAGTAATTTTCTGCTGCAGCTAGACATCATAAAGCCTTGTGTTTAAATGCTTAACACTTGATGTGCTTCGAGGCAGATGTAATGAAAGCTCATCTCTAAAAATACCAACAAAGCTGCCAGTCCTACCCCATTATAACACATGGAGGAAGAGTAAACAACAATCTGAGATTAAAACCTGAATATCTAGTCTTACTTTTCACGAGTTAGAGATTAGGAGGTCTCATTTAAGCATATAGATGCAATATGAATGGGTAAAGTCTATAGCGGATTATAATGTGAAGCATTAAATCGGGTAAGGCAGTGATTCATCCTCCCTCAGCTGCATGTGTTATTACGCCAGTATGTATTTATTCCCTTTATTCACATGTCACAGTTGACAATACTGTGTGGCCTTTAATCCTAAATTCAGCCTGTACTGTGAGGAATTCTCAAAGTTTAAGAGTTTGAAGTCAACTTATACCTAAAGCATCACAGTAATCCTGATTTTAAACCTTTTTCTTTTCTTTATTTTTTTTCTTCCAGCACATTTTTTCATGTTTCTTGTCATGTAAGATAGTATGATGCACAGGAAACACTTAATGCACTTTAATGATTTGAAAATGGTGAACTTAATCTTGTTATAGTAAAGGTGGGAAAGCTTTTGTTTGATTCTCACACTCCCTGCACCTTATTCCATCGCTTATTGAAGTAGTGTAGATTAAGCAGTCTTAAGGACATTAGGTAAATTTTCACATACAGCCAGGTGCCCATAGATATATAGTTGAGGAACGGTCACTTGAAAAAAACAAGACAAGAAAAAGAGATGACCAATTTTATTTCAGTTTTTGTTTTTTATATACGCAAAGCCTCATTTCCATTGCGCAGTATGTGCCGGTGTGTGCCGGGACAGTACGGCGAAGTGTAACCAGACCCAAATCTGTGTCGTGTCTGCGCTGCAGAGAGCGCGGCTGAAATGCGCGGGCGGAGTTGTGAACGGCCGCGTAACCACGCAGGTATGCGACATCATTACGTGACGGTGAACGCGGGGCTCCGCTCCGGCTGTCGTGGCCCCTCACTCTTCGGTAGTCATTCCGCGGCGGGTCTGCTCAGGCAGCTGGGCGAAGCCACGAGCCTCCAGTCCCCATGACACAGGTAGGAAATCTGTGTCATGGATTGTAGTGGAAACGAGGCTGAGGTTTACTCTCAGGAATGTAGGTTCATATAGCAGGTTAAAAGAAGTTGCATCAGAGGAGTCCTGTTTATGCCTTAAAGTCTAAAAAAAAAATCAAATGTTTATTTATAAATGTTTGCCATTAATTTGAGCAAAGTTAAGAAGCATACCCTTTTGATTATAACTCTCCAATTTGTCTTACAGAACAGGAGAGATTCCCCAAATTGCTCTTTCCTAATTGAAGCCCCACGTCTGTTTTCTTGCGAGGATTATCTGGTGTAGGGACGGATAAATCCAACCTCCTGTCTGCCCAACTTATTCACAGACACACCCACAACCTGATGTGCTGTTACCCTAATCTCCTCTGACGACACTGCGGAGTCTAAGGCCAGAAATTAACATCGGCGTTACATGGTGTCAGCTGCGACGTGCCGTCTGCCCATCATGACAGCAATCACATGGCGGTGACGACAGCGAATCAATTAGCAGTGCTGACATGTATCAGATTAAGGCTAAACAGGGCCAAAGGCGAGCTCATTAAAACGGTTGTCTGTTTGGCCCGTCTAATAGAGGGCGAAGCTCAGGCTTAATAGGGTTGGGCTGGGGCTGCTGAGGGAAGAGCGTGGGATTGTCTCAACTCGCAGTGTAATCTGCTGCGATTATCTTCTCTGACTTCAACCTGGAGAAGAATTTGAGAAATATGGAAGGGTGGTTAGCAGTGGACATGAAGACGAGTACTTTTGCATAATTTTGAACAATTCAAGTGACCTTTTTAGGAAGCATACGGCATATCTGTGCAAGTAGAACTCAATGGAGAGTGAATATTTAACTTGTATTATTTGGTCATTTATGATATTACTTCAAATGTTGAAGTTGCAAATCTATCCATTCATCATACTTACCACTTTATCCAAACTTGAGTTCCATGGGACTAGAGCCAATCCCAAGAAGGTAGGTAGCCAAGTCCATCACTGGGCAAACAGAGAGACAGGCCATCACTCCTGAAAGGCCATAAAGATGAACTGAGTTATGGCATTTAGATGACCTGGAGTGATGCGAGAAATTTGTATTTTTCTGAGGATCACAAGGACCGGATCCAAATATCTGAATACTCTGCTGTTCTGATGATGTCTAGATATTAATTTTAAGATCTGAATTTTGCCCCCCCCACCCCCCATGCTGCTGTCCTAAGCTTTCTTTGGCAGCTGAACAGTGCCTGTTCCATCACTTCCACTCCATTAGAGAGCATTTTCTTGAGCACTGGCTAAAACAAAACCAGGAGCTCACTTGTGCCCGGAAATGTAGATCAGCTCATCTTCCCGGCACATAACATGAAGAGAGTGTACGTTTGTGTTGTAGAAAAGTCTGATGTTGTAAATACTGTAAATACAGTCGTTTTAATTGCACCACTGTACCAGAATATCTGGAGCGTAGAAATTGCTATATCTGGACCAGCCCTAGTGGCCATGAAAGTAACAAACATCTTTTTAAATTGTAATATGTGCAGAGACTTGCCAGAGGTGTATCACATACTATATATAGAGTTCCTGGCCAATATGTACTTGTATGCATTCCCATTTGCATGTAATCATGTGGTTTTTTTCACACGTGTGCCAGCATTCCTGCTCGGTTTCAGGTGGTGTGGCCTGAGTTGCTGCGCAAAGAGCCTTTCCGATTGGTCCCCGCAGCGCCCTGCAATGAAAACACGCAGTAAACATAGCCCAGCGATCACATTAGCACACACTGCATCCACGTGTGCACGGTGGTGTGCATGTTGTGTAGGAGTGCAAATGCAGCACACTGCAGCCAGCCATGTAGAACAGTGCACGGGGCAGCCTCATGCAAAGCACGTCTGCAATGCAAGCGCTCTGCAGAAAGAGTGCAGCTCCATTCACAAGAATACATTAAAGAGGAGCTGAGGAGTGAATGTCAAACAAATTTCCCTCCACTTTCCCCGTGCTTTAATTCTCGATTAAACATGAGCTACGTGCGAGCTAATGCTTTGCTGGGACGGTTTCTTCTGAACTTGGATGGTGTGATCATGAAATCTCCAATCATCAGACACAGATATTTGCTGTAACAAAGCACTCATTCATACTTCTGAGCTCTGAAACCCCGTTCTATAGGAGTTAGGAAGGTGAATGTACTTTGATATGAAATATTAATCGATAGGACATTCACTTGAATTGCAACAAAGTGCTTGCGGATGGAAATGGTCGGTTTTGGCTAAAAGGGGGAAAAAAGCATTGCACAAGAACGGGGCGCTACCGTAGTCGAGAAGTGAGACCTGCCTGTTACAAATGAAGGTGGTGTGCAGGACACAGCTTCAGAGAGACCGTGTGGTGAAGTCAATGACCCTGTGATCATAACAGTGGGGTGTGTGTTATATCCAGCGTTTCTTCTCGTGACTTCTGAACTCCTCTCCTCCGTTGGTCGGCGAGACCACATGGAAGAGTCAACACAAAACACAATGCTGAAGTCCAATCAATAGCTCCTAAATAATTTCCTAACTCAATTTATTTGTTGTTTGGTTCCATCTAAGAGCTTCATCAATACTGCTGTCAAATGGAATAATGTTGTGTTTGGCTGGTGGCTGCTGGTGACGCCCCCTCGCTGGTCTCCCCCGCTCTTTCCTACTGCAAATTGAGGTAAATGTTTAATGACCATGTGTGTTCAGCCTGTGCCTTGAAGTGCGCCACTCTTTGCAAAAGCACATGTTTGGTTCTTCGGTGGAAAGCTTTTCCCAGTGGCGGTACATGAATCTCACATCTTGCAGGTCTTTCCTTCATGAAATCCTCCCGTCACAGCCATGTGGCGTCTCCATCTCCTAGAGCTTAGATTGCACCGCATATCAATGTTTATATAAACGTGATGGATATTTGCATGTTGCTCATGAGTCAGATTGAGCGATGGGGCATTGTGTACAATATAACGAGTACAAACAGAGACCTGCACCCAGGTCAGTGTATCAAGTTCAGTTTGGGATAGTGAGTTATCTCCTCATAGAGGTGCAGAGCTCCGGCGTACCTGCATCCTCTTCGGGCGTTATCGCTTTCTCTCCACATTCACTTCCTTCATCTCTTTCCAACATGCTGCTTGATATTCTCCCTTCTTTTCCCTGATGTCGATCCCTTTTTCTGGAGTCTATTTGCTTCCGCCCACATGCCCACCCACTGTCCTCTCGTCTATCTACCAGAGAAATCTGCCCTATATTTTACCTCTCCCCTGTGAAGGACCCTGCATGTTTTCCTCATTGTAGCACATCCCAAAACTGAACTGTTTTGTTGAAACACTGGTATTTTGTGATCGTATTCAAAAGTTCTTGAAACTGCAGCCTGGGTTATGCAATCCCTCCACATGATTGAACTGTGAATGACAACCTCACAGTGGCAGTAGTCCAAGTCATCACACCACCTAATCGCACAAAGCAACTTAGGTAAATTTGCAAGTGAGCCATGCACGTGCTCCCACTAATCTGGCATGAATCTTCAGAGGGCTATTTAAAGTAGACTTTCCACTGCGACAAGTCAAATTTAGCTCAGCTACAGAAGTGTATGAATATCACTAAATCATCCTGATAACCTAATCCTTTCTTTGTGTGGTCATGCGGAGGGCAGATATTGAGGAGATGGAGCTGGAGGTTGGTACGGTGTAAGTGTGTTATAATAAGCTCTGGGATCTCTGGCCGGGGCAGAGCGAAAGGGAAATACAGCTGACTTCAGAAACGCAGGAATGTGATGGAGTGGGAATGACCGCATTAGGCTCTGAACGCGCAGGATTGCAGCTTGTGTTTACGCTTCTGGATAAAACCGAGAAAGTGCTCAGAGAAGATGTGGAGCTTGTCTGGGGTTAAAGTTGAAGCGGCTTCAAACGAGGCGCGGGGAGTGCTCGACTCAGATAGTGGGGTGTTTAAACACAACCCACACAACTGAACCGCTTCCAAGAAACGCAGCATTCCCCGAAAGTGACATTTGCCTTTTTCCAAAACACACTGACAGATTACAGAGGGATATGTGTGTGAGTTTCCATACCCATTTCTGTAAGGCTATTTATGACCAATGATTAGCATTCTTTTTCTATTTGTTGGAAATTTCATTTAACTTTTATGTAATTTTTATTTCCTCATGCAGGGTCATATCACTGATGGGTGGAACGCATTTACCGAAAAGGTGGAGCTGTTGAGAGGTGGAATATGGGACAGAGTTGATGAACCGTAACACAGAAAACAAAATGTAAATGTGGGGATGTAAGATTAAAAAGGGGGAGAGGCAGAGAAATAAAGATCAGAGAGTGACGTGGGAAATGAAGGAGAGATGAGAGAGAAAAACAAGAGAAAGTGGGTTGGAGGGTGGAGGGACTAATGTGTCCTTCATGGGGTAGGGCTGGACCGAAATGGCTCAGCGTGGAGCTAAATTGACTCCATTACAAGAGCAGCGCACCGGAAAGCATCAGTGACATATACCAGCATCCCAGAAAAGGCCTGTTCGAATGACGGGAGCGGCGTCTCGACAGGACGCAGCAGCCACTGCGGTTTAGTCGTGTTTACTGCTGCTTTGCATGTTTTACAAGTGACACTTGGGGGAGAACAACATCTAATATGATTAATATGTGATATGATGCGTGTGAGCCAACGAACTCAGTATGATCGCTAATATATTAAAGAGGATTGTCGGCAGAGAAGTGAACTCAGAAACCTAGTTTAAGTCTCATGACGTGAAACATGGAAATGCGTTTACAGATTGAACGTGATGCAGAGGTGACCAACTGTGCAAGAGATAAAATTTCCACTGCAGGGTTTTTTTCAGGTCACTTTTCTCATGTTTACATTTTTAACATTTGTATTTTCTTGAGATTTAATGGAGTTCCATGATCTGACCTCTCCAGTTTTTATATCTGAGCTGCTCAACCTCGGCCAGCTGTCCCTCTGTTCTGTTCATTTTTTAATCCTCTCCATCCTGCTCACTCCCAATAAACATCTCAGCATCTTAATTTCTGCCACCTCCAGCTCGGCGTCCTCTCTTCTGAACAGTGTCACCGTTTCTAACCCAAACACCACAACAGGTGTCATTACTGTGTAAACCTTCACTTTCATTCCTGCTGTGATTCCCTGTGTAACAACCCTGACACTCCACCTGCTCCATCCCGTCTGCCCGCTCCTCTAACACCTTTTTGCACTGTCCATCACTCTGAACGCTCAACCCCAAAGACGACAACTCATCCAACTTAATCTCTCCACTTACCTCCATCTTATTCACACATCTCCGCCCACCTTCATCCCTCATTCTCCCACCTCCACCTCCTTTTCCACCTGCTCCCTCACGGATAGATTACAGTGTCATCTGTAAACGATGTGACCCACAGAGCCTGACCTCCCCGATTTATGAGTTATGTCCTGTGTGGAGTTTACACTTTCTCTCTGTGCTTGTGTGAGTTTTCTGTGTGCACTCTGACTTGGCTGTATGTGTGAGTGTTTGTAAAGTGTTTCCTCTCTCTATGTGAGCCCGTGATGGACTGCTGAAATGTTCAGGGTTTGAACTTCTTTTGGCCCAAAGTCAGCTGCTAGTGGCTCCTGTCACTTACTGCTCTGACATGGAGAGCTCATTCATCATGTACAAGTTCATCATAAAAGCCAAGGAAACTCAGCAATGATGAAAATTTGCATTTGGGAATAGCATATATATTCAGCAAGATTCCTCAGTTATAGCCCTGTGGCCATCCTGTCTTAGAAGAATACAGATTTATGGTGTTAATATTAAACAAAGTGAAGGGCTTGAAGCTGAAAGCTTACAATGAAAAGTTTTGTTATTTTTCAGATGCAATGCAGTTACCGAAGAACACACCTCAGGCAATATTTCACACATTTTAAACATCATAATTCATAAATAGTTTTTTAATAATAGTGGGACGTTGCCTAACACTCTATAAGTCATATCCATATAAAAGCCTCTGTGTGACCTCATCCCTTTTTACAGACGGCTTGACTTGCATCACGTATACAACATGGTGAGATTTAAAGATAACAGGTGCGATGTCTATGCAACGCATTCAACCATCAACACCTGCAAAAAAGGCACAGTAACTAAATACAAGATGCAGTTAAAATTCTGTCCTAAATCCTACCTGCCAGCTCGGATCAACAGCACAGCGCTGGAATTTCTATCGGCTGTTTTCCAGTGTCAGATTGCCGATGCGAAGGCTTAAGAGAAGGTCATGCAACCACAAGCATCATCACCACATGCCACTGTGTCATGTTCTTTGTATATATTTTCACTAATACACACATCAATATGACGTTCGTTAACTAGGCCTCATTACTAGTCTGGTGACAGAGTGTTGTTGGACTTTAATCTCCTGTGTGCACTTCCTCATCTTGATACTGCCAGCGTTCATTCTACCTGCTTTCCAGTGTCATTTCTATCACTTTGCCATTCATTTTTGCTACTTGATGCCTCACAGTGTGTTCCAACTGTTGACTCATTCCACAGGGGGCTTCCTCTGAGTTCAGATCCCTCAGCGTTATTTATAGAGGCAGAAAAGACAAGAGGGAAGATGTAACCAAGACAACAGTGGATACTTTCACACTTCACACTGAATTGGGCTGAATGTAAAAGAAAGCATACAATTATGTCTCTTCCCGCGCTGCGATACAGCTGCGTGATTATAGAGACGAAACACGGCCAAGCTGCTGAATACATCCAAACACGAGAGTGGAACATATTGTGCTGTCGGTAACCACCTTTCAGACAGCAACATTTTGTAAACACTTGTTTTTGCCTCCATTTCGGTGGTCCTTATGTTTCAAGTTTGTGCCAAACTAGTGCAAAATGTTGTTGCTATTGGCCGAGCGAGCGCTCGCCATCGCCCATAATTGCCAACCCTTGCTTGTCTTTTGGCCGTGCAGTTGAGATGATCAGGTATAATGAACAATGAGTAAAGGCAGGCAAATATGGTATGCACCAGCGAGCAACTGATTAGGGGAGGTTAGAGGAGTAATTACGCAGCTGTATGGAGTAGTTAATTAAAAAGACCACTTGGCAGATCAAGCGTGTTAGACACACATAGCACAAGATGGAGGCGCCTCGCCGCAGCTCCGGCCAGAACGGTGGCAATTGTGCAGCTGCGTGCTTTCTGGCCACTGGCCCAGGCCATGGTTTGTGCACATGGCCTCTCCTCCACTTCTCCCGATCAATCCCCGGTCCTTCTGCAAAGCCAGAGCACCTGCTGTCTGTTTTTACCCAGATTAATTTCCATCTGCTTGTTTCTGAATTTTCTTTGAAAAGTTATCCCGGGTGAGACAAAGGGAGGGAGACCCTCTCATGGTTAATGCAAAGGAGCTGCGTTGTCTACCGGTATCATCTCTCTGGTTCTTTCCATTATTGATGTCTTTTTCCAGAGGAATATGTTGGGCTGCCGATTTCACCCGGCGGGTCGTGATCCATGAGTGACAGTCACAGATCATTGATCTACTTCGGAAAAAAAAGCTCTTGCACCGTCCTTCACAGCAGAGGCCAGTAGTCGTCTGGTCATATCTCAAATTTCTCTGGGACAAACAGTGTTCCTTTGACATCTGATCCCTTTTGTACAGGCTCTAATTCTCATGTTCATCTCTCTGTAATCTTTTGTGTTGAAGAGGGCAGCAACAACAGAGATGATGATTTGGGCTTGGTGAGTTCTAATTAAAGCTTCAGAAGAATGCGCAAGGACGTTTTGGTCTTTCCAATTCACTTAACCCCTGTTATCTGCACTGATTTGATCTGGTGCGCCCCTTGCTCTCATTAGCAGGGCAATTATCAAACAGAGCCTCAAGACACAGAGCAGGAACACAACATTTGGCAAAGCAGGGCCGCTCTCTTATCATACCTATATTAATTAAAAACACTCTGACTCAGCGTTTGTTAGCTGCTTTAATGTTCTGTTGTTGAGGCTCCCGGAGGCGAATATCAGAGAAAAGCGGGAGACTTGTATGTCTCACGCCCACACCCCTGTGTCTCTGGTCCTGTGCATCTCTTCATTTGCTAATAACAGAGTGATTCTGCCGAAACAGTGGTTCCTGTGGCCCCCCATCATCACGGGGCAGTGCTCCATCACCACAATTAAAGCTTTATGTCTCAGGTCGACGGGTCTCCTACTCCAGAGGAGGTGAAATGAAAGGCGCAGCGTGTTAAAAGGGTCTCATGGGGGGGAAAGAAATGCGTCGAAGAAATAATGGACAGAGGGCAGGTTTGCATTGGCAGTTTTAGGGGGATTATTTGTCCTTGCAGTTATGCTAAATAGGACGTTTTCCACCTCACAGTAATTCACAGAGAGGCGGAGGAAAAGTGGCTGATGAAGGGAAATAGAAAGTAATAGCAAGGTAGACTTTAGACAATAGACAGGGAGGGGATGAGGAACAAATGAGTGGCAATGAAAGGAAAAATGGAGGACGGGGGTCTTTTGATGTAGAGTTTGGCTCTGGTGAGAAACCTACCTTTATTATTCAGGTGCACTTTTCCCAGATTTGAAATGGGCTGAGTCGGACGGCTCTTTGGACTTCCCCGACGCTTATTTCCCTATCAAAGAGCAGTACCTCTCAGAAACCATGGCTGCGGGGCTGGCTGACTGTCAGTTTATTTAAATGAATCCAGTTTTCATGCCTGCTGGCCAGGGAGTCCTGCGCATTACTGTTTTATAAATCGAAGACCACCTGACCCCGTCTTGAACTGATGTATCGACATGCCTGGCAGTAAATCTCCTCTCGTTTTTCTTTGGTAACATTCAAAACCAACCCCTGACCTGTAACAGCAATGGATACTTCTGCTTCAGTGGAATGAGTTTCCATTCGGTATTTATTTCAACATAAAGAAACACAGCTGGGGCGTGCCTGGAATTTATTCTTGTTGTAATTTCACCTCCCAACTATCAGCTTCACTGTTTGCTATTCTTACCGTATCTATCGGACCTGTTTTGAGTTTCTGAAAGTGCAAACCAAATATCAGCCACTGCCACTAATTCACATTTGCATTCAACACTGCAAATCTGTGGTGTTTTTCTTCTAATAGCTGGCACTGACAGAAACTGCTCATTAAAAAGGTGTCTACTAAGCAAGACAGCAATTTTCTGCATTTTTGATCACTTTGAAAGGCAGGGTTTTTTAATTATGACAAAAAGTAATGGAATAAAGCAGCGGAGCCCCAGTTTGTCAGATGAAGGAATTTCAGGTTGAAGGCTGCACAATTCTGTCAGAGAACAAATGATTTTTCATTTATTATTATTATTTTTTTTTCCTGGCAAAAGATGTTATTAAATTCATTTTTCGCTTTCGTCTCACAGCATTTAGGTTTCATGGTTGTTTGGTTTTCCGTTTATGGCTTGAAAAAGAAATAGGAGGAGGAAAAAAAATTGCCTGTTAGGCCTAAATATATCCAGCAGGAGGTAAAGTGTGTTTTAAAGTGGCAACAGACACGGGGACTCCTGTCCCACCGGGGTTTATTTTTATGTATCAACTGCAGGGCTGACTTCTGTCTGCTCTACCTGTCCTGCGAATGTGGCAGACTCTCCCTCATCCTTCTGCAATCCCACCCACTAAACAGCAACCCGACATGGCCGCAGGCAAAGTTAGCCTTTCCGCTTCAGAAGAGTAAGTACACACACACACACACAAAAGAAAAGAGCCAGGAAGAGGGGAAAATAGGGAGCTGGTGCTGAGAAAAGGACGAGATGAACCGTAACTGAGATTAATAAAGGAGCAGAAAGATGAAAAAGAGGATTGAAGGAAGAGAACTTAAGTGGTTGAGCAGAGATGTAGGAGAAAGAAAGGAAGAGATGAGGTGATAGAATACAGTACAGACAGCTGAGTCACTTGGCTTCTGTCTGAATAATCAGATATTGTTATTCATGTGGAGCAAGCTGCTCCACACTGCCACGGGCCATGTGCAAAAGCTGAATGACTGCAAAGAAAGCCAATGACAAGCTAATGGACTTCTGTGGGAGTGCGAGGAAGCACTCAGAGGGAAGCTATGTGGATGCGCGCGCTGTTTACTTGGTGACATTTGCAACATCATCGCGGCTCATTATTGGGTTGTTTTATTTATTTATTTATTGTGAGCCTAACCAAATAGCAGAAGAGCAACGAGGGAGCAAAAGAATCGGCAGCTTTTCTTTTCTTTTTTACATTACCTGACTTAGAGTATTATCCTGTTTTCACTGCAAGGGCGCCGGCGGTTTGAAAAGCAATCTCTCTTAGATTATTCCCTTCTCTTGTATTTACTTCACAGGGAACAATAACTCTATATTACAGAGCCAGACCAGACACACACACACACACACACACACAGTGATGTGCATGAAAATATGTCCGCCCACACCTCTATTCAGAAACATATAAAAGTCCCGATGACGTGCTCCGCTGAGAATTATTGTGGTATATGTATAAATACATCAAATAATCATGCTGCATGCATGAATACACAGTTTCCCTTTCTCTTTAATGTTCATACATCGAGGCAAACAGACACACACGTCTCTTTGTCTCTCATCAAACCTCATAACAGTCTGACATTTCATCTAAAACCCCCATAAGACGAGCAGAAGCAGGAGCTGTGAACTGTGTGAGACTGCAATAACATATACTTTTAATATCTCATCCAATATTAAGTCTAATCTGTAACTAACTTCCGTCACCCGGTACTGCATGTGGCATTAACCCTTATAATGCACCGCTTCAAACACTGGCTGTATTATCAATAGGTTTTAAGCTAATAATCATGCAGCAGCCTATTGTATCCACCTCTTCGAGTCACACGCTGCTGCAGACCATCAATTATGAACAAATACAGGGGGTTGATGTCTTGCTGAGCAGCTGGATATGATACGTGGAGAGGAGAGCGGGCGGATTTGCTATTCTTTGTGTAGTTTCAGTCTCCTCTGAATTTACTGCTTCACCTTATCCTGGTAGAAACAGTAGACTGCGAAAAACACATCTTCTCCATCACTAAATGCTTTAAATGTTGTGTGATTTAATTAGAAAAGAATTCAAATACTCATTACATTTCATTAACCGAGAAGACATTTGCATTTGTCTACTGTTTAGTCACTCTAGGTTTATATGTTACATTGTATAACCTGCTGATCATTTACTTTTAATTACTCAGGACTGTTTATGTAATCTAAACAACTATTAATTTCAAACCAACACTTTTGTCACATGCAGCAAAACCTGCAGGGTTCTATTTCCCACCTCTGTTCCTGTTATATGCTTTTGTTTCTTTATTGATTCCTCTTGAGGAAATGTTTTCCTCTGCATTAAACTCGTCCTATTTCCAGCAGCGGTTGGCAGCTGCAGAGCAGTGACCAGGGAGCTTCTGGTGATCAGTGATCAACCCGGGATTCAAACCTGCAAACCTCAAATTCCAAGTCTGCTTCTCAACTTGCTAGAATTCTATATTAAGATTCACACATGCAGTTATTGCATTAAAGCCTGGGTTTTTGACCCTTGTCAATTCCTGATGGCCCGTTTACATGACAACATTTTAAGGTGACAACAGAACAGTTTTGTTGCATTTTCTGAGTTTGTTTACATGACAACGGTGCTTGAAGTCACTGAAAATACAACTTTCAAAACAGCTACGCATGTTGAACTTTTTGAAAACTTGAAGCTCCGTCGGTCTCGGTGGTGCATGTGCACCAAACTTGTAGTGAATACCAAATTTGCTCATTCAACCTCTCCAAAACAAAAACGGAGAAAATGTTACTGTTTCTAGTTGACTGTTCTCGTATAAACAGGGTCTTATAAGTTTATTACTTGCTGCACAGTACGGCATGGACTTCATAAACTTGAGCACAGCCATAAGATTGACTGCAAAATATTGTTCTCCATTGAATACGCAAAAAATAAAAATCTCATCCTGCACAGCATCTGCATCGGCCGCTAGCGCCTTTAGAGAATAAACAAAGCTAACAGAAAAATTGAGCGGTTCTTCTAATATCATTTATGTGCGGAGAAGAAGCTCAGCATGAAATTAGATGGAGAATGTGGAAGTGGTCCAACATTTCAGAAAACTATTGTTTTGATTCAGCGCTGGTGTATTGTCGATCAGGCATTTTCCCTGCATTTCTATTGGCTGTTAGTAGCTTGTGGCAGAAGCCATATTGTGCATTGTAGTGAGATGATGATCGGGATGTGTCTGTCAGTCAGAAGACAATGAAAGGCTGCTTATGAAACCGTCTCGTTTTCCAGAATCAGCCCACGATCAAGGATATCTTCACAGTTTGCGTCGTGCCTGTTTGATTTACTACTTGCATTCATGTGCTAAAAAAAAAACCTAGAACAGTTTAAAACAATGTCATCTGACAAAAACAAAAAAACAAAACATAGTTTCAATTTGTGCACTCGAAGGTAAAGTTCAAAGGTCATTCTGGACGTGAGCTGATACCAAGATCCATCATACATCTCCTGAGACAGCTCACAATTCATTGAATTGGAATGAAATGAAGCTCAACCCGCCGGCTTTTCTGTAATAGTTTTGCATCGCAGGAAGAGCCAGGTTCCAGGTGCGCATGACGAGTGATTTGTTGTCGTCATTATGCTCGACGACTTGCCCGCGCCTGGGGAGCTAAAAGCAGCCATCAGTGAGCGCAGAAAATTCGAGAATAAAACTGGGGAACAAGTTCATGTAAATTCTAACAGGCGTTAGACGCAATTGTCCAATTTGTTCATAAACTCAGATGTAGCAGAGGTTACTAAGTGGGGCTTTAATTTGACACGTGGGCTGGGAGGACGGGTCCGGGAGTCGTTAACAGTACCAGGGCCGTTCTCGGCCATATTTTTCTCCTCACAGAAACCATTATTCTGTTTCATTTGTCACATGAGGCGTGCAGGACAGCCCTTTGATTAATGGGGCCTTTATGTGGGTGTGCACATCCCCCCCCCCCCCCCCCCCCCTCCCCCCCTTTCCGTCCCTGTCTTCATTCCATCCCTCCCGTTCCACGCTTCCCCATATCTCCTCACTCAATTCTCCATGCTTGTTCTATCTGACAGAAGCGGCCGAGCATTTGGTAAGCGATGTGTCTCTGCCTCTTTTTTGGATGACACATCACGGGCATAATGCTCCAGGCTCTTCTGATTGATAGAAATTTGGAGTGGGTGTGAGCGGACGTCTGTCCGTCACCTTGAGAAGCAGAGATAGACACTGTAAATACATAGCGTGAAGCTGTCCTATATATTGTCCATGATGAATGAATATTTAATCAGTTCACTATGTTTATGGGGTGTAAAGTTTGGGGGAAAAAATATCCAAATACAATATACAACCATTATCTGGTGGATCAGGCTGATTGATATTCTGTGCCTTCGATCAACCATCCGTTTTTTTAAACACATCATCAGCCTTTGTTTTTGTGTGGGGGGGGGGGAAAAAAAAACTCAGGGGAAATAACGTTGGCTGCCTCCCCTGACCCTCTCGGTGACCTCCCATCTCTGGAGGATGAGGAGATGGCAGTAATTAGCCACCCTGCGGAGATTGGGGTGACATTAGCCTTGGTCTAATTTAACGCGAGCTGATTATATGACACTCGGACACACCTGAAGGGTTTCATTGGTGGATAAAAGGACGTGAGTTGAATTTTGGGGGTGTGCCCGGAGCCAGAGTCTAATGAAAGCTCCCATCGACTTTTTCTTTTTTTTTTTTTTTTTTTTATGACAAATGCCCGTAAACACTTTATACGGTTCTTCCCTGTTAGCAGTTGTGTCAATAAGGAAGAGGTAAGGAGACGTAATGAGGTTTCAATATCGAGCTTGAAACAACCAAAGCAATATAGAAGGTCCCCCGTATTCTTCTCCCATCAAATGACGTGCTGTTAAGAGGGGTACCATCTTCCATGTGGCTGTTTCTCAGTGATGGGAGTTAAATGCATGCCGTGTGTATTTGTCAGGCTCCCTAATGGTCAAGAGGCCCCGCTGTGATCTTCTATTACAATCGAATGTTGTAATTTGCTGTACTCTACATGAAAGCCGTCATTAACGTGAGCGGCTGAATGATGCTTTGTCGCTGATTGCAGGAAGCGGCGCGGGGATCACTCGTATTGCGGCGCGGTTCAAAGGCTTTTTATAGATTCACATGCGAGCGCATGGAGCACATGCGCCATATGTTCATTAGGTCATTATCGTACAGGATTATCACATTACATGGGCGAACCGCACACAAAAGGCTGCGACTGCAGAGATAATGCGTGAGTACACAGCGGGGCTCGTCCCTGTCCCGGTCTTGTGTCTCAGGAAATATTGACTTTATTACTGCGCCACTGACGGCTCCGCCCACCGATAACCATCGGCTGCTTCAGCCGCCCGTCTCAAGCACGTTTCAGTTCATTAACGAGGCCATTATCGCCGACGATGCTTATCAGGATGGGACGGACGCCGAACGTGGACGTGCATGTGGAGGTCTGTGGGGAAAATCATTTCTCCAAGTGTCAAGGACTTGATGTCTGTCCCGCCGTCCGGATCCAAGGTGTCCTGCGTGGGTCCGTGTGCGCCGCCTTGTTGCGATCTGACATGTAAAATGCGCCAGCCTATCCAACGCGAACCACAGCAGGTGTGACGGTGTGTGAAAGGACGCGTTAACGGAGACAGAGAGTTTATCTCTGTCCCGTGATGAAACCCATTTCAGTGAGTTAAAGAAGCGAGCAGCCGTCATAACCGTGTGTCGTCTCCACGGCAATGTGCAGATCCAGTCTGGTAACCTGCACCGGCACGTGACTCAACGCGAGCCAGTCGTGATTTATCCGTGGCTATTGCCACGTGAAAATGATTCATGGCTGCGTTTTATCCAAACCTATGCAGCATGCATGGAGTCTGGCACACTCCCTTTAACCGGCTGCATTCATAAATCACATCCTGAATATGTATTGATTTGCCTTTATGGCAAAACTTCATGTTTGTACGTCTTACAATTTAGTTTGTTGTCCTCCGAACACAAATACTGATGCTTGTGGAATATCGCATTGTAAAAGTCCTTATTTATAGAGTTATTTATGCACTTACTTTTATAACGGAGGATTAGAAAATGATTGAAAATGTTGTGACAGTTTTTGCTCCCGCTTTTGTGCATAACTTGTTTTCAGGATAGGAATCACATTAAAAGGAGCATTAGCGGCCTGATTGTATTCAGCGGCTGACCAAAAGGTTTTTGCAGACATTAATGATCAACTCTGATATTGCTGGGGAGGAAGCTGCTAATTGTAAGATATGGAAGCATCCTGAAAGACTCTTCTGGGAAACAGAGATGGTAAAAGCTCTCTGAGAACGCTGCCATTACTCAGGAAAGCTTTCTCATAGCGCTTCTCATTTTTTTTTTTGGTATGACTTCATTGCTTGCTGTTTGGCATATTCAAAGGCACTTGTTGGAAGAGAGAAACACAAGCACAAGAGTACCCGATTCATGCTTTGACATGTTTCTACCTTCACCCCTCAGAATGTGTAAAGACAGAAGCAGAGGTGACAAACGCTCCCATAGTCTCATTTTATGCAGAAATGCAACAATCTCTGTAAAAAAACAACAAAAACAAAACAAAAGTAGATGTACTGGTTAAATGCAGGTCAAGTAAAACTGATAAAGTAGCGGTAAGGAGCTCATTCGTGTAACTGCCAGTGGTTTCCAGTGTATGTCAAACTGTACGCTCCTGTCTAATCTTTATGTAGAGCTTAAAGCTCGTGTCTGGAGTTTTGAAAGAGAGAGGTTTTTTTTTAATCCAACGTCTCGAGGTTCCGCCCTCCCTCTGCTTTTGTGAGCGACCAAGCCACGCCCCTTTAATTGTGCTCGCGCATTTAACTGTGGGGTGAAAATGAGAGCCTCCGAGTCCTACAGCATCCTACATGTTTAGCTGTATACGGTGGATGTTTAGCAGACAGTGGATATATCCGAGGTAAGCGTAAAGTCTCTCTGGCTGCGCGCACAAGGTGATCGACAGCACGAAAAGGCGGAAGCTCGAAATCTATTGGCTGAAGCTGACCGGCGCTTTTTCGGATAACATGGGGGTCTATGAGATGAAGGCGGGACTCATAAATACATTTTTATATTGCTTTATGCTAATATTATATTCTAGTATCGAACCAGACTGACAAATTTAAGCTCTGTTAAAAAATGATACATACATTGGAAACGAACGGAAACTCCGGACACGAGCTTTAAAAAGTAGTAAAGTGGGACCAGTTTTCAGGAAGAAAGGATTTGGAAGTAGAGATATCTGCGTTCAAATGTACTGTATGAATAAAAAGTGAAAAGTTAGCCGAAATAGAATTTCTTATGTGTACATTAGAGAAAAAAAGTTGAAAAAGTTATTTGCATTCTGTCACTTCACTCCTCTAAAACACTTCTATGGCACATTTTACCCCTTGAGTCCTAAAGTGCTTTCTAACAAAAAAACAAAACAAAACAATGTTGGGTTTCGACATCTTGCTCAAAGAAACACATTTTGAGGCCAAACCTCAAATCTTGGTGATGAAAACCACCATCTCTACCAACTTAAAAAACTTGAAAAACCTGTAAAAGAAGCTATCATGATAGGGAGTGAGGACATAATGCCGAACCTGATATATCTTTTAGAGGTGAGATGCACAATATAACCTGGGTTAAGAAAACAGCATGAGACCGGAGCAGTGAAGCATGCTGTCTTCAAGTTCGTCCTGTCTTTTATGCTTGTTGTCAAAGTGCCCTGGATGAGACAACAATGGCAGGTAATAACTGGAATAGCTGCTTTTACCTGGCCTGCCTGTCACTTTTCCGAGCCTCGACATCAAGCGATATCCAACATGTGCTTTCAGCATCGGAGTCACCCAGTTGTTTCCTCTTTAGTGTTTAGCCCACCAACACAAACTCACTTGGAGAAAAAAAAAAAAAAAAAAAGCGTGCATGCAAGCATAAACATGCTTCATATTTGCATAAAATTAAGATATACACTTCTGAAAGAGCCCTCTCACATCTCATGCAAGATGATGCATTACTTGGCATGCACAGCGTTTTCCACCTTCATACGATGGTGCAGGACATCCATAATTTATTATTCATTACATTTGTACAGAGGGACACTCATTTTGATTCCTCTCTGCGCGTGAGTGTGTTTGTGCTCAGCAGAGAGGGGGGAAAGTTGGACCGCGCTGAGCAAGTCGTATGGTCAGAATTGTGCTGTGAGTCAGTGTTGGATGTTGAAGAGTTTGATGGAGGTTAATGTAATTAAGCGGGACGGCGCTGCGTGTCGGGGATACGGCAGTGTTTGTTGTAGAATATTCTGAAGGCAGTCAACAGACTGCGAGGACGCACTAGTGCCTTGGAAAGGTAACAAAATGCATTACGGAGGCCCACGGCTTTATTTCGAGATGTTGAATATGCATAAAGATGTGCCACGAGCATTATCTTGTTTATGATGGGAAATGTGTAATTTGAAAGGAGAACCTGAGTGGGACACGGAAAAGCTGACTCATTTTAATAAGGGACACTCAGACGTAAAGAGTGTTTTCTGTTTGTTTGTTTCCCCTGGCCTGTGAAGCATCCAATTAGGTGCTCTTGTACTTTTTAATGCGAGTAAAAGAGCCTCTCTGGCTCCACTGAAAACGTCTGTGCCTCCTTGCGTCTGTGGAACATCATAAAAGTAGAAGCGGTCTGCAGAAACAGGAGCCAAACGCTGGAGCGCTTCGCTCTGATGTCCCCCTGAACAGCACCAGTGGAAGCTATGCTTTGTTGTTGGACTGGCAACGTTCTCCTTGGCACCGACTCGGATGTCCCACCACGTCTTCCAGGATGCTTCGGCTCAGTGAGCTGGATGTATCAGTGTCGCTGTGACAGTCTCTCACCTAATAAACCTTCTCGCATATCAACCAACTTAGAGCTGCGAACTATAATAAGCAGGCCGGCGTGACCTCTGTATTATCCAGACCAGCACTGTTGCGGTGCAAACGACTGAATGAGAGTGTGTGTTATATGCATGTTCCCATACTGAGAACACGACGGTGTAAAGGTTGGCATTTTCACCTCCCAACGATAACATCTCCAGTTCGAGTCTGGCCTTGGGGGTCTTCGGTTTTTCATGCTGAAGTTCTCTACAGATACTCCAGTTTTCTTCCACAGACCAAAAACATGCATGCGAGGTTAACTGGTGACCCTAAGTCACCCCGAGGTTTTGAATGTGAGTTTCTGTCTCTGTGTTAAAATTTTCATGGATTGCTCCAGCGCCCCGCGACCCCGATCAGAATAACGCGGTACAGAGGATGGATGGGTGAAAGATCACATGCCACTCGTGATAATTATTATGGGGGAAGTACTATCAAATGTGGCCACTGCAAGATCTGAGTATTTTATCAGTTACTTCTACAAATATGTAAATGGTTTACTCTATTAAACTCTGTTTTGTAGAAACGGCTTGCCTGTGGGGAGCAGCATCGTCATGACCTTTCATGAGTTGCACGAACCAAAAAAAAAAAAATCTTTTGTTTCCTCTTAAACCCGGAGCTTTCCCTCAGTGTCTTTCTTTCTCTTCCCATGCCTTGAAGCTCATTCTGCACAGACGTAATCTTATGTTCCGATGGGACAAGAAGTCAAACCTAAGCCCTGGCATCACCGCCCTGCCTCAGCAAGTAGCACCATGCACATTACGTTCCAAGATTAAGATGCGGTCTATATGCTTTATTCTCGCGGCGCTCTAAGCCTGTAACCCAATTCAATTAAGGAACAATTGAAGGCATAATTGTGTTTTAATTGCCCTTGCATCATTGGCTCGTTGGCAGAGTCACTAAGATGTCTTGGTGTCTTTTCCGGAAAGCTGCCCACCCACATAACAAGAGAGGATTGTACCGGAAGTTTTGAGTGGAAAGAGAAAAACCCCACTTGGATTGAATTACTTTGCCATTACTAACCACTTAACAGCAGAGACTTTGGCTTTCTCCCCACACAGTTGCATCTGGGTTATGAAAGTCTTGATGGTAGGCACTCTATTTCATCCACTTCCCGGAGACAGAGGTCTGAAACAGAAAACTAAGATACACATCAAGCGTCCAAAGTCTACTGTTGGGACTTGAAAAACCTCTAATGCAACATAAAAGTCAGCAGTGCAGTAAACATTTCATCGGAGAGTGTTGAGGGTTTGATTCACATTGCAACTTTATTGCCCTTGAAAATGGTCCTGAGGAAGCATCAGAGCCATGGGTTGTGGTTAATTGGAGATTTAAGGACAGTGATGGGTCTTGATAGTTGCTGCACCTGCACTTTCCATCACAATTTCACATTTCTTGTTATACGGTATACATTATGTGAAAAAAAAGTTACATTATTTTAGTATCACAGAACAATAGAAACTGCTAATCTTTCAATTCGGTTCCAAACTGCCATTTATATGACTCACAGATCTTCAAATCATCCAACTGCGTGAAATTGATTTTGAGAATTGTTAATAAAAACTGTAAATGGACCCAAAAAAAGAATCTTTAGTGTAATTTAGCAGGTTGCATAGTGTCTTGTTCAGCCGTGGCTCGTCTGCTTGATTAGTCCATCTCCTCAGTGATGATATCGCAGCGCAGGTCAAGTCCTTGAGAAGAATTGAGGTCAATTGACATAAAACAAAGGCATTCAATAGTTACTGCTGATAAGAGAAAGTACCGTGGTGACAAAATGTAATGGCCCCCGAGCGCTGCCCTTGTTGCAATTATTGGGATGTTGATAAGATTAGATCAGTCTGTATTGTTAAAGAGGCAAGGCTGGAAAAGACTCCGTGGACTTTGTCTGCAGAGGCTCCATGCAGGACATGTCAATTACAGAGTCCTCCAGCCTGACTGAGATCCTGCAGATCCAAGTCTTCCTCATGTAAACAAGGTGGATTTTCTGTTATGTTACCTTGATATGACTATGAAGAAATTCATGCATTTTTTGAAGAGATTTTGCAAGTAGTACTCCAAAAACACAGTCTTAAAAGTGGATAGAATACTAAAAAAAAATTCAGTTTTGCACCTGTTTTGTAAGAGCGTAAGTGCATTTTGACTCTGTTATATTTAGACTTGAAACAATGCACTCAATGGGCCGTAAGTTAAAACCAGCCAAGTGCTATCATCAGCGCTCTTGCCTGAATCCACACATGTACCCATTCATGTAGCCATGGGCGTTTTGGCAGCAGAAAGGCTGTAAAATAGACAGCTGAACAGCAAAAAAAAAAAAAAAAAAAAAAAAAAGCACTTAAACACACATCTTTTGAAAGAAGCAGTGGTTTAGACCATATAAAAAAAAAAAAATCAAACTGTGTAGAATCAGTATCTAATTTTTGAGTGAGAATTGTTTCGAATACCCCCGCCGCTCTTTGCCCCCTTATCATTTATTTAGAGCTGTTTTGCTTTCATTATCAAAGCAAATTAAAGCGACCCTATCTCCGTGTTTGCACATTTCTCAGCCCCCTACTTTTTGGTCGGAAATAATCAATTTGATAATTAGCTTAACACAAAGCTCCACAGGCAAAGCTTGTTAGCCGCCGTACAGGAATATCATCTGCTCCGAGTGGGCCAAAGCCGCTGACCCTTTGCTCGCTGCACGGATGAATGTTTGCCCCGTGCTTAGTGTAGCACATTGTTCCGTACGAGGCGGGTCAGAGCGTGGAGACGCACTCGTTGTGTTAGTTATGTAAGTGCCGGATTTGGAGAATGAATATTTGATTGGGGCCCTTAATGCGGAGTGAGCGCTCGGACGAGGAGGCGGTCGGTGGGCGGACGGCAGCGAGCTGCATCTCTGTCCAGCAGCTGGCAGCGTGCCAACCACAGGAGAGCTTCCACTGTACCCACACTTCCACTCGTCTATCTCCCTCCTCTGTGTGATTTTTTTTCTGTTTCCTCCTGAGTTTCATTTCCGCTCCATCATTGTTTTCAAATTGACAGTTTTCACTCTTTACATCCCTCCTGATTCTTTTTGTCCACGTTCGTCTCTTGTGCTGAAATCTAAAGTCAGGGGCATTTATTGAGTGTTCTCCGAAACTCTAAAATAAGTCTGCTGCCTGGAGAGGATGTGTGTGAAATCTGTGTGGTGGGATGTGTGCACACGGCTTGGCGAGCGCTCGTATTTCATGTGCACGTCTGCATGGAAAGACACGGGGGTGGTGAGTCACACGTATGACTATCAAGAGTTTACAAATGTCATCTAAGGTAGTCTCCCGGCCGAGTATGTGACCAAGGTTTGACGGATCATGTTAAGAACGGCGTTCGCTCAAGGTCTGAAGCAGGACCTGACTGAGAGGCAAGAAACAGCTATTAAAAAGTAATTTGTCAAAACATGCTGGATTAATACAACACTTACAAATGAAACAAAAAATTATATGTTTCAAAACCAAGACAAAAGATAACATTTCTTCAGGTTTCTTCTGTTTTTAGCTTGTATGGTAATAATGTTCAGATCTCTTGATCCCATTTCTTTCCTTTTTTTCTTCCAATGTCATTGACTGCTGGAAATGTCACTGAAATCAAAAACACACCTCCTCTGCTTCGCCTGAAACTAGCACTCCGATATTATTTTACGCAGTTTTGAAATCATCTGTGCACAAGTAACAAACACACTGACGTTAAACTGAAAAAGAGACAAGACACGTCCATAAACATAGAGAAGAAAAAACAAGACCCGGCTGGAATAATTCACAACAAAGCTGCTTAACACTGAAAAAGAGCCTGTTCATACTGCAAACACACACTCAATTCGAATCAGGTGCATGAAAAGTCATAGAAAAATGGAAAACCCGTTGGGGAAATGCAAAGAGGAGACAGAAGAAAGCTTCACATGTAATTATATTTTGATGCTGCACAAATCCTGAACCGCTAATAGAGAGGTGTGCCGCACGACGAGGAAAGTGACCCTGAAGAAAACGCTCAGTTGTAGAATTGTAAGTTGTTTCTTACCTGCTCCAGAGGGAGCGTCTGATACTTTAGTACCTTTTCAGTGACTCACTGATCTGCAGTGATACTATGTGTACAAATACGTCAATCATGTTGCTCTGCAGTGATTGGTTGATTGAGATAAGGAGGAGGAATTTCTTTCTTTTTTGTTTTTTGAAGAATGAGTTTTTTTGTTATAACACCACTTCTTTTGTAATATTAGTTTACGCCCCCAACCTCAAATTTGGGCATTTCGAAGTTCACGTGTGTGGCGCAGCAACACCGTCTTTGCGTTTGGTGTGGTCGGCTGCTTTGCCTCATCATAGAGTGCTCGTCTGTATTTTTTTTCTGCTGAATGCTGCTGACTAGGATCTGTGCACCTCTGACTAAATCCTGCATTTTTAACCACTCTATACATATATGTATGAGTGTAAGTCGTTTTGCGTGTCTCCTAACATCGCAACTGTAATTGCGTTTTGTACTGAGCTCTGTAGTCCTTCCACTGTTGTTGTCATGACTGTAAGAGTGAACACAGTTCAGCCATGAGTGATGCTTTGCAGTTTTGTCATCCGTGTGTTCAGTCGGAATGATTCAGTTTGATGATCAGGCTGTATTCTGCATGGAATTATGATGGGAAAATCCTGCATTGATCATTTTATTAGCTGATATCTGCAAGAATTCCAATGAAATAGTAAAATACTAAACTCTTGTCTCAGGAATGCTCCTATAATGACTCAAGATGAAAGTATTTGGTTTATGCCTTTGACTATTTGTCAGAATACATGGAAATGGATCAGCAAGACAGCAAGAACGTGACTTTTATTTGTGGATTTCATGATGACATATTGTCTGTGTTGTACTTCTTATTAGGTCTTGCTGTTCCTAATCTTCTAATAGCTTTGATATTTTTTTTTTTTACAGATCATCTTCCAGATGGCGTTTTTCTTTCTTTTTTGAGCCAAATGCAAACACTCCAGCATGTTTGAAAACTGCTCGTTGGGGCTCAGCTCTCCATCTAATCGCTCCACGGCAGATTCAAGCAGAAGGACACAAACATGTCAGTTTCCTGCTGATTGTTCCTCAGTTTTTATGTGAAGTTACACAGAATCGTTCAAAATCTGGAAGCCACCTGAGAAAATACCTTACCTCTGTGAATATTTTAGGAAATACTTTTAAAATTCCTTTTGCAATCTGTAACAGCAATGTGCAAAAGCTGTTAGAAAAAGGGCAGCACTATCATTGAAAAGCAACAGACAGAAATGCGAGCCTGTGGTCCGGCTTGCTGCAGCTGGTGTACAGACAGGGGAGGTCAGCTCCACCCAGGCCGCTCCAAATTATTTTACCCTTTGACTTCCCTCACTGCCGACAGTTCGACAACCATCGTGTCATGCATTTTTTCTTTTCAGCAAGCTTCTCGCTCCCTTATTTCTCTCTTTTTTTAGAGGTTACCGCCTTTGAAGACTGGGTGCAGCTGTGCCCTGGATGTATTTCAGCCCTTGTCTCCGTCTTTTCTCCCCCTATGGGGGAGGTCAGGGAAGGTGGGAGGGAGACTGGGTGGCTCAGCAGACTAATGTCTCCCTAATTGTGGCTCCCAGGTGGGTGAGGAAGTGGAGAGGGGCGAGAAGGGGGTAGAGAGAGGGGGAGTTCGCTCATGGAGGTACAGCGTAATGATGGAGCACGATGAGACACAAGCCAGTGACCTTACAGTGAGCATCCCGCTCCGCAGACAACATCGGTCATAATGAGAAGCCAGATTAACAACGGATAATCATGCGCGTACAAAAAAAGACGTAGGAGAAGGGAGAGCGGAAGGAGCACAGGGGTAAACAAAGGGACAGATGGTGAAAGGTCATCAACGCTTGCAGGGATTTATGTTTTACCTAACATATCAGTTTACACTAAGTTTAGCTGCTGTGCAATTGCAACACAATATGCGTGAAGATGTTCTGTGTAATGCTGTTTACTACAACGGGGACAACACAATGTCAAAGCCACGCTCACCGGACTCCAGTCCAGCTTTCTAGCAACTCAGATGAGTGGCTTTGCAGTTAAAAAAAAAAAAGGAAAGCTGTGTTTATTTCCCCACAGTTATGAGATATTTCATTTGAATATTCCTATGACATTCTGGTGTGAAGCCCCAGTGGGTAGAATGTGCTCTACTTGTACTATGGCATTTAGTTATCGCCTTGGCTGTGTACCGTATTTGCCGACAATGGGCCACCGTGACTTCCTGACAGCTGTTTCTACGCACGTGTGCGGTTTGCATATGAGTATGGCTGAGGTTTTCTTCTGTATCCCTCTTGTTCAATAGTAAATGATCGGAAACTTTCCTCCACGCTGCCCTTTATTCTGTGTGCACTCACTTCTGGCATATTTACATTAAAATAAAGGGGTCACACTGCGTTCTGATATCGTAATTAGGAGTGATTGATTCCCTGCATCATTGTTATTAATTTTCTTATGAAGGGATCATTATGTAAATTGAAAGGGCTGCATCACATTAAAGTTAACTGTGAGCATGGGAGCAGGGACTCATTAACTGGAACTGCAAAGGTTTCTTGTGAATGATTTTTTTTTTTTTTTTTTTTTTTTTTTTTTTCTCCAGCTCTTGCTCCAAAATCGAGTTATTCTTAGCTTTGGTAGCTCCAGGCAACTGTTTCCATGCATACATATCCATAGATACGCTTGGTGGCACAAGCATTTTTTTTTTTTTTCTTCTGCAGCAGTGGGGAGGGGCGGCGGGTAGGAGGGTGAAAAGAAGGTGATTGGTGAAATGAACCCGAGGGACCATTGATTTCCAACGAGTGTGGGATACAGCAGTGTGTGTCCGCATCGAGAGTACAAAACCATGAAACGTCCGGTTTCTAATAGTGATCCGTTCATTCATTCATCCCGCCTTTATTTTATTTATTGGCTGTGTGCGGGGGAGACGACGGGGACGGAGCAGCAGTGTGAAAAGCATGAAATAAAGTCTGGAATAAAAATGTGAAGTCGGATGAGAGAAAATTTATGGGAGAGGTTATGGATTGTGCAAGCTGTGTGTTCATGCGGAAACGGTTACCTGTGCTTGTATTTGCACTGCGTGTGTGCGTCTGTGTGCGTGTGTGTGTGTGTGCGTGTGTGTGTGTGTGCGTGTGTGTGTGTAGCACATCGAGCAGAGGCTTAGTACTTCCTCCTGGCCTGGTGTGGGCAGATGTTTGTGGAAAGCTTCCCAGAAAAGAAAGCTTTCTCATGTAAACATTCCAACAATACCTTAAGCTTCTTATAGACTTATATGTTGTAGCTGTGTTTGACCCGCATGGCTTTAATTTACTTTTATTCATCTGCTGTGCAAAAACTGTTATTTTGCAGTGTTTCACATTTGAAGGAAATGCAGCAGTTTAGAGTGTGCGCTGTCCTGTTTTAGTCTTAAGTCTCATTGTAATAGATTGTGGTTGGAATACTTGATTCATATCCCTTTCGAGCTATAATTAAACACTTGAATCTCATACTATGCCTTTCCTGTTTCACTCTAATTCTTGTCATCATAATTCAGAAACCTATTCTGACTAAAGGCCTTTTTTGTCATTTTCCAATTATGTGCAGTTTAGGGTTAATATTTCAGCATTACCAGAGCCGCGCTGTCACTGTATGAATCACTTTAGTATTCTGAAAAATCCTCAGCTGACTGCTTGTACTCCTGCAAGAGCAAATCGATGTTGGACTTGACTCCTGACTACATGGCACTTACATAAGACCTCGCTATGCAACTGACCTGAAGTGTGCTTGAAGTAAAGTATTATAAATAAAAGGCAGCTCGGGTTTTTCTCTCCCTCTCTCTCTCTCTCTTCTTGCTTCCAATAGCAGCCATAGCAGGATTGTTTCTGCAGGAGATATGATTCATTAAGCCAGCATTAGCGCCATCAGACTTAGTTTGAGACATTTTTTGGGTTGGTTTGTGCTCCCTCTGCATTATGTGGGACTTGATGAATGGGCGCTGCTTTGGCAAAACTCTCCAGTGTCCGGTGGCCAATGATCACAAATAAAATGGGCAGTGGAGTAAAGCCTGTGTTAGCCTTGGCAGCAGAGGTTAGGACAACAGATTGAATTTCCTTAGCTTTGCCTCATCTATACATGGATTTATCCCAAGCGAGCCCTAAGCTGGCATTCTTACCTCATTAATTCTGGGCTGGAAGTTTGTGCATGAGAGTGAAAATGCACTCGTCTGTGTGTGTGTGTGTACTGGTGTTTGCTGACAACACGTCGCTCCCATGGCTTCCACACGTCAAAGCGCAGTTGCAGCATTTGATAGAAAGTGGCAGGTTTTGGAAGCCGGGGGAGCGTGCCTCTGCCAGCCTTAAAGCCCCGTGATTGGGTCCTAATCAGTTTAATTATTTATGTCTCATTTTCATGGAGCGTAAGCTAAGAGAAGAGAGAACGACGTCCGCATCAGGAAGTTCATATTGGGAGGTGGGTTTATACCGTTGCTGTTGGATTCTATCCGCGCTGTGCAGCGGAAATAAGCCTATATGCGATGGAGCCATCAGTCTGAGGGGGAAAATTTTAGGGGTTTTTTTTGCTAATTTGTGTCAAGACTCCTTAAAGAAACGTTGCTTCTTTCCACAAAGGAAAACAAACTCCAGCTAATCACCCTCTGGCTCGTACGTCTCTCGGGATGCCACACGGAAGTTTAGAAAGCACAAAACCGGAGCGACAGTGGCTGCCTTCGATTCTTAATTTAATCACATACATGAGAGGCTGTAATGCAACCGCGTCAAAGTCGTGCCGCGGCGGAGGAAATGTTGTAAGTGTCTGAACGGATTATGGTTTGTGAGTGTCAGGTGCTCTCCGGTCGTGCGTTTTACAGCTGATGAAGTTTTCAGAGCAACTCAAACGTTTGTCGGGAAGCGGGGGGGGGGGAAATCAAGAAGGAAAGCGGCACAGTTTTGTGGCGAGTTCATTCCAGCCGAATCACATCAAAAAGGAAGCCGTCTTTAGAGGGCTGACCTTTGAAAGAACTGAGAGTTGGAGACTTCCAAATGAAGCAAGCTATCATAGCTTATTAGTTTTGGTGCACCAGTCACTTTGATTTAAATCTCTGTCTGCGAGAGTAACTCTCTTTACAGTGTGCATGATTTGCAGATGGTTGTGAATCATGGGCGGATGGTGCAGATAAGACTTTCGATCATAGTATATGACTGTGTTGTCCTGTTAAAAGCAAAGTTTTGCAGCTTTATGATTAGTGTATTAGTATAACTGTCTGTGTGTCTACTTTATTTCTATCTGCTGTTTTTGCATTTTGAAACAGAGAAATAGAATCTAAGTTTCAAATGTGAACGCTCAAGTCCAAAACACAGCCGCAACTTCTATTTGATGCATGATTAAGAAACAGCCTCAAGTGCAGCATGAGTCATGAAACACCTGACACAGTTTTACAGGCTTATAAAAAGGGATATTACAACATGAAAATTCTACAATAATGCATTTTACAACCATTAGCTGTGTCAGATCACGATGTAAATGAAAAAGACCGGAGAAATGTGTTCTGAGTTTTATGTGAGCCGCTGCTCTCGTTCTGTTTCTTGCTTTCTGAAGAGGATCTGGAGAGGAGCTGGGAGGAGTTCACTGGACTGGAGGGCAGTGCAGAGAGTTTATTACAGCTGGAGTTAAGATACATATCTGAGAGAATTGAGAGGGAGTTCTGCGCAGCGCTGCACAGAGGAGTTGCCATCCCGACTTTCAGATATGGTTCCAGGGACGAGGGTCAAACAAATTGAAATAAGCTTGAGTAAGAATCGACGCCTTTGTCAAAACACTCGAGGGGAGCGATCCGTCTTCTCTGTGATGAACTCTGTGTCAGAGGTGGAGCGTGAGGTGAAACAGGTGGGATGTGGCCCACACAGTGGTCAATTCCGCACTGTTCCACTCATTCAGTCGTTTTCCCTTCACCTCCAGCCGTGAAACTCATCCCCATTTCCATAACGCTGACTGTCTCTTCTTAATCACATCCTCACAGTCGCTCCTCTGACAGTCCGACCCGCTCTCTCTCCCTCTCCGAACTTGTCTCCTGCAGTTTGGCCTATAGGTTGATTTCACCTCTGAGATTCTTACTAACTCTTCTATTATCTGTCTTCCTGCAGTCTCTAATCTTCCTCTGTCACATCCTGGGCTTCCACAGGCAACGGCAACATCTGTGAAATTGTGTTTTTAAGTACACAGCAGGAGACCGCTCTCACACACACATACACACACATATAAAACTCTGCAGGATCATACATATCAGAGTTGCCACCTGCAATGTTTTTCTACAGACAGGCAAACCACTGGCAGTCCTTTTCTTTGTATTAAACTCCCACAGCTGGAAAAAAAACAAAACAAAAAAAAAACACAGGCCTCCTTTGCCTTCTTCCCCCCCTGAACTTCAAAGTTAGGTTTTGAACCGCAATTGTGTTTCTCTCAGTCAGAATTAATGTTAATCTTCTTTTCATTTTTCAAGCTGCCTTTTGACAAGCATATCATCATTAAACAATGCAGCCGTTTATGCAGATGAGGCCGGCCCGAGGAGCCACAGCCAGTCTACTCGCTCCGTTTAGACTATTTATAGTTTCCAGTTGGGTGTGTAACATTCATTTCTACTTTTGATTTAAATCAAAGCAACGCGGTGGCAAGTGGACAGAGCCAGTGTTATGTAAAGCATGAAATCCTCTGACTGTGAACAAAAGGATCACCGTGAGAGCTTTGTCTCCTGTTACGGAGCCTCATCCGTTTAATACTGATTGAGATATATGGAGGTGATAAAATCCTGCAACAGTGGTAACTAACAGCAAAGATACTGATCTGTATTTATGGCTATAATCATATGATGGTCAGGGGTTGCAGCTGAAAGCTTTATTCGACTGTCCATCTACTCCGCGGTCGACAGGATCTGAAAGGATGATAGAGCTTGACAGGTTTTATTTTTTTTTTTCTGATATTGAAATCTGTATTGAGCTTTATTCCTGTGACAAGACTCCACTCCCTGTAAAAATCAACAAAGCAAGTCAGTGCCAGTTCCTGTGAAGCTCCGGACAGCCACTCCCCAGACAAAAGCTCATAAAGTGATTGAACACTAAGCTGATGAAGTGTACAAGGGTTATTCCAGGGAGTCTCTGTCATAGTTTATGGCTGGAGTTATTAAAAAGAGCTTAACAGCTTTTAAACATCATGCTTGACAGGCTAACGAAGACACTGTAAATTAAGGAGGAAAAAAAAGGCTCGACGGTGATGAGATCCACTTGTTCTGGGACTCTGATCCAGCTTTCACCAAAAGACTTACTCTCTCATCAAGCATTAATTCAGAGACTCCATTTATGTAATTGCATTATGATGTTAAAACCAAATTATGTTACCATTTCGCCAAATTATAGTGTCCAACTGGAACTGAACAAAAAGCTGTGTTTAAAGGGCCACTGCAGTTAATTTGTATCGCTGTCACATGACGTATGACTCCGCTTGTTTACTGTTTTTCTACAGAAAAGTCCTAAAAAATGTGATTTTTCTGCAATTTATTAAATATCATTATACTTGATGTTAGATTTTCTGCATGATCTTGGACTGCTATTACCTTTTTTTTTTTTCTTTTCTCTCCATGATTCTGGTTTGTTTTATTCAATTTCGGCCTGTTTCCACCTCACTTACTTGATGGAGGTTTTCTTTTCTACCTGATTCTTAATTGTTCTTTCCTGATTCTTGATTCTTGTACCTGATTTTAAGGTACTTTTACTTGATTTTAGAGTCTTTTAGATGATGTCAATGGTTTCTGCTTATTTGTCTTTGGATTGCTTTTATCTGGAGGTCCGTTACTTGTGTTTTTGTACATTTATAGAAATTGGCCAGACTTGGTTGGGAGAGTTACTAGAAACAGACTTTGAAGAAGAATTATCGAGAGCTGTTCCTCACATATAGAATTTAAACCTATTGAGGGTTTAATCCCCAATAAAACTGAGAAAACACTCAGACTCTGTGTGGATTCAAACCACAGTCTTGTTACTCTGAAGCATCTTCACACAACCACTGCAAAACTAGATCACCCTGCAAAACAGTGATCGGGATTGATTATGACATGTCTTTTAAATGTTGTATGTTTCATCTGCTGCTGTGGGTGAGGGCTGCTGCTCCTTTCTTTGCTTTTCAGCTTCGTGTCGCCTATTGCATTCCATGTTGCACATAGTGCCGTTTCTAATCAACAGAAGACGAGAGAGCGGAGTGTATGATAGCACCTTGAGGTAAAAATTGATTTATGTGGGGGATAAAGCTCAATGAGCCGACCGAAATGCAGGACTGCAACACTCTGAGCTATCAGCAAACACTCCCAACAACCCAGCCACGAGATAACCTCGCCTTCGGTTCCAAGAGCATATTTTACTTTTAATTCTGTTGAAATGAAAAGAAATAAGAAGGGAGAGCACCTGACCTCACAGACTAATGAAGCAGATTAGTTGCACATACCCTGGAAGCCATACGATGGAGGAAAAGGTGATGCAGAGTTGAATCCACTGAGAAATATGACTGCCAAAGCCCATATTACAGACACTCGGTCATCTTTACAGGCTGTAATGTTCAACTATAGCTACCAGTTCACGAGCGAGGATAGATTACGCTGCTCTGCTCTGGACGCCTTATCCATCCTTTTTTCCCTCTGGTGGCTGTGGAGAGAAAAATGGAACCGTGGAGAGGAAGATAAAGGAACGTCGAGGCGGGAGAGACAGTCTTATTTAAAACGCCACACACACATATTCATATGTATACAGCAGCACGCTCACAAGCAAGTCCATAAATGTCTGTCAGGGTGTTAAAAAGTGAGTTATTTTCAATACTTGCACGCAGAGATGTCAGCATTATGTCACCACAACTTTGGATCAGAGGTATTTCCCCTCGTAACTGAGTGTCTTTAATTTTATTTTGATGACAGCTCTCTCAAAAGCATATATGAGGAAAAGCTTGCCAAAAAAAAAAAAAAAAACAGTCCTTGGGAAAGACGTCTTTCTCCACTGGTATCAGCTCTCTTGAAACAAAATGTGGAAAATTCAATACACCCACTTTGTCACTGTTCCTGGAATAGCTGTGGCAGTATCGATTATTGTATTCTTTGGTTTTTGGCAAGAAGTGCTGGTTTCTTGTTCTGGAGGACAGAGCACTCAGAAGTGTTTCCCCACTGCTCCACCCTCCACCCTCAACCCCCCAACAGGACAGGCTGAAAGCAGCCTGCAATTTTATCATTCCACTGTTTTACTTTTTACTTTAGAAATAGATCTGCGATTATTTCAAAAATATTCTGCTACTACATGCTCTAGTTGACCCCGATGTTAACTCCTATGTTTCACTAGTAAAATGCGTAAAAAATGGCGTTTATTTTCCAAATAAAGTCTTTATGTTACTGATCCAGTGGAGGCCGCTCCGACTCCTTTCGTGTCGCGCTCCACGGTCAAAGATTGAAAAAGCCGACGACACATTTACTGAAACAAGTGTTTTGCCGCAGTGTTAAGTTTATAACTCGTTTATGAAGTAAGCAATAACTCCATAAGCTTCCCATGATGCACCTCACTGTGTCATTAATGATTGTTTTATACGTTAACAAGCTAAAGTTAAGATAACATAACTTTAATATTACCTTTCTAAACACTTTAAATGAGTCGGTTAACAGCAGGTGCATCAAGTATGAATAATGATTAATTAAATTTGAAATATAATCGGTTGTCTAAATTTTTTTAATTTCGTCTAATCTTCGAATTGATGTAGACCCCCCCAAAAAAGCCCCTGTCAGTGGACCCCAGTGTGTAAACCTGTGGCTTCCTTTTAGGGATGCAACATGTTATGAGGCTGCTCCGCTGTTGCTCCACTTCCACCACAACCCATGAATAATTGAAGAGGTTTTGGAAACTGAAGAGGGATGAAAGTTGAAGGAATGTCTATATTTCCCATCACTGTTAGGTCAGATTAAAGTTTAATCAACCTCCATGGAGACGTACGGAAATGTGACGCTCGGAACTTTGTAGTTTCCAAAAAAAAAAAAAATCTACCTAAAATAACAAATACTAAGTTAAGTTTTAAAGACTTTTAGGTAATACTTACCGATATAGTTTAACCACAGTAGCTTTAGTAGTAGTAGTAGCTTTTAACCGTGCAGATTTAACTGTAACTTCATCATTTACAACCCAGTATGAGTCATGGCATGAAAGCAGACAATATCCAAAACTTCTCTTTCACTACAGTGTGCAAGTGACCTCATATTAAAATAAAGTTTGGAAAGGATTTGGAAAGCAACCATTTGGGGAAAGTCTCACTTTTCATTTGGCCTTGAGACGACTAAAACCAGCCAAGAACTTTGCTTCTACCAAATCTGTAGTAAAAGGGAGAGACTAATGTTGTCATCAGTCATATAAGCCAACCTGTGGGTGAAATTATGAGCACTATTTTATCATTATATGCTGAAATGATAGATATATTTACATAATTATAGCTTTCAGAGCTTTGAATTTAGAGTTTGACAGCATTCAGGTGTATTTTCTTCACATTAATGATCCAATTCCACTGCAAAATAACTTGGTATCGTCCCACTTTTCATGTACTTATGTAAGCGCTACACCTTCTTAATAGGAATAAGCGGTAAAGCTATGCCTGAAATGTGCCGTTTGAACCATTTGTAGGACTTTGCACACAGACTGAACCACAGCCAGAGAGGCAAAAGTTGACTTGAACATCCCCTAATTGCAGCAGAGCCGTGGACTTGAGGCAGTGTGCTGCAGACCGTTAAAACAGGATGGTTCAATACAAAGTAAACAAGATGGGCACCCCGGCTCCTTTCAAGATCAAGGAGCGATAACTTCCTGAGCTCTGTCAGATGGACTCAGCCAAGACACATTTTTTCATGTTTCTAGTTTTTATGCTCGCTTAATTGGCTCTCAGCTGATAGCTGAATCTTTTCATTTGACTTTTTTTTTTTTTTTTCAATCTTTGAACTATTCTTTCAGACCTCTGAATGCTTCCCTGTTCAACTAGTTAAGGTTTTACTGTCAGCCTCGAATCAGATGGATACCATTTACAGAGGAGCATAAAGCATTTCCTTTGAAAGATAGAGTACACACACCAGCAGTGTGATCTTTAAAGTCCCTCAAACCTCCCAGTAGCAGCACCGGTATTTTATCACTGTGCTCCTGCTGACAAAATGTTGTCTCCTGATGACCTCTGAGATCTTCCGTTTTCTCTCCAGGGATTATAAAGCGATGCGCATCTAAACCCCCGTCAGAGCATAGGTCAAAAAAGAGATATACTTCTTTTTCCCATATTTCCTTTCATCTGGAGATGGATTATGTCAGCCACTATTCAGGGATAAATGACATAAGAAGGGTTATATATCTGTGTGTCTCTCTTTTTTAGCGTCTCTGCTGACAGACGTCAGACTTGCTTGCAGCAACAGTTCGATCGGAAGGTTTTTGGGGCTGAATGAGGAGAAACACCGAGCTTGTGTTTCTCAGTGCGGCGTAGGGGTAAAAAAAATTGTCCATGTAGAAGTGATGTATTCAAAATGTATATATAATTATGCAGGAACCATATGGTCATTTAGAGGTACAAGAGAGGAGGGAGCACAGCACAGGCGCCCGGCCCTCCTGCAGTCGGAAGCTCATGATGCTGCTTTGTGTTGTTTGTTGTGCGGGGATGTTGTATAGACAAGCTGTTCAGCCCGGTCTGTGCGAGGTGTTGTTCTGGCTCAGTGCGGGACATTCAAACTGTGTGTGTGTGTGTGTGCGTGCGCGTACAGTAATTAGCTGTTGTTGCCTGCATCATGACTGCAGGAAATTAAATCTGGTACTGACGATAATCAGAATCTGTCACCAAAACTTAAGGCGAATAGAATATATTAAAAAGATAAAGTCCAACCAGTGGGTTAACTTGCATTAACTAGCTCCGACTCACAAATATAAGTCTTTCATTAACGTTTTAAGCATTCTGTTTTTTATATTGTTTGTCTTCCTTCCTCTTAGGCTTTGGCTAAAAAACAAAGATCAGTTGACATAAAAGGGATTTGTGGAGTGAAGGTGTGCTGGATCCTGTTGTTTACTGTGTACCTGCCTCACCTCGACTTGCGTAACTGCTTCTAGCACGCATTTACATGCAGACGTGAAGTGCATACTTGCAGGAGAGAAAAAAAAAAAACAACCTTCAAATGCACACTTATCTCCCTACCAGTGCAACTGATTCCAACGGGCTGGTCGGCGAGGCAGTAAAGTGAAGGTCACCTTGTGTTTGGCCCCAGCTGATAAGCTGTAATGTTGTCTTTTATGTGATGCCATGCTCTCCAAGGACCCTGCGCAGCTTACAACAGATGATCAATACGCTAAATCAGACAGTCTCATTATGGACCACTTGGGAATCTGTGTGTGTGTGTGTGTGTGTGTGTGTTGGTGTGTGAGTTGGTATATGTGTGCCATGCATGGTGGATATGAGATAATTTGCTCTTAATACCGCTTCAGTTTTACGAGCATGCATAGATATAGTCACAGTGTCTATATCTTTTTTTTTAAGTAATGCAATTATTTGCGCAGTCATCAGCTCACACAGGTGACATTTTGGGCCATTCTGTTCTGTTAACATGGTATGAAATTGGGATTTGTGGGAGAAATGTCATTTTTAAAGCCATTTCAAATTTTTTTGAAAGTGTTCATCAGTTCACGGAGAAGAAATTTGTTTAATTTTGAATTAACAACAATCAGTTGATTTGGAAGCGGTCAAAAGCAGCTTGACCTTTTCACTGAGAGTGGAAAGTTTGTGCCCAGATGAGATTGAATTGTGTGTCTTCCTGCACGCCTTTGCACTTCTTGTGTGTTTGTGAGATGGACGAACATTGCTCAAGAGCCTGTAATAGCTACATAAAAAGTTCACCTTCAAAATTCCCGATTACAAGCCGTCTTTCTCTCCTGTATGCTTGTTTTTTTTTTTTTTATTCCCCTGCGCCTCGCTTTCTCCGTCTGCCTCTGCTGTAATTCATGCATGTCCTCGAAAGCCATCACCGCGCGGAGAGCAGGACCGGCTCCTGAACATTACGTCCTTCAGCGTCATCTGATCCGGTGGACGTGTGAAACGACAGTCCTGAGGACCATTTCGATGTTAATAGTGTCACTGCCGTTGTTTGGAAACTCTGATATCTCTGCTTTATAACAGATTCAGCAATACTGCTGTATAAAAACTCATCAGCGCTTCAGCAATGTGGGAAACTTCGGTACAAACACCATGGCACTGTAGGGACACCAGCAGAACTTTATGTCTCTCCTGACTGGTATTTTTTTGTTTAGCTCATTGTGTCCTCGTCTCACACCTTCACACACCCAGACACATAGACTTGTAATTTCTCCTGCCAGCTTGTTTTTATCTCCTCCATAAGCGATAAACATAACTCTCCCGGCCTAGCACATGGCTGAGAAGGACTTCCAGATCTGCGGCCGAAGACGCTGCTGTAAACAATCCTCTCTGACAGTATTTTTTATTTATTTATTTTTTTCTGTCTCTTCATCTCGGTGTGAGCAGCGATACGTGAAGCTGACGGGTGCAGCGGGGGACCGTGAGGGGGGGGAAAGGTTGAGCGGTTTTGAACAGGAGGGGGGAAGGAAGCGGCGGCGGCGGCGGCGGCGGGGGGAGGAGTCACGGAGTCAGACAAACTAAATGAAGAGAAATCCAAATCTTTCAATTAATCTGCTTAGCTCCCCTGTGGGCAGATGTTGTGGAGACTGCGGTGGGGCACAGGTCAGAGAAATAAATAGATAAGAGAAATAAAGCGTGGAAAAAAAGGAAACACGGCTCCATCGTTGCCCAAGTAGTTACAAACCTCCATGTAATCGTCTCTGCCCTTCCAGTCACCTTGTCTAAATCTTGTCTTCTGTTTTTCTCTTCTTTTTTTTTTTTTTTTTCACTATCTACACCTACCATCTGGTTTCTGGGGGTTACAAATAACTCACAGCCGACTCCCTCTTTGTGCCCTAGAAAATTACTCATCCCTGACTGCCTGCAGACGGCCTGGATCTGGAGACTTAACAAGTCACTGTGCAATTAAATAATGGACAATAAAACAAGAACGCCGTGATCGATGCGGTATTTTCTACTATTTTAGTGGGCTTCAAAGCCAAGTAGTCATTTCTGGTTCAGCGCCAGATATCCTAATGTTTTCCACATTATGAGATACGGGCTGCTCGGTGGGGTACTGGCTGGTCCAGGGGACGTCCCCGGCCCGAGGCCACGCCGTCTGGAGTTTGCATGTTCCCAACAATTGAAAAACATGGATGCATTTGGGAAGTTCAGTTAGTCTCCATCACATTTACACAAAATTTACACCTAATTCTTCCTTGAAATGAAAATTAATTGATAACAAAATACAAGCTTAAGACAAAGATTGATCCTCATAATTGTTACACGTCTGCATCTAACGACGAACAGACCCCACATTTTTAAATCCACAACTTTGTATTTTTTGTTTTTTTTTACTGAAACTTTTCCTTTTTTAAGTACTGAAAGATGACACCTTTCTCTCCCCTTTCTTTTCTCAAATGCCAATCCCTATTCTTTCTTTTTTTCTTTCTTTTTCTTCTGTAAGACAGAGACACGGCCCTCCAATCAACCGCAGAGCTCAGACAAAGAGTTCATTTCCTCACCTAGCAGAGATTATCTCAGTCTTTAATCAGCGAGAGGAAACCAAAATTGCCTGTGTAATGATGAATACCTGATGATGAGCCACACTGTGTGTCAAAGCGGGAAACTCCTTGCCTCATTATATTTCAATGTGAGGTATAATTCCACCACCTGCAGCAGTGCCATGTATTTTTAGGACCCTCTTCTGTTCTGGCAGGGGGTCTCGCCGTAATCTACACCTCCATTTGTGTTTGCGAGTAATTGAGACCGCTCAGCTTTAATCAATCTTGGCATGCCGTACACTTGTCTGATAAACAGAGTAATGTTATTCCAGGTGGACAACGCTGACAGGGACATCAGATAAAGGTAGAGGGAGGACAGGAAGGTGGAGGCAGACAGGATGGTGGATCAAATCTAATGTTCGTGAAGCGTAAACACTTTGCGGCCATTGAATTCCACGGATAGCCTTTTATTTACTTTACTAGGACTTGTGAAGCAAAGCAATTTAGCCGTTTCCTTTGATAAGATGAGTTTTGTTTTCAAGAGTAGCAGCCGCGCATGTTCCAATTGATATTTCAATTTATGAATTCTATTTATCTCCCAAACAACAAGGTGAGCCGAGCTGTTGCAACACCGCTGCTTTTTCTCAGCTTAGCAGACGGGAGCTTACGCCTCGGTCTACAGCGGAGGATTTTAGTTCTCCCTTCATAAGCAATAAAAATGTGATAGGTGTATGAAATGGCTTTTCCTAAAGCACATATCTGGCGAGAGCTTACCGTATATGGATTATCTCTGTCTGAATATGCCGGAGTAATACCCCCTTTGATAGCGAGCCTGTGTGAGATGTGCGAGGTGCGACGCCGGCATCGCCTCTGATGGAAATACTCGTACATCTATTCTCATGAAGAACAAACTCCATTGAGGGCCTGAAAGGAGTATCTTGAGGAGAAAGAGCTTATGGCTCTAAAGAGAGATAGATTAATCCTGCATTTTTCTCCTACTTGCAAATGGAAATGATTGATTTGGTTATTAGGTCTTATGGGAAATAAAATTATGTGTTACGCCCCAGACTGTGGAAAATTCTCCTTTTAGGATTCCCATTAACATCGTCTGCCTCGGCCAGCCTGTGAGTTGCGTTATCACGGCGGATCATTGTATGGATTAGAGAAAATCTCAGTGTACATAAATCTTTTCATCAAGGCTTTCCTCGCTGCGTCACAATTTAATCTTAATTCAAGTCAATCAGCCACATTTTCACGTCATTGTTCGTTCATCCTGGCTGGCGTTTTTTTATGTGAAATCTCCTTGAAGCATCCAATTCAACACGCCAGATAATAGCGTTACAATGTGCAGCCTTCGTCACATCCGAAATGAAGGGAATTAAAAGATCTTTAGAGAACTGTTCCCACTAGAATATAAGACTGAACATCAGAATAATTTAAAGTCAGTGTTGCCAAGCTGTTGTTAAACAGGTAAACTTAACTATCTTTAGTTAACTAGGGAGATTTTCTTGAGATCAGGGAGTTCATCGAAGAACTGCAAACCAACTGCCATATAAACAAAAATATGATCAAAGGCAGATGGACTTTACTCTCTTAATATGTAGCACATTATTCAGCAGTTTAATCTTTAAATGCACAGCTGCATTCATACATTCACTTTACATCAAGCTGTATGAACGAGAAGCTGGAGTTGAAAGGGGGAAAAAATATTGAATATTTGGAGTATCATTCACAATATCTTAAAATGAAAGGCAAAATTCAAGTGTAAATTCTTTTCAGCATAAATGTACTTTCTCCACGACCGGACCCAGTATAGCCGCTGTGCTTCCTTGTCCTGCAAAGGCGGCGTGCAGTCGGCCTGTTTATCATTTGTTCAGGTGCAGAGAGACAACAGGCGTGCAGCGTTGGGGTAATGGAGTCCCTGAACATTTGAAAAGCCGCACAACAGACGACCAAAATATGAGACACGTCAGACATATTGATCCGTCCTGGGGTCTCCCAACAGTCGGTCCTGAGCACTAAATCAGTCATAGCTGCTCCCTGCGAGCTGCATGGCTAACAGCAGCAGACCGAGCAGACACAGGTCCAACCGAGGATATTAGTGTGAGTTCAATATTGAGTGAAAACTGGCTCTCGGCCACAGAGTGGAAGCTCCGTCTTAAAGCCAACAAAAGAGCGCGGCGTCTCCTCAGCTTCCAGCCAGCCAACAGTAGCTACATCTGGTCCCTCTGCTCTGTGTGCTTCCATGTTGTACTTGCTAGCACCCCAGCTTGCAGCCCTATTAGCACCAACAAATTTGTTCTTGACACTAATTACAGCTTCGCAGGAAGCAGTGCAGTGGGCTCGACAAGCGAAAGGCGGCAATCTCCCCGTCACCCGGGCCCTCTTCTGTGCAGGAACAGTGACAGGTGTGGCGGAAGAGGGAGGGAAACAATGGATCCTCGGCTTCGCTGTTGTGTTAAAGGTGGCATCTTCAAAGAGAAGAGGAGGAGTAGAGAACAGGAGGAAACCAAAGTGGTATCATCCACCGGGGATTACTTTTTATCTTTATTGAACACTGAGTGAAATGAAGAGGTTTTCCTCCTGCCAAAGTGCTCCATCTTAGCCGGTGAGGCAATATGTCTGCGTCGGTATCCGTCCTCCCATGTGTTGGAGGCTTCCCATGCACTTCATGCTTTCTATTTAACCACCTGTTATAACCCCGAGCGGCAGCAGATCACCATCCATGGATGTTTTTCATTGCTGTTGTATGAGAGCAGTCTGCATTTCCTGTTTTAGACTTCAGTTCCTGGCGGTATAGGTGTATCCCCATGTGAAATGATACATCCCAAGAAGCAGCGATGGCCTGTGACTATGCAAGCGCCTAAAAATGGAACCGTTCCCCTGATGTCAAGTTACTCTCAACCCTCCAAACATCCACAGTGAGGGCTCACGGTGGCGAAACGCTGGCGCCGGTAATGGACTCGCTCGCAGGACTTACTACTTGAGAGGAGTCAGGATGCAAGTGATGATGAGGAAGGTGTGTGGGCGGCCAACACCAACGCTGCTGCAGATCAGTGGAGAGAGCAGCAGGCAGGAGGAGCTGCAGTGTGTACGCACACACACACACACACACACACACACACACAAGTAGATACTAAGTTGAGCTCTCACATTTTCCTGTTTCACTGAGGTGAAACACATTGAGGTGTCAGAGATGTGTGTGTTTGTGTGTACAGGTGCATACATTGCTCTTATAGGAAACAAAATCTTTTGACACACTCACAATATAGGGACTTGGAGCTCCTGAACTTTGCTGTTTCATGGAAGAGAAAAACATTGACATAGGTGTATGTGCGCGTGTGTGTTTCGTTGTTTTATTTAGGTCTTAATTCTCAGACTACACTCTTCTTGTTTGGGCTGACCTACATGGTGAGGACTGAGATTCTGGCCTCTATAGTGTTTTGCATGTGTTATTAAAGGTCAGAGTTTCTGGCCTGAGGTTATATTTCAGTTGGGATTTGGGTTCAGGTTGGTGTCAGACCTTCAGTTGTGAAGTTTAAGATGAAGCTGAAGTGCTAATGAATGCTTTGTGCCCTAATATGGGCCAAACCAGCAATGCCGTGCGTTTATGTGCGGATGTATAGATTTGTGTACGTTTTCTCGAGTGCAGATCATAAAGTAGGCACAGGGACTGTAGTTGTTCCTGGTCAAGGACCATCAGCCAGGCTGCAGACTGCCTGGAGCACTGGAGCAGCTGGGAGGACGGCGGCTGGCTCCGGATGGTCAGCGTGCTTGGACTTACCGCTTATTTACAGCAGTTTTGATGTCACAGGAGGATTGGAATGGTTTGTTTGAAATGACTTTTGTTGTACTTTAGCTGCCAAATGTGGAAAAACTCTCCAGGCTCGGCTAGCACGAGGCCGAGTTGCAAAAAGTTTGCGTAATCTTTGAAAGGTATTTGAAAGTCAACCGAGTGATTTTCTGTGAAAGGCAACATGAGGCACATCTGCGGAGTGCTGCTGATACGGTAAATGCCAACCTTCGGGTCGTCCGAGCAGGGTTAAAACAAACAGGAGGAATTATTTGGGAAGAGTTTTTTTTTTATCTGAGGTCCGCCGAATGTACACACTGTACTCGAAACTTGGCTTGACTGACAGCAGTACTCCGAAGCACCAAATATGGCTGGGATGCAGCTGGGACTCTTTGGGAGATTCCGTGGTCCTCCCACATGTACTCCCATCTGCAGTATTTTGTGGCAATGTGTGACTCCCCTCTCCTCACATGCAGCCCCTCACACGCTCACGTTCATGCTTGCAGAAGCTTTCATTGTTCAGATCCTGTTACTTATCCTCTGTTAGCACGTCTTTGGTCGTGTAGCTGGACTCTCTGGGATTTACAAATGAATTTCAAACAAGGAAAACAACGTAGCCTGGCTTTTGTGCGACTGTGTGTGCGTAGTTCATTAGTCATGAAAGAGGGAGTGGCAAAGGATATTTTTACTCATTTCCTCAGACAGTCATGCACATGTCCTGCTTGCCTCTGTTCTGCCCTTCTCTCTTCTCACATCTTTGTCTGATTCACTCTCTTGATGCTCTTCTGCATTTTCCCACCCCTTATCTGCCTTTCATTCTCCATATTTTTATCCAGTTCACAGAGGCAGCCAGAGATGACAAATTAATAACTCTCTGCAAGGCTTTATTTTGCATACTTCAAGCCATTATTCAGCGCGCTCCGCCACTCGAAAACACCCACCTAGTAAATAAATGCACCCCCCCACCCCCTTCATTACAATATTTCAGTAAACAAGCGATGGTCAATCTTGCCTCAAACATTCATCTGATTCAGCACTCGCCCTCCAGCCTCCTTTTGGGACACATGAGAAGTCTTTGAACATTCCCCCTCCGGTAAATAGCCTACCTGCTCAGAAGTGCTGACCCAGAACAGACGGATCCAAAAGCAGATAAAGCGAGCGGAGGTTATTTGTAACGTCTCCTTACAGGGGGATCAGCGTTATATGTTTGCTCATCCATTAGGATCAAAGTAATGGCACACAGGGGAAACAAAGGGAGAAAGTTGCATCTGTTTCGTTTCAAATTAATTATTGAGGGAGATTGATTATTGAGGGGGGAACGCTGACCAATCATTGTCATGTTTTCTATTTTAATTGGTCATTTGTCTCTGGGAGTCAGTGTGTGGTCCTCCACAGGTCCACAGGGGTGAACTGAAGCACCATTAAGTAACAAAAGAAAGGAACCATTTTCCTAATTAGAAAGAAAACAGCAGAAGAAATGAACTTTTCAGCATATTTATAGCATTGCGAACATGTCCGCTGTGTGCGCAGCTCGCACGTTCATTTGCGTGTGTGTTTATTTTCTGCAGACGCTTGCAGTACATAGGCATCGAAGTGCCTAAAATGTCGAGGACCTCTTGGCCCCAGAGGCGTCCACATGTTCTGTGTTCTCTGGTTTGCCTCATTTCCCAGCACAGCCTCGCACATCACCGCGCAGACATGGGAGAGAGAGAGAGAGAGAGAGAGAGAGAGAGAGAGAGAGAAGAGCATTGCTTGTTTATCCAGCAGCCCACAGTGAAGCCTCATGCTTCGGCGCAATGCAGCATATGAGCGCTGCCGCTTACCATCATCAATATCTGCCTTGTTCGTGGCTATAAACCTGACTGAGGCACACAGAAGCATGAGGGAGTTCGCTTGTCGGCATGATTACACTTAATCCTCCTACAGATGGCTCCAGCAACTTGTTCCTTTTCTCTCCCCCGAACGGAGACGTCAGAGTAAACAAAGACTGTGTCACACTGTGATTTTTCACCAAGCGTGTCAGTCACAAGCGATGATGAGTTAGTCTGATGCAAGACGCCGCTCCGAGGAATTGAGCCGGAGTTTTCTTTTTAAAAATAAAAAATAAAAAATGAAGCGAGACAATCCGTGCATGGAGACGAGGCAGAGGATGGAGAAGGAGAAGGAAAGTGTCAGTACAGAGGCAGCGGCGCACGCCACATGACTCACAAAGCATAATGCTATAAAGCTCATTATAGTTTTGCTCCGGCGTTTCAACTGATCGCGTTTGGATCAAGCCTGTTGTACTCGGTGCCAGTTGGTGTCGACACTCGGGAAAGTGAGTCAGAGTGTGTGGTGTTAAATGATCCTCCTTGTTTACTTTCTGATGCTGTTGTTCTCAGCTTGACTTGAAGATTATTTTTACCTCTGCAACCAGGAAAGCTTGGGGACGTCTGCAAGTGAAACCAGGAACACAACAGTCTGCTCGGCTTTACCCGGAGAACGGCGTCTACTCTGCTGCTTCCAGTTACTGGACCTTAAACTGGTCTCACACTTTCTTTATAATTATGGATATTGTACTTGTTGAACTAAATCTGGTAAAGAATGTTTTGAAATACTGATTCTGACATAACCTTAAATTCTATCTGAAGAAAGTTTCTCAGTTCATAATCCAGATTAGAAGCTAAGAAGCGAAGATCTTCCTTTTGAAGTTAGTTCTTCTTTCTCTTGGTCGGTGCGCAGCAATAAACCTTTGATGCCAACTGAACCAAAGATTTAGGTATTCACATGAAATCCCTTTTCTTTAAATAATAAAGAGAGCTTTATGTGAACCCCACGACCCTTCAAGCAGTATAAAGATAGATGAATGGATTTGAATGGAATATAAAATGTATGTGTTAATAAATAGCTTCATTGATGTGATCACTTTACGGTTGTTAACCAACTTTAACCAGAGAAGACAGAGATCGGTCAATTTTATTCTTTTACACTAGAAAGAGGCTAAATAGACAATCTGCACTCATAGTGACTTCTTACACTTCTGCACCCAAAATACCATCATTCGCTGCATATCCATATATTAGAATTAAAGTTGCTGCTTAAGTTTGAACCGTTTTTGTTGGGTACATTTGGGACACAATGTTTATTTTCACATTGAATTTTAGTCTCACTCCAAATCATGCTCGATATCAGGAAGCAAAGAATGAAGTAGAACTTGTCAAGAATTCAAGATCTAATTTTGTATCATTTGCATCTTTTTTCAATAATTCAAATGTGTCTGAGAGTGTAATATAATATTTCTTGCTGTGAAAACTGATTTACACTCTAGTCAACGATTAACCATATACAAAGACTCGGTTCTTTTTTCTTTTTTAGAAGAAACTTTGCAAAGACGTCTTTTTTTAGCTCATTTGCAAGGACTTCCTATCAGCAAATGAGAAAATGAATGTACATGATGCATTCGTTGTAATCTCTTTTTTTTTCATTTATTTGAAAAATTTAAAGGGCACATGTTCATCACATCATTAATCTAAATGTTAGTTGGGTTTCAGTCAGGATGGGTGGATGGACTAAGCAATGAAATCAAGTGCGGTGGGTGATTTGGAGGGAAGAGCGAGAGTGCAAATGAGGTTTGCGATGATACTGAGTCCAACAGAGACTTCATGAAGGATAGTTGGACGGGAATGTTATGAAAGAATGTAATGTAATCCAGGAGCCACAGTTAAAGCCGCTGCTGTTCGTGCAACAACTGTTCCCAGACCACCGCTGACATCAGAGTGTGGTCTGCATTTCCCCGAGCCTGATTTAGCCCCGAGCGCTGGCAGCCCCCAAATCCACTGCTCCTGTTCGTCAAGCAGAAACCAGCGCCGATGCCAAACGTGACGACATCATTCAGGCTTTTAGACCAAACACACACACACACACACACACACTGACAAGCAGCCACCGTCCCTACTGGAATATCATCTCCTCGCACTACAGGTGGCCGTCAACGTTGTTTGTGCTTCTCCCGGTGTTATTTCCCGGTCCAGCCAGCCTTTCCTTTTCACCGCAGAGAAAGGCACAGTACATCCAAAATAGAAAGACGGGACACGGGAAACACGTCGTAAAGAGATAATCAACTCAATTTGCTGAAACGAATATAATCAGAGCCCCTGCGCCGCGGCTAAGCCTTCATACCTCTGCTCTAAATCTAGTGCTGAAACATATCACCTAATTCATAGAACCTCATTTCCCCGCAAAGCAATCCCCATTAATTCTGATAAGGATTACAAGCAGGATTTTCAGAGGAACTGGGGGGGGGGGGGGGGGGGGGGGGGGCTTGTGACTGGACTTAATGAAAAAGAATCAATATATGACATTGATTGTGGGGTTTTTCTAAGCGCACGGTGCACCTCTGTGGTCCCTTCCAGTACCATAAATTTTGCATTGTGCGGCCGAAAAGTGAAGGGAGGTCGACGCCGGGGGAAAAAAAAAAAAAAAAAAGAGGCTTCCATTGCTAATGGGCAATAAGAGCTGCATGATTTACTGCAGTGGCATACCCTTACACAAAGCCACATATTCAACTGCAACTTTTCTCTTTTATACGTTGATGATTCTGTTCAACACTATTATGTAAATACTGTGAAACAAAGTCCACATAAAAACACCCCATAACTGTATTTGCTCCATCATGATAACTAACTGTAATTTGACTTCCCTCGCTGCGCCCGGTCTCATTTCTCGCCACGTGAAGGTATTCAACCTTATAAACCGGGCGCGGAGGTTCACACTCATTATAATGTACATTATTTCATTTTTGCATGTGTGTGTGTGTGTGTGTGTTTCTTTGAGAAAGCCTGGCGTTTCCTCAGGATTGCCCCGAGCACACCAGCCGTGTTAAGTGTTGTGGAGAGCGGCGATGTTTGTTTGCTCAGCGAAGAATCACTTTGCGAGGTGTTAGCTCGATGTGCATCACTGGCAGGGCGAGACGGAGGGGAACTTATGTTCTCCAATTCTGGCTTAAATTATGAAGAGCAAGAGGTCCCCCGCTGTTGTGGGGATAAGTGTAATAAATTGTTTACCTGCGACTGTACGCAGTGGAGGCAGCGCAGCGGAGGAGAGAAAAGGATCAGCGACACCTTAAAAGACGCAGCCAATTATTTTGACCTTGAGTTCCTCTCCAGCTCATTCAGTTAAAGCGGCGTCACAGTGTGAAGTGTGGTCCGGCTGTTTTCTCGCAGTGATTTCCAGAGGCAGGGTAAATATTTGGGAAATAAAAGTTTGGAAGCGAGGCAATTACTGCGAGTCTGAAGTCCTGCTAAGTCTGACTAATAGTTTTCTCAACTTTTCTACATGCTCAGGGAGAAATAAAACCACAGTTATTAATTATACATACTGGTTCTCTCAACTTTAACCATTAAACTTTTTTTTTTGTTTTTTGTTTTTTTCCAAAAAGCACAAACATTAAGACCTTCAAATAATAAATGAGTAACAGCAGCCTCACTTCTCTCATAGCCATGCAATACATCAAACGTATATCGTGTTTTCCAGAGACATCTATCAAAAAATACACCATGTAGGGGCAAACAACACGACCAGAGGTAACGGCTGTATTGTTAATCCTTGTCCAGAACCATCTGGGTTTTTATTCTTCAACTTGTTACACGATTAGCCTCCTTTGTTTGCTTCTTCTTCAGTTTCTCTGCTTTTCTTCAGTCCCTCACAAGTTTCTCACACAGTCTGAACTTTTCTCTGTCCTGCTGTTTCTGTTTGCGGCTGCATGTATTTTACAATTTTTAGTTTGAATTCTGATGTGCAGCTTTGGACAAAGTTGGAATTTTGATCAATTGCTTCTCAACTATAAAACTATCAAGTCCCATTGTGTTGTCCATGTAGAAAGTCTTGTTTAACTTTGAGTTAATTTATATAAGCACAGCAGTCAGATAATTAGAATAATCGGTTCTGATTTACTTTAAAGAGGCAAAATTCAAAATGTTTACATGTGCCAGTCTGGTTTGTCACATTTTGTAAGTATATTTTGGCAAAATTCAGAATGTCTCCAGTCATGTATTTCCTGCCGTCAGTCAGATGAATAATGATCAGGGCTTTCATTTATTTATCATCAGAGATTTAGCTATCCAATAATGACTTGACTTCCCGAATTCCTGACAGTGCGATTACACGACTATAAAAATCCCACAATCGGTAGTCAGGTAATTGTAATAATGACATCTTACGCATTTTGAAAAGCCTCTGGTGTTTTTTTTTTTTTTTTTGCAACATCTAGAATCCCTTGATGATTTTTTTTGTTCCATTGTCAGATTTACTGGATGTAGGCACACAGTGATGAAAACCACAAAGGTCCTGTAATTTGGATTTTATGTCGCGTGAAGTTTGTCTCTTCTTCATTCCAGAAGTGCCGTCAAATCTTAGTGGCAATGCAATTCTACAATTTTTTATTTTTTTATTTATTTCTTTTTACACATGTAGATGTAAAAGAACTAATGCATCCTAATTAATTAATCAATGAGCATGACAAACCTACGGCAGAGTATAAACCATGATCTGCCAATAGGTCAAGAAGACGGGTAAAAGATGTGAAAAAAAATAGTCGGTGCAACACCAGCAACTCTTGACTCCTCCCTAATCAAGACGTAATTGACTCTGGATCCTACATTAGTCAGTTTTATTGTGTTTTCTTCCATGTGCTACATTGAAATTATGAGGCTTTTAAAAATGTTACAGGTCCCTGCAAGGTGAGAGCATTTTATAGCTTTTTATGACTCCATATAATAATGATTAATAGACACTTAGAGTCCTGGCACTGCATTGTTACATCAACACAGTCTATCATTATCTAATAGATTATTACACAGCCTGGATCTCTTCATGCTGGACTTTTCAGTCACAGCATCTATATTTACTGATGCAGTGAGGAATATTAAAATAAATACAGCTCAACGAAGATGCTGCAGAAGTGAAGAAACTCAAAGAACGGTCACTGTTACATTTCCAAATGCTTCAGGGAAAGGAGAAGATGATAGCCAATAAAAACAAAGTAAACCAGCGGGAAACAATTTATTAACAATAAAAATGAGCTCATAGGACAAGAACCAAGGATCAACTGCTCCATTGACCACCGCTACACGGACAAAGAGTGTCGGACGAGAGTGATGTCTCTCTTCAAATGATGAGTGGTGGCGAGAGCTGGCAGCAGCTCGGAGCGGATCATTCCTCCTCGCTTTTAAACTCTTGGCCTGATGAAGGGCAGATTGATCACACCTTGGCATCTCCTCGCAGACGGGGAAGAGGGGGAGGGCGAGACAGCTCCTCAAGCAAAAGAGACAAAAGAAACAAGGGAAATAGTCATACTGGCTCCTGATTGTGTTCGATTCTCAGCGGCTGTAAAAGCAGCTTGAGCTCATTTGTTCTTCTTCTTTTCTTGAAGCCAACTCCCAGAATTATCCTTATTTCTGTCTAAATCCTTTCAGAGTGCCCGATTTTGACTTAGAACCATGTAACAAATGTAATTTACTACATTAATAGCACTTCACAGTGCACTAATGTGGCACAGTAGTTCTCTCTTTAATAGGATTATATCCGAAAATGCCAGCGTGACGAGGTGTAATTGTTTTGTTTGCTCTCCACTGGATTTGATTCGATAGGACCACAACGTGACACTGATCCTCCGGCTGCGTGCCGTCCCAGCACTTATCGGTATTTACTCTTTCGCTGTATTATTTTGTGATTTGCAGAGATTATTATCCAGTTTTCTGCTCTGCCTGAATAATCTGCTACATTAGGTTTGTAGGAGGGATACAGCTCATTATTATTTTAGATTTGTCACAAATTAACTTTTGCCTGATGAATGTAAAAAATGTGAAATTATTCTATTACCATGGCGGCTTTGATGCTACATTTAAGACATGCATGAGGAATAGCATCAGTATTAATACCGCCAGCGTTTTCCCTCACACGGAGGTCAGAGGTCACTGCGTGCCCCAGAGCTGGTTGGGATTTAGTGCCTTGCTCATTGGAAGGGAAAACTCTTGCCAACATGTAGGCTTAAAACGGGCCTTCTGCTTGACTGAGCCACTTCTTGCCCCACATGTGAATTTTTCGTGTGCTCAAATTTCTGCATCTGGAAGCGAATCAGCCTCGAGGTTCACTAACAATATTATCATCATCAAATGTTTGCCCGTAATTTCTGACTCTCGCTGCGTCTGCTCGTGGATACCGTCTCATCTCTCACTCACCGGGCGCTGATAACTATGTAGTAGTTCACACATAAAGAGCCGAGGAAGCGTCTCCAGAGTGCTGAAAATTTACCATCCGTCCGCTGATGCGACACCTGAGGTTCACTCATCCTTAGCCTATGGCAGGCAGATGTGGTTTAGGGAGTTGAACCTGTCAGAGTTTTCATCTCTGTGTAATTCAAGATCATTTTAATAGGATTTGAAGTCTGTCTTTAATAAGGACATTAAGAGGTATTAAGCACTTAAATAGATAAATAATCTGATGCACACCTGTTTTTTTCTCAGCGCCTTCCGTCCACCTGCACAGAAACCCATGATGCGTGTGCAGGAATGTGGTCAGGGCTTATCGACTTATTCACACAGATTCGTTAATCTGATACCTGCTGGAGCTGTGCTGACTACCTGGCCCATGAGCCGGATGCTCACACTGACTCATATCATACTGAAATCGTGCCAGTACAAGAAGTGCCGACTTTGACTGGTGTTTATGTTTTGCTATGTTCTCAACAAATATCGGTGTGTTATCATGAAGCGTTCCTCTTTATGAGTTACTGGCATCATAAGAATACCCCTGGTTTTGGTCCAGGTTGGGTTTGTGTGCCTGTCAGTGTGGAGTTTCCCTTTCAATTCAGTAAGTCAGTAAGTAAGTAAGTAGAATTACAAATCAATCACTGTAAAGTGAGCATTTGGAATTCCTTTTTTCAACTTCCTGTTATAAGTACGTATATCTTTAAACTTTTCCCCATATTATTTTCTTTCTTTGCTGCACCATCATGTAGTAAATATCGTCGTGCATTAATGAGCAGAGTATTTATGCTTACTGCATGATGCAAATTATGCAACATTCCCGTTCCTGCATCAGCCTGAATTATATCTACTAGATTCAAATGCTAATGAACTCAAGCTAAGGACAAAAATCAGATAATAAATGTGCAATACGAGGGTTTTTTTTTTTTTCTGCTCCCCATCTGCCAGTGAGAGTAATCACAAACGCAACCGTCGTTGAGCACGAGCAATATGTATTCATGTCACACGCGACACCAGATTTCAAAAACTCTGCAAACTGTGAAATGTGGATCGATTTGCCTGCCGGTGATTGTCTTAATCAACATTGTGTGAAGTCGCTTTGGCAACGACTTGAATGGAGCAGATGTTCATGTAAAAGTCCCACGTTGTAACGCGGAGCCATCACTGTATTAGTTTCATCGTTCCTGCGCGATGACTCTCATATCGGGCTTGAGGCGTCGCACTGTCAAAGTACACCTTTTATCCTGCTGCGAGCGAGGCGATAAAGCCATCCTTCTGTTTTGAAGTCGTTCATTTGAGATTCGGGAGTTTTGGGGGATGTTATCTGTAAATGAAGTTTCCGTCCTGCTCCTGGATCGTCCCCATGACTGCTTCACTGCTGTAGTGCTGATTGCCTGCAGCCACGTCTGTGTGCATGTGTGTGTGTGTGTGTGTGTGTGTGTGTGTATGTGTCTTAAGTGTATGCATTGCGAGTGTGTTCTCATTTGGATTAATTAAGGGAAATCTCCCGTGAAGAGTGGGGGCGTCCCAATCTGGCCTTGTCAAGGGCACGCAACCTATCAATAACACCCAAGCCTCCACCCCAGCCGCCTCTACCACCCACACACACACACACGCGCGCACACACACACACGCACAGAGGCACGCCGCACTAAAACGCCATGGAAACAGTCGCCCGGTGCCGCTCCCAGGCCTGCTGATCATCACTCTCATTTGCCGGGGAACAAAGGCTGTGAAACTCCCGTCTGCTATTACAGCCGCCTTATCAGCGCTCCCTGCTTGCCTCCGCCGCCGAGCAGCGCCCAGCTCAACTGCTCAGTCATTCATACCCACTTTTTCTTTTTTTCTTTTTTTTTCAATGTCACATTTCTATTGTGGTCCGCTGGCTGTTCTTTTGTTGCTGACGACCGCTGAGTATGATCCAGCATGAGTCATTACTAAAGTAAACATCATGGCACAGTGCGAGGGAGAGAGCAGCGTGCGGCGCTCTGCGGACGGGGTTGCCCCAGCTAAGATAATTGCAGAAGTCCCTCCCAGGTGTGTATTTGTGTTCCTATATCTGCGTGTGTGGGTGTGTACTCTAAATTCTCTGTAACAAAATGAATTATGCAAAAAAAAAAAAAAAAAACTGTAATGTTTCTTTCCTTTTTCGCCTTTCGGGCACAATAACTGAGAACTGTATTTACAAGTTTCTGTGATTACACAGGCGAGTATCAATATGCTATTGACACCATGCTTGTTAGGCTGGTGTCAGTTTTCCCGAGCAGATAGCAATGTCAAGGTTTGATGCTAATTGGGATGAGAGGAGAAGCCAAAAATAAAGACGTCTCCAGTGAGATTTAGTTTCCGTGTATTGACGTAATATTGGTGAAAACTACATTTGTCACTGTGACTCTGTAGCAGTGCAATTAAAATGGCATTATGTCTTAGAAGTTGGTGCGGGCCAAGTCAGTGGCATGGCTTCCTCAATCAGGCAATCAATTTTTTGTCCCTCCCAGGCATCCGTACAAACGCAGACTCCCATTTCCGGGCTTCCAAATTTCATATAAAGCATTTTCATACATCACAATTGCCAATTTTTAATACTGTAGTTAGTTCGAGAAAATACATTCTGAAGAGCAAACTCTTGGAGTTGACAAAATAAGCATGTCTTAGCTTTATGTCGACTAAAGCACAGGGAAAGTCCTTTTACAGTGTAAAAACAGACTTTGAAATACATGTAAAATGCAAAATTACAGCATTTTAATCCAGCAAGAAATGTGTATTTATATGCATTTGACTGAGAAAACATTCTACACTAAGTTTTAGGTGTTTGACAGCTCTAGTAAAAACACTTAAAAGAGGAAGCGCTGTGTTCCAGGTGTGATTGACATTTCCAGCGGCCAATAGTACCGAATGTGCATTTCACAAACTTGCAAGATCAGCTTATTCAGGCCAACTCACACTGCTGTGGGAAACAAATCTGGATTTTTAATTGATACACAATTACCAAACACCCTCCAGTGCAGGTTGGATTTTACAGAGTTTTTATTCGAAGAGAAAAGGAGATGATTTGATAATGTAAAAATACTGTAATAATAATGTTTAGTAAAGAATGAAAGAGACTGATGGGGAGTATGCGTCAGTGGTTACAGAGAGGGAAACATGAGCCGGTAAGTAGAAACAACAGGGCAATACAATCTGATCAAGTTTCAGATTTACGCCTTTGAACGGTTCTTTATCGTGCCATATTATTTTTAGGGCCACATGTTGTTTGACTGTTTGTTTACTTTCTCCTCCTACTTTTCCCGCTCCTCGGCCTTGTCTTGTCTCTCCTCCTGTGTCATTCTGCCTCATGAATATATTCATGGCAGCATCATTGGGGTGAATTTCATTAGAAAAGACGCGCTGTCAGTCGGCTCATTGTAAACAGAGCTCGGCTCGTCATATCCCGGTTTTCCCAGCGGTGAGCTAGAAAAAGATTTTGGAATCGAGAACAAAAGTAAACCGCATCTGCATGTCTTCATGCCCTTGATTTTATGTTTCTACGACACATTAATAAAATGTTTATAGAGCCTTATGTCCGTCCTTGGAAGTGAAGCTGGGTAACAATATGTCAGCCAAGACAGAGAGGAAAGTGTTGCGGCGCCAGCACGTAACTTTAAAGACGCTTTGTCAGATGCACAACTGAGATTGACACAATGCACACAAGATAGGCAAACACGCCACATTTTGATCTTATGCACTGGTGCAGGATACGTTTTGGAGAATATAAATGAAGAGGAGTCCAACTTAAAAGCTCTAGGTCGAAACTTCTTTGTTACTTTTTTTCACTTGATAAGGATTAGCTGACTCCGTGGCGACCAGCAGTCAGAAACTAGTGACGGAGGGAGAAAAAGGGATAAAGTGAAGAGAGGAGATGGTCACAATTCATCTGAAAAAGTCAATTATCTGACAGTTTCAGTGGGTGTCTCCAGGACCCGTGGATAAAGAAGTGCCCTCTTTTGAGCGTTCTAAGTTAACTTGGTTTAGAACTAAAAACATTCGACAAAAGCAGTTTTTAATTAACCTTGAATGAATGAAACCAGGATACCCAGACATGATCATGAAGGTAGACAATGTCTCACAAATACTCGAAGAAAATATTATAACGTCTCACAGAAAGGTTCCTAAAGCCTTGAGTCCTCACTGTGAGGCAAAACTAGTCACTACACACCCCAAAAAACCTCTACGATTCCTCTGAATTCATTTAAAGGTCACCAGTGAGTGACTGCCGCAGAGAGTGTTTGTTAGCTTTTCGAAAAAAGTTTCCAACTTTACTAGAGCACCACCACTTTCAACCAAACTTTCCCCCCTCCACTGAAAATGTTCTCTCATATTGTTGGCATTCGTGAAAGCTTTCATGGAGACTGACAGTTTTAGCTTTGAATTTTAATGCATCAAGTAACCTCTTTTTACCCCGAGACCTGTCTCCGTCATCCCGCCGCTCGGAGAGTCTTCTGCGGAACGCTCGGAATGGTAAAAGGCTCGGCATCACAGGGAAAAAAACAATGTTTAAGTCACAAAGCTGCTTTCTACTCGACTTGCGTTAGTAGCGCCGGGAGAGATCTCCATGGTTACACGGTTTGAATCAGGCAGCAAGGTGACGCGTAGTCATTGAGGATAACAGATAGAGGTACAAGAGGAGAGACAGACAGAGAGAAAGAGAGAACTGTGGTTTCCATGCGAGGGTGAGGAACCGGGAGTCATGGGCTCCTGTTGAGTGCATCTCAATGTGACAGTTTATGGTTTGGAAAAGGAGGAGGAAGAATAGTTGGATAAAGTGAGGCAGGAGAGGCATTTTCTAAGCGTTCGGGCCGCATGCGTGGTGCGTTTGTGAGTGAGTCTTCGCCTGGGTGCATATGTGTGTGGGAGGTGTGGGAGGAGAGAGATTTTCCTGTGAGGTTTTCCCAGTCTTATCTGTGAAGGAAAAGCACCCAGGAGAGGTGACAGGACAGAATTCTTATTCTGAGTAAATTTCTGGAAAGCACACACACACACACACACACACACTCTCACACACACCCCTGTACGTTTTCAGCACCTTCCCATCCCGGCTCAGCCTCCCAGCTCAGATGGATGATGTTATCAGGAGACTCAGGGGTGGAGGGGAGCAGGGAGCTTGTAAGAGATCCTTTCCGTGTCGTTATCTGCATACATACAGGCGAGCTCGGAAACGGCCGGGCTCCCCCCCTGCAAGCTGTTTGCGGCGCTCGGCTCATCGTGAATATTAACCGTTACTTGGTCCGTTTCTCCTTCTCTCCGTCCTCTGTGGCTTCGGGGGAAGCGCTGATTATGATGCCTTGCCCGGTGTGATTAACAGTGATCACCACTGAGGCACAGGGGCAAGTACGCTTAGTGGTAATTATACTTTGCCCTGCTGACTGCTCACTCCGGCTCGGTCTCCGTCACACATGAAGACACACACCAATTCCAGGAAAACCGAGCCTCTCAGCTGAGAATTAAGAAAGTCATCATTGTAGTGACGGTGCTTTTAGCTGTGGTTGTGGAGCGTGTATTAAAAGAACATCTTTGTGTATTGTAGAGGGTTACGGGGAACTGGCTGTATCTCCGCTCTGCCTTCTGTTCTGTTCTGTTCTCTGGGGGGGGAGGAGAGGTGGATGTCAGAAGCACATGGGTTAATAATGCTGTCACGCCATAAGGGCCCGAGGCTTGTTCTCTGTTGAAATGTACACACAACTGGGGAAACACTTTCACACACTATGAAGTTCATGCACACAACCTTCAAACATATGTTCGGCGCACACAGAAAGCCTTGCAGAGGAAGGACAGAAGTGTATGTGTGTGATATGTGCATGATATGGCAAATATTTTGGGATTTAAAAGCATGATTTCGCTAAATAAGAGTTGGAAAGCTTTATTATGAGAAAACAGACACTAAAGAGGCTTTCACCGCCGGTGGCTTCACAACTCAAAACAGCAGTTTCTACATACTTCACAAGCAGCAGAATTCATTTTGTTGGATTTTCTTCCAACCGCCATAACAATTGAGTTTATTACTGGAGTTGTGACATTTGGTTTGAAGTAATGACTTTGACTAGAACAGCAGCTTTGTTTCTGCTTTACCTTTACAGCCCGCTCCCGCAGTGCGAGGATTCCCTGACTGTTGTCTCCCTCCATCAGATTTTCCGTCGCTGTGAAAGTCCTGGGCTATGATTGGCTGAAAAGTGGCTAAGAGGGCCATCGCGTTGAGCAGATTACAGACGAAGGGCAGAGCGAACCCAGATGAAAAGTGCAGCGAGAATTGGTGCAATTTAAAGTTCGCTTGAGAAGATGAGGTTTCAGGAGTTGGGCCTCCGAAAACTGATCAAGACATTGACCTAAAATCTAGTTTGTTCTCTTCATGAAATCCTTGGTGGTGCATTGTGCGTGACTTTCCCCGCTGCCCTTCCTGGGAGGCCTGGTCTCAGCGGGAACCACTTTTCCAGCCAACGATTAATTCACAAAACTGCTGAGTCGTCGACGGAAATAGCACCGCCACACTGTGGGATGTCTTTTTTTAATCGGCTGATGAAGTATTGTTCAACCGCAATCATATCTGTCAGGAAGACTATACTGGGTGTAGAAATCTGATAAGAGAGGCAGAGGGCTATGTTACAGGATGCACATAGAACGGGCCGGGCATTAGGTTTCTATTTCAGTCGGCGGATGGCTCAAGGATGCTATCAGGGCTTTAAATAACTTCATCAATACGCTTGATTGAGAAGGAGAAATGCTGAATTTCTCTCAAGGTTGAGTCCAGGAGCAGCCCGGCAAGTTTCGCGATGTGGCGTTGAGCATCTCAAGCTCTTTTGTTGAAAATTTATTTTGTGGCAGCGAGCTCATAAATGTTTAAGTTCACCTGAGTGCTGCGGCGCTTTGCTGCATTGTGACCTAAAAAAAAAAAAAAAAGATACACAGGTCAGCGTTTCTCTCTCGTTGTCACTCCGATTCCTGTTTGTAGCAAATAAACAAAGATGCAAGATGATCAGGCTTCATTAGGAGAAATTTGGGTTTCAATTTCTTTCCCAAGGACACTTTGGTATATGGACGGAGTGACATGGGGGATTTAATCACCAACCCCGGATTGGGACGTGCAGTCTGTTCTGGTTAGTCTACCAAACCAGCCGCAGCCGCCCACAAACAAATAAACAAATGAAGTTGTGAGTCATGGGCAAAGAGCAGCTGAAAGTTCATTTATTTTAGGTCATCGATTCCTTAAAGAGGAAGAAAAATCCCTGTTTTGTGAAGCAGTTTAAAAAAAAAAGTATTGATCTTTCTTTTCTTTTCAAAATAAACATTTTTGCTTTGTGGAAACACTGTTTATTGCCTTATAACATTAAAAAATCAATTCCACTGTTAAGGCCTTTAGGCATTTCACTTGCAGTTGAACCAAATAGCTACAAAAGCCAAATTTAGCATTGAAATAAATTATTGGGTCAGTTCTGATCTGCATGTTTTGGGGGTGTTATAGTGAGAAACTGCAGCCAAGCTCGTCACCAGAGACTGTTATATTTAAATGTTCAGTCTCCCCTCCCTGGTCCCATGTGTCAGTGTGGAAAAAGTAATTTTAGTCCCGAAGTTGAAGGAAAGCTGCAGATTCTCTAAACTGTGGGCCTGTTGTGTCGTTGCTGCAGCGGCGTAGATTAGGAGCACAGTTTCCCAGCAGTCACATGGATCCAGACGCTCGCTGCCCCCCTTCCCGTGTCAGTGTTACCGTGAATTAGAAACAGCCTCAATGGGACTAGGAGTTATACGTCATTCAGAGAAACACATCGAAGTCATTGTCAGGACAGTGTGTCGGCTAATACGCGATTATCAATGCATGATATTTCAGTCTGCTAATCGTGTGCATGTCGCTCCGAGCGCCCGTTGCTGTAATAGAGCCTCACATGCTGACACACTAACTGTGCTGCCTGTTGTGTGCAGGCGTGTTTGTGTGACTGCTGGCCCGACAGATCAACACACTCCATAAATATTTCATACTAGCCCTCTTTCCTCCTTGGCTCTACATTAAAAAAACAAAAAAAGTATAGATAAAGTGTTGAAAGCAGTGTTTTGAGGAGGAGGAAGGTGAAAACAAACCAGCATTGATTTTTAAATGATTGGGGGGGGGGGGGGTGGGAATGAAATGAAGTTCAGTGAATAGCTTGGAGAAAACAAACAGTGGGAAGAGACTTAGTAGTAATGGAGAAATGTGTCAACGGTTGAGGGAAATCCCTAAATAATGCAGCAGGGGCATGTGTGGGGTCATTTGATTTTATTATTTATTTATTGGTTCCAAGACTTTTTTCCACCTGTGATATTGCAGCTAAAAACTGAACTCTTGCTCTGCGGTAACAAAAGATGCGGGTGTCCCGAGAGCAGATGAGAAGTGGTTATTGATTAAGGTTTCTTTCAAACACTGTCAGCCCACTCAACCAATTTTTTTTTTTTTTTTTTTTTTTTGTGCTGCAGAGTAAATCTCACACTTTCTGCATTAAACACGGACTGAAACCATCTGATTTCTACCTTTTGCAAGCCTCCAGCAAGGATATTATGAAAGTGGGAGATAGCTCTGCATCTCTCATTGATCCCAGCAAAGTCTTTATGGTTTACTAAACAGTCGACAAGAAAAAATAATTAGCACGTGGAGCTGGCTTCCCAGGCTGTATATAGGGCATATTGCTGGGTTTGACCCTGAAAATGTGACTTTAATCATATAATGACAATACTCTTTGACAAAGGTTGCCAAGCGCAGGGAGGGACAAGTAATATGGTGTCGCTGGATGATGATTAATGAAATCGCCTGCAACACTGTATGGCTATGCTGCATTATGCCAAGACAGATGGGTTGTATCCACTGTAATTATTGGCTGCACTGAGGGCTGTTAAAGCTATATGAAAAGCTCAATAGCTTTTCTGGAAATAATAAGTATTCATTATTACGCACCTGACTCCCTTCAGACTCCTCCACGGTTAGTTTGCCAGATGGACTCTGGAAAGAGTTTATTTTAATCTGATTTAGTTGCAAAAGTTTGAACAAAGGGTTTGGGACATATTTGTGCAACACACACATTGTATCAGCTTCAAAGAATTCATTTGGATCAGGTTATTCTTGTTTTTCCTCTCTTGTTTTTTTTTTTTTTTTTTTATGAACTCAATTATCTTGTCTGCAGACTAATGGCTTCGGAATTGAGGCCCAAATCATAATGGCTGTGGCATCCCTCCAAGCCTCTCTGCATCTCTGAACCTGGGAGGATCTGCAGAACAAAAAGTTGATGGCTGCCGAATGTCTCTCTCCCTCTCTCTCTTTTGAGATCTTTGGAAACCGGCCATCTCGAGGGCACTCAACCAGCAGAGTCTTGACGACGGAGGGCGGCAGGAGGGAGCGGTCTCCCCTCCTTTCTTGTAGATTAATGTTAGGTCTCTCTCAGGGTGTTTTCAAGTCATACTCCGACCATTCATGGCTTATAAATCTTGTTAAAGTATCCGAACCAGAGTCCTTGATAATGCCATATTTGATCAGTGTCATCATTAATTGTTGGTAATGGCTCAGTAACTGAATTTGTGTGCATTCAAGAGTCCTACCTTTCCATTTGCCTCCCCCTAAACCTGTCTGCAGCATACGGAGTCAGTGATCTGAATAATCCGGGGAGATTTATCCACTTGCACTCGCAAACTTAAGCAAATAATTCATTACAGTAAAAGATGGCTCTTTGTTTTCATGTGTGGATAAGAACGGCGCCGCCCCAGCGCCGCTGCACGCCTCGGTGAGGTCGTCACCCAGGAAGAGATACAGTCCCAGAAGATGGAATACCGCACAAGTCCTGGAATCAATCCACATTACCATAGCCATAATCGCCTGGATTGATTCGGCAGCAAAAAATTATCATACCTGAGGGATGGCTCAATTTGTCCTGCATAAATTGACGACACAAGTGGGGGGAGAGGTGGAGGCAGAGGGGTGGTGGGCCGCCGTGGACCTCAGAGGTGGATCACGGTACGTAAGCGCTCCGAGCTGGGATATCAATAGGAGCTCACTGGGCTTGGCTTAGTGTCCATAATGTGATGTGTACACAATCGATAGCCTCCCTCAAGCTGGCAAATGGGCCTCTCATGTGGTGGGGGTTATTTTTCTTCCACACCACCCCTTGCCTCCACCCCTCCCCGCGATGCGAGGAGCCGTATGTGAATTCAGACAGTGGAGGTGATGCGAGGAGCCGGGATGTAACCGTGAGACCGCGGCGCTGTCACCGATGACAGGACACTTACAGGGGAGTTAGTGCTCCTATTGACTGCTTCCTGTGGGAACTCAAACCGGATGGGGAAAGGTGACTCTCGCAATTTCGAGAGCTGTGGTTGAGATGACAAGCGGCTGAGGATGTAAATCAAGAGGGGCTCAGTGGAGAGACTCGAGAGGGCTCTTAACGCTGCGACTCTTGTGTTCTCTTCCCTGGATCAACTTTGCACTTCCTGCTCTCGTTGCCCTGAGGATGTAAAACCACTTTCAAAGGAGCTGCAGAATTAAATCATGACCACTGGTGCCAGCGTGGGTGACTAAAGCAAATCCTCCCTCATGCACGGGAGATATTCCCCTGCAGTGCTTCCCAAATCATTGTTTTGTTTTTTTTTTTAAGCTGTCCCCAGAGAAATTGATCTCGCTTTTCTAGCCTTTGTCCATCTGTCTTTCTTCTCGCTGTAAATCTCAACATGAAGCGGCGCTCTGACGCAGCCGTGTGAAGCTGACTCTGCTGCCGGTGAGCTGGTGATGAGTCAGAACGGACACAGACAACTGAAGCGTGCCACGCTCCACCTAATCATCTCAAGGCTTTAGCCTCCCGTCTAAGCCAATCAGGTCTCATGGCTGGCTTCGCTGTGACCTGACCGGAGCGCCGTGGTCTTGAGGTCAAAACTCTCCCAGGTAGAAGGAAACGGAAGATTAAGACATAAAGAAAAGTTTGGATCTGATGAACAACATAAATACATTTTTTTTTAAATGTATTACTTGCTGTTGAAATAGCAGACCACTAGTGACATTTAAATCTCAATTGTTTCAGTCTTCCAGCTGATAGATAATAGCTTTACAGATTAGAAAGTGTCCAGTTTAGTAAATTGTCTTATTTCACTTCCTGCGACTGTCCGTTTCCGTCCTCTGGGTCACTTCCTGGTCAGCGGGCTTTCATTTTTTTTAATCAGTAGCATTTGATGCCTCGCCGCCGCCGCCGCCGCACATGCAAATCAGGG